>NC_040083.1:27289394-28539394 GCF_003369695.1 Bos indicus x Bos taurus | reverse complement strand
GAGGGGGCAGAAAAAAGATGGCAAAAGGCAGGGGAGCGTTGCCCTTCCATCCACACACGGCCTCTCCCACAGCCTTCTTCCCGACGGTCGCAGCCCCGGGCCGAACCTCGACTCCCCGGCGGGCCTCGGCCACTTCCCAGCTAGAGCCAGGAGTGAGGCCACCGAGGGGGGGCGGGGCGAGTCCCCGCCGCCCGCTCACCTGCCGGGGCCGCGGGCGCTGAGGCTGCGGTGGCGGGCCGGCCGCCTCCGTCCGCGTCCACGCAAGCCACCTGCGCCACCAGCTGCCGCAGAGCCGTCTCAACGGCTCCGAATAACAACCGCCGCCGCCGCTGCCGCCGCCGCTGCTGCGCTGCTCCCGCGCGGCTCCCGCTCGGCGCCCGCTAGCACTGGGGCGGGACCAATTGCTCGCCGACGGAGGGGGAGATAACGCAGCACCCGCCAAAGGTGTGTAGCCTCGACACGGAGCTTCAGGAGACCCTAGATCCCCAAGTTCGCTTTTTCCTAACGTTTGCAGCCTGATGGAGAGAGAGACGGGTGCGAAGAACAAAGAAGTGGGTGCAAACAGTTCGGCCCGCTGTGGCTCCCCCCTGCGGTTTGCGGAGTGGTCGGGCCCGGCCCGCCCCTGCTGGCTGCTCTGCGTGTGTGTATTTGTATGTGTACTGTATGTAAAAGGCGGGGAGGGAGGAAACGATTGTTGTGGACTGGCTTTGGGGGCGGGTGTCCGGGCCTCCAGCCCTCGGCTGTGTGTTAGAGAGAACCTGGCAGCCGAAAGCTGCGTGTTCTTGCGTCGTTTCCCAGGGTGGAGAGGTTTTTAATGCTGCACTTGCGCTGTTTGCACCATCCAAAAAAGAACTGTACAAAAACCCATAGATGAAATCGGAGCATGAGGCGGTTGCACGGTGTGCAGCTTGCAGGCCTCTTAAACCTCGCTGAAGGGGCCCTGCAGTCTTTCCTTGAAATTGTAATATGAGAAAGCCCCATTTCTTTTAAATTTAAAGCACCAAGAACTATTGAGAAATATGAAATCCTAACGAATGCAAAACCTGCAGGCTAGAAAACAATGACAGGAAAGCATAAGCCATTTAGATAGGATGTGGGTTTGGGCATTACCAAATTTTGGCTGCATCTAAATTTTATTTTCCTAGTAAAAGGGTAGCTGGTAGGTGGTACTAAACCTCAAATGTTTCTCTCTCAAAATATTCTTCAAAGGATTTCTAAATTTTTTTTTAACCTTTAGCCAATACATTTTTAATAAGTTGGTTGTAATTAAGTCCAGCCTTCTGATGTAAGTTGATACTTTGATATTTTAACTGTATCAGAACTACACCAAAATGTCTTATTTAACCATTAACATTCACCCAGGTTCCCAATAAATGTAGCAATGAAAGCATTTTGAAAACTGTTACAAACTGATCTTAAGTTTTGTTTCATCCTTCATTGAGCGTCCCCCTACCCAAAGTGCCTACTGAGTCTCAAGCACTCTTAGATGTTAAGGATAGGACAATGAAAGAGAAGTACGGACAGTTCTCATTTACAACTAAATGAAAATATGAAAAAAGCATAAAGATATTAAAATATGTAAATAAGAGTACATAGCTCATACTTCTCTAAACAAAGAACTCACAATTGGGAATAAATCAAATAATGCGTCATATTAAGTTGGTAAAAATTGAGAATTTTTAAGAGATATGCATTGGCCTTTAAAAAGAATGAAAGAAGACATTCCCAATGCAAAATGTCTTGCAGGAGACTGACTCATATCTCAGCAACATGCAGAGGGCTCCATGTGCTGCAAAAGAGAAACTTGAGTGGCGAAGGAGAGGGAAGGGTTGGAGGCATGTTTTGAAGCTTCTCATTCTAAATTTGAGTTTGATATGATACATACCAAGTAGCTACTATAGTTTACTCAGCAACAAAGGTAAAGATGATTCCTTAAAAAGTTAACCTTGCTTGCTACAAAGTAGATGACAGTAGAAAAAGGCTGAAGATTTCTGTTGTATTCCCTAAGTGACTGGTTTCTGGACGAGACTGTTGACTATGAAAAAGGGAAGGAAGGGCACAGCTAAGTACACAAAGAAGTAATTGTCAGTTAGTCATAAATAGTGCACAGGAAAAAGTGGAGAAAGATGTATTGAAGAAAAATTCCAAGCACTGAGCAGGAGAAACCAAGGCATCCTCCAGCAACCATCTCATGTGCCCCCCTTTGTTCTAAATCCAGTGAGGCTTTGCAACTCAAGTGTGGTCCAGGGGTTTCACCTGGAAGTTGTTAGAAAAAACTCAGCCGCTCCCCAGTCCTGCTAAATCAGAATCTGTGTTTTAACAAGATCCTCATAACAAGATTCTTAGGCATATTCAAGTTTGAGAAACTACTGCTGTAGAAGACACTACAGACCATAGGTACTTAATACCAAGTAGGGAAGACAGGTATATATTAATAGATAAATTACAATTAATATTAAAAGAGAATTTATATTAATGCTTTATGATAGTATCAATAAGTAGAAGGAGTGGTTATTGAGAGCCAGGAGATCCTCAGAAAAGAAATGGAAAATAGAGGGAAAATAGGAAAGCATTGATGTTTTAGTGTTAGTATTGAAAAGAGAGAAAAAGTACAAACTTAGCTCTTGCTGTCTCTAAGTTCTGGCAATTTTGATTTTTGATAGTCTGTAGACAAGGAATAATTCCCTTTAAACAATAAGTCAGGGCGAAACAGGTGGTAGTTTAAGCCTCTAGAGAACAAAAGCCCAGGATCCCTGGGAGCCGCAGTTCCTGAGAGGAGGGGGAGGGGAAGGGAGCAGCGGGAGAGGGAGGCGGGAGTGTTGGGCTCCTGAGAGCCCTTGGAGAGATTTTCTAAACTACTGTAAGCTTATGCTCCTCTCCAGCCATGCTTGATGCACCCCTCCCCCATAGTCAGCCTTCATAGTGTGGATGCCAGAAAAAGTAGAGCAAGATAGAGATTAGAGGAGCAATGGGAAGTTGCAAGAAGAAAATACAATATTCAAACCAACTAAAGCCAAGGAGAGGGGGAAAGGAGATCTGAATGAACTGAGGGAGAAGCTTGACTTACAGTCTTTCATTTAATCCAGGTGTTACTATCCCCATTTTACAGATGAGCAAAGAGGCACACAGAAGTTCTGCAACTTACCCAAAATCAAACATCTACTCAAATGGCCAAGGCAACAGTTCAGCCCTTCAGTTCCCAAGTCCCTGCCTTTGTGTGATCCCACACCTCCTCTAGGTGGAGCAGGGGGCCAGCAGCACTGTGTAATTAGAAAAAGATGCTGGAAGTAAAACCAGGCCAGCACTCTTCCACCTTCCTGTCTTCGGACTTGAAAGTATTGCCAGCTTCAAATTTCCTCAGTCTCTGTCTGCCCCACCCCATTCGCAGCTTGTCCCTACCACCAGCCCATTCTGTTTAACTCCTTCTGCAGCAGCCGTAATGGACTCAAACCCAAAATTTCCCCATGAAAGACAGTCTGACCTCATCTTACTGTGACATAATTTCTTCATTACAGTATTTCTGACTCGTCTATACTTGGAGGAAGGCACTATCTTGGTGATCAGTGCCTGGCATTCACAGGCACTCAATAAAATTTGTCTCAATAAATATTTGTTGAATAAATGAGAGGAAGGGGGTAAGTGAAAAACTCTGACAGAGTCTCTCTTATCCTTTAAGCTGAGAAAGCAGATAAGACACTCTAGGGTACTTATATTTGTTTTGACTTTGTGAATATTTCATGTGCTTAAAGGTTAACCCTTTAAAAGCACTGACATTATTCATAGACTACAAGTACATTCATTGTAACCACTTTAATGGAAATCATTTCTAAGTAAGAGTTGATATGTATCCCCAGAATTAAGCAATGATAATCCCTTCCTTCACTTCCTTTATGTATAATGTGCACAAGTCCCTACACTAACACACGGTATTAGTAATACAAACTTATTGGTGTGAACAGCAATTGGTACTGAACTCTTATATGTGATATTTTAAGCCTCGTAGTGAGGAAGTAAGCAAGAAGAATGGGGAAGATAAAGAACATTAATCAGATAGTTCAGGGACTTCCCTGGTGGTCCAGTGGCTAAGACTCCATGCTACCAATGCAGGGGGCCTGGGTTCAATTTCTGGTCAGGGAACTAGATCCCACATGCTGCAGCTAAGACTCAGCACAGTCAAAGAAATATATATATATATATATATATTTTTTTTTTTTTAAAGAGTTGTCAGACATGTAATAAACCTGGTCTAGGCCTAGCTTCCTCTGGAAATCAAAAGTATTTGGAACTTTGGTCCTTAAGAAGGGAAAACCAGGATGTACTAGTTCACTTATGTTCAGTTGCTCAGTCGTGTCCAGCTGTTTGCAACCCCATGGACTGCAGCGCTGGACCATCAATTCCTGTCCATAGCAATAAGTTTGTGTTACTAATACTGTGTGTTAGTATGGGGACTTGTGCACATTATATATCATTGCTTAATTCTGGGGATACATATCAACTCTTAAAATGATTTCCATTAAAATGGTTACAGTTGTACTAGATGGTGAGGCAGTAACTAGATTTATCAATGAGAAGTGTCATTCTCAGACACAGGGGTAAGAGAGGCATTAATGAATCTAGGTGATCATGAGAACAACTGGGAAGAAAGCATTTTGTCATTTCTTCCCATTGTATACGTGGAATCATACACTATGTGACCTTTCAAATGAGCTTTTTCCACTCATCTTACTGCTGTTGAAATCCATCTAAGTTTCTCCATATACCAATGGTCATTGCTTTGTAAAAAAATTTATTTATTTATTTTTAGCTGTATTTGCGGAGAAGGCAATGGCACCCCACTCCAGCACTCTTGCCTGGAAAATCCCATGGATGGAGGAGCCTGGTGGACTACAGTCCATGGGGCTGTGAAGAGTCCAACACGACTGAGCGACTCCCCTTTCACTTTTCACTTTCATGCATTGGAAAAGGAAATGGCAATCCATTCCAGTGTTCTTGCCTGGAGAATCCCAGGGACGGGAGAGCCTGGTGGGCTGCCATCTATGGGGTCTCACAGAGTCAGACACGACTGAAGTGACTTTGCAGCCGCAGCAGCTGTATTTGGTCTTGCTGCTGCCTGTGGGCTTTCTCTAGCTGCGGCAAGTGAGGACTACTCTTTGTTTTGGTGCTTGGGCTTCTCATTATGGTGGCGATGCTTGTTACAGAGCACAGGCTGTAGGCACTCAAGCTTCATTCATTGCAATGCATGGGCTCAGTAGTTGGGGCTCATGGGCTCTAGAGCACAGACTCAGTAGTTGTGATGCACAGGCTTCGTTACTCTGTGGCATGTGGAATTTTGACATATGGATTGAACCTATGTCCCCAGCATTGGCAGGTGGATTCTCAAACGCTGGACCGCCAGGGAAACCCAGCTGCTGCTTTTTATATCTAAGTAGATTCTGTGGTATAAATGTACAGGGGTTTTTTTTTGTTTTGTTTTGTTTTTTTGGTACAGTTTCTTTTTAGCCATTCACCTATTGAAAGATATTTCGGTTGTCCGGATAGTTGCCATTACAAATAAAACTGCTGTGAACATTTGTGTGTAGTTTTTGTGCAGGTATAACTTTTCATTCCTCTGAGATCCATGCCCAGGAGTGCAATTACTGGGTTGTAGGTAGTTGCATATTCAGTTTATTATGAAACTGTTTTCCAGGATGGCTATATTATTTTATATTCCCACCAACAATTAATCTATCAGAGATGTAGCTTTTAGACACCTTCACTACCATTTGGAATTGTGTTTTTTTTGTTTTCACTGTTCTAACAGCGTGGCCTTAATTTTACTTCTCTGATAATTAGTGATAGTAAGCATCTTTCCATATGCCTGTTTACCATCTGTGTAATTTCTTTGGTGAAATGCCTCTTCATGTCCTTTGCCCATTTTCAAATTGGATTGTTTTTTCACTGTTGAATTTTGGCATTCTTTATATATTCCAGATAAGAATCCTTTGTCAGATGTGATCTGTAAATATTTTCTTTCAGTTAGTAGCTTGTCTTTTCATCTTTACCAGATCTTTCACCAGCTAAAAGTTGTTAATTTTGATGAAGTCCAATTTATCATTTTTTTTCTTCAAGGATGATGCTTTTCTTATCATGCCCCAGGTCCCAAAGTTCTATGTTTTATTCTGAAAATTTTATAACTTAACATCTTATATTTAAATTTATGATCCATTTGAGTTAATTTTTGGCTAAGGTTTGAAGTTTAGATGGAGGTTTATTTATTTATTTATTTTCCTATGGATATCCAAATATTCCAGCACCTTTGCTGAAAAAACAAACCTTTTGTCATTTAACTGCTTTTATACTCTGTTGATAATCACATTGTTCTACCTCTGTGGGATTATTTCTCTATTTCCTTTAAGTGATCATTGTGTGTTTCTGTCTGAGCCACCATCTTGATTACTGAAGTACTAACACACTGTCTTAATTACTGAAGCTTTGAAATTAATCATAAAATCAGGTAGAATGATTCCTTCTACTTTATTCTTATTTCTTAAGTTCTTTTCTGGCAATTATAATTTCTTGCTTTTCCATAAAATTTGTAGAATAAGCTTGTCTGAAAGTGAAAGTCGCTCAGTCATGTCTGACTCTTTGCGACCCCATGGACTATACAGTCCAGCAAATTCTCCAGGCCAGAATAACTGGAGTGGGTAGCCTTTCCCTTCTCTGGGGGATCTTCCCAACCCAGGGATTGAACCCAGGTCTCCTGCATTGCAGGTTGATTCTTTATCAACTGAGCTATCAGGGAAGCCCTAAGCTTGTCTATATCAATTTTGAAATTTGTATTTTGGTAAGAATTAAACTTACACATCAATTTGGGGTGATTTGATATCTTCACTAGGTTGAGTGTTCTAACTCATGAACACAGTATGTCTCTCCACTAATTTAGATCATCTTTAATTGTTTTCATTATCATTTGTAGCTTTCAGCCCACAAACCCCATTTATGGTTTGTTAGATTTACAATTAAGTAGGTAATTTTTTGGAACTATTGTAGTTTTAATTTCAGTGTTCACTGCCAGTATATAGAACTGATACTTGTATGCTTATCCTGAATTTTGAAACCTTCTTGAGCTCGTTTATTAGTTTTAGAAAAAAATTTTGTGAGATTTCATGGGATTTTCTACATAGACAATTATGTTATCTGTAAATAGGAACAAAGAATATACTTTATGTGTGATTTCAGTCCTTTTACTATTTATTTATTTCTTTATTTTTTGGCAGCGCTGCATGCAGGATCTTATTTCTCTGACCAAGAATGGAACCTGTGCCCTCTACAGTGGAAGCATGGAATCTCAACCACTGGACCACCAGGGAAGTCTCAGTTCTTTTACATTGTTTGAGGATTGTATTATGGTCCAGGATACAGTCTAATATAGATGTTCCAAGGGTACTTGAAAAGACTGTATATTCTGCTTTTGTTAGGTAAATATTCAAGAAGTGTCAATTATATGTGGAGCTTCCCACGTGGCTCAAATGATAAAGAATCCACCTACCACTGCAGGAGCTGTAGGAAACACAGGTTCAATTTCTTGGGTCGGGAAGATTCCCTGGAGGAGGGAATGGCAACCCACTCCAATAATCTTGCTTGGCAAATCCCCCAGACAGAGGAGCCTGGTGGGCTACAGTTCATGGGGTCACAAAGAGTTGAACATAACTGAGCATACACTCATTTAGTTTTATTAGCCTTATACCCTATTGGCGGAGAAGGCAATGGCACCCCACTCCAGTACTCTTGCCTGGAAAATCCCATGGATGGAGGAGCCTGGTAGGCTGCAGTCCATGGGGTCGATAAGAGTCAGAAACGACTGATCGACTTCACTTTCACTTTTCACTTTCATGCATTGAAGGAAATGGCAACCCACTCCAGCGTGCTTGCCTGGAGAATCCCAGGGATGGCAGAGCCTGGTGGGCTGCCGTCTATGGGGTCGAACAGAGTCGGACACGACTGAAGTGACTTAGCAGCAGCAGCAGCATACCCTATTGGATGAAGGCATTGTTGAGTTCTTGTATGTACTTCATTATTTTCTGTCTGTTTGTCTTAAAAATGTTGAGAGAGAGAGATGAAGTCTCCAAACATAGTTAGACTTGTAGTTTTAATTTCAGTGTTCACTGTCAGTATATAGAACTGATACTTGTATGCTTATCCTGTATTTTGAGACCTTCTGTCGGGGGCAACACCCTGACAGATCCATTGTAAGTTGAAAATACCTTGTGAGAAATGCATGTAATACATGTAACCTGTTGAATATCATAGCTTAGCCTAGCCTGCCTTAACCAGTCTCAGAACACTTACATCACTTACAGTTGTGTAAAGCCATCTAACACATAGCCTATTTTATAATAAAGCTTTGAATATCTCATGTGATCCATTGACTACTCTAATGAAAGTGTAAAACAGACAGGTTGTATGGCCACAGAATGTGTCTAAGAGTATTGGTTGTTTACCCTGGTGATCGGAAGCTCAATACTGCTACTCAGGATCACGAGAACATCTAAACCACGTATTACTAACCCAGGAAAAAACAAAAATCAAAATTCAAAATTTGAAGTACCATTTCTATGGAATATGGATCACTTTCACACCATCATAAAGTCAAAAATTGTAAGTGGAACCATTGTAAGTTGGGGATCTTCTGTATACAGCTAGGAACAGTAAAAGTAGTTGTTTTAGTAGAAAGGATTTAAGCAATATCAAATAGTGTTGGGGAAAGCTATATAAACATATTTGTAAAGGAAGATAAATTAATAATTTTAAACTACATAAAAATAAGAGGTGATTGTGAAAATATAAATTCAGAACTTAGAAAACCAGACTGTAATTTTATTTCTACTAACTCTATTCAGAAATTATTTTCCTTTTTGTAATGTTTGGGATTAAGAATTACTTAGTTTTGCATGCATTTAATTGAGCCTACTTTTCTCATCATAACATCTATAATTTAACATCATGATTAAGCAAAACATTGATAGTGGTTTTAGAGCATTTTATCCTTATGCAACATGATCCCTGATGAATGCCATAACAACTTTTGAGGACTATGCAGGTATATAAAATTTCATCTTTTTAAAAAATATTTATTTATTTATTTAGTCACGTCTGCAAAGCATGTGGAATCCTAGTTCCCTGACTAGGGCTTGAACCTATGGCCCCTGCATTGGGAGCATGGAGTCCTAAGCACTTGACCACCAAGGAAGTCCCTATAAAATTGCAGTTATACATTTCCTTTTTGTGTAAATATTAAATACCATAAACTACTTAGACCGCTTTATAATTTCACCTTAGTATATATGAATTGAGAAAGGAAATATGACCGTGCTCATCATAAAGGTCAAGTGTGGATAGGTATATACCACATGCCTGTGGTACAGTTGCCCAAACAATGGCAAGGCTGAGGAATGGTCAAAAAAGTTGTGCAGGAGTGATGTTAAGAAGCTGTCATGTGTTTTCTTCACTGACATTTCAGGTAAAGAGAAAACTAAGATGTAGAATTGGTTGTGAAAGATGTGAAACTCAGCTTCTCATTCAGTGTGGTCACTTCACTTCTGCTTACACTGGTAGAGTTTCTCAAGTTCAAATCAATATCTTTTCACTGGCTCTGTGTCTTGCCTCCTGGGGCTTCCCTGGTGGCTCAGTGGTAAAGAATTTGCCTGCCAGTAGAGGAGATGTGGGTTCCATCCCTGGGCCAGGAAGATCCCTGGGAGAAGGAAATGGCAACTCACTCCAGTATTCTTGCCTGGAGAATCCCATGGACAGAGGAGCCTGGCGGGCTACATACATAGGGTCACAGAGAGTTGGACACGATGGAGCACATAGCACCATACATTTTTCAAGGAATTTTTTTTTCCTGTTTTCATATTACTTAACGAAAGCTAAAGGAGCTGTATTTAAGATAACACTTCTTCTTTTTTATTCTGGTAAAATATAACATAAAGCTGACCATTTTAACCATTTTAAAGTATACAGTTCAATAACATTAAAGTTACATTGTTGTGCAACTATCACTGCTCTGCATCCACAGATCTCTTTCTTCATTCTAAAATGAACACCTCTTGTCCGAACTTACTAGTAGGAGAGTGGGGTTGTTGAAGTAGAAAGGAAATTAGAAAGAAAGTATATTCTATATTCTGGTATATTCTATGGCCCTAATAGAAAGAGAGTGTGAGCAGAAGGATGTTGCCCATGGTTAACAATCTGCCACCAGAAGTCACGAAGAGATGTGTGGAGCTGCTGCTGCTGCTGCTGACTCGCTAAGTCATGTCCAACTCTTTGCAGCTCTCTGTAGCCTGTCAGGCTCCTCTGTCCAGGAGATTTTCCAGGCAAGAATACTGCAGTGAGTTGCCATTTCCTTTTCCAAGTGATCTTTCCGACCCAGGGATTAAACCTGCATCTCCCCCTTGGCAGGTAGATTCTTCACCACTGGAAATCAGTCCTGAATATTCATTGGAAGGACTGACACTGAAGCTGAAACTCCAATACTTAGGCCACCCGATGTGAAGAACCGACTCATTGGAAAAGACCCTGATGCTGGGAAAGACTGAAGGTAGGAGGAGAAGGGGATGATAGAGGATGAGATGGTTGGATGGCATCACCGACTCAATGGACAGGAGTTTGAGCAAGCTCTGGGAGTTGGTGATGGGCAGGGAAGCCTGGCATGCTGTAGTCCATGGGGTTGCAAAGAGTCAGACACGACTAAGCAACTGAACTGAATTGAACTGAGCCACCTTGGAAGCACAGAGAGTTCATATCTATTCCATGTGGTACCTGCAGGGGGCTGAGCCATCCAAGATATAAGTGAAACTTACACATCTGATGCCTCAGCTAGGTTACTTCAGATTGCTAGAGGCTGGCTGGAAGGGCTCAACATAGGTCATGGAAAACAGGGGACCTTGCTTTTTGTGTTTGGTTGGGCTCCTCAGGTCTTCACTCTCTAGTCTTGTGCCCTCACCTCTCCATGTAGCTTCTGCATCTGGTTTCTCCCTTAGAGTGGCTGCATCTCTTATACGCTCTTTACCCGAGCATAAGATCTTCCAAAAATCTGCCACACCTTCCAAATACTTAGGCCCAGAACTGGCACAGTGTCATCTAATGATGCATTTTTTGGTTAAAAAAAGTCACAATAAGATACAAGGCTATTCCAGATTCAAGGGACAGGACTTCCACAACCAAGAGGCATGGTTCATTACAGGCCAATAATGTTAACAATTCACACTCAACCTAAAGCCTTTTCCTCCAACTCTTCCAATTATTCAGTAAACTCTTGCATTAAATATAACAAATACATTTCTGCTTGAAATACCTAGTGTAATATTCTGTTGACTGTAACAAAGATCTCTGCCTTATGTAATTCCAAATGCAAGTATTTTCTCTATGATTAAAGAAAAAGAACCCCATTAACAGTAGCGAGTTGATTTCTCTTCTTCTTACCCTTTCATGTAATTATTCAAATTCCAACATAATCCCTGTAGTTTTTCCACAATTATTTTTAGGAGCCCTTGTGGTTTTTCAAATCAGATACTTCCTTCCTAAAAGACCACCAAGCAGCAAGATTAAAGTTGAGTTTTATCAACCTTTCAAAGAAAGGTTATTCTTTTAGTATTTAAAGATGAGTATGAAAAGATCCCTGATTCATTATACAAATCCAGTATAATGCTGACACTAAAACATATAAAAGCATTTTAAAAACTTACAGATTTTGCCTTCTACAATGATGTCTGGATTTCCAGTCACCAAAGACTAGTCAGAATAGTCAAAACTGAGCTTCATCCAGGGGGAAGCAATGAACCTTGCCCCTTGAATATAAGTTAAAGGTACCATGGGAAATAACACATAGGTACATTTTAATTACATTCCGCTGGTTTTCTTGTTCAGCATACCACTTACAGTGCTCACTAAAGATGCAAAAATAGAATTTTGGTTAAAAAAAATAGGAAGTTAGAAAAAGATACTTTCTTAATATAAAAATAATTTCTAATAAGTCAAGATTAAAGAGATCAAATGTAAGAATTAGTTCACATTAGTGCCATGAATAAAAGCTTTTTATCTTTAAAAAATTTATTTATTTATTTATTTATTTACTTTTGGCTGTGCTGAGTCTTCACTGCTGCATGGGCTTTTCTCTAGCTGTAGCAGGCGGTACTCGCCAGCTACTGTGTGCAGGCTTAGCTGCCCCGCAGCATATGGGATTTTCCCAGACCAGGGAGTAAACTGGCGACCCCCCCCCCCCCCAATGCAAGGCAAACTCCCAACCACTGGACCACCAGGGAAGCCCTCAGTTCAGTTCAATCACTCAGTGGTGTCCGACTCTTTGCGACCCCATGAATCGCAGCACGCCAGGCCTCTCTGTCCATCACCAACACCCGGAGTTCATTCAAACTCACGTCCATGAGTCGGTGATGCCATCCAGCCATTTTATCCTCTGTCGTCCTCTTTTACTCCTTTCCCTACTCCCTCCCAGCATCAGAGTCTTTTCCAAAAATGAGTCAACTCTTCACATGAGGTGGCCAAAGTATTGGAGTTTCAGCTTTAGCATCAGTCCTTCTAAAGAACACCCAGGACTGATCTCCTTCAGGATGGACTGGTTGGATCTCCTTGCTGTCTAAGGGACTCTCAAGAGTCTTCAACACCACAATTCAAAAGCATCAATTCTTTGGCGCTCAACTTTCTTCACAGTCCAATTCTCACATCCATACCTGACTACTACCACCTCTTTTATTCAAATTGTTCTGAGAATTCTATCCAATGCAGTAAGCTAGGGAACAGAAGTAATCTATAACTACCAAGACCAAGGGCTTCCCTGGTGGCTCAGATGGTAAAGAATCTGCCTAAATATAGGAGACCTGGGTTTGATTCCTGGGTTGGGAAGATCCCCTGGAGAAGGGAAAAGCTACCCACTCCAGTATTCTAGCTTAGAAAATTCCATGGACAGAGGAGCCTGGCAGGCTACAGTCCATGGAGTCGCAGAGTTGAACACAACTGAGCAACTTTCACTCAACTCACTCACCAAGACCAAAGAGAACAAATTATCATTATTTAGAGATAATTATTACCAAAATATCCCAAGAAAATGGCTATTCGAGTTAATTCTGAACTCTCGTAACTGACTATAGGAGGAATACATTCAAAATTAATAATTTAAAAAAATCCTAATAAGTATATAAAGGTGAAAATAGGCAAAACAAACTAACCTGTCATGATAGAGGTCAGAATAGTGGTTGAGTTTAGAATAACAGTTGTAACTGAGATGTAGTCCAGTTAGAGAATGTACTGGAAGGAAAATCCCCAAAGCCAAAACTAATCCAAACAAAAACAAACTTTTTAAACCTAGTAATAAATTTAATAAAAATTTATAAAATTATGGGGCAAAAACTATATAAGTTTTACTGAAGGAAATAAAAGAAAATCTAGAATGGAGAAATATATTCCTGGCTGGGCAGATTTAATACCATAAAAATGTCAATTATCCCCCAAGTGATCTAAAAATTTACTCTAATTCCTTGATAAACTGATTGTAAAGTTCACTTGAATGGTTGCCCATGTCATTTAGAGAAAATGCCCTATACAGACCATTTACCTCCCACTGGCTTTTTTGTTTTATGAATGTGGGCCATTTTTTAAGTCTTTATTGAATTTATTATGATATTGTTTCTGTTTTATGTTTCTATTTTTTGGCCACGAGGCATGTGGGATCTTAGCTTTTTACCACTGGACTGCCAGGGAAGTTTCCCTCCCTTTAGCTTTTATTCCTTATATCCAATTTCTGCCATTTGCTCTCTTCTCTAGTCAAACTGGCCTCCTTGTGACTTCTCCAACATGTCAGGCAAATTCCTATCTCAAATCCTTTGCAGTTGCTAGTCCCTCTTTCAGAAATGCTCTTTCTCTAAATAGCTGTGTGCTTGCTCCTTCACCACCTACAGGTCTTTGCTCAAATGTTATCCACTTAGGGGGGCCTTCCCTGATTACCTGATCTAAAATTGGAACACCCAACCTACCCACCACCACCCACATGCATTTTCTTCCCTACTTCTTTGTCTATTTTTTTCGTAGCACTCATCCTCATCTGGCAGGCTATATATTTGTTTATTGCTTGTGTCAACTGTTGATCCCTTCTAACAGAAAACACACGTGCACACAGAAAACCCATTGATCAGAAAGTGAAAGTCGCTCAGTTGTGTCCAACTCTTTGCAACCCCATGGACTATGTAGTCCATAGAATTTTCCAGGCCAGAATACTGGAGTGGGTAGCCTTCCCCTTCTCCAGGGATTGATCAGAAAAGCTACATTTATTTTAATTTACTTTTGTTTAAGGGAAAACATCACTGTGACAGGGTCTAAGGGGTGCCTCAAAATGGGGAAATTAGGGAGAGGCGTTAATAGAGATTTAGGACCTGGGCTGAGTGGTTTTAAGGCAGGTCTTGCAAGGTGGGGAACTAGTTGAGATTGAGCAGAGTTTATGATTTAATAGCTTTGGATTAGTGGACTCAAGGAAGAATTTTGAAGTGAATCTTGATGAGCTAGCAGTTTTGATAAATAAGTTGTTTAGTTAGTTCACATTATATTCCCCAATGAGAAGCTAATGTTTTTATTTTGTTACTGTTTAACACAGGGACTGGAGAATTGTGTTGGTTCAAATTCCCAGTCTCCTCTTCTGTCATTCTCTAGGCTAATCTGGAGGAGCATTATCATTTGGGATGTAATCAACTCAGATCCACACCATGTTGGATATGCTATGCTGCTGCTGCTGCTAAGTCACTTCAGTCGTGTCTGACTCTGTGCGATCCCATAGATGGCAGCCCACCAGGCCCCGCCGTCCCTGGGATTCTCCAGGCAAGAACACTGGAGTGGGTTGCCATTTCCTTCTCCAATGCATGAAAGGGAAAAGTGAAAGTGAAGTCGCTCAGTTGTGTCCGACTCCTAGTGACCCCATGGACTGCAGCCTACCAGGCTCCTCCGTCCATGGGATTTTCCAGGCAAGAGTACTGGAGTGGGGTGCCATTGCCTTCTGCATGGATATGCTATGGTTGAGTATAATTTTTGGTAGTAGTTGTTCCAACTACTGCAAGTGTCAGCTTTTCTTGTTTTGTTTTTGTTTGTTTTTTGGTAGAAGATCATCAGTAGGCATAGTGACTGCTCAACTGCCTTAAGATTCTGGAGTTCTAATTTGAGCAGGGTGACTCAAACAAGTGCTAACCTACTTTGAGTAAAGTGTGCAGATGAAACTAATAGAGTAGATTCATTTCAACTATGAAGAGCTCACAGAACCAGAGATTTGGATATTAGCCAGATTATTTAGTCTCATGATACTTATTTTTCCAGATCTTTTTAGTGATAGTAAAGATCGCAGAGAAATCTGCAGAAATCTAAGTACATCATTATTTCCCTTAGGCAGCACACGTTTTCCTTCAGGAAGCCAGTACAACATCTGATGACTCTGTTTTGAACCATTGTTTGTCTGTCTCATGAAATTTTTTAGGTGACGATTTCCACAGTCTTAGACATCTTATCTAGTTTAAATATTTTCTGAACCATAAGCATGTAGGATTACTCCTACTTTTTTAAGCCTCTTAGAAAGCATAAAATGAAACGTCTTGAGTATAGAAGAATACAGTTCCTCAAATCTTCAGCTTTTAAATGCAAATCAAATCCAAGTTTTCCTTAGTTAAATTAAATTGTTTAAAGATTTTTTTTTTCTGTGAAGATACTTTTGTGGGCTAAAATGAAACTTGGGTGACATTGAAATCTATCTTGAAACCAAGTATCAATTAACCAAGATAACTTAGCTCTGTTCAACCTGCTGGTAGCAGTCAGTTACTGTGCCACAAATTTAGTACTAGTTTAAAGGGAACAGTCAATGTTATTTTTTTGTGTGTGTGATAATATCTCTATGGAGTTGCCAAATGGTATGGTAATGCTTTCAACATTATATAAGTGTTGGTGTCAGGAAAATATGTTTGTAATAAAGAGATCACTAGTTAGTTCTAAAGTGAAAGAGCTTGGGGTTAAGTGCACTAGTGTTCCTTTCTTACAATAGAGTCTCTGAACATATTCCATCTGTTTTAAAATCCTTTCCAAGCTCTATTTCTATTGGTTACAAAGGCTAGCTCCTACAAAAATTTCCTCCTTTAACAAGTTTGTCAAGCTGAAAATTCTGAGAACACAGTCCTCCATAACTGGCCTCACTTCAGATACCAGTCTCTAAGTGTGGTGATCCCCAGGGTGACCCTCACGTCTGATCAGTTGCCTGCAAATTCAGGGGTTTCCATGATCACTGTCAAGTTTGATAACTCACTAAAAAGACTCAGAGAACTCAGTTTGAGCCAACTCCCAGAGATTGTGAAGGACAGGGAAGCCTGGCGTGCTGCAAGGCCGTGGGGTTGCAAAGAAGACATAACTTAGCAACTGAGTGACAACCTCTAGGCTGAGGAGGAATGAGCAATGGTAGAACTGGAGACTAGAAGAGCCTTCTCCCACCAATTACTTCCCCAAGATTGAGATTCAGATCTCTTCAGATTCTTGCTCCTTCGAAGGAAAGCTATGACAAACCTAGACAGTGTATTAAAAAGCAGAGACATTACTTTGCAACTTACTCTAGTATTCTTGCCTGTAGAATTCCCATGGACGGAGGAGCCTGGTGGGCTACAGTCCATGGGGTCACAAAGAGTCCTTAGCATGCATGCCTGTGTCAAAGCTATATTGTTAAGTAAAAAAAAAAATCATCTATTGACCAATCAATAGTAGTGATGTGCTAGAGCTGCCTCCCACAGGACATTTGAGAGCCGAATGTACATATTTCTTCTGAACTCTGTAGTCAGATACTGCTTGAAATTAGACACAGTGGCAGTATTTAGAGCACATCCATCAAGAAAATCAGCACACCACTGGCTTCAGAAAACATGACTAGCACAGACTTGAATCAGAAGAAAGTCCAGGAAGAGGTCAGCACTTAAGTAGTGTCATGGAGTATCAAGGCTCTTTATATTCTCACCTCAGTAGGTGTGCATTTACATTTCATCATACAAAACTGTTCACACAGCCAACCCTAGCTACCAGTGAGCTTTGGAGAACCAGTAGCTGGCGGGAGGAAACAGGATACTGTGATCAGAGCATTCATCTCTTAGAGTTGCAAACAGATTGAGGTTTTCAGCAAGAATGGGGTAGGATATGGAAAAGCAGCTAATAGTGTCTGTGTGTGTGTGCACACTGTGTGAATATAAAAATAAATGAATAAACAAATAAATGTGCCTTCTTTTAAGATGTATTTGTTTATGCATCAAAGGGCTTCCCAGGTGGTACTAGTGATAAAGAATCCGCCTGTTAATGCAGGAGATGCAAGAAATTGGGTTTGATCCCTGGTTCGGGATGATCCCCTGGAGGAAGAAATGGCAACCCACTCCAGTATTGCCTGGAAAATTCCATGGACAGAGGAGCCTGGTAGGCTATAGCCCATGGGGTTGCAAAAAGTCAGACACGACTGTGTGACTGAGCACACACACACACACATTTATGCATCAAAATGTTATATTTCTTTACAGAAATATAATACATTGCTAACAGTTTTTAAATCTAGAGAGGGAAGGTAGGACTTTGGGGAGATTTTTTAAAAAATTTATTTTTGGCCATGCCCCAGCGTGTTGGATCTTAGTTCCCCAAGCAGGCATCAAACCAGCGCCCCTTACGTTGGAAGCTCAGAGGTTTAACTCTGGACTGCCAGGGAAGTCCCTGAAATTTTTACTTTTAAAATTGCCCTGATATAAGTGACCATGTATTTATTATAAAGAACAAAGGATAAAGATGGATGCTTTTTTGAAAAAATGAGAATACATGTGAAACCCCTTAGCATAGTGCTTGGCACATGTTTAATAAATAATGCGATCAGGGTTTAAACCTTTTATATTAGCCTATACATTTACAAACTTTTAATATAACTCCATGTCTACCTCTTACTCCATTTATTTGCGTTTTCTGTTGCTAATGTGAATGAGAAGGAAGGTTTATTGTGAAGTAGAAGGCAAAGTTGGAAAGGCAGGTAGTGACAAGAATAAGAGCCCTTGATTGATGGAGGAAAAGTTTGGGTTTTATCCAGTAAGGATTGAGGAGCCATTAAAAGAATTAATGAAGAGGGTAAGTAACATCGTCAGTGTTATGCTTCAGAAGGATCATTTCCATTGTGGCACACAGCATGGGGATTGAAAGAGCGAAAAACTGGAGCTACCAAGGACAACAATTATGTTAGGCCTTGCAGTTCTAAGAACTGACACCAAAGCAGCATAATAATCAAGCACCTGGTGTCTGAACCTTCTGGGAGAGGTGACTGAAGGGTCAAAAGGATGTGGCTTATCTGGTGCTTAAAAAACCCCTGAGGCTCAAATGTACACAATCAGCTCATAACACTCCTTAGTGTCAGAAAGGTGCATATGAGCCCTTAGGCCTACTTTTGATTTTGTTCTATTTTTTGGTCCTCTCCTCTCACGTTTCCAGGTTCAAAAATGCCCTAGATGCTAGCTGTCAACTTGTAAAAATATTGAGAATTTGCACAGAAGGATATGGATGATATGTGTTAGCCACAGAAAGGTCCTGACTTACAAGTGTCTGGATATGAAACAATAAAAAAACAAATGAAGATGATTAGTAGGAGGCATAGAAAGACCACAGGAGACAGAAAAAAGTAAGTAGGATTTCATAATTCTCAGATGAAGGGATTGAGAGAGAAGAAAGATTCTCTAAACTTTTTTCATTTGGGTGTCTAAGAGATTGTGTGCATAATGCTCAGTAGCTCAAGTGTCTGAAGCTTGCGACCCCATGGACTGTAGCCTTCCAGGCTTCTCTGTCCATGGAATTCTCCAGGTAAGAATACTGGAGTGGGTTGCCATTTTCTTCTCCAGGGGATCTTCCTGACCCATGAATGGAACCTGTGTTTCCTCCATTGTTAGATGAATTCTTTACCACTGAACCACCTGGGAAGCCCATCTAAGAGATGAAAAGTTTCATAAATAGGTAGAGGAGTGGTTTGTGAGGCTCCAATGAGAAAGAGAATTCAGTTTTAGATATACTAAATTTGATATTGACAGACATTAAAGTGGCACTGTTCAAAAGAGAGTTAAAAATTCAAGACCAGAGCTCAGATTATGATATTATGATATGTGAGGTGGAGAGTTCACACTTGCAGGAATGGATGATATCACCAAAGAAGCTAATATGGTAAACCATGAAGGTTGAGGGCAGAAACTGAGAAAATATCCTCTTATGGGGCAAGAAGGGATAACTGTTTCCTGTGCAGCAGCAAAAGGGCCAGAAGGCTGCCTGAACCTTGAGTCTCATCTACTCCAGAGAGAAATTTGAGCGATCAAAGTGTCAACGAAATCAAGGAGCCTGGCATTTAGTAATGACGTCATTATTGACTGTAGAAGCTGTTTTGGTAGAGCAGGGGTGTCGGATCAAATGATATCTCAAAAGAAAGATTGAGATGACTATTGTGACTCGAGGCTAAAAGAAAAGTGGGCTAGATAGCATCTTTCCCTGCACCTTTCCTAAGCAGCAGCATGTTAGATAAACAAGAGACAACGCAGAATTGACCTTGTAATTACTAGAAACACATAGAAAATCTCCAAGTATTTGGTAAGTCTGATTTGCGTGCATGTGTGCTTGGTTGTGTCCAACTCTTGTGACCCCATGGACTGTGGCCCACTGGGCTTCTCTGTCCTTGGGATTTTCCAGGCAAAAATACTGGAGTGGGTTGCCATTTCTTCCTCCAGGGGATCTTCCTGATCAAACCCAAGTCTCCTGCATCTCCTGCACTGGGAGGTGGATTCTTTATGACTGAGGCACCGGGGAAGCCCCAACAGTCTGATTTACTGTGTAATTATTAGAACTTTCTGCTCAGCATCCTTCATTAGCTCTGTTGCTTGGTAAACGAAGTATGACCTAGAAGGCCCTCTGTGATCTTCAGCCTGACGTCTTACTCCCCCACACACCCCCAAACCCCAAGATGTGCACACACAACTTTCTTCAGTTTTCCAAATGCCTCATGCTGTTTCTTTGTCCTGATGTTTTTAACTTCCATGTCTTCCAATTCCTTCTAACTTGTTGAATCTATCAGTCTTCCCAGATTGAACTTAAAGCTCTCTATAAAGCTTTTCCGCTTGTTCAGGGTTGACATTAACAGTGGAAAAGACCTTGATGCTGGAAATAATTGAGGGCAGGAGGAGAAGGGGGTGACAGAGGATGAGATGGTTGGATGGCATCACCAACTCAATGGACATGAGTCTGAGCAAACTCTAAGAGATGGTGAAGGACAGGGAATCCGGCATGTTGCTTCCATGGGGTCACAGAGAGACACAACTTAGGGACTGAACGACAACAATAGTGGTACCTTTGGCATTTCTTGCTGTACCATATTCACTTCTGTTATTTTGATAAAACAAACAAAAAATATAAATATTTAAAACTTGTAAAAAAAAAAAAAAGGTCCTAATATCGTTAGTTTGTTGTGACTTCCAATTTCCTTTCTCCGTGTTACAGTAGGCTATTTTTTCCTTTCCATAAACTCTTTAAAGCAATTATCCTGTTTCTGCCTAGGCTATTAAGAAGCGAGATGTGCCTCTTTTCTTAATCTAAATGACTGAACTCAGGCCAATTAAAGTTTCAGTGCTACACGAATCTGGGAGGGCTTAATCTCAATTTGTTTTTGCATTTATGACCGTTGGTTCTCCTGGGGACGAGGGAGACGGAAAGACGGCCCCTGTTACACCTGGTTTCAGGTTGATTACAATCGATACGGGACTATTTTAGCATAAAAGGCTCGATTTGTATTAAACACCTTTTTGGGAAGAGGAGGTAGTGGTGCTGAAGATAAAATCTTTTATCAAAATCCCTCCAGTTTGCATTGTTCTTTGGGGAATAGGCTTTCAATAGCCAAGGAACAAAAGAGCATTTGGTTTTCCAATCTCCCTGAGGCGTTAGCGGCTTCCAGGAGAAATCTAAGTATAAATTATCTACGAAGAAAGCGTGTGTTGTGTGTGTGTTGCGGGGTTGGGTGGGGGCATAGGAAGAGGAGGAGGGCAGGAAAGGGAGCTGGAGCACACGCTAAGGTTCCGAGGACTTTTTCGCGAGGTACCTGTTTATGTAATATTTATAGTTAGAGGCGCTGCAACGGCATCAGCGCACTGACCCGCACTTTCCGGCCCCGTTTACAACCACAAGCTGGGATACAATGGGGATGGGAGAAGGGGACTAGAAGCGTCCGGCAGTTGGGAGCTGTCTAAACAAGCGGGAAACCAGCCACTGGTGCCGAAGCCAAGCCCAGAGAATTTCTCCCTGGCTCTGGCACCGGACTATGGACCGCGAAGGAGGGCAGTGATACTAAGGATCAGCAGGGGAGCTGGCTTAAATATGGAGCACCTGGGATTCGACTTAAGATTTTTATTCAGTAGGCGGGTTTCTGAGCTAGGGCTTAGAAACCGGCTTTTTCAGCCAGCTCTCTGGGGATTCTAAGACTGACCCGGGAACCTCACGCCGAGACTCTAGGGCGCGGGACCCGGCGTCTTCACGCGCGGAAAAGACGCGCCAGGAGCGGGGCCGCGCGCGACGGCTAGCGCGCCGCTCCCCAGCAACAGCGCATGCGCCGGTTGCCTTCCAGCGAGGCCGCGCAGCTCCGCGGGCCCGGATCTTCCAATCCGAGCCCGGCGTTCTCCGAGTGCGTATCCTGGAGCTGCGGGCTGCGGCAGGCGGGAGGAAAGGGGCAGGCCGGGGTGGGGCTAGGGGCCCCCCAAAGTCTGCGGAGGTCTGCTAGAGAAGTCTAGTCTCCGGAAGTGGCCGTTGTAAACACAGTCTCTCGGGGGCTGGTCTCCTTTCGTTCACCGCTGTGCTATTCGTTTCCCTTCCCCGGGTCCTAGAGTCCGTCGGGTTCCAACAGTTTTTGCTCTGACCCAGTGGTCGGCCCAGGCCTCTTTCAGCCTTTGAGATTTGAAGCTGCCCGCAGGGGCCGTGGGTGTGCAGTTTGGATCGCGGGAGCCCCCCTGAGGTAACCATCAGATGTGGGAGTTTGGAGGAGAAAGACTGGGCTGGGAGGTGTTGAGAGGAACGGTTATAGAGGGGCTGCAGTTAAGGTTATGGGAAACCCTGAGTTTGAGGCTGTTCTGTCAATGGGGACTCACCTCCAGTTCCCAGGGCTGCGCCTTTTCGCCCACCTGGAGGAAGATGCTTCCGGATCATCCTAGCCAAAGACCGCTGCCTCAGTACACAGAGGACTGGGTAGGGTCCAGAGGGCAGGACTCAGAGGGCCTGGACTTGGAGCTTCTTAAGTTTACAACTCCGGATTGCTGGGCTCTTTCCCTCTCAAGAATCTGTAAGTCCTTCGAGGACAAGAATCAGATCACTTTCATCCCTTTTAATAAAAATGGCAGCCACACACTAGACACTGTATAAATGTTTGATAAATGAAAGAATGAGTTGTGCTAGGCTGTCTTCTGTAGCTTCTACTTCATGACTCTTAAGAGAAAAGAGAGCTCTGAGTTGCTCCGTGCTGTACGATTTCTGCAGAAGTGGAGTCTCCTTTTGACTGTTCTTTATTACATGTGATATTTATCCTAGGCAATTCCACTCTCCCCCCAACCCCCCCCCCCCCCCCCCCCCCCGTTTAAGCAGATCGCAAATGATAACCACTTAAATTTACTTGAGAACCAATTTCAGTTAGTGTCCAAATCTTTTTGAACACATTACACATTGATGTTTTATTTAGTTGTTTTCATAATCTTGAAGGATTATGAACCTACCATTTTTTGTCACTTGTTTTATTGAACAGTTAGTGTCTAGTAACAAAACAAGCAGAGAGCAGGAAAGGAACTTGGTTTCCCATGAAATGAAGAGGAAACAAAGGCAGTGTGCAACCTCCTACAAGGAAAGATGAAAGCAGTAATTTTAGTTTGGAGCTTTCTGTATCAGTTCTAGTGGAGACTTTTATTAGCTGTGTGACCTCCTCCCTGGGCAAGAAAATGCCTTATCTGTCGGATAAGAAGGATAGACTGGATCTCTGAAGTCTCATTTAATCCTAAAATACTTTGATTGCCTCAACCCATTTGTCTTGGTTTTGTTTTGATGAAAGAACCCAACATCTTTTTTAAAGGTGAAATATATGTTTGCTAATAGACACCACACTACAGATGTGGTTAGTATTGAAGATAGCACTGTGTTGTGAAAGATAATGGATTTAGGAGTCAGCCACAATATGAACTTGAATTCTAACCCTCCCACTGGATATCCTTATACACAAGTTACTCAACCTCTCCAAGCCTCAGTGTTCTCATCTGTGAAACGTGCATAATAATCTGTAGGGTATTGGGAAGATTCACTGAGCTCCGATATGCTTCTTGTAGTGTCTGCCATGTAGGAAGTGCTCAATAATAAGTTTTCATCTTTTATTTCTCCCTGCCTCTCCCCTTTCCCCTGGTATGTACAGACTGATATGCACTGAGAGAGATCAGTGCATTCTGGATGACCTACAGAAGGACTCAGATATGAGATAGGAAAACTTACCAGCAGTAGCTCTGAAATTTAAAGCAGAATTGTCTTTTTGGCTGGTACTTACTCTCAGTATGTCCAGACCATTGATCTCTTGTCCTCAATTGCCCCATTAACTATTTCTAAAAAACTTCTTGATGAATGATGTACATAACATCCCTAATCTGTTTTGGGGCTTCTCTTGTGGTTCAGCTGGTGAAGAATCTGCCTGCAATGTGGAAGACCTGGGTTTGATCCCTGGGTTGGGAAGATCCCCTGGAGAAGGGAAAGGCTACCCACTCCAGTATTCTGGCTTAGAGAATTCGGTGGACTGTATAGTCCATGTTTCAGGAAGAGTTGGACATAGCGACTTTCACTTTCTTTCATCTGTTTTAGTGGGAATGGTGAGAATAGACCAACTTCACTACCAAAACATAAAGATATTAACACATTAACATAAGAAACTGATTTAAACTTTGCCTTTATCCATCACTGCCCAATGGGTGCCCTGCTTTTGGTCCAACTCTGTGGAAATCCCTTCTGGATTGAGAAATTCACTGGACGTCTGGGTCATCTTTTATTAAGACCCTGACTTGTAGTTTGGATGTGTGGAAGAATGATCTGTGTTTAAGAACTCGGCAGTATGGAGCAGAAGTGCTTCCCTGACATGTGAGGGATGCCACGGGGTGAGCCGTGTGTTGAAGGTTAATGGCAACGGTACATAGCAAAGCTCTGGAGATAGCCAATTTGGATTTGAATCCTTACTCTGTCACTTACTAGAGATGTGACTTTGGACAAGTGACTGAGTATCTTTAAGCCCCAGTTTCCCAGGGTATAAAATGGGGATATTAACGTATCTTCCCCTTGCGGTTGGTGTAGAGTGAAATGAGATAATCTAAGTGTGATACCTGGAGAAGGGATGTTTGTGTGTGCACAGTAGGAATGGTGATGGAAGGGTGTGGCTTTGGGGTATCAATTTGTTCATAGATAATGGAATTATGAAATATGTGTCCTTTTGTGTCTGGCTTCTTTCACTTAGCGTAATGTTTTCAACACTCATCCATGTTGTGGCATATATTGGTACTTCATTCCTTTTTATGGTTGAATAATATTTCATGTTTGTTTATATATTGGCAAATGATGGATATTTGGGTTTTTACTTCTTGGCTGTTTATGAACAATGCTGCTATGAACATTTGTGTACAACTTTTTACTAAAGTCCAGTAGTTGTCTTAGAATATGTCTTGGTATTGATTGTGCTGGGTTCATGTCCTCAGATATGCAGCTTATTTTTTGGAACTATGGATTAGAATCTTTTTATATTTAAGAAAAATTTTCTTGAATTACAGTTCTTAGTGTTTGTTCTGTTTCCCTTGCTTTATCGCTTATTCAGGGACTTCTTTTATTTCTATGTTGGTTATTCTTTGTCTGTTTTCAGTATATTTTCACATTCTCTTGAATAATTTTGGTTTGTTTTCTTAAATTTTTGTTTAAAAATTTTATTTAATTTTGTATGTCCTTTAAGAGTTTTTTTTCTGATCATGTCTATTTATTCTTGTTCCCTCTACTTCAGTCTTCACTGCAGAATTGTTTTTTTTAATGTTTCTAATCTTCATCTGATCTTATGTCTGATGTTTTCTAATTCTGATTCCTGTCCTTTCATGCCTTATACCATTTTGTTAATGTCTTGTAGCTCATCTTTTTCAATAATTGCTTTTATTTATTTGACTGTGCCAAGTCTCAGTTTGGGCCCATGAGACCTTTGATCTTTGTTGCAGCAGCGTGTGGAATCTTAGTTGTGGCATGTGAGACCCTAGTTGCGGTTTGTGGGATCTAGTTCCTGATCAGGGATCCAACCCAGGCCCCCTGCATTGGGAACACGGAGTCTTAGCTACTGGACCACCAGGGTAGTCCCCCTTGTAGCTCGTTTTGAAATAGTAAGTTATGGTTTTAATCTGATTTGTGGACTTGTCTTTCTGTCATTCTTTCATTTTCAGGAGTCCATTCCGTTCCTTACTCTCTTTCTCCTCATATTTGTATGAAATTTGAACACTCTGCTTTTCTGTTGCTGATTTTTATGAAAGGTTAGTCTTCCTGAATTTTGAGCATGGTAAAGGAAAGCTTCTCAGAATTCACAAAACCCTGCCTTATTTTGTTGTGAGTGCTTGGTATTGAGATTTCCTGGCCTTGTTTCCTCCTACAGTTTGGTCTGAGCTATCTCTTTACTTTGTCTTTATTTCCCCTGATTCCATTTTCTACTGATTCTCATTAGTGTGGGTCCCTGTTCACGAAGGGCACCTTGGCAGGTCAGTAATGAAAGTCTGTGAGGAGACTGTCTTACCATGTGTCTGTTTCATGTGTCACTTTCAGCCCTTGCTCTCAGATTTTCCTGCCATGCTTTCCATTAACTATCTGTTGATCCTTTGGGGGTTCTTTCAGGGGGGTCTTGTTATTTCCCTTTGCTTTCTTCTGTATGGATACCTCCACCTCCATGTGGGTTTTGTGGTTGTTGCTGGTTTGCCCTTATTCATTTGTATTTTGTTCTGTTTGTTGTAAACATTGCCCATGACTTTCTCGTTTTTCTATGTTACCTTAGATAGGATTTTTACAAACTCTGCTATGTAAATTCATTAGGAAATTAACCTATGGAAAAACAAAGTGACATACACATGTAGGCAGGGTTGATGTCAGAATCCATTTTGTACTTTACATATTAACTCTTTCTCTTTTCTTTTTTCTTTTTAACTCTGCAAATGCATTTTCAAGCTTGTTATCTGTATTATTTTTCTATTGTGTAACAAGTTACCACAAACTTAGGGGCTTAAAACAGCCCTGATTTATTATTTCTCAGTTTCTATAGGTTGGGAATCTGGCACTGTGTAGGTGAGCCCTCTGTTCAGAGTTTCACTAAGTTGCAATCAAGGTGCTGCTGGCAGCGTTCTTATGTGGAACCTTGACTTGAAAGAATTTGCTATCCTGTTCATTCAAGTTGTTGGCAGAATGTTTTTTTTTTTTTTGGCTATGCCATGCGGCTTGCAGAATCGGCTTGCAGAATCTTGGTTCCCTGACCAGGGGTCAAACCTGTGCTCCCTACAGTGAGAGCATAGGGTCCTGACCACTGGATCTCCAGGGAATTGCCCAGAATGTGTTTCCTGTTGGCATCTGTATGATCAAGGGATCTGGCTTTTTACTGCCTTTGGGGAGGGTGCCTGCAGTTCCCTGCCAACTGGCCTTCTACATTGGCAGTTCACAGTGTGACAGCGTGCTGGGGGTTATCTGTCACTTCATCAGCTAGGACAGAGTCGTATATAACATTAAGTAATCATGGGAGTGCAGCCTGTCACCTTCGCCATGTTCTCTTGGTTAGAAGCAAGTCTCAGGTTCTCCCCAGTAAAGGGGAGGGTATTATACTAGAGAGAAACACCATGGGACAGAGATCATGGGAAACTATCTACCTGTTATGCTGTCTGTATCAGTGATCTGGAAATCAGTGAAACTTGCATCTGAGGTAGGGAAGACCCTTTCTCTCTAGACGACCATTCAAGTTTGAAGATGTTAGATACCAAAATAATGCACTGAAAAACGATGGTTCTCGTCAGTTTAGCTTTATTGAAACAATGATATTAAAGTTTGGTTAACTACCTTTCCCCACATTTCTCTGCCCAAGATCAAAACAAAGTCAAAAACACAGACATTATTAAGGCTCTAAGTATGTAAATTCTTTTCCTGTGAGGTAAATAGAGGTTCTGTTTGTGTCACATAAGTTTGTACATGTGGTATGTGTGTATGTATTTAATTGTTTTCACAAAACAAAAAACATTATATATATATGTACTTTTGAGCCTTGGACATGACTCTTAAGTATAAAAGAGTCCCTTCCAAGTTCTAACTCTTTTACTTCATTCTGAAGGCAGATTCTTTGGAGTTTGAACTTTGAGGGCACAGTGGTAAGATGAAAAGATTTTGAGACTCAGTATCAGAAGAGCTTGATTCTTCGGTGTCCTCTACTGAGTAGCTGACTGGCTATAGGCAAGTCATTTAAGCCTCTGTGAATCAGATGCATTTCTGTAATTGAAATGAGGATAATAAACCTCAGGTAAGATAATTATAGTTTACCTGTATCAACAGTGACCTTGTAGAATGAGCTTGGGCTTAGAGTTATATAGTTAGATAGTAACGAGTTGGAATTTTGATCCTGTAACTATGTGACTTTTGACAAATGACTTCTAACATCTGTCTTAGATTTCTCTTTTAAAAAATGGGATAATCTTTATATTGTCATGTTGTAAGGATCAGAGTTCCATAGCTCTGTGTATAAATACCAGGGACAGTGCTTACTGTACTAGGTGTTCAAGAAATTAATGATAGTGGTGTGTGTTTGTCTACCACTGTTCCCAAGCGTAGTATTTAGGAGGAATAAAATAAAATGGGATTTCCCCCCTCATCTTGGTAAGCATTCCATCTTCTTTGTCTAGGTCAAGCTATTCTGCATCAGCCGTGTGAATCAGTGTTTTGAAGATCCCCTAGTGTTTGGTTCTAGGAACCATTAGTCCTGTTCTTAGTCCTGTGTTTGGGTCTACATCTCAGTTGGCTTGTTTGAGTCCTTCTTTCAGTGATCTCTCTTAGGATTGTTTATTACGAGCAGGGACAGATCAGGTTAGATTTTGGTGGGGGGAGGTCTTCTAGCTATCCTTGGACACCTACAATTTTACTAAGTAATTCTTCTGTTTTTCCTTCATGATGGTGTATGTGCCTTGGCGGATCATTTATCATTCAAGTAATTATCATTCAATGCCCTGGCCTCTTGTATTAATTTTTTAGCCATATAATTTTTAAACATGTCCATTATAAAGCAAAGCAGAGAGAAATGAAACTATTTAAAAACTAAGGCCAGATTTTTGCCTTATCAGGTACTCGTAATGCTAACACACTGGGTTATTGGTACAAAATATCTTTTAAGTGTCCATCAATAGATAAATGGATAAAGAAAACATTATATATATACACACACATATATATACACTCATACATAAAAGAAAAATCACTCATCGTCTCAGGACTCACATAAGTAACTACTATTATATGGTTTACTTCAACAGACTTCAGTCCATGTAACCTGTAAGCCACAGACATCTTGGACAGTTTAAATCATCAGTAACGAAGTATATCATTAAGCAACAGTGGGATATTTTGAAAGAATTGGAAGACTTGTCATGAATTCAAACACTTCGAGTAATACCCCTGGTGATATCCAGAGGTAAGCCTTCAGTATCTTCTACGAGTTGAGGAATGCTTTTGGTTGCAAGGACCATGGAGAAGTAAGTGGTTGGGGTGGCTGATTGTAAGAATTCTCATGAGATGGTAAGGGAAATGGCAGTTTCATGGGACTGGAAGAGCAGGGGTGATGCCTGATAAAAATCAGACCTGGGTCTGGAGACTTTATGTGGCTCTTTGTGCTCCTTTCTTAACTCAATGTCTACTTTCTTTGGTCCCTAGAGACTTGCTTATTCTTTTCCACTTCTCTAAATCTTTTCTTCTGCGTATTCATTATTACTTGGCTTGCCATAATATGTGTTGCTCTGTTTTTCTCTTACTTCCTCATTGTCCCGACTGATTCATCCCCCTAGTTAAGCATTGTGTTAGTTTTAGCTCCTGTTGCTAACTGCTCCTTTACTTGGAGTTTACATTCTAAGAATTGCTGTTGCTCACCTTTTTTTGTACCATTCATATCTGCCTTTGAGTGAGGTGCCTGCCTTTGGTTTATTCATTTCTCAGGTGTATAATATAAAAACTCCTAAGTCTATAATATAAAATGGAGCCATTCTGGAGAGTGCAACTCAAAACCTGGTTTACAAAGAAATAAGTACAGAAATTGAAAATAGGTGTTTAGAAACTTTTATAAGCACATTAGAGAGTAAATTTCTGTTTGTTGAATCTGATAATAAATGCCTTAAGGTTGAATTTTATCTGTTTTTAAATTTTCTTTTTTAATTTTCCCTTTTAAATATATTTTAGAGAAGCAATGGGAGTGGGGTAGGGATAGTAATTGTTCACATTTAGAGAAGAAGTCATTTTGCACACCTTTTCAGCAGGAATGTGTGGGTGCGGCAAGTATGGTGGCTAACATGTACTTTGCTTTATAAATAGGATTTGCTATATAAACATTTTCCACCTGTCTCCAGGAGCTACCTTAAATTCTTTCTGGAGCAAGATAGAGAATAAATGAGTAAAATATTAACATTTTTCTTTGTTCAAATTTTATCTCAAGAATTCTTTGTTTTACCAAATGTTTCAAGGGTTAAGAGTGAAGTGTCATCAGTTAGTTCTCCACCACTTTAGTGAAGATGGTTCAGATACTGCTAAACAGGGTATCTTCAAGGTTCCTTCTCGATCTAATAGCTGATTTTATATAAGCACATAGATATGTATATTTTAATACATATTTTAATGCTGATAATGCATGTGTTTTTAGAATTATTTAAAAAAACAAGTGAATGAAACAATGAAACTGCTTATAAACTTACCACTTAAGAGTTAACACTGATAGTATTTTGGTTTATATCTGCACAGAATTTTTCTTTTCAACATATACATATATTTATAAATGCATATTTTAAAAATTAGAATAATATTTACAATATTTAGTATCTTGTTTTTCAATATTTGGGAGACCAGCTTGCCAAATTAATACACATGTATCATAATTTTTAATAAGTACATTCAGTTCAGTTCAGGTGCTCAGTCATGTCCTACTCTCTGCAACCCCATGAATCACAGCACACCAGGCCTCCTTGTCCATCACCAACTCCTGGAGTTCACTCAGACTCACGTCCATCAAGTCAGTGATGCCATCCAGCCATCTCATCCTCTGTCGTCCCCTTATCCTCCTGCCCCCAATTCCTCCCAGCATCAGAGTCTTTTCCAATGAGTCAGCTCTTTGCGTGAGGTGGCCAAAGTACTGGAGTTTCAGCTTCAGCACCATTCCTTCCAAAGAAATCCCAGGGCTGATCTCCTATAAGTACATTACTCTTCAGAATTCTAGAATTTGGACCAATGAAGTTATTTAAACTCTGCTATTTACCCCTGATCTACTTTCTGTTTCTGTAGATTTGCATTTTTTGAATAATTCATATAAATGGGATCATACAATATGAAATCATTTGTGTCTGTCTTCTTTCATTAGGCATGTTCTTTGAATTTATCATGCTATAACATGTGTCAGTACTTTGTTTCTTCTCATTGATGAATATTCCATTTTATGGATATGTACATTCTGTTTAACCATCCATCAGTTGATGGACATTTGGATTGTTTCCACATTTTGCCTATTATAAATAATGCTGCTGTGAGCGCTTGTGTACAAGTCTTTGCATGGAAATACTATTTCATTTTCTCTTGGGTAGATTCTTAGGAACACTGTTACTTCCGTCATATAGTAAATTTATGTTAACATTTTTAAGAAACTGCTGAATTGCATTCTGAAGTGACTGAACCATACTACATTTCTACCAGCAGTGTATAAGGGTTTTAGTTTCTCCACATCCTCACCAGCACTTGTTATTTTCTGACTTTTTGGTTATAGCCAATCTAGTGAAAGTGGTATGTCACGGTGATTTTATTTTTATTTTCCTAAAGAGCGATGATGTTGAACATATTTGTACGTGCATTTTTTGGCCATTTGTGTATCTTCATTGGTGAAAAGCCTATTGAGATTGTTTGCCCAATTTAAAATTTTTACTTGTCTTTTTGTTACTGAGCTTTAATAGTTCTTTACATATTTTGGATACAAGTCTTTTATCAGGGACATACTTTGCTAATTTTTTTTTCCCATTTGTTGGCTTGAATTCATTTTCTTAATAATGTCTTTTGAAGTGTAAGAGTTACTAATTTTTATAAAGTTCAATTCTTTTTCTTTATGGATTGTGCTTTTGGCTTCATATCTAAGAAATCTTTGTCCAACTTAAGGTCATGGCGATTTTTCTCCTGCGTTTTCTAGAATTTTTATAATTTTAGTTCTTACACTTAAGTCTGGGCTTCATTTTAAGTTACTTTAAAAAATATATATATATTTATTAATTTGGCTGTGTCAGGTTTTAGCTGCGGCGTGTGGGATCTTCACTGAGTCATGTGGAATGTTTTCCCTGCGGTGCGTGGACTCTCTGGACTCTCTGGACTACTGGGCTCAGTAGTCGTATGCAGGCTTAGTTGCTCAGTGGCAGATGGTATCTTTAGTTCCCTGACAAGGGACGGAATCTTTATCCCCTGCATTGCGGGGTGGATTCTTAACCGCTGGACTACCAGAGAAGTCCCTGAAATTACTTTTTAATGTATGGTGTGAGGTAAGAGTCTAAATTTATCATTTTGCCTGTGGATATCAGTTGTTTCAGTACCATTTGTCTCTCCCATCAGGAAGCTTCTATAAGCCTCTTATCCTTCTCCAACAGAGAGCAGATAGACTGAAAACCACAATCACAAAAAACTAACTAGCCTAATCACATGGACCACAGCCTTGTCTAACTCAATGAAACTATGAGCCATGCTGTGTAGGGCCACCTAAGATGGATGGGTCATGGTGGAGAGTTCTGACAAAATGTGGCCCACTGGAGAAGGGAATGGCAAACCCTTCTTTTCTCTTCCCCAAAAAAAGAAATGCAAAAAAGCAAAATGGCTATCTGAGGAGGCCTTACAAATAGCTATGAAAAGAGAAGTGAAAGCAAAGGAGAAAAGGAAAGATATACCTATTTGAATGCAGAGTTCCAAAGAGTAGCAAGGAGAGATAAGAAAGCCTTCTTCAGTGATCAGTGCAAAGAAATAGAGGAAAACAACAGAATGGGAAAGACTAGAGATCTCTTCAAGAAAATGAGAGATACCAAGGGAACATTTCATGCAAAGATGGGCTCAATAAAGGACAGAAATGATATGGACCTAACAGAAGCAGAAAATATTAGGAAGAGGTGGCAAGAATACACAGAAGAACTATACAAAAAAGATCTTCATAACCCAGATAATTACGATGGTGTGATCACTCACCTAGAGCCAGACATCCTGGAGTGTGAACTCAAATGGGCCTAAGGAAGCATCACTACGAACAAAGCTGTGGAGGTGATGGAATTCCAGTTGCGCTATTTCAAATCCTAAAAGCTGATGCTGTGAAAGTGCTGCACTCTATATGCCAGCAAATGTGGAAAACTCAGCAGTGGCTACAGGACTGGAAAAGGTCAGTTTTCATTCCAATCCCAAAGAAAGGCAATGCCAAAGAATGCTCAAAGTACTGCACAATTGTACTCATCTCACATGCTAGTAAAGTAATGCTCAAAATTCTCCAAGCCAGGCTTCAGCAATACATGAACTGTGAACTTCCAGATGTTCAAGCTGGTTTTAGAAAAGGAAGAGGAACCAGAGATCAAATTACCAACATTTGCTGGATCATGGAAAAAACAAGAGAGTTCCAGAAAAACATCTATTTCTGCTTTATTGACTATGCCAAAGCCTTTGACTGTGTGGATCACAATAAACTGTGGAAAATTCTGAAAGAGATGGGAATACCAGACCACCTGACCTGCCTCTTGAGAAACCTGTATGCAGGTCAGGAAGCAACAGTTAGAACTAGACATGCAACAACAGACTGGTTCCAAATAGGAAAAGGAGTATGTCAAGGCTGTATATTGTCACCCTGCTTATTTAACTTATATGCAGAGTACATCATGAGAAATGCTGGACTGGATGAAGCACAAGCTGGAATCAAGATTGCTGGGAGAAATATCAATAACCTCAGATATGCAGATGATACCACCCTTATGGAAGAAAGCAAAGAAGAACTAAAAAGCCTCTTGATGAAAGTGAAAGAGGAGAGTGAAAAAGTTGGCTTAAAGCTCAACATTCAGAAAACGAAGATCATGGCATCTGGTCCCATCACTTCATGGCAAATAGATGGGGAAGTAGTGGAAATAGTGCCAGACTTTATTTTTCTGGGCTCCAAAATCACTGCAGATGGGTGATTGCAGCCATGAAATTAAAAGATGCTTACTCCTTGGAAGAAAAGTTATGATCAACCTAGACGGCATATTAAAAAGCAGAGACATTACTTTGCCAAAAAGGTCCGTCTAGTCAAGCCTATAGGTTTTTCCAGTGGTCATGTATGGATGTGAGAATTGGACTATAAAGAAAGCTGAGCACCAAAGAATTGATGCCTTTGAACTGTAGTGTTGGAGAATACTCTTGAGAGTCCCTTGGACTGCAAGTAGATCCAATCAGTTCATCCTAAAGAAAATCAGTCCTGAATATTCATTGGAAGAACTGATGCTGAAGCTGAAACTCCAATACTTTGGCCACCTGATGTGAAGAGCTGACTCATTTGAAAAGACCCAGCTGCTGGGAAAGATTGAAGGCGGGAGGAGAAGGGGATGACAGAGAATGAGATGGTTGGATGGCATCACCTACTCAATGGACATGAGTTTGAGTAAATTCCGGGAGTTGGTGATGGACAGGGAAGGCTGGTGTGCTGCAGTCCATGGGGTCGCAGAGTCGGACATTACTGAGAGACTGAACTGAACTGAACTGAAGTACCATCTGTTGATAAGATTCTCTTTTCCCCATTGAATTGCCTTGGCAGCTTTGTTGAAAATTGATTGACTACATGTAAATATATGAGTTTATTTTATAGTCTCAATTCTGGTATACTGATCTACCTGTCTGTTCTTCAATCAATTCTACACTGTTTTGATTACTGTAGTTTTATGGTTTTTTGATTTAGAAGGTGCAAGTCCTCCCATTTGTTTTTGCTAAAGATTACTTTGATTTTCTGAGTCCTTTGCTTTTCCATATAAATTTTTGGGTCAGCTTGTCAATTTGTTTCTTTTTTTTTTTTAAGTGTAAAGAAGATTCCATGTTCATTTGGTTTTGGCTTAGTAAGTCTGAAAACCTAATGCTTACAGAATAATCACAATAGTTAAAATAGTTGTCATATTTAAGAAAGCAATTGTAAATGGCTCCCACAGAGATCATCTCATAGGCTTGTGTACACATTGTGCTTCACACCATCAGGCTTACTCTGTATGGGCCTTGTTCTGAAAGCTGTGGTGCTATATTTTTAAAGACAAATTATCCATGTATTAGAATGATAACACAGTTTTTAAAATGTATAGATAAAAGGTTTCATAAAAAATATGGAGTTTTTGCTCAGAAAACCATTTTTATATATTTTTATTTTTTGAATTAATTTTTTACTAGAGGATAGTTGTGGGGCTTCCCATGTGGCACTAGTGGTAAAGAACATGCCTGCCAATGCAGGAGACATAAAAGAGATACAGGTTCAATCCCTGGGTTGGGAAGATCCTCTGGAAAAGGAAATGGCTGCCCACTCCAGTATTCTTGCCTGGAGAATCCCATAGACAAAGGAACCTGGTGGGCTACAGTCCATAGCGTTGAAAAGAGTCGGACATGACTGAAGCGACTTGACATGCACTCAGAGTATAGTTGCTTGCAGCTTGTCAGTTTCTACAAAAAATAAAAGCTGCTGGGATTTTGGTAGGGAATATGTTGAATCCATATTCAGTTTGGAGAAAGTGACCACCTTAAAGTACTCGTCTTCAAATATATGAATGTAATGTGGAAAGACTTCATTTATTTAGGTCTTCCATTTATTTCAGCAATACTTTGTACTTTTCACTGTAGAAGTCTTACACATCTTTTGTTAAATTTAATCCTAAATCTATTTTTTGATGCTAGTGTAAGTGGAATTATGTTTTAAATTTCTTTTTGGATTATTTATTGCTAGTGTTTAGAAATGTGATTGGTTTTTGTCTATTAATATTATATTCTGTGACCTTGCTGAAATTGTTCTTTGTTCTAGTCTTTTTGCTTCTTAATGAATTTCTTAGGATAATCTTGAAGGATCATGCCTGTGTAATTACATACAGTTTTACCTCTTCCCTTTCAGTATTTGTGCCTTGTTTTTTTTTTCTTTTTCTTTCCTGGTTGCATTGTCTATAAGCTCCAACATGTCTTGAATAAAAATACTAGACATCTTAGTTTTGTTCCCAGACTTAGGAGAAACTTTCAGTTTTTAAACTTTTACCATTAAATTTGATGCTACTTTTTGGCAGTTTTTCATTCAGGCCCTTTCACAGATTGATAAAATTTCCTGGTATTCCCAATTTGTTGAGAGTTTTTTTTTTTTTTTATCATAAATGGGTGCTGGGTTTTGTACATCTATTGAGATATGTAGTTTTTGTCTTTTGTTTTAGTAAAATGGTATTTTACATCAATTGAGTTTCAGACATTATATGAATTTTCTACTTTGGGGATATATGCCAGTTAGTCATGTTGTAATTTTTTATGATGTTGCTGGATTTGGTTTGCTGATGTTTTGTTGAGGATTTTTTGTATTTCTCTTCATGAAAGATATTGGTCTATTACCCTTTCTCTCTCGTGATGTCTGTCTCAGACTCAGAATGATTTTGAGAAACGTTTAGCCCACTTCTAGTGTGAGGATTGGTGTTATTTCTTTTTTAAAGTTTGGTAGGGTTTACTCGTGAAGCAATCTAGACTTGGCTTATGGTTAGATTTGAAATATATTAATTTAATGCTAAAAGTCTGTTCTGATTTACATTTCTTTTTGAGTTAGTTTTAGTAATTACTATCTTTTTAGGAATTTGTCCATTTGATTTAAATTGTCTAGTTTGTTATCATAAAGTTGTTCATGTTACTCATTATAATCCTTCTAGGTTGGTAGTGCCATTCACTCTTTCATTCGTTTTAATACTTTGAGTTTCTTCTCTTTTTTTCTTTGTCTAGCTAACTAAAAGTTTATTAAGTTTATTGACCTTTTTAAAGAGCCAAATTTTGGTTTCATTGATTCTTTATTATTTTAGTCTTATATTAAAAAACTAAAATTCCATTTTTGTTTTTCTTGTTCAGTCGCTAAGTCATGTCCAGCTCTTTGTAACCCCGTGGACTGCAGCATGCCAGGCTCCTCTGTCCTCTGCTCTCTCCCAGAGTTTGGTCAAATTCATGTCTATTGAGTTGGTGATGCTATCTAACCATCTTATCCTCTGCTGCCCGCTTCTACATTTGCCTTCAATCTTCCCAGCATCAGGGTCTTTTCAGATGAGTCAGCTCTTTGCATCAGGTGGCCAAAGGATTGGAGTTTCAGCTTCAACATCAGTCCTTCCAATGAACACCCAGGACTGATCTCCTTTAGGATGGACTGGTTGGATCTCTTTGCAGTCCAAGGGACTCTCAAGAGTCTTCTCCAACACCGCAGTTCAAAAGCATCAATTCTTTGGCGCTCAGCTTTCTTCACAGTCCAACTCTCACATCCATACATGACCGCTGGAAAAACCATAGCCTTGACTAGATGGACCTTTGCTATGAAATGATGGGACCAGATGCTATGATCTTCGTTTTTTGAATGTTGAGTTTTAAGCCAGCTTTTTCATTCTACTCTTTTACCTTCACCAAGAGGCTCTTTAGTTCCTCTTCACTTTCTGCCGTTAGAGTGGTGTCACTTGCATATCTGAGGTTGTTAGTATTTCTCTCATCAATCTTGATTCCAGCTTGAGTCATCTAGCCTGGCGTTTCACGTGATGTACTCTGCATTTAAGTTAAATAAGCAGGATGACAATATACAGCCTTGATGTAATCCTTTCCCAAGTTTGAACCAGTCTGTTGTTTCATGTCCAGTTCTGACTGTTGCTTCTTGTTCTGCATACAGGTTTCTCAGGAGGCAAGTAAAACAGTCTGGTATTTTCATCTCTTTAAGAATTTTCCATTTTTTTGTGGTTCGTACAGTCAAAGGCTTTAGTGTAGTCAGTGAAGCAAAAGTAGATATTTTTTGGAATTCATTTGCTTTTTCTATGATCTGGTGGATGTTGGCAATTTGATTTCTAGTTCTTCTGCCTTTTGCTGTCCACAGTGGTAGATATAATGGTCATCTGAATTAAATTCACTCATTCCTGTCCATTTCAGTTCATGGATTCCTAAGAGGTCAATGTTCACTCTTGCCATCTCCTGTTTGATCATGTCTAACTTACCTTTATTCAAGGACCTAACCCTCCAGGTGCCTATGCAATATTGTTCTTTACAGCAACGGACTTTACTTTTACCACCAGACACACAACTGAACCTTATTTCTGCTTTGGCCCAGCTATTTCATTTTCTCTGGAGCTGTTAGTAATTGTCCTCTGTTCTTTCCCAGTAATATAATGTATACCTTCTGACCTGGGTGGCTCATCTTCTAGTGACATATTTTTTTACCTTTTTATACTTTTCATGCAGTTCTCGTGGCAAGAATACTGAAGTGGGTTGCCATTTCCTCCTCTAGTGGACCACGTTTTTTCCGAACTCTTCACTATGACCAATCTGTTTTTGGTAGACCTGCATGGCATGGCTCATGGCTTCATTGAGTTACACAAGCTCCTTCGCCTTGACAAGGCTGTGATCTGTGATACTTCTGTGATAGATCTGTGATCTGTGATTAAAATTGCATATGAACATTGTTAAAAGATTAATTGTTCTATAAGGCTTTCTTACTGCTGTTAGAAAAAATAGCAGTACTTACTACCTTGAGACAAATAACTTTCTTTATCCCTATAAATAATCATTTTCAACTTTCTGAGATGCTTTTTTAAAATCCATATTTCTTCAATAAAAATTTTATATTGCTATTTGATTTTTCAGGTTTAGCCATTATCTACTGACTTTCTGCTATAGAAGTTCATAATTTAGTTTTCACGTTTGCCTCTCTTTTTTATTCTCGCTTCATTTAGTGATATATAATCTTGGCTAGATTAGTTATTCAATGTTTATTATTTAATTATGAAAATTTTCCAGTTGAGCCATGTAGTAGTGTTTTGTGGCAATTTTTCTCTCTTATACATCTTGTTTTCCTTGAATTTAGTAGTTTTCTCATTTATTGTTTATTTGACTTAATTGCCACATATTTATGAATTCAACTTCATTCTCCTGCCAAGTTTTAGAAATCTCTCAATATATTATTCACGTAGTTGATATATTCTGTTATTTTCTGTTTTCGTGTTCTTAAAGAAATCACTCCTGGAGGTGCTGGCCAGTTCAGTTGGGACATTATCCCACAGTTCTCACTGGGCGCCTCCTTCCATTCTTCTGTCTTCTTGCTCAGTTGCTAAGTCGTGTCCAACTCTTTGTTACCCCATTAACTGCAGCACGCCAGGCTTCCCTGTCCTTCACAATCTCCCAGAGTTTGCTCAGATTCATGTCCATTGAGCCAGTGGTGCTATCCAACCATCTTATCCTCTGCTGCTCCCTTCTCCTTTTGCCCTCAATCTTTCCCAGCATTAGGGTCTTTTCCAGTGAGTTGCCTCTTCGCATTGGGTGGCTAAAGTATTGGAGCTTCAGCTTTAGCATCAGTCCTTCCAGTGAGTATTCAGGGTTGATTTCCTTTAGGATTGACTGGTTTGATGTCCTTGCCATCCAAGGGACTCTCAAGAGTCCTGTCTTAGACATCCCTTTGCTGTTTTCTTGTCTTGAATACCCTACTGCTGGAATTCCATGTCTTTTTTTCAGTGTGGGTTTTATTTTGGTGAAGCAGGTCTCCAGTATCCCCTTGAGAAAATTCATTGTAGGTAAATGGTTTGATGTCTTACAGAACTGCAATAGTCTTTCTCATACTCTTGGCTTTGAACGGTACTTATTGAGCGTAAGATTCTGAAGTGGCAATTATTTTTGCTTGGGATTTTTTCAGGCATCTTGGATGTTTTTCTTTCATTTAGTTCGTTTTTCATTTTTTACCTTGTGTTTTGATTTCCAAGAGCTCTCTTTTTTTGTTTGATGAATATTTCATTTAAAATTGCATCTAGTTTTTGTTTTATGGGTTTTTTATCTCTTCCTATTTTTCTGAGCATTTTAATGTTAGGGATTTTCCCTTTCTCTCTGTTTAAAGTTATATTTCCCTGGAATAATCTTTGACTTCTTCCCTGCCCCTTGTGGTCTCTGTCTTTCTTGTTAAATGCTGCTTAGTTTCTGGTGATCCTTGGCTGTCTGTTCATATTTAGAAGCAAAGGCCTAAAAAGATGATAGGAAGCTCTGTGTGTGAGGTATTCTCTGTCAGCTGATCTGATTAAGCTGTTTGGCTGGAAAACTTCTAGCATTATCCTCTTTAGGTCTTTTTTGCCTGCTGGTTAGATTCTCCAGGGAAGATCCTTCAGTCACTGTTTTGGTTGCCAGTGTTCTGGTAGACAATAAATATTAGAAGATTAAGGATGTTAATTTATTATATATCTTTTTACTTGAATGTCTTGTTTTTGGTGTGGAACACTTACCACATTTGTATCTGATATCCCGAGATGTTCTGTTTTATCCTCTCCAGGGACTAAACCCCTAGTGTTCTGCCAGAGTGGGGAAGAAATCAATACCCAGTGTGTGGTGTATAGGGTAGAGGATCTGAGGAGCTCATTATTTCTTTGGCAGACTTTCAACCAATTCTTCTGTTTTCTGCTCTAGTTTTACCCCCATTTTAAAGGATGTTGCCAATGAAGTGAGCTTTTTGGTGACTCTGGTGTAAATCCAGTTGTCTTCTTTGGCTTTGAATTCAGGTTGCTTATGTCAATCAGTCACCACTTATCCACCTGCATTCCAACTTCCAATATTTTATAGCTACTATCTCATCTCCTATTTTCATTCTCCTTTTGAGTTTATATCTCTAAATTCTCTTTGCTGTTCTTTTGGTTAAAATTTTAATTTTGGGAAAAGAGAGTGCTTTAGTCTTTCATTTTAAAGCATGAATCTGTATTCTTTTATACTTTTTGTAGTATGTGTTTTATTTGCATAATTTAAACATGTTATTTAAAAGAGTAGTAAGGAAAGAACTCAGTCGTCTCCAAAACTTGTCAGCTTGTGGTAGGATGAGATAACCTTGAATAACCTATCTTGAACAGTGTGGTGGTTTCCCAGTGGGCAGTGATTTGTTTATATACTGCTTTGCATTTCTGTCTTAGCTTTTGCAATCAATCTTTTACTGGAACATTTCTTTCGGGCAAGGACCATAGCATGTCCCCTGTTTTTTGAGAAGTAAATTATCAGATATACCAGAAGTGCCTGAAATTTACTTAATAAGAATTATATTTTCTTTTGATAGGTTGAAGAATGCCTCATCTGATATAAAACAAATGGTTAAAAGTGAAACAGACTTGGATATTACTGCTGATCTCAGAAAGAAACTCCATCGGGCTAAGAAAGAAAAATTAGAAATAACAACTAAGCACAATGCAGAGGTAGAATTTATTTTCTTCTTATATAATGTTAAACGTAGAGTTTGATTATTTTAGATTCATTTCACATATTAGAAACTCCTTGTTTCAACATTTATCACTTTAACATTCTCGTGCTTAAAAAGGAAATTAATATAACATGATTTTTTAAATATAATGGAATTGTTTTAGAGTGTTAAAGTAGAAATTTAATGAACTTTTGTATTTATTTGTATGTTGTCTTAATTTTATTTTAATTAACGATCACATTTGATCAAAAGTGTTCATTGATGTATATGTTTGGTGACTAAGGGATATTTATAAATCAGACATTTTGGAAATCTTAATGTAGGTTCCTTATGGTCTCAGTCGTGGAACAGCCTCTTAAATTTAAGTATGGACCTTTTAATCATAGTATAATTCATGAATTATTGTAGTTTTTTTTTTAAATTATATCATTATATCTTTTATTAGCATGTGTGTATATAAATACATGTATTTCACATGTATATGCATATATTCCAAAGACAGTAGTTACTTTTTACTCTAGGATAATTCATGAATTATATGTGTATGTCTCTTCTGTCTGTTGTCTTTTTTCTCTGTTTTCTTCTTTTTCTCTATTTAAATCTTACTCATTCTTAAAGCTCAGCTTGGGTAGCCTGATGTAGTGAAAAAAATATCGAATTACAGAGACCTGGAATCATTCTTGGTCCTTCCATTTACAAGGTATGTGGCCTTCAGCAAGTTATTTACCTTGTACATCATTGGTTTCTCCTTGTGAAACACTGGTCCTAAGGGTTGTTGAGATAATTAGGTGAAATAGAACTTGTGAAGTGCCTGTGAACAGTAATACTGGTTGTAATTTATTGACAGTCAAACGTAAACTGTGTATTTTCCTTCTGTTTTTGTTAAATTCCAATGCTGTTCTGTTGGGACACCTTTTAAAGCCTTTTAAAGGTGAAAATAATTACTCTTTTCTCTGGTCTTCCATAATATGTTGTTACAGATATTTTAGAGCTAGAACATTTATTTCACACTTACCTAATCTTCTTTAGTCCTTAAGCTTCCTGAGAGCTGAACGCAGTGACCATGCTTTGTTTGTGTACCTCCTGAGTTGCTTATTGGCACATAGTAGGTCCTCAGTAATTGTGTGTTGAATAAATATTTTTTTTCAGCTTATCTAAGGAATGATGGTTTATGATTAAAATGACAAGTGATCAGTATGTAACTGTTTTATTTGTATTTTTAATGGCAGTTGAGATAATTTTAAATAATTGAAGTAATAATTGCTTTTATTTATGTTGTATTATTACATACTGAATATCAAGTTGTATTTGTTAAATGGGTGCTAATTATTCATAATCTCCAAAACATATTTTTTAAAACCAAACATACATTTTACTTGAGAATATTAGTATTGTGATAATCATTCATCCATTAAATATGTTCTTTCACATACATTTATAGTTATCACATTTCTCTTAGCAGAACATACATTTACTGCCTTTCATATGATCAAAATATTTTGAATTATGTGTTCACATTAAAGAGATAGGAAATTATCTTATGGAAGAAAGGGAACTTTCTCAAAATAGGTAGTTATGATTGGTTTAGCTCCAATTACTATACATTCTTATTGTTTCAATTATTTGTTTAGATGATTTTTAGATGTTTAGATGATTTTACATATATATTTTACATATGTATTAATTTAATATTTAATATTTTTTTAGCCATATGGTTTCTAAATGTGTCCATTATAAAGCAAGGCAGCATCTAAAAACTAAGGCCAGATATTTGCCTTATCAGGTGCTCCTAACACTAATACTAATACACTGGGTGATTGGCATAAAATATCTTTAAGTGTCCATCAATAGCTGAATGGATAAATAAAATGTTTGTATATACACACACACAATACATATATTTAATGGAATATTACTCAGCCATAAAAAGAATGCCTCTTGCCATTTGTGAAAACATAGATGGACCTTGGGGGCATTATGGTGAGTGAAATAAGTCAAACAGAGAAAGGCAAATACTGAATGATATCATTTATGCGTGCATGCTAGGTCGCTTCAGTCGTGTCTGACTCTTTGTAACCCTATGGACTGTATCCTGCCAAGCTCCTCTGTCCATGAGATTCTCTAGGCAAGAATACTGGAGTGGGTTGCCATTTCCTCCTCCAGGGGATCTTCCCAACCCGAGGATTGAACCTGCATCTCCTGAGTCTCCTGCATCGGCAGGCATATTCTTTACCACTAGAGCCACCTGGGAAGCTCAATATCATTTATAGGTAGAATTTAAAAATTTAAAAAAAAACCCCAAGCTCACAGAACAGAGAACCCATCTCGAAACTATTTCTGGTATTAAGAGTAATACTACTTGATGTCCAAATGGAATTGATTACACAAGTACCAGCAGAGGTAAAGAGACAAATGGGGGATGTTAAGGTGACCCAGAGGGTAGTAACATTAGGAAGCCACTTCTACTCCTAAGGTTGAAAAAATTAGGGCCATGGATGGAGGGCCTATCCAGAAGTATTTGCAAGCACAAGGAAGAGATGCTACTAAGGGTAGACTGAGAGAGGGACAAATACCCTGGCTTCTCCTTTCCTGTCCTCAGGTACAGCACAGTGCCTCTTATTGACTCAGACTCTTGAGAAGCCATGGTCAAGTCATCATGGCCCGTGTAGTTCCTGGAATACAGAGCAGTGTGGAGAAGGATAGGGGGTGGAGTGGGTCTGAGCGCAAACAGGTAAATGACTGGCATAACTGGGAATGCCCAGATGTTAACAGCTTTATTCCTGAGGGATGGAGTGATTCTGAAATTAATGGAGTTACCTTGAATGTGTAATTAAGGTTTTATTTTTTCATTAACTTACTATATTAAAAGATAATTATAGATTCTTATTTTGTGAGTGTAAGTGTGAAGTTGTTATTTTTAAAACATTTTTTAAATGAAAATTATTTTTTATATGCTAGAAAGAGTGTAACTCCTTCTGTGTTCTACATATTAACAGCGACACAGCTACTTAACGGTAATTTCTGATGTTGCCCTTTAGAAATTCTTTTTGTCATTTCTTCTTTCTTAGTAATTGAACCATTATTTCTAGCCTGATATAGTGGCTCTGTGCTTTCCTTTATAATAACGTTCTCTCTCATCTGCCATCTCTTTCTCTCCCTCCAGCAATAAGTAATTTTGATTTTCTTTGAACTATCATAATATTTTTACCTCTTTTGTAAAACTAATCCCTTATGCTTTTCTATAGTATTTCATTACTTGTGATCAAGAGCTCTATAATGTTTGTTTTTATACTTTCACTGTACTTGAGATATAGCAAGTATTTAATATCATTTAATGAATCTTTGTTTAGATCACAGAATTTAAGAGTGGGAAGGGACTTTATAAATCATCTGGTTCAAACTCTTGCAAATAGTAGATAAATTAGATATTTGTTTATTAAAACACCTGCAGAATTGGTACTTTTATTACTTTATGCTCTATCAGTAATATCATAATCAAGAGAAATAATATAGATAATATTTATCAATATTTATCAAGTAAATATTTATAAAATATTTAGCTTCTTGGTTTCAATTATGGATTAGAAAGGAAGGAGAGAATGAATTTTTAAATGCTTACTATATGTCATGCCTTTTTTACATATGACTATTTCTGATTAAAACCTTTTAACTTCTCTTTATTTTGGATACGAAGTTCATATAAGAATTTTTTTCATTTTAATTTTTGTTCTTTAGTGGATTCTCTAGAATAAGAAAATTAATCAGTGTTATTTGATAGGTTAGTGCTTCTTTTCCAGTCTTTTAGGAAGTAACAATGTGTAAATTCTTGTCTTATAAATATTACAGAAACAAATTTCTGTGTTAATTTAAGTGTTTGAGTACACGGTCTCATAATCTTGGAGACATGTTTTAACATTGGTTCATGATATCAGAAATCTGCTTTTAGCTGGCAAGCTATGAGAGCCAGATTGCCAAGCTGCGATCCGAGGTTGAAAAAGGAGAGGCGTTGCGACAAAGTCTGGAGTACGACCTGGCTGTTGCTAGAAAGGAAGCTGGACTCGGAAGACGGGCTGCTGAAGAAAGGCTAGCTGAGGCACACAGGATACAAGAAAAACTCTGTGGTAAACTACTTCTGTTTCTTTCCATGTTTAGGGTTGTAATGTCATTGTATATCATTGCTCCCTGTTGTGTATGGATTCCGTATAAGAGCAGAGGTATGACTGGCTTTGGATAGACAGACTTTGCTGTTGTGTGTATGCTTTCTGGCAATTATGTGAACATTCATTTACTTGACATTAATGTTTTTGTATATGTATAGAAAGAGGTTCAAAATTCTGTTACTCACTTTGTAGAGCACTTGTTCCATGAACAATCAGTAGAATCAAATAGAGATTTAAAAAAGAATTATGGGCTTCCTGTCCCATATAATCTGAAACAGAATCTCTAGCCTCAGAGAATCTATATGTTCAAGAAGCATTGCAGCTGATTTGTTGATTAGCCAGGTATAGGAACCACAGAGTATAATATATGTAAAGAAATGTGCCTAGCTATGTGTATGACTTATAACCAGCACCTGGGTCATGGAATGGAAAATTATCAAAGTCTTCCACATAGATGACTGCTATCCTGATTTTTAATAGCAGGAAATTAATTTATTTTGCCTCCTTTTTGTACTTTATAGGAAAGGAATCATAGAGTATGTACTCTTTTGTGTCTGGCTGCTTTCCCTCGACACTGTGTTCATGAGTTCATCCTATTGTCATATGAACTTAATATTGATGTTTAATACTATATAGTGTGAACATACCACACTTATATTCATCCATTTTTGTTGACAGTGGTAGTGGGTAGTGTTTAGTTTTTGGTTATTAAGAATAGTGTTTCCCTGAACATTCTTATACTCAGTTAATTTTAATGAAGAGAACACTGAACATGAATTCATAAGATTTAGATTTAGGTCCTGATTCTGCCACATACTGATACTTGAAACTAAACAGTTTTAAAAATGAAATGAGAAAACAAAAGTGCTTTGTTAATTGCATGGACTCAACAAATGTCAAAGTTATAGTATTATAAAGCTTACTATCCTTAGTCTTGGTCTGGCCATTGGTCAAAGATAATTTTGATTACCTTTGACATTTAATTACTACACTACTGTCTGACAGTTAGGATTATAAGACTTGAAAGGCACCAGATATACAAGTTAATGACTTCTATTTAATTATGAAGAAATTGAAGTCCAGGAAAGATGGAAAGTTACTTGCCCAAAGTCAGGTGATTTCAACACACATTTCGCAGAGGAAGATAGAATTCCAGTAGTCACATGAAAAATGCTTCCCCTCACTTGTCATCAGGGAAATACATATTAAAATCACACTGACTGTCACTGCATAGACATCAGATGGCTTCAGAAATGACTGTCAATACCAAATATGTTCAGATACAGAGCAACTGGAACTCTTTCTTATATTTGGTTAGTGAGAAAGTGAAATGGTACAACTACTTTAGAAAAAAACTTGGCAATTTCTTTTAAAATAAGCATATTATTTTCTCCAATGACCCAGAAGTTTCACTCTTTGGTATTTTCTCTGAGAAACATTTGTCCACAAAAGACTTGTATAAGAATTTCATAGCAGCTCTATTTATGACAGCCCCAAATTGGAGAAAAACCTTAAATGTCCATTAACAAAAGAAGAAAACATTTTTGTATATTCATTGGATAAAATACTGCTCAGCAATAAAAATGAACTAACTCTTGATACATTCAATAACTTGAATGAACCTCAAGAATATTATGCTGAGTGAAATTTTACACAGAATATGACTTCTTGTATGATTCCATTATATAAAATTCTAGGACAGAAAAAACTATTTGTTGTTGAAAAAAATCAGAACAATGGTTACCTTTAGGATGGGTTGGTGGGGGGGACTGACTCGAAAAAGGTAGGGGGAAATTTTCAGATTGAAGGAAATGTTCTTTATTTTGATAAGGGTTTGGGCTACATTAGTGTATGCACTTATCAAATCTCTTTGAATGGTACACTTAAGATTAATCAATTTCACTATATGTAAATTTTACCTGCAAAATAATTGAATTATATATTTTAATTCTAATTATTGATATGAATGCTCAGTTATTCAGGATTGAAATTTACTTTTATTTGCACCTTGTTTTGAAATGTATAAGAACTATGATGGTTTGATGGATGGAGAAAATGAATGCATGCATGGATAGATGTATGGATGAATGTGTAAAGAATATATATATGGCAAAATGTTAAGCATAGAATCTAGTCTGAAGTTCATAGGTGTTCATTGTACAATACTCTGTTACTCTAAACCTTATTTTTCAAAATTTTTGTGATAAAATATTAAGGGTAGAGTAGGAAAAAACCTAATGAATTTATGGGATTTTAAAAGAGATAAACTCATAATGATTGAGAGAGGAGACAAGACAAGAGAGAAAATATTGGAAGTTGAAAAACAAGTGGACGAAGGATAACTGACTTAGCAGACTTAAGATGTCAGAATCCTAAGCCCCAGTAAAATAAAGGAGGTTAGTTAATAGCTGTTTGCTCTAGAACCACATATGTTCTTAGATGCCCTTCCCACGAGCCTGCTGTTCTGGGATTGCTCCCACTTCCTAGTGTAGATTGGGGGCTTAATATCTGGAGAAGATAAAATACAGGGTTTCCAGACTGGCAAAACCAGGAAGATAACATACTACTACTGAATACTGAGGGTCTATTGCTTCTAGATTCTTTTTTCTATTGACTTTCCCAAAAGTAAGCCTTGAGATTACTACACTCCGTGTGGGAACTTGGAAGACCCTTCCATGGGTCATCTGACCAAGCTAAGAGAAAAACCTAATGATAGTGAGGTAGGGAGTTTCCTTCCCACATTTATCAGAACACGGTTATCAGCTTCTGTCCTCAAGCTCAGAATCTGGGCAATAGTTATGTGAGTATATAAAAGATGTGCCACCCTTATAGTTATGCTTAATTGGGAACAGATAACCAAGAATTAGCAGATACTTGGGGAAATCCTCTAAAACGGAGTGAAAAGCATTAATCTGGAAGAATCAAAAACTCTGCCAGGAGCAGATTTAACAAATAAGCATTATTAATACCCTCACAGCTGAAAAAGAATATGGTCTGTCCAAGGTATAAGAACTGGGGGATGTAAAGAAAATAAAAGCCTCTTAGAAATTAAAAATATGAAGTCAGAAATGAAAAATGGCAACAAAAGCACTGGAAGATGAAGGTGGGAAAAATTTCCCCAAATTAGAGACAAAGGTAGAAAGATGAAAGAGAAAAGGCAAGAAACTTTGAGGACCAGTCTGAATAGTGGATGATCTTGAAAGAGATAAGAGAGAAAGCAGAAAGGGATAAATGATCAATGAAATTACTTAAAAAGAAAACACCTCAGAACTGAAAGATATGAATTACCATATTGAAAGGGCCCACTGAATATTTACCACAGTGGAAGAAAATAGACCCACGTGAAGTCATGCTGCTACTGCTACTGCTAAGTCGTGTCAGTCGTGTCCGACTCTGTGTGACCCCATAGACGGCAGCCCACCAGGCTCCTCTGTCCCTGGGATTCTCCAGGCAAGACACGTGAAGGCACAGCATTATGAAATTCCAGAAAATAGAGACAAAGTAAAGATTCTAAAGCTTTCAGAGAGAAAAGAAAAGGAAAGAAAAATAAGCCATTTGCAAAGGAACAGGAATCAAAATGGCCTTAAATTTACTTGCAATACAGGATGCTAAACTTGTAACTGAATGGGAGGGAGACTTTTTGTGTCTTTTAAATAACTTTTGTATTTTGAACCCTTTGAATACATGATCCATTTAAAACACAAATATAATTAGAAATAATACTACAAATAGTGTTTTTTTTTTTTTTGGTTTGTTTAACAAGTATAGTTCAGTTGCTCAGTTGTGTCCCACTCTTTGCGACCCCATGGACTGCGACCCCAAGCACGCCAGGCTTCCCTGTCCATCACTGGTACTCCCGTGTTATCTTTACAGCAATGTAACTAGGAGGCACTTTATTCCCACTGAGTGTTAGAGAGTCAGAGAGGTTTAATCACGTGGTAGGTGGTGAAGACAGACCTGGAAGCCTTTCATTACTTCTTTTCTAGATGCTGAAACAGAACAGCAGCCATAGTGAGTTCGGAAGTGATAGTTATTGTTGAGTTAATACTAGGATGGGAGGTTGAGCCTAACTTTAGGGGAGCAAAGAGTTCTAGTTTTAAGGTTCACAACCTCAATTTTGTGATGGTCTTAAGTATGAGATATGCCACAAGTATTGTTTGCCAAGTCAAAAATCAAAATTTGTAATCTATCAAGTCTTTTAAAAAAGAGGGTGTGGAGAAAAGGGAACCCTCTTACACTGTTGGTGGGAATGCAAACTAGTACAGCCACTATGGAGAACAGTGTGGAGATTCCTTAAAAAACTGGAAATAGAACTGCCTAATGATCCAGCAATCCCACTGCTGGGCATACACACTGAGGAAACCAGAAGGGAAAGAGACACGTGTACCCCAATGTTCATCACAGCACTGTTTATAATAGCCAGGACATGGAAGCAACCTAGATGCCCATCAGCAGATGAATGGATAAGAAAGCTGTGGTACATATACACAATGGAGTATTACTCAGCCATTAAAAAGAAGACATTTGAATCAGTTCTAATGAGGTGGATGAAACTGGAGCCTATTATACAGAGTGAAGTAAGCCAGAAAGAAAAACACCAATACAGTATACTAATGCATATATATGGAATTTAGAAAGATGGTAACAATAACCCTATATATGAGACAGCAAAAGAGACACTGATGTATAGAACAGTCTTTTGGACTCTGTGGGAGAGGGAGAGGGTGGGATGATTTGGGAGAATGGCATTGAAATACGTATAATATCATATATGAAACGAGTCGCCAGTCCAGGTTCAATGCACGATACTGGATGCTTGGGGCTGGTGCACTGGGACGACCCAGAGGGATGGTACGGGGAGGGAGGAGGGAGGAGGGTTCAGGATGGGGAACACATGTATACCTGTGGCGGATTCATTTCGATATTTGGCAAAACCAATACAATATTGTAAAGTTTAAAAATAAGATAAAATTAAAAAAAAAAAAGAAAAGAAAAAAAAACTAAGAGAAAAAAAAGAGTATCCAGTTTTTTTTTTAACTGTCTTTTAAAAAAAAAAAAACATTTATTTTCTTGAATAGGAGAAAAAACATTTGAGTTGCAGCTGGTGCACCTAAACTTGGATGTGCTCTAGGAATATGTCATAACCAATTCATGGCAAAATCACCTCTGTCTGGAGGGGAAGAAGAGATTGAGAATATATAAAATAGGTTCTGGGACAGGAACTTTTCAATGTAGACTGGTATGAAGTGGTTAAATGTTTTAAGATGATATTGTAAATGAAATCAGCTCTAGTGCCTAGGTTTTTGAGCTCCTATGTTTTAATTTGTGGTTGTAAATATACCTGTTATTCTTTTATATTTTTAATAGCTCAGAATGTAGAACTTCAGGGAAAGGCAAATGAGATCGAGAAAGCATTCCAGATTTCCCAGCAGAAATGGAAAGAAGAGTGCAGAAGATTTGAACATGATTTGGAAGAAAGGGACAATATAATTCAAAATTGCCATCAGGAATATGATTTACTTACGAAAGAAAAAAGCAGACTAGAGAAAACTCTACAGGTAAATATTTCATGAAGAAATTCTTCTGTATTTAATATTCATTGATATGTATTATTGGAGAAGGCAATGGCACCCCACTCCAGTACTCTTGCCTGGAAAATCCATGGACGGAGGAGCCTGGTAAGCTTCAGACCACGGGGTCGCTAAGAGTCGGACACAACTGAGCGACTTCACTTTCACTTTTCCCTTTCATGCATTGGAGAAGGAAATAGCAACCCACTCCAGTGTTCTTGCCTGGAGAATCCCAGGGACGGGGGAGCCTGGTGGGCTGCCGTCTGTGGGATCGCACAGAGTCAGACACGACTGAAGCGACTTAGCAGCAGCAGCAGATATGTATTATGGGCTTCCCTTGTAATTCAGTCAGTAAAGAATCTGTCTGCAATGCAGGAGATCTGGGTTTGATTCCTGGGTCAGGAAGATCCCCTGGAGAAGGAAATGGCAACCTACTCCAGTATTCTTGCTTGGAGAATCCCATTGACAGAGGAGCCTGGCAGGCTACAGTCCATGGGGTTGCAAGAGTCGGATACAACTTATATGTATTATACATTATTTGAAGTTATCTTTGGGAAGGAAAATGCCAGAAAGCAAGCAAATCTGATTTCCTCTTTACTCCTCCCAACTCCTTTCCTCTCTCCCTTTCTTCTTTTTTTTAGGGTCATATTTGCAGGTCTGTTTTGTAATATGCTTTAGCAATATGTGAGTATATATACTGTTTCTTTTGTGAAAAACAGTTTGAGTTCTCTGATCAAAATTTTAAAAAAACCCACTTATGTGGGAATATTGTAAGAAGATAAGAACCCACAATCCTTTTGGTCTAGCAGCATGAAAAGTTGGAATTTTAGAAATGTGGGTCCTAGATTTTGACCTGAATATACAATAAACACAGAAAAATTTGTATATATCTGATATAAACTTCATTATATATGTAGAGTACATTGTATATGGCATGGTAGGTGAAATATATGGCCTTTTACTGAAATTATTGTGAGCTATTTATCCTCCCATTTTTTTGTTCTTTTTTAGTTTCTAAAGTAAAAGCATGGTTTAAAGTTGAAGTTGCCACTCACCTAAAAGATTTTGAATTGTTTGTGTTTGCCATTTTTTTTCAACTACCAATTTAAATTAAAAAAAAAAAATGTGGTAAAAATGCTTTCCATTTACCAAGGGTGTAAATGACTTTCAGAATACTGGAAATAAATCTTCACTAAAAATAATTTTACAAATGCATTTGCCAAATGTAAAAGTTTTAGCACAATGGTTCCCTTCCATTGTCAGCATGTCTCCTTTTGATTTCCTGCTTGCTAACAGTCACAGTTGTCTCTTCTATTTACTGTAATATTCTTAGACTCTGGAACGGGGCCAGACATAGACAAGGGTTGCATTAGTATTTGAATGAGGGGAGTTTAGTGACAGCTGGAACTACGAGTTCCTGGGCTGCTCTATATAAACTGCCCCTCGTAAAATGTCTTAGAATTACGGGGAAAGGAGAGAAATGGTGGCAGCATTCCTTATAGTCAGTCAGCTTGCATCTCGGATCTCTTATGGATCTTGATGTGATCTTGAGCATCTGTTTGGTAGGAGAACTTTGATTTTACACGATTGGCTTTGAACTAATCTGCATGGAGACCTTTGGGAATAAAGAGGAGTCACTGTTTTCCTCTAAGGGGAAAAGGTCTCAAGGCTCTCCCTGTTGGCTTTCCAGTAGTGTTGGGAGGGCAGTCTTTACTTTGCAGATCCATGCTACAGTTTATAAGGACAGGGGAGGTTTTCCCTCTCTCTCACATAAACCACAGAATCTTTCTCCTTGTGTTAATGCAGATTGAGTTTTAAACCCTACAGTTTAGAAACTTGGGCTTCTCAGGAAACCTGCATTTTATACTTCTAATGTTTTGAACCAAATTAGATCCTGTAAATGTAGCTCAACTAAGAAAATCACTCAAGAAAAGCATCTTGCAAATACTGCTTATCTGTAGAACAAGAAATTAGTTAATAGTCCAGACCTAAAAATGTTTTATTTCATTTTTCAAATATTTGATATTCATAGGAAATTAGAGCTTTCCATATTATCTCCTTTACATACAGATTTACATATAGATTACATATATGCCCGACAGTCTACTTTGTTTTTGTCTTTTTATCAGGATGCATTTTGTTCAGTCCCCTGCAGCTAAGTTTTTTGGAAAGATTGGTTTAAATATCTATATTTAACATCTGTATTTATATCTATCTGTATCTATCAATACTGTATCTATATCTACCTGTATCTATCAATATCTGTATCTATATCTACCTGTATCTATCATTATATGGATTACATATATGAAATGTGGCTTGAATTAAATGGGTAATCATAGCTTCTTATTCAGATATTATTCTGATTGTCAAAATATAATCATTCTATTAATTCTTTTAACATAAATTGTAGTGAGTTTTAATAGTCTATGGGTAAGGAAAGCCCTTTTTATGTTTAAATTGTGGATGAAGGAAGAAAGGTAACTTTTATTGATCAACTAGTAAAGCAAGATTTTATTCATGTAAAGGAAGCGTTGGAAAAACATCAGGAGGAGAAGAATGAGATGGAGTCTCATATCAGAGAGACAGCATTGGAGGAGCTTAGATTACAAGCAGAACAATGGGAAGCAGAGAGAAGAGAGTTACAATTTATAGTCCAGGTATTTAAAAATAATAATTCAGATCCTTCAATATGTCTTTTTAGTGCTTATGATATTAAAATTTACATTAGTGAGATAATTGACTCGCCTACTCAAGGAGAAAATAATTCGTAGAAAGCCATGTTTCATTTGTAGTTACGTGACAATATGGGCAACTGGTTCAAAAAGATACTATTAGAATTAGAGTCAGGTGACTTCCATTGCATAAATTATTTGATTTTTAAAGGACATATATACACTTGGCATTTGGTTTTCCAGTTTAAAATGGGAGACTATTAGCAGTCTTTAATAACATAAAGAAATAGAATAGTTAGATTTTGGATATTAAAAGATGCTTACAAATCATATAGTAATACTCTCTTTTGAACTCTCTTTAAGAAGTGCAAATTTTTAATCATGTTCTTTTAACCCTTTCCCTGCCAACACACAATGCAATTTGAAAATCACTGGTTTTATCTAATAATTTCCGTTATAGATGAGCAGACTGCAGTTTGTGATTTAGTCATATCATAGACTGAGCAATTAGTGTGGGAAAAGATTATAAGTCTCCAGATTCTTACTTCTGTGTATATTGCATATCTTTAGGACATTCTATAAATTACTTTGAAGGAGAGTTAGGAGAAATTAAAACTGTTCATTCACTAATCAACCAATGTAAAATTTCAAATAAATTTCCATCATTTCTTCTATTAATTTGTGATAAGACAGTTTTTCTACACAAAATGATATTGAAATGTAGTCTTCATATAGATGTCAAAGGTATGTGTTCTTTACAGAATGAAAAATGTTCACCTAAAAGAAATTTTACAGTTGCTTTTTGTGTTAGGAAAAGTTTTATAAGACGAAAGTGGCCCCAAACCTGTAGAGAATAGGAGGCACCTATTTCTTTAAGAGTGAAATCTGGCAGTAAACAGTGGAAGTACTGAATTTGTTGCATATGTAAGTGTTGAGAATACCAACGGTATCACATATTTCCCAAACCTTTGTTCCTTGGGCAATGCTTTTCTTCCCAGTCACTCCCTCTGTGAAATCTGTAAAGATAGTTACTCTTTAGACCTCTTGGTATTTTTAGAGTCTGCTTGTAATTTTATAGTTAGTCCTCTCATTCAGTCAGTCACTTGTTCCTTTATTCATTCCCTAAGTACTTGCTAACTTCCTGCTGTGGGTCCTGAGGATATAAAATTGATTAAAATATGATTTCTTTCCTAAAGGATCTTTCAACATGGAGAGGCATATAAAGAGAGGAGAAAATATTGTAATATAATACAATTTTAAAGAAAATGCTATGGGGTCATAAAAGAGAAATGAATTTCCTGGGAGTTTGGGGGAAATTTATCACAGAGCAGAGGGCATTTGAGCTGTTATTGATAATTGTCTTCATGGTTACCTAAAACAAACTAGTACACATAAGTAAATGAAAATAACCTCTTTATTTTTGAATACTCAGAAATTTCCACTACTACCAGTCAGAAGCCCCAAATTTATAAAATATATTGCAGAGACCTATATTTAAATGTGTAGATGATATGATTTTAATACAGTTTCCTGATCAATCCTCTAAACCTCACATGAAATGTATATGGTTCAATCAGACTTTATATTATGAAGTATTAAGGGAATTTGGAATTCTTTGTCAATCTTTAATTATCATGTGTGGGAAGAATAGGAATATATTCCTTAGGTTACTACCACCTGTGAGATAGATTTTTTTGTATTCCATAACTGAAATGTTCAGAACTCTGTCTCTTAATTCCTTGGCCTTTTTATTTTAACAAAAGAAAACTGCTTTTCCTTTTATAAAGCAAGCTTAGAAATCTTTTAGATTTTAAAAAAGTCTTTTTTTTTTTTTTAAACAACTTGATTGAGGGCTAGATGAAAATTCTCTCCTCTCTCTATTGGCTGTTGATGGGTTTAGGTTTCATCCTATAATTAAGTGTTAGTATCACATAGTGTTCTTTTGTGTAACTCTCCAAGGGAATTCAGTTTTTAAAATAAGTTTAAAAAAAACCTCAATGAAGCCCCATCTTAAACAGACAAAGCTGGTACAATATTTCTCTCATCTGGGCTTTAGAATTCAGGCTTGTATAAAAGAAAAATCTTAATTTTATGCCATGTCTCCTTTCTTACCCAGTATTGAAGTGATAAATAGAGGTGTACTTCTCTGGAATATTAATGGGGATTTTTAATTGAGTTATCTCATTTTAAAAAAGCGTTTTTCATTTTTTTAAATTCATGTCCTCTTTTGATAAACATAAAAATTCCATGCTTCTCTTGGCATTCTTTGAAATTTCAAAACAAAGCAAAGCCATAGTAATTTTAGAATGACGTAATATTTGATCTTGGGAAAATGTTATTTTATGTTTTGCTTCTATTTATTTAAATTGTTTATGTGTTTGTTTCTGCAGTAGCAGTGAAAACTTTGAGGATGCTTATTAGCCATGAGCTTTACTACTGTAGGCAGTGTGAGACATGCAGTGGTAAATTGCCACGTTCTTTCCTTTGTCATTTTTATAGTTTACTTCAATGTATAACTTATCAGTAGAATTAAAAGCATTTAGAAGATGAATGTATGTTTTCATATTTATTTTATTTCCAAAATTCTGTAACTAAGCCAGGGAATAAAGTGACCCTTTCCTCATTCACTGGCTAAATTTGATTTATATATCTAGTGATCAAGTGAGGTGAGAGCTTGTGATGGCAGAGGAGCGTGGGAAATGTTCATTGAAAATAATACCACAGACTGAAGGCGGAAGAGGAAGAGTTGGGGGTGGTGGTAAAGGAAGATATCAGACTAGGTGTGGGATCAGATTGGGCATCTGTCAGTGGGATGTGTGCTAAGACAGCAGTTAGGGATGGGGTATACAGCATGTCAGCATGACCGGGTAAGTGCAGCTGTGATCCAGGGACAACTTGGAGTTTGTTGCATGGAAAGGAAGTATTTCAGAATTTTGTCTTAAATGATCTAGGGTAGCAAGGAGTTTTTCTTTGTAGTTTCCTGGGAAACCGTCCACTGGTGCTCTGTGTAAGCAAATGATGTAGAAAGTGAGTCTGGCGCTGGTACTGCCTGTTATTTCCAAACATTCTTTAATAGTCAATTATATCTTATCAATAGTCAAACATATATCAATGTAAGTCAAACATATCTTATATCAATATATCAGTGCTATGCTATGCTAAGTCACTTCAGTCGTGTCCGACTCTGTGCGACCCCATAGACGGCAGCCCACCAGGCTCCCCCCGTCCCTGGGATTCTCCAGGCAAGAACACTGGAGTGGGTTGCCATTTCCTTCTCCAATGCATGAAAGTGAAAAGTGAAAGTGAAGTCGCTCAGTCGTGTCCGACTCCCAGCGACCCCATGGATTGCAGCCTAACAGGCTCCTCCGTCCATGGGATTTTCCAAGCAAGAGTACTGGAGTGGGGTGCTATTGCCTTCTCCGCAATATATCAATATCTTATATCAATGGTCAAACGTATCTTAATAGTCAATTTATAGAATTAAAATACATTGTTCTCATTGTAAAAATGCCTCCAATATAAGGGAACTTTAAAACAGAAAGTAGAGGTCTGCCCTATTACTCTGCCCACTCCAGTCCTACCCCTCATCTAAGGGTATATAAACATATAATTACTTAAATATGCCTCAGTAATACTCGGTGTCCATCTTTTAATTCTTGCGTTATTCTTGTAGTGCTTGCGAGCTTTTCTGTTACGTTTCTGTTTTCCTAATACGTTTAACAAATTCCTTATTGATCTATATTTTATTTCCTTCAAAATTTTTTGCTTTACTTTAAAATGAATGATTCACCAACATCCTTGCCTGTGTCTTCGGGCTGTCATACAAGTGATTCACCTGTGTAAATGCCTAGAAGTATAATTGCTGAATCTTCACGTTTTATAACTGTGATAGGTATTACATAAAGTTACCAGTGAGCACTGTTTTTGATTGTTGAACTGTGCTGACTTTGGGGATTTAGAGAGATAACCATGTACTGGACTAAGGTTGTAACTATATCTATGTTATTTTATTTCATAGGTTAGGAAGGAGGAGTACTTTAACTCTGATATGTTCTAACTATTTGAATCCTTCAGACTTGAAACCTTATTTTGGAGTTCAAGAAATATTGTTTATATAAGTGCATATAAAGAATTATACTTTCGGGGCTATGTTTCTGGAAGATGTGGAAAGAAAGGAAGTTTATTTTCTAACAGCACAGTGTGGTTTACTTTGATGTTAAATGTCAGTTCAAAAACAAACTCCAGTTTAAAATATTTTAAGTTCAACACCTCCCTCTAGTGGAAAAAAAAACTCACTCAATTTCCCCTGCCTTTCAGTTAGTCAGTTCAATTGCTCAGTCATGTCTGATTCTTTGCAACCCCATGGACTGCAGCACGCCAGGCTTCCCTGTCCATCACCAACTCCTGGAGCCTACTCAAAATCATGTCCATTGCGTCAGTGATGCCATCCAACCATCTCATCCTCTATTGTCCCCTTCTCCTCCCACCTTCAGTCTTTCCCAGCATCAGGGTCTTTTCCAATGAGTCAGTTCTTCACATCAGGTGGCCAGAGTATTGGAGTTTCAGCTTCAGCATCAGTCCTTCCAGTGAATATTCTGGACTGATTTCCTTTAGGATTAACTAGTTTGATTTCCTTGCAGTCCAAGGGATGCTCAAGAGTCTTCTCCAACATCACAGTTCTACCCTTAATGTGATTTAATTAAGTTGGGGTCACTGACTTGATGGACATGAGTTTGAGCAAGCTGTGGGAGTTGGTTATGGACAGGGAAGCCTGGGGTACTGCAGTCCATGGGGTCTCAAAGAGTCAGACACGATTGAGCGACTGAACTGAACTAACGTGATTTAATTTGTTGCACACACAGACACACACTCACTCACTATAGGAATCCAAGTATCTTTGGTTTGATTAGAAAATAAATTCTGTGACAAAAAAATTAAAAAATTTATTTGGGAGGAGGCAAGTTAATTTGGATGTATAACTGCATGAGGTATTTTATAGTTCTTTTGTAATTTTCTTACAGTATACTAACGCATATATATGGAATTTAGAAAGATGGTAACAATAACCCTGTGTACGAGACAGCAAAAGAGACACCGATGTATAGAACAGTCTTATGGACTCTGTTGCAGAGGGAGAGGGTGGGAAGATTTGGGAGAATGGCATTGAAACATGTATAATATCATGTATGAAACGAGTTGCCAGTCCAGGTTCGATGCACGATACTGGATGCTTGGGGCTAGTGCACTGGGACGACCCAGAGGGATGGTATGGGGAGGGAGGAGGGAGGAGGGTTCAGGATGGGGAACACATGTATACCTGTGGCGGATTCATTTTGATATTTGGCAAAACTAATACAATTTGTAAAGTTTAAAAATAAAATAAAATTTAAAAAAAAAAAAAGAAAAAAAAATTTTCTTGTATATTATAATGCACCCCAGACACGGATTATATTGATTAAACCATATACCTATAACAAGTATCTGAACATATAAAAATTAATAGGGATTAATGTATAATTAATTAATACCCAATATAGCCAATCAATACCATTAATATTGCCAACATTTACCATCTAGATTATTTAGTGTTTGTCATGTTTGCCTAAGAATTCATAACAGACACATTTTATATCACTGAAGACTGAATCATTCACTAGCACCCCACCCCCACAAGATAACCATCCTTCTGAAGTTGGTGTTTAACTTTCTGTCTGTAAACATTGATGATATATATTTTTTTATAGTATTTTGTGTATTTAAAAGAGATGCATGCAGTATCACACAGTATGAGTCTTTGTCCAACTTTTCTCCCCTCTTATGTTTTTGAGGTTTAGCCTAGTTAATAAACTATCTCTGGTTCATTCAATTTAACTGATCTATAGTGATTTATCATAGCATAATCATCCATTACAGGGTTGATTGAGATTTAATTTCTTTCTAAGTTTCAGTTATTTCAGGCAATGCTTCCATAAACATCAAATATTTTTATGTGGGATGTATTTAGTGTATTTGCAATTATTAGATAAAATATATGCTAAGTTATTTTCCCAAGTGGTTGTATCAATTTAAGAGAAGACTTTCTGTTCCCTTGAAGTCTCTTGAACCCTTGGTATTTTTCAGATTTAATTTCTTTTGCATTAGAATGTGTGTGAAATTTCTCTTGCTTAAATTTCTGTTTCCCTGACATTGCTCATGTTATGTTTATTGGTCATTCATGTTTCTTCTTTTGTGAACCGCAATTTTATTTTTTCTCCTTTATCCTTTTTGTTTGTATATTCTTATTGATTTATAGGAGTTTCAAATACATTTGATAACTTGGTTACTTAAATCCCATGGCAAACATCTTTTTCCTCTTTGTGGAGACATGGAAACAATTTACATTGTGTGCAGTTTTAAATTTTAATGTAGTTGAATGTATCAGTATTTTCTTTTATTGATAGTACTTTTTTATGTCTTATATAACCTAAAGTCATAAAGAAAAAAAATTTTTCTGTATAGAGCATGAAGGAAGGTTTAATTTTATTTTTTTCCATATGGATAACCAAATGTCTCTACTAGTCATTCACCTGTCTATGCTGTTACCACTTATTGATTTAAAATGTCATCTGTGTCATATATCAAGTTCCTTCATAAAATCTACAGTTTGTTTCCTGGTGCTTTGTTCTGTTTCACTTACATGTTGTTCTGTTTCACTTACCTGTAGATCTGTTTCTAAATCAATACTAAATTGTTTTATTTGCCATGGCTTTAGAGTAATTCTTGATATCAGATAGAGCAAACTCCCTTCTGCATATTCTTAATATATTTTCTGAGGGAGTGGGGAGGAGAGTTATTCTTAGCCTTTTAATCTTCCATGTGAGTTTGAGAATTGACATGTTATTTATATTCTACCAAGAAACCTTGTTGTAATTTTATTGGAATTGAATTGGATTTATAGGACAGTTTGCCATAAATTGACATCCTTAATTTCTTCTGCTTTCCACTCTTTTTTTTTTTTTTCTGTTTTTGAAGAGATTTCTTCAATTTTATATCACAACTTTTCTATTAAATTCTCTTTCTGCTTTTAAATTTTTTAATTTCCAAGAGTTGTTTCTTGTTCTTTGACTATAGTTTTATATAGTAGACTCTTCTTGTTTCATGTTTCTAATACCTTATTTTAACTCTGTGGATGAAAGTCATACTTGTTCTGAAGGTGGTTCCCCTCCCCCTGCCTCCCTAGATTGTCTTTGTTTTCTCCGAGTGTTTGATCACGTTTGTCTGAATTTCACACGAAAAGCTTTCCTCAAATGTCTGGTGATCCTTGTCTGTGTGTTCATGTTTAAGAAAGAAGCGCTAAAAAGCTGGTAGAAAGCTCTTGTTGTGTGTGGAGCCCTTCCATTTAATTGGAGAACCTTTAAAAGGCCGGAGTCTGTAGCTTTTTCCCCTCGGCCTGGTTATTTCCCCACAAAGGAGCCTTCTGGTCTCTTCTTTGTCCTTATAGTACCTTAAGTGTAGGAGTCAATGTTCTGGGAGCTGAAGAAAGAAACAGAGCTGTGAGGTCTCATCCCCCACAATTTCCCAGTCTCCTCCAATTTTTAATAAAGTGTCTTATCCTGTCCTTCAGTTGGGTCTGGTTTTCATGACCTCAGAACCTTTTTGGATCAGCCTTATTGGTTTGCAAATAAACTCTCTCTTTTTCCAGAATGGAGAGGGCCCTTTGTCTGGGAGGGAGTTGGCAGAGGAGATCTGAGAACAGAGCTAACTGCTGCTTATAGAGGCTTCCAACAGTGTTCTGTGTTCACTGCCACTCCATGGCTTGGCTTCAGGGGTAATTCCTGCTTCCAATTTCTGATTTTTTTTTTTTACGGATATGAATTCAACTTGCTATTAGGCCCTGCCTTTTTTGAGTATTTAGCAAAGTTGAGAATGCTGAAACCCATCACTTAATCACTTGTCCATTTATTTTCCATCTTCCAAATTCGCTTTTGACATCTGTTGGCTGTCATCTCTTCTGTCACTCACTTTTATTCTGTCTTCATTTAAGTGGGGTTTCAGGAGCAAGCAGAGATGATTGGATAGGTTTGATCCAGTCAACTTAAGTGGTGATATCCTCTTTCTACTTATGACTTTTTGAGACCTTACAGTTTCATTTCATATTTGAGTTCTGGTTTTACGGAATGTTTTTAGTATGAAAAGCAGCCAGGGTGTTGGGTTTCATAGCTATAGTTCTTTTTTTCTTTCCAGTTTTATTGAAACATAATTGATTCTCCTCCTCCTCCTTCTGCATGCATGCTCAGTCCTGTCCCGTTCTTTACGACACTGTGGACTGTAGCCTGCTAGGCTCCTCTGTCCATGAAATTTCCCAGGCAAGAATACTGGAGTGGGTTGCCATTTGCTACTCCAGGGGATCTTCCAGACCCAGGGATTGAACCCATGTTTCTTGTATCTCCTGAATTGGCAGGCAGATTCTTGACTACTGCACCACCTGGGAATCCCAATACAATATGGTGTTGTTAACTGTAGTCATCATGCATACATCATATCTTAATATTCAATTTATAGCATTTTTATAAATTTATTATGGCATAAGTATTACAGTCTTTCCATAATACTGTATTGGAAACATTGTTGAATTTAAAAAAAGCACTTAACTTGTGATGATGGACTGATACTCATTTTCTCCATTTACAAGAGAGAGACATATGGTATGGTAATGTAATTCTTTGAAAGCAAAGTCACAAAACAGTCAGAAAACTAGCTCATTATTAATTTTATATTAAATATCATTCACCTTGGGCTTCCCTGGTGGCTCAGCTAGTAAAGAATCCACCTGCAAATGTGGGAGACCTGGGTTTGATCCCTGGGTTAGAAAGATTCCCTTGGAGAAGGGATCAGCTGCTCATTCCAGTATTCTGGCCTGGAGAATTCCATGGAGTGTTTAGTCTGTGTGGTTGCAAAGAGTCAGATATGACTGAGTGACTTTCACTCACCTCATGTCTATTTCAGGATAGACTGTCTACTTCAGTACAGATCTTGCACATGATGTTCAACACGAATACGTAGTTAATGATGATGACCCAAAAGCATCTCATACAGTTCTAGCTCTACAATTACTAGATTGTCACATGAAAACACATATACACAATAGGTAAGTTTATTAATGTGTGCATGTTGATTATTTACTGTATGCATGATGATGATTATTATTAAGTAGAAGTGAATCATCATAACGGTCTTCATCCTTGTCATCTTCATGGTGAGTAGGCTGAGGAGGAGAGGTTGGTGTTGCTGTCTCAGGGGTGGCAGAGGTGGGAGAGATGGAGAACAGGAAAGGGGAGACAAGAGAGGCAGGCGTACTTGGTGTAACTTTACAGAAATACATTGTCATTTCTGACTGCCATTTTTGCTTTTTCATTTTTCTAAAAATGTGTTTATATGATACCAACCTGTCTTTCATTGTTTGGTTTAGTTTCAGGACCCATGTCATAGAAGGTTCCATGTTGTAAAAGAAGTCCTTTGTTGTTCAGTCACTAATTCATGTTCAACTCTTTGCTACCCCATGGACTGCAGCACGCCAGGTCTCCCTGTCCCTCACAGAAGTCAAAAGCAGTCTTAAAACCAGCGTCAATTTGTGTTCTGGCACTGCTTCTTCTATGTCATCTTCCTCATCATCTGAAACTGGTTTGGAAATACTCATCTCCGTCAAGTCATCTTCTGTTAATTCCTCTAGTGTGCTGTTTATCAGTCTTGAATTTCTCCAAGATCTATATCTTGAAACCCTTCACCGCCCACCCCCCCCATCTTTTTTTTGCCCCGTATCTGTAATCTCTTTCATAATTTCCTTGATTGACTCGGTCATAAATTCTGTGAAGTCGTGGATAACATCTGGACATAGTTTTCTCTAGCAGGATTTATTATTTCAGATTTGATGGCTTGGACATCTTTTCCTAATGATGGCATTTTTCAATGCTGTAATCCTTCCAGGCTTTTATGATGTTGTCTCTATCAGGGCTGTCTTCCATAGCATTAACCACCCTTTCTATAGAGTACCGTGTGTGGTGTTGTTCAGTCACCTAGTCGTGTCTGACTCTTTGCTACCCTATGGATTACAGCCTGCCAGCCCTCTCTGTCTGTCACCATCTCTCAGAGTTTGCCCAGGTTCATGTTCATTGCATTGGTCATGACATCCAACCATCTAATCTTCTGATTCCCTGTTTTCTTTCTCCCCTCAATCTGTCCAGCATCAGGGACTTTTCTAACGAGTCAGCTGTTCGCGTCAGGTGATCAAAATACTGGAGCTTCAGCTTCAGTGTTAGTCCTTCCAATGAGTATTCAGGGTTGATTTCTTTTAAGATTGACTGATTTGATCTCTTTGCTTTCCAAGGGACTCTCTGGAGTCTTCTCCAGCATCACAGTTCAAAGGCATCAATTCTTGGCGTTCTGCCTTCTTTATGGTCCAGCTCTCACAACCATACTTGACCACTGGAAAGACCATAGCCTTGACTATATGGACCTTTGTCGGCAGAATGATGTCTCTGCTTTCAAACACACTGTCTAGGTTTGTCATAGCTTTCCTGCTAAGAAGCAATTGTCATCTGATTTCATGGCTGCAGTCACCAGCCTCACTGATTTTTCCCAAAAGAGGAAATCTCTCACTACTTCCGTCTTTTCCCCTTCTATTTGCCATGACATAATGGGGCCTGATGCCATGATTGTAGCTTTTTAAATATTTAGTTTTAAGCAGACTTTTCCACTCTCCTCCTTCACCCTCAGCAGGAAGTTCTTTAGTTTCTGTTTGCTTTCTGCCATTTGAGTGTATCATTTGCATATCTGAAGTTGATGTTTCTCCTGCCAATCTTTATTCCAGCTTGTAACTCATCCAGCCTGGCATTTCTCATGATGTGCTCAGCATATAGATTAAATAAACAGGGTGACAACAGACAGTCCTGTCATACTCCTTTCTCAGTCGTGAGCCACTCAGTTGTTCCATACAGGGTTCTAACTGTTGCTTCTTGGCCCACATACAGATTTTCCAGGAAACAGGTAAGATGGTCTGGTATTCCCATCTCTTTAAGAGCTTTCACATTTTGTTATGATCCACACGGTCAAAAACTTTAGTGTAGTTGATGAAACCAGATGTTTTTCTGGAATTACCTTGCTTTCTCTATGATCCAGCAAATGTTGGCAATTTGATCTCTGGTTCCTCTGCCTTTTCTAAATATTTCTAAATAAATTCTAAAAACATTCCAGCTTGAATATCTGGAAGTTCTTGGTTCACGTTAATGCTGAAGCCTAGAATGCAAGATTTTCAACACGACCTTACTAGCATGGGAGATAAGTGTAAGTGTCTGATGGTTAGAACATTCTTTAGTACTACCCTTCTTGGGAATTGGGATGAGGATTGACCTTTTCCTGTGGCCATTGCTGGGTCTTCCAGATTTGCTGACATATTGAGTGCAACATTTTGATAGCATCATCTTTCAGGATTTTGAATAGCTCTACTGGTGTTGGAGAAGACTCTTGAGAGTCCCTTGGACTGCAAGGAGATCCAACCAGTCCATCCTAAAGGAGATCAGTCCTGGGTGTTCATTGGAAGGACTGATGCTGAAGCTGAAACTCCAGTACTTTGGCCACCTTATGTGAAGAGTTGACCCTGATGCTGGGAGGGATTGGGGGCAGGAGGAGAAGGGGACGACAGAGGATGAAATGGCTGGATGGCATCACCGACTTGATGGACATGATTTTGAGTGAACTCCGGGAGTTGGTGATGGACAGGGAGGCCTGGCATGCTGTGATTCATGAGGTCGCAAAGAGTCGGACATGACTGAGCCACTGAACGGAACTGAACTGAACTGGAATTCCATCGCATCCACTAGCTTTATTGACAGCAGTGCTTCCTAAGGTTCACTTGACTTCACACTCCAAGATGTCTGGCTCTGGGTGACTGACCACACCATTGTGGTTATCTGGATCGTTAAGATCTTTTTTGTACAGTTCTATGTATTTTTCCCATTTCTTCTTGATCTTTTCTACTTCTTCTATATCTCTACTGTTTCTGTCTTGTATTGTACCCATCTTTGGGTGGGATGTTCCATTGCTATTTCCAGTTTCCCCTTCTGTTGTTTTCCTCTATTTTTATGCACTGTTCATTGAAGAAGGCCTTCTTTTCTCCCCTTGCTGTTCTCTGGAACTCTGTGTTTAGTTGGGTGTACATTTCCTTTTCTCCCTTGCTTTTCACTTTTCTTCATTCTTCAACTATTTGTAAAGCCTCCTTGGATAACCACTTTTCCTTCTTACTTTTCTTTTTCATTGGGTGATTTGTTCGCTGCCTCCTGTAAAATATTACCAACCTTTGTCCATAGTTCCTCAGGCACACTGTTTACTAGCTCTCACCCCTTGAATCTGTTCATCACCTCCACTGCATATTATAGGGGATTTGATTTAAGTCGTACCTGGCTAGCTTAGTGGTTTCACCACTTTTTTTTAGTTTAAGACTGAATTTTGCTATGAGAAACTGATTATCTGAGCCACAGTTAGCTCCAGGTCTTGTTTTTGTTGACTGTGTACAGCTGTTCCATCTTTGGCTACAAAGAATTTAATCAGTTTGATTTCGCTATTGACCATTTGGTGATGTCCATGTATAAAGTCATCTCTTGTGTTGTTGAAAAAGGGTGTTTGCTATGAACAGTACATTCTCTTGGCAAAATTCAGTTAACCTTTGCCCTGCTTCATTTTTTACTCCAAGGCCAAACTGGCCTGTTACTCCAGGTATCTCTTGACTTCCTACTTTTGCATTTCAATCCCCAGTGATGATTATAACATCTTTTTTAAGCGTTAGTTCTAGGAGGTCTTCTAGGTCTTCACAGAACTGATCAACTTCAGCTTCTTTGGCGTTGGTAGTAGAGGCATAGGCCTGAATTGCTGTGAGGTTGAATGGTTTGCCTTGGGAATGAACCGAGATCATTCTGTCATTTTTTGAGGTTGCACCAAGTACTGCATTTTGGACTCTTGTTGACTTTGAGGGCTACTCCATTTCTTCTGTGGGAATCTTGCCCATAGTAGTAGATATAATGGTCATCTGAATTAAATTCGCCTGTTTCTGTCCATTTTAATTCACTGATTCCTAAGATGTTGATGTTTATTCTTACCATTTCCTGCTTGGCCACTTGCAGTTTACCTTGATTTATAGACCTAACATTCTAGGTTCCTATGCAATACTGCTCTTTGCAGCATCAGATTTTACTTCCATCACCAGACATAACCAGACACAGCTGAGCATCATTTCCACTTTGGCCCAGCTGCTTCATTCTTTCTGGGGCTTTAGTAGCATATTGGACATCTTCTGACCCAGAGGACTCATCTTTTGGAGTCATATCTTTTTGTCTTTTTTATACAGTTCATGAGGTTCTCACAGCAAGTATACTGGGGTGGTTTGCCATTCCCTCCTCCAGTGGATCACATGTTGTCGGAACTTTCCACTATGACCCCTCCATCTTTGGTGGCTTTACATGGCATGGCTCATAGCTTCATTGAGTTATGCAAGCCCCTTCACCACAACAAGGCAGTGATTCATGAAGGGAATCTTATGACTGCCTGATCTAGAGCCTGAATTAGAGATGTTGTGTTTGGGGCAGGTAGACCATTTCAGTGTCTTTAGTGTTAAACATTTCTTTTTCTTTGGGATGGTCTTGGTCCCTATTTCCTATACAATGTCACAATGGACATATACAATGTCATATACAATGGAGGAGAGGAAACCTCCATCCATGGCTGTCTGAGGAGGCCTTACAAATAGCTGTAAAAAGAAGACAAGCAAAAAGCAAAGGAAAAAAGGAAAGATATACCCATTTGAATGCAGAGTTCCAAAGAATAGCAAGGAGAGATGAGAAAGCCATCCTCAGTCATCAGTGCAAAGAAATAGAGGAAAACAATAGAATGGGAAAGACTAGAGATCTCTTGAAGAAAATGAGAGATACCAAGGGGACATTTCATGCAAAGATGGGCTCGATAAAGGACAGAAATGGTATGGACCTAACAGAAGCAGAAGATATTAAGAAGAGGCGGCAAGAATACACAGAGGACTGTACAAAAAAGATCTTCACGATCCAGATAATCACTATGGTGTGATCACTCACCTAGAGCCAGACATCGTGGAATGTGAAGTCAAGTGGACCTTAGGAAGCATCACTAAGAACAAAGCTAGTGGAGATGATGGAATTCCAGTTGTGCTATTTCAAATCCTGAAAGATGATGCTGTGAAAGTGTTGCACTCGATATGCCGGCAAATTTGGAAAACTCAGCAGTGGCCACGGGACTGGAAAAGGACAGTTTTCATTCCAATCCCTAAGAAAGGCAATGCCAAAGATGCTCAAACTACCACACAACTGTACTCATCTCACAAGCTAGCAAAGTAATGCTCAAAATTCTCCAAGCCAGGCTTCAGCAATACGTGAACCGTGAACTTCCAGATGTTCAAGCTGGTTTTAGAAAAGGCAGAGGAACCAGAGATCAAATTGCCCACATCCACTGGATCATGGAAAAAGCAAGAGAGTTCCAGAAAAACATCTATTTCTGCTTTATTGACTATGCCAAAGCCTTTGACTGTGTGGATCACAATAAACTGTGGAAAATCCTGAAAGAGATGGGAATACCAGACCACCTGACCTGCCTCTTGAGAAACCTGTATGCAGGTCAGGAAGTAACAGTTAGAACTGGACATGGAACAACAGACTGGTTCCAAATAGGAAAAGGAGTACATCAAGGCTGTATACTGTCACCCTGCTTATTGAACTTATACGCAGAGTACATCATGAGAAACGCTGGGCTGGAAGAAGCACAAGCTGGAATCAAGATTGCCGGGAGAAATATCAAGAACCTCAGATATGCAGAGGACACCACCCTTATGGCAGAAAATGAAGAGGAACTAAAAGGCTTCTTGATGAAAGTGAAAGAGGAGAGTGAAAAAGTTGGCTTAAAGCTCAGTTCAGTTCAGTTTAGTCACTCAGTTGTGTCTGACTCTTTGCGACCCCATGAAGCGCAGCACGCTAGGCCTCCCTGTCCATCACCAACTGCCGGAGTCTACGCAAACCCACGGCCATTAGGTCGGTGATACCATTCAACCATCTCCATCCTCTGTCGTCTCCTTCTCCTCCTGCCCTAAATCTTTCCCAGCATCAGGGTCTTTTCAGATGAGTCAGCTCTTCGCATCAGGTGGCCAAAGTATTGGAGTTTCAGTTTCAACATCAGTCCTTCCAATGAACACCAAGGATTGATCTCATTTAGGATGGACTGGTTGGATCTCCTTGCAGTCCAAGGGACTCTCAAGAGTCTTCTCCAACACCACAGTTCAAAAGCATCAATTCTTTGGCACTCAGCTTTCTTTATAGTCCTACTCTCACATCCATACATGACTACTGGAAAAGCCATAGCTTTGACATACATTGGCAAAGTAATGTCTCTGCTTTTGAATATGCTATCTAGGTTGGTCATAACTTTCCTTCCAAGGAGTAAGCATCTTTTAATTTCATGGCTGCAGTCACCATCTGCAGTGATTTTGGAGCCCCGAAAAATAAAGCCTGACACTGTTTCCACTTTTTCCCCATCTATTTGCTGTGAAGTGATGGGACCGGATGCCATGATCTTAATTTTCTGAATGTTGAGCTTTAAGCTAACTTTTTCACTCTCTTCTTTCACCTTCATCAAGAGGCCTTTTAGTTCCTCTTCATTTTCTGCCATAAGGGTGGTGTCCTCTGCATATCTGAGGTTCTTGATATTTCTCCCGGCAATCTTGATTCCAGCTTGTGCTTCTTCCAACCCAGCATTTCTCATGATGTACTCTGCGTATAAGTTCAATAAGCAGGGTGACAGTATACAGCCTTGATGTACTCCTTTTCCTATTTGGAACCCGTCTGTTGTTCCATGTCCAGTTCTAACTGTTACTTCCTGACCTGCATACAGGTTTCTCAAGAGGCAGGTCAGGTGGTCTGGTATTCCCATCTCTTTCAGGATTTTCCACAGTTTATTGTGATCCACACAGTCAAAGGCTTTGGCATAGTCAATAAAGCAGAAATAGATGTTTTTCTGGAACTCTCTTGCTTTTTCCATGATCCAGTGGCTGTGGGCAATTTGATCTCTGGTTCCTCTGCCTTTTCTAAAACCAGCTTGAACATCTGGAAGTTCACGGTTCACGTATTGCTGAAGCCTGGCTTGGAGAATTTTGAGCATTACTTTGCTAGCTTGTGAGATGAGTACAGTTGTGTGGTAGTTTGAGCATCTTTGGCATTGCCTTTCTTAGGGATTGGAATGAAAACTGTCCTTTTCCAGTCCCGTGGCCACTGCTGAGTTTTCCAAATTTGCCGGCATATCGAGTGCAACACTTTCACAGCATCATCTTTCAGGATTTGAAATAGCGCAACTGGAATTCCATCATCTCCACTAGCTTTGTTCTTAGTGATGCTTCCTAAGGTACACTTGACTTCACATTCCACGATATCTGGCTCTAGGTGAGTGATCCCACCATAGTGATTATCTGGATCGTGAAGATCTTTTTTGTACAGTCCTCTATGTATTCTTGCCACCTCTTCTTAATATCTTCTGCTTCTGTTAGGTCCATACCATTTCTGTCCTTTATCGAGCCCATCTTTGCATGAAATGTCCCCTTGGTATCTCTCATTTTCTTCAAGAGATCTCTAGTCTTTCCCATTCTATTGTTTTCCTCTATTTCTTTGCACTGATCACTGAGGAAGGCTTTCTCATCTCTCCTTGCTATTCTTTGGAACTCTGCATTCAAATGGGTATATCTTTCCTTTCGCTTCTCTTATTTTCACAGCTATTTGTAAGGCCTCTTCAGATAGCCATTTTGCTTTTTTGCATTTCTTTTTCTTAGGGATGGTCTTGATCCCTGTCTCCTGTACAGTGTCACCAACCTCCATCCATAGTTCATCAGGCACCCTGTCTATCAGATCTAGTCCCTTAAATCTATTTTTCACTTCCACTGTGTAGTCATAAGGGATTTGATTTATGTCATACCTGAGTGATCTAGTGGTTTTCCCCACTTTCTTCAGTTTAAGTCTGAATTTGGCTATAAGGAGTTCATGATCTGAGCCAGCTCCCAGTCTTGTTTTTGCTGACTGTATAGAGCTTCTCCATCTTTGGCTGCAAAGAATATAATGAGTCTGATTTTGGTTCTGACCATCTGGTGATGTCCCTGTGTAGATTCTTCTCTTGTGTTGTTGGAAGAGGGTATTTGCTATGACCAATGCGTTCTTGGCAGAACTCAATTAGGCTTAGCCCTGCTTCATTTTGTACTCCAACACCAAATTTGCCTGTTACTCCAGGTGTTTCTTGATTTCCTACTTTTGCATTCCAGTCCTCCATAATGAAAAGAACATCTTTTTTGGGTATTCATTCTAGAAGGTCTTGTAGGTCTTTATAGAACCATTGAGCTTCAGCTTCTTCAGCGTTACAGGTCAGGGCCTAGACTTGGATTACCATGAGATTGAATGGGTTGCCTTGGGAATGAACAGAGATCATTCTGTCGTTTTTGAGATTGCATCCAAGTACTGCATTTTGGACTCTTTTGTTGATTATGATGGCTACTCCATTTCTTCTGAGGGATTCCTGCCCACAGTGGTAGATAAAATGCTCATCAGAGTTAAATTCACCCATTCCAGTCAATCTTAGTTCGCTGATTCCTGGAATGTTGATGTTCAGTCTTGCCATGTACTGTTTGACCACTTCCAATTTGCCTTGATTCATGGACCTAACATTCCAGGTTCCTAAGCAGTATTGCTCTGTACAGCGTCGAACCTTGCTTCTATCACCAGTCCCATCCACAACTGGGTGTTGTTTTTGCTTTGGCTCCATCCCTGTATTCTTTCTGGAGTTATTTCTCCACTGATCTCCAGGAGCATAATGGGCACCTACCAACCTGGGGAGTTCATCTTTCAGTGTCCTATCTTTTTGCCTTTCTTAGTGTTCATGGGGTTCTCAAGGCAAGAATACTGAATGTGGTTTGCCATTCCGTTCTCCAGTGGACCACACTCTCTCAGACCTGTGCACATTCAGAAGACTAAGATCATGGCTTTGTGTCCCATCACTTCATGGCAAATAGATGGGGAAACAGTGGAAACAGTGACAGACTTTTTTTTAGGGGGGCTCCAAAATCACTGAAGATGGTTACTGCAGGATTGAAATTAAAAGACGCTTACACCTTGGGAGGAAAGTTATGACCAACCTAGATAGCATATTAAAAAGCAGAGACATTACTTTACCAACAAAGGTCCGCCTAGTCAAGGCTATGGTTTTTCCAGTAGTCATGTACGGATGTGAGAGTTGGAGTATATGAAAGCTGAGCCCTGAAGAATAGATGCTTTTGAACTGTGGTGTTGGAGAAGACTCTTGAGAGTCCCTTGGACTGCAAGGAGATCCAACCAGTCCATCCTAAAGGAGATCAGTCGTGGGTGTTCTTTGGAAGAACTGATGTTGAAGCTGAAACTCCAGTCCTTTGGCCACCTGATATGAAGAACTGACTCACTGGAAAAGACCCTGATGCTGGGAAAGTTGAAGGTGGGAGGAGAAGGGGACGACAGAAGATGAGATGGTTGGGTGGCATCACCTACTCAATGGACATGAGTTTGAGTAAATTCCAGGAGTCGGTGATGGTCAGGGAGGCCTGGCGTGCTGCAGTCTGTGGAATCGCAAAGAGCTGGACACAACTGATCCACTGAACTGAACTGAGTGTTAAACATATGGGGTTCTGGGTGGCCAGGGGCAGCTTGTTCAATGACAAGACAACTTTAAAAGGCAGTCACTTACTTGGCAAGGCATTTCCTGACTTTAAGGACAAAGCATCTATGGACCCAATCCAGAAAACCTATTCTTGTTGTTTAGGCCTTCTCGTTGTACAACCAAGGGACTGTCAGCTCAGGGGTTTGCAGCTTTATAGATAAGAGCAGAACTGATCATAAAATCCAACTTCATTTGCACAGAGCAATAAAGTTAGTCTGTCCCTTCCTGCCTTAAACCCTATATGCTTGCTTCTCTTCCTTATGAATAAATGTCATTTAGGTATTTTTTCCAGAATGAGGCATTTTGGTCTGCATTAAAAACCTGTTCAGGCAGATATCCTTTCTCCTCAATGATTTTCTTTTTTTTAAACTGAATTATAGTTGATTACAATGTTGTGCTAATTTCTGCTGTACAACAAAGTGGCTTAAAATAATTTAAAAGTGATTTTAAAAATATATATACATTTTAAAAATATTCTTTTCCATTATGGTTTATCCTAGGAGATTGGATATATTTGTAGTTTCCTGTGCTGTATAACAGAACGTTGTTTATCCATTCTAAATGCAATAGTTTCTATCTAGCAACCCCAGCCTCCCAGTCCATGCCTCACCTGCCCCCTCCTCCTTAGCAACAAGTCTGTTCTCTGTGTCTGTGCGTCTGTTTCTGTTTTGTAGATCACTTCATTTGGGCCATATCTTAGTCCTCAGTGATTTTCTTAAAGGCATCTGGAAACTTATCTGCTGCCTCTCAGTTGTCAGAAGTTGCTTTTCTTGTTATCTTTGCATTTTTTAAAGCCAAACCTCATTTTAAAATTATCAAACCATTCTTTGCTGGCATTAAAACTCTCCAGCTTGAGATCCTTCGCCTTTCTTTTGCTTTAAGAAGTCATACAGTGACTTGGCTTTTTTCTCTAATCATGTTAGAGTCTATAGGTGTGGCTTTCTTAGAGCAATGCCGCACCCACCTAAAAGCTGCCTTTTCAGTATAAGATAAAAAAGGTATATCGCCAAAAGTGCAAAGTTTTCATACCTGCTCTTGTAGCTGCAGCCATGGCATCACTGATTTCTTTTTCTTTTATAGGGGTCCCTACACTAGATTCATTTATCTTGAAATGGCAGGCAGTCACAGCTATAGACCTGAAGCTATGGTGCCTATCAAACAGTTCAACTTTTTCTTGTTATGTCATGATTTTTCTTTGCTTCTAGAGAGCACTTCCAACATCAGTAATGGTACTTTATATGGGTCCTGTGGTGTTATTCAGGGTTTACAGTATTGCACTAAGCACAGTGAAAAAGTGAGAATTGAGAGAGAGAGAGAGAGATTGATCAATCACTTTTTGCTGCAGTATGAAACTTACTGCAAAGATGAATTGCTCATGTGGAGATGACTAGCATCAGGCCCATTTTAAGCAGATGCTTATAACATTTGAGCTCACTTGAGCAATGCAACAGGAGGTGGGTACAAAATTATTACAGTCATACACTACGATTACAGTTAATCTTATGGAGTTATAACACTGCATCTTTATGTTTACATTTCATTGGAATGTGAGGCCATGTACAGTCTTTATGTGCGTGCTGCTGCTGCTGCTAAGTCGCCTCAGTCATGTCCGACTCTGTGCGACCCCATAGACGGCAGCCCACCAGGCTCCCCCGTCCCAGGGATTCTCCAGGCAAGAACACTGGAGTGGGTTGCCATTTCCTTCTCCAGTGCATGAAAGTGAAAAGTGAAAGTGAAGTCGCTCAGTCGTGTCCGACTCCCAGCGACCCCATGGACTGCAGCCTACCAGGCTCCTCCGTCCATGGGATTTTCCAGGCAAGAGTACTGGAGGGGGGTGCCATCGCCTTCTCCACTCTATGTGCATAAGTTTTGATAAATTTTAATTTTTAATGATAGATTTATGTATGTTTTACAGTGGTAAATGATAAAATGGACTAGAACCTACATCTGTTTTATGCATTCTTGACATACCTAACTTAATTTTTTTTTTTTTACTGTTTCTAGGCTATGCAATTTGTGAAGTTTTTCAAATTGTCACAAATCTCCAAAAAATTATCCAAAGTATTTATTGAAAAAAATTATGTAGAAGTGGACCCATGCAGTTCAAACACATACCCATGTTGTTCCAGAGCCAACTGTATATATAATATATACACACATACATCTGTCTGCTATATACCATATTTTTTTAATCTGTTTATCCACTGATGGACATTAAGGTTATTTCCATGTCTTGGCTGTTATATAAGACTATTGATTTTCAAGGCCACCAGGGGTTGGAGGAGTGGAGTGTGGAATTAGGGCAAGTTTAAATGTCACAAAACTTGCTGTTCTTACTGAGATGCAGATGATTTTATATAGATCAAATGCTTCTTAGGTAAATTGTAAGCCTTTGGTTAATTTCTAGTTACGAAAAAATTTGATCTTGATATTTTTTTTCCAGTGTTCTTTTTTTAATTTTTAAAGTTTATTTATATCTATGGCTGTGCTGGGTCTTTGCTGTTCCACGCGGGCTCTCTCTAGTTTTGGGGAACAGAGGCTGGTGGCTTCTCTCGTGCAGCATGGGCTCTAGGCACACAGGCTTCAGGAGTTGAGACCCGTGGGCTCTGGAGTGTTGGCTCAGCAGTTGTGGCGCCTGAGCTTAGTTGCTCTGCAGCATGTGGAATCTTCCCAGACTAGGGACGGAACCCATGTCTCCTGCACTGGCAGGCAGATTCTTATCCACTGTACCACCAAGGAAGTCCTTGCCAGTGTTCTGTAGCTGTAATGGAGGAAAGAATTTTTGGTGGTCCTTACTCTGCCTTTCTGGAACTATTTATGTTCTCTGAAGATATTCTGAAGTTTTCTTCTCTTTGTATATATTCCTCTCAGGGAATGTTTTTTGTCCTCCCCGTTTGATTTAGAACTCACCTTTTATGTTGGGGAATTTTTAAAATATCACGTTTTCTTGTGTTTAAGAGTGAGGGACTAAAAAACTAATTGGAAGCTTTTCAGTATTAGCTCTTTCAACCTTGATCTTTGCTGTAGGATTATCTGGTGGATATTTGAAACTGATAAAACCCTCCTACCTTCCCCAACTAACTTACAAAGATGAAGGAAGCAGAAAACTAGATTGAGTCATCGTCAAAATCCCAGGCTTATATTGCTCCATGAATGAACAGAAAGAAACATTCAGGGAGCAAATAATTTCAGTCTTCTTTAAACTCTACCAGAGAATAAGAAAGATAAGTATGTTATCTTGATAACATGCCAAACTAATAATCCTGACACTAAACTGACAAGGATACAAGAAAAGATAATTATAGTCAATCTCATGAATATAGGTGCAAAAATATTATATAAAATTAGCCAACTGAATATAGCAAAATAGAAAAAAGATATAATATAAAAAGCCTTTATATAAGAAATGCCAAGTGAGTCTAACATTAGGAAACTAATCAAGGTAGTTTTAATTAATGTAATCTGTTAGCTTAATTCTGTAATATAAGTTTCTGTGAATAGAATTCCTAAAAACTATACTGAGGAAAACATTTTTTTTTTTTTTCCAGAAAAAACTATGTAGGTATGTTTATATCTACATCCAATAATGTATAGTAATTATCACATAATATTAGTGATGACAACTTCTACGTTAAAACTGTGATTTTTAGGTCAGAATTTCATCTACATCTTGAAAGACTTTTATTTGAAAGCTGTCTATTAAGTGATATTTAATATAAGTCAAGCATCATAAAGTAAAAGTCCTAACTGATCAGCAGTTCATTTTCAGTTCTTTTTTATAGGATTAAATTCAAACTCACATGGACTGATGGACATCCATTAGTGTAGTATTTGGAATGATTGTATTCTTTCTATATTACTTATCAATAGAATGGGAATCACAAGTCATCTGATAAATAAATCCTGTGAGCCTTACTGAGTATTTTAATAGCTTTTATTTGATTTAATAGTGCTTGAAATAACTGCCATCCACTATGAGATAAGTTTTCCTGGTTATAGACTTTTTTTATTTCAAGTTACTTGTATTACTTTGTAATTAGCTTTGTAAATTGCTCTTTATTCTTTTTAATGTATACACAGTAATCTAAGTAGATGGTTGAAAGTTGGAGATTATGTATCTGTAAATGAAGAAGGCATGTAATTTAACAGTGGATTTGAATTAATACTACTGATTGCTTGAATGAGAAGGTCCTATCATATAGAATAATAATGGTGTCTGATACTTGTGTATGCTTAATGGTCTTAAACATGCTTTCATATATGAAGGTACTCTTATGATATAATCGGATTACATAACACTATTCATCAAACCATTTGTTTCTGAATCCATAGAGTCATGATAAAAACTGTGAGTACTTCTGTTGGTTGTAGACAGTGTTGGCATACTCCTGCTATGGTACCCAGCTTTGTTCTTACCTATGATAGCTTAAAGATTGAAAATGTATAAGTAGATGAACTTCTGTATATTAAGGAATTTCCATTAAGGAAATTATTAAGAAAATAATTCTTAAGAGTTCATATGAATATGAATTATAAATTATAAATGAGGGAATGTGAAGAGAAGAAATTTAAATTTTGTTCTTCACTCTTTGATTGTGGACTATGCTGCCGGGTCCTTTCCAAACTTAGAATCTTTTATAGAGAATTATATTTGGTGCTTGCAACATTCTCACTCAGACTCTGATGACAACTTTTGAGTGGCTAGGAATACGTGGAAACATGTATATTTGTGTGTAATATATGTGTGTATGTTCCCAAATAAGATGATGCTGGTGAGGGAAAAATGGTAAACAGGACTTTGTCAAAGACCTTAAGTGAGAATGATGAGTCTAGATTAGTTACTGTGGAAATATCTTTGATATGTGTGTTAACTTTATATTTGAATGTCTATAAAATTAAACTGAATTTCTGAGTTTAGTTGGAAAAGAAGATTGAGAGATTTAAATAGAACTGCTTGATGCTATTTTCTTTCAGTAGTACAGCAAAGATTTAAAATCCTGAAAACTGAAGAGAAAATGAAATACAGCCATCTAGTGGCTGCAACTTTAAAAGCTCTAAGCATAGAAAGTATGAACTCACATAAAAATCTCTCAAGGGCCATTATTATGTATTCAAGCTAATCATTCCTTATCACACAAAGGAGAAACATACATTTATTTTACTAAATATTTAAATAAAATTTTAATGAGATGGGAAAACCTTTATATGACAGTTGAACTTTATGTAAATATTCTCAGAGGTCAGTTGAACTAGCAAACACAGTAAGCTATATACATTTTCAGTTGTAACATGTATTAATTATAAAACTCCAGTAGTGCTTTTAAAATACATGTATATTCTGAAACATCACTGAATAATATCTAGACCTCTCTTGCTTATATAAATGAACCTATTATGATGGTTGAAGTACAGGTTTAGTTGCTCATTAAATTTTAGTCATTGTTGGCTTATAAAATTTAATGATGCAGAACTGAACTATTTTCTAGGAGCAAGATAATGCTGTACAAAATATGCACAAGAAAGTGGAAAAATTAGAAGCTGAACACATGGAGTGCTCTGACCTTTTACGGCGACAAACAAGTGAACTTGAATTTAGTACTCAACGAGAGGAACGTCTTAGAAAAGAGTTTGAGGTATATTTTTTCATTTTTTTATAGCATATATATGTTGTCCAGTAGGTAATTTAAGGTCAGAGAAAGTTTTTCTCTGCAATAAAACAATATTTTGACATTTATTTATATTGAATATTGGCTTCCTTAAAAACTTTTGTATCTGAGTACATTTTATTTTGCTCCTAATTAAAAAATACTCATTTAAAACAATTAATTGTCCAGAAAAATTTGGTAAGTTTGAAGGTAACTGTTAGCATTACAGGGTTGGGGAAACAACGCAGGAAAAGATTTTGTATATCTAATATTAAATTCTAATTTTGAGTGTTTGAATCCTGTGTAGCTGCTTAGTTCTGTGAAATTCTTTTCAAGTTAGACTTTAGATGGGAGAGAAGCATTAATTTAAGAATAAAAAAACGTGATTTTTATGGGTAAATGATACTGATAACCCCTTTAATCTTTAGAGATATCTAACTTATTTCTTAATTTTAAAAAAGGATTTTCTTTTTCTTTGTGGGAAATTATTTCAAAAATAAAGCACTCAAACATAATTTATAATTCTTATAAGGTAAATAAACATTTATAAAGAGTATTTAATGATAAAATGCTGAAGGTGCTCTTGTTAAACTCACTTCTATCATTTAACATTGTGCCAAGAATTTTAGCCAAAAATATATAAAAGTAAGAACAACAATAAGAATTTTAATTTTTGGAAAGAAAGAGGTATGATTCTTATTATTTTTAGATAATATGGTAATAACCCTAAATGGTCAAGAAAATCAACTTTGAAATTATTGACGCCAGTAAGAACATTCAATAAGAAGGTCAAAAAGAAAATAATATATAATAATTATGTTTACATCTTACATACCAACAATAATTAGAGAATAAGATACTAAAAATGTTTTTGTTACCACAATGACAAAATAGAAATAGAGCTAACAACAAGTACATTAAAAATTATGAATTGTAACTGAGAGTCTTAAGAGAAAATGGTGAAACATTTTGGAAACACTTAACAGTGTACAGGTATGAATCCTCCCTAAATTATATTATGGATTAAAGCAGTTTCAATAAAAAATTCAGTGGAGGGCTTCCCTGTTGTCTTAGTAGTGAGGAATCTGCCTACCAGTGCAGGAGACACAGGAATAGAAAGTATAAAGGCCACGAGATGTGAATGTGCTTGAAAAGTATGAGAAACAGCAAGTAGGCCGTTGTGGTTGAAATGTATTGAACAAGAGAAGAGATTAGTAGGGTATATTGAATGGTAGGTAGATGTTATAGAGTCTTGAGGTCTTTTGGAATTTTGTAAGAACTTTGGCTTTCTTTCTGAGATATAAAGATATTGGGCAGTTTTGAGGAGAGGAGTGACGTGTCCCCTCTGATTTGTCTGTATACTCTTTGGAAGACAGATTATAAGAGGCCACTTAGGAAACTATTAAAATAATTTGAGATTGTGGTATTTTAGACCAGAGTAGAGGGAGAAGGCAGTGGCACCCCACTCCAGTACTCTTGCTTGGAGAATCCCATGGACGGAGGAGCCTGGTGGGCTGCAGTCCATGGGGTCGCTAAGAGTTGGACACGCCTGAGCGACTTCACTTTTACTTTTCACTTTCATGCGTTGGAGAAGGAAATGGCAACCCGCTCCAGTGTTCTTGCCTGGAGAATCCCAGGGACGGGGGAGCCTGGTGGGCACAGAGTCGAACATGACTGAAGCAGCTTAGCAGCAGCAGCAGCAGCAGTAGTAGATGAGGTGGTCAGATTTTCTATGTGTTTTTAGAAGATAGAACCAGTAGGGTTTGCAGACTCATTGGACCTGGCTTGTGAGAGAAAAAGAAAGGGAATAAAGGATAATGTCAAAGATTTTGGCTTGAGCCTTTGGGGAATGATGCTGCTGTTTACTCAGTGGGGGCAAGAACGCAAGTGAAGTAAATTTGAGAAAGGCAAGGAGTTTGGTTTTAGATAATGTTAAAATTGGCATGCGCATTAGACATCCATTTGGAGATGTTGAGTAGCACGCAAATACAAGTATTGGTCTTGGGGAAACCTTACTGTAGAGCGAGGAGATGTGCTGAATCTTTCATTGGCAACTGGGGAAGTATTACAGTCTATAGGTGTTTTCTCTTTGTTTCTTGAGTTCTACAAGGAGTGATCTGCCAGTTTCCTCTTTGGTGGTTATTAAATGGAAGAAGGAAATGGAGGAAAAATCTGTGTATCATTCTCTTCAGTGTACAGAATTTCCCCTGGTTTTCTTGTGTACCAGCTCTCCTACTCCTGATCTGCCCACCTCGTGTCTCTCCATGCCCAACCTGGGTTCAGACTGACAGTTTCCAGGTAATAAACGTCCAGTTTGTGAGTTTGTATAGTGGTTAGAGAAGTGTAGTTGTAGGGCTAGTCAAGGTGGGGAGGTGGATGCCTGGAGGTTAAATTTTTCATACTGATGATATTAAAAACTTTATTGAGATAATTTGCATGCTACAAATTCACCCATTTATAGTGTACGATTCAGTGGGTTTTAGTATATTCACAGAGCTGTACAACTATCACAACAGTTTATTTGAGTGTGTTTTCATCACGTCAGTAAGAAACTCCACAGCCAAGAGCTAGCACTCTCCTCTTCCCTATCCTCTCACCCTAAAAAGACATTAATCTACTTCTGTTTCTATATATTTGTCTGTTCTCATTCTCCTCTTCTCCCAACCTCTCATCCTAAAAAGACATTAGTCACCTTCTGGTTCTATAGCCTGTTCTGGACATTTCATATTAATAGAATCATATGATACGTGGTCTTCTGTAAGTTTTTTCACTTAGCATGATGTTTTTAGGATCCGTCCATGTTGTATTACGTATCAGCACTTTATTCCTATTACGATATATATATGAGATCACGCTTTGTGTGTCCTTTCACCGGGAGATAGACACTCATGTTGTTTTCGCTTTTGGACTATTCTGGATAATGCCTCTGTGGACATTTGTGTGCAGTGCTTTGTGTGGACGTGTCTTTGGTCTCACCTTGGAGTGGAACTGCTGGGTGACATGATAACGCTGTTTTTAACTTTTTGGGAAACTGTCAGACTGTTTTACACAGTGATAGTACTGTTTTTCATTTCCACCAGCAATGTATGAGGGTTCCAGTGTCTTCAGATGCTCACCAACACTTGTTATGATCAGTATTTCCAACTGTAACCACTTTAGTGGATGTATAATGGTATCTTGTGGTTTTGCTTTGCATTTCTCTGATCACTAACGATGTTGAATATCATTTCATGTGCTTATTGGTCATTTGTTTATCATTGGGGAAATATCTATTCTGGTCCATTATACATTTAAAAACAAAAAATTTGGGGACCAGCACCAACTTTCAGCTGGTAGTAGATGCTCCCCTCTCGCACTTGCAGGTAAGCCCCCCTGTTTTCAGTCCAGACAGCAGAGCTCTTTCGTGCCCTGGGGCAGCGACAGGGAAACCGAAGAAAAAGAATGGCCAGCTGTGGCAGAGGTGCAGGGGGAGCGCTGTCTGGGCGCCGAGCTCCCCTCTCACCCACAAAACAAACTTTTTCACCCGTTCCTCGCGGAGGAGCGCCGAGTCCTGGTGCGCTGGAGCCGAGGGTCGGACCCATTATACATTGTAATGAGTTATTTATGCTCTGTGATTGTAAGATGTTAGTAATAAGGAAAATGGGGTATGGGTTCCTTATTATTAATGCCAAATATGAACTTGGCAAAGAAAAATTACTTATACTCTTATCATATGTGGTCTTATTTTATATAAGGCTAAAGGAAAAAAATTGAAAGTGAGATTATATTTTAAGTAATATTTTTAGCTTGTTTTTTGTGCTGAAAATTGTTTTCGAGGCAGAAGACTCAGAAAGTATAATCATATTTTATATAATCATTTTTAATATGTGTTTGTAGATAGCCTATTAGAAAAGAATTAGAACAGGGTTAAAGTTCTAAATATACTTAGAATTAAAAAAATCATTTAGAAGTCACTTTAGGATGCTATAAAAGTCTGTGGTCATCACTAAAAACATTTTAATTGCCTCTAGGTATGAAGAAGTGCTAGGTAACAGTGATTTTTGTGGGTAAGATTCTTGATAAGTCAATTTTGACTCAATTGAGGAAATGTCTAATGCCAACCTTTAGGATTTGTTTTTGGATAACTCAGAATTGATTTTTTTCTTGTAAAATGCTTACTTGCCCCAATGTCTTATTTTTAAACTGATTAATGTTGTAAATATAAAACTGTTTTAGGCTAGTTTTACAGTGAGATTTTTCTTAGCTACTCTGTGGATACTTTTGATAATCCCAGGTCTCTGCTTTTGGAGAATTTGAAGCTTTGAGGGTGTCCAAAGAGTTTCTATTTTTATTCTATTTTTAATAATTTTCTAAATGGACTTTGCCAACAAAGGTCCATATAGTCAAAGCTGTGGTTTTTCCAGTAGTCATTTATGGATGAGAGAGTCAGACCATAAAGAAGGCTGAGTGCTGAAGATTGACACTTTTGAACTGTAGGGCTGGAGAAGACTTGAGAGTCCCTTGGACAGCAAGGAGATCAAACCAGTCAGTCCTAAAGAAAATCAACCCTGAATGTTCTTTGGAAGGACTGAAGCTCCAAAACTTTAGACAAGTGATTCAAAGAGCCAGCTTATTGGAAAAGACCCTGATGCCAGGAAAAATTGAGGACAGGAGGAGAAAGGGTGACAGAGGATGAGGTGGTTGAGTGGCATCATTGACTCAATGGGCATGCGTTTGAGTAAACTCTGGGAGATAGTGAAGGACAGGGAAGCCTGGCATACTGCAGTCTGTGGCTCACAAAGAGTCAGACATGACTGAGTGACTGAACAACAAAGTACACAAGTATAGTCCTTTCACTTATCTGTAATTCTTCATGTTTAGATACCTTACAGATTTTTGCTTTATATTTAAGTGAATGTATTTTATATTGGCTGTTTGACAAGATGATGATATAATGAAGGAGAAGTTAAATTTCTAGAGAGCAGTTTATGCTAGTTTTACATTCTATTACGACTGTGCGAGTGAGCACACATGCATGGAGTCATTAAGAACTAGTAATTCTAGGTACAACACAGAGATCAAATTGCCAACATCCACTGGATCATCGAAAAAATGAGAGAGTTCCAGAAAAACATCTACTTTTGCTTTATGACTACACCAAAGCCTTTGACTGTGTGGATCATAACAAACTGTGGAAAATTCTTAAAGAGATGGGAATCAGACCACCTGACCTACCTCCTGAGAAATCTGTATGCAGGTCAAGAAGCAACAGTTAGAACTGGACATGGAACAACAGACTGGTTCCAAATAGGAAAAGGAGTCCGTCAAGGCTGTATATTGTCACCCTGCTTATTTAACTTATATGCAGAGTACATCATGTGAAATGCCAGGCTGGATGAAGCACAAGCTGCGATCAAGATTGCTGGGAGAAACATCAGTAACCTCAGATATGCAGATGACATCACCCTTATGGCAGAAAGTGAAGAAGAACTAAAGAGCCTCTTGATGAAAGTGAAAGAGGAAAGTGAAAAAGCTGGCTTAAAACTCAACATTCAGAAAATTAAGATCATGGTATCTGGTCCCATTACTTCATGGCAAATTGATGGGGAAACAATGGAAACAGTGAGAGACTTTATTTTTTTGGGCTCCAAAATCACTGCAGATGGTAACTGCAGCCATGAAATTAAAAGACAGTTGCTCCTTGGAAGAAAAGCTATGACTAACCTAGACAGCATATTAAAAAGCAGAGATGTTACTTTGCCAACAAAGGTCCATCTAGTCAAAGCTGTGGTTTTTCCGGTAATCACGTATGGATGTGAGAGTTGGATTCTAAAAAAATCTGAGCGCCAAAGAATTGATGCTTTTGAACTGTGGTGTTGGAGAAGACTCTTGAGAGTCCCTTGGACTGCAAGGAGATCAAACCAGTCAATCCTAAAGGAAATCAGTCCTGAATATTTATTGGAAGGACTGATGCTGAAGCTGAAACTCCAGTACTTTGGCCACCTGATGCGAAGAACCGACTCATTGAAGAAGACCCTGATGCTGGGAAAGATTGAAGGCGAGAGGAGAAGGGGATGGCAGAGGATGAGATGGTTGGATGGCATCAATGACTCAATGGGCATGAATTTGAGCAAGCTCTGGGAGTTGGCGATGGACAGGGAAGCCTGGTGTGCTGCAGTCCATGGAGTTGCAAAGAGTTGGACATGACTGAGTGACTGAACTGAACTGAACTGAATCAGTGTTATTTTTAAAAAAGGATTAATATAAAATCAAATAATAGTAAAGAGCAAAATTGTTGAAATTTTAATTTAACAGAGCACATTATTTAATGTCAGTAATAGCAAAGTAAATTAACTAAGATAATAGACATTTACCCTAATAAATGATTTAAATTTTAATGAAGCTTTAACAGTTACATTTCATGAAAAGGTGATTTTTTTTATGTGCCTGGGCTAAAGAAGTTTATATATATGTGGCTTAATCTTCTTAACATGGATCAATGGTTTCTTAGATTAAAAAAAAAACAAAACAAACTCCCAATCCAATTTTCTGAATGTGGTGCTGGGTACCAGAGAACCAAGGGAAAAGTGAACTGGAAAAAGAAATATCCGTAGCTTTTATAAATCTCTTTACAACTAGGGGAGGTTTTTTTTTTTTTTATCATGGGAAATAAGCTTAAGTCAATAAGAAAAGAGAAAAGAGAAGATGCAAACCTAGTTTTGAGAGAACTGAAGAATCTCATGAAGATTATAGAGGAGAGAGAGCAGTGTTTGCAAATAAATTCTGAGTTGCTCCTGTCAGTCGTATTCTATATTATGGTAAAATAAAGAAGGGTAGAGTGTAGCTTTTTCCTTTATACGTACACTATACTCAAGTGAAAAAGGAAAAGAAAGTGGGTCTCACCTTTCATATTGTCCATGAAAAGAACCTTATATGAATCATCTTTTTAAAGGCATCATGTGTTTGTAGAAATGATTTTTAAACACTTATTTGTGTTGATTACCAACTATAAATGATAAGTAATGAAATCACCTGGGTTATATACTATTGTGCTTATATGTAGTATACATTTTTGTATCTATGTTCATAATGGATTTTAAAACCGGAAATTTTAAAGTAAAGATGATTTTAAAGATGCTAAATTAATTTATTACCCTGCCGATCAGAATTTGTGGCTCTTATTCTGTTCCTTAGAGATTTTGACTTTTTAAGATATCTTTTTTGATAACATAAAATACTTTGAGATCTTCAGTTTAAGGACTCCAAGTATAGTAACTAGTCTTGATTTCCCCCACACAGGTAGTATTATAGTTAATTGTTAACGCACATATAATATACTATTTACAACCACTAAAATATATATACTTACCTTTAAAGTAACCATTTTAGAATTAATCAACCCATTGGAATCATCTTGAAAATGGATTATTACTATATTGGTTACGTCTAGAAGTATTCATTAATGGAAAATATCAGGTGATAAAATCTGAAAAAAAGTTAAATAAACAACCACTTTCTATTTACACAGCTATTGACATTCTGGGGTAAACTTTGTACAGCTGTTTTTTGGAATCAGAACTGTATAGCACACTACTGAAAAATCTCTGATTAGCAGGTACTTGTGTGATATTTCCTCCCTTATTTTTCTTGATGTCCATTTTAATAGACTGCATGTCATATATGAAGGTTTTTCTGCTTGACTGATCCCTTTAAGTTCGTATATAATCCTCAAGACTGGGTATACTTGAGGAGGCAAGAATGTATAATAATAGTAGGAACTGTTTTTGCCCAGTCTCTCAGCAAATTCATTGTATGCATGTTTTCATAACTTTTGTGAAACTTTGGAGCGGACCTGTAGAATCCATGGGAGCAGATGTGATGTGGAGAACAAATGTGGACTGGATGTGTTTGGTTAGTTCTGCTGCTGAACTGGAATTGGCTCAGGTCCTGTGTTATGATAGAATAACGTTTTCTGTGTATGTTACCTTCTTCAAAGAATGAACACTCACTTTTCTTAAGTGGAGCAGATTATCTAATTGGGTTTATTGTGATTAATGAGATATAAATCATAAAATTTAAAAAAAAATTGGGTACAATGAACAGTAGAATTTACTGGAGTAAAAATCTCTTGGCAGTATATTGAAGTCAGAAAGGATGTGAAAACCAGCTAATAAATGATAAAATATTTGATCATTTTTTGTCACATAAAGAACTCCGGTGTTCATAGTATTAGGGAACAGACAGTATATAGTATAATCTTTGTATTACAAGCAAACTTCTATATAAATTTGCTGGTGGCATATATGAATTTGTGTTGGATTTTGTACTTTGATCTGAATTGTATTATTCTTTCTGCTCTTGCTTTGCTGATTATATTAGGATGGGAGACTAATGGGAGTCAGATTATGATTGTTAGTTCTCTAGGTGATACTGGAGAAAAATATTTGTGAACAGCAAGTTGATGGTCCTCTAGCACCCTCTGCTGGACATAAGAATTAATTCACCAGACTAGAAGATTAAAAAAAAAAATTTTTTTTGTTAGAAGGGAATGGCTACCCACCCCAGTATTCTTGCCTGGAGAATTCAGTGGATCGAGCAGGCTGGCAGGCTACAGTCCATGGACTTGCAAAGAGTCAGACATGACTGAGCGACTAACATTTTAATTATGTCTGTAAACAAAATGCACTCTTTGAAGAAATTTGTTTAAAGATATGAAGATTTTTTTTTTCTGTCTTTACTGATTATTTTAGTAATAATAAACAGTTTATAAATTTTTCTTCTGCATGTTTCATTTAAAATAGGAAAGTATGAAATGTGATCTCTGGTTTATTATTTCAACCTGTTTGATTTTGGTTTAGGACTTTTGGAGTGTGTGTGTATGTGTTAGTCTCTCAGTCGTGTCCTACTCTTTGTGACCCCATGGACTGTAGCTCGCCAGGCTCTGCTGTCCATGGGATTCTCCAGGCAAGAATACTAGAGTGGGTTGCCATTGCCTTCTCCAATTGACTTTTGGAGTAAAATCAGGTAAATTAATATGACAATAGTACATGAAAAATGAAGACTTGTTGACTCTTATCACGGAAACACTGAATAGTCTGTATTTTAATAAAATATAACACTTGATAAAATTATGTGGATGCCTTTTGAATATGAAAGAATATTTTAATATTATTAGACTGGTTTCTTCTATTTGCCCTCTTAGCTTTTTGCCTGTTTTGATCTTTATTCTCAATGTCTGTGGATTATTTTCTTGACACTGGTTAGACTTCTTCTGGCTTGCAGAACCTAACACAACTATTTTGAATATTGAGAAAGTTGACTTTAGTTCTTCAAGGACAGGGACTTCATCTTGTGGCATTACATTAAAAGAAATTTTTTTTTTTTACTAGTGTTGGCCCAACCTAGGGTAATACTGATTTTAATCTGTCTAGCCATAAGAATCTTTCTGCTCTAGTATATACCATGCTCTATACCAACAAGCAGTGGAAATCCCTTGTTCTAAGGATTCAAAGTCAGCATTGAGAGGAACTCTTTAACAGAAATCAAGAAGCTGGACATATACGGCTGTCACTTCTTTGAAATGTCATTAGTTCTTGCAGTTAAGGATTCTTTTTATTTTTTTATTGAAATATAATTTATGTATCATTGACTACACCTTTTTAAAGTATGCAACTCAGGGTTATGAAACCATTACTGCTGTCTGACTCCAGAATATCCTTATCACTCCAATATGAAACTTTATGCCCATTAGCAGTCAGTGCTCATTCCTCCCTTCCCATGTCTCCAGCTACTGGAAACAACTTTCTGTCTCTGTGGATTTGCCTGGTTTGCCTATTCTGGCCATTTCATATAAATGATGTTATTTAATATGTAGTTTTTTGTATCTGGTATCTTTCACAACGTACGTTTTCAAGGTTAATCTCTGTTGTGGCATGTGTTAGTACGTGGTTCCTTTTTAATGGCCGACTGATATTCCCTTGTATGGATATACCATGTTTTATTTATCCATTCATCACTTGATGGGCACTTGGGTTGTGTTTTTTTTTTCCACCTTTTTGTGTTTAGATTCTGAACTGTAGCAGACATTATGGGAATATGCTTTGCTCAAAGAAAAGTATAGTCATTTCTTCTCCACTGCTTGATTAGTTTTTAGATTATGCTGTTTTTATGTATGTCCTTTCTGGTTGTGATATGTTACCAGCTGTATGTGCAGAAAAAGAAAAGACAGGAGAAAAGAGGAAAAATCAAATCAATCAAGCCAAGCATTTAAAAAACCTTCAGCTAAGGCTAAATGATAGAGTAAGTAAAATGAATAGAGACATTTCTAGCCCAAATTTTATCTAAGAAAGGAAATTAAATTAGTAGCGTCTTTCTCTGTTACTGATGAACTGTCTGACAAAATCCTAGGTGTGGCTCTTCTTTACTAGTATCATCCTGAGACACGTGCAGCATGGTGGTCCCATAGCCTAGTCCCACAGCCCTAACTAATAAATTGGACTTTGTCACAATGAAAGCTTCTATATGAAACACTCTGACATTAAGGAATAAAAAGACAAGCTGTAGACAATATTTGGGAGTGCTACGGCTGACTGCCAAGTCACTTCAGTCATGTCCAACTCTGCGACCCCATAGATGGCAGCCCACCAGGCTCCCCTGTCTCTGGGATTCTCCAGGAAAGAACACAGGAGTGGGTTGCCATTTCCTTCTCCAATGCATGAAAGTGAAAAGTGAAAGTGAAGTCGCTCAGTCGTGTCTGACTCTTAGCGACCCCACGGACTGCAGGCTCCTCCGCCCATGGGATTTTCCAGGCAAGAGTACTGGAGTGGGGATATTTGGGAGTAAATATTTGCAAATCACATATCCAACAAATGACTTGTATCCAGATTATATAATAAATTCTCAAAATTCAATAATAAGAGAAAAAACAACCCAATTAAAAAATGAGGGAAAGATTTAAGCAGAAACTTCAACAGAGAAGATGTACAGATGGTAAGTAAACATATAAAAGACAATAACCCGGTGTACGAGACAGCAAAAGAGACACTGATGTATAGAACAGTCTTATGGACTCTGTGGGAGAGGGAGAGGGTGGGAAGATTTGGGAGAATGGCAATGAAACATGTAAAATATCATGTAGGAAACGAGTTGCCAGTCCAGGTTCGATGCAGGATGCTGGATGCTTGGGGCTGGTGCACTGGGACGGCCCAGAGGGATGGTATGGGGAGGGAGGAGGGAGGAGGGTTCGGGATGGGGAACACATGTATACCTGTGGTGGATTCATTTTGATATTTGGCAAAACTAATACAATTATGTAAAGTTTAAAAATAAAATAAAATTAGAAAAAAAAAAGATGCTCAGTGTCATTAGTTATTAGGAAAATGAAAATTGAAACTAAAATGAGATGCCATTATGTTCCTATTTGAATGTCTAACCCTGGCCCCCAGATAACTCAAAAGATGACCATGCCACCATGGTCAAGTGTTGGTGAAATTGGAAACTCAATTTGCGAAAGAGTTTGGCAGTTTCATAAAACATTAATGTACACCTACCATCTGACCCAGTCATTCTGTCCCTCACTGTTGACCCCAGAGAAACAGAAGATAAAGATTTATACACAAATGTTCATAGCAGGTTGGTTTGTATAGCCCAAACTGAAACAATTCAAATGTCCATCAGTTGATGAACTGAGAAACCAGTTGTGATGTATCAACACAGCGGAATACTTTAACAACAAAAGGTAAACTGTTAATATGTGCAACCACATGGATGAAGTGAATAATTTTGTGAGGAGAAAGAAGCCAGACAGTAAAGAGTGTACACTCTATGATTCAATTTATATTGAACTCTGGAAAACAGGAAATGATCTGTAGTGACTAAAAGCAGATCATTGGTTGCTTGAGGATGTGGGTGAGGTGGCAAGGGCGTGGATGAAGAGATTACCAAGGGATACAAGGAATCTTTTAGGGGTGATGGAAGTATTTTTCTCTCTTGATTATGGCAATGATTTTGTGGGTGTGTATATATATATACCACACACACACAACTTACCAAGTTCTACACTTTCATTATGTATAATTTATTATATGTAAAGTATTACTTAGTGAAGAAAAAGAAGGCAAGCTTTGGAGGATTTTTCCTGAGCATGATTTTTACAATATGACTTTTACACTCTTGCAAATAAAAAAACGAAGCTATAGTAATTTAAAGTGTTAACTACAATGTAGTGGCCTCTATTCAATTTAAATACCAATGTTTATGAGTTTAAACTTTTAATGTTTTCAGGCAACTACTCTGAGAGTGAGGAAATTAGAAGAAAATATTGAAGCAGAAAGAGCAGCACATTTGGAATCGAAATTTAATTCTGAAATTATTCAGGTACAATGTAAACAACATTTTTGTGTGGATCTTATTAAGCTAGGAAAAACAGCATTATGTTCAGAGAGCCAAGGTGTGCATTTTGAGCAGGTAACATATTGATGAGACCCATATTTTTCTATTTACTATAAAGATATAGTTGATGATAGTCTTTATTGGAGAGGAGCTGGCACTCTACACCCCACAGACTGAATCTCACCCACGATGTGTGCTTGTGAAGTTTTATCTTGTGTGTGGTGGCTTTTGTGCTGCATTGGCAAAGTGGAGTAGTTTAACAGAGACCTCACAGTCTGAAAGTCTAATATGTTTGCCATCTGGCCTGTTACAGGAAGATTTGCTCATAAGAATGTTCTTTTTATCAACAGTCATGGCATGATTTCTTTTTGAAACCATTTAAAAATATGCACTTTTATATTGAGAGCTGAAGCTATAAAGGTGAATGAGCTCCTTTTGGGACTTAAACATTCCATTACCAGAGATCCTATGTACCTCTATGCTGATATAAAGGTAGAAATATGAAATCCTTAAGTGCTATGGGAGCATAATAAAGAGAAGGAGTAAATCTGAGAGGAGACTTGAGTGAAGGCATCTTAAGGAAAGTGTCCTTTTCCCTAGGGCTTACAGAACGAAAAGGAACTTGGAAGATTAGTAAAGGCATTTTGGCTGCAGGTTGTCAGGTACTGCCGTGGACCACGTCTTACCTGCAGCCTTTGTTGTAAATAGTTTTATGTAAAGTTGTGTTAAGTTGAAGTTCTGGGGACTTTTCTGTATGTTTCTTTCCTTTTCAACACAAGGTGTGCAGGTTCAATCCTTGGTAGGGGACCTAAGATCCCACGTGCCTCGTGGCCAAAAAACTAAAACATAAGATAGAAGCAATATTGTAACAAATTCAATAAAGATTTTAAAATTAATTCCACATAAAAATAAATCTTAAAAAAATCCCAGGTTCCATCATTTAATTTGGATTTAAAAAAAAAGACTTGGACTCTTCTCCTGTATTAAAATTTAATTTATAGGATTTGCAGAGTTTTATCTTAGTATTTAAACAGGTCTTAATGTGAGATGCAACTAATTTCGTAAGAATTTTATAATTTTTTTTTTTACTTTTATCTTTAATGAAATGCCTTTTACTCGCAAAATTCTTAGGCCTATTTATTTGAGTGCACCTGTATGTAAAGCAAATTTATGTACGTTAAGCTTTTTTTTTTTAGAAAAAATGATTGAATTCCTCAAAATAGCATTAATAAGCAATAAGGCTGAACTTAATTCATGTAAGAAATTGAATTCAAATTTAAGTTTTGCATAATAGTTGTATAACCAGTTATATATAGTTCTTAGTTGTAATAATGAAAATTGTTACATGTATATTTTCACTCATATAGTTAAAAATTAGCATTTGATACTCAGTACTATAGCTTAGAAAAAAACCAAAAATGTATATTTGAATCATATATTTATAAATATTCACATTCTATTGTTTTCCTCTATTTCTTTGCATTGATCGCTGAGGAAGACTTTCTTATCTCTCCTTGCTATTCTTTGGAACTCTGCATTCAAATGGGTATATCTTTCCTTTTCTCCTTTGCTTTTTGTCTCTTTTCTTTTTATAGCTATTTGTAAGGCCTCCTCAGACAGTCATTTTGCTTTTTTACATTTCTTTTTCTTGGGGATGTTCGTGATCCCTGTCTCCTGTACAGTGTCACAAACCTCCGACCATAGTTCATTACGCACTCGGTCTATCAGATCTAGTCCCTTAAATCTATTTCTCACTTCCACTGTATAGTCATAAGGGATTTGATTTATGTCATACCTGAGTGGTCTAGTGGTTTTCCCCACTTTCTTCAATTTAAGTCTGAATTTGGCAATAAGGAGTTCATGGTCTGAGCCACAGTCCACTCCCGGTCTTGTTTTTCCTGACTGTATAGAGCTTCTCCATCTTTGGGTGCAAAGGATATAATCAGTCTGATTTCGGTGTTGACCATCTGGTGATGTTCAGGTATAGAGTCTTCTCTTGTGTTGTTGGAAGAGGGTGTTTATTGTGACCAGTGAGTTCTCTTGGCAGAACTCTGTTATCCTTTGCCCTGCTTCATTCTGTACTCCAAGGCCAAATTTACCTGTTACTCCAGGTGTTTCTTGACTTCCTACTTTTGCATTCCAGTCCCCTATAATGAAAAGGACATCTTTTTTGGGTGTTAGTTCTAGAAGGTCTTGTAAGTCTTCATAGAATCATTCAATTTCAGCTTCTTCAGCATTACTGGTTGGGGCATACACTTGGATTACCACGATATTGAATGGTTTGCCTTGGAAACAGAGATCATTCTGTCGCTTTTGAGATTGCATCCAAGTACTGCATTTTGGACTCTTTTGCTGACTATTATGGCTACTCCATTTCTTCTAAGGGATTCCTGCCCGCAGTAGTAGATATAATGGTCATCTGAGTTAAATTCATTCAGAAAATTAAGATCATGGCATCCGGTCCCATCACTTCATGGCAAATACATGGGGAAACAGTGGAAACAGTGGCTGACTTTATTTTTCTGGGCTCCAAAATCACTGTGGATGGTGATTGCAGCCATGAAATTAAAAGACGCTTACTCCTTGGAAGGAAAGTTATGACCACCCTAGACAGCATATGAAAAAGCAGAGACATTACTTTGCCAACAAAGGTCCGTCTAGTCAAAGCTATGGTTTTTCCAGGAGTCATGTATTGATGTGGGAGTTGGACTATAAAGAAAGCTGAGTGCCGAAGAATTGATGCTTTTGAACTGTGTTGGAGAAGACTCTTGAGAGTCCCTTGGACTGCAAGGAGATCCAACCAATCCATCCTAAAGGAGATCAGTTGCGGGTGTTCATTGGAAAGACTGATGTTGAAGCTGAAACTCCAATCCTTTGGCCACCTGATGTGAAGAGCTGACTCATTGGAAAAGGCCCTGATGCTGGGAAGGATTGAGGGCAGGAGGAGAAGGGGACGACAGAGGGTGAGATGGCTGGATTGCTTCACCAACACAATGGACATGGGTTTGGATAAACTCCGGGAGATGGTGATGGACAGGGAGGCCTGGCGTGCTGTAGTTCATGGGGTCGCAAAGAGTTGGACACGACTGAGTGACTTAAGTTGTTGTAATTAATCACCATCTTATCATAAACTGTTAAAAAGTTAAAAATATGCTTGAAGTATTCTGTTATTAAATTTGTTTAGATATTATGTCATAAAAATGAGAAAGCAGATTTGGAAGAGCTGACTCAGAATTGTCTGTCTAGTTTTCTTCAGATTGGTTTATCATTTGTGATTGAATGTACATATTTTCTGAAAGAACAAACCAATGTAGGTAGAAGAAATATTTTCTAGACATGTCATTTTACTTATAAACACTGGATTTAGACATCAGTCAGTTCAGTCATTCAGTTGTGTCCAACTCTTTGCAACCCCGTGGACTGCAGCATGCCAGGCTTCCCTGTCCATCACCAACTCCTGGAGCTTGCTCAAACTCATGTCCATCGAGTTGGTGATGCCATCCAACCATCTCATCTTCTGTCATCCCCTTCTCCTCCTGCCTTCAATCTTTCTCAGCATCAGGTCTTTTCCAAAGAGTAAGTTCTTCACATCAGGTGGCCAAAGTGTTGGAGTTTCAGCTTCAGCATCAGTCCTTCCAATGAATATTCAGGATTGATTTCCTTTAGGATTGACTGGTTTGATCTCCTTGCAGTGCAAGGAACTCTCAAGAGTCTTCTCCAACACTACAGTTCAAAATGTCAGTTCTTCAGCACTCAGATTTCTTTATGGTCCAACTCTCACATCCATACATGACTAGTAGAAAAATTATAGCTTTGACTAGACAGACCTTTGTTGTCAAAGTAATGTCTTTGCTTTTTAATGTGCTGTCTGGGTTGGTTAGAGCTTTTCTTTCAAGGAGCAAGCATCTTTTAATTTCATGGCTGCAGTCACCATCTGCAGTGATTTTTGGAGCCCAAGAAAATAAAATCTGTCATTGTTTCCATTGTTTTCCTGTCTGTTTGCCATGAAGTGATAGGACTGGATGCCATGATCTTAGTTTTCTGAATGTTGAGTTTTAAGCCAACTTTTTCACTCTCCTCTTTCACTTTCGTCAAGAGGCTCTTTAGTTCTTCGCTTTCTGCCATAAGGGTGGTGTCATCTGCATATATGAGGTTACTGATGTTTCTCCCAGAAATCTTGATTGCAGCTCGTGCTTCATCCAGCCCTGCATTTCACATGATATACTCTGCAAAGAAATAAGCATGGTGACAATATACAGCCTTGATGTACTCCTTTCCCAATTTTGAACTAGTCTGTTGTTTCATGTGCAGTTCTAACTAATGCTTCTTGACCTGCATACAGATTTCTCAGGAGAAAGGTCAGGTGGTCTGGTATTCCCATCTCTTTAAGAATTTTCCACAGTTTGTTGTGAGCCACATAGTCAAAAGCTTTAGTGTAGTCAATGAAGCAGAAGTAGATGTTTTTCTGGAATTCTCTTGCTTTTTCTGTGATCCAAAGGATGTTGGTTTTTTGATCTCTGGTTCCTCTGCCTTTTCTAAATCCAGCTTGAACATCTGAAAGTTCTTGGTTCACGTACTTTTGAAGCCTGGCTTGGAAAATTTTGAGCATTACTTTACTAGCGTGTGAAATGAGTGCAACTGGGCGGTAGTTTGAGCATTCTTTGGCATTGCCTTTCTTTGGGATTGGAGTGAATACTGACCTTTTCCAGTCCTGTGGCCACTGCTGAGTTTTCCAAATTTGTTGGCATATTGAGTGTAGCACTTTCACAGCATTATCTTTTAGGATTTGAAATAGCTAAGCTAGAATTCTATCGCCTCCACTGGTTTTGTTCATAGTATGCTTCCTAAGTAAGGCCCACTTAGTACTCCAGCATATCTGACTGTAGGTGAGTGATCTCATCATTGTGGTTATCTGTGTCATTAAGATCTTTTTGAGTATATTCTTCTATAGATTTAGATATAACAACAACAAAAAATTAAGTTTGAAAGATCAAATTTGAAAATGTACAAAGCCATATCTAGTCTACTACCTTAGTTTAATGTAAGAGAACAAATATTTCAATTGAAGTATTTTTGGATAATTATTGTTGGTGATTATTATTTGTATGGATTTATTTATGCAGCGTTTCCCAGGCTTCCTTTCTTGGTGAGTTCATTTTTCCTAATCGGGTTGTCTTTTGCCATGCCTGGAAGGCTTGTGTCCTGCAGAGTTCCCTTGGGCCTGTTACTGTGACAGGATGCACTTGCCACATTGTGCTACTCTGTCCTCTCCTAACAAGAGCTAAGACTATGTACTTTCATGATAATTGTATCATTATAATTGTATACATGATAATTGTATCATATATCATGAGCATTGGCTCATTGCCTGGCAGGTATTAAGTACCTAATAAATATTTATCTAAACACTTAGTAAATAATTAGTATGTATTTATATTTAATGATAAATACATGTTAATATTAAATAGATATTGTCCCATTAGATCTTTGTAGCCACCCTGTAGAATCTGTATATTCTTTTTTGTTATTATTTACTGTTTACAGGTGAGGACCCTCAGGCGTTTGGAGTTTAACATGCCAGAGGGCACTTAAGTTTATTTGTAGAGCTGTGACTCAAACCTGAGTCTTATGGTTCTAAAGCACATTTTCTGTCTAGTTTAAAGCACTTTTCCTCCTATCTCTCTCCTTTTTTGAGCTTTAGCAAACTATTGTTTTTATTCTGAACTTAATTTTCTGAAAAAATAAAATATCTATGTCGTTCAAAAATCAAAACAAAATTAAGTGGTCAAAAATTTATTTAATTCTTGTCCCTCCTATTGTTTACCTCACTTGCCTGCTATCTTTCCTTGTGTTTTTTCCCTCCAAAATACAGCATACTACGTATGATGATCTAGACTTTGCTCTTCCCAGTATATGTTAACACTACATAGAGAACCACATGGAGAACTTTCCAGAAGTTGTCTCGTTGCCTTTTTACAGCTATAAGTTATTCTTCTATGGATGTGCACTTTATCTATTCTACTGTTGGCAGGAAATCTAGATTATTCTCTAAAATTTCAAGTACGTTTAAAAGTAGAGAGAAGAGTAAAATGAACTCCCTGTTTACCGATCACTCAGCTTCAGGACTTGCCTCACAGGCCAGTTGTGTTTTGGCTATTAACCCTCTTCTACTCTTCCACTCCAAGATTATTTTGAAGAAAATCCCAGATATCATATTATTACACCTAGATATATTTTAGTCAAATAGTGTTGTTTGATAATAAAATTTTACTGTTCTACAGTAAGAAATCCCCAAGAGTAAAAAGATCTATTAACTTTGTTGGGCTTAAAAGATGTTCATATAACAATATTTCTCAAAAGAGGGGAAGGATACTTCTCTCCAATTTTCAAAAACCACCTAATTTATTATGTTTATAAAGGAATGTCCAAATGAGCTACTAGATCAAAATTAGGCACTTTGACGGGACGGGTTATATTGTATCTGCCGGTCCTTTTTCATAGCACAGTTAAGTCTGTATTCTTCCACTCTTCTTCTTTTCTACTACACATGTTGAGAAAGGGAATAAACTGCCTCTTGTTTATTTTCTTTGTTTTAAACCAAAACCAGAAAGAAAGACTTGTTTGGATGAATGATAATTAGCTGTTTGATAAAGTATTCTATTCAATTTGAGATTGGTACAAGTGTTTCCTTGCTTGCTTCAATTACTTTTCTGTTATCTGGTAGTTACGGATTCGAGACCTTGAAGGAGCTTTGCAGGTAGAGAAGGCCAGCCAAGCAGAAGCTGTTGCCGATTTGGAAATGATCAAGAATGAATTCAAAGAAGTTGAAAGTGCATATGAGCGAGAAAAGCATAATGCACAGGAGAGCTTTGCAAAACTAAACGTGTAAGTGTTATACTGTAAAACTCTCTAAATTAATATTAAGAGTTTATGAAATCTACACGACTATGAATGCATAGTAGTAGGTAAATATAGAAGTGCTCTGTTGGGTTTTGAAGTATTATGGCAATTCCAAGTAGTCTCAGAAACGCAGAAATACTTTCTTATACGAGAAAGTAAATATGTTAATGTATTTTTATATTGTGTTTGCTGATGTAATACAGCAAACACAATATATATCTTTAAGGCCTTGACTTCTAGGTCTCCTAAGTGAGCTATGTAGTAAATGGGTAATGTTGGAGATTTTCTCAAGCTGTAAAAATAAAGGTAGGAGTGATCCTGCTACTGGGGCTAGCGTGTGTGTGGCTCACTTCATACCTAGCATTGCACGGCTTTGTTTCATTTATGTAGTGGCCTGTGAGGTAGCTACAGTTTTTTATCCCTGTTTTACAGATGTGAAAACTGAGCCTGAAGAGGATAAGGACACACAGCTATTAGTGGGAGGGTCAGGATCTTTCTGACTCCTGTTGATTTTAATCTTTTTCAGTTCAGAAGTCTTTCATCTGAAAAGTCCTGTGAAATGCTTTAAGAAGTTTATAGTGAAAAAAAAAAAAAAAAGAAGTTTATAGTGGCTCAACATGTTTCCAAAAATAATAGTACATGTTTTAAGCCATTTCCTCTCAGAGAGAGAAATGTGTACCACCGTTGGTATATAATATGATAATAGGTCAATACATTAGTTATGTTTTTATTTTTAATGTTCATTTCTACTTATGGCAGATAATGGTTTTCCATTTACAGATGTAATATAAAGTTTCCTTTTAAAATACTTCATTTAGCTTATAATGTGAGTTAATTTTTTAAAAAAGTATTGTTTAGAGTTGTATGGCAGAAATGATAAAGATGGCACTTGAAAGGCTGAAGTTTGGAAAAAATGTAAAACTCTGTAATTACTTTTATTAGTAATGATTATAATACATTGAATGAGTAATTCTTGACTGAGTTTTCTTGCTTCCTCTAGAATAATTTAAATGATAGTCTGTGATTCTACAGACTTATACCCTTTTATTTCCTTTGAACCATGTGATTCTAAGGACTTGTATGTACCCTTTTATTTCCTTTGAACCATATCCCAATCAAGTTATTACAATAATAACTTGATTCTGTTATTCTAAGGACTTGTACCCTTTTATTTCCTTTGAACCATATCCTGAATCTGCACATTTAAATATGTTTGAAGGGCCTTTATGTAGTATATAGCACAGGCTTCTTTACTGTTGCTTTGAGGTAATGATTATGACCTACTAGTGAAACTGTAAGAAGTTAGACTGTACTCCCAACGATCAAAGCTTTCCCACAATAAAATAATGGGCTTCTTTGGGGGAACTAGTAAGCTCTCTGCCGTGGAATGTTCGAAACAGTAGGTAGATGATTCTTTATCACATATTCTGAAGATATGAGTCCTGCAAATTAGATTCAGTTCAGTTCAGTCGCTCAGTCGTGTCTGACTCCTTGCGACCCCATGAATCGCAGCACGCCAGGCCTCCCTGTCCATCACCAACTCCCGGAGTTCACCCAGACTCACGTCCATCGAGTCAGTGATGCCATCCAGCCATCTCATCCTCTGTTGTCCCCTTCTCCTCCTGCCCCCAATCCCTCCCAGCATCAGAGTCTTTTCCAATGAGTCAACTCTTTGCATGAGGTGGCCAAAGTACTGGAGTTTCAGCTTTAGCATCATTCCTTCCAAAGAAATCCCAGGGGTGATCTCCTTCAGAATGGACTGGTTGGATCTCCTTGCAGTTCAAGTGACTCTCAAGAGTCTTCTCCAACACCACAGTTCAAAGGCATCAATTCTTCAGTACTAAGCCTTCTTCACAGTCCAACTCTCACATCCATACATGACCACAGGAAAAACCATAGCCTTGACTAGAAGAATTTTAAGATACCCACTTACTTTTAAGCTCTAAGATTTTAATCTATGTACTTTTAAAATTGGACCCCAGAGCAAATTTTTTCCTTGAGTTTGTTTGGCTATTACCTGTGCTTTTTGGTGCTTGAAAAATTTTACTCAAGTTTTGTGTTCCAATAAGCAGAAACTAACAGTTCTGAATACTAGTTATGTATTCCAGCTAAGCTAACTAAACTAACAATCCTCAATGTTTTAACATATGTCCCTTGTCTGTTCTTCATCCCTATATAACTGTGCTGTAATATAAGTTAATAATAATGAATAAAGAGAAAACAGTAAGTAGTAATTAAAGCCCACTGCTTATCGGTAGTTCCTATGACTTCTCTTCCTCCATCCTGTCTTCTGTTTCATTGTACATGATATTACAGCCACCTCTTTTCCATTTATCTGTGGTTTGAGAAAGAATGAGATGACATGAAGGATGATTAGGTAAGTTATTTGATTTTCTACTTGTTCAGTTCAGTTCAGTCGCTCAGTTGTGTCTGACTCTTTGCAACCCCATGGACTGCAGCACAGCAGGCTTCCCTGTCCATCACCAGCTCCCGGAGCTTACTCAAACTCATGTGCATCGAGTTGGTGATGCCATCCGACTATCTCATCCTCTGTCATCCCCTTTTCCTTCTGCCTTCAATCTTTCTCAGCATCAGGGTCTTTTCCAATGGGTCAGTTCTTCGCATCAGGTGGCCAAAGTATTGGAGTTTCAGCTTCAGCATCAGTCCTTCCAATGAATGTTCAGGATTGGTTTCCTTTAGGATGGACTGATTGGATCTCCTTGCAGTCCAAGGGACTCTCAAGAGTCTTCTCCAACACTACAGTTCAAAACGTCAATTCTTCGGCACTCAGCTTGCTTTATGGTCCAACATATAGTCACATCCATATATGACTACTTGTATTCTTGATTCTTTTTCAGGAATCTTCTTTAAAATCTTTTAGAGTCACAAATTCTCAAGAATTAATTTTTCAAAGTAGTTCTAAGTTTTGGATAATGTATTTCAAAGTGAGAATTGATATTTTAGGTCTTTAGGGTAAATAATACCTTTACAATAATATCTTTACAAATAATACCTTTAATGTACAATTTTGAGAGCAGTGAGTGCTGGAGTAGGAGATTGTTTTACCTGTTGGGTAGAACTGATTTAGCAATTGATAAGAGGTTTCAGAGGAAATGCTGTCTGACCCTTGCAGGTGGCTAAGGTTTTTATACTTCTCTTTCCTCCCAGGTATGTCTAGGTGGGAATCTTATTAAAAGGCAGGAAGAAAAACTGTGTGTTATTCAGAGTTTTAATTTTGGTCAACAGTTTCATAACAGTGAATATTCCTATGTGAAACTATTTTGGATGGGATATATATTTATATGTATATAGGTAGAATATACATATGTATCCCTGGAGGAGGCCATGGCAACCCACTGTAGTACTCTTGCCTGGAGAATCTCATGGACAGAGGAGCCTGGCAGGCTATACAGTCCATGGGATTGCAAAGAGTCAGACACTACTGAAGCGACTGAGCAAGCACACACACATACATATGTATTAGCTGGAATATGTGTATATATTTTAGCATACTATTATGTATGGAATATTACATATAATAATATAACAAATAAAATTGTTATGTATTAAAGATACCTTTCAAAGAACTCAGCTAGGAATTTGAACAATAACAGGCTATATTAGCAAATATATAATGTATAATTTAGGTAGAATATATATACTCTATATTTCTCTAATAAATTTTCTTAGTTGTAAATTTTTTTCCATTGAAAACTTGCAGTGTAAAATGAAAATCTTTCAATAATCTTTTTATTTTAACTCTTTCAAATATCAGATTATCATTAACTGTAGTAACTGATTGTTGGGCAATGGTAGGGAAAAGATCCTCATAATTCTTAAATCTAGTTTAACTTTAAATTCAGTTTAAAATAACACTAGTCAAAGATATGATACCCATCAGACTTAATCTAAATTTATTTAATTTATTCCATTCAATATTTAGGGACTTCATTTTTCTAAATATATCAACCAAAAGTGTAAAAAGAACAAAGTATTATAACCCATGTGCTAATATTATTGTTCATATTCTTGCCGAAAAATGGTCTGAAGATGGCTGTTTGTTAAAACAGCTGCACAGTTGTCAAATTCTTATCTGAGCTCTGAAGGAAAAGAATGGTAATCCAGTAGCAAAGAAGGCATTTTTTTTTTGAAAGAAGGCATCTTAACTACAAGTTTCCTTTTCCCTTTCCTTTCTTGACAAAATCCTCCATCTGTCAAGTCCTGACTCTTCTCTATTGGATTCAAAGAGACTGGGGCTTCCTTGAATTTTCATCATACTCCCCCTGCCAATTAACACTTGTACATAATCTAAAAAGTGAAATAGTACTGTTAAGCTCATGAAAAGCCATGTCTTGTTACCCCGTTGCTCTCTGTGACTGGTTTCTTCTCCTTTGAAGCAACTGCTTTCAATTCTTACAAGCTGTTTCTGGCGTTTAACTTTGTATTGCTGAATAACATGCATATTGTGCCATGTTTTCAGCTTCTCTTTCTAGATGTTACCTGGTGGCCTCTACTTATTTATCTGTTGTGCACCTTGACCACCTAGCACAGGCTTATTTCTTCCGTCCTCCCATCCTTTCAGTAGGGTTGTATTTTAGGATATTTTTTCTACTATTTTCTGACCCCTCATATTTATTTTTCCTTTATACAACGTTTTCTTATATTTTTTGTTGTTTATTGTCTGTCTTCCTATGTAGAGAGGAGCTTTGTTTTGTTCACTGCTTTCCCTGAACTCCAAACTAGTGCTTGGCACACAAGAGCTGCAAAGTAAAGAGTTGCTGAATGATCAAATGCATGAATAGTTAATATCTCGTTTTATGTTGGATTAGTTTGTATGCACCAATCAATAAATTATTCTTAAACTCTCTAACAGAGCTGAAAATCTCTCATTATTTTTCTGCACCTCAGAAATTCTGTCATTGTTAGTTTCTTCTAAGATGTATCACTGTTGGAGTCTTCTTTCCACTCCCTTCTTTCTGGACAAATTGTTTTGCAGGCTTTGTGTCACAGTCATCCTTAGGATTCCTCTTCACCATCATCCGAAGCATTCCCTTTACTTCTCTTTGATAATGGATCTCTTCTTTACTAATCTCATGCCCATCTTCCTTGTCTGATTTACTCTCTTGTAGTTTCTTGAGGAATTACACATCAGAGGAAAACTTTTAAAACTTGCATTCTGAAAATGTCAAAATGTAGTTGATCTTTACCCTTTGTCATAGTTTTGTTGGCTGTTTATTCAATTCTTCTATCAAGAAGTCCGAAGTTATTTGATTACCTATTGTTTGTTTGTGGCCCTTGCTTTTCTCTGGAAACTTGGACAGAGTGGCCACCAAGTCTGGAAACATAGGTGCCTGTCTTGAAATGGTTTAGTGATGTTACATTATAACACATGATAAAATAATACTAATAATGTGTATTTCTGTGCTCTATGGACACAGTGTGGAATCTTCTCTTTGTTCATGGTGTTCTTAAACGTCACGATGATGGGCCTGGCATGGACTATTTTCCATTAGTGCTGGGAAGTCACTGAGCTCTTTCAGTTTTAGAGTTATAAATAATTCATTTTTGGGAAAATGTCATTTATATGTTGGGATTCCTGGATCGATGTTTGTATCTTTTCTCTACTTTGATCCATTTTTTGTTGTTTAGTTCTGCTTTCTGAGAAGTTGATATAAATGTCTCCTCTAATCTGTCTATAAGTGTTTAAATTCTACCCTCCCTACAATGGAATATTCTTTTTTTTTTTTTTAAGAAAAAAGCTTTATTTCTCTAGTTGCGGTGAGTGGGGTAACTCTAGTTGCGGTGCCTGGGCTTCTTACAGTGGCTTCTCTTGTTGCAGAGCACAGGATCTAGGGCCTGGGGGCTCAGTAGCTGCGGTTCCTGGGCTCTAGAGCGCAGGCTCGATAGCTGTGGTACACGGGCTTTGTTGCGCTTCGGCACGTGGACTCTCCCTGCACCAGAGATTGAACCTGAGTCTCCTGCATTGGCAGGTGGATTATATCCCACTGAGTCACAGGGAATCCCCAGTGTTGGAGTATTCTTGATTCAAGGAAGAAAGTACCAAAGGGTTGGCAGTAGACTTGTCTCTGTTCCACCCTAGAGCAAGAAATGTTGACTGATCAGAGTAAGATCATGTGCCATTCAAAAATGAGCTCTTCATTTGATTATAGCCTGAGCACAGCATGGATTTGGTTATACTGAGTCACCTTGCCTCCAATATTACAGCTTAAAAGTTATAGGAAACTGATCTATTGCATTTATCAGGAAGATGCCAGATTAAAAATAGTGGCAACTCTTTAATTTGAAACACAGCAAATTTTGAACTAAAATACTCCCAAACTTCTTGTCATTTTATGTCCCAAAAGAATGTAAATTCAATTTAATGCTACCTTGAGCAAAATGTAAATAGGCAGGCAAATCCTTTGAAAAGAAATTTATGTTTTCACAGTGAACATAAATGATTATTAAAAATTATCCTTGCTTTTGGACTTTTCATGTTACTGTACCAGTTCTACTTGCATGAACACTCAGAAATAAAACATTTGTGTCATTTCCCAAGTTATACTTTAATTTGAAAGTGGTTTGATAGGACTGCTTTCTGTTTTGAGGCAGTCTCTGAGCTAATTCAACTGCGGTGGGTGGGGTTTGTTAATCATAAATAATGGTGAATCAACACTAACCAAATCCATTTTGCTCGTAGCCTTGGGTATAGTACAAATGTCTGTTATCAAAATGGGGGTATTATTATGTTAGAGTCCTTCATTTAAGAATGTATAATTCTTTTTATTTGCAAAAATGAGAAGTGGTCTTTAAAACCTTTGGTCATGAAACCATGATATATAGTACATCTGCCCTTTGTGTTAAAGTTGTATAATAAGACCTGATAAAACATATTTGAAAAACCTGCTCTGGCACTTTAACCTTTCAGATTAGAAAGAGAGTATTTCTCCAAAAACAAGAAACTCAATGAAGAAATTGAGGAACAGAAGAAAGTAATTCTAGACCTTTCAAAGAGACTCCAGTATAATGAGAAAAGTTGCAGTGAATTACAGGAAGAACTTGTAATGGTAAGATAAAAAAGAAAACCCTATGGCAATTACTTTATTGGTTCAAATTTGATTTTTGGTAGGATTTTTTCTCACTACATGCCATGAGATAATTGTATGAAAGTAGTTTTAGTGACATTGATATAAAAATTTAAAACTGGAGATGCTATTTACCACAAAGCTATTCATAATAAAACATCTCTTCTTTGAAATAATTGGGAAAATGAAATGAATTAATAGAATGTCTGAATTATAGAATGTTTTAAAATTTATTCAGGGTTTTTCTTTTTTTTTTTAAAGTATATAAAACAGTATTACCTACATGGAAGCAGGGTTAGGGTTTAAAATCAGTAGATCTAATGATTTCAAAGACTCCCTTTTGTAATCATGTTGAACCTGATCACTCTGTCTCCATTCCCCAATAATCGAGCCTTCACACCGTCACCAAATTTATCTTTTTCAAGTATTGATCTGTTCTTGTCACCTTCCATTTATTAAAAAGCCATCAATATCTCCCTGTTGCTTTCAGAGCAGCTCCAGCTTCTTGCTGTGTAATCGAAGGCACTTTTGTCTGTGGCTCTATGTTAACTTTTCCAGCTTCTTCTGTTGCTATTGTCCTCTCCTTACCTTGCTTCAGCCACATTAAAGTACTCTTGGCTTCCTAAACACATGCTGTATCTTCATGTCATTTTACTTTTGTTCAGGCTGTTCACATTTTTTGACCCACAGGTCTGAGATGTTCGTTCTCTTTTCTTTTAATATTTGTAAATCTCCTGTGATGGTGATGCAAGACGCCTCTGATGTAGTGCAGTCTGTGAAGCTTGCTGTGGTTCCATCTCTGCTTCTTTTCATCCACCTAAAGTCAGAGTTCTGCCCCTCCCAAGTTTGTATTTCTTTAATGGTTTAGTATCTCTATCATAACACCAGAATCTGCTGTGTATTACCTCTGCCTAGAAATCGAGAGTGCATTGAGGTTAACTTTGTTTTACATGCCAAGTTTCCACAGTAGTACTTGCCTCAGTAAACATTTGTTGGATGGCTTTGTTTATTTGGTTAATGCAGTGTACTCCTACTCTGCTATTTGTTGGGAACCTCAGGAAGGAGGCCATAACGTTTATAGTAGTACCCTGTTTCCTCTTTGTCTTGCTCCCCACATATATACTTTTCCCAGAGACTTGGTTACTTCACTTTCAATTATATTCCACAGCTCTTAGTGATGTTAGTTTCTGAGGAAAAGGAATATTTTTTCCCTTGTCCAGCAAGATAGAAACTCAGGGTTATACTAAGAAGTGGTGGTCAAATCAGTGCTGCCTGGTTAGAAAGGTAATGATGAATGATGAGATAGAAAAGTAATGATGGGATAACATTTAAACTCTTTAAATGAACCAGTGTTATACACAGGCAGGTGATCCTCTATCTGTCTTGCTTCAGTCATATTAGAGGACTCTTGGCTTCCTATTTTTCATATCTTCTTGCTATTTATTTTCATATCTCCTTGCTTCCATTCTAGTTGTTCATATTTTTGACCCACATTGACTGAAACACTTCTTTTTCCTTAACAAATGTCTGTATACTCTCTAATGTTGAACTCTGTTTCCGTTTAACTCAGGATATCCAGTTTGTTCTGATTAAGGAATTGTTATCATTGCTTTTACCCTGGTTGAATTTGTAGTTTGAGTACTCTTGATGTGGGGTTTTAGGAAGTTTAGAGTTCTCTGTGTAGCAGTTGTTGTTGTTCATTTGCCAAGTTGTGTCCGACTCCTTGTGACCCCATGGACCGCAGCACACCAGTCTCCCTGTCACTCACCATCTCCCAAAGTTTGCTATATTATTGAGTAGAAAGAAAAATGTTGCAGAATCATATGTCTAGTAGAACCCAGCTTGGTTTGTTTTTGGCTTGTTGCTGTTGTTCACTGTGTGGCATACTATAGTGCCTCTTCACTGTGATGTGCTGCCCTCAATTCCATGGGCACCCCACCTCTTCACTCCTGGTTCTGGAAGGTGAATCATGGCGGAGAAAAACTTGTTAGAGTTATTGAGCTGAGTCTTAGTCTTGCTGTGCTTACTTATTAGATGCTGTAATCAAATAGTTTGGAAAGAGAGTGGTAACTGAGAATGCAGTGGTGAAGACCTAGTCACCAGTATAAGTTGGCGTGCATCCTCCCGACTCTGGTCTTCTAGCACTCCAGTGACAAGGTAGAAAATAAAAGAAGGCTGGCTGAATTCACCACTGAGCTCAGGATGCTTTGTGATTACAAATAATTTGCTCGGTGCCAACAGGTATTTCTTTTTTAACTTTCACAGTTTGGTGGATGGTCTGAAAAAAACGTGAGTTGCAGCTCATTCACAACCTCCGTTTGCTTGTTTGAACCCTTGACACTCAACCTGTAAAACACTGTTGTTCTGACTAGTAGAAGAGCCAGTGGGATGTTCAGAAACAAATTCAAGTGCAGCTTAAGTAATTGACAGTTCATATGGTTCAGCCTAACTATTCATATGTTCCTCTCTCTGTTTCTTCACCTCTCTTAAAGCCTTAGCTTTATGTCTTATTTTCTTCCATTGCTTTTGTTTTGTTTCCCAGGTGGTGCTAGTGGTAAAGCACCAACCTGCCAATGCAGGAGACATGGGTTCAGTCCCTGTGTAGGGAAGATTGCCGGGAAGAGGGAATGGCAGTCCACTCCAGTATTCTTGCCTAGTGAATCCCATGGATAGAGGTGCCTGGTGGGCTATGGTCCATGGGGTCACAAAGACTCAGACCCGACTGAAGCGACTTAGCATGCATTATTTATTAGCTTTATCTTTTAGCTTGTTCTGTTTTATTCTTATTAGAACAGTTGCTTTCTGTCCCTTTACTTGACCATAATATGAAATTTAAAAAAAATTAATTAAAATTTATTTACTGAAAACACTATTACTTTGAATAGTAAGTGCAGTGTTTTCTTTTTAATAAAGAAGTCTGTCCATGGAATTCTCCAGGCAAGAATACTGGAGTGGGTAGCCATTCCCTTTCCAAGGGGGTCTTCCTAACCCAGGGATTGAACCTGGGTCTCCTGCATTGCAGCAGATTCTTTACCATCTGAGCCACTAGTGAAGCTTCTTAATGAAAATTCTTTTACTTTAAATAGTAAGTACAGTATTTTCTTTTTAATAAAAAATTCATCTGTTGCTTTTCATAAATATATTTTTGGGTACATATATCTTTATTTCCTTTAATTTTTTAGTAGGTTAGTAGCCTTTGAGTTTGGAGAAGGCAATGGCACCCCACTCCAGTACTCTTGCCTGGAGAATCCCATGGACAGAGGAGCCTGGTAGGCTGCAGTCCATGGGGTTGCTAGGAGTCAGACACGACTGAGCGACTTCACTTTCACTTTTCACTTTCATGCATTGGAGAAGGAAATGGCAACCCACTCCAGTGTTCTTGCCTGGAGAATCCCAGGGACAGGGGAGCCTGGTGGGCTGCCGTCTATGGGGTTGGACAGAGTCAGCAGCCTCAGCAGCAGTGACTCAGCAGCAGCAGCCTTTGAGTTGAGAGGGTAATCTTACAAATTTCTCTCTAAAGAGATATCTATCAAATTAAAAATTTTAAACCATAAAAATGGAATTTTTTGGTTTTGTGTCCTCAAAGTCTGTTATTTTTGTTTTGAGTTCATAATTGTTTTTGACTGAAGAGAGAATAACATAAGAGGAGGCTTTTACTTTTTGCCTTTGGAAATAAAATTTTGTTTTAATGACATCCTATGATCCTGCGTACCCTAGTGTGTCTTTCCCACAGTTACATTTCTTTCGAACATAATAGTTTCAGTTTTTATAGAATATAGATGGGAAGTATAAATTAGCTACAGCTAATTTTTCTCTCCCTTTGAGCTAACAGCTTGTTTTCTAGTTTAGGTCACATTCATGGCCATTATTCAAATCTTGGTCTTTATTTTCTCTGTTGCATTGTAAGAGAAAATTAAAGCCATTTTCTTCTATAGGTTTACTAGTAAGACCAAGGTGTTATTATAATATGCAAAGACTTCAGGAAGTTTTGAGACTTAAAAATAACAATTGTATAACCGAAGGTCGCTTAGCCTTTCAGAACTGGAAGACGCCATCGAGATCATCTAGGTCAGGATACACACAGAGTCAATAAACTGGTTGCAAAGTGATAGCTCCCCTGTTACAAAAGATAAAAATTAAATATAGAATGTAATTTTGGAAAAGTTCAAACTGGGTTTGTTGAGTCTTCTCTTGGTATTTAAGGAATACAGCCAACATTAATTGTGCTTTTATGTTCGTGAAATTTCTCCTATTCAATTTATGAATTTAGAAGATATGATTAACAAATGAGTAGTATATTATTGTTTTTAATGTCATAGTATTAATAGAATTTCAACATAGGACATCTAGGGATTTAACAAAAGTAGTTTCATGTTATGTGTTGTACACTATTGAATTCGACTTTAAAAAGTTTTGATTAAAATTGAACTATTCATTTTAAATTCTTTGAATTTAATAATGATTTAATCAGCTACTAAATAAAACCGAATTTCTAGTTTAAGCTGCTTAGTGATGATGCTTATTAAAGCCCACCAGAGGCTCAGGAGATCCAGTTGGGTATTTTAGTCATTACTGTGAGTTTTTATATCTGCTTCTCTTGAGCAGGGGAGCTATCATTTCCAAATTGGCATTATTAGGATTTGCTTTGTGCTTTCTACAATGAAATATTTTTGAGTCCGTCATTTCTTGAGATTTGTTTTTCTGCCACTCAGTAATATTTAGTTACAGCTTTAGGAGAAGACCATATATTGAAAAGGGAATTCTAGTTCTCATGAGGTTTTGCTCAAAGAATATTTTATTCTCTAAAGAACTTGTGATTGAAAATGGTCAAGTATATATTTTCCCCCTATACTTTGGGGGCTTGACTGATTATATAATAATAATGGTTGCTGGCATTAGATAGGATTTTGGAAAGTGCTTTGATTGCTATGCTTTGAGGTAAAGTTAATGTTTCTTGATAGTATTTTTGCATCAAATGATCTGTTAGGTTTGCTTTAGGAAGGACATGTTTCTGATTTTGCAGGAGGCATTCAAAACTAATGGTCTAATAAATAATCTATTCTGAATTTTTATGAAAAACTTGTTGATTCCTGCTTTTCAGCCACAATAGAATAGTATTTATATATGAGCATTGTTTTTGCTAATATAAACATGTCTCTCTCAGTGGTCCTTAAAAATTTAATACTGTTAAGTTATATTTATCTAATGTGTATGTGTGTTTAAATGTTTATTGTATGGCTGTCTTTCTAAATTTGTGATGTAGGCATAAAGCTTTTTCATTAAGTTTTCTGATATTTATTAATGTTAAAATCTTAAATTTTGAAAATTCAAACCTCATTTTTAGTCTTGGGAGAAATAAAATGGTATTGTATATGTGTGTGTCTGAAAGAGAGAGAAAGAGAGACAGAGGAAGAGAGAGAGGAGATGTTTATATGTCAAAGCCTATATTCAGATTGGATGGTGGCATAAATTAATTGTGTAGCTGTGTAAGGGAAGGTGACATTTCATCATACGGCATAAGCAGTGGGATCATAGAATGCTCACATCCATGGAAGCAGCATAGACAAGCAGGGAGGGAAAGAAAGAGTAAACTGTTTTATGAAGAAGTAAGAGAGTTTAGTTATTGTCATTATGATCAAGGAGAAGCTGCAAATGGTGATGATGATGAAAGATAACCATATTAAATTCAGTTTAGCTGAGCAGGCTCTCTCGGAATCCTTACAAATGAACTGCCTCTGTAAAACTAAGTGGAAGATAAGATGAAAAGGTGAAGCAGAAGTATGTGATGTCAGTTGTAGGTTATGATACTCCTCTGTTTTTACTCAGAATTCCTTTGTAATGGCTTAAAATATATTTAAACTAATTTAAAAGCTTACTTGAATTCAATACCATTCAAAAATGATACGTGTTATGTGTTACTGCTATAAAAGTTTGACCTGTTTTTAAAAAACTAATTTCATTAATCTAAACAAATCTGGTGACTAAATATTTATTCTTTTACCTATTTGTTTTTTCTATAATTTTAAACCTTATTATTAGTACCCCTTAATTGTTTTTATTGTTATTTATGGTTTGAATCAACTTTTCTATTGCAGATCAGCAGCACTCATTTGTCCAATTTATAGATATAAATATATGCATATGCTTTTTAATATTTTTCACAAGTTTATATTAGAAATTTTTATTTACATACATGTCTATTTATGACATTCATCCATGATTAGCAGAAGTGAGGGATGAGTTTTTATAGGCTCAAAGAAAGATAAGATGATAGAATGACATGTTAGATTAAGCCAGAAATTCATTTACTTTAGCAGTGTGTGAAATATTGTGTACCAAGATGAAAATATAACATAACGCTTTGTCAGCTCATTGTTCTTTTTGGTGACTCCTCCTGCCGAGATCCAGCCCCGGCTGATCCAAGGAGTTCGAAGCGGGGACGGTGTCGGAGAGGATCAGGATACAATAGCTTCAATTAGATATTAATTAGAGATATAAAGAGTAATAGAATGAGGATGGCTCAGTAGGAAAATTCAGTGGAGAAAAGAGACTGAGTAGCTTGGTTTACGCGGGAGACCAATAAAACTTCAAGACAAGAAGTTTGCACCACTTACGTAGGCCGCAGGCGTCCTTCCGTTCTCCCGAAGGAGAGGAGACACTGAGGCCTCCCTGGTCGGATCTTAAGAAGCCCAGGCAAAATTAGTAAGCTTGGTGGGTTCCACGCTCCAGATGGAGACTCAGCCAGAGTTTGAGAGAGAGAGAGACATGGGGAGACCAGTATTTCGAGAAACTGATCCCAATTCTTTATTTTCCATGGTCTACTTTTATACACTGAGATGTTATGCAAAAGTCACGTGGGGTCAGAAGTCCTGACTTTTATCAAAGTCAGGTGCTTCATACAAATGTATACAGAGGTCTTAGGGGTGTTACATCATCTTCTGGCCGGGGGGCCTGCTGACAATTTATGACCCTCTCCTTGTGACAGCGGTCAGTCAACCAGGACACTTATTTCTCCAGGGGTAATTATTCTTAAAAAAGATTCCACCTTCTGAAGGTACCAGATAAAGTTACATTCCTATAGGGTGAGGGTGTAGTGGGTTTTAATTAAGGAAAGAATTTACTTAGCCTAAGGTCTAACGTGATTAATATCAAAGGTTACTACTTATTTCTTCTATATATTCATTAATGTGTGTAAGGGCAGGGGATGTGGAGACTTAGCAACAAACATTGGCTCAACAAATGAAAAACCCTTTACCAATACAATTTCTAATCAGCCTACTATACTATACTAATGGTTTTCTAACTTTTCTAAGGAACCTGTATTTAGAAGGTTTAAGCATCTCGTGCCTCTCACGGTTGGGAGGCTGTAAGCAATCACATGTGGCCGGACAAGCCTGTCAGGCAGGCTAGAGACCCTTCAGAGGAGTTTGTAGGTTGAAACACTCCTATCACGCCCAGGAATTATTATTAACTGGAGCTCTAAGTTAACTCCTTCTCCGAAAGAGGTGGTGGGGGACAGCCCCCCGTAAAGTCAGAGGTGTAGGTGAGAGCACAAAGTAGTAAAGTAGGCAGGCTCTGGTTATGGGGGTAGATGCTCGAGGATTTCCAGGGGGACTCCTGAGGCTCGATCCCGCCTTTGCGTATGTCGAGCCTCCTTCCTCATGACCTTTGCCATGGGCAGAGTGCCTCACGCTGGCCCCCAACACTCTTTTATAATACATTAAGGTCTTTCAGTCAGAAATTTTTCTGCATTTTCTTTGAATATTTTGATATTTTTAGTCCCTTTTCTATACTGGCTTTAGATTCATCATGACATCTAAAGTAGTCCTAGATTCATGGTGAGTTGATCAGTATGTTCATCTTAATATCATCTGGTTAGCCAACATAGCAGTAAGGGACTTTTATTTCTACAGTAATAAAGCTCTTTATGTAAATTATTCTAAGGCAAAAAGAAGTGAGTTCTTGTGACTTATGTCCGAGGCAAAAAAAAAAAAGGGAGTTCTTTTATCCTAGTTTTGTCTTTTAAACTTGTTTGAATGTTTAGAATTGCAGAATTTGTCCAGTCAACAATTTAACATTTAACCTCAACTTCCTCTTTATGTCACACAATGAAACATGTTAATCGAAAATTAGAAACTTGGTCTTTTATATTGGTTTGGCATTTTGTTTTCAACCTAGCAGTTTTATTTAGCTGATAGATTGTGTTTTTATTCTAGAAATTTCTTGCTTATCAAAAGGCTATTAAGAGAACTAACAGCTTTGAGAACAAAATTTAAATATAAGTGCAGTCCACACTTTTAAAAAGTTCCAGCTATTTTCTCTATATGAATGAAGAATGAAGGCTTGATTTATAAAATCAAAACAATTTATTAGTTAAAAATTTGTCAGATATAAAAGAAAAGGACACTTTGCTGTATACCTGAAACTAACACAATTTTGTAAATCAACTCTGCTTCAATAAAAAGCAATGAAAAGGAAAATTTTTCAATCATAATCTGGCTCATAAACCTATCAGATTTAATAGAATTTGTATTGGCTATATTATGAGACTATTAGCCAGATATCTCTGTAGAAAATTAGAATACTACTAATTATAAATAGAATAACAAGAAAGGAACTTCCTCAACATGAGAAAGAGCATCTGTGAAAAACCTATAACCAACATCAAAGTTGATGGTGAAAGGCTGCTTTCTTTCTAGGATCGGGAACAAGGTAAGGATGTATACTTTTACCATGTCTAGCTAACATTGTACTGGTGGTTCCAGCCAGAGCAATAAGGCAAGAAAAATAAAAGTCATTAATTTTTGAAAGAGAGAAGTAAACTCTTTGCAAATCAGGTAATTTTATAATTAGAAAATTATAAGGAATTCACACATACAACTATTAGAACTAATAAACAAGTTTAGCAAAATTGCAAGGATCATAAGAGTTAATATTGTTATTTGTTAAGATAATAACATTCCTCAGTATATAGATTCAATGCAGTCTCTATCAAATTCTCAGCTGGCCTTTTGCATATAGTGACAACCTGATTCAAAAATTCATAGTATATATTCCTTATTATAAATCACAGTGTGACAGTATGCCAAACCAACTTATAAAGATAGATTATCTGATAGATCTTAAATAACTGGCTGTACATAAAAGGAAACAGTATAACTGAGTCCCTGCCTTATTTCTTATATCAAATTCTAAATTCATTAAGAGTCATAAAAGAGGAAGATCAAAAAGTAGAAATAAAGGAATTTTAAGTGTTTTATAATCTTGGAGTAAGAAATATATGACATAAAATCTAGAAGTCCCAGGGCAAATTACTGATAAATTTTTATTACTTAAAAACACTAGAATAGCCAAAATAATCTTGTAAAAGAAGAATAAAGTTGAAGAAGTAGCATTTCCCAATTGTAAAGCTTACTATAAAGCTGTACTGTTAAAATGCTGCACTCAATATGCCAACAAATTTGGAAAACTCAGCAGTGGCCACAGGACTGAAAACGGTCAATTTTCATTCCAATCCCAAAGAAAGGCAATGCCAAAGAATGTTCAAACCACTGCACAGTTGCACTCATCTCACACACTAGCAAAGTAATACTCCTAATTCTCAAGCTAGGCTTCAGCAGTATGTGACCTGAGAACTTCCAGATGTTCAATCTGGATTTAGAAAAGGCAGAGGAAACAGAGATCAAATTGCCAACAGCCATTGGATCCTAGAAAAAGCAAAAGAATTCTCAATAAAATATCTACTGGGCTGGATGAAGTACAAGCTGGAATCAAGATTGCCGGGAAAAATATCAATAACCTCATATATGCAGATGACACCACCCTTATGGCAGAAAGCGAAGAAGAATTAAAGAGCCTCTTGATGAAAGTGAAAGAGGAGAGTGAAAAAGTTGGCTTAAAGCTCAACATTCAGAAAACTAAGATCATGGCATCCGATCCCATCACTTCATGGCAAATAGATGGGGAAACAATGGAAACAGTGAGAGACTTTATTTTCTTGGCCTCCAAAGTCACTGCAGCCATGAAATTAAAAGATGCTTGCTCCTTGGAAGAAAAGCTATGACCAACCTAGACAACATATTAAAATGCAGAGACATTACTTTGCCGACAAAGGTCCATCTAGTCAAAGCTATGGTTTTTCTGGTAGTCATATATGGATGTGAGAGTTGAACTATAAAGAAAGATGAGCACAAAAGAATTGATGCTTTTGAAGTGTGGTGTTGGAGAAGACTCTTGATAGTCCCTTGAACTGAAAGGAGATCAAACCAGTCAATCCTAAAGGAAATCAATCCTGAATATTCATTGGAAGGACTGATGTTGAAGCTGAAACTCCAATACTTTGGCCACCTGATGCAAAGAGCCAACTCATTAGAAAAGACCCTGACACTCAGAAAGATTGAGGGCAGGCAGAGAAGGGGGCGACAGAGGATGAGATGGTTGGATGGCATCACCGACTCAATGGACATGAGTTTGAGCAAGCTCTGGGAATTGGTGATGGGCAGGGAAGCCTAGGGTGCTACAGTCCATGGGGTCACAAAGAGTCGAACATGACTGAGTGACTGAACTGAAGAAAGCTATAATAGTCAAGACTGTGGTATTGGTATAATGTAGACATGTATATCAATGGAAAAGAATCAAGAATCCAGAAATAAACTCCTATAATTATGTTTAATTGTTTTTGAAAAGGATACCAAGTTAATTCAGTGGGAGAAAGAATAGCATTTTTCAACAAATGGTGGTGAAAGAACGGGGTATCCACAAGCCAAAGAGTGAATTTGGACCCCTGCACAAAAGTTGAATGGTTCATGGACCCTAATAGAAGAGCTAAAACTACAAAAATCTTAGGCAGTGCTTTCTTAGGAGCCACAGCAAAAGCTCAAGTGACGAAAAATAGATGCATTGTACTTCACCAAAATTAAATACTTCTGTGCTTCAGAAGATAGAAGGTGAAAATACAGTCACAAAGTGCTAGAAAATTTTTGCAAATCAAGTGACTGATAAAGACCGTGTATTCAGAATAATAGAGAAATAACAATGAAAAATATGCTAAAGGTTTAAATGGACATTTCTTCAAAGAAGATGTACAAATGGTCAGTAAGCATGTTAAAAAATGTTCAAAAACCATTAGTCGGGGATATGCAAATCAAAACAACAATGAGATGACTCTTTACACTCATTCACATGACTGCAATTTAAAAACTGGACAATAACAAGTTTTAGAGAACACCTGGAGAAGTTGGAACATTTTGTTTCTAAGAATATAGTCAAAAGGCAAATGACAAATTGGCAATAATGATTTGCAATGTGTGTGACAAAGCAATCATTTTCATAATTTACAAAGGACTGTAATAAATCACTAAGGAAAATGTGTACAGTGTAATATAGAAATGGGTACATGAAAAGGCAGTTCACAGAAAAAGAAATACAAGTTACTGATAAAGATATGAAAGGATGGTTAATCTTATTTAAAATTAAAGAAATGGACAGTAAAGAAGTTGATGATGCTTACCTTGTATGGGGAAGTAAACACTTAAGCTTTTCATGGTGATTTATACCAGTAGGACTTTAAAAAGCAATTTGGTAACAATTATCTGAAAATAGTTGTACATACTGTTTACTTATCAAACCTGTTTCTAGGAGTTTACTGAGTAGATATACTTGAATGCATTCTAAGATGTACAAGTATACATGTAAGGATTTATAGTATTGTCATTAATAGGAAAAATGCAAATAACCTATAAATCTTAGCAGTAGGGGACTGGTTAAATTCATTAATGATACTATGGATAAGTTAATTCATCTAAACAATGGAATGCTATGCAACTGAAGAAATGTGATGTGGAAAGGATGTTAGAAACATACTGTGAATGGAAAAATAAGTTGTATAATAGTATGTATACTATAATCCCATTTGAATTTAGAATTGAATATATTTAATATATTGGGGAAGGCAATGGCACCCCACTCCAGTACTCTTGCCTGGAAAATCCCATGGACAGAGGAGCCTGGTAGGCTGCAGTCCATGGGGTCGCTGAGGGTCGGACACAACTGAACGACTTCACTTTCACTTTTCACTTTCATGCATTGGAGAAGGAAATGGCAACTCACTCCAGTGTTCTTGCCTGGAGAATCCCAGGGATGGGGGAGCCTGGTGGGCTGCCGTCTATGGGTTCGCACAGAGTCGGACATGACTGAAGTGACTTAGCAGCAGCATATTTACTAAATATTTAACATAAATCATTTTTATTATACAAAATATAATTTTATATATAAAATTATATATTAAGATTTGTATAATATGACAACATTAAAAAGCATGTTATTAATGGTATGCTAATGGAGAAAACTTGAAGTCTGAGTTTGTTTTGTTTTTGTTGGTTTGGTTTTACATCTCAATTCAGGGGCTTTCAGTCAGACATTAAATCAGGTATTTTATTGTTCAGTTCAGTTCAATTCAGTTCCTTAGTCGTGTCTGACTCTTTGCAATCCCATGAACAGCAGCACTCTAGGCCTCCCTCTCCATCACCAACTCCCAGAGTCCACCCAAACCCATGTCCATTGAGTCGGTGATGCCATCCAGCCATCTCATCCTCTGTCGTCCCCTTCTCCTCCTGCCCTCAATCTTTCCCAGCATCAGGGTCCTTTCAAATGAGTCAGCTCTCTGCATCAGGTGGCCAAAATATTGGAGCTTCAGCCTCAACATCAGTCCTTCCAATGAACACCCAGGACTGATCTCCTTTAGGCCGGACTGGTTGGATCTCCTTGCAGTCCAAGGGACTCTCAAGAGTCTTCTCCAACACCACACTTCAAAAGCATCAATTCTTCAGTGCTCAGCTTTCTTTATAGTCCAACTCTCACATCCATACATGACCACTGGAAAAACCATAGCCTTGACTAGACGGACCTTTGTTGGCAAAGTAATGTCTCTGCTTTTGAATATGCTATCTAGGTTGGTCATAACTTTCCTTCCAAGGAGTAAGCGTCTTTTAATTTCATGGCTGCAGTCACCATCTACAGTGATTTTGGAGCCCCAAAAAATAAAGTCAGCCACTGTTTCCGCTTTATTTCCACTGTTTCCATTTTATTGTAGAACATACATTTTCCACCTCCTCTTTTGTTTTTAACTCAACAGTATTGCTTAGAGATCTTCCATTTTAGTATATTAGTGTAATAGAACTTTTTTATTTGAAGTCTTTGTTGAACCCTAATTGATTTAACAATCTTCTGTTGATAGCATGTTTTAGCATGTTAAATATGATATTTAACTCTTATTGTATATACTCAGTATTGTCTGGGTCTGTGGGATGCATTGATAAGGGCAAAAAATAAAAGACCGTATTTCCTACTTTCATGGAGCTTGTTTTCAATGAGATAGACATTAGCAGAAGACCTCTCAAAAAAAGGGGAATCATAACTCTGATAAGTGCTGAGAAGAATCTAGTAGGGTTAATTGACATAGTCAAGGAGTAAAAGATAGCTTTTCCAAAAAAGTGATAATTGAACTGATGTCCAAAGAAAGGATTGTTAGTTTTGTGTATTTTAACGATGAATTTTGTCCTATAATATCTATTCTCCCATTTCTTCTGTTGCATGCCTCACTGTTGCCTCTGTATCATCAGATTTTAAAAATGCTTTTTCTCACTTATTAAAAAAAATCCAAACTCTTATCCAATCCCACTCTTGTTTCCAATACTGCCCTTTTTCTTTATCTCCCCTTCTCTTGTTACCAAAAGTGTTTTGTCTAAACTTCCTGTTTCTATTTCTTATATGTCACTAAGACAAAAAAATTGCAGGCTTATTCCTTTTTGACCTGTTCTAATATGAGTTACAGCAGACTTCATCACAGACACCAATGTCTTCCATGTCCGGTGAACATGGAACATGTTAGTCTCCGTTTTTCTTGAATATTCTGTGACATTGGACATATCTCTATCCTTGAAATGTTCTTTTATTTTGGTTTTCATGACTTTATCTTCTTCTGTTTCTCTTCCTCCTTTTCCAGTCTTTTTTGCTGCCTTTTTCTTTTCCAAGTATTAAATTCCTGAGTTCCTTAGGCTCTATCCTAGACTCTTTTCGCATCCTGTCAGACACTCTCATGGCAAGCTTCACATCCCTAGATGATTCTCAAGCCTATGTTTGACTTCTCTTCTGAGCTTTATACCATTGCATCCAGCTGCCTCTCATAGTTTTTACTTTATTTATTATTTTTTAATTCAAATATATTTAGGGTCAGTTATTTGCCACGTAGTCTACTGGTGCTGGGAGTCTTTTAAAAGTGCTTTACTGGAATATGATCTAAACAGAATTTATGATTAACATTACCCACCAGAAACAAACAAGTAAATAAGCAGAAACAGCCAAAATAAGACCACCTCTACTTCCATGGTTCTTACTCAGCTGCTGAAGTCCACCCAGTTCTAGTCTGAAACCTTGGGATCAGTCTTGACTTCTCATTTTATCTGAGCATTTCCTCATCCAGTCCAATCGAATCCAACCCAATCCAGTCAATGTAATCTAACCCAATGCAGTGTTACCAAGGTTGGCCATTCTATCTTCTAAGTATGCACCCCTTCAACATCCTTCAGTGCTTATACTCCCACACACCCTTTTCTCTGCCAAGACCCTAATCTAAGCTGCCATCAGCTCTTGAGTAGTCTGCTACAGTTCCTTCTAATTTGTCATACTGCATTCACTTTTGACCACTATCTGGCAATTTGCTACATGACTGCAGTATAATCTTTTAAAATTTTCCTCAATTTCTCTGTGTCTCCATTTCCTTATCTGTAAAATGAGATAATGATGGCCCTTCCCTCATAGATTTGCTGTGATGATAGAAAGAATTGCTATGTTAGAGTACTGAGAATAGTGCCAGGCACTGAGGCCTCAGTCAGTTGTTATTGAGACCTTACACATTGTTGCATTAGGCCAAGTAAAAGAAATGGTTAAGAGAGAGGTTTATTAATAATAGATTTGAATGGAGTAATTATTAGCTCATTTATACTTAATTGTGCTTTATGTATTCACACAAAAAATCTGCAACTCTTATAATGCGTGACCTTATTATGTGTAATTTTTTTTCTCAATTAAAAGGCTAAGAAGCACCAGGCTTTTCTAGTGGAGACATGTGAAAATAACGTGAAAGAATTGGAATCGATCCTGGACAGCTTTTCTGTGTCGGGCCAGTGGACATCAGGTTAGTTGAAGGTATAAAATGACAGATGCATCTGTCAATGTTCCAAAGTCCCTACATTTTGGGAATTCTGCAGATGCCTCTTACAGTCCCTCATCTCAACATGTTTTGATTTGATGACATGATAAGAGCAGTTCTCACAGCGGTCAGTTGGCCTAGCTGGCTGCGAAAGGGTGACGGACTGTGGACCTGCTGCTGTCCTACCTGAACTTGATTTACAAGTGTTGGTGTCTGTGTGATTGGACAGACAAGGGCTCACTTGCTGTGTTCTGAATCCAACTGAGAAGAAAGTCCATACAGTATACCTGCAAGGGGAACAGATGTTTCCATCAAACCGAGCCAAATTCTGAGGCAACCTTCAGCAACTTAAAGGTCATGTATTCAAAAGGTTATGTAGGACACAGGCTGTAACAGTGCATATTCTTCACCGCTGCTCTCCAGTCTGGTTTTCTCCTTCATTTCCTACCACAGTGCACATACTCTCCAGATAGAGTGCTTTGGTAAAACGCTTTGGTTTTAGTATTAGCCCACTTAATATGATAGAGAACTATAAAGATTGTATATCGGGTAGGCATATTTTGGTATCAAGCGAAAAGCATTAGTTGCTAATGAATGCTCGCCATTCCATGATTTCTGCTTCCTTAATTTGTGTGTGTGTGTGCCCTTATGTGTACTATAGTGGCTTTGACTTACGTATTTTCACTTCTCTACCTCAGTTTTCTTTTGGCATACTGTCAGCCTCAAATTATTTAGTTGCTTTCTGACTCAACTATATTTTTCAAAAAAGCATGTAAAATTCAATTCCTTACACCTTAAAATAGCTTCAAGACTGTTCTAAAGGAATCAAGCATATTTGACAAATAAGTTCTTTAGGAAACCCTTAAATTCAGAAAAGTTTGTTGTCCTTATAAAAGCAGAAAAATATGATCAAGGCCCATTTCACATTATGAATCTGCAGATTTCTGCTGGTGAGCCATTAGAAATTGAGTGAGATTTGCTGTTATCTATTTTTAACTTTCTTTGTTTTTATTTAAACTTTTTCCAAAAGCATTAGTATTTCATTGTTTGTCACTGTAAAATCAAGGTGTATAAAAGTGACATTAAAAAAATCCAGTTTTCAATTGTATTTGCTAAAGCTTTGAGGAATAAAATTTTCTTTTTCAGTGATAGTGTTTTATTATTCATATGTGTCATTGCTTAATGGTTTTAAGGATCTTTAAGATTGTAAAATTATTATCATATCTTAATGCTTCAATGTGCAGAGTTGAATTAGAAAGCCTAAGAATAATGAGGTCATGTCTCCTTTGAGGTTTAAAGTTAAATAGTGGATAACAAAGAAACTCATAAGTTATTACTAAACCTATAGAAAAAGAATTGTCTTCTAATAAAGTTTTTCTTTTTATTCTCATCTTTCAGTGACCATCTTTTTTAATTTCTTGTTCCTGGGAAAGGGATTGATTGTGTGCTGAATTTGTGATTTCTGTTCTGTTATAGTGGTCTTTTTTTCCATATTATGCTGGTTATTCATTCTCCTCTGGTCTCTGTTTTGCATTCTGGAGGCTGACCTCTGTGGACTGCATGATCGGGGCTCCTTTGCCCTCTGGCTTGGGGGTTGGATTTGGATTGTCGATGCACCAGCAGGAGATTAAGAGGGTGGAGGAAGAAGGGAAAGCAGAGAATGTCATGGTGTTTATTTCCCCCACTCCCTCCAGTGTGTTTCTGGCAGTGGTTTCATTTTTGGTGGCTATGGCTCCTGTCAAGCGGGTTCTCTCCCACAGCTGTGGTTTGTGTTTGTCTATGATGATAGCTTACCTCCACTTGACCCTGTAGGCGTCTCTTGGTATTAGTATTGCTTTTCCAGTCTTTAGAATGGACTGGTTGGATCTCCTTGCAGTCCAAGGGACTCTCAACAGTCTTCTCCAACACCACACTTCAAAAGCATCAATTCTTGGGCGCTCAGCTTTCTTCACAGTCCAACTCTCACATCCATACATGACCACTGGGAAAACCATAGCCTTGACTAGACGGACCTTTGTTGGCAAAGTAATGTCTCTGCTTTTGAATATGCTATCTAGGTTGGTCATAACTTGCCTTCCAAGGAGTAAGCGTCTTTTAATTTCATGGCTGCAGTCACCATCTCCAGTGATTTTGGAGCCCCCAAAAATAAAGTCTGACACTGTTTCCCCATCTATTTCCCATGAAGTGATGGGACCAGATGCCATGATCTTCATTTTCTGAATGTTGGGATTTAAGCCAACTTTTTCACTCTCCTCTTTCACTTTCATCAAGAGGCTTTTGAGTTCCTCTTCACTTTCTGCCATAAGGGTGGTGTCATCTGCATATCTGAGGTGATTGATATTTCTCCCAGCAGTCTTGATTCCAGCTTGTGCTTCTTCCAGTCCAGCGTTTCTCATGATGTACTCTGCATATAAGTTAAATAAGCAGGGTGACAATATACAGCCTTGACGAACTCCTTTTCCTATTTGGAACCAGTCTGTTGTTCCAAGTCCAGTTCTACCTGTTGCTTCCTGAATCTGCATACAGATTTCTCAAGAGGCAGGTCAGGTGGTCTGGTATTCCCATCTCTTTCAGAATTTTCCACAGTTTATTGTGATCCACACAGTCAAAGACTTTGGCATAGTCAATAAAGCAGAAATAGATGTTTTTATGGAACTCTCTTCCTTTTTCCATGATCCAGCGGATGTTGGCAATTTGATCTCTGGTTCCTCTGCCTTTTCTAAAACCAGCTTGAACATCTGAAAATTCACGGTTCACGTATTGCTGAAGCCTGGCTTGGAGAATTTTGAGCATGACTTTACTAGCGTGTGAGATGAGTGCAATTGTGCGGTAGTTTGAGCATTCTTTGGCATTGCCTTTCTTTGGGATTGGAATGAAAACTGACCTTTTCCAGGCGTGTGGCCACTGCTGAGTTTTCCAAATTTGCTGGCATATTGAGTGCAGCACTTTCACAGCATCATCTTCCAGGATTTGAAATAGCTCAACTAGAATTCCATCACCTCTACTAGCTTTGTTTGTAGTGATGCTTTCTAAGGCCCACTTGACTTCACATTCCAGGATGTCTGGCTCTAGGTCAGTGATCACACCGTCGTGATTATCTTGGTCATGAAGCTCTTTTTTGTACAGTTCTTCTGTGTATTCTTACCACCTCTTCTTAATATCTTCTGCTTCTGTTAGGTCCATACCATTTCTGTCCTTTATCAAGCCCATCTTTGCATGAAATGTTCCCTTGGTATCTCTAATTTTCTTAAAGAGATCTCTAGTTTTTCCCATTCTGTTGTTTTCCTTTATTTCTTTGTACTGATCACTGAGGAAGGCTTTCTTATCTCTCCTTGCTATTCTTTGGAACTCTGCATTCAGATGCTTATATCTTTCCTTTTATCTTTGCTTCTCTTCTTTTTACAGCTATTTGTAAGGCCTCCTCAGACAGCCATTTGCTTTTTTGCATTACTTTTCCATGGGGATGGGCTTGATCCCTGTCTTCTGTATAGTGTCATGAACCTCCGTCCATGGTTCATCAGGCACTCTATCTATCAGACTTAGTCCCTTAAATCTATTTCTCATTTCCACTGTATAATCATAAGGAATTTGATTTAGGTCATACCTGAATGGTCTAGTGGTTTTCCCTACTTTCTTCAGTTTAAGTCTGAATTTGGCAATAAGGAGTTCATGATCTGAGCCACAGTCAGCTCCCGGTCTTGTTTTGGCTGACTGTATAGAGCTTCTCCATCTTTGGCTGCAAAGAATATAATCAGTCTGATTTTGGTGTTGACCATCTGGTGATGTCCATGTGTAAAGTCTTCTCTTGTGTTGTTGGAAGAGGGTGTTTGCTATGACCAGTGCGTTCTCTTTGCAAAACTCTATTAGCCTTTGCCCTGCTTTATTCCATATTCCAAGGCCAAATTTACCTGTTGCTGCTGCTGCTGCTATGTCACTTCAGTCATGTCCGACTCTGTGCGACCCCACAGACGGCAGCCCACCAGGCTCCCCCGTCCCTGGGATTCTCCAGGCAAGAACACTGGAGTGGGTTGCCATTTCCTTCTCCAATGCATGAAAGGGAAAAGTGAAAATGAAGTCGCTCAGTCGTGTCCCACTCTCAGCGACCCCATGGACTGCAGCCCACCAGGCTCCTCCATCCATGGGATTTCCCAGGCAAGAGTACTGGAGTGGGGTGCCATTGCCTTCTCTGAATTTACCTATTACCTCAGGTGTTTCTTGACTTCCTACTTTTGCATTCCAGTCCCCTATAATGAAAAGGACATCTTTTTTGGGTGTTAGTTCTAAAAGGTCTTATAGGTCTTCATAGAACTGTTCAACTTCAGCCTCTTCAGCATTACTGTTTGGGGCATAGACTTGGATTACTGTGATATTGAATGGTTTGCCTTGGAAATGAACAGAGATCATTCTGTCATTTTTGAGATTGCATCCAAGTACTGCATTTCAGACTCTTTCATTGACCATGATGGCTACTCCATTTGTTCTGAGGGATTCCTGCCCGCAGTAGTAGATATAATGGTCATCTGAGTTAAATTCACCCATTCCAGTCCATTTTAGTTTGCTGGTTCCTAGAATGTCGATGTTCACTCTTGCCATCTCCTGTTTGGGTGTTCTTTGGAAGGACTGATGCTAAAGCTGAAACTCCAATACTTTGGCCACTTTGTGCAAAGAGTTGACTCATTAGAAAAGACTCTGATTCTGGGAGGGATTGGGGGCAGGAGGAGAAGGGGACAACAGAGGATGAGATGGCTGGATGGCATCACTGACTCGATGGACATGAGTTTGGGTGAACTCTGGGAGTTGCTGATGACAGGGAGGCCTGGCGTGCTACAATTCATGGGGTCGCCAAGAGTCGGACACGACTGAGCGACTGAACTGAACTGAACTGAACTTCTTTCTTGCTGGTTTGTGGTATCACATCATATCCTTTTTGTTCTCTTAACCTGCTTACATTTCTGTAAAATCTTCATTAAATTTTTTTCCCAGTGAACTCTTCTGACTATGCCAGTTCTTCCCTTTGATACTTGACTATTTACATACCTGCTCTGAACTTGATTTTATTCTTGCTCTTGGCTTCCATCAAATAGCCCTCTATAACCATAATGGACTCTCTTTCTGTCCATACCAGCTCAAGTTGGAATTTTGCCACTTAACCAAGAGGGATATTATTAATAAACTTTATTGCTCAACATTTTGTGGAAGAGCCTGAACAATTATGATTGCCTACTGTGTCAACCCTGGGTTCAGCTACACAAAGATGACTAAATAATTTGTTCCTCCCTACCTCTCTCCCTTTTTTCCCCATGGCACTTATTACTGTTAAGCATTTCTGCCAGACTATGTGGTACATTTTTTATTATATCTGTATTGTCAAGGTTCTCTGGAAAAATAGAACCAATAAGATTATATAGATACACACAAGAGTTGAGATATTGGAGTTTGCACACATGGTTATAGAGGCTAGGAAATCTTGTGATCTTTCCTCTGCAAGCTGAAGGACCAGGAAAGGCAGTAATATAATTCAATGTGAGTCTGAAGGCCTGAGAAACTGGGGGTTCCTGGGGGTCCAGGAACCAGGAGTAGGATGTCTGAGGGCAGGAAAAGATGGAAGTCTCAGTTTAGGAAAAAAGAGAATTTTCCGTTCTTTCCTTTTGTTCTTTGGGATTGGAGGAGGAGAGGGCTAAGAGTGGGGGGTAGGTAAGGGAAGTCAACAGATTGGATATTGCCTCCCCTACCCACGTTGGTGAGGGCACATCTTCTTTACTTAGTCTACTGATTCAAATGCTAATATGTCCCAGAAACACTCTCATGGACACATCCAAAAGTGATTTACTGGTTTTCTGGGCATCCTTTAGCCCGGTCAAGTTGGCAATAAAATCAACCATCTCAATATCCAAGCTCCATGAGGGCAAGGATCTTTGTCTCTTTCATTTACTAAAGAGTTTTAAGCAGGTAGACAATACTTGGCACAAAGGAAGCACTCAAATATTTTTTCAATGAATAAAAGCATGAATGAGTTAACAGTAGGTCAATATTGTATTTTAAACGATAATTTTTGAGGTTATAAAGGTAGTCATGGAATCTCTTTCAAGATTTTAGCAGCTTTTTGGGTAGCAGTTCATAAAGAGTCGCCAAGAAGACTGACTTTCTATCTTCAGTGGAAATGACGTCACCGTCTTTCATGCCTTATGGAAATGCCACCTTGATTGCTTACTATTATTAGATAAGATGACCTCAATTTAATCAATCATGGACATTTATTTCCTATTTCTGCCTTCTACTTTCTGCTGAAATTGCTATACAACAGCTACTCCTAACTCATTTTTTTTCCGATAGAAATGCTTAGTGTGTATAAGGGAGAAGTCCTTTCCGACTTTGAACCCATGTAGTCTTTCTGCCTCAAGTGTTGCTTCCTACTATGGTTTTACGGTTTCACCTCTAGAATGTGACTTTTCCTTCATTAGGTTCATGAAAGAAAGTTTTTGTTCTAATTCATTCTTGAATCCTCCTCAGGCAGCTTGGCTTTTGTGTAGACTGAGACAAAAGCCCCTCCAACCTTCTTCAACCTTTCCTTCCTTGAGGAAATCATTTGTAATACTCCAGAAGTATCCTTTTGCTTTCTACTAGGAGAGGCTGAAGGGCCCTAGGAAATAATAGCAAGAACATATGGTGCCTTTAGGTATGTATATATCACCCAGGAGTCGGGCAGCTTCAGGGACTATTCTTAAGAAAATCAGGACGTCACGTGGTACTTTCCTCTCATCTCTCCTTTTGCCTAGATCTAGTATCTTCTTGAGACTTTTACTTGTCCTCAGGATCCTTGTGGCTGGCACCTTTTAATTAGAGGCTCATGGGTTACTGAGAGACTGAGGATGTCTGTAAGAGCAGCACACAGGTCTCCTTTGGTGTCATTTGCCAGTGTCTTCTTGCTTACTCCCCTTACCTCCCAGTTCACTGAGGTTTACAAACCAAGCTTGTCCTACTTTATCATGCTCAAAGCTTTGATTTGTGAAATCCAAGGGAGCGACCGCAGTAAGAGGGCTCAACATTTCTAACAGTCAGTGTGCTCACTAACTAATCACACAATTAAGGTGACTGAGAAATAGGGGACCCAGGAGAGCCAGTCTGACTCCGAAGGCCTGAGAAACAGGAGACCTGATGGTGTAAGTTCCAGTCTGAATCTGAGTCCAAAGGCAGGAGAAGACTGATTTCCAGCTTGAAGGTGGTCAGGTGGACAGAAAGAATCCTTTCTTACTTCGCCTTTTGTTCTATTTGGGCCTTCAGTGGAGTGGGTGAGGCCCACCCACATTGGGGAGGGCTGTCCGCTTTACTCAGTCTGCTGATGCAAATGTCAGTCTCGTCCAGAAATAGCCTCATAGACACACCCAGAAATAATTTTTAACTGAATATCTGGGCCTGTAGCCCAGTCAAGTTTACACATAAAATTTTTCTGTGCTATGCTTAGTTGCTCGGTCGTGTCTGACTCTTTTGTGACCCCATGGACTGTAGCTGCCATGCTTCTTTGTTCATGGGGATTCTTCAGGCAAGAATACTGGAGTGGATTGCCATGCCTGCCTCCAGGGGATCTCATCAACCCAGGGGTCAAACCCAGGTCTTCTACTCCCACATTGCAGGAAGATTCTTTACAGACTGAGCCACCAGGGAAGCTCATAAAAGTAACTACCAGCTTTTCTCTGGCCAGCAAGTCCCTCATAACCATCATGTTACTTTCTGTTTCTCTGAATTTGACTACTTTAGATATCTCTTATATTGAAATCATATATTATCTTTTCATGATTGACTTGTTTTACTTAGCAAAATATCCTCCAGTTTCATCCATATTATGGCATGTGACAGGAATTCCTTTTTAAGGCTGAATAATACTCCATTGTCCAACAGAGGCAGAAGAGATTAAGAAGAGGTGGCAAGAATACACAGAACTATACAAAGAAGGTCTTAATGACCTGGATAACCATGATGGTGCAGCCACTTACCTAGAGCCAGACATCCCGGTGTGAAGTCAAGGGGGCCTTAGAAAGCATTAGTACAAATAAAGCTAGTGGAGGTGATGGAATTCCAGCTGAGTTATTTAAAATCCTAAAAGATGATGCTGTTAAAGTGCTGCACCCAATCTGTCAGCAGATTTGGAAAACTCAGCAGTGGCCACAGTATTGGCAAAGGTCAGTTTTCATTCCAGTGCCAAAGAAGGACAGTGCCAGAGAATATACAAACTACCATATAGTTGCATTCATTTCACATGCTAGCAAGGTTATGCTCAAACTCCTTCAACCTAGGCTTTAGTAGTACATGAACCAAGAACTTACAGATGTACATGCTGGGTTTAGAAAAGGCAGAGGAACCAGAGATCAAATTGCCAACACTTGTTGGATCATAGAGAAAGCAAAGGAATTCTAGAAAAGCATATCCTGCTTCATTGACTACTCTAAAGCTTTTGACTGTTTGGATCACAACAAACTATGAAAAATTCTTAAAGAGATGGAAATACCAGACCACCTTACCTGTCTCCTGAGAAACCTGTATGTGGATCAAGTAGCAACATTTAGAATCAGACATGGACCAGCAGTCTGGTTCAAAATTGGGAAAGGAGTATGACTAGGCTGTATATTGTCACCCTGCTTATTTAACTTCTGTGCAGAGTACATCATGGGAAAGCTGGGCTGGATCGAGCACAAGCTGGAATCAAGATTGCTAGGAGAAATATAAACAACTTCAGATATATAGATGATACCACTCCAATGACAGAAGGCAAAGAGGAACTAAAGAGCCTCTGGATGAGGGTGAAAGAGGAGAATGAAAAAACTGGCTCGAAACTCAGCATCCAAAAAACTAAGATCATGGCATCCAGCCCCATCATTTCATGGCAAATAGAAGGGGAAAAAGTGGAAAGAGTGACAGCTTTTATGTTCTTGGGCTCCAGAATCACTGCAGATAGTGACTGTGGCCATGAAATTAAGACACTTGCTCCTTGGAAGAAAAGCTATGACAAACCTAAACAGTGTATTAAAAAGTGGAGACATCTCCTTCCCAACAAAGGTGCTTTGGTTCATAGAGAAAACCACAGTCAACCATAGTCAAAGCTATGGTTTTCTCAGTAGTCATGTATACATGTGAGAGTTGAACCAAAAGAAGGCTGAGCACTGAAGAATTGATGCTTTCAAATTATGGTACCAGAAAGGACTTTTGAGAGTCCCTGGGACTACAAGGAGATCAGACCAGTCAATCCTAAAGGAAATCAACCCTGAATATTCATTGGAAAGACTGATGCCAAAGCAGAAGCTCCAGTGCTTTGGCCATATAATAGGAAGAACCGACTCATTGGAGAAGACCTGGATGCTGAGAAAGATCGAAGGCAGGGGAAGAAAGAGGTGACAGAGGCTGAGATGGCTGGATGGTATCACTGACTCAGTGGGCATGAGTTTGAGCAGTCTTTGGGAGATAGTGAAGGACAGGGAAGTCTGGCATGCTGCAGTCCATTATGTCACAAAGAGTTGGACATGGCTTAATGACTGAACAACAACAAGACTCCAATGTTATGTATTTGTCACATTTTATCTATCAATTTATCTGTTGATGGACCTTTGGGTTGCTTCCATCTCTTGGCTATTTTGAGTAGTGCTGTTATTAACATGGGTATAGAAATATCTCTGCTAGGCTCTGCTTTCAGTTCCTTTGGATATACGGAAGTGGGATTGTTTGTCCATTAACTGTTTAAATAACTTTTTTGGTCACACCATGTCACACATGGTGACATGTATGATCTTAGTTCCCTGACCAAGGATTGAACCCAGTGAGTTCTATGTAAATGAGCCCATTTCCATAGTACTTAATTTGCTATGAAATGAGTTCCTTGGTCAGAAGCAATGCTGTGGGATACATGATGGTGAATAAGACATTTTGTAAATTCGTGGATGACAATTTCAGCAGAAATATTGTGATCAGGGAAGGAAAATGCCTTTCTAGAGTAAATGTCTAGTAAGAATGAGTATTGCTTATTCCATGATGGAAATGACTTAATATAATCAACTTGCCATCAGGTAGATGGCTGGTGCGTCAGGAGTGGTGGCATATCATGGATTCAGTGTTTGTCTTTGGTATCGATAGAGCTGGCACTTAACAGGAATTGTAAACCTGACAGCCTTGGTGAGTGAAGATCCATGCTGCCAAGCCCATGCCTTCCCTCTACTCTTGCTGCTGTGACTCCTGTGTTGTAGGGGTGACAAAGATGAGCAGGGAGAAAAGTGACTGGGAAAATATGCTAGCTGACACCCACAACCAGTCCATTCTGAAGGAGATCAGCCCTGGGATTTCTTTGGAAGGATGATGCTAAAGCTGAAACTCCAGTACTTTGGCCACCTCATGCAAAGAGTTGACTCATTGGAAAAGATTGGGGACGACAGAGGATGAGATGGCTGGATGGCATCACTGACTCGATGGACGTGAGTCTGAGTGAACTCCGGGAGTTGGTGATGGACAGGAAGGCCTGGCGTGCTGTGATTCATGGGGTCGCAAAGAGTTGGGCACGACTGAGCGACTGATCTGATCTGATCTGATCTGACACCCACAGAATACTTCATTTTGTTCTCCTGATTATTAAGATCCTCCTCCACCTCAGTTGATCGGGGCATAGTGCCCATCTCAAGAGGTCTGTCCACACACTTGCTCAGACCACCTTGGGACCGGTTTTCCTATCATCTTTTGGAGTCCCTGACCATTCAGCCAATCTGCTAGCTACTACCTCCAGATTAGTGTATATTTGTGCCTTTGATCATCTCTCATTCCAGACAAAATGATAGTCAAGTCCAGTACTTGAAGTTTTGCATACTGGGGGGATTTTTGCTTCATCACCATCCATCAAGGCCACCCTTGAATAGGGCTGTCTTGATGCAGCTGTCTACTTTTTTTTGTTAAAGTTAATTAGTTTCTGGCTGCACTCTGAGTCTGCATTGTTGCACGAAGTCTTTTTCTAGTTGTAGCTAGTGGGGGCTACTCTTTAGTTACAGTGTGTGGACTTCGTATTATGGTGGCTTCTCTTGTTGCAGAGCTCGGGCTCTAGAGTGCAGACTCAGTACTTGTGGCATATAGGCTTCACAGCATGTGGAATCTTCCTGGACCAGGGATTGAGGATATGTCCCTTGCATTGGCAGGCAGATTCTTAACCACTGGACCACCAGGGAAGTCCAATACTTTTGAGTAATGTCAGCATATCATACAGAAACATCTATATAACAAGCCCATTCTCTCCACCCCGCTCCCCTACCCCCGACATTAGTCAACTGGTTATCGGGAACTTGTCCACAGGTTCAGGATATAGGTTAAGACAGAAGAAGCAATGTAACAAGAATAGGAAATCTGGATTACTTATTCACGCAGCTTGCTTGTGCCTGCAGGATTTGTTTGAACCCAGTTTTGTATATTGGAGAAGGCAATGGCACCCCACTCCAGTACTCTTGCCTGGAAAATCCCATGGACGGAGGAGCCTGGTGGGCTGTGGTCCATGGGGTCGCTAAGAGTCGGACACAACTGAGCGACTTCACTTTCACTTTTCACTTTCATGCATTGGAGAAGGAAATGGCAACTCACTTCAGTGTTCTTGCCTGGAGAATCCCAGGGACGGGGGAGCCTGGTGGGCTGCAGTCTGTGGGGTCGCACAGAGTCGGACACGACTGAAGCGACTTAGCAGTAGCAGCAGTTTTGTATATACCACCTTCCTTTGAGATAGAGTGCTATCATGAATACTCAAATTAATGGGGTTGGTGGATCTGACAGTAACCATTTCATTGTGGGCAACTCAGGTCACATGCTAAACTGGGGAGTGTGAATGCAGTGTCTGCTAAGGACCAGTAGCGAGTCAAAAGCTGATATTCAAGAGAATACTTATCTGTAGAGGATTGCTTGCTTTTTTCCCAAATTCTAAAATCTTATACTATCATTCGCCTGTAAGGACCTGCCAAACTTGGCCTGCTTAAACTCAAGCCGTCAGAATAATATCATCAACTTGGTAGAGAATGAAATGGAACACTTGATGTCTTCCAGAATGGAGAGCTGATGGAGATTTCTATACACTGGATTATGCTAGAGTTGATGTGGTTCTGAGGTAGGGTCGTGAGGGTACATTGCTGGTCCTGCAAGCAGAAAGAAACTGTTTTGGTGGTTTTTATTAAAAGGATAGAAGAAATAGCCTCATTCCAGTTTCCAGGAAATGGATTGATTTACTCCAACAATGAAACTACATCTGTAACTGCAGCTGTAATTGGAATCATGTGTGATTATGCTTTCAGTAATTCACTGTCATTTCTTAAGACCCATCTGTACTCTGCACTAGCCAGATAGATGAGTTGAATGCTGATGTGGTTGGAATCACCACCCTTTATCATCTTTCACAGAGGCACTAACCTCTGCAGTCTCTCTAGGAATGTGGCTTTACTTTTGATTTACTATTTGGGTAGATCAGAGTTTTGGTGACTTCCATTTACTTTTTTTCCTGTTTTCCTCTGTTAGCTCCTCATTCTGTGGGTCAGGTAACTAATATGGGCATTGTGCCAGTTTCTGCATTTGTCTTTGATAACAACACAGTCCGAAGTGGGAAAACAACTGTGTGGGTTCACCTCGGGCCCACTGAAGCTAGACTTTAACCGAAGCTTTCTTGTATAAGCTCCTCTCCTAACTAGTGAACCACAGTAGCATATTAGCTCTCCAGGAATTAGAGTCAGTTCCAATCCAATGCCCAGTTATCCGAGGTATGTGTAACTCCCCTTCCCCAGCATGTTTCTTGGAGGAAGGCTAGGAGATAGATTTGCAGTATGATCTTTTTGCACAGGATCGTTTGGGTTCCTAAAGGGGATCTACTGGCACTGGGTCTGTGAACAAAGTCAAGTCAGAATTGGTTGAGGGCCAAGATGTCTTTTGTATAGATTTAACTTCTACTTCTGGTAATCAGACCCAGAACTTTTCTGGCTTTTCATCTTTTTTTTTTTTAATTAATGTATTTTTTAAATTTTATTTTTAAACTTTACAATATTGTATTGGTTTTGCCATATATCAACATGAATCCACCACAGGTATACACGTGTTCCCCATCCTGAATCCTCCTCCCTCCTCCCTCCCCGTACCATCCCTCTGGGTCGTCCCAGTGCACCAGCCCCAGGAATGCAGTATCATGCATCGAACCTGGACTGGCGATTCGTTTCATGTATGATATCATACATGTTTCAATGCCATTCTCCCAAGTCGTCCCACCCTCTCCCTCTCCCACAGAGTCCTAGATGTCCATCAGCAGATGAATGGATAAGAAAGCTGTGGTACACATACACAATGGAGTATTACTCAGCCATTAAAAAGAATACATTTGTCTGTGCTGCGACAAGAGAAGCCATGGCAACAAGAAGTCCAAGAACCACAGTGAAGAGTAGCCCCCACTGGTGGCAACCAGAGAAAGCCCTTGTACAGCAACGAAGACCCACCACAGCCAAAATAGAAAACTAAATAAATAAATCTTTTAAAAAAGAAAAAAAAAAAAAAGAATACATTTGAATCAGTTCTAATGAGGTGGATGAAACTGGAGCCTATTATACAGAGTGAAGTAAGCCAGAAAGAAAAACACCAATACAGTATACTAATGCATATATATGGAATTTAGAAAGATGGTAACAATAACCTTGTATACGAGAACTTTTTTACTTATACGAGTTGAGTAACGTTCAAATAGAGCGCCTATCTGTTTTAGTCCCAGGAATACTGTGATCAGTAGCCAATGCTAGTGATCTCTGTGGGTAAAACCATTTTGTTTATTACTTCGAATCCACTGCCCGTTATGATAACCATATCCATTTTGTCACTGCAAGTTGAGGCCACCACTTGACCTTGTCACTTGAGATTCCAAGATCTTCACTGAACCCAGCTTGGTGGCATCATTTTCCACTGTTAATCCATGGCTCTCCAGCTACTGCGCCTAGATGCCCACCAGGCTACAGAGCTCATCAAGGATGCTCAGCCCCTTCCCCACCCCCAACACATTTCTTAAACCTTGGTAAAGGAGGTATTTTTTGAACTCTTCCTGGGGACATAGTGGGTGGGTGAGTAGGATTTACATAATACTGTCTGTATGTGAGGGAAGTTATAAGCCATTTTTTTTTTTTTAACTCCAGGATGGGAACCAATGTTTGCAAGATAATGAAGATGTTTATGATCTCAGTAAATAAGATGAGTTAATATATGGAATGTAGTCTGAGCTTGTAAAATATAACTGCCAACAAAATGTTTATATTCAGTGCTTTTAGAATGAAAAAGGGATTTTCTTAGTCATAATTGTATTAAATATTTATATTTTCTCAGGTGAAAAACCCATTTTAATGTTATTTTCTGTGTTTTATTACATGATTAAAAATCAGTATTAAACAACAGGGTTTTGTTTTCTTTTTTTCTATTCTGAGGATGAATATGACTATTCATGTTCTATAGTAGATAGAGTCTTTTATTTTATATTCTGTCCATTTCTTGTTTTTAAAATAATTTTATTTATTTATTTATTTTTGGCATTCTTGGGTCTTCAGTGCTGCACAGGCTGTTTTCTAGTTGCGGCGAGCAGGGGTCACTCCTAGGTTACTTTCTAGCTCTCTCTTCTCACCACTGCTGGTGAGTGGTACATGGGCTTCTCATTGCAGGGGCTTCTCTTGTTGCAGAGCATGGGCTCTAGGGTGTGTGGGCTCAGTAGTTGTGGTTTGCAGGCTCTAGGGCACAGGCTCAATAGTTGTGGTATATAGGCTTAGTTGTTACGTGGTATGTGGGATCTTCCTGGATCAGGGATCAAACTTGTGTCTCCTGCATTGACAGGCAGATTCTTTACCACTGAGCCACCTAGGAAGTCCTGTCCATTATTTCTTAATAATTGAGGTCTTGTAGGATACTTAAGTAGAGAGAATGGTTGACAAGGTGGAGGAAATAGACTCACCTCAGATCAGATCAGTTCAGTCGCTCAGTCGTGTCCGACTCTTTGCGACCCCATGAATCGCAGCACGCCAGGCCTCCCTGTCCATCACCAACTCCCGGAGTTCACTCAGACTCACGTCCATAGAGTCAGTGATGCCATCCAGTCATCTCATCCTCTGTCATCCCCTTCTGCTCCTGCCCCCAATCCCTCCCAGCATCAGAGGCTTTTCCAATGAGTCAACACTTCGCACGAGGTGGCCAAAGTACTGGAGTTTCAGCTTTAGCATCATTCCTTCCAAATAAATCCCAGGGCTGATCTCCTTCAGAATGGACTCTCCTTGCAGTCCAAGGGACTCTCAAGAGTCTTCTCCAACACCACAGTTCAAAAGCATCAATTCTTCGGTGCTCAGCCTTCTTCACAGTCCAACTCTCACATCCATACATGACCAATGGAAAAACCATAGCCTTGACTAGACGAACTATTGTTGGCAAAGTAATATCTCTGCTTTTGAACACGCTATCTAGGTTGGTCATAACTTTCCTTCCAAGGAGTAAACGTCTTTTAATTTCATGGCTACAGTCACCATCTGTAGTGATTTTGGAGCCCAGAAAAATAAAGTCTGACACTGTTTCCACTGTTTCCCCATCTATTTCCCTTGAAGTGGTGGGACTGGATGCCATGATCTTCATTTTCTGAATGTTGAGCTTTAAGCCAACTTTTTCACTCTCCACTTTCACTTTCATCAAGAGGCTTTTGAGTTCCTCTTCACTTTCTGCCATAAGGGTGGTGTCATCTGCATATCTGAGGTTATTGATATTTCTCCCGGCAATCTTGATTCCAGTTTGTGTTTCTTTTACTGTTTCTTCTGTGGAACTGTAGGTTACTGAGATGATAGATAACACCATCCTGAAAAACAGTGGTTTATTTGAGTCATGTAAAAATATTTAGTTTTTCAGATTGTTCAAAAGGGAACATTTAAATGGAAGGTTTGGACCCTTTCCTTCCATCTCACTCCGTTCTGTGGGGTACTAATTCAAGGAAAAGCTTTGTCAAAGTGAACCCGGACTTGACCTTGGAGAAGAAAAGGGCAACCTGCTCCACTGTTCTTGCCTGGAGAATCCCATGGACAGAGGAGCCTGGCAGGTTACAGTTCATGGGGTCACAAAGAGTCGGACATGACTGAGCACCCAGACTTGAAACCTACTTAAAAGTGAGAAAGAGATTGAGACAGGCAGCAGTGACGTGAAAGTACAGGCTGGCACCGTGTAAAGAGACATACGTGGACAGGGACAAGGACAGAGGAACTAAGAAGATTTTGAGTTGGAGTAATGGTACTATAAATGGTTGTGACACATGCTGTTCTTCATTTGCACTTTGACGTTTGAAAAACCATTTATGACTACTGTTAAAATTTTACTTTATTTATTTATTTATTACTGTTCTTCATCTGTGAGTTTTTAGTCCTTTCACTGATAGGATAGTTTAATAGTTTATTGTTTGGGGTGCCAGTAGTGCAGTGATTAGGGCATTATTAGGTTGAATCACATTTTAGTCAGTAAGCTCCTGGGTCCTTTCTTTTTGCTTGTGAACACTGTCGTGTGAAGGTACCAGTAAGTACTTCTTTTTATAATGAAGGTGGCCGGGACATAAAGCATACTTTTCACCTCATTTGAACTTTATTGTGAAAGCATTTTCAGGCAGAGAGACTTTATTGTATGTAGAATATAAGATTTGCATGGGTTAGTAAGGAGAGGGCATTTTGTCCCCTTATCCCTCAACAACCATATTATGGCGATTTTATTCTTCTGGATTTCTAAGAGCAAGTTTTCTCCCTTATTGTATAAGCTAACAGATTTCCCGGGTGTCCTTGAATGATTTATTCATGGCCTACTTGTGTAGTAGCAAAAGAAAAGAATTATACATTACATTTTTTTTTTAATCTTGCGCAAGAGAGCAATTTAAAAAAAATATATTTGGTAAGACCTCTAATAAAATTTTTAATGAGTTGTCTCTCCAACTCATAGTCATTCCGAAGAGTACTGTCTCCTTCATTTTCATGGCTGAGGGCACTGCCTTCTTTTTTTCCCCTCTCGCTGGGATATGTGTTGTTTCCACATTACTTTTGGTTTTTCAGTTAATTATTATTCTTTCCTTTAATAAAATTTAAGGTGTACCCATACTTCAGATAGTGTTTACATTATACTTTGGTGAATGTAATGTTTATTAATAATATTTTGTTCAAAATTAAAATAATAATTATCATTAATACTCTGAGGTAAATAAAGTTGTTCTGTTATTAACCAAAGACTATCCCCCCTTTACTCATCCTTTCTTTCCTTTGTTACTGCCTTCTTCCCTCCTCTCCCTAAAGTTCCAGCAACTGAATACTTGAGGAATGGATGAATGAGCTTATGTAATTGTTTACTGTCTCATCTCTTCTTTTTAGATGGTAAATCCCATAAGAACAGATTCCACCACTCTTGTTCACCTCCGTTTGCCTAATGTCTAGGATTAGTACACAGTAGGAATACATTCACACGTTGAATTAGTTGAATGAATGAATCAATGAATAATAAAAAAGTTATTATGAATGCTTCATATCTATATTAATATTTAGATTATAAAATATGAGAGGGAGATTATTACACTTTTAGTATGTTTTAAAATTTGCTACTTATTGTTTTACACTTTATGAGTAATACAATAAGCAGTTTAAAGTAGTTTTTGAAACTAAACTTTTGAAGATTTGGATTAATATTTTAAACTGCATTTAACCATGTGACCTTGATTAACTCAACTAACTTATGTCCTAGCTAAATTAAAATAGTTTGAGAGCATAATGTGGAAATACATTTTTACAATGGGTATCGGTTTTAAGAGTTTTAATTGAAACATGATGTGGGCCTATGTAGATAGTAATAGCATTTTTATAATTTATTTCAAATTGTAACTTGAGAATTTTAAGGATTGAAGAATATCATTTCTAAGCATAACAGAAAATTATGTGCTCTTGGGTTCAGAAATTACTGGTTGAGAAAAATAGGCCTGACTTATCAGAAACACAGGGACCAGAGTAAGTATATTTAACTCTCCCAAACAGTGTTTAGTATAGACTGTTTATTTAATTGTTGGATGACAGGTATGTACAAATACTATAGTTCCTTTGGAAATGGGAAAAAAAAAAGAAAAAAGATCTTATTACAAACTACAGGGTGGACTGAGGTACAAAGTAGCCATAAATTTGTACTTGATATATCATGAACTTAACTTGACCACTCGTTTAGAAATCGATTACTACTTGGCTATGCAGCAGTGTACTTAGAAGAATGAGTCTACTCATGTATCATGATGTCTTTTCAGCTGACTGTTGTCTCTTTGTGACTTTAATGGTATATTTTCATTCTGTATTTTTCTGTAGGCATCCACAAGGACAAAGATAAACCCCCGAGCTTCTCTGTTGTCCTTGAGACTCTGAGACGCACCTTGACAGATTACCAGAACAAGCTGGAAGAGGCATCTAATGAGGTAACACTTGCACTGCTGGGCCCCACACACATGGCCTTCGGCCTGCAGCAGTACGTATTACTCGCTTGTTACAAAGGCCAAAAAGATTGCGAATGTTGATTTGACAGCCTCCCCGATAAAAAAATAATAAGTTGTCTGTCACCGTTTTCTCTGTAAGTGTGGCCTAAAGTCGCGTCTCACTTGTGTTTTTGTAACTCTTCTGTCACACTGCTATTTTCGGAGTTCTAAAGACTGTCACTTCTTGGTCTTCTTAATTTATCTTTTAATTTAATAAAAAAGCTGTGCAACTCAGTTAATATAATATTTAAATGTTAATGTGTTTTCATGAGATTTGGAATAGGTAGTGGACATTTAGGGCTTGTCAATATTTTGGCTTAAGAGTTCTACAAATTGTAGAGATCTTACTGAAAAAGAGAGAAATTAGTTTGCATTCTCTAAAGGGAGTGACTGTTAGAAGTTTTTTAAAAACAAATATCTGCTTGATGTAGCCTGGAGGTTTTGGTTTCCTAATTGAAAAAACTCATGCTTCTATTTATCTTCTCTCTTTTTAAAATTTTTTTTTAATTTACTTATTTTAATTGGAGGCTAATTACTTTACAGTATTGTAGTGTTTTTTTGCCATACATTGACATGAATCGGCCATGGGTGTACATGTTATCTTCTCTTTTGTATTGTTTAATTTGTGGATTGATAATTTTCTTGGGTATTAAAATGCTTTATGAACTTGTGCTTTAAAAATTGAAGAGTTTATTTAGTTACATCTTATCAAATTAGAAAATATGAAATAACTACATTAAATACAGTTAGTAAAACAACAGACAATTTTTCTAACTGAAGACAAGTTACAAAACCTATAATTTAGTATTTATCCCTCTGTGTTTATCTGTTTGTTTCATGTAATACAAAGGCCATGAAACCCTTATATTTCCCATTTCAAAAGAGCTATATTTTACTTTAGTTTGTTAAGGTGAAGAAAGAAGGAAAAGTGAGTTTTCTTAATGCCTTCTGTAATTTTTCAAAAGGCTTAAAAGAAAGTGACCACTGGAATAATTAAATTTCTATAAAGAGCAAACATTGCCGTCTTTCCCAGTGAGACAAGACAACCTGTATTGTTAGTAGTTTATGCACCTTTTCTGAGGCCTAGGTCTGGAAGCTGCAGGGTAAGTAGGAACATATTACCCACAGCGAATTGTTATTTGGGAGGATGAATGTCACATGATCTTCAGCACAGTTGAAAAGTCGACTCAGCAGGCTTTGGCTTAGTAATGCGCTTTGTTGTGAACCAGTGCCAGAGACAGCAGTGGGGAGACCAAGGGGGTGGCTGCAAAGAAAGCAAAAAGAGCAGTCTGACAGAAAGAAGAATGAACTGTCAAAGAAAATAAATCACAAGTGGAGCAGGACCAACTGATGACCTGCCACAAGCCTTCCCAGTAGGACTGCATGTGACCGACCCTGAGGTTGTCATATGGAGTGAGACCTGCGGATACCCTCACGATGCAGAAAGAACAGTCTTCTGCTCTGTCCTTTCTTCTTTCCGTATAGATGCCATTGCTTCTGGCATGTTGGTCCTGTAGGATTTTAAAAATAAAGTTATATTTGTTTACAGTAAGAATGGAATCCTTTATCCAGATAGCTGGTAAAAACACAACGATATCACTGACATTTTAAGCTTGAATGCTTGCTTTTCTTTTTAGCATGTGAACTTGTGACAGAAATTACATAGTTAACCAAAAGAAATACATTTTAAAGATTAAATTACTATCAAAAATTTGTATTTAATAATTGCATAAAAATTTAAAGATTAGCTTTTGAGTTATCCACCCTTGGAAAATATTTTAAAAGTTGCTTACATTTGTTTTTCATCAGCTAAGCAACATGAATAATGCTAAGGAAAAGGCATCGAATGAGCTTGACTCTACCAAACAGAAGATAGAATCTCACACTAAAAATATAAAGGTATTATAATTTAGAATAACTTTTTCCTGTTGTGTTAAGTAACTCATATAATTATCTAGGGAATATTTTTAAGGAGAGCTATATGAAAATATATCTTCCTATTTTTTATTAAGTATGTCTAGATACAGCTTACAATTTTTTTATTGTTGATCAAAATAAGAATGATTTTTCATTAAAAAAACTTTATTGGAAATTGTTTTGGTTCAAGGAAAAATTCATTTTCCAGATTTAATGATAGTACCATAGATTCAAAAATTGTTTTAAGATTTGATCCACAGTCAACATATTTTATGTAAGCACATCAGTGCTTGGAGTCAGTTTTCATAATTTTGGAGTGGAGTTATTGTTTTAAGTACATCATGCCTAGTAGTGGGCTGAGACCACACCTAGCTAAGGTCCAGGACAACCGTTTATTTTTTGTGCTGCTTTTATGTACTACATGTTGGCAAAATTATACTAAGGCAACTCTCAGAGTTGGAATTTTTTGGTGTGGGTTCGCGTTGTTTGTCATGGATGTACTTGAATGAAATCTGTTAAGGGTAAGGACTGAAAAGTGAAGCAGAATTTTATGTCACGTATTTGGAATTTGAAATATCATTGGGAAGTAAATGTTCTTATAGTAAATGTAGGAGATTTATTTTTTAAATGTTATTTGAAAGTTTTTGAGCTACCAATTTTTTTTTTTTTTTTAATAATGAGCTGAAAGGAAAACCCTTGTAAAGAGCTTTCTGGAATAAGTTATTTGATTAACATTTTATATTTAAGTGTTATAATCTTCCCACCATCTTTTTGTTTGGTGTCTCCAACAGGATCTTCAGGATAAGCTGGCAGATGTCAGTAAGGAGTTAAGTCATTTACGCACTAAATGTGCAGACAGAGAGGCTCTAATAAACACTCTGAAAGTGGAACTGCAGAATGTGCTGCACTGTTGGGAGAAAGAAAAGGCGCGAGCAGCCCAATCTGAGAGTGAACTTGAGAAGCTTTCCCAGGCTTTCCATAAGGATGCTGAGGTATTACCTGAGACAAGAAGACTGTCAGGAAGGCCTCGCACTAATCTCACTTTTAGAAATTTACATCTATCAAGTGGGTCTTCTTATTTAATTCAAAAAATTCTTCTCAGCTATTTTGAAGTGTTCATGCCAGCTGCAAAACCAGCCATTCCATTACTCTTGTATGATACAATTTTGTGAGAGAAATAAAGTAGTTTAACTGTTTTACCATTTGTACAAGTTGTTTTCTCTATTAGAACATACTCTCTCAAGCAGCTATGCTCCTAACAGTCTTGTGTGTCAGTGACAAAATAATTTTTTTATTTCAGTAGTTAGTAGCCTGATAAGGTGGAAAGAGTCTTTTTTGTAAGCTGAAAGAACTCACTTGGGTAGAGGTACTTCTGTTTACAAACTGTGAATATGGAAAAGCCACATGGTTTGGTCTCTCCACATCTTTGCTTCCTTATTTGCAAAACAGGAATAATATCTACTTTAATAGACAGTTGCCTTATTTTTTTATAATTGTAAGATATTAATCAAAATTTAGAAAAATACAAGTCTCACACAGTTACAAAGTTTATTTGGATGTCCTTGGGAGTTGCCTATCCATGTTAATTTGTTAATGACTTCTTAAAATATGACAGACTCTTCCATACTGTATGAGCCTGTGTGAGTAGAATTGTAATCTTACATTTTCTTTTACCCATGGGACGTAGAGCTAGTCTAGCTAGCATGGAGCTAGTTTATCTGAGTCGTCTTGCATATTGAGTTCATTACTCGAACAAATATGAACATGAATGCCAAGAGAGTAAAAAGGAAACATTCTTCCCACTCTTCTTACAGTCTGGGATTTAAATTGTGTCCACATGAAGGGGCTGGAATTGTTCTACACATCAGATAATGATTAAAGTAAAGGAAACTAGAAGGCTGACTGTATTGTAAAGTCAGCATGTCTACAGGATTGTGGTTGGGTTCAACATGTGTGAATTGATTTTGGATCTTGAGATTCTCTTTTCACGCCAAATGGATGATTGTCATGCATGGTTCATCACAGCCCAAGCAAAAAGGACATGATGGCGACACAATGAATTACCCTTTATGAAGAACTCGATCACTTGGCAAAATGCGGAGAGGGAAGATTGTTAGTGCCTGAGTGTTATGTTTGGTTAGTTATACTTAATAAGATTTTTGAATGTCTCAATTTAGTTGAAAATGCAAAAGGCATCTTTAATTGCTTAAAAAATAAAAATATATAGCATTGTTATAAAGATTCTTCTTATATCTTAATTCAAGTTGTGGATATAGCTATATATTCAAATTTTTGGGGGGGGTTTAAATTGTTATATTTGGAAAAAATCTCAGATGACATATAGAGAGAATGAAAGATATGTATTTTTATATATATTGGAAACTTTCACCACAGCTTCTAACTACAATAAGTTTACATATGCTACATTCAGTTCTTGTCTGGAAGATTAGAATTCCTATTTTTTAAATAGAAATTTAAAATTTCTTTTAAAGGTTTTCCTGTTGGTCTATTAAAAACCTTGAGAGAACTTAGTTTATCTACCTAAAATGCTCGTTTTGCAGCTTCACAATTACCTTTTCTTGAGTTCCATTCTTTGACTTTAAGGATAAAAATGTTTTACAACAAGAGCAATTTGGCATTTTAGTAAGTAAATTCTCTTTTTGTGTTCAAGATGGAAATCAGCTTTTTAATGAATTCTATAGTATAGTGTTTCTAGGTCATTAAACAATGGATGGTTTAGTTACAACAATAGCAATATAATTTGAAAGAATTTTTTTACATATTTTTAATTGAACAGTTTTAAAGCATGTCTTGGGCAGCTATGTCCTTTCTTTTTTTTTTTTGGACTGCTAAGTTTGTGATATTTAAACACCTATAAATGCCCAGTTTGCCAAGTCTGGTATAAACTTCTAAGTGGGGGAAAAATAATGAGCCTATCTTCCATCTCTTTCATATCACTGTCTGCTTTGCCTAAGGGGCTTAGGATAGATTTCTTATAAGTGGTAAGTAAACTAGAATCTCTGGAGGAGGAGGAAAGCTGAGTAATTGTGTGCATGTAAAGTGCAGATATTGGTATAACTTTTTCTTTAACAGTGTTGGATACACTCTATATTTTGGTTTTTTGATTTCACATCTTTTTTGGCAAATGTAAATATAAAATTATGGAATTACCATGTTAACTTCTAGTTAGAAGAGCTTAGAAGCATCTAGTCCAGATACCTCATGTTAAAGCCAAGGAAGGTGAATCCTAAACAGACACTGACTCAGATCATGTCCTCAGTTGTAGCAGAGCTGGCCTCAGAACCCAGGTCTTTTGGCTTCTACACTTGAGATTTTTTACTAAATGTAAGCAATTTAAGTTTCTATCTGATGTTTAACTTTGAATGTTAAAAAAGTCCCCAAGATGACCATATTCCCATACTTGAGTATTTTAATTCCTTTCTAGGATTTTTGACATAAATTCTTTACCACGTGTATTATGTGTTTTACTTCTTACAGTGTTTATATACTGGAATTAATTTCTTTTTTTCTCACAGGAGAAGCTAACCTTCCTTCATACCTTGTATCAGCACTTGATAGCAGGCTCTGTGCTCATAAAACAACCAGAAGGCATGCTGGATAAATTCTCTTGGCCTGAGCTTTGTGCAGTCTTGCAGGAGAATGTTGATGCCCTGATCGTAGACCTCAACAGGGCTAATGAGAAGGTAACTGTCCTCAGGCACCAGATTCCTCTATTAAATTCAGTGACATTTGTCCACATCACAGTATCATTAAGAAGGGCTGACATTCATCTTATTTCAAAAAGAATTTGGGTGTTAATAATTCAATACCATTAATTATGGCTTGTCTACAACTCAGTTTGATGCCATTGCTGTGGGCATGTAAATGTGACTGAAGTCTGTATGAAGTCTCTGAGCTCCACTTTCTGTGCAGGACATGCTAATACTACTAGCCAGTGTTAGCCACAGGGACCTAATTAAAAGAAAATAAATTAATCTTACTGATGAAGCAATTCAAAGAACTTAGTCATTTACATTAATAAACCAACTCTTTATGTTAGCATAAAATAGAAACAAGATACAGTTATTCAAAAACATGATCCTAAAATTCTTTGCTCAGGAAATAATGAGATGTTACTTTAAAAGCACTTAAAATTTAAAAATTATGTTTATGACATGTCTTGTAATAGAACAAACTGTATATTACAAAACCCATTCAGTGCTTTAGATAGTAAGAAGAACATATTGTAGGAGAAAACTGGACTTTCATCACCCCTTTAACATTCACAAACCTAGGAATTCAGTCTTTCAAAAAAAATTTAAAAACCTTCTTTTGGTTATTGAAAATTAAAGTGGCTTAGCAGTCCAATGTATTTCTCTGTTAAAGGTGTTGATTCTTATCCTGAGTCTGTTGAACTAGTTAGAACTATATTTATATGATCTAGTTTCTAGGTCTTAGTTGCAGTGACATTTGCCCTTAAGGGATACAGAGAGGAAAATTGTTCCCTAAGTTTTTTTTTTTTTTTTTTTAATCTGTTGAAGTAATGAAACAGCATCTTGGCCCAATTTTAGAGCATTTTTATCTTGGTCTGATTGGCAAACAATCATAGGCATTGAGAAGTAGGGTTGAGGAAATAAGGGAATAAATTGTGATAAGTGGAGATACTGTTCTTAGCTGTGAATGTGTACATAACAGATTTCCAAATTACTGATAATTGAGTACATGTTTTAGCTCTCTGATGTGGTATTGTATTTTAATAGTTTTTCATAATTTCAAAACATCATTAACTGTCATATATATTAGATGATGAGGATTTGCTTTCCAGTGTTTTGAATGTGAAATAAAAAATGATTGGAACATTCTGCTTTATTATATGTAAAATGTTTGTAGATTTATAAATCTCATTTAAGTACTTCCTTTCCCACTGAAATATCTGAACAGCTTGAGTTTTGGTTCTAGAGGTAAAAATATTCTTCTTAATTTTCTCAGTAAAATTGATTATAGAATAAGTAACTTTGTTAGTTATTGGGGCTTCCCAGGTGGTATAGTGGTAAAGAATCCACCTGCCAATGCAGGAGGTGTGGGTTTGATCCCTGGGTTAGGAAGATCCCCTATAGGAAATGACAACCAGTTTCAATATTCTTGCATGGAAAATGCCATAGACAGAGGAGCCTGGTGGGCTGCAGTCCATGGGGTCACAGAGAGTCAGACACAACTGAGTGACTGAGCACACACATACAATTTTATTGGAGAAAAAGATGTCATCTATACATATAAATGAAACATTTTCTGCTAAAATATAGTTTTGTTCTACTGACTCCTGTTTCTTCATTTATTTTTCATTTTAGCTTAAAATTTTTGTATGATCTTAAGGTATAAAATATAGTATAATATTCTAGAATAGCTTTTGGGGGAGATGATACAAAGAACACATGGGTGAGCATATCTTGTTCTGTATTGCATTTCACCATTTAGATAAGTCATCTAGAGTATATCTGTAAAAACAAGTCTGATACGATGAAAGAGCTTCAGCAAACCCAGGAAGACACCTTTAACAAAGTGGCAGAGCAGATCAAAGCACAAGAGAGCTGCTGGCACAAACAAAAGAAGGAACTGGAGCTGCAGTACTCTGAACTCCTCCTGGAGGTACAGAAGAGGGCACAGGTATGCTACTGCCACAAAGAGCTTGAAAAATGGGATGCTCGATCTTTTACTTTCAAGTGTTTTCTTTTAATACCAATACCAAGTCAGTTAAAGCTTTGGAGAACCACACAGAACTTGCTTGTTTGGGCTACATGTCCATGTGATTGTGCAAAGACACGTACACAAATGGGCATACATGCATATGCACGCACTCAGGTGGATTAAGGATTGTCTCACTTAAGTTTGAAAGTAGATGGGTTTCTGGTTAAAAATGCAGAGATCAATTAAATACTGAAATTGTATTTCCTTCATTTTAAAAATAAAGGTTAAGAAATTCTGGTAAAATATTATCAGTTTTAGTGTAGATATACTTCGATCCAGTTTATTCCATTTGTGGAGATTTATATTAATATGTGAACCATCATTTTAATTCATTTGGGGTTGAAATTTGCTGTAGTTCCTAATGTTGAAGAATTTGAATTATAGTTATAGATCCTATAGCAAAACTATTGGTTGTGAGAGGTAATATGTCCTCTGTGTTGGATTCGATTGAGAACAGAAGTTATGTGTAGTTAACAAAATCATATGTTTGTCTTATACAAGATATTATCAACATACTTTATATTGTTAACTCTCATTCCTGCCCAATGAGAAATAACAATGACCGTCTATACTTTTTTTGTATAGACTTCTCATAGTTGATTCAGTTTTAACCTCTTTATTTGATCCACTCATTCTTATATTGTCAAGTCTAATTAAAAAAAGAAACTGCATTTAAAAAATTTGCCAATAAACAGTTTCCAGTTGCTTAAAGTAAGACCACTCTGTTTTCCCAAGCATATGAGCCCCATATGAAGTTAAGCTTTTCTCTGTGAATTTGAATGAATTCATACTCTCTCTAAAAGTGGCCTTTTGTTCACTACATGCAGGATGCCATGTGATATCTTCTGCATTTTCTACCACTGAAGAGGCCTAAATAAATTTTTTAGAGATAATTTTGACATGCAGTGAACAGATTTTAAGTGTATAGTATGATATTTTGATCAGTGTATGCACCCATGTACCCACTGCCCCATTTAAGACTTAAACATTTTCATTACCTCAGAAAGTTCTCTCGTGCTCTCTTCCGTTAAGTTTCCACTCCCCATAGGCACCCATTGTTCTGATGTTCTGATACCTATCATCATAGATTATTTTCCTTTGTTCTAGAATCATTCAGTGTGTAGTCTTCGGTGGTTGGCTTATTTCCCTCAACATATATATATTTTTAATATTCATGCTTGTTGTATTTATCAGTTCATTCTTTTTTATAGTTGAGTAGTATTCCACTACTCAACTATGGACTGTAGTCTACTAGGCTTCTCTGTCCATGGGATTTTCCAGGCAAGAGTACTGGAGTGGGTTGCCATTTCCTTCTCCAGGGGATCTTCCTGACCCAGGGATCGAACCCAGGTCTCCTGCATTGCAAGCAGACACTTTACTCTTTGAGCCACCAGGGAAGCCCCAGTATTCCACTTTACAATTATACCACAATTTGATAAATTGTGAATTGATGGATATTTGTCTTTTTTCCAGCTTTTGGCTATTGTAAACAAAATTGCTGCAAACATTATTGTTTAACTGTTTTGTTGACATATGTTTTCATTTTGTAGTTAAGAGTGTAGTTTAACTACACTAGTTTATAAGACAGATGTATGTTTATAAAAAACTATCAGACATTTTTTTCCCAAAATGGTTCTATCACTTTATATTTCTGCCATCAGTGTATGAGAATTTTCATTGTTCTATATCCTCTGCAAAGTTTGTCATTGTCAGTCTTTTAAATTTTAGCCATTCTAGTTGTTTTAAAATGGAATTTCATTGTGATTTTCACATTTTCTTGGTGAATATGACGTTGAGCACTTTTTATATTCTTATTGTCATTTACATATTTTCTTTTGTGAAGTGTCTCTTCAGGTGTTTGTACATTAAAAATGTGGGTTGTTTGTGTTTTTATTATTGATTTTCAGAAGTTCTTTATAAATTCTGGATATAATTCTTTATCATACATATGTATCCAAGATATTTTCTTTCAGTATCTTACTTGCCTTTTTATTTTTTAGTATTTATTTTGATGATCACAAGTTTTAAAATTTTGATGAAGTTCAACTTATAAATCTTCTTCTCTTTTGAGTACTTTTCTGTGGTAAGCACTCTTTCTATAGCCCAAGATTCTGAAGATAATGTATCATTTCTTCTAGAGGTTTTATAGTTTTAGCTTTTTTGTCTAGGTCTGTGATCCATCTCAAATTAATTTTTGTGTGTAATGTTAAATGGAAGCTGAGGTTCATTTTCTCTCTGCATTTGTTGTTCCCACACCATTTATTCAAGACTTTACTTTTCCTGATTTAGTATCCCTAGTCCCTTTGAGAAAAAACAACTGACTATATATGGGAACTGCAGGTTTGTTGCATCCCTATGCTTTTGCCTTTTCCAGAATATTATATACATTTTATTTATGTATTTATTTATTGGCTGTGCTGGGTCTTTGTTGCTGCACAGGCTTTTTCTCTAGTTGCAGAGAGTGAGGGCTTGTGTCTAGTTGTGGGTGTGGGCTTCTCATTGCAGTGGCTTCTCTTGTTGCGGAGCACTGGCTCTGGGGCCCATGGGCTTCAGTGGTTTTGGCACGAGAGCTCAGTAGTTGTGGTTCCTGAGCTCTGGAGCACAAGCTCAGTGGTTGTGATGTGTGGGGTAATTACTGTGTGGCATGTGGAAACTTCCCAGACCAGGGATTGAACCTAAGTCTCCTACTTTGGCAAGTGGATTCTTATCCACTTGAGCTATCAGGGAAGCCTCAGTATGTTATATAAGTGAAATCATACAGTATGTAGCATTTTCGGTCTTTCTTCACTCAACAAAATATGTTTGGGAATTGTTCACATTATTGGTTGTATTGGTAGCTCCCTCATTTTTACTGCTGAGTCATATTCCATTGTATGAATGTAGCACTGTTTATCTAGATACTTGCTGATGGGCCTTTGGGTTGTTTTATTTTTTTACAATTATGATTAAACATGCTTTTAACATTCATGGGTAGGTTTTTGTGGATCATTCAATTCAATGCAGTCTCTCAGTCATGTTTGACTCTTTGCAACCCTGTGGACTTCAGCTTGCTAGGCTTCCCTGTCCATCACCAACTCCTGGAGCCTACTCAAACTCATGTCCATAGAGTCAGTGATGCCATCCAACCATCTCATCCTCTGTCGTCCCCTTCTCCTCCTGCCTTCAATCTTTCCCAGCATCAAGGTCTTTTCAAATGAGTCGGTTCTTCACATCAGCTGGCCAGAGTATTGGAGTTTCAGCTTCAGCATCAGTCCTTCCAATGAATACTCAGGATTGATTTCTTTTAGGATTGACTAGTTCGATTTCCTTGCAGTCCAAGGGACTCTCAAGAGTATTCGCCAACACCACAGTTCAAAAGCATCAATTCTTCAGCGCTCAGCTTGCTTTATAGTCCAACTCTCACATCCATACAGGACTACTGGAAAAACCATAGCTTTGATTAGACAGACCTTTGTTGGTAAAGTAATATCTCTGCTTTTTAATATGCTGTCTAGGTTGGTCATAGCTCTTCTTCCAAGGAGCAAGCGTCTTTTAATTTCATGGCTTCAGTTACCATCTGCAGTGACTTTGGAGCCCCCCAAAATAAAGTCTGTCACTGTTCCCATTGTTTCCCCGTCTATTTGCCATGAAGTGATGGGACCAGATGCCATGATCTTAGTTTTCTGAATGTTAAGTTTTAAGCCAACTTTTTCAGTTTTTTGAATGTTGAGTTTTAAGCCAACTTTTTCACTCTCCTCTTTCACTTTCATCAAGAGGCTCTTTAGTTCTTCTTCACTTTCTGCCATAAGGGTGGTGTCGTCTGTGTATCTGAGGTTATTGATATTTTTCCTGGCAGTCTTGATTCCAGCTTGTGCTTCATCCAGCCTGGCATTTCACATGATGTAATCTGCATATAAGTTAAAATTTTTTGGGGGGGGTGAATACTTAGGAGTCTGATTTCTGTTATTATGGTGAGAATGTATTTAACTTTATAAGAAACTATCAAATTGTTTTCCCAAGTGGCTATCATTTTGCCTTCTCACTAGGCTTGTAAGAAGTTCTAATTGCTCTGCATCTGTGCCAGCATGTGGTTTCATCATTTTTTTCTTTTTCTTTTTAGCTATTCTAATAGGTGTATAGTGCTATGTCATTATGGTTTTAATTTAGACTTTCCCTAATGAATAATAATGTTGAGTATTTTTCATATGCTTATTTGCCATCTGTATATCTTTTTTGGTGAGTTATCTATTCATATCTTTTGCCCACTTTGTAATTACGTTGCTTATTTTCTTCTTGCTGAATTTCAAACATTGTTTATATATTCTGGATACAAGTCATTTGTTAGATATGTAATTTGCAAGTATTCTCTCCAAGTCTCTTAAAGAACTTTTGCAGAACAAGTGTTTTAAATTTATAAAGTTCAATTTGATACATTTTTCTTTTATGGCCTGGGCTTTTAGTATTGTATCTAAGGACTCTTTTCCCTAGTACAAGGTCACCAGGATTTCTTCCTGCTTTTTTTCTAGATTTTGTATAGTTTTAGGTTTTACATATAGGTCTGTGATCCATTTTGAGTTAATTTTTGTAAAGAGGTGAGGCTTGGGTTGGTCTTTTTTTTTTTTCCTGCATTTGGATGTCCATGTTCTAGCACTATTTCTTTAAAGACTATCCTTTTTCTACTGAATTGCTTTTGTGCCTTTGTCAGAAATCAGTTGGTTGCATTTGTCCAAGTCTATGTTTTAGACTTTCTCATCTATTACATTTGTTTATATGTATATTCTTTTTTCAGTACCACACTGGTTTGATTTTTGTATTTTTTGGTTGGTCTTGAAATCAGGTAATGTGAACCTTCCAATTTTCTTCATTTCCTATCACTTTTAAAAAATGGGATAAATTCGACATGCAATGTGGTGTAAATTTAAGGTATACATCATAGTACTTTGATATATTAATGTATTGTGATATGGTTGCCTTTGTAATATTTATTACATTATATGCTTATAGTACCATATTATTGTCTATGTTCAGTGAACATACATGACATCTAATCAGATGGTAAAGAATCTGCCTGCAATGTGGAGATCTAGGTTTGATCACTGAGTTGGGAAGACCTGGAGAAATAACTGGCTACTTGCCTGGAGAATTCCATGGACAGAGGAGCTTGGCAGGCTAGTCCATGGAGTCACAAAGAGTCAGACGTGACTGAGTGCCTGAGCACAGCACACAGCATGATCCTATTACCTGTTTCTTAATCGTTTCTGGTTTATTTTCCGTAGGTCTCTTCCTTCACTTGTGTTTCCTGCCTAGAGAAATTCTTTTAGTATTTGTTGTAAAGCTGCTTTGGTGGTGCTGAATTCTCTTAATTTTTGCTTGTCTGGAAAGCTTTTGATTTCTCCATCAAATCTGAAGGAGAGTCTTGCTGGGTAGAGTATTCTTGGTTGTTGGTTCTTCCCTTTCATCACTTTAAATATATTATGCTTTTCCATTCTGGCTTCTAGAGTTTCTGTTGAGAAATCAGCTGATGGTCTGATGGGCATTCCCTTGTACATTGTTGTTGTTTTTGCACGTTTGATTTCTTTGGATCCCACATATGAGTGATGTTGTACAGTGCTTGCCTTTCTCTGTCTTGTCTGGCTTAATAGTACGTTCAAGGTTCATTCATGTTGTCACCAATGGCAGGATATATTCCTTTCTCATGGGTGAAAAATATTACATTCTGTATGTGAATCTTTTTTACCCCTTCATTTGTTGGTGGTCTTTTGGGTTGTTTCCATATTTTGGCTATTGTGAATAGTGCTGTAGTAAACACGGGAGTGCATGTATCTCACCGAATTACTGTTTTCATTTCCTTGGGTATATTCTGAGAAGCAGAATTCCTGGAGGTAGGTCTAGTTTTAATTTTCTGAGGCCCCTTCATATTGTTTTCCACAGTGGTTGACTAACTTACGTTCTTTCTGGCGGTGTGTAAGGGTTTCTTCTTCACCACGCCTCACTGTCCCCTGTTGTCTCTTGTCGTCCTGACGATAGCCATCTTAACAGGAATGAGGTGATATCTCACTGTGGTTTTTGCTTGTCTCTCCCTGGTGATTAGTGATGTTGAGCATCTTCTCATGTGTCTGTTGACCATTTTGATGTCCTATTTGGAAAAGTGTCTATTTGGTTCTTCTGCCCATTTAAAACTATTTTTTTGGTTATTAAGTTGTATTAATTCTTTATGTATTTTGAATACTAACCCCTCATCTGATACATGATTTGTAAAAATTTTCTTCCAGTCTGTTGGCAATCACCTCATTTTGTTGATTGTTTATTTTGCAGGGCAGGAGCTTTTGAATTTGATATAGTCCCATTTGTTGATTTTTATTTGTATTGCTTGTGCTTTTGATGTCATATCCAAAAAAAATCATTCCCAAGACACATATCTTTGGGCTTCATCTCTATGTTTTCTTTAGGAGTTTTATGGTATTAGGTCTTATGTTTAAGTCTTGGATCCATTTTGAGTTAATTTTTGTGAGTGGTATGAGTAAAGGGTCTAGTTTCATTATTCTGTAATGTTTCTCCAGTTTTTCCAGCACTATTTGCTGAATAGACTATCCTTTTCTCATTAGTTTTCTTGGTTCCCTTGTTGAATATTAGTTGACCATATAGGGTGGGATTTGATTCTGGACTGTCTATTTGGTTCCATTGGTCTAGAAGTCTGTTTTAGTGCCAATGCCATATTGTTTTTATCACTATGGCTTGCTGATGCTATGATCTTACATATAGGAAATCCCAAAGAGTCAATCAAAAGCTATTGTAATTAAGTAATTACATGTAATTGATGTAATTAATTGTAATTGATGATTTTAGTAAAGTGGCAGATAACAAAATCAACTTATAGAAATCTGTGACATTCTTTTACACTAATGAGGAAGCCTTGGAAAAATAAAACGATCCCATTCACAGTAGCATCAGAAACAATAAAATATTTAGGAATAAATTAACTGGAAAAGTAAAAGATCTGGACAATAAAATGACAAGACTTTGCAGAAAGAAATAGAAGATACAAACAAAGAGAGAGACATCCCTTGTTCATGGATCAGAAGAATTAATATTGTTAAAATGACCATACTACCCAAAATGATCTACAGGTTCAGTTCAATCCACATCAAAATACCAAAGGAATTCTTCATAGAAATAAGAGAAACAAGCCTAAAATGTGTGTGAAACCACAAAAGACCCCTAACAGTCAAAGCAATCCTGAGAGAAAAGAACAAAATTCTTGATTTCAAACTATCCTATCAGTGTTTTGAACTCACTTCCTTTTTAAATCTCTAGGAAGGCATAGCAATTCACTTTCTCAATCAGCATCACAAATGCTGATGTTTTAGGAGCAGCTCTCACTGAAGACTTTTTTCCTGAAGAATGTGTAACATATGGCTTTGATCCCTGAATATGCAAATTGAAAGTATCATTTTCATTATTCCTGAATGTACATTAATATTATATATTGGCATTTGTCTGTATTATTTATGTACAATATTTGAATTTTCATAAAATATAATTGGATACACAGCAGCATTTAATTTGGGTTTATATTTAGTAAACTAATATTATATTGCATATTACAGTATCTATAAATTTCATTTTGGGATATTTTCCTATGATTAATTCTATATCTCTGCTTTTTTCCCCAAGCTGCAATGCAGATATAGATATTTTCATTTTATATTATTTAAACTTCAAAAATTATGTTGATAAGGACATGAGAGGGAAAAATCCACAGTTTTGCATAGGATTATGGGTTGTAGAGAATGTTATATGTCAGGAGAACATAGCCATTAATAGATACCATCTGCTGGAAAATAAATGACTTATCCATAGAGTCTCTGTTTAGTGTTTGGTTATTGTAAAGAAGTGGTTAGTAAAAGACAGGTAGTTAAATAAAAAACAATTTTTGGATATGAATAGCTTTTATTAAAAAAATGCAGAATAATTTGCAAGACTTTCGGATGTTTAAGCTTTAAAGCAGGTAGTGGGAATGCTGTTAGGTAATGAAATTAGAGTAGGAAGCTTGTTTTTTAACATGTTTTTGCGTATGTGCTAAGTTGCTTCCACCTGCAATGTGGGGGACCTGGGTTCGATCCCTGGGTTGGGAAGATCCCCTGGAGAAGGGAATGGCTGCCCACTCCAGTATTCTTGCCTGGAGAATTCCATGGACAGAGGAGCCTGGTGGGCTAGAGTCCATAGGGTTGCAAAGAGTCAGACAAGACTGAGTGACTTCCACTTTCTTAAGTTGTTTCAGTCGTGTCCGACTCTGCAACCCTATGGACTGTAGCCTGCTAGGCTCCTCTGTCCGTGGAATTCTCCAGGCCAGAATACTAGAGTTGGTTGCTGTGCCTGTCCCGACCCAGGGATTGAACCTGTGTCTCTTATGTCTCTTGCGTTGGCAGGAGGGTTCTTAGTGCCACTTGGGAAGCCCTCGCATGGTTTTAGTATTAGTTAAAATGTGCTAGCTACATCGTTGGGTAATTTGTGAATTTAAATAACTTTGGGGCCATCATATAAATATATCTCAAACATCTTTGCCTACCAAAGCATCAGGACTGAGTGCCATGGTACCTTGCCTTACTGACTTTGCTTTTGTAATTTTAGTATTTATATTCTTGTTTCTTTTCTATCTGAAAAGATGAAATTACTGGAACAAGAACTTCCTCTCTAAAACTAAAGATTTTTCACTGTCAGTTAAGTATGGTTAACCCTTGATATGATATTTATTTTAAACACTTCTGGTTTATGTGACAGTTTAGTAAAGTCCCCTTCTCCAGAGGATCTTCCCAACCCAGGAATGGAACCCAGGTCTCCCGCATTGCAGGTGGATTCTTTACCAGCTGAGCCACAAGGGAAGCCCAAGAGTACTGGAGTGGGTAGCCTATCCCTTCTCCAGCGGATCTTCCCAACCCAGGAATCGAACCAGGGTTTCTTGCATTGCAGGCAGATTCTTTACCAACTGAGCTATCAGGGAAACACTTAGTAAAGTCAAGTGAGTTTAAATTGAAGAACAAAAATCAAAGAAATTCAGGTTCATCATAATATATTGCATTTTATTTCTCTTCCATCACATTATTAACAGTACATTTGGGTAGAAGTAAGTTACTCATAAAAGTGTTGTTAGATGTTAAATTTTTTTACTTTTAAATTGAATTTGAAAAATATTCAGAGATAAAAATGCAGCTTGTTTATATTGTTGATAATGATAGGGAGACATGATTCACAAGGAGTTAGACACAGTTCGGCACACATTATGTTATGATTGGGCACCTCTAATGAAATATAGGAAAGTTCTCTACTTTTCAAATAATTGTTTTAGAAGTTGTTTTTATTAATAATAATGCTATCAACTGAATTTTTATAATGCTTGATCCAGTTTTTAACTCTTTTTCATACCTTTGCTTGCCTCTTCTTACATGATTCTCATAATAAACATGTGAGATAAGTCACTTAAATATCATTTCTATTTTACAAATGTGAAAAGTAAGATTCAGAGAACTGCTCATTTGTGTAGTGAGGACGTTGTAGGGTTGGAATTAGAATGGAGATAACAGATACGACATGTTTCGCACCTTGTTTGGTATTTAGAAGCTACAAAGTAAACGTTATGTGCTGTTTGAATATATTACCATCATCCTTATCAGGGAGTCTTTTTTTCGCATCATGCTAAACACTTTCTTTTAGGAACATGCTATTTTTGTATATGAAGTAATATCTGAAAACAGGTCTGGTGACAACTCAGTTTCATATTTCCTGAACTCACTTTTCTGAGTGAATCTTGTTTATTTAGTAATTAAATATGATAATGTATGAAAAAGGTAGCCAGTGCCACACTGTTAATCAAAGATGATAGTTCTTGGTCTCGTTTTTCTCAGACTTCTTTTTTCTGAGAGACTGAAATTTTAGCATACTATATTGCAAAATTACTACCGTAGGTAAGAATAGCAAAATAACTTTACATAATTATTAATTAAATAAATGTTATATATAAGATTTATGGAACCCTCTGTTTCGTGCTGTGATCCTAACAAAGAAGTGTAATACTTATTTTCCTCAAAAAGTGTCAAAGTTAGTTGGAGAGGCACTATAGGAACATATGAAAAATTAAATAATAGAAGGTTTATCACGAGGTTGTACATAATTACTTGCCAAAAGAGTGCTATCAACTCAGAAGAGAAGGTGGTTAAAGTTTGAAGCCTTCGTAGAGGAGACTAGAGCCACCTGGGCTTTGTTTTCAGGATCTGAAAGCCCATAAGGAAGGGAGACATGAGACAGATCTGACTGATCATGCTAACTTTCTAGCAGTCTGAGGTAATATCTTTTAACAATCACTAAATCAAGCATCTTACCTGTATTGACAGTTTATTTTCAGTCAAATGATGAAGAGAACTCTTTTTCTTTTGAGGGCTTGACTTATCTCTTTGGATAGTTTTATAATTTGTATTGCCTTAGAAACTAGAGAATACACACAGGCATGTACCATTTTTGACACCTATTATTTTTGATGTGCTAAACTTCCAAATGAAATTAAAAGACGCTTGCTCCTTGGAAGAAAAGCTATGACCAACCTAGACAGCATATTAAAAAGCAGAGACATTACTTTGCCAACAAAGGTCTGTCTAGTCAAAGCTATGGTTTTTCCAGTAGTCATGTATGGATGTGAGAGTTGGACCATAAAGAAAGCTGAGCACCGAAGAATTGATGCTTTTGAACTGTGGTGTTGGCGAATACTCTTGAGAGTCTCTTGGACTGCAGGGAGATCCAACCAATCCATCCTAAAGGAAATCAATCCTGAATATTCATTGGAAGGACTGATGCTGAAGCTGAAACTCTAATACTTTGGCAACCTGATGCAAAGAACTGACTTATTTGAAAAGACCCTGATGCTGAGAAAGATTGACAGCAGGAGGAGAAGGGGAGGACAGAGGATAAGATGGTTGGATGACATCACGACTCAATGGACATGAGCTTGAGTAAACTCTGGGAGTTGGTGATAGATAGGGAAGCCTGGTGTGTTACAGTCCATGGGGTTGCAGAGTCAGACAGGACTGAGTAACTGAATTGAACTGAACTGAAACTTCCAAAATGAAGATAGTGTTTTTAAGGTAAGTAAATAACTATTATGGGATTTCAGTATATATATGGAAGACCAGATAATGAAATTGCTAGGTTGTGTGGTAACTTTTTACTTAACTTTTTGAAGAACTGCCAAACTTTTTCAAAAGTCTGTGCACACCATCTCAACATTTCCACTGACAGTGTATTGAAGACTCCAGTTTCTCCACAAAATGTGCTTTATTTTTTAACAGAGAAACATTTACATTGTAGGAAAAACAGGCAGATTTATGTTTATTATTTTAAAATACTACCATTGTATAAAAAATATAGGTAACATAAAAATAAAACCTTTTAAATGAAGTCCTTTGATGTCTATTTGTCACTCACTGTCCAGTTTGCAATTTGTCTTTTTGCCAACATAAAGAATGAGAACTCAGCAAGTAAAAGTGATAAAAAAAAGTTTTATTCCACAGGGAAGTGTCTGATTTCTGGCCCAAGGTCTCAAAGTTCATGGGTTGCTGAAAGCAATAGATGTCCCTTAAAGCTTCTGTATTTCAGGAAGTAAGTGCGTGATTCATTAAGGGAAGAAGCTGTCCTGTTCCTTTCATTTTCAGTGCACTTTGAATTTATCAGAGTCATGGAAAACTAGTGAAATTAGATAGAATTTTTGGCATGTCAAAAAAATCTGTGTAGAAGATATAAAGTTTATAAAAATTTCAGGTTGTTAAACTTTTAAAAGATATTTTGAGGGGGAATTTGTGAATATTATTTTTTGAAATTAACACACCAAGGAGCAGATTATCTCAGTACTAGGAATGCTTTTGTTCAATTTGAAGGTGATGTTCCTTATGTTTGTTTGAAAAATATTAGCCTTTAATCTTCTTTGGTAAAGAACACCAGTTTTCTTTTTTAAGGCATATTTGCTCTTATAGTAATTTCCAGCCTTATCCTCAAACAAGCTTTGTTATTTAAGAAGAATTCATGGTAAATAATGCAATACCCCTGAAGGTCTCCCTGGAATATCAGAATTAATTTAAAATAAAATTTTGACATGTTGATAAGGTCCAAATTATATTTAGAAATTATATCTTTTTTGATTATTTTTTTCTTTGCTTTATATTTGTAAAGTTTTTATTAACTGGCTATTTACTCAGTGCTTATTATGGGTAAAGTGCTGTTCTAAGCACCAGGGAACATTTTATAAAGGATTATTTAATATGTTTAATACTTATTAAATACTTGAAGGGTATAAAGCATTATGACAGGCACCGGCGTAAATAATCCCTGGCCTTTAGGAACTAAAACTCTGTTGTATTTGAGGGAGAGCAGATAAACACACATGAAACAAGTAAGTAGCAGTGTAGGAATTAAGTGCCTAGTAGTTTAATTATGTTCAGAGAAGGTCAAGGTCAACATGAATAGGACTGATAGTAATAGGTGTCATGGAATAGATAGACCCTGAAATGGGTTCAGGATATGGTTAGAACTTGAGTAGCATTAGGGACGGAGAAGGCAATGGCACCCCACTCCAGTACTCTTGCCTGGAAAATCCCATGGATGGAGGAGCCTGGTAGGCTGCAGTCCATGGGGTCGCACAGAGTCGGACATGACCGAAGCGACTTCGCAGCAGCAGCAGCATTAGGGAAGTCAGCACCTGGTGGTGCTAGAGACCATGGATGAATTATGAAAAGGTATAGTAAGGTTCATGTCTGGATAGCAGAAGAGCAGCCCATATCCTTTTTCATTCCAGTTGAGGATCCTGGGAAATGGTGATGTCTTTGCAGAAGGCATGTGGAAGTGTTGTGACTTGAAGGGGAAACCTTGGTTCAGTAAAGATAGAGTTCCAGCAGTAGGATTGGATTGACCCAGTTTGACATGAAACTAGCTTTGAAGTTTGGGGGTGAATAGTTAGTGCTGATGATCATTAGAATTAAGGTGGTAGCAATGGAGATGAATGAGGATGTGTTTTGTAGATAGGCCCCATTGTGCTTACGGATGGTTTTGATTTGGGAATGGAGAGGATAAGGTGAAAGAAGGAGGAATTAAGACTGATTACAAAGTTTTTGACTTGAAAAATTGGGCAGATGTCGGTTCAATTTACTGATATAAAGAAGACTATTATAAACATCTTTTAGGGCTTCCCAGGGCTTCCTGGAGTGTGAAGTCAAGTGGGCCTTAGGAAGTATTACTATAAACAAAGCTAGTGGAGGTGATGGAATTTCAGCTGAGCTATTTCAGATCCTAAAAGATGATGCTGTTAAAATGGTGTACTCAGTATGCCAGCAAATTCGGAAAACTCAGCAGTGGCCACACGACTGCAAAAGGTCCATTTTAATTCCAGTCCCAAAGAAGGGCAATGCCAAAGAATGCTCAAACTACTGCACAACTGCATTCATTTCACATGCTAGCAAGGTCACGCTCAAAATCCTTCAAGCTATTTTTCAGCAGTACATGAGCCGAGAACTTCTACATATACAAACTGTATTTAGAAAAGGCAGAGGAACCAGAGATCAAATTGCCAACATCTGCTGGATCATGGAAAAAGCAAGGGAATTCCAGAAAAACATATACTTCTGCTTCACTGACTACGCTGCAGCCTTTGACTGTGTGGATCACAACAAACCAGAAAATTCTTAAAGAGATGGGAATACCAGACCACCTTTCCTGTCTCCCAAGAAACCTCTATGCAGGTCAAGAAGCAACAGTTAGAACCAGACATGGAACAACAGACTGGTTCAAAATTGATAAAGGAGTACATCAAGGTTGTATATTGTCTCCCTGCTTATTTAACTTCTATTCGGAGTACATCGTGCAAAATGCCAGGCTGGATGAATCACAAGCTAGAACCAAGATTGCTGGGACAAGTATCAATAACCTCAGATATGCAGATGACACCACACTAATGACAGAAAGTGAAGAGGAACTAAAGAGCCTCTTGATGAAGGTGAAAGAAGAGAGTGAAAAAGCTGGCTTTAAAACTCAACATCCAAAAAACTAAGAAAATGGCATCTGGTTCCATCACTTCATGACAAATAGACGGGAAAAAATATGAAAACAGTGACAGACTTTCTGTTCTTGGGCTCCAAAATCACTGTGGACAGTGACTGCAACCTTGAAATTAAGACACTTGCTTCATGAGAGAAAAGCTATGACAAACCTAGACAGTGTATTAAAAAGCAGAGACATCACTTTGTGACAAAGGTGCATATAGTCAAAGCTATGGTTTTTTAGTAGTCGTGTGTAGATATGAGCATGCGTGCATGCTAAGTTGCTTCAGTAGTGTCCAACTCTTTGTGCTTCTATGGATGGTAGACCGCCAGGCTCCTCTGTCCATAGGATTTTCCAGGCAAGAATAGTGGAGTGGATTGCCATTTCCTACTCCAGGGTATTTTTCCAACCCAGGGATTGAACCTGATTTTCTTACATTTCCTGCATTGGCAGGTGGGTTCTTTACCACTATCGCCACCTGGGAGTTGGACCGTAAAGAAGGCTGAGCTCCGAAGAGTTGATGCTTTCAAACTGTGGTGCTTGAGAAGACTCTGGAGAGTCCCTTGGACTGCAAGGAGATCCAACCAGTCCATCCTAAAGGAAATCAGTCCTTAATATTCATTGGAAGGACTGATGCTGAAGCTGAAACTCCAGTACTTTGGCCAGCTGATGTGAAGAGCTGACTCATTGGAGAAGACCCTGATGCTGGGAAAGACTGAGGGCAGGGAGAAGGGGGCAACAGAGGATGAGATGGTTGGATGGCATCATCGACTCAGTGGACATCAGTTTGAGCAAACTCTGGGATATAGTGAGGGACAGGGACCTCTGGTGTGCTGCAGTCTGTGGGCTGGCAAAGAGTCGGATATGACCGAGTGACTGAACAAAATAACAGAGTGCTCCCCAGATGGTGCAGTTGTATAGAATTTGCCTGCAGTGCAGTAGACGTAGGAGGCTTGTGTTTGATCCTTGGGTCGGGAAGGTCCCTTGGAGGAGAAAATGGCAACCCATTGCAGAATTCAGAGGAGCCTGGCAGACTGTAGTCTATAGGGCTTCAAAGAGTCGGACAGGACTTAACGACTGAGTATTCGCACACACGCATGGGGCTTCCCAGGTAGCTTAGTGGTGAAGCATATACCTGGCAATGCAGGAGATGCCAGTTTGACTCCTGGGTCAGGAAGATCCCCTGGAGGAGGAAATGGCAACCCACTCCAGTATTCTTGTCTGGGAAATCTCATGGACAGAGAAGCCTGGTGGGCTACAATCCATGGTGTCAGAGTTGGACATCACTTTGCAATTGAACATTATAAACAGATTTAATAGGAAAAACAGTGGTACTTGAGATGGTTATGAGGTATCTAAGGGAAGGTGCCTATTGCAGGGGTCCCCAAATCCCAGGCCATGGACTAACTGCGCAGCAGGAGGTGAGGAGCAGGTTGGTAAGTGAGCAAAGCTTCATCTGCTGCTTCTCATCACTCCCCATTGCTCGTATCGCCGACAGAACCATCTCTGCCCCTGCCCCTGCTGTCCATGGAAAAATTGTCTTCCACGAAACCAGTGCCTGATGCCAAAATGGTTGGGGACCACTGGCCTAATGGGCAGTCAGATCTGTAATTGTGGATTTCAGTAGAGCTACCAGGAATGAGGGAATATAATTGTTAAAAAATAATCAAAACTTTTAGTATTTATTCATGCATTGGAGAAGGAAATGGCAACCTACTCCAGTGTTCTTGCCTGGAGAATCCCAGGGACGGCAGAACCTGGTGGGCTTCCATCTACGGGGTCACACAGAGTTGGACATGACTGAAGCGACTTAGCAGCAGCAGCATTAATATTAGTGTGGTTTTCTTAATCTAACATTTGTCAGTAAGAACTTTAAAAATTTAAGTAGTTCATTATTTTAAAATCCTTAATTCAAATATCTCACTTTGCTAATTCTAGTTATTTAGTTCAATATTGTCCCAGTTGACTGTTTTGATAACCATTAATATTTGTTATCTTGATTATAATTACTCAAGCCAAGAATGACTTAGGATAACATATGACAATTAAACAGTCTTTAGAGATTGCTTTTTTACTTAGATGTAGACTTTACATGTATTCTTTTAAAAAATTGAGGTAGCTTATTTATAACATTATTTAAGTTTCACGTGTACATTTTAATGCAACTTTGAATACACTATAGCATGCCCACCTCCACAAGTCTGGTTTCCATGCAGCACCATACAATTGACCCCTTTTTAACCATTTTGTCCTCCCCAGACTCTTTTTCTCTGGTAATCACTACTCTGTACTCTGTATCTGTGTTTGCTTTGGCTTGGTTTTTTTCATTTTTTTTTGTTCTTGTTTGTATTTTGTATTCCACATGAGTGAAATCATGTGGTATTTGTCTTTCTCTGTCAGACTTATTTCATTTAGCATAATACCTTCAAGGTCCATCCCTGTTGTTGAAAATGGCTAGTTTTCATCATTTTTTATGGTTTAATAGTATTGCATTGTAGGTATAGACCACATCTTCTTTATCTGTTCATCTGTTAATGGGCACTTAGGTTGTTTGCATATATTGACTCTTGTATATAGTGCTGTGATAAACATAGGGATGAACATATGTATGGTCCGGCCACTCAAGATGGCTGTTATCTTGCTCTCGGTACATCCCCTGTTTGACCAGTCCCTGCTTCACTCACATGAATATCCAGTTCTCTTAATTATCAGGCTTAATTAGCTCCTGGAAACTGATGAGCCCACCTGATGTCAATTCCCTCTATAAATGGTAGCCGCCTCCTCCTCTGAGTAGCAAAGACTGTTCCCACATCCTGCCCAGCATCTGCCACACATGGTGGGGTGTCACACCAGGACCCTTTGTGTACGATCCCTCTATCCAATAAATCAAGAGTCCCTAACTTCCAAGCTGCAGACTGGTACCTGCTGGTCAGATCAGCAGCAGCATTTAGATTAGAAATAAAGTGCAGAATAATTGTAATGTGCTTGAATCATCCAAAAACCATCTTCCCCAACTCTCAGTCCATGGAAAAATTGTCTTCCATGAAACTGGTCTGTGATGCCAAAAAGGTTGGGGACTGCTTCAGCAAACCACTGATGTCTCTGTCACCACTGATGTCTCCAGGCTCTTCAGTGTCGAGGCTGGACAACTTTAAGACTTGCAGGGTGCAATGCAACAAGATATCTTTTCAAGTTAGTTTTTCCATATTTTGATTTATATGGAAAAGTGGACTAGCTGGATCATATGGTAGTTATATACTTATTTTTTGAGTAATTTCTATACTGTTTTCCATAGTGACTGCACCAGTTTACATTCTTACCAATAGCACGTGAATTCCCGTTTCCTCCACATCTTCACCAATACTTATTTGTTGTCTTTTTGATAATAGCCATTCTAATGGGCATGAGATTGAGACCAAGGGTAGTCATCAGTTAGCTCCATTAAACTGTAAATTGCTTAATAAATAATTAACTGTAACCTGCCTTCATTGATCAAACTTCCTTTAAATTGTCCTCTAAGCATTATGTAGCCTAAAAGATGTTTGCCTGAGTTGGTTTTTCAGGAACTTGGAGTCAGCTGTGTCCAGTTAGAGTCTGAGCTGGTTAGGACTGGCGGGATCACCATCCCTCCAAATGGGCATGCTTGAATGTACACTCAGTGACCTCTTGACGTCAGAAGACCAAAAACTCCACCCTCAGAACGTGAGTCCCACGGAGAAGCACGTAGCTTAGTTGCGCCTGTGCAGACTGATGATACCTCACCTTTTTCTTATCTCCAATTACCTCATGCTCCCCACACCTCAGCTTTACCCAGGACCGTCTCCAGCCCGTGGCCTTTGGGGAGGTGGATGTTAGATTTGTTCTCCCATCTCTTTGCTTGGCTGCCTCGTGAATAAACCCTTTCTCTGCTGCAAACCTCTGTCTCGCCATTTGGCTCGCTGCATCTCGGGCAGTCGGACCTGGTTAGGTAACGAGATGATATTTCATTGCGGCTTTAATGTGCGTTTCTCTGATAATTAGCAATGTTGAACATCTTTTCATGTTCCTCTTGGCCCTTTTCATGTGTACTCGGGAAAAAACGTGTATTCAGATGTCTCCCCTTTTTTTTTTAATCGAGTTGTTTGTTGTTGTTGAGTTGTATGAGTTCTTTTATGTTTTAGATATCGGCTGCTTCTACCAGGTACCCTAAAATGAAAATGGGCTGTGTAAGTCTAGCCTCTTAATTCTGTTTTCCAAAAATTCCATTGTGTTCCTGTTTTCTCTATATAGAGAGGAGTATTTTTGTCATATATTCTAGATTTCTATCAGTGTCTAGGTGTGTTTTAATTTCTCATCCTTATCCCAGGACTGTCTGTTTCCGGCTGCCTCTCTACCCTTTTATGCATTTCTGACAATTTAGCGTAGCTCCACCATCATGTTATACCACAATCATTGATTTATTTGCCTGTTTTCCTAGCACATGGAATTTAGTGAGTAATCGATAAATGTTTATTGAATGATAAATGAATCAGTAAAAAAGTTGACATCTGTTATCTTCTAAAAATTTGCTTCAGTAATTCCTTAATGATTAGACATAAGATTTCATGGGAGTTAGTTTATTTTCTAGTCTATTTCTAGATTAAAATCAAGTGCCTGCAGTTAAAATTTCTTTGTGTTCCATATTAAGTTTTGAATTATATGTACCTTGATGAGGAAAAAAGGACCAGAGCGCTGCTGAGGCCCACCCCACAATTAGCATTTTTTCCCCAGCACTGACGCTGTGCTTTGTGCAGCCTTCTGTCTTGGGAAAGAAGAAACTAAAATGAGAGTGTATTCTGAGAATCAGTCCCTTCTCATCTAGTAAGTAAGTAAGTGGCAGATAGTCAGATGGTGTGTGTTGTATTATTTATTTAATCCTTTGCTATTCTGACAAAAAATTGTCTTTTTACATATAGAAAAGCCTCTAATGCTGGTATGATTTCTGTTTAAAAATAGGAAATAATTGTTACTGAGGAATAGAAGAGAAGAAATTTTCTTTTTTTGAATATGTGTATGTATGTGAAAATGTACAAGAAATTTACAAAGTATTTTAAAATTTCTGTGTTCTACTTTATGTAAAGCTTCCACATAAGAGGATTTAAAACCTGTGCACATTGGATCTAAGCTGTTTGGCCCGCTATTGCTCTGTCATATGTGTTTTTTTTTGATATTTTAGAACATAGATCTTGGGAAGAAAAATAAATAGTTGTCACCAAAGGCTTTCTTTTTTTAAAGACGGGTTAAAATGCCCATTTGTTTCTTGATCAAATATATTATTTGACTTCTCTTCTTTTAGAAATTTCAAGAAATTGCTGAAAAAAATATGGAAAAATTGAACCGTATTGAGAAGTCACACGAACAATTGGTGTTTGAAAATTCCCACTTCAAAAACTTGTTATCCCAGACCAAAAGGGAAAAGACCTCCTTGCTGGTAGCCTGTGCATTGATGGCTGGCGCCTTCTATCCTCTCTACAGCCGATCATCTGCCTTATCTACACAGAGAGATTTTCTCCAGGAGCAGGTCAACACCTTTGAGTTGTTAAAATTGGAAGTTAGAACTCTAGCCCAGGCTTTGTCAACAGTAGAAGAAAAGAAGCAAGAGGAAGCCAAGATGAAGAAAAAAACATTCAAAGGATTGATACGTGTATTCCGGAAAGGTGTTATTGCAATTTTGGCAGCAAACAGACTCAAGATTTTGGGCCAGTCGTGTGTCTCTCTTTTTACCTGGATGGAGAGTTTCAGAGAAGGCATAGGCGTGTTAGTGTGTACAGGAGAGCTCAAAGACAAGCATAAATTTCCAAGTAAGATCATTTGGGCTTTTAAAAATCTAACTTGAATGTAAGTGACATCCAAAGTGAATATGTTGGCTCATTATGCAAAGACTTTAAAAAATCGTTTACAATGTCAAATCGTGTAACATGTCTACATATATAGGTATCAATAGATATATATGTGTGTATGAATAACTGTGTATGTATATATAAGTTAGGTTTTGATTTTTGTAAACATTAAAATATAAACAAGGTTGCTGCTAAGTCGCTTCAGTCGTGTCCGACTCTGTGCGACCCCATAGATGGAAGCCCACCAGGCTCCCCTGTCACTGGGATTCTCCAGGCAAGAACACTGGAGTGGGTTGCCATTTCCTTCTCCAATGCATGAAAGTGAAAAGTGAAAGGGAAGTCTCTCAGTCGTGTCCTACTCTTAGCGACCCCCATGGACTACAGCCTACCAGGCTCCTCCATCCATGGGATTTTCCAGGCAAGAGTACTGGAGTGGGGTGCCATTGCCTTCTCCGAAACAAGGTAGCAAGTATATATAATTTCAACTTTGTATAGCTTTATTATATTTCAGTGCTCTTTTCACAGTAAATTGAAGAGTTTGTACAGCGATTTTTCAGTAAAGTCAATCTAGAAACTCTGCCCTATTTAAAATTAATTAGTAGCATAAATTACTTTCACTTCATTTGAGTTAGTATAAAATGATCAGAGTTAAAAATCTATTGATGAATACAAATGGAGCAAATGTGAGTTTACAGCAAATGTCTTTTTGAATGCTTGACTCTTCCTTTTTTTTTTTTTTAATCGTGGTATGGTTGCTTTACAATGTTGTGTTAGTTTCTTCTGTGAATCGCTGTATGTATACATAAATCCTCTGCCTCTTGGACTTCCCTCCTACCCACTGATCTCACCGGTCTAGGTAGCCACAGAGCACTGAGCTGAGCTCCCTGCACTGTACAACAGGTTCCCACTAGCTAACTCTTTTGCACATCAGTCAGTTCAGTTCAGTCACTCAGTCGTGTCCCACTCTTTGTGACACCATGGACTGCAACATGCCAGGCCTCCCTGTCTATCACCAACTCCTGGAGTATACTCAAACTCATGTCCATCGAGTCGGTGATGCCATCCAGTCATGTCATCCTCTGTGTCCACTTCTCCTCCTGCCTTCAATCTTTCCCAGCATCAGGGTCTTTTCAAATGAGTCAGCTCTTTGCATCAGGTGCCCAAAGGATTGGAGTTTCAGCTTCAGCATCAGTCCTTCCAATGAATATTCAGGACTGATTTCCTTTAGGATGGACTGCTTGGATCTCCTTGCTGTCCACAGGACTCTCAAGAGACTTCTCCAACACCACAGTTCAAAAGAATCAATTCTTTGGTGCTCAGCTTTCCTTATAGTCCAACTCTCACATCCATACATGACTACTGGAAAAACCATAGTTTTGACTAGACAGACCTTTATTGGCAAAGTAATGTCTCTGCTTTTTAATATGCTGTCTAGTTTGGTCATAATTTTTCTTGCAAGGAGCAAGCATCTTGGAACATATTTTGCACATAGTATTTTACACATATTAGTGTTTATGTGTCAGTCCTGGAATGTATATCAATTTTTAACTTTTCAAAAGTAAGCTATTAAATAATATAAGTAGAACTATAGAAAGTTTTCTTCTCTTTTTTTATGATGTCAGTTACCATCACCATTTATATATATATAAATAGAGTCAATAAATCTAACATTTATTATAGACTTCTCCATGGAGAAGGCAATGGCAACCCACTCCAGTACTCTTGCCTGGAAAATCCCATGGATGGAGGAGCCTGGTAGGCTGCAGTCCATGGGGTCGAAAAGAGTCGGACACAACTGAGCGACTTCACTTTCATGCATTGGAGAAGGAAATGGCAACCCACTCCAGTGTTCTTGCCTGGAGAATCCCAGGGACGGGGGAGCCTGGTGGGCTGCCGTCTATGGGGTCACACACACGTTGGACACGACTGATGCAACTTAGCAGCAGCAGCAGCATACTAGGTAAAGTTCTATGTACAATTTTTGTTCTATTTCTTAAATAGCTAAACACTTCCATAATTTTAAAATGAATTTTAATACTTTTTTGTAGCATTGCATAACAGATTTTTTCTATTTTTGTAGAACATCAAAAGGAGCAGTTACGTTGTTTGCAAGCTCTCAGTTGGCTCACCAGTACTGACCTTCTTGTTGCAATAATCAGTTCCATGGCTGAAGTACAGGAAGCTATTAGTAAAACAGGTATGATTCCCTTTTTTATGTCCTTGGAAAATACAAAAGTAAATGTCCAGGAATGCCTTTTGGTACAAATTCTGATAAACCTTCAAAGAAGAAAATGTATTTGTTTTTATCTTTCTTTTATTCAGATACAGAGAGATGATTAAATCTATATTTAATGAAGTAGTGAATTAATGCAATTTTTGATGTATTATTTTGTCTTTATGGAGAAATGGTGAATACATCCACCTTTTTTTCCCCCTTAGGATCTTCTTTTCCTATGGAAAGCTCATTGTTAGCTTTTTTATTAAGAATTGCTGGTAACGGAGAAGGAAATGGCAACCCTCTCCAGTACTCTTGCCTGGAGAATCCCTTGGACAGAGGAGCCTGGTGAGCTACAGTCCATGGGGTCGCAATAGTCGGATACGACTGAGCGACTGACACACACACACAATTGAGATACTTGATGGTGCAAGGGCACACTTTCTCTACTCTCCCATCTCCTGCAGGAAGCAGGATGGGGCAGGCAGCACCTGGGAGGCAGGGTGACTCCCCCACCCCCATCCCTTTGGGAAGTCTAGGGGCCTCAATGCCTGCAACAGCTGGCCTTGGGCAAATAAAAGACTAAGTTGTTTACTGGCAAAAAAAAAAAAAAAAAAAAGAATTGCTGGTAACGTTCTTTCAAATGTTTTAGTATTCCATTTGTTTCTGACTGTGAATTTCAGACAGTTGAATAATAAGTGAATCAGTAGAAAATTTTCCTCTCTCATATGGCAGTGTGTTTTTTTGTTTGTTTGTTTAATTGTGTGTGTGTGTGCGCTCAATTGTGTCCAACTCTTGGTGACCCTATGGACTGTAGTCCACCAGGCTCTGCTGCTAATGGGGTTTTTCAGGCAAGAATACTGGAGTGGGTTGCCATTTCCTTTTCCAGAAGATCTTCCTGACCCAGGGATTGAACCTGTATCTCGTGTCTCCTGCATTGGCAAGTGGATTCTTTACCACTGCACCACCTAGAGTTAATTTGAATAGTCTGCTCTTTTCCACTAGATGAAACCAACCAAGAACCAGCAATTTCCAAAGGTCTAAAATTCAAGTTTATTTTCTTGTGGCAGATTGTGTGACTTGTTTGTGTGAAAGTTTTAATGAAAACTGATTTCTCTGCACTAAAAGAGTAACATACAGTTACCTACTGCTTAAGTTATGTCATTGGACTAATTATGGTCATTTCAGCCACATTAATAGTAAAAAAAAAAAGTATAGCAGACTTCTTAATACTTGACTGTGTAATAAAATATTCTAAGTATTAATGAAATAATTTGGGATTTATTTTAATTCTTTAAACAATTCTTCTGTGTAAATATGGATCATTTATTGTGATTTCAAGCTTCTAAACCTAGGCTCCTATAGTACAAAATTTATGATTTAAAGATTATTTTTAGATTTTGCCATAAATGTTGGTAAGAAATATGCATATTTTAATATATTGGCAAAACCTCAACATACTGGATTTGGAGTCTGAAATAAAAGTGTACATAAATATATTTTAAGACTATTGGTAGCAACAAGTATAGGTAAGAACTATCAAGTGGAAGGTAGACCAAGAATGGTGATTGTAAGTGCGTGCCTGCTTTCAGGAACTAGCTGCCTTTGATATTAGAACCTGGTATACCTCTAGCTGGAGGAAATAGCAAGTTCAAGAAAACTTATTTTAGGGAAGGTTTAAATGTTGTTGCATAAAGAACACTACTTGGGTACATAAATAAGTACCCGTTATATCTGGCTTCTATTACATAGTGTCTGTAAGATTTATTCACTTATTGTTTGCAGTTTTAAAATTTTGCTGTATTATGTTTCATTGTAAAATATACTACGTGTATGAATTTATTTATCTGTTCTCTGGGTAATGGACATTTAGGCTTATTATAGATTTTGGCTGCAATAATAAACTGTTATGACTACTCAAAAAAAAAAAGAAATAGCAAGTTCAAGAAACCTTATTTTAGGGAAGGTTTAAATGTTGTTGGATAAAGAACACTACTTGGGGCCTTCCCTGGTGGCTCAGTGTTGGAGAATCTGCCTGCCAGTGCGGAAGACATGGATTCGATCCCTGATACGGAAGGATCCCACATGTCATGGAGCATTTAGACCTGTGTGCCACAACTGAGCCTGTGCGCTAGAGCTTGGGAGCTGCAACTGCTGAGCCCTCACGCTGCAACTACTGCCCTCAAGCCCGCCTGCCCTTGAGCCCGTGCTTCGCAGCGAGACACCACTGCAGTGAGAAGGCTGCGCACTACAGCTAGAGAGTGGCCCCCACTCTCTGAAACTAGAGGGGGCCCACACAGCACCGAAGACCCAGCACAGCCAAAAGTTAAATAGATATATAAATTAACACTTTTTAAAAGAACACTGCTTAGAGAAGAGAAAAATGAGGGTTGCTTAGAGAGGGAAAATAATAGATGTATCAAAGTACTGAAGAATATTAGAAAGGATATGGCCCAGGCAGATAATTGTTACTGAACTAGTACAAAAATTATCAATGTGAACCTTGATATTATATTCAGTCTTGCTAGTTATTAGTTGTGTGAAGTTGGGCAAGTTACTTAACTTTACCAGGCCTCACAGTCTTTACCTATAAATGAAGATAATACTGTCTTCCCAGTTATGAGGAATTAATATGATAACGGTTGTTGAACATTTTGTATGGTACCTGGTGTATAGTGGGTGCTAAAAAATTGTTGTTCCCTTACCCCCATCTCAGCATGAAAGCAGCGTCTCGTGTTAATGAACATGAACACATGCATGTCTCCTGTATACATTTTTTAAACTACTAATTATTAATTTTCTGTTCTAAAATTGCTTAAGTGCTATTATACAGTGGAGGCAACATGGTGTAGGGTTAAGTATGTATTCTTCCTGACTTTGAGTACTGACTCATGCTCACCACGTGACATGGACAAGTTGTTTAAACTCTCTGTTCCCCAGTTTCTTTACTTGTAAAGTGGGAATAGGATTACTCTTCTCAGAATTGTTTAGAGGACTAAATGAGTTAATTTGTAAAGCACTTACTTGTCTTTGTTTTCTATTTTACTAACTTTTCTTAGTTCAAATATTGGTCTTTATTTAGATTTGTTGCATTAATTAAATGATAATGAAATTTCATAAAAATGTAAATTTCAATTGAAAATACATTAGTTTATTTTAAAATTTCAAGGCCATTTACACATCCCTTACAGTTCCAATTGTTAAAACATGGTTTTATTGTAAATTAGTATACATATAAGGAGTAAGAAAAAATTTCTCTCTCTTTATCCACTCACTCTTCCTTCCTCCGTTCCATCTCTTGGAGTTTCCACCCACTCATTCACCCACTAACAGACTGATAAGTGATATAAATGATATCATAGGCTGCATGCTTTTTAATGTCTTCATTTAAAAATTATTTTGAAACAGCATCAGACTTACAGGATAGTTGCAGGTACACAACAGAGAATTATATTTTCTGAATGGTTTGCAAGCAAGTTGCTCACATGCTATTCCATTATTTGTTTCTGGTAATATTCTTCTAGAGAGTGATTGTGATATCTGGGTAATATATATCAGTTGGACGTTCCATCATCTGTTTAACCAATTTACAGTAGGATGTTTTCATCCTAGGCCAGGTATCAAGAATATCAGTTCAGCTTTGATTTGTAATCGATTCTTTGTCCCTTGAATCATCTAATACTGTGAGTTGTATCTTGATTCTTTTAGCCATGTAGGACACTGAAATGGCAGAATCTTGGGAAAGTCTACTTAGGACAAGTGAAAATTCAGAAATGAAAGAGAATATTTCTTATAACTCTTTTTCTTTGTTCCCTCTTTATTTTTCTTTTTGAAGAACATGCTAAAAATTTAAATCATATTACTTGTCAGGTCTATGTATTGATGGCATCACTGTCACTTTTTTATTTACAGTATTGTGTTAGTTATGGCATCTGGTCCCATCACTTCATGGGAAATAGATGGGGAAACAGTGTCAGACTTTTATTTTTTTTGGGCTCCAAAATCACGACAGATGGTGACTGCAGCCCTAAAATTAAAAGACACTTACTCCTTGGAAGGAAAGTTATCACCAACCTAGATAGCATATCGAAAAGCAAAGACATTACTTTGCCAACAAAGCCGTCTAGTGAAGGCTATTGTTTTTCCAGTGGTCATGTATGGATGTGAGAGTTGGACTGTGAAGAAAGCTGAGCGCCAAAGAATTGATGCTTTTGAACTGTAGTGTTGGAGAAGACTCTTGAGAGTCCCTTGGACTGCAAGGAGATCCAACCAGTCCATCCTAAAGGAGATGAGTCCTGGGTGTTCATTGGAAAGACTAATGTTGAAGCTGAAACTCCAATACTTTGGCCACCTCATGTGAAGATTTGACTCATTGGAAAAGACCCTGATGCTGGGAGGGATTGGGGGCAGGAGGAGAAGGGGACGACAGAGGATGAGATGGCTGGATGGCATCACCAACTCAATGGACATGAGTTTGAGTAGACTCCGGGAGTTGGTGATGGACAGGGAAGCCTGGCGTGCTGCGATTCATGGGGTCGTAAAGGGTCGGACACAACTGAGTAACTGCACTGAACTGATTGTGTTAGTTTCTGGTACATAACAAAGTGATTCATATATATATATATATATACACACACATATATACTCTTTTTTCATATTCTTTAGTGTTTATTATAGAATATTGAGTACAGTTCTCTGTGCTATAAAGTAGATCTTTGTTGTTTCTCTCTTTTATATATATAGTAGTTCATATCTGGGTTTCCCTGGTAGCTCAGTTGGTACAAAAAACCGCCTGTAATGCTGGAGACCTGGGTTCGATCCCTGGATTGGGAAGATCCCCTGGAGAAGAGAACAGCTACCCACTCCAGTATTCTAGCCTGGAGAATCCATGGACAGATAGTCCATGGGGTTGCAAAGAATGGGACATGACAGATGTTTGCTTATCTGAAACTCCTGGTTTATCCCTCCCCCTCCCCCTTTACTAACCATAAGTTGGTTTTCTATGTCAGTGAGTCTGTTTCTATTTTGCAAGTAATTTCATTTGTATCATATTTTAGATTCCACATATAAGCAATATCATATATTTGACTTTCTGACTTAATTAGTATGGCAATCTCTAGCTCCATTCATGTTGTGGCAAATGGCATCATTTCATTCATTTTCACTTTTTTTTCTTTTTAGCTCTAGGAAAGCTAGTACCTGTATGGCAATACCAAGTAGTAACTTCTAATGTATTATATAGTAGCTGTTGCTTCTCCTCTTATCTTTGTTCAAAGCTTAAATATATCAGTACAGTACTCTTTTAGAAAGTTAGGTGCTTATCTTTTTTAGAGTGAGTTCTGAATTAAACTATTAACTATTTATAGGAGAGAAAATTAAACATGTTGGATATATAATAGAATATTGATTAGGAACCTGAATTCTAAATTTGAATCTGGGTTCCACTGCTTACTACATGTGTGTCATTGGGAAAATCACTTCATCCTTTTCATTCTCACTATCTGTATCTGTAAAATTTGGCCAAGGAAAGTTCCTAGCTCATAGTTATTCAGAGTAAATGCATCTTTCCAAGTCCCTTGTATATGTCATTTTCCAATAAATGTCATTTTATCTTTTTTTTTGTATCCTGATGTCTCAATGGAACCTGTATATTATCGTATACCTTTTCGTGAAGCTGCAGGTTCAACAATGGTGACTTGAATTCACTCCTCAGAAAGTGAAGTGGTTGCTAAAGGTAGTTGGCCCTGCTGCCTTCTTAAACTTTGACAATGTATTTATAGGCAGTGGGCAAAGACCCCGGTTTCCATGTTGTCTCTGTAAATACTGGACAGGTGGCAACCTTCTTGCCTTCATTAAAGTGTTTGCCCACTTGAGATAAATTGCCTCTTCCAGGTATCCAAATGGTGTGCCTGCAAGAGATCATTTACCTCAAACAGGGGAGAATGTTACTTCCACTGAAGGGCTAGGATATCAATCATGATAGGAATGGACTGAAGAACCCTATAGATAGCTCAACTTTTTTATGTAACTTGTTCAGACCGAATTTCTCAACATATAAACAAATGTGCTGATTTGCTCTGAAATATCTCTGAATAAATACAGGTGTAACTGATTATGAATAGAATGTTCATGCATTTTGTTATACACTTCAATTATAAGTGAATCTTAATTATCTAGAAGATAGATGACTCAGATATACATGCCCCTGCTACCACTACTCACAACTTTCTTTTGTTGTATATCTACGTTAACTTTGTAGAGGTCATAGCAGCTCTTCCACTCAAAACTCGGAAATCTAGGCTGTCTTTGGCACAACATTGAGGTTTCATATTAGGAAGTTCAAAACAGCAAGTAAAGATATTTGTATTAGCAAGTAGTTATTGGTTTATATTTTAAAACTTAAAGACTTTATTGAATCCTAACAAAGAGTACAAAGAGACGTGTTGAAGGGTCGAAGAGCCACACTCGAAGTGTGGCTGTGGACCAGCAGCCTCAGCATAACAGTGATATGCTAGAAGTGCAATTTCATGCCAGAACGTGCGTTCTAAAAAGATGGTCTATATACACAGTAAATTGTGAGAAGAAGTAATTTACAGAATTTTGTTAAACACCTGATGTCATTCATATCTCAAAACAAGTACAGTCTGACCAGGGATCATTTTTAACTCTTGAGCTACTCGTGTCTCCTTTGAAGGAGGCTACATTTAACTTCCCGACGTGTATTTTGTGGCTTTAAAAATGATTATGTTTGCCTTTTCTTGTATTTTTCAAACATTTTGAAAATTTTCAAGCATATAGAAAATTTGAAAGGATTTTATGATGAACAGTTATTTTGTTTTTTTAGATTAAAATTTATTTGCCTGTTTTTAAGAACACTTTTTTTTTAATTTAAATTTATTTATTTTAATTGGAGGTTAATTACTTTACAATATTGTATTGGCTTTGCCATACATCAACATGAATCTGCCACGGGTGTACACGTGCTCCCCATCCTGAACCCCCCTCCCACCTCCCTCCCCGTACCATCCCTCTGGGTCATCCCAGTGCATGAGCCCCAAGCATAAGAACACTTTTGAATGAATAATTTATCTTTGGAAGTGTTCGTGACCATGTAAAATTCCAGGGTCACACTTCCATAGAGTATATTTATTAGTTAAAATAATTTACAAGGTCAAAATTATTTTAAGAAACATATATGAAGCTTTAACATATTTTTGCAACTTACAGATAGTTTGTGGAAACTTTTAGGAGCCGTAGAAAATTTGATTGAATATCCAGATACTATCTAACAAAGCAGCACAATTGTTCTTTTAATATTTTTTTGCAAAAGAACAAAAGAAAAAATTTCTTCTCAGATCTATTCTAAAATAATACATGTGTATTAAAAATATTTTTAACCCCCACCTTGTTCCAGAAAAAAGTTATGGCAGCATAGAGGTATTTATAAAATATCACTTTAAGTGAAGATAGCTTCTTGTAATCCCTCTCTGAGAGTATGATTAATATTTGTGTGTACTTCTTTCAAATTCTGTGTATAGTTCAATATGACCAGATCGTCCTATGCGCCATTTTTGTTGTTCTTTTTTCATCACTTATTTTCAATGACTAATAATTGTGTAATCTCATTGGCTGTTGTAAGGGTTTAAATGAGTTATTGCGTGCTGGCGGTGCTTGGTTTGGCACATGTCTTTGTATCCACAGCAGTATTAGTCTTCATTTCTCACTTTAGGAATCAGCTCTTTAGCTTGGTATACAAAACCCTTCTCGCTCTGATTCTCATTTTTTTGTATGGTTTCACCTCTCTGCACTCTCATTAATAAACCTACAGTTGAGCTAAACCGAGCTGCTTGCTGTTCCCCAGATACAGGATGCTCTGTTATATCTCCAAACATGCAGAGCAAACTATTTTTTTTTGCTACTAGACCCTAAGAGGAATTTATTACATGGATTATCATATTGGAAATATTGAATAACATCACAGTTTATATCTCTAAAAGCTGCTTCATGAAGATACAGAAATTTTTTTCTTGCTAGTGTTACTTATCTTCAGTGAAAACTGAGAGCATATTATAATAGTTTTTAGAGTGAAGTCCAGGGATGTAGCTTCCTTACTATTTAAGCTGATGGAAAGGTAGAGGCTCAAGGATGCAGATTTATGATTGAGTAGTATATTTATTAGATAAGGTGTGTCAGTCACTCAGTCGTGTCTTACTCTTCGCGACCCCAGGGACTATAGGCCACCATCCTCCTCTGTCCACAGAATTCCAGAATACTGCAGTGGGTAGCCACTCCAGTTGGGGGGTCTTCCTGACACAGGGACTGCGCCCAAGTCTCCTGAATTGCATGCATATTCTTTAATCTGGGGTTCACAGAACCTTTCTCAAAGTGGTCCATGGATAGAATTCAGAGTGGGAGTGTTGATGGACGTGAATGAAAAATAATTACATCTTGGTTTACCACCATTAATGAACTTCAACATTTCCTTCAGTTATGCATGGTGATGACGGACCATGATAATATTAACAGCATGGTGACTTAGTTGCTAATTAAAATCACAGCTACTTTAAAATTATAATATAGTTGTTACAACTATCTCTAGATATGGTTTACGCTCATCCTTTGGTGCTCAGTAATAGACTTTCACACACATGGTTTGTTATCAGTCTCCGTGTGTAGCTGGATACTGGTGCCGTGCAGCTGACCACATACCAGGACGGCACCAAGCCTAGTGGTTGTTCATCCATCCAGTGGAGCTTCTGTGTTCTTCATTCTGTGTTGCTCTCCAGGATTCCCTAAGTAAAAAATTCTGTTACTTCTTTGAAAGAGCAACCTGTAAGCACCTGGAAACAGTTCAGAACTCTTTCAAAAGTGTTAAGTTCCTTCTGTCTTCATAGCATCTAACGTGAATCATAGATTCACAATCTTTTTAACTTTGTGATTAAATTTATTGAATAGATTGACCTAGCCAAAGATGAACTCACTGAATTTTGAACAAAAACTTTCCACAATAGATTCTTAAAAATTTTCATTGAAGTATAGTTGATTTACAGTGTTATATTAGTTTCAGATTTATAGCAAATAGATTCAGTTATACGTATATACATTATTTATCAGATTTTTTTCCTTATAGATTATTACAAAATACTGAGTATAGTTCCTTGTGTTATACAGTTAGTCACTGTTGGTTATCTATTTTATATATATGTTAAGAATTTGAAAGCCTTGGTGTATTCTAATATTTTTTGAAAAATGCCTACCTCTGCCTTGTAAAGTGAACTATAGGAACTTTAATTATATTTGTAGCAGTATATTCTGTGGGTTAGGATTTTCATCACTTCTAAATATTAAAAATTGATGTGAGCCTGACATGTTTAATGCCTTCATAGAGATCAGCTCATAGGTCAAGGTTCTTAGTATGGCTAAGCAACAACTTTCACATGCTATTTAAAAATATTAATTTTAATTAGTCTATATTTTAAATATATTATCTTATATATAATACATTCAGTTCAGTTCAGTCACTCAGTTGTGTCTGACTCTCTGCGACCCCATGTACTGCAGCACGCCAGGCTTCCCTGTCGATCACTAACTCCCGGAGTTTACTCAAACTCAAGTCCATCGCATCGGTGATGCCATCCAGCCACCTCATCCTCTGTCGTCCCCTTCTCCTCCCACCTTCAGTCATTCCCAGCATCCGGGTCTTTTCCAGTGAGTCAGTTCTTTGCATAAGGTGGCCAAAATATCGGAGTTTCAGCTTCAGCATCAGTCCTTCCAATGAATATTCAGGACTGATTTCCTTAAGAATTGACAGGTTGGATCTCATGAACCTTAAAATCATTTGATAACTGCATTTTAATAAAATTTGCTTTCATTGTAATTCTATATACTTTGACTTAACATGTTTAAAAGTAATATTATAAGAAGGGGATCCATAGGTTTTATCAGGCTACCAAAGGGGTATATGGGACCAAAATGACCAATAACCCCCCACTTTTGATAATCATTCCCCTCAATAGCATTTGTCTAAGTCAAGGTATGTTTTTGAGTACTCCTGTTATTGGTCATTTATATCTATGGTATTATTTATAAATAGTACTGATAGAAACAAGAGCTACTGATTTTTAATCAGTGTTATAGATCCCATCTCCACATTGCTTAGCACAGTATCCTCATACATATGAGTTGGTCTATCACTAACTGTTTAATGAATGAATGAGGAAGGCAGTTATACAGTGCTTTTTTTTTTTAAGCTTTATTTATTTTGGTTGCACCCTGTGGCATGTGGGCTCTTAGTTCTTTAACCAGGGGCCATGCCTGTACCCCATGCAGTGGAAGTGTGGAGTCTTAACCACTGGGCCACGGGGAAGTCCCAGTGTGCAGTGCTTCTTAAAATATTTGTGTGATTTCTGTAAAAGTGTTTGTGCCTGATATAAAAACTTGACACAGTATAGAAACTTGCACAGAAGAAATAAAAATCACCCAAAAGGCTATCCCTATCATTCTTAACACTTGAATGATTTCTACAAATCTTCCAGACATGTGTGTAAACATATATACACACCAACACCTGCAGCTGTATATGAGGAAATCATATCTCATAATTTTTTTTCCACTCACTGGATAATAAATGTCTTTCTATGTCAGTAAGATAAGTGTACTTCATTAATTATATCTGATCACGTACTACTCCATTATTCTTGCCTGGAGAATTCCATGAACAGAGGAATCTGGTGGGCTACAGTCCATGGGGGTCACAAAGAGTTGAATATGACTCAGCAACTAACACTTTTACTTTTCGCTTATTCTATTGTTTATATGTATATAATTTACTCTGAGAATTCCCTATTGATGGAGATTGACTTTTTTCATATTTTTTTTTTTACTATTTTAAGTAATATTGTAATAAACTGTGCTGTGATTAACATATTTGTACATAAAAGCATTTTATACTTGTGCAATTATTTCCTTGGCTAAGTCCTAAGAAATGAGCTTGCATGTTTTACATTTGGAAATTATAGTCTGTCTTCCTTTCATAAAAGTTTCTTTGCATTACACTTCCATGAACAGCACTTAGAATTCTGATTTTCACATTATATCTTTGGCACACACAGTTTTGACAGTCTTTTTCATCTTTATCAATTTGAAAGAGGAAAGAAAGCTCTATGTTATTCCTTATTTATAATTTGATTATTAGGTTGCATATCTTTTCATTTATTCTATACCCATTTATATTCTTTTACAAATTAACTCATTATGTTCATATATGGGAGTGTGTGTTTGTTTCAAATATAATTATAAGAACTCCTTGTATATCACGCATATTAGCATTGAGACTAGTGGTCGAAACAATTCTCTATGGATTTTTGAGGATATTGACCTTAGTCGTACAATATTGCCCCTTCTGTTGGAAAAGGTAATCGCAGAACATAGAGTCCTCTTCTTTCTTGAAAGACTTATACTGTTAGGGGAAAGTGATGAACAAATGTATTTAGCATAAACAAGAATTTGTTAAATGTAACAAGTCAAACATTTTAAACAGTCCAGACAGGTTTAGACCTGAGGAATTTCAGTGACTTTATTTTCCCTCTTATTTCTATATCATTACACAAATAATTCTACAACTATGTCACTGGAGGATTTTTTTTGTTTCTTCATTTGTTTAATATTGAATTAATTATATTCTGTATGATGTAAAGTAAATTGTAAAAACACTTCTTATTCATCAAAGCATAAATTATTTATAAAATAATATGCTTTCTGTAATTCATCGAAAGTAGCAGTCAGAAACTTGGAGTGTATGCCTCTTTCCCACTTCTTAAAAATTCAAAAGAATGCCTTGTGAAATTATTTTGCCACTTCATTTCACCTCTCAGAGTGGTTAGTGTCTACACAACACATTGCTGTGATATAGGAAAAAAACCCCTACCATTCATTAAAATTTAATTATAGTTGATTTTTCTTCTAAAGGGTAAAGGGTTTATTACCTTTGTATTCCTAAAAATTTCTTATAACAATGAGCCTTTATCTCCTTTATTTAGAATAACTTTTGACGTACTATAAAAGCTAATGTTAATGAACTTCTCTTGGGATCATTGAATGCATTCTCGTATTCAACATTGTTGCAGCTACTATAGAAGCAAAAAGAAATATAACTTAATCCAACAAACCTGTTAAAAATACCTAAATATTTTTCTGGAGTTGAGCTGTAGGAGTTGCTTGTATATTTTTGAGATTAGTTGTTTGTCGGTTGCTTCATTTGCTATTATTTTCTCCCATTCTGAAGGCTGTCTTTTCACCTTGCTAATAGTTTCCTTTGATGTGCAGAAGCTTTTAAGATTAATTAGGTCCCATTTGTTTATTTTTGCTTTTATTACCAATATTCTCGGAGGTGGGTCATAGAGGATCCTGCTGTGATGTATGTCAGAGAGTGTTTTGCCTATGTTCTCCTCTAGGAGTTTTATAGTTTCTGGTCTTACGTTTAGATCTTTAATCCATTTTGAGTTTATTTTTGTGTATGGTGTTAGAAAGTGTTCTAGTTTCATTCTTTTACAAGTGGTTGACCAGCTTTCCCAGCACCACTTGTTAAAGAGATTGTCTTTAATCCATTGTATATTCTTGCCTCCTTTGTCAAAGATAAGGTGTCCATATGTGCGTGGATTTATCTCTGGGCTTTCTATTTTGTTCCATTGATCTATATTTCTGTCTTTGTGCCAGTACCATACTGTCTTGATAACTGTGGCTTTGTAGTAGAGCCTGAAGTCAGGTAGGTTGATTCCTCCAGTTCCATTCTTCTTCCTCAAGATCGCTTTGGCTATTCGAGGTTTTTTGTATTTCCATACAAATTGTGAAATTATTTGTTCTAGCTCTGTGAAGAATACTGTTGGTAGCTTGATAGGGATTGCATTGAATCTATAAATTGCTTTGGGTAGTATACTCATTTTCACTATATTGATTCTTCCAATCCATGAACATGGTATATATCTCCATCTATTAGTGTCCTCTTTGATTTCTTTCACCAGTGTTTTATAGTTTTCTATATATAGGTCTTTAGTTTCTTTAGGTAGATATATTCCTAGGTATTTATTCTTTCCGTTGCAATGGTGAATGGAATTGTTTCCTTAATTTCTCTTTCTGTTTTCTCATTATTAGTGTATAGGAATGCAAGGGATTTCTGTGTGTTGATTTTATATCCTGCAACTTTACTATAGTCATTGATTAGTTCTAGTAATTTTCTGGTGGAGTCTTTAGGGTTTTCTATGTAGAGGATCATGTCATCTGCAAATAGAGTTTTACTTCTTCTTTTCCAATTTGGATTCCTTTTATTTCTTTTTCTGCTCTGATTGCTGTGGCCAAAACTTCCAAAACTATGTTGAATAGTAATGGTGAAAGTGGGAATGACCCAATCAAAAAATGGGCCAAAGAACTAAATAGACATTTCTCCAAAGAAGACATACAGATGTCTAACAAACACATGAAAAGATGCTCAACATCACTCATTATCAGAGAAATGCAAATCAAAACCACTATGAGGTACCATTTCACACCAGTCAGAATGGCTGCGATCCAAAAGTCTACAAGTAATAAATGCTGGAGAGGGTGTGGAGAAAAGGGAACCCTCTTACACTGTTGGTGGGAATGCAAACTAGTACAGCCACTATGGAGAACAGTGTGGAGATTCCTTAAAAAACTGGAAATAGAACTGCCTTATGATCCAGCAATCCCACTGCTGGGCATACACACTGAGGAAACCAGAAGGGAAAGAGACACGTGTACCCCAATGTTCATCGCAGCACTGTTTATAATAGCCAGGACATGGAAGCAACCTAGATGCCCATCAGCAGATGAATGGATAAGAAAGCAGTGGTACATATACACAATGGAGTATTACTCAGCCATTAAAACGAATACATTTGAATCAGTTCTAATGAGGTGGATGAAACTGGAGCCTATTATACAGAGTGAAGTAAGCCAGAAGGAAAAACACCAATACAGTATACTAACGCATATATATGGAATTTAGAAAGATGGTAACAATAACCCTGTGTACGAGACAGCAAAAGAGACACTGATGTATAGAACAGTCTTGTGGACTCTGTGGGAGAGGGAGAGGGTGGGAAGATTTGGGAGAATGGCATTGAAACATGTAAAATATCATGTATGAAATGAGATGCCAGTCCAGGTTTGATGCACAATACTGGATGCTTGGGGCTGGTGCACTGGGACGACCCAGAGGGATGGTATGGGGAGGGAGGAGGGAGGAGGGTTCAGGATGGGGAGCACATGTATACCTGTGGTGGATTCATTTTGATATTTGGCAAACTAATACAATTATGTAAAGTTTAAAAATAAAATAAAATTAAAAAAAATAAAATTAAAAAAAAAAAAAACCTAAATATGCTAGACTGGCACTGTGAAGACAAAAAAAGTCTACTAGATGAAAATAATGAAGGAGTTGCAAGCTTGCTGGAGAAATAGGGAGTACATATATAGACATCGGAATTGATATGTTATATTTAATGTTATAATAAATAAATTTTACTGTTTATTCAGTTATTTAACCTGGTAAATACATCCTGTAGTTTTGTAACTCTTTACAGTGTTCTACATTATGTGTTTATTCTACATAAACCTACTAAGTTTTTTTATTCATGATTTATTTAAGGAATATGTTTTGAAAAGAACTGAGTATTGTAATTGTATTTTGTGTGCCTTCTGTCCATGGGCTTCTCAGAGAACATACTTATGACAGAGGACATATTTTAGACTTACTCTTCCTTATGTTCTTAGAAGCCAAAGCATCAACAGCTGAAAGAAATCAGTTCTACATGGAGGATGTTTTATCCATGTAGATGTTTTATAAGACTTGTATACTTTTATCCAGTTAACAATTTCTAGTTTACATGTAACTTCTAAGCAATGTCGTTCTCTGATTCTAACTGAGGCATAAATTTAAAAATTAATCTTTCTTTTCATAAACTGAGGAATAAAGAAAGAAAACAGGCTCAGATTTTTGAACATAGGGCTTCTGTGAGATGACAGTTTCTGACATAGAAAACCACTGATGGGCCAGCTTCTCAGTCAGCATTACTCTCCAGTGCCCAGCCATGTGTGTTCTTAGAATTAGGGAACACTTTTCTCTTGGAGAAAACTAGCCAAATGCTCTTTTTGCTCTTCTGATGTGTAGACAAGATTTAAATGAACTCCCAACAGCAGAGGAGCTTGAAATGTAGAGTGGTATACTGCTTCATTTAAACAGTCTCTTCATGTTTGCCATTTCACATGGATAGTATCGTAAGACAAGTAATGACAGATGAAGACCTGCCTAGCAGAGGGAAAACTAAATTACACGACTTTTATTAAGGCATAAGTAAACCTATTAACCATTATCTGGAATACCAATTAGTAGAAAGAACACTGACAATTTTATTTATCAGCGTTAAACACAATTATTAATTACAGACCTGATGAATCCAGCAGCTAGCAGGTCATGTTGGATATGCTGGGACCTTAAGTCCATTATATGAGAGGAATGATTGCCAAAATCCTCTGGGAAAATGAGTAATGGTAGTTGTAAAATTTTAATTGCCTTGGAATAAGGCAAATTATATTTTCTTTTCTGATAATACAAATAGTGTGACATTAAGGTAATAAGCTTCAGCAGCTATAAATAGAAAATGAATTTGTTAGGTTTTAGAACAAAAGATTGATGATGACTTTTTAGTGTCATAGTGCTTAGTATGAATGAATACTGTAAATACATGCAGATTTTCTTTAGATACATTATTTAGTAGGTGAGCTGTTTCCTACTTAGTGAAAATTAGTATCAGAGCTTCTTGAATGGATTGCTATTGGTTAATAGCAATTATATAATTGAGAAAACATTTTCATTATGTTGTGGTTGGCAGTATTGTGAAATGAACATGCGACAAGTCCCGTTTTTCTGTGCCTTTTTTCTTTTTCTTTTGAAGATCCAAATTCCAGAATTTGTGGGCATTTACTTATAGGGGCAGCCAAGAATTCTTTCGCAAAACTCATGGATAAAATTAGTCTGGCAATGGACACTATGCCTTTGCACAACAACAGGAGCATTACATATGTAGAAAAAGACTCCCTGGTTCAGAGGCTGGCCCGTGGACTTCATAAAGTAAACACATTGGCCCTGAAATATGGTCTGCAAGGCCATGTGCCCATTTTGGTATGTATGCAATTTCATTAAATAGGGATTTTAGAACTTGTAAATTTAATTCAAAATCAAGTTTATTTGTAGCCTAAATTAGTTTCACACAAGTATATGCAAATTCTTTTAGATTTCATGTAATCATTTAATATGATAAATGAAAGCACCTCCAAATAAGTGTCAGTAATATCAAACTACAAAAGTTCTGGCATGAGTTCTGAATATACTGTTCTCTCTAAGTATGCTGCAACAGAATTGTGTAGGAATTAATTGATTATTACATTTTCTAGCCATCTAGATTATTTCTTTCCTTCAGTTGTTCATTTCATGTAAGGCACGTTATTGGTCACATAAAAAATAAAGCTTTCACTTAAACAAGTTTTAGTAAGAGCTGATATTGTTATCTGTGTATTCCAGGTTACATTTAACTTGGTAAAATGGGCATTGCTGTGGACTTCTTAGAAAATCTGTAGTGCCTTCTTGTAAAATTGCTCTTGTTTGACAACAGAAAAGCACAGCATCATTACAGAAGCAAATATTTGGATTCACACAAAGGCTGCATGCAGCAGAAGTGGAGCGTCGCTCACTGCGCTTAGAGGTCACAGAACTGAAACGGAATCTGAATGAAATGAAGAAGGAGCTTGACAAAACCCAGGGTCTCCAAATGCAATTAAATGAATTTAAGCAGTCTGTAAGTATATCTGATTTTAAAACCGTTGCTTCGGTAAGTGCTTCTCTGACATTAAATATGTTTTGTATACATATAATATGTATATAAAATGTCAGAGAGCAAATGCATGTTTGTTTTTATTAATTTTTTATATTTTTCAGATAAATTAGTCCCCTCAATAGAATTTCTTTAGAAAACTTCCCTTCTAAAATGCCCTAACATATATATGGAATTTAGAAAGATAGTAACAAGAACCCTGTATACGAGACAGCAAAAGAGACACTGATGTATAGAACAGTCTTTTGAACTCTGTGGGAGAGGGAGAGGGTGGGATGATTTGGGAGAATGGCATTGAAATATGTATAATATCATATATGAAACGAGTCACCAGTCCAGGTTCGATGCACGATACTGGATGCTTGGGGCTGGTGCACTGGGACGACCCAGAGGGATGGTATGGGGAGGGAGGAGGGAGGAGGGTTCAGGATGGGGAACACATATATACCTGTGGCGGATTCATTTCGATATATGGCAGAACCAATACAATATTGTAAAGTTTAAAAATAAAATAAAATTTAAAAAAAATGCCCTAACAATACACTTCCGGAGAAGGCAATGGCACCCCACTCCAGTACTCTTGCCTGGAAAATCCCGTGGACGGAGGAGCCTGGTAGGCTGCAGTCCATGGGGTCGCTAAGAGTCGGACACGACTAAGTGACTTCACTTTCACTTTTCCCTTTCATGCATTGGAGAAGGAAATGGCAACCCGCTCCAGTGTTCTTGTCTGGAGAATCCCAGGGACGGGGGAGCCTGGTGGGCTGCCATCTATGGGGTCGCACAGAGTCGGACACGACTGAAGTAACTTAGCAGTAGCAGCAGCAACAATACACTTCAAACTTGCTAAGAGATTAGAACTTAAATGTTCTCATCACAAAATGAAGTAATAATTATGTGACTTGATAGAGTAGCTAATGCTGCAGTGGTAATTGTTTTGCAGTTTAGAAGTGTTTAAAATCATTATGTCACACATCCTAAACTTAAGCAATGTTATATGTTAATTAAATAAAAAGCACAGAATCATTAAAATCATCTCAGTAAAGAAAACTGAGGAAAAAAAAGTTACATCAGATGCTTAAAGGAGTACTGATTGTCAGCAGAGCTCATAGCCCTGTTAAAACATGACTGTGACTGAAACATAGGAAATGATATGGTTAACTGCTAGAGCAAATAAACTTTAGTTGAGTAACTTGTTTGCAGAAAATGCAAAGCATGTGCACCAAGAAATGTTTAGTGTGAATTACTTTCACTGAAGTGTAGAAATAAAAATAGGATTAATTGAAGTAATAATTGAAGGAATGAGATATGAAATTTTTTATATTTGGCATACAATTATGTAGTTTAACATTGTGATGATTTCTAACATTTTATGATCATATTGACTATCATGCATCAGGTGCTGACCCTAACTGATACATTTAGTCCTCTCATGTCAATAATAGTTCAATAGTACTTTTATCCTTTTTTTTTTTTGAACAGGTAAAGGATGTAGGATACAGAACAGCTAAGTAACTTGCTCTAAGTCACACAGTATGTGGAAATTATGGGATTTGAAGCTCATAATTCTGACTCTAAAACTCAAACTTTTAACCACTTCACTATAGTGGTTAATGTTCATATCTAACTATATTAATAAAGGATTATTATACTAAACAGTGTAAATGGCAAAATATTATTTTCCTCTTAAAAAATTGGAGAGTGTGCCTCAAACCATCATCTTTCATTTAATTTAGTCAAAGTGTGTAGGAGGCAAACAGAGTAGTTTCTTCAACTTAGTCTAAAGTTGAAACATAAAGGGATACATCGTACCTGCTGAAAGTGTTTCAGTACTTGTATTGTTTTGAAATACCATGTTCATCTACTGACACTTGTTCTTTGAAAGCTAACTCCCATTATCTTTTTCTTTTTTAGATATTCTTAGCTCCACACATGGAGAAGGCAATGGCACCCCACTCTAGTACTCCTGCCTGGAAAATCCCATGGACAGAGGAGCCTGGTGGGCTGCAGTCCATGGGGTCACTAAGAGTTGGACATGACTGGGCGATTTCATTTTCACTTTTCACTTTCATGCATTGGAGAAGGAAATGGCGGCCCACTCCAGTGTTCTTGCCTGGAGAATCCCAGGGACGGGGGAGCCTGGTGGGCTGCCGTCTGTGGCGTCACACAGAGTCGGACACGACTGAAGTGACTTAGCAGCAGCAGCAGCTCCATACAACTGCTTTCACACACTATCTCTTTCTTATTCGGCATTGCTATACTTGTTTGACCCTATTTGTTCACAGAAGAGTGAACCGAATTGAGCCAATCTCTGGGAGGGATACGTGGACAAGAGAGGGGCTAAAGTTAGCTAAGTTTTTAGGTAAAGGAGGCATTTTGGAGAAGTGGGAAGAAGTCTTGCAAAATGATGAAGACTGTCATTTATAGAGGCCAAGTGGATTGTAAAGAGCAGAATGTTCTGATGGCAAGGAGCAATAATTTAAAGCAGTGTGACAAGTAAAGGTAGAAGTAGAAAACTATTTTTTCACAAGACCCGGAGAAGTGCTGTGGCCTTAGGGAATAGAGGGATGTTAAAAAGTTGACACTTCAAATTCTTTTCAACTGAACAATGGAAGTTGTCAGTCTTAAATAGACGTATATACACTTAGTGTGATTAAGAGACCTGCATGGGTTTCTTTCAGTTTTCTACATATTTCTCAGGTTACCCATCATTTGTGAAACATTTCTGTTCTTTGTACTTCAGGATCAAGATGTCTCTTGGCATTTGTTGTAACTAGTTTTCATTTGTTTACATGTTGTTCACAGGAGATAATACAAGTATGTCCTGCCCTCGATTCCATACCCCTTAAGGAATGACCTCTGTCTAGACCTGTCAGTGATTCCAGGGCAGTCATCATATTGTAAACGCTGTATTGTATATTACAGTGCAGATTTTTATTGGCTGGTGTTTATAATGAATTCATATTCTTTTATTCAACAGATACCTACTGAATCCCAGACTCTCCTTTGTGTGGTGGGTGGGCAAGCTGAAGGAGGTCTATGCCCCTTGGAGCTCAGGTCCTTAAAAGTGTGGTTGGTGAAAGGGTGTGGACAGGCAATAAAAAAGTGAATAACTATATGAGATGAATTTAGATAATGATAACGGTGTTGAAGAAAATACAAGAAGATGGTGTGATAGTGTGAGTAGTGGTGGGAGTCAGAGAGGTATGGTGTGGTAAAGGCTCTTCCCAAGAGAGGGTAGTTTAACCAGGGAAACCTGAATGGTAGCATAAACTGAACACAGACTTTTAGGTAATCTTTTAAAAGCACAGGAACTTGTTAAAAGCTTTAATTTTCACAATCAGTATATTTATAAAAAGTGCTCTTGTATCCAGATTTAAACCGAGCGTTATGGATTTACTTAGAACTTGAAACGCTTGTTGTCGTTCAGTTGCTAAGTCATATCTGACTCTCTGTGACCCCATAGACTGCAGCACCCCAGGCTTCCCTGTCCTTCACTATCTCCCAGAGTTTGGTGATGCCATCCAACCATCTCATCCTCTGTTGCCCGCTTCTCCTCCTGCCCTCAGTCTTCCCCAGCATCAGGGTCTTTTCCAGTGAGCTGGCTGTTCGCATTAGGTGGCCGAAGTATCGGGGCTTCAGCTTCAGCGTCAGTCCTTATGGAGATTTTGTTGGACTAAAAACGGTAACTTTGGCAGTATAGCTGTTGTACTGTCAAACCCTGAGTGATGGTTTTTATCTTGGTTTAGGAAATTAAGAAAAATGAATTATACTTTTGTCATGTGTCAGACATTTATAGATGTTTGTATTCTTCTTATGTTAGGAAACAGAATGCTGAATATTAAATAAACAATATTGCAGTTAGCTTATGATTAAGTGTTTTTTCTTTTTTTCAGAAATTGATCACCCATGAGAAGTTTGAAAGTGCATGTGAAGAGCTGAATAATGCGTTACTTCGGGAACAGCAGGCTCAAATGCTACTGAATGAGCAGGCACAGCAACTACAGGAGTTGAATTATAGACTTGAATTACATTCCAGTGAGGAAGCTGACAAAAACCAAACTCTTGGAGAAGCTGTGAAGGTAGGAAAACACCCCTTGCAGAAGTCCCTTCCTTCCTGCACATGTGAGTCTCTCAGGGAATCATGTATATTTCTTGAATAGGGAAGTGATCCCAAGATACAAAATTTTATTCTATGTGAGTTTACAAGGATGAAACAAGTCGTGGCTCCAGGACTTTAATTCCAAACTTGTATACACATGTATTGAAAATGTAGAAGTAGACTTTGTTCGTTGGGAACCAAGTAGAGATTTTTCCAGTAACAATTTTATTCTTTAATTTATCGTCCTTATTTCCTCCTTTCTTTAGTTCTTTTTCTTGTTTTATGCCCTCCAAACATTGAAAATCAATGTGTCTTTTGGATTTGAAAGGTTTTGAGTCTCTCTGAATCTTATATTAAGGGTGTGTTGGAGGAGATTTAGAAAGAATTGTTCTCCTTGTCATTTGTTGGTGGGAAAGGTGTTTAGAAGGGAAAAAAGAAGTTATAATAAAATAATTGTCACTTGGAAGGCTTCATTAATGGATTTAGAGCTGTTATATCTCTTGGAAATGTTACCTGTAAATTGTAATAGAATTATAGTTTATGATTATATTATTTGTGAAATTTTCTCTAGTGAGATTATACACACTGGAATAGAACAACTAACTCCAGGAAAACCAACATAATGTAACACAGCCTACACAGTAGGTATTATGTATCATCCCTAAAAACAGTAAGCAATGCAGAGTGGGTGTATAATTAATTATAAAAATAATATATTTTTATTCTAATAGTTAACTACTAATATGAATGCTAATAATAAAATAGGCAAAATTTGTTGAGAACTCACAGTCCTTGATGGGATTGTTCTCATTTTGTAGATATGAAAACTCAGATACAAGGAGACACATAATTTGCACAATCATTAGTAAGTTATAGACCTAGGGATTCAGATTTTACATCCATCTTCCTTACATTGAGTGTATTACCGATAGGCAGCATACTTACACGAGGCTCTGTACTGTGGTCTCTATATTGTGGTCTCAAGATTGTTTTGTTTCATTCTTAAACTACCTCCTGTGAAACTGGTACTCTTATTGTTACCATCTTTTTGAAGAAATTGAAAGAGTTCAATGGACTTGCTCAGGGTCTCCTGGCCTATAAATATTGAAACTGGTAGTTTAAAAAAAAAAAATTATTAAAAATCATTAACCTAATTTCTTAAGATCTAGGTTTATTTCAGCTCCCTTTTCTTTATTATTTTTTTCTTTTTTTGCCATTATAAGTAATTCTAAGATAAGCAACCCTGCAGCTAAATCTTCTTACACATATTGTGATTATTTCCTTGGCATTCATTCCTAGGTAAAGAATTACTGGGTCTACAATGACATATTGGAGAAGGAAATGGCAACCCACTCCAGGATTCTTGCTTGAAGAATTCCATGGACATAGGAGCCTGGTGGGCTACAGTCCATGGGATCACAAAGAATTGGACATGACTGAGTGACTAACACACACACACACACACACACACACACACAAAATGACATATATTTTAAATTATAAATATTATCAACTGGCCTACAGAAAATTTTAACATTCTCTCCTAAAATGCATGAAAATTTCACTTTTTACTCAAGCTGGCTGTTACTGATACTGTTGAAGCATTTTTTTTTGGTCAATTTTATCAATGTATCATTGTTACTAGAATTATATTTCTTTGATTACTTGTCAAGTTGAATGTTTTTATAAGTATATTGGCCACTGAACAACATTTTTATGCTCCATATCCCATTAATAGATAAAGTAATTAGCCATGCTTTGAAAAACCATTTAACTCATATTGGAATCTTTTCTTTTTGCAATAGCTTATAATTGTATAATTATAAGCTATAATTTATATTTTTATATATTATAAATTATATCAGGTATAAATATATATAAATTATATAAGGTATAGTATCTTCCAGCAGATAAAAAGCTGTTGATATTAATTTCTTTAAAATACCAGTAGCTTAAATATTATTGTCAGGAGTGGAGAATTGTTTAATTACCATCTCTTAATTAGAACTAGCAGGTGGTATGTGAAAATGTTCTCTTGTGGGCCGCAGCATGGTTCATTGGAAAAAGCACTGGCCTTAGAACAAGTATTTTCAATTTTAAATCCCAGTACTGTCACTTTGGCAAATAATTTAGGCTTTCTGAGCCTTAGTTTCCTCTTCTGCAAAATTATGGATAATGATACTAAAGTTACGGGATTTTTATGAGAATTAAGATACTGTTTAAAAAGTAAGTTTATGCTTGATAAATATTCATTTGTGTTTTCCAATAACACTTAAATAGGTTTTTTTTTCCAATAACACTTAAATAGGTTTTTTTTGTGTTTCCTGTATATAAAAGTTCTTTAAAAAAATAAAGGAAACTATAAGCGAGGTGAAAAGACAGCCTTCAGAATGGGAGAAAATAATAGCAAACGAAGCAACTGACAAAGAATTAATCTCAAAAATATACAAGCAACTCCTGCAGCTCAATTCCAGAAAAATAAATGACCCAATCAATAAATGGGCCAAAGAACTAAACAGACATTTCTCCAAAGAAGACATATAGATTGCTGACAAACACATGAAAAGATGCTCAACATCACTCATTATCAGAGAAATGCAAATCAGAACCACAATGAGGTACCATTTCATGCCAGTCAGAATGGCTGCTATCCAAAAGTCTACAAGCAATAAATGCTGGAAAGGGTGTGGAGAAAAGGGAACCCTCTTACACTGTTGGTGAGAATGCAAATTAGTACAGCCACTATGGAGAATAGTGTGGAGATTCCTTAAAAAACTTGAAATAGAACTGCCATATGACCCAGCAATCCCATTGCTGGGCATACACACCGAGGAAACCAGAATTGAAAGAGACACGTGTACCCCAATGTTCATCGTAGCACTGTTTATAATAGCCAGGGCATGGAAGCAACCTAGATGTCCATCAGCAGATGAATGGATAAGAAAGCTGTGGTACATATACACAATGGAGTATCACTCAGCCATTAAAAAGAATACATTTGAATCAGTTCTAATGAGGTGGATGAAACTGGGGCCTATTATACAGAGTGAAGTAAGCCAGAAAGAAAAACACCAATACAGTATACTAACGCATATATATGGAATTTAGAAAGATAGTAATGATAATCCTGTGTGCGAGACAGCAAAAGAAACACAGGTGCATAGAACAGTCTTTTGAACTCTGGGAGAGGGCGAGGGTGGGATGATTTGGGAGAATGGCATTGAAACATGTATATTATCATATGTGAAATGAATTGCCAGTCCAGGTTCGATGCATGATACAGGGTGCTCGGGGCTGGTGCGCTGGGATGACCCAGAGGGAGGGGATGAGGAGGAAGGTGGGAGGGGGGGTTCAGGATGGGGAACACATGTACACCCATGATGGATTCATGTTGATGTATGGCAAAACCAATACAATATTGTAAAGTGATTAGCTTCCAATTAAAATAAATAAATTTATATTAAAAAATAAAAGTAAAAAAAATAAACTATTGCTGCTGCTGCTTTATAAAAACAAAATAAGATCATGAATAGAAGATACGGAAAATACAGAAAACAAGTTACTCGTAACTTACCATCTAATAACACCACTGTTTACATTTTGCCATTTTATTTATTATAGAAAGAAAAATGATTAAAGTTTTTATAAATCATACTTTGGGCTTGGTGCTCAGAATGGCCTTCCTTCATGATACAGCTAGATTTTGGGTAAAACACTTTATTATAGTGGTGTACTAAAGAGTAATGAAAATCTCCAAGGACAAATATCAAACTCCCACAAAACCCAGAGGGCAGAAGTCAGAGTTAGCATTGTGAGTGGGTGCTCGGCTTACCCTGCAGGTAAATTCCAAAACTAGTGCTGAAAAGAAAGTAAAGAAAGTTAGCAAGTTCTGTCCGACTCTTGCGATCCCACGAACTGTAGCCTGCCAGGCTCCTCTGTCCATGGGAGTCTCCAGGCAAGAATAGTGGAGTGGGTTGCCATTTCCTTCTCCAGGGGAACTTCCCAACCCAGGGATCAAACCTGGGTCTCCTGCATTCCAGGCAGATGCTTTACCATCTGAGCCACCAGGGAAGCCCCAATACGTTATCTGTACTTTCCAGAAAGGATTTTCTATGTAGATCATCATATTATTTGTTCTCTAGTACCAGTTTTATTTCTCTGTTCCAAGCCTTAATCCTTTATTTTCTCTTCCTTACTGCAATGGCTGGGATACAATGTTGAGGAGAAGTAAAGACAATTTTAAGAATTTTTTCTTAAATTTCTTCATTAAGAAGTAAGTTTGGTATAGGTTGCTATGAATTGCTCTAAGTTGATAATCCTTATCAGGTTAAAGGAGTTACCTTCCTAGATTATGCATAATTTTAAAAATCATGAATGGATATTGGATATTATGAATATATTTTATGCATCTACGGATTGCAGTGTTGGTTGGTGGGTTTAATCACTAAGTTGTGTCTGACTCTTGTGACCCCATGGTCTGTGCTCTGCCAGGTAACTCTGACCCTCAGATTTCCCAGGCAATAATACTGGAGTGGGTTGCCATTTCCTTCTCTGAGGGGGGTCTTCCTGACCCAGGGATCGAACCTTGGTCACCTACACTGCAGGTGGATTCTTAACCGACTGAGCCACCAGGGAAGTCTGCAATAGTCGTGATTTTTTTCTGTTACTCTCTTAGCAAGTTGAAATATATCAGGAATTGGCAGACTCTTGCCTCTACCTGTGTTTGTATAGTTTCTGAGCTGTGAATCGCTTTTACCTGTTTAAAGTTTCATAAACAATGAAAGATTAAAATCAAAGAAGAATAAATGACAGATTATATGTGGCATACAAAGTGAAAGTGAAAGAAAGTCGCTCAGTCATGTCAGACTCTTTGCGACCCCCTGGACTGTGGCCTACCAGGCTTCTCCATCCATGGGATTCTCCAGACAAGAATACTGGAGTGGGTTACCATTTCCTTCTCCAGGGTATCTTCCAGACCCAGGGATCAAACCTGGGTCTCCCGCATTGTAGGCAGACACTTTAACCTCTGAGCCACCAGGGAAGCCCTTAAGTGTGCTGACCCCTGACTTACATTAAGTATTCTAATGTTAAACCAGCCTTGCATTCTTGAAGTAAATGCAAGTTGGTTGAGATGATTTTTTTTTTTAATTACTTTGCCTCACTCAGATTAAGATTTTTATCCTAGGACTTTACAGTCTTTGTACTGTAATCATGATCACCCTGTAATTTTTCTCTCTCATACTGTCGTTTTCACTTTTTGGTATCAGGGTTTCGCTATCATGAAAGGTTTCTTACTCCAAACATGTGGAGTAGAAACTTTTGGATAGAATATAACAAATCAATTATGGAGTGTATCAGTCAGTCAGTCAGTTCAGTCATTCAGTTGTGTCCGACTCTTTGCGACCCCATGAATGGCAGCACTCCAGGCCTCCCTGTCCATCACCAACTCCCGGAGTTTATTCAAACTCATGTCCACCGAGTCGTTGATGCCATCCAGCCATTTCATCCTCTGTCGTCCCCTTCTCCTCCTGTCCCCAGTCACTCCCAGCATCAGAGTCTTTTCCAATGAGTCAACACTTTGCATGAGGTGGCCAAAGTACTGGAGTTTAAGATTCAGCATCATTCCCTCCAAAGAAATCCCAGGGCTGATCTTCTTCAGAATGGACTGGTGGGACCTACTTGCAGTCCAAGGGACTCTCAAGAGTCTTCTCCAACACCACATTTCAAAAGCATCAATTCTTTGGCGCTCAGCTTTCTTCACAGTCCAACTCTCACATCCATACATGACCACAGGAAAAACCATAGCCTTGACTAGACAGACCTTTGTTGGCAAAGTAATGTCTCTGCTTTTGAATATGCTGTCTAGGTTGGTCATAACTTTTCTTCCAAGGAGTAAGCGTCTTTTACTTTCATGGCTACAATCACCATCTGCAGTAATTTTGGAGCCCAAAAAAATAAAGTCTGACAACGTTTCCACTGTTTCCCCATCCATTTCCCATGAAGTGATGGGACCAGATGCCATGATCTTTGTTTTCTGAATGTTGAGCTTTAAGCCAACTTTTTCACTCTCCTTTCACTTTCATCAAGAGGCTTTTTAGATCCTCTTCACTTTCTGCCATAAGGGTGGTGTCATCTGCATATCTGAGGTTATTGATATTTCTCCTGGCAATCTTGATTCCAGCTTGTGCTTCTTCCAGTCCAGTGTTTCTAGTGATGTAGTCTGCATATAAGTTAAATAAGCAGGGTGACAATATACAGCCTTGACGTACTCCTTTTCCTATTTGGAACCAGTCTGTTGTTCCATGTCCAGTTCTAACTGTTGCTTCCTGACCTGTATATAGGTTTCTTAAGAGGCAGGTCCAGTGGTCTGGTATTCCCATCTCTTTCAGAATTTTCCAAGTTTATTGTGATCCACAGAGTCAAAAGCTTTGACATAGTTAATAAAGCAGAAATAGATGTGTTTCTGGAATTCTCTTGCTTTTTCTATGATCCAGCGGATGGGTTGTATCAGATCAGATCAGTCGCTCAGTCGTGTCCAACTCTTTGCAACCCCATGAATCACAGCACGCCAGGCCTCCCTGTCCATCACCAACTCCCGGAGTTCACTCAGACTCACATCCATCGAGTCAGTGATGCCATCCAGCCATCTCATTCTCTGTCGTCCCCTTCTCCTCTTGCCCCCAATCCCTCCCAGCATCAGAGTCTATTCCAATGAGTCAACTCTTCACATGAGGTGGCCAAAGTATTGGAGTTTCAGCTTTAGCATCATTCCTTCCAAAGAAATCCCAGGGCTGATCTCCTTCAGAATGGACTAGTTGGATCTCCTTGCAGTCCAAGGGACTCTCAAGAGTCTTCTCCAATACCACAGTTCAAAAGCATCAATTCTTTGGCGCTCAGCCTTCTTCACAGTCCAACTCTCACATCTATACATGACCACAGGAAAAACCATAGCCTTGACTAGACAGACCTTTGTTGGCAAAGTAATGTCTCTGCTTTTGAATATGCTATCTAGGTTGGTCATAACTTTCCTTCCAAGGAGTAAGCGTCTTTAAATTTCATGGCTGCAGTCACCATCTGCAGTGATTTTGGAGCCCAGAAAAATAAAGTCTGATACTGTTTCCTGTGTTTCCCCATCTATTTGCCATGAAGTGATGGGACCAGATGCCATGATCTTAGTTTTCTGAATGTTGAGCTTTAAGCCAACTTTTTCACTCTCCACTTTCACTCTCATCAAGAGGCTTTTGAGTTCCTCTTCACTTTCTGCCATAAGGGTGGTGTCATCTGCGTATCTGAGGTGATTGATATTTCTCCCGGCAATCTTGATTCCAGCTTGTGTTTCTTCCAGTCCACCGTTTCTCATGATGTACTCTGCATAGAAGTTAAATAAGCAGGGTGACAATATACAGCCTTGACGAATTCCTTTTCCTGTTTGGAACCAGTCTGTTGTTCCATGTCCAGTTCTAACTGTTGCTTCCTGACCTGCATACAAACTTCTCAAGAGGCAGATCAGGTGGTCTGGTATTCCCATCTCTTTCAGAATTTTCCACAGGTTATTGTGATCCACACAGTCAAAGGCTTTGGCATAGTCAATAAAGCAGAAATAGATGTTTTTCTGGAACTCTCTTGCTTTTTCCATGATCCAGCGGATGTGGGCAATTTGATCTCTGGTTCCTCTACCTTTTCTAAAATCAGCTTTAACATCAGGAAGTTCATGGTTCACATATTGCTGAAGCCTGGCTTGGAGAATTTTGAGCATTACTTTACTAGCATGTGAGATGAGTGCAATTGTGCAGTCGTTTGAGCATTCTTTGGCATTGCCTTTTTTTGGGATTGGAATGAAAACTGACCTTTTCCAGTCCTGTGGCCACTGCTGAGTTTTCCAAATTTGCTGGCATATCGAGTGCAGCACTTTCACAGCATCATCTTTCAGGATTTGGAATAACTCAACTGGAATTCCATCACCTCCACTAGCTTTGTTTGTAGTGATGTTTTCTAAGGCCCACTTGACTTCACATTCCAGGATGTCTGGCTCTAGGTCTGTGATCACCATCGTGATTATCTGGGTTGTGAAGATCTTTTTTGTACAGTTCTTCTGTGTATTCTTGCCATCTCTTCTTAATATCTTCTGCTTCTGTTAGGTCCATACCATTTGTGTCCTTTATCGAGCCCATCTTTGCATGGAATGTTCCTTTGGTATCTCTGATTTTCTTGAAGAGATCCTTAGTCTTTCCTATTCTGTTGTTTTCCTCTATTTCTTTGCATTGATTGCTGAAGAAGGCTTTCTTATCTCTTCTTGCTATTCTTTGGAACTCTGCATTCAGATGTTTATATCTTTCCTTTTCTCCTTTGCTTTTCACTTCTCTTCTTTTCACAGCTATTTGGAAGGCCTCCCCAGACAGCCATTTTGCTTTTTTGCATTTCTTTTCCATGGGGATGGTCTTGATCCCTGTCTCCTGTACAATGTCATGAACCTCATTCCATAGTTCATCAGGCACTCCATCTATCAGATCTAGGCCCTTAAATCTATTTCTCACTTCCACTGGATAATCATAAGGGATTTGATTTAGGTCATACCTGAATGGTCTAGTGGTTTTCCCCACTTTCTTCAATTTAAGTCTGAATTTGGCAATAAGGAGTTAATGGTCTGAGCCACAGTCAGCTCCTGGTCTTGTTTTTGCTGACTGTATAGAGCTTCTCCATCTTTGGCTGCAAAGAATATAATCAGTCTGATTTCGGTGTTGATCATCTGGTGATGTCCATGTGTAGAGTCTTCTCTTGTGTTGTTGGAAGAGGGTGTTTGCTATGACCAGTGCATTTTCTTGGCAAAACTCTATTAGTCTTTTCCCTGCTTCATTCCGTATTCCAAGACCAAATTTGCCTGTTATTCCAGGTGTTTCTTGACTTCCTGCTTTTGCATTCCAGTCCCCTATAATGAAAAGGACATCTGTTTTGGGTGTTAGTTCTAAAAGGTCTTGTAGGTCTTCATAGAACCATTCAACTTCAGCTTGTTCAGTGTTACTGGTAGGGGCAGAGACTTGGATTACTGTGATATTGAATGGTTTGCCTTGGAAACGAACAGAGATCATTCTGTCGTTTTTGAGATTGCATCCAAATACCACATTTCGGATTCTTTTGTTGACCATGATGGCCACTCCATTTCTTCTGAGGGATTCCTGCCCTCAGTAGTAGATATAATGGTCATCTGAGTTAAATTCACCAATTCCAGTCCATTTGAGTTCGCTGATTCCTAGAATGTCGACATTCACTCTTGCCATCTCTTGTTTGACCACTTCCAATTTGCCTTGATTCATGGACCTGACATTCCAGGTTCCTATGCAATATTGCTCTTTATAGCATCGGACCTTGCTTCTATCACCAGTCACATCCACAGCTGGGTATTGTTTTTGCTTTGGTTCCATCCCTTCATTCTTTCTGGAGTTATTTCTCCACTGATCTCCAGTAGCATATTGGGCACCTACTGTCCTGGAGAGTTTCTCTTTCAGTATCCTATCATTTTGCCTTTTCATACTGTTCATGGGGTTCTCAAGGCAAGAATACTGAAGTGGTTTGCCATTCCTTTCTCCAGTGGACGACATTCTGTCAGATCTCTCCACCATGACCTGCCCATCTTGGGTTGCCCCACGGGCATGGCTTAGTTTCATTGAGTTAGACAAGGCTGTGGACCTAGTGTGATTAGATTGACTAGTTTTCTGTGAGTATGGTTTCAGTGTGTTTGTCTAACTCAATGGGGTGTATAGCCAAGCTTAAAACAAAGTGAGAAAAATGTTCATGTACTGGAAATAAAGAAGATATCCAAAAGCAAATGGTAAGAGGAGGTGAAGTCTAAATGGCTCATTGGGATGTGCAAACCTAACTGGAGACTGAAGTTGATAGTCATAGTGTTAGGGAAGTCTAGGCTTCAAGTCCTGTGGACTTAAAATGAGCTACTCATGAGAACCATAGGGTCTGGAAAGGCTGCCCTTCTAGGAAAATGCAGCCTAGAAAGCCCCTTCCTACTAGCTACAGGGGATTTGATTTTTACTCAGGATATGACTTCTCTGGTAGCTCAGATGGTGAAGAATTTGCTTGCAGTGCAGGAGACCCAGGTTCAATCCCTGGGTTAGGAAGATCCCCTGTAGAAGGGAATGGCAACCTGCTCCAGTATTCTTGCTTGGGAAAATCCCATGGTCAGAGGAGCCTGACAGGCTACAGTCCACGGAGTTACAAAGAGCTGGACATGACTGAGAGACTCACACTTCATTTCTGGATGTGGAGTAGCAGAGAAGTCACAAAGAAACTAGAACCCCAGGCTGGGTGTAGAGTCTTAGTATATCCTACTTTTATGTCCAAGGGCTATTCAACTGAGGAATTATCTTTAGAATGGTCCAAGTCTTATAGAAGCAGTGTGATGTTTTAGAAGAAAACAAAATATTCAGCAAGGATACTTCTATAACTCATAGAACACACAAAAAACTTTTATGGAAAATTCAACATTACAAACATGTAAAGAAATGAGTTGTATATCAAATGAGAAAATTTACATCTGAGGTTGTAATACTTACATCTGAGGTTGGAATACTTAAAGTATTGAGAGATGTTTAAGTGTTTTTTAAATGCTTTAAGAAGTAAGACATGGGTATATATAAGGCAAGAAATGAAAAGGTAGTCACTGAAATTAAAAACTCCGCAAATGATTTGAACATTGGGGAAAAGGTACTAGTGGATTAAAAGTTAGTTGAGGGAAAAATATGTATGGTTCAGTGTATTTTGACAAATGTATACATATATGTAAGTACCATCAGAGTCAAGACAATAGAAATTTTTATCCCCCAAATTTCTGTTGTACTCTGTTGCATTCAATTCCCATTTTTAAAAAAACACTCTTCCTGCTATAGCCTGGTAGCCACGTACCAGTATCGCTCTAGATTAGATTTGATTTTACTAGAGCGTAACATAAATGGTCTTGTAGGTCTTCATAGAACTGTTCAACTTCAGCTTCTTCAGTGTTACTGGTTGGGGCATAGACTTGGATTACTGTGATATTGAATAGTTTGCCTTGGAAACGAACAGAGATCATTCTGTCATTTTTGAGATTGCATCCAAGTACTGCATTTCGGACTCTTTTGTTGACCATGATGGCCACTCCATTTCTTCTGAGGGATTCCTGCCTGCAGTAGTAGATATAATGGTCATCTGAGTTAAATTCACCAATTCCAGTCCATTTGAGTTCGCTGATTCCTAGAATGTCGACATTCACTCTTGCCATCTCTTGTTTGACCACTTCAGCTATACGTGAACTGTGAACTTCCTGATGTTCAAGCTGGTTTTAGAAAAGGTAGAGGAACCAGAGATCAAATTGCCAACATCTGCTGGATCATGGAAAAAGCAAGAGAGTTCCAGAAAAACATCTATTTCTGCTTTATTGACTATGCCAAAGCCTTTGACTATGTGGATCACAATAAACTGTGGAAAATTCTGAAAGAGATGGGAATACCAGACCACCTGATCTGCCTCTTGAGAAGTTTGTATGCAGGTCAGGAAACAACAGTTAGAACTGGACATGAAACAACAGACTGGTTCCAAACAGGAAAAGGAGTTCGTCAAGGCTGTATATTGTCACCCTGCTTATTTAACTTCTATGCAGAGTACATCATGAGAAACGCTGGACTGGAAGAAACACAAGCTGGAATCAAGATTGCCGGGAGAAATATCAATCACCTCAGATATGCAGATGACACCACCCTTATGGCAGAAAGTGAAGAGGAACTCAAAAGCCTCTTGATGAGAGTGAAAGTGGAGAGTGAAAAAGTTGGCTTAAAGCTCAACATTCAAAAAACTAAGATCATGGCATCTGGTCCCATCACTTCATGGGAAATAGATGGGGAAACAGGGGAAACAGTGCCAGACTTTATTTTTCTGGGCTCCAAAATCACTGCAGATGGTGACTGCAGCCATGAAATTAAAAGACCCTACTCTTTGGAAGGAAAGTTATGACCAACCTAGATGGCATATTCAAAAGCAGAGACATTACTTTGCCAACAAAGGTTCGTCTAGTCAAGGCTATGGTTTTTCCTGTGGTCATGTATAGATGTGAGAGTTGGACTGTGAAGAAGGCTGAGCACCGAAGAATTGATGCTTTTGAACTGTGGTGTTGGAGAAGACTCTTGAGAGTCCCTTGGACTGCAAGGAGATCCAACTAGTCCATTCTGAAGGAAATCAGCCCTGGGATTTCTTTGGAAGGAATGATGCTAAAGCTGAAACTCCAATACTTTGGCCACCTCATGTGAAGAGTTGACTCATTGGAAAAGACTCTGATGCTGGGAGGGATTGGGTGCAGGAGGAGAAGGGGACAACAGAGGATGAGATGGCTGGATGGCATCACTGACTCGATGGACGTGAGTCTGAGTGAACTCCGGGAGTTGGTGAGGGACAGGGAGGCCTGGCGTGCTGCGATTTGTGGGGTTGCAAAGAGTCGGACACGACTGAGCGACTGATCTGATCTGATCTAATCTGAACATAAATGGAATCAGACAGTATGTACTCTTGTGTCTGACTCCTTTCGTTTGATGTAACATTTTTGAAATTCATCTGTGTTGTTTCTTTATACTGTTGAGTAGTATTCCATTATGTGGATATACAGCAATTTATTTATCCATTCACCTGTTGATAGGCATTTAGTTTGTTTTCATTTAGGGCCATTATGAATAAAGCTGCTAAGAACATTCCTGTACAAATCCCTATGTGGATACATGTTTTGACTCCTCCTGGATAATACCTAGGAGTGGAAATTCTGGGTCATATGATAAGAGTACATTTAAAATTTTAAGAAATTGCCAAGGTCTTTTTCCAAAGAGGCTGCATGATTTTGCATTTCCAATGACCTTGGAATATGAGTTCCATTGGCTTCATATCCTGGTGAATACTTGACATTGCTAGTCTTTTTCTCTGTTCTTGTGAGTGTGTAACAGTGGTATCTTTCTTTATTTGATCTTGCATTTCACTGATGACTAATGATGTTAAGCATCTTTTAGTATACTTATTATAATTAGTCATTTATATTTCTTCTTTGGGGCCTCCCTGGTGGCTCAGATGGTAAAGAATCTACTTGTAATGCAAGAGGCCCCGGTTCGATCCCTGGGTCACTTAGTTCCCCTGGAGAAGGAAATGGCAACCCACTCGAGTATTCTTGCCTGGGGAATTCCATGAACAAAGGAGTCTGGCGGGCTACAGTCCATGGGGTCCCAAAGGAATGTCTTCTTTGTGAAATATATGTTCAGAACATTTGATATTATAAGCTTTGGGGTTTTGTTTTCTTATTCTATTCCAAAATAGAATTCTTTCTGTTTTCTGTATACAAGTCCTCTGTTGGATGCATATTGAGAATATTATCTTCCATTCTGTGATTGGCCTTTTCATTGTCTTAACAGTGTCTCTCAAGTAGAAGAAGTTTTAAAATTTGAAAAATTTTAAATGTTATGGTTAATTTTTGTCTTTTACCTAAGAAATGTTTCCTACTGTGATGCAGAAAGACTTTTGCCTATATTTTCCTTTAGCCAATTCATGCTTTAAGCTTTTACTTTTAGGTCTATGATTCACTTTGAGTTAATTTTTATATATGATTTGATGTAAGGGTTGAATAGATGTTGAGTTGTTCCAGTGCACACATATTTACCATATTTGAACCATATTTCCTTTTTTTTTAAATTTTATTTTATTTTTAAACTTTACATAATTGTATTAGTTTTGCCAAATATCAAAATGAATCCATCACAGGTATACATGTGCTCCCCATCCTGAACCCTTCTCCCTCCTCCCTCCCCATACCATCCCTCTGGGTTGTCCCAGTGCACCAGCCCCAAGCATCCAGTATCGTGCATCGAACCTGGACTGGCATCTCGTTTCATACATGATATTTTACATGTTTCAATGTCATTCTCCCAAATCTTCCCACCCTCTCCCTCTCCCACAGAGTCCATAAGACTGTTCCATACATCAGTGTCTCTTTTGCTGTCTCGTACACAGGGTTATTGTTATCATCTTTCTAAATTCCATATATATGCGTTAGTATACTGTATTGGTGTTTTTCCTTCTGGCTTACTTCACTCTGTATAATAGGCTCCAGTTTCATCCACCTCATTAGAACTGATTCAAATGTATTCTTTTTAATGGCTGAGTAATACTCCATTGTGTATATGTACCACAGCTTTCTTATCCATTCATCTGCTGATGGACATCTAGGTTGCTTCCATGTCCTGGCTATTATAAACAGTGCTGTGATGAACATTGGGGTACACGTGTCTCTTTCCCTTCTGGTTTCCTCAGTGTGTATGCCCAGCAGTGGGATTGCTGGATCATAAGGCAGTTCTATTTCCAGTTTTTTAAGGAATCTCCACACTGTTCTCCATAGTAGCTGTACTAGTTTGCATTCCCACCAACAGTGTAAGAGGGTTCCCTTTTCTCCACACCCTCTCCAACATTTATTATTTGTAGACTTTTGGATCGCAGCCATTCTGACTGGTGTGAAATGGTACCTCATAGTGGTCTTGCTTTGCATTTCTCTGATAATGAGTGATGTTGAGCATCTTTTCATGTGTTTGTTAGCCATCTGTATGTCTTTTTGGAGAAATGTCTATTTAGTTCTTTGGCCCATTTTTTGATTGGGTCATTTATTTTTCTGGAGTTGAGCTGTAGGAGTTGCTTGTATATTTTTGAGATTAGTTGTTTGTCGGTTGCTTCATTTGCTATTATTTTCTCCCATTCTGAAGGCTGTCTTTTCACCTTGCTGATAGTTTCCTTTGATGTGCAGAAGCTTTAAGGTTAATTAGGTCCCATTTGTTTATTTTTGCTTTTATTTCCGATATTCTGGGAGGTGGATCATAGAGGATCCTGCTGTGATGTATGTCAGAGAGTGGTTTGCCTATGTTCTCCTCTAGGAGTTTTATAGTTTCTGGTCTTATGTTTAGATCTTTAATCCATTTTGAGTTTATTTTTGTGTATGGTGTTAGAAAGTGTTCTAGTTTCATTCTTTTACAAGTGGTTGACCAGTTTTCCCAGCACCACTTGTTAAAGAGATTGTCTTTAATCCATTGTATATTCTTGCCTCCTTTGTCAAAGATAAGGTGTCCATATGTGCGTGGATTTATCTCTGGGCTTTCTATTTTGTTCCATTGATCTATATTTCTGTCTTTGTGCCATATTTCCTTTTTATAATCTTATATTTTCATCTAGTATTATTTTCCTTCTGCTTTAAGAACTTTCGTTAGCATTTTGTACAGTGGATGTCTTTATTATTGGGAAGTATAAGGGTAGCCATAAGGTACTCTCACTCTGAGAACCTCTGGTGTAAAGTTATTGAGATGACCTGGGAAAGATAAGAGCCAGAGTAAAGTGGAGGATTGGCTTTAGATAGGAGGGACACTTCCTTATTATATATGTAGAAAAAGAGTATTAGATGAGGGCATTAGAGGGCAGACTTTCTCACTGATGTTTCTTTTTTCCTTGTGGAGGAGGCAGATTCATACTTATTGAATAAAGAGGAAATTTGGAGGAGGAAAATAGTTGAAGAGTAGAGAAGATTTGAAATAGTTAATTGCAAAGAGTAGGGAGATAAATCAACAATAGAAATATGACCAATGTGCTAGGTAAAAATATAACTGGAGGGCTCCTTTGAGACTGATCATTAGGTTAAACAGTAAATGGGAAAGGATATTTGTTTGATATCATAAAGCAGGATACCCGAATCAGTGCTTTGGGATGCAGAACAAATTATGGGATAAAAAGTTCAGAGTTTGAGTATGAAATGGGATTAAGTAGAGGACATGAAGAGGCCAAGGAAAAAATGAGAGGTCATATTTATAGATGTGTTGCCCATATTATCTTTCAAGTTACCCAAATCTATAGAGTAGATATTGGAGTGAGATAAAAGCTATGAACCAGTTACATATAGCTGATGCTAAGTCACTTCAGTCGTGTCCGACTCTGTGTGACCCCATAGACGGCAGCCCACCAGGCTCCCCCGTCCCTGGGATTTTCCAGGCAAGAACACTGGAGTGGGTTGCCATTTCCTTCTCCAATGCATGAAAGTAAAAAGTGAAAGTTAAGTCGCTCAGTCGTGTCAGACTCCCAGCGACTCCATGGATTGCAGCCTACCAGGCTCCTCCGTCCATGGGATTTTCCAGGCAAGAGTACTGGAGGGGGGTGCGATGGCCTTCTCCACATATAGCTGAGAACCAGCATAAATGTATTTTCAGTGTGTAGTATTTCCAATGTATGTAATTTAGGTTAGCATTAGAGGTGTACTAATATGGTAGCCACTACCACATGTATCTACTTAAATTAATTAAAATTAAAAATTCAGTTCCTCAGTCACTATATCTACATTTTGAGTATGGAGTAGCCTCATGTGTCTAGTGACAGCCAGACTAGCAGCACAGATACAGAAAGCACCTGTCATCACAGAAAGATCTATTGGACAGCGCTAGTGTGGAGGACAGGTGCATTTAGATCTGTCTCAGACCCATTAGGCATGAAAATGGACACTTTACTGTAATATTCTTTCCATTATGCAGAAACATTTTGGAGCCAAACGGCTTAGGAAAGATAAGCTCTATTGTCGATTGAATTAACAGAACTAGTTTAACAGTGGTAAAGTCTCTAAGAACTCAGAAGTCAGTGAAGGGAGCATACTCTGAAGATAGAAACTATAGTTAAATAATAACACATCTCTCTCTTATTGGGAACTATAGACAAATGAATATGGGAAACATAGTATGGAAAAAAGTATAGCCAATTGAAGATTTGTTTATTTTTTCCTTATTCCGCAGTCCCTTCCTGAGATATTTTATATTGTTGACCTGGCCTATAGTATCTTTAGTTCTACTGCACTTCTGAGGAAGTTTGCTAGGCAACCTTTATTTAGTATGGGTAGTCTGTAAAACGACAAAAGCTACATTTCTAATGTAATTTTTTTCAATGACTTTGAGTAAGCTTATGTTTAAATATAGTAACTACTTAAATGAAGCATTTTATCTGGGATCCTGCTTTATGTGTTTTTATGTTTAACTGAGTGCAGATTCTGGTTACTGGTAGACTCTCTGTGTTAATGGAGTAGGTAAAAGAATGATTGACAAAAAATACTGTTACTTCAGTGAGAGAGTTGACCTGTGGTTACAATACTTATAGGAGCTAATACAGAAAAGTGTACCTGAAAATGGGTTGCTGCTGTGACAGTACCTAAAGCATGAGGCACTGGCAGAAAGATCAGGCAGTTTGTGGTGAGGAAATTGGTATCAGAAGTGGAAAGATGGAAATTCATGTAAGCTGTGGCCGAACATTTGACAAAGCTATACTTGTGATAATTTAGGAAGCTAACTTTCCCTGTAGTTCTAGGGAAAGTGGCTGATATATGTTGGCTTCGACATTCTGCTTTGAACAAGGTGTTATAAGAAAGAAAGGAACTCATGAAAGAATTAGTTGGCTTATGAATATCAAAGAAAGGGCAGAGAGAGAGAGTCAAAATCTGGGGCCAAAAGGAGCTGATTATGACTCAAGCCCATGGCAAAGAACAAATTGGGGTATGGCTTTCTTACTCTAACCTGCTGTCTTAGATGGCTTCAAGATAACCACCATTATGTTCCGGTGAGCTTCCCTGGTAGCTCAGCTGGTAAAGAATCTACCTGCAATGGGAGACCCGGGTTTGCTTCCTGGGTTGGGAAGATCCCCTGGAGGAGGCAATCCACTCCAGTAGTCTCGCCTGGAGAATGCCAATGGATGGAGGAGCCTGGCGGGCTACAGTCCATGGGTGGCACAGAGTTGGACATGACTGAGCAACTAAGCACAGCACAGCACACACACTATACCAGTGTGCACCACTGGAAAGCCCCTGGTGAGGATAATCTCCAAGAAAGAATCTTGTATTTATTGGTACATGGCACTGACTGGAAGTAAACATCTTAAAACCATACCAAATTTTGTGTTGCCGAGACTAAAATTGTTGTTGTTCAGTCACTAGTTCGTATCTGACTCTTTGCAATGCTATGGACAGGAGCACATGAGGCTTCCCTGTCCCTCACCATCTCCCAGAGTTTGCTCAAATTCATGTCTGTTGAGTCGTGATGCCATTCAGCCATTTCATCCTGTCACCCTCTTTTCCTCTTGACCTCAATATTTATTGGCATCAGGGTCTTTTCCAATGAGTCAGCTCTTCACATCAGGTGGCCAAAATATTGGAGCTTCAGCTTCAGCATCAGTCCTTCCAATGAATATTCAGGGTTGATTTCCTTTAGGATTGACTAGTTTGATCTATACTCCAGGGGACTCTTGACTAAAATAATCTTTTACCCTTTGAGTCTTAAACAATAAGGTCTATTCATATATCATTTTAATTGATGCACAGAATTCCATACTGTAAATAAGTTGCATTTGTTTATTTAGTCATCTACGATGGGCATTAGATTTGTATCAGTTTTTAAGATATTATAGATTTGAAGAAGAAGGCTGAATTCTTGGCAAGGCCATGATAGATCTAGTTCTGGTACATATCCTAAACTCAGTAAATTTTATTTTATTGAATTTAGTCACATGGTAGAGCTACTATTTGCATCTGCATATACAGTAGAATAATTGGTCAGTATAATTCATTTTAGAATAGGACCTATGATTTGTAGTTTCAGTGAATGGAAGGCCTTGAGAATGCCGTGGTATTGGCATTTGTGATATTCCTCTGCGCTTGATGTATTCCTTTGAAAAAGGATAATATTCCTAGTGTGAATCAATTCTATCAGTTACAGAGCAATATTGAAAAACAAAGCATCTGAAATAGCCCATTGGTCTCCCCAAATAATACTGATACCTGTAAATGCTCAAACTACCACACAATTGCACTCATCTCACATGCTAGTAAAGTAATGCTCAAAATTCTCCAAGCCAGGCTTTAGCAATATGTGAACCGTGAACTTCCTCATGTTCAAGCTGGTTTTAGAAAAGGCAGAGGAACCAGAGATCAAATTGCCCACATCCACTGGGTCATGGAAAAAGCAAGAGAGTTCCAGAAAAACATATATTTCTGCTTTATCGACTATGTCAAAGCCTTTGACTGTGGATCACAGTAAACTGTGGAAAATTCTGAAAGAGATGGGAATACAAGACCACCTGATCTGCCTCTTGAGAAATTTGTATGCAGGTCAGGAAGCAACAGTTAGAACTGGACATGGAACAACAGACTGGTTCCAAATAGGAAAAGGAGTACGTCAAGGCTGTATATTGTCACCCTGCTTATTTAACTTCTATGCAGAGTACATCATGAGAAACGCTGGACTGGAAGAAACACAAGCTGGAATCAAGATTGGCGGGAGAAATATCAATCACCTCAGATATGCAGATGACACCACCCTTATGGCAGAAAGTGAAGAGGAACTCAAAAGCCTCTTGATGAAAGTGAAAGGAGAGTGAAAAAGTTGGCTTAAAGCTCAACATTCAGGAAACTAAGATCATGGCATCCGGTCCCATCACTTCATGGGAAATGGATGGGAAAACAGTGGAAACAGTGTCAGACTTTATTTTTTTGGGCTCCAAAATCACTGCAGATGGTGACTGCAGCCATGAAATTAAAAGATGCTTACTCCTTGGAAGGAAAGTTATGACCAATAACTTTATAATAGATAGCATATTCAAAAGCAGAGACATTACTTTGCCAACAAAGGTCTGTCTAGTCAAGGCTATGGTTTTTCCTGTGGTCATGTATGGATGTGAGAGTTGGACTGTGAAGAAGGCTGAGCGCCGAAGAATTGATGCTTTTGAAGTGTGGTGTTGGAGAAGACTCTTGAGAGTCCCTTGGACTGCAAGGAGATCCAGCCAGTCCATTTGGAAGGAGATCAGCCCTGGGATTTCTTTGGAAGGAATGATGCTAAAGCTGAAACTCCAGTACTTTGGCCACCTCATGCAAAGAGTTGACTCATTGGAAAAGACTCTGATGCTGGGAGGGATTGGGGGCAAGAGTAGAAGGGGACGACAGAGGATGAGATGGCTGGATGGCATCACTGACTCGATGGACGTGAGTCTGAGTGAACTCCGGGAGTTGGTGATGGACAGGGAGGCCTGGTGTGCTGTGATTCATGGGATCGCAAAGAGTCGGACACGACTGAGCGACTGAACTGAACTGAACTGAACTGAACCGGTCCCAACCTAGTCAGTATTATTTGGGGAGACCAGTGAGCTATTTCAGATGCTTTGTTTTTCAATATTTCTCTGTAACTGATAGAACTGAGTAACACTAGGAAAATGGAAGGCCTTGAGAATGCTGTGGTGTGGCACATGTGGTGTTCCTCTTTGCACTGGAGGTGTTCTTTTATTGACAGCAGATCCCTCATACACTAGTTCCTTTGTCTAACCCAACTCCTATTCCTGTGTCCTCTTCGTCCTCTTTTCCGCCCTCTGCTGCCTTCCGCCGTCCTGTGCTTCTTCTCACAGAGCTGGGGCAGCCTCGCAGGGGCTCCAGGCTTGTGCCTCTTCCCCGCTCCCTGTCTCATCCTTTGCCTTCTTGCAGCTGTTTTGCCTTTACCTTGTTCGTGTCTTTTTTAACAGAAAATGAACTCTGTGCTTTATTACTTTCCTATCTCAAAACTTAATTATGCTTACACTATGGACAGGAAAGAAGTAAGAAGAAAAAAGGGTATGCTTTTCAGATTTCACAGGAAATAATTGGCGAAGATATTTTGGAGTAATTGTGGCAAAAGGTCACATTTTATGAATATTTGCCCTCTTTTTATTTAATAGTATCCTAACCTTTATATTATTAATATTATTTGCAATACTCTGCAGTTATAGAATGGGAATGTTGCAATGAAGTCATTTATTCACTTAATTTTGAATAAATAGCCAAATTTTCTCTAGTAATCTTTTACACAAAAGAACCCTCAAATTCATTTACTTTAAAAAATGTAAACATTTTTTAGTTGATGAACCATGATTATAATAATAATTAACATCTATCATGTAACCCATTTTCATAAAGTAGGATTATTAGCATCATTACTTAATTTAAAAGTCTTATCATTTTTTAACTTTAATCCCATATATGTATTTTTTATCTTTCTAATGACTTATACCATTGAGACCTATAGGGTAGTCAATTATATTTCAAGGTCAGAGAAAAAAGAATTAAGAAAACAAAAGCTCTCAGATAATTTTTTAAAAAATAATAATTTAGCAGAAGACTCAGGCTAGAGGCTAGAAGATTGACATAGAGTTTTTTTCCCCATTTATGTTAGTCTGGGCACAAGAGAAAAATACATATAAAATAAAATACATTTTCTTTTAAATTTATTGTGATATTTTCCTTTTTTTCAAAGTATAGATACTCATATATAATTTTAAGACACCTTTTTCCATGTTTATCTGTCCTTTATGAATAGTAATTGTCATGCTTCTTCATGCCTGTGCTGAGTCACTTTGTTTGTGTATGACTCTTTGCAACCCTATGGACCATGGCCCTCTAGGTTCCTCTGTCCATGGATTCTCCAGGCAAGAATCCTAAAGTGGGTTGCCATTTCCTTCTCCAGGGGATCTTCCCCACCCAGGGATTGAACCCATGTCTCTTTACATCTCCTGCATTGGCAGGTGAGTTCTTTACCTCTAGTGTCACCTGGGAAGCCCATCATGCTTCTTGTTTTTTTTTGGTTACTTTTCTCAGTCACTCAGTCATGTCCAACTTTTTGCAACCCCATGGACTGCAGCATGCCAGGCTTCCCTGTCCTTCACCATCTCCCAGAGTTTGCTCAAATTCGTGTCCATCGAGTCAGTGATACCATCCAGCCATCTCATCCTCTGTTGTCCTCTTCTCCTCCTGCCTTCAGTCTTTCCCAGTTTCAGGGTCTTTTCCAATCAGTTGGCTCTTTGCATCAGGAGGCCAAAGTATCAAAGCTTCAGCTTCAGCATCAGTCCTTCCAATGAATATTCAAGACTGATTTCCTTTAGAATTGGCTGGTTTGATCTCTTGCTGTACAAGGGACTCTCAAGAGTCTTCTCCAACACCACAGCTCAAAAGCCTCAATTCTTTGGTGCTCAGCCTTCTTTATGGTCCAACTCTCACATCCATACATGACTGCTGGAAAAACCATAGCTTTGACTGTACAGACCTTTGTCGGCAAAGTAATGTCTCTGCTTTTTAATACGCTGTCTAGATTTGTCATAGCTTTTCTTCCAAGGAGCCGGTGTCTTTTAATTTCATGGCTTCAGTTGCCATCATGCTTCTTAATTGAGTGTGAGTGCTAAGCTTTGATTGGGCTTCCCTGGTGGCTTAGTGGTAAAGAATCCACCTGCAGTGCAAGAGATGTGGGCTCAATCCCTGGAACGGGAAGATCCCTCAGAGAAGAAAATGGCAACCCACCACAGTATTTTTGCCTGGGAAATCCCAGAAACAGAGGAGCCTAGTGGGCTACAGTCCTTGGGGTTGCAAAGAGTGGACAGGACTTAACAACCTAACAACCACCACTACCACCACCACCTTTGGATAGATTATATATTTAAATATTACTTTAAATACTTTGAATCATACAGTTCAACTTTGTGTAAAATTTTTTTAGAAGTGTCGTTTTAGTTTGCTTTTTCTGATTAAACATGCTCTCAGTAAGAAAAACTTTAAAAACACAGAAGAAACAAACATAAATTTTTTGTAATCCCATCATCATCCATATATAAACATTATGAATATTTTGACAAATAAAACTGGAAGTATGGTGTATATATATATAGTTTTGTATTCTGTTTTTGGAGGCAGAATGACCTTGTTTACATTTGCAGCATATAAACATGAATATAGACAATGGTTATGCAAAAATGGGAACAGAGACCAGTTATATGTAAGAGTTAATTTAGAGCAGAGATGATAGTGGCTTGAGGGGGCTGGTAGAAGTAAAGAGTGGTGAGATTCTGGACTTATTTGCATTTTGACAGTACAACTTACAGAATTTCTGATTTGTATGTGAAGTATGAAAGAGATGACTCAAGGATGATCTTCAGCAATTGGGTGAATGAGATTGATACTTAAACTGTCAATTATTTTAATAAGCCATGTAATATTCCATCATGTGAATGTACTTAAATGTATTTAAATGTTTTCCTGTTGTTGGATATTCAGATTGTGTCCCTTTTCACTGTTAAAAATTAGTATGTATATCTTACAATTAAGTCTTTGACCATGGAGTTGATTGTATTCTCAAGATAGAGCTCAAGATGCAGATTTTTTGGGTTCAAAAGACATAGCTCTTTTAAAGTGGTGTGTGTGTCTTTAAAGCTGTGAATATTTTTTCAGAACCCATGTTTACATTGAGTGTATACGAGCACCTGCTTTGCCCCATCCTCATTGGCTTTGGGTGTCAGTACATATTATTGTGAAAACACAAGTAACAGCAAATCAAAACTAGGAAGCTTTGCCAGTTTGGCAAATAAGAAATGATATATTGTTTTGTTTTGCACTGAGCATAAAGAATAACAATGAATTTCCACACACACAGATGTTTTTTGTTCACATAGTTCTGTGTGAAGGTAATTTGCTATTTGTAGTGTGGTAGTGGTAGTGGTGGTTTAGTTGCTAAGTCATGTCTGACTCTTGTGACCCCATGGACTGTAGCCCACAAGGCTCCTCTGTCCATGGGATTCTCCAGGCAAGAATACTGGAGTGGGTTGCCATTTCCTTCTCCAATTTGTGTAGTTTTAGAAAAGAGGAAGAACTAAAATTTCTGAGTATATACTTCAGTTAGATATATTGTGAGGCACTTCATATTATTTTATTTAACAGTTACAAAATGCTCAGAGATAAGTATTATTGTTTAAATTTTATATATAAAGAAACATATCTGCAGAGAATTTGCCAATATACATACAGAAATTGCTGTATAGAGAAGCAGAATACATTTATTAATATTGCTTGAAAGCCTTCTGTTTGGGATGTTACTAGGTTTAAAGGGAGAAGGCAATGGCACCCCACTCCAGTACTCTTGCCTGGAAAATCCCATGGACGGAGGAGCCTGGAAGGCTGCAGTCCATGGGGTAGCTAAGAGTCGGGCATGACAGAGTGACTTCACTTTCACTTTTCACTTTCATGCATTGGAGAAAGAAATGGCAACCCTCTCCAGTGTTCTTGCCTGGAGAATCCCAGGGATGGGGGAGCCTGGTGGGCTGCCGTCTATGGGGTCGCACAGAGTCAGACACGACTGAAGCGACTTAGCAGCAGCAGGTTTAAAGAGTATTACTGTTGATAAATTATCCTACTAATTTGTTAAAACATAAAATTTTAATATATTTTAGAAAAATAGAATGCTTGCTTCATATTTATTTAATGGGTAAGTTGATAAGTGCTATATGTTTTTTTGGTGTATTATCAGACTGTTTTCCATCACAGAGTAAAAAATTATTTGCCTTTTCACAAATTCATTCTTAAGTTAGTTTTTGAACTAACTACTTCTACACTTGAAAACATGCATATACCTGTCACCTGTCATATGTTGCCTACTTAAGGAAGATTCAGTAGTAATGAATCTTACTTTCCCTTATCAATCCTCTTAATCATACTCCGAATTAGGCTACATGGAAGAGAAAATTCTCTCTTGAGCTTTACAAGAAGAAATTGCACAATTTCAAAAGTCCCATTTTAATATATAAAAAATACTATATGAGCTTTTCTATTCTTACTCATATTCATGTGTATACATATATACACATACTCTGTTATATGTATATATACATATATACTATACAGTTGTGGGCTTCCCTGGTGGCTCAGTGGGTAAAGAATCTGCCTTCAGTGCATTAGATTCAGGAGTCATGGGTTTGATACCTGGAAGGGGAAGATCCCCTGGAGGAGGGCTTGGCAACCTACTCCAGTATTCTTGCCTAGAGAATCCCATGGACAGAGGAGCCTGGCAGGCTGCAGTCCATGAGATCACAAAGAGTCAGATGTGACTGAGCATGCACGCATGGACTATACAGTTGTACACTTTATAAAAATAAATTATACTTCAGGTGTGTATATATTTCATTTATGTGTAAATTGCATATATATTATGTATTTATATATTTTTTTACATATAAGTTATATATATTAAATAGATATAAATGCAGTTTATCAATGTAACAGTTTTGTGTAAAGACTCTGATGCTGGGAGGGATTGGGGGCAGGAGGAGAAGGGGACGACAGAGGATGAGATAGCTGGATGGCATCACTGACTCGATGGACGTGAGTCTCAGTAAACTCCAGGAGTTGGTGTTGGACAGGGAGGCCTGGCGTGCTGCGATTCATGGGGTCACAAAGAGTAAGACACGACTGAGTGACTGATCTGATCTGATATATTTCTTCTTCTATATATTACTTATCTATGTAAATATATGAACTATACATGTATGTGTATCTGAATGTATTTAGGAATGTATATTGTTAGAAACCTGTTCTAGGACATGTTTTGGGTGTGGTCTTTGTCATTCGTGTGTTCAGTCTTCTACTGACTTTTTGCCCTCAAGGTCTTGCTTCACCCTAAGTTATAAGTTAGAAGGTGTGTGCTGCCCCTGGGTTTTGGCAAGTACTTTCATTCCCATGATCTTATGGTCTGAATTTACAAAGCCTGTGCCATAGTAAGATCTAGATTTCACAGATTTTCTTTTTTTTTTCTTTCTCTCTCTCTCTTTTTTTTTTGCAATTAAGTAAAATCTTTTACTGAAATAGTAGAACAGAGCAAAGTTCATGCCGGAAGCTGGCCGATTTCTATCATATAAACTCTTTAAGAAATGAATATCTGTGTACAATTAGGTATCTAATTGTTTACTATTTATCCCCAGACTCATCATTGCACCTTGATTGGAATGGTTCCTTTTAATTTACTCTGGGGCTTCCCAGGTGGCCCAGTGGTACAGAACCCATCTGCCAGTGCAGAAGACACAGGTTCGATCCCTGGGTCAGGAAGATCCCCTGGAAAAGAAAATGGCAACCCACTACAGTATTTCTTGCCTGGGAAATCTCATAGACAGAGGAACCTGGCGGGTTATAGTCTTTGGGGTGGCAAAGAGTCAGATATGACTTAGCAACTAAAATAACAATATATACATGTATCCATTATCCCCCCAGTGCTGCTCAACTGAAACTATCACAATATTATTAGTTAGCTATACCCCAATACAAAATAAAAAATCAAAAAAAGCCCATTGCAACAACGAATTGACTCTGATAGCTCATAGTGGTCAAATCATTGTTTGAATCCCATCTTGGCTCACAGTACTATTGTGAGATAGTCGTTAATCCACGTGGTTTTGAGACTTGAGGCCAGTCTGCTGTTAAAATATTTCCTTTCCTCTTGGCTTCTCAGAACTGGATGGTGGAAATCCATTTACTTCTGAGGTCACACTAGTGGTAGAGAACCTGCCTGCTAATGCAGGAGATGTAAGAGATGCGGGTTCTAACCCTGAGGTAGGAAGAACCCCTGGAGGAGGAAATGGCAACCCACTCCAGTGTTCTTGCCTGGAGAATCCCATGGACAAAGGAGCCTGCCAGGCTATAGTCCATGAGGTCACAAAGATTCAGACACAACTGAAGTGACTTAGTACACAATTCACTTACTACACTTAATGGATTCCCTGGTGCCTCAGATGGTAAAGAATCTGCTTGCAATGTGGGAGACCTGGGTTCAATGCCTGGGTTGGGAAGATCCCCTGGAGAAGGAAATGGCAATCCACTCTACTGTTCTGGCCTGGAGAATCCCATGGACAGAGGAGCCTGGTGCTCTACAGTCCACCGGGTCGCAGAGTTGGACATGACTGAGCGACTAACACACACACACCACATACTTATAGGAAAGTTGGAAGAACTTCCTTTTTCTCTTTTTTGAATGTAATTCTCCCAAGTGTCTCCCCTCTAATGGCATGGGAGTAGGAAATGGAATCACCCCAGCTTTTCTTCTTCCACTTATGACTGAATCTCAGATGAAAATATATTTTCTAGTTCACAGGATTAGAAATAAAACCCATTGATTTGCCTCACGTTTGCAGAATTCATATTGCTACAGCCTTCTGCCTTAAGAACTTCAATCCCATAATTGGTAACTGGAAGTACAGACAAGGCATAGATGAGACTAGGCAGTGGTGGGTGGGTGGTAGGCGGCCATCCCAGCCTTAGTTCAAAGAGTGTTTCTTTGATGTAGGCAAGTGGGAATGTGACTCTCACACCTTTGGGCTTCCATGAGGATTTTGAATCACACTCATAATATAACTCCTATGGATTAGACGCTTTGTACGTATTTTCTGTAATCTTTGCAGTTACCTGGAAAGATAACATAGAATACATAAATATAAATTATGAATATAAAATGAGCTAAGGATCAGAGTTCTGAACACATTTTCCGAGAATCACGTATTTGTAGATTTTGGAGTCAGAATTTGAAATCAGGGTCTGCCCAACCCTAGTCTATTTTATTTCCAATATACATTTTCTTTCAGAGTTTGGGGAATTTTATTTTCTATGAGAGATTTTTTTTTTAAAAAGAGAATTGATGAAAATAGCTACAAATAGAAATTGGAATAATTCTAGAAGTGTCTTAATCTGCAGCTATTTAGCTTTCAAATACTTTTCTTCAACTTGAGTGTTTATAATTTAGACTACTTGAAATTCAGTTCAGTAGTGATGACAGGAGAGTACCAAAATGAGGTAGATGGTGAGCCTCAGAGCAGTAACATTTCTGCCCTGTACAATAATACTCAATAGATGCTTCAGAATACATTCTCACTTCCTCGTGCTTTTTGCTCTTTTCTCTTTCTGGGACATCTGTTAGTCTGTCAGAAGTCAAGTATCCTGACTTGATCCTTTGTGGTTCTTATAATTTATCTTCTATGTTGTCTTAGCATTTTAGATTCAGGCACAGCCTGTATGTTTCTCTTAATTTTTCTGTTTATTTTATATTGGTATCATATTTTTAATTTCTCATAATTGCTTTATTTCCCTGGTTCTCTTTTTGTACCATCTTTTAAGAAAGTTTCTGTATCTTCTTAAATTGGTGTTTTTTTTTTAATTGTGTGTTTTAATAGGCAATAAACAATTTTTTAAGTTTTCTTTCTCCTGGTCTTTATATATATATATATTTTTTTGTTGTTGTTGTTGTTGTTGTTCAGTTTGTTTCTATTGCTCTTTCTTTCATGTTGGAGGTGTGGATGATTGCATTTTCCCCAAATGGCCACAGTGATATTTCCGGTCCCACAAATGCTTCCTGAACCTTCTACTCTTATACCAAGAAGTGAAGTCTACTTCCCTGTCTGAAGTTGGGTGGCACTTTTGGCTGTCCCTATGGGTAGAACAAGGGGCTTCCAAGGTGGTGTAGTGGTAAAGAATCTGCCTGCCAATGCAGGAGGTGCATGAGATGTGTGTTTTATCCCTCGGTCAAGAAGATCCCCTGTATTCTTGCCTGGAAAACTCCATGGACAGAGGAGCCTGGCAGGGTACAGTCCACAGGGTCACAAAGAGGTGGACACAACTGAGTGACAAGGACAAAGTGACACCGCAGGGCTTGCAGACCCAGGTCACGAAGGCCGCATGGCTCTGGCCTGCTCATTCTCTCACTGTAACTCTCGCCTCTCTCACTCTCATCTCTCTCTGGGCTCTCTCTCAGTGTTCTCCGTTGGAATCTTGCCACCATTCTCTGAGGAGGTCCAGGTCATGTGGTATACTATGTAGGGCTGTTTTCAGCCAGCAGCTCCAGCCAAGTTCTCCTTCAACAGGCCAGCAGCCACGGCCAGACATGGGAATGAGCCTTCAGATGATTTCACACCCCAGCCTTCTGCCAAGGCCCCAGTTATCAAGGAGCAGAGACTGCAGTCCTTGCCGTGCCCTGTTTTATTTCCTGATCCCAGAATGCATGAGCCTAATAAATTGTTTTACACCCCTGCAGTTTGGAGTAATTTGTTATGTAGCCTTAGAAACTGGAACCTAGGCTTTTCTCAAATTTATGGTAAGACTTGTTTGGTCATTCACAGTTACAGATGAAGGAAAAGAAAAGCTAATTAGGAGCTCTTTGTACAGAGACAAGACTTGATGGCTGGCTGGCTTTCCTTTACAGTGAGTGGGCTGTGAGCCAGCTGTTAGGCTGGGTGACCCCCAAATGCAGATATTGGTCTTTGTTCTGTGGCACTCTCACCCATACCTAGCTGCCTTTCTCTCTCTTAGAGAACTCAAGTCTTATTTGGTTTTGGTTTGTTTTATGGAATAAATTTTTGTTTTCCTTGCTGGTGGATGTCTGTATCCAGAGGAGTCTGCCTGTTTAGGGGAGGGGCCTATGGGTGTGGTTGATTATTTTGGGTGTGGTCTTTCACCTGACTCCTGTCTTCTGCCCCTGGACCTACTCCTGCCCTGTATCGTGCCTTGTGTTTTCACATCTTGAGTCTTTCAGTTTGTCGAGCACCACTACCCTTCTTTTCTGTACTCATCTTCCACTTAGACTCTAGGCTGGAGCTTCCTCTATTGCACTTCATTTTTTTTCCAGCTGTTTTTGCTTTTCATATATATCTTTTGAAAATTTTGTTCTGTAGATAGGCAGTCTCCCTTTTTATTGTTTTTTGTTGATACTTTTTCCTAAAACAGAGTTTTCATAGGGAGAGGAAATATCGTTTTGAACTGGACTTTGGGCCTTCTTGAATCAGTTGCCTATGTATTTCTATAGAAATATTTCATTTCACCTAAGTTTGAAAATGTGTTCATATATACCTGGGAGTATGCTATATCTTTACTTATACTCATTAAAAGTTAGCATATGTCTGATATTATCTTTCTTGCTCCTAGTTTAGTATGTATGTTTAATCTGATTGAGCTAGTTAGGTGAGAGTGTCTTTAGGTTTTGTTTCTTGTAGATTGAATAAACCTTTTGGGTTTAAAAATGTTGGGATACTTAAACCTCTAGTTTCACATATCCAAACTGTTGTAGCTGAATAGGCTTTTCTCCTTCTAAGTTATGCCTGACCAATTAATGTTAGAATTCTCCATACAAGGTCTGCTTTCCTCTGGGCCAGAGTGAGGGAAAAGTACTAACTTTGTTATTTCTTATTACCCACTTAAAATCTGAGATGAGAAATTTTTTTTATTAGAAATCTTTAATGGTAGAACTTCTTAACAGAGTGAATATAGGGGCTATAGAATTTAGAGGAATAAAGGATGAATTAATATTTTACTTTGTAAAATTAATAATATTTCTACCATAAAGAGATAGGATGAGGGATCAGTTTGGGGAATGCAAGAAAGATTTTTATTTCACATTTTGGTTTTATTTAATTTGATCATAATTGATCAAATAAAATGATCATAAATTTGGGGGAATATATAATTGGTAGTTGTAGTAAAGTATGGTGAAAGAGGTAAGGAGTAGATGAAATATATTGGAAGATTTGAAAGGAAGAGCAGACAACTGTAGGGGAGATCTAAATTTGGAAGGCAATAAAGAAAAGAGGTATAGAAAAACAGGACCTAAAAAGGGGATCCCCAATCCCTAGGTTGGGAAGATCCCCTGGAGAAGGGAATGTCTGCCCACTCCAGTGTTGTTGCCTGAAGAATTCCACTGGCAGAGGAGCCTTTTGGGGGCTGTAGCCCAAGGGATTGCAAAGAGTCAGATACGACTGAGTGACTAACACTTTCACTTTCAAATAAGTTGTATGTGAATAGTTTCATTGAAAACATTCCCATTGGTGTCAGATGCCCAGAAATAGTGTGTAGTAAGTTTGAATCAGTTTGAAAATATCTCTGTATAGGCTTAGATTTAAAAAGAATAACTTTATTGATTTATTTTTGACTGTGCTGGGTTTTCTTTACTGCGTGGGCTTTTCTCTAGTTGTGGAGAGCAGGGACAACTCTCTAGTTGCAGTGCACAGGCTTCTCACTGACGTAGCTTCTCCTGTGCAGAGCACAGGCCTTAGGATGCATGGGCTCCAGTAGTTGCAACACATGAGCTCAGTAGTTGTGCCTCCTGGGCTTTAGAGCACAGGCTCAGTAGTTGTGGCACACGGGCTTAGGTGCTCTGCAGCAAGTAGAATCTTCCTGGATCAGGGATCGAACCCGTGTCTCCTGCATTGGCAGGCGGATTCTTTACGTTGAGCCACCAGGGAAGCCCTAGGCTTAGTTTATAAGTACCAACTCATTAAGAGAAGATAGTTTTCAAAGGAAAAATTTATTCAATGAATAGCTGTTCCTGTTCCCAGGTACATCTGTTTACTGGGAGAGAACAGGTAAGTGTGCATTTATGTATAGTACAGAGTAGAGAGGGCCAGCACAGAGACAGATGGTACTAAAGAAGCCTAAATGATAATATTTGTAAAGGCCATTTGTTGCCAGAGAATTGTTAAGATTTTCAGTAAAACTGTTTCTCTCTGTAAGATTATTTTACTCTTCTCTAAAAATATCTCAGAAAATTAGCTTCTGTTTATTTGAAGAAAGAGTCACCAGGGTTTATATATCCTTAGTTCATAAGTGAGCTTTCTCCTTCTTAATTGGCATGTGGAAGAGGCCGGAAGTGGACACTGACACATGGAGTCCTGCCTTGGCTGCAACAGTGGTGGAACCAGAGACCAGATTTCACGTGGTGAAGCATAGAAAGACTTTATCTATTGAGTGATAATTGTGTCTGGTTCTTTGCTAGACACTTCAAATATATTATCACGTTCAATCCTTATAGCAACCCATTATATAGGCAGCATAATTTCTTGTTTTGCAGATTAGGAAAATAAAACTCAGGGATGTTAGTAATTTGACCAAAGTTCCTTAGCAAGTAAATATTAAAGTAGGAATTTGTATTTAGATTTGTTGGCTTTAAATTCTTTCTATTACGTTTACTGTGTGGATGGAGAATGAAAGTAGTAGATATAGATTTTTACTTTGGGGGACTTAACAATGATGAAAAGAAAAGATGATATATGATAAGCTGAAGGAAGAGTCTGATAAAGTGAAGTTTAAAAAAATGAGGACCACATAGGTATGTCTGAATGGAAGGCTGTGATTCTGAAAATACATAAAGATGAGAGAGAATGAGAAGAAAGAGATGAAAGATCTGAGGCTGTGAGATTGGGTGAATAGGGTACTGTGAAAGTTAGTTACTAATTTTAAGGTCTAAATTATCCAAAACTTAAATAGCTATTAATCTGTTTACCATGTGTTTTTTCTCACTCTGAGAAGACTCTGCAAAATTTGCTATACAAGAGATTCATCTTATATATGTTAAAACTATGTATATACTATGTATAAGACCCATGTTAAAATTCTATGAAAGAGCTCTGTGTCATAATGGTAGCAAATATGAAAAGCTTATTACTGAATGAGTGAGAGTGGGGACATATGTGGAGATTAAGGAGAATAAACTTATCTGTCTTCTTTTGTAGAGAAGTTGGTATTCTATTGAGTTGCTGAGATTTGACAAAGTTATTGGCCCTCAAGCAGTGCACAACTGGTAGTACCCAGAAAACCCCTTGTTGGAATGCTATTTGGAATAGTTTTTATACTTTCATAAGTGATTAAGACATTAAGTGAATATCTGGTTTAAACTAAATATCCTTACAAGAAAGTGTTTTTGTTGTTTGTTTCTATGGTGGTGAAAAGTTCTGAGAAGTAAGACTTGAAAGATAACCAGATCTGGATGACCTGTTGAGATTTACTTTAGCTTTAACTGTTTCACATACATTATACACAGGGTGTATGTAAACAACCTCTATAGTATTATAATTCATATGTTATTCCAGTAACAGAAGAAAGTGATATTTACTTTCTTAAGTTCTGTACTATTGTTTGCTGCTTTATTAGACAGAAAGCATTTTAAAAATGAGATTTCCCCCCAAACGAAACAACCCCCCCAAAACAACTACCAAATCTTTCCAATCAATTCTAAAGACAATAAAGTTGATTATAATAGGAAGTGTAGACACTGGGATGGAGATATTCTTTAATGTTACTCTGTTTCTCACGTGAAACCATGCACTTAGAGTCTTTGGCCATGATATCAGAAACTTTTCTCTCTGAACTACTGATTCTCTGCTTATTATTTATTGGGAGTAGAAAATGAAGCCATTGGATATTGGAAGACAATCAAGAATCAATTAGTATTGTGCATTTTTGCAGTTCTATAAAGATAGATTGAAAACACTGTTTAAGAATTATGTAGACTCCTTCATGTTGATGTTTGACAGCAAACAACAAAATTCTGTAAAGCAGTTACCCTTCAATTAAAGAATAAATTTAAAAAATGAAAAAAGAAACCTTCAAGCCCCGTAAAAATAAAGAATTTTGTAGAATCTTATGTGTTTAGAAATTGAACACAGAGACCCTGTTGAATTTATTTAAAGTTGAGTGATTCATCATATCATAAATGAATTCCTTTGAGCCATTTACCAATTTTGGCTCTCTCCCTCAACTTTTCTTAAGGCCATCTCTTAATTTTTATGATCACAGAACTCTATTTTGTAAGTACTTTAAAATATATTAGCAGCTTCAAAGATCAAATGAAAATGAAACTAGAAGTTAGGTCATGTAAAAGAAAGGCACCTCACTAGGAGTATTTTTAGCGTCTAAGAAGTAAAACCACACTTGACACTTTCTTAATCTTCTATTTCTATTAACTTATGAAACCTGGAACTGGAGGCTTAATGGTATTATTTCTACATTGTAATTATACTAATAAACATCTTTGTCCATGACCTTGGAATTTACAGTGCAGTAGGAAAGATTTATTGACTTATGCTTTGGAAGAAGAATGGGATTATTGCATAAGTAGATTGCATGCTAAGCACATGTACTTGCATACCGTTTATTCCAGTTAGTTTGAGCTGTTAACTTTTCTTTAGATTTTCTTGCAAAAATAGAGAGGGTTCTTGTTAAATCCAGATTCCTAAGAGATCTTTGTTACATTATTGAGTCGACTACAAAGTAACTACTTTACCTTGAAATGCACAAGAAGAATCAATAGGCCTACAAAACTGCCTTTTAAGAAAATGTTTGAAATCATATTTTTCCTGGTAGCCTAAATATCAGTGTGTATGATTTTTCTTGGTTTCTGTCTTTCTCTGGTTTTGTTGCAATATTAAAGTCCCTTCGAGTTAGAGGCTGAGTATTTTGGTTTTGATTTCTCTTTTGTCCCCTGCCCTGGCCTCCTCTTTGTTTGTCTTACTTTCTGTGAAGAAGCGCTGCTTACAAGGAATTTTCCTTCGGGTGCCTTTACTTTTTATGTTAATATAATATCCCTATGATCTCCATTTCCTTTTCACTATAGTTGAAGTCTAAAAACATTTTATTTTTTAAGCTTTTAGTTGTGCAACACCATAGAAAGGCCACAAAAGTCTACAGTGGGCGTTTGCATGTTGAAACCTCTTCTCAAGTGATGTACAAGTCAAATCTCTTTCTCCTCTAATTAGACCTTATTCAGTTGTGACTGGCGTTTGATCTCTTGGCACTCTGTCCTTAAATGAAGTTAAATTTTAGTCTGAAATATACATTTCAGTCTGAAAGCCTGCATTTTCAAGTATATGTGAACTATTTGGAATTTTGTAAATGATATTCATTTATGTCATGCCACATAAAATACGTAATGACTGAAGTTGATTTTTGCCATGTTAAATGAGAGTCTTTAGTTTCTTTAAATAATTTCTTCTATGATTAATTGAATTGATACTAGGTTCAAGATACTTTATGTATTGTGAAATGCACTTTGATAAACTTATAACTTGTATTTGCTCAGTGGTTTATTTTATTGTTAACTATGGAGGGGGTTCTCTGAAATTTTATAAACATCCTTTGTGGACTGTGGTTTCAGGAACTGTTTACATTTTATTAGCATTTGTTGCTGAATTAGAGATTAGTTTCTCAGAACTCTGCTAAGTAATGTGCAGATAATATTTCACCTACTATTAAAATAATTTTTGAGATAAATATTATTATCCATAATTAACTGATGAGGAAACCAAGGCACAGAGAATTTAACTAATCCCAGGTTGCCAGGCTAGTGAATTGGTGGTACAAGGACTAAGCCCAGAGATGTTGATTGATAATGATGTTAATAATAGTAAGACTTTTCTCCTTACAACCGAGTTAATTGTAGTGAATGGATGAACCTAGAGCCTCTTAAACAGAATGAAGTAAATCAGAAAGAGAAAAACAAGTATCATATATTAACACATACATATGGAATTCAGAAAAATGGTACTGGTAAGCCTAGTAGATAACAGACTTGTGGACACAACAGGGGAAGGTGAGGGTAGGCTGAATTGAGAAGGTAACATTGATATATATATGTTATCACATGTAAAATAATGAGAAGTTGCTGTATGACACAGGGAGCCTAGCCTGGCACTCTGTGATGACCTAGGACGGGGGGATGTGAGGGAACAGGGCAGGCTTACCAGGGAGGAGATATATACATAATTATGACTGATTCATGTTGTTGTAGAGCAGAAACCAACAGAACATTGCAAAGCAATTTCCTACCAATTAAAAATTAAAAAAGACTTTTATCTATAAATATCGTTTGCTTTGAGTACACTATAACAATGACACCAACCATACACTAATTATAAGTATTCTGTGGTTTACTATGAAAATGCTTTTATTTGTTGTTTTAGGAGGCCAGTTTTTATAGTAAAGAGTACATTGTAATTTAAAGAGCTAATCAAAATTTATTTACTGTCTGAAAGTGTTAATTTTAGTTTTCATTAATCTGAGACTTAGTCATGGCTTTGTTTCGGAAATATTTAACTATGTTCAATTATAGTAACCAACTTTAGAATATTACATTTATAATAGAGTGAGCGTAAATTAAAATGTCTCAGACTTGGAGAAAATTACCTAATTATATGTTTATATTTGTAACATGATTAGGTGACAGTGTTTAACTCATTTTAGAGGTGATTTTACCTCTATGTGTTCTAAATCATGCCTTTCTGTTTGTAGGAAACAGTATGCTCAAGTTTTATTTGGAAGTTTAGTAATATTTTACTGTTACATCACTAATTCAACATGCTGTTTCAGAAAATACCAGGGCTTACTAATTTTAAAATTAGAATTTTATTTTAGTATTTTCACAATTAAAGTGTTACCTAGTGAATGACTTTTTAGTGCTTCTATCTTAGGGAATGTGTATAAGTGTTATTTTCTATGTTTTAATTCCAGAAGAATATATAAGGTAGTATTAACTTCTGTAAAATTAGGATGCCTGAAACTACAAAGAGTAAAACATATTTTTCAGTTTTGTCTTCTGATAATGAAAACCATCCCAAATTCCAAAATGTTGTTAAGGAAGTGTATGTACTTTACCATGATTATTGTTAAAGAGTACCAACTAGGTAAAATCACTGTGATTGATGAAACAGCAACATCTTTATAGTGGTTTCATCTTATTTCAGGAGTAAAGGCAGAGTGTCAAAGTGGACCAGAATCATCAAGTGTACTTATGTGGTAGAAATAGAAATCATTTGTTTTTCTGATCTAAGTCTTGTGGCATAGAACAGACATAGAGTCCTTGTGGAATTTAGAAAATCGTTTATCAGCAGAGAATGTGTATTTAAGACTTCTATGCTGTGTCATGGCTAAAAGCCTTAAAAAGAGGCAACTTTAATTATAAAGGGGGTTTGACAAAATCCCTTGAATCACATGGAAGAATTATGATGTGACTGTTAGCTTAAGAAATACTAAGGCTATTATAGTGCTTATTTTCTGGAAGGGAAACAAATCATTGAAACCTTCTTTCTCAAGGGGTTGTATAAATGATAGTGATTAAATTTAAGTGTATATTATATACATCCATCTATATATAGATATTTTGACCATTCTATAAAGGGTTATATAGCTATATAACTGAATAATTTCCTACCCTTTGTTGAGTAGAGCACATTAAAAAAATCAATTTGAATTACTATTGTTATGATATCCTGAATATAAATTTAAACTAAGATTTCATGTTGAAAGCTGATCTTAAGAGAATTGTGTCAGTTGTGTTTTTTTGTTTAGTTTGTTTATATATTTTTTTGTTGAAAATAATGGAAAATAATAAAACAAAAAAAGAAAATAAGAAAAGAGTAATTCTATTACCATTTTGATGTATACCTTTCAAAAATTTAATGAATATATTTATATCATGTTAATATGTCTATCATATATGTATCTTAAGAATATGGTATCATGTTTTATAGTATTATAGTACTACATTTTAAAATTTAGAAATATATCATGGTCATTTTAAAATATCAATAAATATAACTTATTTTTCAGACAGGAAAGAAAGAGAACAGAGAATTGCTTAGATATATTTTCTTATTAGAGTTTTTAGAATGAAAATATCAATTAAAATATGCATATATAAGTTAGGAAAGGCTTTGGAAGAAAACTTTTAATGAATTATAACTGTATGGATAAATTTATTTTGATTTATAGTACATAGACTCAATATTTTTCTGTAAGATAGTGGTATACATTTATCATACCTTTATACTGCCAAAAATATCAAATGACTTGCTCTGGTTTTAATATGTAGTTACAATTAGTTTCTTCTGATGATCTAATCAGACTTGAAACTGATTTTCTAAAGTATCTACAGATGATTTCATAGCTGTCTAATTCCTAGAGTAAATTGTCACATGTGGGAATAAAACTGTATCAGTCAGTATATTGTATGTAATGTTGCAGTAACAAATGACTCCAAAATTTCAGTGGCCTTATGATAGGCAGCTTCTCACATGTACACACTCATCATGGATTAGCTGTGCTTCTACATCATGGGTTCCTTTCTTTATGAGTGAGGCTGACAGAGCAGCCTCTACCTTAGACACTATTGGTCTCATGAAGCAACACTGTTTTAAATTCTGCCCACATTTCATTAGCCAAAGAAAGAAACCTGGGCACTCTTGATTCTGAAAGGACAAGGAATATATAATCTTGCCAGAAGAGGCTCCATTAATTTCATGATCAAGCCAGATCTCAGTGAGACAGGAGAGCATACTTCCCTCTCAGGAAGGTGGAACAAATACAATCAGCTACAATAACTAATTGTTCAAACTTTATAAAATACAGAGAAGATAAAGAATCTGTTTTCTTGTTAGCCATATTGATCAAATTTTGTATAACTTTACAGTTTAATATCTGTAACTGGTTTACTCTGGTTTGTTAAGACAGCTGAAAACAGGGAGCCATATGTCTCGGCACTTTTTTTGTTGCTTAGAGTTTTTATTCGTATAAAAAGATTGTTCAGTGTATTATTCTGTTTTTCTCTAAATAAACTTGAATGTTCTAGACTATTAAGTGTTGGTCACTCAGCCATGTCTGACTTTGTAACCCCATGGACTGCCACGCTCCTCTGTCCGTGAAATTCTCCAGGCAAGTATACTGGAGCGGGTAGCCAGCCATTTCCTTCTGCAGAGGATCTTCTATGTTTTATGAAACATTTTCTAGGCTCCAGAAACCTTATGCCTGCCTTTTCAAGGAGTTACCACTAGATGGTGATCTCGCTCATTTAGAAGGATAGAATAGCTGTGTGTTTTTCTTTTCTTCAAGTGAATGGGCTGGTTACAGAGGGACCAGAATTGTAAACCATACTAATGTTATGGGAAAACCTTAATAATCAAAATGGTACTATGCGTTGAGTATGTATATATACATGTGTGTACACACATGCATATCCTCACACAGGAAAAATTCCATTTGAAGCAAAGCTCGAGCACAACAGCGCTTTGCTGTATTACTTCCTCAAATGATTATTACACACACACACACATACATATACATATATATTAAATAAATGTTTTATATATATATATATATATATTTCCAACCATTACTTCCAAAACAGAGACACAAGTTCTCCTAAGAACAGTTTCTCAAGAAATTGTACTGAGGCTTGGGTCCATCTATCTGACTGCTTGTTCCTAGTACTTTGTTTGAATTTACTAACTGTTGCTGAAGCTGTGGTTGTTTTTAGAAGTGAACTTTCATCTTTATTTTAGCAGCCTGTGTGTTATTCAGTCTCAGTCTCTTTTTCTGTAATTAATAGAGTGAAGTGAGATTAAAATTTTTCTATTTCATGGAGATATGTTAAAAATTAACTTTTGTAGTTCATTAATCATAGAATAGGAGAGCTGGTACCCACTCTTTTAGTTAATTAGAAACCTTAATGGTTATTTCCAGTGGTAACTTTGTTCTAACCTTTTTTCGCCAAAGTAACTCACATATATAACCAATGTGTTATTGGTAAAAGTCTGAAAAAAAAGTGTTTGAAATTATAGACTAAATGGTGTAGTTCTCCTTAAAAAATTGCTAAGTTCAATAGTAGATTCTTTTCATCATACATTTCTATGACACAAAGCTTATGGTTCTCTGTTATATGATTCAAAAAACATATAGGATTTCATGTGGTTATTAGTAGAAATAGAAAATATTTGGCTAGGATGCTTCATTTATATCAAGTAAATAATATGTACTCTGCTTGAGTAGTGTAAAAGTGAATTTCAGATAATGCTAAGGAAAATGATCTGTCACAAACCAGTTCTTTCTAAAATCCCTTTTTATCTAGCATATCAGTGAATCTTGATTCTCAAAGGTGAAATCTTATTAAAACTTTATTAGAGTCCAACTGAAGATGTAAATGAATGGTTGCAGTATGGCCTGAATGATCTCTTGTATTCATTCTAATTTGGCAGTTATAGTTTTTGTGTATGATCCCCGAGACGGAGATCAGAGAACGCTGCTGCATGGCTGGGAATTGTACAAAAGCTCATAGTGAACAGTAAAGCAAATTCTGGTTGAAAGAAGTTTGCGGTTTGGGAGTTCGCTAATTCAAGTGTTCCCCACAAGATGTACTGATGCAACTCTGTGGAATACTTATAAAAATCATTTGCAAGGAAAAGTCTAGTTTTCTGACCGTATCTGGCCTATATGTACCTTTCTCATCTTTTCTCCTGTCATTCTCAATAGCTCCTTATCTTCAGACTAAAGTTACCTCTAGGATTTCTCAGAACATGCCATATTATTCTGCTGAGAATGCACTTCACGACACTGGTCACCTAGCTTTAATACAAGGTACTTTTTAAACTACATCTTTTTAGATAGGAAATTCTTGCCAAGAGGAGTATATTTTCTCTACTTGTTAATTTACATATCATACTGCTGGTTTTGAACTCTGGCTCTGTGTAATCTAGGCACCTTACTTCAACTCTTGTGCCTCAGTTTCCTCATTTGTAAAATAGGAATAATAATAAAATTTACTTCATAGAGTTGTTATGAGGGCTGATTGTGTTAATGTCTGGCATAAGTAACTATTCAGAAACTGTTAGCTATTGTTATTGCTATTACTACTAGTATTTACAGCCGTGGCATGGATAGACGTATAATAAATGTATCTTGAATGATGAAGTAAATACAGTAGAGTCACATTCTATGTTTTGGTTAGGTTTTAGGATCAGCCTACAAAGCAAAAATCTTACATGATCAGAAGCATCTTTAAGAATTCCTCAGGGAGATCTAATGGAATATTCGAAGTTAATAGTGGAAAAATAAGCTGTTTCATTTTTAAAATTCCTTTCAGAATATTCAGTTAAATAAACTGTTCTTATTTGTTTTTATTTCTTTAAAAAGTCTTTTCTGGAGGGCCCAAACTAGAGATGCCATATTCTAGACAAACTCCAAACAGCTGGGTTTTCTTCCTTGTTGGACTGTGTTACCATTTCTTCAGTTAGACACCAGATGAAGAGGTTGTTTTAGGTTTGAGGGCCAAATTTGATGAAGGTGCATTTTTTTTTTTTTATACAGGGGAACCCCTCTCACTTTTACCTCCTGGTTAGAGTGTTTGCAGTAGTAGAGATATTTGAGCAGTGAGGGCAACCAGGTGAAACAGCAGGTTTTACTGTAGTTGCCATCGGCTTTATTCACATGAATGAATATAATATAACTCTATGAAGTAAATTTTACTGTTATTCCTGTTTTGCAAATGAGGAAACTGAGGCACAGAGTTAAAGTAAGGTGCCTACATTATACCTAGTCAGAGTTCAAAACCAGTAGTATGAAATGTAAATTAATAGAGAAAATATATTCCTATTACAGGTTTGCTGTGAATAATAAATGTTTGTGACTTGGCACAGCATCAGAACTGTGGTATTGAATTGCTGGTCTCCATCTCTCAGTTCTCTTCCTTTCCCCCATCTTCTCTCCCCTCTCCCTTTCAGAGTAAATATAATGGAATGGTTTTAACTCAAATAAACTCTACTTTCATATCTTAGATTAACAAATTTCAGTACTAATTACTAATTCTTCTGTTACTCTAATAGGATAATGTAGTCTGTATGGTAACAGTGCTTTAAGGGTGGTATTTAGATTAAATTAGATGCATAGATGACTTTTTACAGAGGAATTAAAATCTCCTTAACAGGAGGATTTAGATACAAGTACTGAGATTATAGAGCTTGGTATACTGTTGTGAGTGTGGAGTTCCTTTAATAACTATTTTAAAAGTTGAGGTATGTGCTAGTTAACCAAACTTCAAGATCTGCAGGGAAAGTTCATTGCTGATGCCAACTTGTCAAGGAAAGCGACAGAGATACTCCTTTTCTTTTTAAAAGGTGAAAATAAAAAAGCAACAGCCCAGTGTGGTTTTGAATTATATAAAATTCTGTACTGCATTGACATGCTGCATAATTTATCCTTTGCTATGCAAATATTTATTTCTTATTTCATTAGTACATAAGTGATGACAGTGATCTCACTTTCTCAGAGGGGACCTTGAATTGTGCATACTTGGATTTTTGATGTTGAAGCAGTGCCATTGTATAACACTAATGCCCTAATTGGAATTTGTTTCAATATAAATAGAAAGCAGCCATTTAAATAGATTGAAATGCCTTACTGACCTTACCAAGAAATTGACACGTAGGTGAAATACTAGTTTTCTCCTTCCATGGGGAATTCCCAGTTAGTGGATTTTTATGCAAAGTCTGGAGAGGTGGTTACTAATATTGTGGTGCAGGATAAAGAATAGGGTTTTAGACACATAGATGCAGAGAACACACTACTAGTTATGACAGGGGAAGGGAAGCGGGAGAGGATGAAATGGGTAGAGGGAGTCAACTGCATGGTAATGGGTGGAAACAAAACTTCGGGTCGTGAGCATGCTGCAGTGTACATGGACGTCTTCATAAAATATTGTACACGTGAAACATACGAAGTTATAAACCAGTGTTACCTCAACTGAAAAAAAGAGTAAGGGTTTAGATTTAGAAGACTTGGGCTCACATTTTGGTGTAAATCCAGCTAGAAGTTACATGATCTTGGGAACATTACTTAACTTTTCTGATTCTTACTTTCCTTGTATGTAAAATAGAAGTGATAATGCAATCTATCTCACCGGACTATGAAGAATCAATTGAGTTGATATAACTATAAAATGCTTGTGTGATAACGATAATATGGTTCAGTTGTCACTCTAGCTGTTTTTTCCCCTAGGATTTGGGTGAACTAAGTTAAAATAGCAAACATTTACCGCACACTTCTAATATGATAGGCATGGGGAAGGAAATGGCAACCCACTCCAGGACTCTTGCCTACAAAATTCCATGGATGGAGGAGCCTGGTGGGCTACAGTCCATGGGGTCATGAAGAGTCGGACACGACTGAGCGACTTCACGACGATGACAAATATGATAGGCATGGTTCCAGAACAGACCTAGTGCCTTCGTACAAAGGTGGAATGCTCAGATCAGGAAATGTAGGAAAGGTTTGTAGTTCAGAATTTTCCCCTGTGAATATATCTCTAAAATGAAGATAGAAATCAGTGGTGAAATCTCATACAAAAAAATTCGCCCAATGAATAGATTTTCTTAAGAAAAAAACTCAGACTTTGTTTTATCTACATTTAAATGTAAAAGAACCTAAGTTTATTTTTCTAATTTAAACTTGATCTTCACATTCTCTTAAATAATTAATTTTTACTCAGCTGATATTGGATTGACTTTATTAATATTATTTAATATAAAACATATTCAGCAAATCAAGATAGTCATTTAAATTTTATAGTACAATAGAAATATTAATATGAAGATATTTTAATTATTGTATAGGATTTATCTGTCCTGTTCAATTACATCACAAAAAGAATTCTTGAAATTGAAAAATTCTTCTGACAGTAAGTTCTTTTTAAGTGTCAGAAATCCAACCATATGAAGCTCCTTATAAATTATTCATATTTCTCAATTCTAAGTAGACATTTGTTTTAGGTAATTCCCAAATGATTTAAAAGCAGTATTTAATTTCTAAATGATATTTTCCTGCAACTTAATTCATAGCTTGACTCATTTAAAATATTGCTAGGGAATTCTGCAAATTTTTGGACCGCCACATAACTAAGGACTGTCAACTGGGTGAAGTTTTTAGAACCTGCTGAGCAGTCCATAGCTGATAAAATCTAACAGAAGGACTTATTGTATTCCATCCCTTTATTTATTAGCTATTCACTGGGACAAAATAGAGGTCGTGTAAGAGTTGGTTTTATTAGCGCATCATGGTGGTTGTCACCTGCAGCTAGTTTCTGTCTCCTGAGGTCTGTAGCGCAGCCAAATGCGGTTTGTTTTATATTCTGAGAAAACATTACTGCCACGTTACTGCTTACATGCCATGTGTCACAATAAATCTAGCCGCCACTTGTCTGTACTTTTCTGAGTGTATTTTCTAGTTGAGAGGGCTCTCGTAATTCTCTTTATTATCCTCCTTTTTTTTTTTTTTTGTCATTTTAAGTGTCTTTTAACAATTTCTCTCCCAGTTTACCTCATTATTATCTAACCCACTTAGCCTACCAGAGTTTTGTAGTACTATGTGAGGCATGGAACAAATGGTGTTAAATATGTTTTGAACACTTTTATGAGATTCTTTTCCTTTCCACTATATTTTACTACTGATCATTTTCAGTGAGTTTACTGGGCAGGATTAACTTTTTTCCTTTTATACTGGTGGAATTTAGGAGGATGTTTTCAAAGGAACATGTGGAAATGTGGTGCCAATAATCATAAAGCATACAGCAAAACGTTATAGCATACTTTGAAATTTTGAAGGTGAATTTTCATTGCTTGTCTGCTCCATCTTTTGAAACTCATCTACCATATGGTCTTCTATTAAAGTGACTTTTTTACACCTTTTTGTTAATGTTATTTTACCTTTTTCAAGTGTGATAGAAATACTTACTTTAAACAATTTATGAATGTTTATATAATGCTTATGTGTAAAGGATGATGTAAAATTAAAATAGGAACTCATAAGTTGCTATATATAGAGAGATTTAAAGAAGACTGTGTAATAACACTACATGTCGAAGTCTAAGTGTTACATTAATTATGCATATTAAATTTTTGTAGCCTTTTACAGTTATAGGACACTTTCACATCTGTGTCTTACTAGACATGTGAATTCTAATAAGGGCTGTTATTTATTAGTTCCCAAAGTGGGTAATTTATTTGATCTTTAGCTTTGGTTTATTAATGTCACCTATGTTTTGTATTAGTTTATTATTAGAAAATAATAGAAGATAATGTCCTTAAGAAGATAACTTAAAATTGCAGAACTTTTAATACAAATTATCCATATAAAATGTAGAATACCAAAACTAAAATTTATTCATATAATAATTTTACTACATACCAATATCTTTTACTATTATATCTTTATTGTAAATTCTCTAGTTGCTTATCTCACAGATTTTCAAGCTTTATTATAAACTGTATCATTCTTTAGTTTCATCATTAACTTGTGTACCCAATTATAAATCTGGTGGTTGTATCATTTTAAATTTATACTTTTTGTGGCAGTCTGCATAGTTTGACCCACCCAACAGATAACTAATTCTTGATTAATGTGATTTTCTTGTGGTCATATTATAATGGTAGGGCAAAAGACAGTGCTGTTTCTTTTTCCAACATGAGTTTTAATGCCTTGAGATGTTTTACCTAACTCATCACAGTCTAGGAATGTTTATTCCAAAATTACAGTGGGACCGTAGTACAATTTTAGAAAAAGATGTTACAGATGTTCTTTTCTTAACCTAGGAAATGTAGCTTTGTTCTTTTTTACACTTGTGTTGTTGTCTGGTCTTACATTTTGTATGACTAACTTTTCTACCAAATTGAAAAAGCCATTAGCTTTTAGTCTGTAGAAATGTGGATCCATAGATATTTCCCATTAGACAAAAGAAAATCTATGAAAGTGAAATCTCCTGGGGCTTGGTCTTCATAGCTGGCGTAATGGTCTAAGGCGGTAGGTACAGTAGTGTACTTATGAGAAAGAGCTATGTTAGATGCTTCCCTTAACATCCAGGAATAATAGTTGGAGATTTTTGTACATTCTTTCAGGTAACTAACTTTGGTACTAAATACCACATTTATTAATCAAGTATTCTAATTCAGGGAATTCATGTTATAAATTTTATACTTTTGAAACTTTTACTGAACAAAATTTAAACTCTGTATATCTTGTGTCATTTAAAATTAGAGCTAGCTGTGAGGTAATGAGATATACTATATTGCCCTATTGTTTTGATAAGTTTTTTTTTTTTTAAAGAACTTCTCTTCAAAAAAGACCTCCATTGGTGATGGTTGCACAACTTTGTTAATATCCTAAAACCCACTTAATTTTGCACTTTAAAAGTGTGAATTATGTGGCTTGTGAATTATATCTCAATAAAGATGTTATTAAACATTCCACTGTAAAATGTTTTCATAGGTGCAAAGTAATAGAATTTCAATTTATATTCACAATTAATTTTTTAAAAATTGTTAAGTGTAATAAATGTTTATAACTTTAGAAGTAAGTATGAAATTATGTATGACTTAAGAAAATGATTTGTGTTCTTATTCAGTGGTAACACTTTGATTATAGAAACTTCAGGAACTGTAGATAAGAAAACAGACATTTAAAAAACATGTCGGTATTTTAATATTCACCTCTCTCATATATTCTACCCCTAAGCTTTCTCTATACTTAACTACTTGGTTGGTATCCATACTACCCTGCCATATTTCATTAGTGATACATTGCTTTTCATGACCATCTTAGGAAAATAACTAGATGTAAAAATATCTTATAATAGTATTCTAGTGAAAGCATTGGCTTTTCCCTCTGGACTATGAGAGGTATACGTGAGCAATGACATCATTATCTTAAAAGAAATACAACAAATATATTGCAGAATAGCTTCTAAAATACAGTCAGCTTGGGATTCTGTTGTAAATAGTTGTTTTAAAACACTTTGGATTTAAAGTGAAAACTCAGAATGTTTGATAAATAATATTGTGGCATTGGTTCTTGTCTAGGTGATATTTTTCCTTTTAAACTTCTGTTATATTTAGCATTAACTTTCTAATAGCTAAAATTGTTCACAACACAGTTTAAAGATAAATGCAGTATCAGGCTTTGAATTTTTCTTTTTTTTTTGGTAAATATTAAGACCTGAGTACAAAATGAGGGCTGTATTGTGGATTAAGTGAAATATCTCAAGGCTGTGCTGTTCTGATAACTGAACCTGAAGTGACCTTTCTCAGACACAATTACAGAGCTGTATGTTTTTCCTTTAATTTCATCAGGGGTTTAATTAGTATACAAATAAAACTTCCCTTATCTTCCTTTCTACCTAATTGGCTTGTCTTCGCTTATATATGAAGTATGTGAAAGTGGGCTGTAATTAGGGTGACCGTGTTAACCTCTTTTCCTCAAATGTACTGTTGCCTAAAGGCCTCAAGGCCTAAAAACAGTGCTTTGGATTATTGCTTCGCAATCACGATGGTTGTCCCATAGGTTTTCTCATGAGCAGAAGGGCTTTGGGTGCTGCAGGTTCCCACTGCTTAACAGGATCTTCATTCTTCTCCCCACTAAATGTTTATTGATTATCTTGCTGTTCCAGGCTCAGCCTCCAACAACTTAATATCAGGTGACAGTCAGGAGAGTTCTCCAAGTAATTAGAGTTGAGCATTGGGGGAACAATTAGGAGCAGAGTTATTAAACTTGATTTATCCTATTCTCTCCTGAACAGTTTCTTGGATATCAGAACATCACACTTTCACAATCTACCCGGTAGAGAAATTAGTGGCTAACCTGCTGCTTATCATTGTTGCCTTGCTGCCCAGAGGCACACCTTCTTGGTTTGAGTCCTTCGGTTGGAAATATTAGAGTCTGTGAAGTTTATCATGGGTTTTAATTAGATAAATCTGAACAGGAGTAAAGAAAAGCTGAACTTCAAACTTTATATGTATCTATAATATATTTTATAAATGGTGTAAATACATATGTGTATGTCATATATATATATATGCACACATATACATATGTTTTTCTTTTTTAAAAGCTCAGTGTTAGGGTTTTTAAGGATTCTACTTTTGCCATCAAAGACAATAATGTGGATATCAGTAAAAAGACGTATTACTGCATTGTGATGTTCCTCAGCTCTTTAAAATGAGACTTCTGTGTCCATAGGTTATATAAATGATTATTCGTTCTTCAAAAACCATTCTCTCTTCATTTTTACACTAAAGAAGTATGATTCATACCACTTTATTTCTGCTATTTTTTGTTTGTTGTCTGTAGGTTTAGTCTTAGAGTAAAGTATTCAGCTGTACCTCTGACGCAGGGTGAGCTTTAGGAGACTTTGGTGGCTCCCTGACCTTGCACCTGAGAGAAGGAGGTGAAAGCTGATGCAAGCTGGTAGATTTAGATATACAGTGGAGATTCTAATTCCATGAGTTATAGCTTCTTTGGAAGGGTATCATAGAATTGCTGAAAAGTCAAGTGTGGTTTTATAGTGATTTTAAGGTCATGGGTTCCCTTAGATTGGACCAGTGAGCTTCACTCTGGATGAGACTGGAATCAATATCCTGAACGTCCCTCACAAATATACACCTCTAGTCATAAGAATTACTGAGCAAGAGAATTTGAATGGATTGGCACATTCTATTATTTCCGTTGGAAAAAGAACTCAAGCTTTATGTGTAACTGGTGGTAGATCATTAATTTTATCTTCACATCTGAAAAATAGCATTTTTTTTTATTACCTGAAAGATGTCAGAAATATTGACTTTAAAAGGACTCAACTGGATTTTATTTTTTTAAAGAAAGAAATCTCATGATACTTCAGTGCCTTTAAATATCTTAACATTGGCACAGACTAAGTAGGTTTAGCACAGCTTTTCAAATTTCTTTTTTGTTGTCTTTTTAAAGTTGGCTCGAATCAGTGACTACTTCCAAAGTGGGATATTCTTGAAGATCTGTTACTACTAAAGATTTTAAATAAAACGTAATGTCTAAAAAGTAATCATAGTTTGCTTATTTTTAGTTTTTGACTTGTATTTGTCTGATAGCATGCAGCTTGACTGTTTGAAAAGTAAAATATTGAATTAAAATTTTTTTTTAGCGTTTAAAAATACCTTATTGGTTTTGCTTTCAATTCACAGTGTTTATAGAGTGAATTAATTGTTTTAGCCCCATGCAGGCAGCTTGAGTTTTTTATTTTATTGTGAGTGCATTAAAATAATACTATTAGAAGAGTTTTAAACATGAAATTACTGCATTTCGGTTGTTCTTTACTGGGTATTTGAAGCATGGTTATGAATGTTAATATGTGGCTAAACTCTTAGAAAAAAGCAAAAATATGTGTATACAATCAATTATATAGCTCAGTGTCCAACAAACTTAATTGAAAAATTGGTTGATAAACTCATATTCTAGATATCTCATAGACAGAGAAATGAGCAGATTTTCAGTGCTAAGAGATCCTCTGATCCCTATATTATTTTACATCCTAGAATTTAAAATAAGAAAATGGTCCTTTAACTTACAAGTTTCTAAAACCTTTAGCCTTAGTTCCAAGATGAAGTTGTACTCTTGTATCTTGAAACTTGTGCTAAGTGAATATTTCAGATTAAAGCACATAGCAAAACAAACATTAATCAACAAATTTTGTACTTCTCTGAGTAGGAAAATATTTATGGACTGTTTTTATAATAACAAATGCAAGTATTATTTATAGCTCTCTGTTGAAATGTTGATCAGGTTTGTGTTATCTCTGATATGAGAGTTTTTTTTAATGGGAAATGAGTGAATTTTATTTTGGAGTCCAGCTTGTTTTTTCACCGACATGTATATAGCAATCTGTTACAGATATATTTTTAAAGATAGCAGTGATGCTTTTAAATCTTGGGTTCCCATTCTCTTAATTGGTATCCTAATCCACCTTCCTCTCAGTCACACACACACTTTGGCCATATGATAGTTCTTGCACAGATTCTAAATTTCATGTGCACTTTCCATTGAGATCTTTATTTTTTGTCATTAAAGGAAAATGTAACCTGAGGTTTTTAATAATCAGATATTTTTACCAAGAAAAGGATGTATTCTCCTTGTAGTATTTTAAAAAATAAAATAGAGTTGTATTTTGCAGCTAAACATTTTTCAGAATCTTCTCACTTGTATCATTTCTGTTTAGCACGTATGTAAAATTTTTGCCAAAAATTTGTTAAACCTTGATGTGTAATGACCCAAGTCTACTTCTCAGTCAGTCTGTATCCTTCTTTGTTTAATAGCCTATGGCATAAATTGAAGTTAATTATCGGGGCTGACAAGTAACTCTGTTTTCTGTCTGCTTGCAGAGTCTCTCCGAGGCAAAGATGGAGCTGAGAAGAAAAGATCAATCTCTGCGTCAGCTCAATAGACATCTTACCCAGCTGGAGCAGGACAAGCGTCGACTGGAGGAGAACATCCATGATGCAGAGAGTGCCCTCCGCATGGCAGCCAAGTGAGCATTTGGACCTTGGGGAGATCACTTAAAACAGACAAAAGATCAATTCTTACTTTCATGCTCTGGGTTTTAGCCCTGGATAATACAGTGTTAGAAAACAAAAGTACAGCTGTCTCTCTTTGAAATTCTCTGATATATCCTCAAAAAGAGAAAACTCTTAACTCAACATACTAAATGTATATTTTATTGAGAAACCTTAGAAAAGAATAAGTTTCTATATAACCGCTGATGTTGTGTGTTTTAGGCTCTGTTGTAGTGTTAACTTGTTTGAAACCAGGTTTTCATTAACATATGACTCTTAATCTATAAGACACTTTATTCTAAAGTTTTGAATAGTTTCTGTATTACATATTTCTCAACCCTTTCTGTCCCATTGCCTTCCAAATTTGCTTCTGCATATATTATGATATTCTAATATTGCAAATCATATTTTCATAAAGAAATGTTAGTATATAACCAACATGTGTATTATAGCATTTTTAAAGTGCAATAAAAGCATACTGATCATGGAAACTTCTTTTAATTTTATGGTTGTATATTCAAATATGTTAAATAGAGAAAAATAGGCAGGTTTCAGAGTGGGCAACTATGTCAATGTGATAGGAGTGTTTTTCGTTTTACCAGGTAATCAAGTTGACATACACTGTGAAGTTCAAATTGAACAGTTCTCTTGGGTATTTTTATTTGTTCCCCACATCAAATTTCATGGAGTACTTTAAGACAACCCTTTTTACAAACTGCATGGCTTAAAGAAAATCTATTTATGGATTAAAGAAACATCTAATTTTAATACACTTACTGTTTCTAAATTTGGAATTCTTGATTCCTGTACTTGCAAGTACACAACACACATGTATACATATGTGTGTGTGTGTGTGTGTGTATTTACAAATATATAAATACAACTTAAAAATGTCTGGAGACAAACTCTACCCATGAAAATATGAATGTAGTCTATAAACTAAATCACAAAACAAGCAGTTTGCAATCCTAGGATATCCACAGCTTTGTCAGTTGGCTTGGGATATTGCTCACACATAATGAAAAAAATGAGTTTACACAGTGCCACAATATTGGCATGTTTGAATACCCACCAATACATATTTGAATAATTGTAAAGCTCTATAACACTGTGCTACCCATATTGGGTATATGAAATTGTCATTTTTTAAAAACGTAAGTCTGACTGAATCAGTTTTTTGCTGTCATTTTTCAGTTGGTTTTCTCGTGTCAAATGAGAATCTTAGCATAGGTAATTTTTAGTATGTCTTAGAGCATTGAAAATTCTGAGATTAATGAAAACAAGATTATAAAACCTCTAGATTCATATTGCATCTTCACAGTACTACTGGTAATTCAGGAATTTGTCGTGTCTGAGATCTGTGACCATGGGCACATATTCTTAATAACACTAAAAAAGCTAATTTGAAATTTGGAGAGCTAATACATTATTTACAGTTTTTAATTTGTAATTCACCATTAAAATTTTGTCTTCAGCATTTCCATCTAAACTTTTAATTTCATCATAAAAGCTAAATTTAATATACAGGGCTAGAGAAGAGAATAGTAAATTTGCATATTTCTGGTCAAGGCCATAAAGGGTTTTTGTGTAATTATTATAGCACAAAAAACCTGTCATAGGGAAAATATTATTGTGCATAGTATGGCCATTTATATCCACCACTAATATTTCTAAAGTCTTTTTCATTTAGAAGCTAAAAGAGTGCAAGTTTAACCTTTTCAACACACTGTATATCAATTATGTAATCATGATTTCTTTTTTCTTTTTTTTTCACTCTTTTTTTTAACTTTGAAGATATTCATATGGTTTTTCTCACCTCTAATTTACGGCAGGCAATATAACTGAAAATAAAAGTTAAATGTGAAAACACACCAGTGAGTATGGTTAGGTTTCACACTTTTAGAAGGAGTCCAATGAAAACCAACCCTTATTTTCCAGTGACAGTGACTTAACCCTAAAATAAATGACAGTTACAGTAGGGTTTGGGTTTTACTAATACCTAATCTTTATTTTGTTTCTAGAGACAAAGAATGTGTTGCTAATCATATGAGAACAGTGGAAAATATGCTTCATAAGGTACTATAATTTTTCTTCAATATTGTTCAGCTTGTATTATGATACGGTTCTCCTGGTCATTACTTTTATCAATATTAACTACAAAGTACTTTGATTCATTTTGTAGCTTTCTTTAAAAATAAGTTAACAAAAGGATCCTTTCAAATGACTGAAAATTTGTATTGGACAATGCTATATTGCATAACTTTTTTCAGAATTCACTTTATGTACTTGATAAAACTATGAAAATAGTGGTTTCTCCAAACTAGTATAATTGCACTTGAGTTGTTTGTGGTCTTTACTCACTGAACTAGAGGCGATTAAGATATCATCATGTCTTATAATGATAAAATGTTTGAACACACTGTCCCAAGTGGTGCTAGTGGTAAAGAACCTGCGTGCCAATACAGGAGATATGAGAAACACCGGTTTGATCCCTGGATCAGGAAGATCCCCTGGAGGAGGAAATGGCAACCTCTCCAGTATTCTTGCCTGGGAAATTCCATGGACAGAGGAGCCTGGTGACCTATATAGTCCATGGGGCTGCCAAGAGTCGGACATGACTGAAGTGACTTAGCACATCGTCCCTCTCAGCACTCTTAAACCTACTATCCTATATACATATACATATACATATACATATATATATATAGAGAGAGAGAGAGAGAGATCATATATTGTATTTGGTAGTACTCATCTACCTTAACCTAGGCAATGATATTTTCCAAGTTGTAATTTATCTTCTTGGTAGGCAGGCACTTTACCACTGAGCCACCAGGGAAACCCCTTATTTAAAAGTAGAGAAACGTTATTTATGTGTTTCTGTTATTGTTTAACAGGTAATTTGTTAGAAATAGAAGTACCGAGTACTTTTAAGATATATGGAGTTTATGAATGAATCATATTTAGAATAATTTTTGAATCAAATTTTTTATATAATACAGTTTTAAATCACTTAAAATCTCCTATAAACTAATCTTGTTAAGGAAATAATAAATAACATTAACCAACCAATATTTAATACATTTTAACATCTTAAAAACACTGGGCATCTGTATTCTTTGATATTGTAAGTGACTAGCTAAAAGTAACTCACCAAAAGCATTCTGAAAAAAAAAATCTGATTTTTAAAATTTCTGCGTGTTATTTTAAGTAATATTTGAAACTATGAATTCTCCTCCTTCCTGTTTAAAATATTTAGCCTGTCAGTGTAGTTTAAATACGGTCACATCAAGTCCAAATATACTAGAAATCTGAAATTTAGGTTTGTAGGAAAAAAGACATTTTGGTTAGATTTTTTTGTTTTTTCAGTATATGGTGAGACTTTGGATGGGAAAAATAAATTATGTCATGTACATGGCATACCTTTCTATACCAGTTAATGCCTTTGAAATTCAATTGTTTGTCATCTCCTCAAACAGAGGAAAATAATGTTGGATAGCAGCTGTCTTGGGCGTGGACTTTGACATCAGACAAAACCCATCATCAGTGTGAAATCTAAATGTCGTACCTTACCCTTTTGTTGTGAGAATGGCAAAATATATCGTTTAAGTATGACAGAGACTGATTGCAACAGAACAGTTATAATCATAGAGTTCTTCATTTGCAGTTCTTTTAACATCGAATAGAAAGAAAGAGGTCTGTAGAATTGGCCTACAAACACTGGAGTTTTGCTATATGGCTTTCCCCCCCTTTAGATGTAATAGTTATTTTGCAAATTTCTGTATGTATAGTGATTTTTAAATTATAATTACTTTTCAAGCTTGACATGAAATTTTAGGAAAGGCTAATTGATTATTGGACTAATTCTCTTTTCTACAAAGTGTGGGTGAGAACAAATGGGTGATAAGGAAGAGACCCAGTGGGTCCCCTCTGAAGTTCTCAGGGAGGTACAGCCCGTCTGTCTTCAGGCCAGAGCTTGCAAGTTTATTTTCTGGCCACTGTGGACTGTCTAGTGCCTTTTATTTCTTGGAGAAACTAAGAGTAGTACAGAAGGAGGGTTTGGGCTATCCCGTTGTGCAGTAAAAATGATTGTGGTTACATCCAAGCTGTTTGACACAGTTTACTGTACATAGTCAAATAATATAGCTATTCAGATTTTTAAAGCACATATGTTTTCAAGGTATGCACCAAGTTTTCTGGAATAAAAATAATTTTTAACCTGCTGAATTGAATTTTAATACTAACTTCTAACACAAGAATCAAGTAAAAAGAACTTTCATGTAGAAATTATTTTCTTGTACTTTAAATAACTTAAACTAAACATAACTGTTTTTAGGAGAAGCTATTACTTTTATGGTATTTGTTCATTTTTAAATTTGATACATTCAACTTTTCAAATCCTAAAACTGTATTACACACAGCAGTTGACTGTTTATTATTTTTAAAGCCCTATTTGGGACTGATACTAGTATTAAAAAAAGAAGGCCTGTCATTCTTATTTAAAAGTATATATTTTTTCAAAGAAATAGAAATTTTATTTTGATTGAATTTAAATATATTTAATTTATGACTGTTTTAAATGTAGACCAGAAGCTAACTTTTTATTAGGAAACCTTTTTGGACTAATTTCAAGTTATTGGGGTTAAGAAAATTAGGACAAAGATATACAAAATTATTATAACTTTTCATGAGGTGCATTTTTTAATGCACACACTTTTCTGTTTAGTTGAATTCTGAACTACTTTTTGTATTTTGGAAAAACCATAACTATTGAACATTAAAAGAAATCACTAAACCATTTTAAAATGTACAATTCAGTGGCCTTCAATATATTTACAGTGCTATTCAACAATCCCAAGTATCTAACTCCAGAGTATTTTTATCATCCCCAAAAGAAACCCAGTACCAGTAAACAGTCACTCCTATATCCCCTTATCCTACTCTGCTGTTGTCTTTTTACTCTTTTGTCAGTGTCCTTTGATGAACAAAAGTTTTTAACTTTGAAGTCCACTTTTTTTCTTTTGTTGATCACGTTTGGTCTCATATCTAAGAATGCATTGCCATTTCCAAGGTTGTGAAGATTTTCCCCAAGTTTACTTCAAAGAGTTTTATAGTCTTAACTCTTATATTTAGGTCTTTGTTCCATACTGAGTTAATTTTTATATATGGTGTGATGCAAGGATCCAGCTTCATTTTTTTCCATGGATGTCCAATTATCCCAACACCCCATGTATTAAAAAGACCGTTCTTTCCCACCATTCAGTAATCTTAGTACTCTTTGTGAAAATCATTTTAAACAGATGAATAAGTTTATTCCTGAAATCTCAATTCTATTCCATTGATATTCATATTCATCTTTATATCATGGCCATGCTGTTTTGATCACTGTAGCTTTGCAGTAAAATTTGAAATCTAGAAATGTGAGTCTTCCAACTTTATTATTTTCTCAAGATTGATTTGACTTTTCAGGGTGCCATGTAATTCCATATAAATTTTAGGATCATTTTTCAATTAAAAATTTTTTTTGACTTTTTATTTTGTATTGAGGTATAACTGATGAACAATATTGTGATAGTTTCAGGTGAAGGTACCCAGCCATACATGTACATGTATCCATTCTCCCCCAAACTGCCTCCCCTACCCCATCCAGCCTGAAGAAGACAGTTGGAATTTTAGTAGTGATTCCATTAGATTTACTAGATCAAATTTGGGGAGAATTGCTGTCTTAAGTCTTGCAATTCCTGACATGAGATGTCTTCCTATTTATTTAAATCTCTAATGTCTTTCAACAATGTTTTATAGTTTTCAGTGTACAAGTTTTGCCCCTTGTTTGAATTTATTCCTCATTATTTTATCCATTGAAATGCTGTTGTAAATGAAATTACTTTTAAATTTCATTTCTTGGTTCTTAATTGCTAGCGTATGGAAATATAGATTTTGTGTATTGGTCTTGTATACTGCAACTTTGTTGAATTTATTAGCTCAAATAATTTTTTGTGTGGATTCTTTAGGATTTTCTATATATAAGATTATGATTTCTATAAATAAAAGATAGTTTTACTTACTTCTTTCTAATTTGGGTGTTCTTTCTCCTTTTCTTCTTTTCCTTTCCTCCCTACTCCTTTTCTTTCTTTCTTTTTTTAAATCTAATTGTCTGGCTATAACTTGCAGTCCTAGACATAAGATAATGTGATGACAGCGGACCTCCTTGTGTGTTGTTCCTGATCTTATAGGGAAAGCTTTTGGTTTTGCATCATTAAATATGATGTTATATCAATTTTTTTCATAAATGTCCTGCATGAGAGTGAGGAAACATTTTTCTGTTCTTAGTTTTTTAAAGTTTTCTTATTATGAAAGTGTTGTTATTTTTGCAAAAGGCTCTTTCTACCTCAAATTAGATAATCATTTTTACTTGCAACCTTCATTCTATTAATGTTGTGTACTATATAGATTGGCTTACATATGCTAAATCACCTTTGCATTTCTGGTGTAAATACCACTTCATTATGTAGAGTATAATCATTTGACTACTGCTACATTTGGCTTCGTAGCATTTTTTGAGAATTTTTGCATCTGTAATCGTAAGGATTGTTGGTCTGTAGTTTTCCCATGATATCATTGTCTGACTTTGGTTTCAGTGTAATACTGGCCTCACAGAATGAGTTAAGATGTAGCCTCTCCACTTCAATTTTTTGGAAGAGTTTGAAAAAGTTTGGTGTTAATTGTTTAAACTTTTGGCAGAATTTACCCATAAAGTTATCTGGTCTGGTGATTTTCTTTGTTGAAAGTTTTTTGATTACTGATTCAGTCTCTTTCCTTGTAATCAGTTCAGTTTAGTTGCTCAGTCGTGTGTGACTCTGTGATCCAAGGACTGCAGCACGCCAGGCTTCCCTGTCCATCACCAACTCCCGGAGCTTGCTCAAACTCATGTCCATCGAGTCCGTGATGCCATCCAACTATCTCATCCTCTCTCGTCCCCTTCTCCTGCTGCCTTCAGTCTTTCCCAGCATCAGGGTCTTTTCCATTGAGTCAGTTCTTCCCATCAGGTGGCCAAAATATTGGAGTTTCAGCTTCAGCATTAGTCCTTACAATGAATATTCAGGACTGATTTCCTTTAGGATTGACTGGTTGGATCTCCTTGCTGTCCAAGGGACTCTCAAGAACCTTCTCCGACACCACAGTTCAAAAGCATCAATTCTTTGGCGCTCAGCTTTCTTTATAGTCCAACTCTCACATGCATACATGACTACTGGAAAAACCATAGTTTTGACTAGATGGACCTTTGTTGGCAAGGTAATATCTCTTCTTTTTAATATGCTGTCTAGGTTGGTCATAACTTTTCTTCCAAGGAGCAAGCATCTTTTAATTTCATGGCTGCAGTCACCATCTCCGGTGATTTTGGAGCCCAGAAAAATAAAGTCAGCCACTGTTTCCACTGTTTCCCCATCTATTTGCCATGAAGTGATGGGACCGGGTGCCATGATCTTTATTTTTTGAATGTTGAGTTTTAAGCCAGCGTTTTCACTCTCCTCTTTCACTTTTAAGATGCTCTTTAGTTCTTCTTCACTTTCTGCCATAAGGGTGGTGTCATCTGCATGTCTGAGGTTATTGATAAAAGTTAAATAAGCGGGGTGACAATATACAGCCTTGACATACTCCTTTCCCAATTTTGAACCAGTCTGTTGTTCCATGTCCGATTCTAACTATTGCTTCTTGACCTGCATAATCAATAAAGCAGAAGTAGATGTTTTTCTGGAATTCTCTTGCATTTCCCTTGTGATAGATCTCTACAAGTTTTCTTTTTGAGTCAGTTTGGATAGTTCATGTGTTTCTAGGAATTTGTCTTTTTCATCTAGGTTATCTAATTTATTGACACAAAGTTGTTCGTTTTCTTAGAATTGTTTATTTCTCCAAGTCAGTTGTAATGTTCTATTTTTATTCCTAATTTTAGTAATTTATTAATCTTTCTTTTCTTGGTGAGTCTAATTAAGGTTTGTCAATTTTGTTGATCTCTTCAAGGAACTGATTTGATTTTCTTGATTTGCTCTATTATTTTTCTGTTCTCTACTGTATTTATCTCTGCTCAAATCTTTATTATTTCCTCCCTTTTGTTTGCTTTGGGTTTAGTTTGTTCTTCTTTTTCCACTTTCCTTAGATAGAAGCTTGGATTATTGATTTGAGATCGTTCTTCTTTTTTTAATGTAGGCATTTAAGCTATAAATTTCTATGTGAGCACTACTGTCACTGCTTCCCGTAAGTTTGGTTATGTTGTGTTTTTGTTTATATTAAAGTATTAATATTTTATAATTTTCCTGTGATTTCTTCCTTGACTTACTCATTGTTTAAAAGTGTTTTTTTCTTCACCTTCCTTCATCCTTTATGTTATTTAAAAAAATTTATTTATTTTTATTTGGAGGATACTTGCTTTACAATATTGTGTTGGTTTCTGCTTAAGCGTGAATCGGCCATAGGTATACATATGTCCCCTCCCTTTGAACCTCCCTTCCACTTCCCACTCCATTCTAGCCCTTAAGCTTGTCACAGAGCACCAGATTTGAGATCCCTGCATTATAAGAGTGAGTTATTTAATTTCCAAAACATTTAGACATTTTCCAAATACCTTTTTGCTGTTTTAAGTTAATTCTGTATGGTTTGCAGTGGTTTATAATTATTGTTTTATGTTGTTATCTTTTAAATCATATAGGAAAAAGTAGTTATAAGTCAAAAATAGATGAATACAGACTTTTATATTTACATATGCAGTTTCCTTTACTGATATTCTTAATTTCTACCTGTCGATTTGAATTACAGTCTAATGTCCTTTCATTTCAGGCTGAGGGACTCCCTTTAACCTTTCTTCTGGGGAGTGCTGGTGGTAAAGAACACTCTCAGCTTTTTGTTTGTCTTGGAATGGCTACTTTCTCCTTAAATTTTGGGAGAATATTTTTGTTGGATATAGAATTTTTGATTGACAGTTCATTTTTTTCCAGCATTTTGAATATGTCAACTCCAAAATTTCTATTCCTTTTTATACTTCATATCTATTTATATTTCTCAGTTTTGAAGAAGTTACTCTCATGGTTTTCCTTTGGTTCTTTGTACATGGTTTCCTTTAACGTTTTAAAGCACATTTGAAATAATTGACTTAAAGTCTTGTATGATAAATCCAATATCTAGACTCCCCCAGGAACAGTTCCTATTAATTTCTGTTTTTATTATGTATGGGCCATACTTTACTTTCTTGCATACTTTATAGTTTTTTGTTGAAAAGTGGGTATTTTGAATATTTGTGTAATGATGCTTATTTGCTCAGTCTTGTCTGACTGTTTGCAGCCCTTTGGATTTCAGCCCATCAGGCTCTTCTGTCCATGGGATTTTTCAGACAAGAATACTGAAGTGGGTTGCCATTTCCTCCTCCAGGAGTTCTTCGCACTGAGGAACCAAACTCTCATCTCCTGCATTGCAGGTTGATTCTTTACTGCTGAGTCATCGGGGAATATTACAGATGACAACTCTGGAACTCAAATCCCCCTCCCACTGTGGCCCTCATGTTTGTTTGTGCTGCTTAGCTTTTGTTTGCTTAGTGACTTCCTTAAATATCAAGATTCAGGTGCTTTTTCTTGATTAAGATTTTTCCTGGCTACAGTAAACTTTCAGTTAGTTTTCAGAGGTCTGAAAAAGTTGATTCTGACACATTTCCCCAGTTTATTCACTGCCTTGTGGAGGCTCTGGCTTTTGGGGTTCTCCACTCTGACATGGAACAACAGACTGGTTCCAAATAGGAAAAGGAGTTCGTCAAGGCTGTGTATTGTCACCCTGTTTATTTAACTTATATGCAGAGTACATCATGAGAAACGCTGGACTGGAAGAAACACAAGCTGGAATCAAGATTGCCAGGAGAAATATCAGTCACCTCAGATATGCAGATGACACCACCCTTATGGCAGAAAGTGAAGAGGAACTCAAAAGCCTCTTGATGAAAGTGAAAGAGAAGAGTGAAAAAGTTGGCTTACAGCTCAACATTCAGAAAACGAAGATCATGGCATCCAGTCCCATCACTTCATGGGAAATAGGTGGGGAAGCAGTGTCAGACTTTATTTTTCTGGGCTCCAAAATCACTGCAGGTGGTGACTGCAGCCATGAAATTAAAAGACGCTTACTCCTTGGAACTAGTATGACCAACCTAGATAGCATATTCAAAAGCAGAGACATTACTTTGCCAACAAAAGTCCGTCTAGTCAAGGCTATGGTTTTTCCTGTGGTCATGTATGGATGTGAGAGTTGGACTGTGAAGAAAGCTGAGCGCCGAAGAATTGATGCTTTTGAACTGTGGTATTGGAGAAGACTCTTGAGAGTCCCTTAGACTGCAAGGAGATCCAACCAGTCCATTCTGAAGGAGATCAGCCCTGGGATTTCTTTGGCGGGAATGATGCTGAAGCTGAAACTCCAGTACTTTGGCCACCTCATGCGAAGAGTTGACTCATTGGAAAAGACTCTGATGCTGGGAGGGATTGGGGGCAAGAGGAGAAGGGGACGACAGAGGATGAGATGGCTGGATGGCATCACTGACTCTATGGACGTGAGTCTGAGTGAACTCCGGGAGTTGGTGATGGACAGGGAGGCTTGGCATGCTGCGATTCGTGGGTCGCAAAGAGTCGGACACGACTGAGCAACTGATCTGATCTGACTCTGACATTTTTGCTAGAATTTCTTGCTGATATGCTGTACTTTTATTTTCCTAATAATTTTACCAGTAGGCTTTTAATATTATGGATAATATATCCTCTCATGAATTGAAAATTTAAAAAAATTAAGAGCTCTCCAACCACGGTTAAATATTTCTCTTGTGAGGAAAAGAAGGAGAGTACAACAATTGTATTAAATTAAGTTTCAGGATAGAGTGAAGACTAGATGGATAGAATAGCACTATAAGCAGATCTTTACCATCTGAGCCACCAGGGAAGCCCATGGATAGGATAGTGTCTGGATTATTTAGGGTTAGGTATGAGAAAATTTAGTTCTGTTAGTATTTATTGGATACTAACAGAAAGATATCTTGGTTTACTATAGGTGGGGGTGAAAGTAAGTTTACAGTACTTTTGGAATGTGGGCAAGAACTGAACATTTTTTGTAGTCTTTTTAAAATTGTTATTGAATTAGCAGAATGGCTGAATTCTTGAAACTTTTAGAGATTGCTTGAGTCCTTCAAGTTTGGAAGGATTAACTAAAGTGTTTCCTATATATGATCACAGTGTACTGTGAACTGTAAAATTACCTTTGAACTTTTATGAGCAGTGTCAGATGCCTTTTGAATAAAATGGCTAAAAGATAAAAGAGGAAGTCACAATTCAGAAACCTCAAAAGACTTTACAATACCTTGAATCTATAAATCCTGTAAAGTTATAAGGCTTAAATGACACTAGACCAGTGACTTGGGAGTCACAAGAATTTTTTTTTTTTTTTTTGATGATGACACTCTTGGATCTGCTTGTATAATAAAATCTTATCCATCAAATTCTTTAGACCAGAATACTGGAGTATGTAGCTTCTACCTTCTCCAGGGGATCTTCCTAACCCAGGGATTGAACCCAGTTCTCCTGAATTGTGGGCAGATTCTTTACCAACTGAGTCACAAGGGAAGCCCAAGAATACTAGAGTGGGTAGCATATCCCTTCTTCAGAGAATCTTCCGAACCCAAGAATCGAACCTGATCTCTTGCATTGCACATGGATCCTTTACCAACTGAGATATCAAAGAAGCCCTAAAACACAATATTTACTATAAATAATAGTTGAGTCCTAATGATTGTCTCCTTGTAATATCTGAGTCCTACAAATGCCTTATTTTTTTTCTTTTTAATTAATTTTTTTATTGAAGGATAATTGCTATACAGAATTTTATTGTTTTCTGTCAAAACTCACCATGAATCAGCCATAGTTATACATATATCCCCTCCCGTTTGAACCTTTCTCCCATCTCCCTCCCCATCCCACCCCTCTAGGTTGATACAGATCCCCTGTTTGAGTTTCCTGAGCCATACAGCAAATTCCTGTTGGTATCTGTTTTACATATGGTAATGTAAGTTTCCATGTTACTCTTTCCATACATCCTACCCTTTCCTCCCCTCTCCCCATGTCCATAAGTCTATTCTCTATGTCTGTTTCTCCATTGCTGCCCTGCAAATGAATTCTTCAGTACCATTTTTATAGATTCCATATATATGCGTTAGAATATGATATTTATCTTTCTCTTCTGACTCACTTCACTCTGTATAATAGGTTCTAGGTTCACCCACCTCATCAGAACTGACTCAAATGCATTCCTTTTTATGGCTGAGTAATATTCCATTGTGTATATGTACCACAACTTCTTTATCCATTCATCTATTGATGGACATCTAGGTTGCTTCCATGTTCTAGCTATTGTAAATAGTGCTGCAATGAACAGTGGGATACATGAGTCTTTTTCAACCCTGGTTTCCTCAGGTTATGTGCCTAGGAGTGGGATTGTTGAGTCATATGGTGGTTTTATTCCTAGTTTTTTAAGGAATCTCCATACCATCTTCCATAGTGGCTGTATCAATTTACATTCCCACCAAGAATTCAAGAGCATTTCCTTTTCTCCACACCCTCTCCAGCATTTATTGTTTGTAGACTTTTTGATGATGGCCATTCTGACCAGTGTGAGTGATATCTCCTTGTGATTTTGATTTGCATTTCTCTGTTAATGAGCGATGTTGAGCATCTTTTCATGTGTTAGCCATCTGTATGTCTTCTTTGGAGAAATGGCAGTTTAGGTCTTTTTCCCACTTTTTGGTAGGGTTGTTTGTTTTTCTGGCATTGAGTTATATGAGCTGCTTGAATATTTTGGAAATTAATCCTTTGTCAGTTTTTCATTTGCTATTATTTTCTCCCATTCTGAGGGTTGTCTTTTCACCTTGCTTATGGTTTCCTTTGCTGTGTGAAAGCTTTTAAAGTTTAATCAGGTCCCACTTGTTTACTTTTGTTTTTATTTCCACTACTCTAGGAGGTGGGTCATAGAGGATCTTGCTTTGATTTATGTCATCAAGTGTTCTGCCTATGTTTTCCTCTAAGGGTTTTACAGTTTCTGGTCTTCCATTTAGGTCTTTCATCCATTTTGAGTTTATCTTTGTGTATGGTGTTAGGAAGTGTTCTAATTCCATTCTTTTACGTGTAGCTGTCCAGTTTTCCCAGCATCATTTATTGAAGAGGCTGTCTTTGCCCCATTGTATATTCTTGCCTCCTTTGTCAAAAATAAGGTACCAGTAGGTGCATGAGTTTATTTCTGGGCTTTCTATCTTGTTCCATGGGTCTGTATTTCTGTTTTTGTGCCAGTATCATACTGTCTTGATGACTGTAGCTTTGTAGTATAATCTGAAGTCAGGAAGCTTGATTCCTCCAGCTCCATTCCTCTTTCTCAATACTGCTTTGGCTATTCAGGGGTCTTTTGTGTTTCCATATGAATTGTCAAATTTTTTGTTCTAGTTCTGTGAAAATAGCCATTGGTAATTTGATAGGGATCTCATTGAATCTGTAGATTAAATTAGGTAGTATAGTCATTTTCACAGTATTGATTCTTCCTACCCAGGATAATGGAATATCTCTCCATCTGTTTATGTCATCTTTTATTTCTTTCATTAGTGTCTTATAATTTCCTGTGTATAGTTCTTTTGTCTCCTTAGGTAAGTTTATTCCTAGATATTTAATTCTTTTTGTTGCAATCGTGAATGGGATTGATTCTTTAATTTCTCTGATTTTTCATTGTTAGTATATAGAAATGCAAGTGATTTCTGTATATTGATTTTGTATCCTGCTACTTCGCTAAGTTCACTGATTAGCTCTAGTAATTTTCTGATACTATCTTTAGGGTTTTCTATGTACAGTATCATGTTATCTGCAGACAATGAGAGCTTTACTTCATCTGTTCCAATCTAGATTCCTTTATTTTCTTTTCTTCCCTGCTTGCTGTAGCTAGGACTTCTCGAACTATGCTGAATAGTCGTGGTGAAAGTGGACACCCTTGTCTTGTTGCTGATCTTAGGGGGAATGCTTGCAGTTTTTCACCATTGAGAATAATGTTTGCTGTAGGCTTATCATTTATGGCCTTAAATATCTTGAGGTAGGTTCCTTCTATGCCCAGTTTTTGAAGAGTTTTAATCATAAATGGGTGCTGAATTTTGTCGAAGGCTTTTTCTGCATCTATTGAGATTATCATATGGTTTTTATCTTTCAGTTTGTTATTATGGTGTATCACATTGATAGATTTCCATATATTGAAGAATCCTTGCATTTCTGCAGTAAAGCCAACTTGATCATAGTGTATGAGCTTTTTGATATGTTGCTGAATCCTGTTTGCTAAAATTTTGTTGAGGATTTTTGCATCTATGTTCATCAGTGATATTGGCCTGTAGTTTTATTTTTTTGTGTTGTCTTTGTCTGGTTTTGGTAACAGGGTGATGATGGCCTCGTAGAATGAGTTTGGAAGTGTTCCTTCCCCTGCAGTGTTTTGAAAGAGTTTTAGAAGGATAGGCTTTAGCTCTTCTCTAAATGTTTGGTAGAATTCTCCTGTGAAGCCATCTGGTTCTGGGCTTTTGTTTTTTGGGAGACTTTTTTGATCACAGCTTCAATCTCAGTACTTGTAATTGGGTTGCTCATAATTCCTATTTCTTCCTGGCTCAGTCTTGGAATATTGAACTTATCTAAGAATCTGTCCATTTCTTCCAGGTTATCCATTTTATTGCCAAATAGTTGTTTATAATAGTCTCTTATAATCCTTTGTATTTCTGCATTATCTATTGTAACCTCTCCTTTTTTATTTCTAATTTTGTTGATTTGATTCTTTTCTCTTTTATTCTTGATGAGTCTGGCTAAAGGTTTGTCAATTTTGTTTATCTTCTCAAAGAACCAGCTTTTAGTTTATTAATCTTTACTATTGTTTCTTTTCATTTCTTTTTCATTTATTTCTGCTCGGATCTTTATGATTTCTTTCCTTCTACTAATTTTGAGGGGTTTTTTTTTGTTGTTGTTGTTCTTCTTTTACCAGTTGTTTTAGGTGTAAAGTTAGGTTGTCTATTCGATGTTTTTCTTGTTTCTTAAGGTAGGATTGTATTGCTATAAACTTCCCTCTTAGAACTGCTTTTGCTGCATCCTAAAGGTTTTGAGTTGTTGTGTTTTCATTGTCGTTTGCGTCTAGAAATTTTTTTATTTCCCTTTTAATTTTCTCAGTAACCTGCTGGTTATTTAGAATTGTTTTGTTTAATCTCCATGTATTTGTGTTTCTTACAGTGTTTTTTCTTGCAATTGATATCTCATAGCATTGTAGTCAGAGAAGATGCTTGATATGATTTAAATTGTCTTAAATTTACTGAGGTTTGATTTGTGACCCAAGATGTGGTCTATCCTGGAGAATGTTCCATATGCACTTGAGAAGAAGGTATATTCTTCTGCATTTGGATGGAATGTCCTGAAGATATCACTGAGATCCATCTCATCTAATGTATCATTTAAGACTTGTGTTTCCTTATTAATCTTCTGTTTTGATGATCTGTCCATTGGTATGAGTGGGGTGTTAAAGTCTCGTGCTATTATTGTGTTACTGTCAATTTCTGCTTTTATGTCTGTTAGTATTTGTCTTATGTATTGAGGTACTCCTATGTTGGGTGCATAGATATTTACAATTGTTATGTCTTCCTCTTGGATTGATCCCTTGATCATTATGTAGTGTCCTTCCTTGTCTCTTGTAATCTTTATTTTAAGGTCTATTTTGTCTGATATGAAGATTGATACTCCAGTTTTCTTTTGCTTCCCACTTGCATGGAATATATTTTTCTATTCTCTCATTTTCAGTCTATATGTGTCCTTATGTCTGAATTGGGTTTCTTGTAGACAGCATATATATGGGTCTGTTTTTGTATCCATTCGGCCAGTCAGTGTCTTTTGGTTGGAGCATTTAATCCATTTACGTAAAATAATTATTGATACAAATGTTCCTATTGCCATTTTCTTAATTGTTTGGGTTTGATTTTGTAGATCTTTTTTCTTCTCCTGTGTTTCTTGACTATATAAGTCTGTTTAACATTTGTTGTAAAGCTGGTTTGGTGGTACTGAATTCTCTTAACTTTTGCTAGTCTGAAAAGCTTTTTATTTCTGCATCAGTTTTGAATGAGATCCTTGCTGGGTATAGTAATCTTGGTTGTAGATTTTTCCGTTTCAGTACTTTAAATATATCCTGCCATTCCCTTCTGGCAGGGAGTTTCTGCAGAGTTTCTGCTGAAAGATCAGCTGTTAGGCATATGGCGTTTCCTTTGTATGTTACTTGTTGCTTTTACCTTGCTACTTTTAATATTCTTCATTTGTGTTTAGTCTTTGTTAGCTTGATTAGTATGTGTCTTGGCATGTTTTCAGAGAAGGCAATGGCACCCCACTCCAGTACTCTTGCCTGGAAAATCCCATGGATGGAGGAGCCTGGAAGGCTGCAGTCCATGGGGTCGCTAAGAGTCAGACACGACTGAGCGACTTCCCTTTCACTTTTCACTTTCATGCATTGGAGAAGGAAATGGCAACCCACTCCAGTGTTCTTGCCTGGAGAATCCCAGGGACGGGGGAGCCTGGTGGGCTGCCGTCTATGGGGTTGCACAGAGCTGGACACGACTGACGCGACTTAGCAGTAGCAGTGGCATGTTTTTCCTTGGGTTTATCCTGTATTGGACTCTTTGTGCCTCTTGGACTTAATTGACTATTTCCTTTTCCATGTTGGGGAAATTTTCAACTATAATCTCTTCAAAAATTTTCTCATACCCTTTCTTTTTCTCCTGGGAGCCCTCTAATTTGAATGTTGGTGCATTTGATATTGTCCCAGAGGTCTCTGAGACTGTCCTTAGTACTTTTCATTCTTTTTACTTTATTCTGCTCTTCAGAAGTTATTTCCACCATTTTAGACTTCCCTGCTGGCTCAGATGGTAAAACGTCTGCCTATAATGTGGGAGACCCAGGTTCAATCCCTGGGTTGGGAAGATCCTCTGGAGAAGGCAATGGCACCCCACTCCAGTATTCATGCCTGGAAAATCCCATGGAGGGAGGAGCATGGTAGGCTACAGTCCATGGGGTTCAAAGAGTTGGACACGACTGAGCGACTTCACTTTCACTTTCTTTCCACCATTTTATCTTCCAGCTCACTGATTAGTTCTTCTGCTTCAGATATTGTGCTATTGATTTCTTCTAGAGTATTTTTAATTTCAGTAATTGTGTTGTTTTTCTTTGTATGTTTATTCTTTATTTTGTCTAGGTCTTTGTTAATTCTTGCATTTTCTCCATTTTGTTTTCAAGGTTTTTGATCATCTTTACTATCATTATTCTGAATTCTTTTTCAGGTGGTTTGCCTATTTCCTCTTCATTTATTTGGAATTCTGTATTTCTAGTTTGTTCTTTCATTTGTGTTCTATTTATCTGCCTTTTCATTATTTTTTTTTTAAGTTATTGTGTTTGAGGCTCCTTTTCCCAGGCTTCAAGGTTGAATTCTTTCTTCCTTTTGATTTCTGCCATCCTAAAGTTGGTCCAGGGACTTACCTGGTGGCTCAGACGGTAAAGCACCTGCCTACAATGCCGGAGACCTGGGTTTGATCCCTGGGTCGGGAAGATCCTCTGGAGAAGGAAATGGCAACCCACTCCAGTACTCTTGCCTGGAAAATCCCATGGATGGAGGAGCGTAGTAGGCTACAGTCCATGGGGTCACAAAGAGTCGGACACAACTGTGTGACTTCACTTCAAGATTGGTCCAGTGGTTTGTGTAAGCTTCATATAGGGTGAGATTTGGGCTGAGTTTTTTGTTTGTTTGTTTGTTTTTCCTCTGATGGGCAAGGCTGAGTGAGGTGATAATCCTGTCTGATGATGATTGGCTTTGTATTTCTGTTTGTTTGTATTTAGATGGGTAGCACAGTGTGCTACTGGTGGTTAGGTGATGCCAGGTCTTGTATTCTAGCGGTTTTCTTTGTGTGAGTTCTCACTATTTGACACTCCCTAGGGTTAGAATGATCTCTGTTCATTTCCAAGGCAAACTATTCAATATCACAGTAATCCAAGTCTGTGCCCCAACCAGTAATGCTGAAGAAGCTGAAGTTGAACGGTTCTATGAAGACCTACAAGACCTTCTAGAACTAACACCCAAAAAGATGTCCTTTTCATTATAGGGGACTGGAATGCAAAAGTAGAAAGTCAAGAAACACCTGGGGTAACAGGCAAATTTGGCCTTGGAATACGGAATGAAGCAGGGCAAAGACTAATAGAGTTTTGCTAAGAGAACACACTGGTCGTAGCAAACACCCTCTTCCAACAACACAAGAGAATACTCTACACATGGACATCACCACATGGTCAACACTGAAATCAGATTGATTATATTCTTGGTAGCCAAAGATGGAGAAGCTCTATACAGTCAGTAAAAACAAGACTGGGAGCTGACTGTGGCTCTGATCATGAGCTCCTTATTGCCAAATTGAGACTTAAATTGAAGAAAGTAGGGAAAACCACTAGACCATTCAGGTATGACCTAAATCAAATCCCTTATGATTATACAGTGGAAATGAGAAATAGATTAAAGGGACTAGACCTGATAGATAGAGTGCCTGATGAACTATGAACGGAGATTCAAGACATTGTACAGGAGACAGGGATCAAGACCATCCCCATGCAAAAGAAATGCAAAAAAGCAAAATGGCTGTGTGGGGAGGCCTTACAAATAGCTGTGAAAAGAACAGAAGCGAAAAGCAAAGAAGAAAAGGAAAGATATAAGCATCTGAATGCAGAGTTCCAAAGAATAGCAAGGAGAGATAAGAAAGACTTCCTCAGCAATCAATACAAAGAAATAAAGGAAAACAACAGAATGGGAAAGACTAGAGATCTCTTCAAGAAAATGAGAGATACCAAGGGAACATTTCATGCAAAGATGGGCTCGATAAAGGACAGAAATGGTATGGACCTAACAGAAGCAGAAGATATTAAGAAGAGGTGGCAAGAATACACAGAAGAACTGTACAAAAAAGATCTTCACGACCCAGATAATCACGATGGTGTGATCATGTATAGATTGTAGTAAATGGTGGAGAGTTTGTCTGCTTGAAACTCAAGGCTGAAGTACGCTGAGCACTTAGGACAACTAAGGTAAAAGGAAGGTGATGCAGAAGGAATAATGAAGTCATGAATACACGGTTCTCAGAGATGACTGTGAGTCATTCTAGGTTCCAAAAAGGAGGATGACCAGGTGATATTAAAAAAAAAGCTGAAAAGTTAATTAAATTTCATAGTGCCATTAAAATCGACAGCTATAACAGAGGGGGATAAAAAGGAGAAAAAAGAAAAAAAAATTCAAAAGAATTTACAGAACAAGTCAAAACATAAGAATAATAAATGTTTTTCTTGAGTCACCTCTGTCAGAGTCCTTTCCCTCGCTGGGAGTCACAGTCCACCTCACCTCCCTAGGATGCCCTCCAAAACTCTGCTGTTCTCTGGACCTGTTGTGGGGGCAGCTCAAATTCTAATCTGGTTCTATTCCTATATTTTCTTGCCTCCAATATCTACAGCCATCAGAACTAGTGCGTTTTTTTGTGGGAGCTCTCAATGACCTTTTATATATTCCATAGACACAGAGTCTGCCTAGTTGATGATGTGAATTTAATGTGCAGCTTGTACAGCTGGTGGAAAGGTTTTGAGTCTTCTCCGTTAGTCACACTGCCCCTGGGTTTCAATTGTGGTTTTATTTCCACCTCTGTCTGTGGGTCGTCCACTGGGGTTTGCTCCTGAGGCTGCCCTGGGGGACTTGGGTTTGCCCTGTGAAGGCCAGGTGTGGAGGTGGTGCAGCTGCTTGGGTCCAGGGGTTCTGGCAGCACCACGTACTCAGGGGAGTTGGCGGCTAGAGCAGCAGGAAATATAGTGCTCCAGAAGGGTATGGCAACCACTATTGGCCAATGTGCTCCAGTATTCTTGCCTGGAGAACCTGCCTCCCTGACAGAGAAGCCTGATAGTCCATAGGGTTGCAAAGAGTTGGACACTACTGAAGCGACCCTGTGTGCATAGACGCAAGACTTGTTTTGCCTGTGGCAGCTCTATCCCAGTGAGCGTTGAGTGTGATGGTGGTGCAGCTGCTTGGCTTGCGGGGACTCTGGCGGCACCAAGTGTGCAGGGACACAGACTGCCTCTGCTGCAGGAGTTATGGTCTTATCAGAGTCTTTTTTTCTAGCCTCTTGTAGCTGGCAATCAGAAGGCCACTTTGACCGGTCTTTCTCCGTAGCTCTGCCCGTTCAGGCCCTTAGAGGGCTCCCTTGCCTGGGATCTTTCTCTATTGTTCAGTGTGTCAGGAACATAGAGGGGTCCCCCTGCCTGGGGTCCTACTCTGTAGTTCAGTGCATCAGGTGTTTGATGGGCCAGCCTCTCTATTGTTCAGCTGCCAATGCTGTGGGGCATGTGGGGAGAGAGAGGCTATGGTGATGGCCCCACCCTCTACACGTGACTCAGCAGTATCACCTTGCTTCCATGGCTGCCCAGCTTTCCTCCACAGGCATTTCCCACCACAGTCTCCTCCCTCACATCTCCTCGATCTGTCTTTCTGTAGTCAACAGCAGCCCTCGCCCTGAGATTGAGCCACAATCCCTAAACTCCAGCTCACAGCTGTTACACCTTCCAGGGGATCTACATCTCTGTATGTATGGCTCTGGCAGGGATTGTCTGATTCTCATTCCATTTAGGCTGCCACAGATCAGCTGTTTCACTCTCAGCCTTAGATGTTTCTCCTGTGACTCAGACAGTTGCCCCAATGTGGGGATCCGACCCCTGCTTCAGTTCCCCCTACCCACTGAGGGCAGGTCCAGTCCTACTAACACTCCTGTTTTTCCCCCTAGTTCCTTCATCCTACCGAGTTTTGCGTGGGTCTATATATTCTTTTTTACTGGTCAGGTACTCCTCTCTGCTCTCAGCCGGTGTTCCGCATGCACTTCTATGTCTGAAGGTGTATCCTGATGTATCCGTGGAGAGAGATGTACTCCACATCCACCTACTCCTCCACCCTCTTGTTCTCCCCCATACAAATGCTTTTTGAATGTGTATTATGGGCCAGAAACTGTACTAGCCTTTGGGGAAACAAACAGACACACAAATAACAATCACAACAACATATGTATGTCTATATATCTCATTGTTTCTTTCTTCAAGATAGAGACAGTGTAATTCCAGTATACTGTGGTAAATATGTTGGAGAAGGCAGTGGCACCCCACTCCAGTACTCTTGCCTGGAAAATCACATGGACGGAGGAGCCTGGTAGGCTGCAGTCCATGGGGTCGCTGAGGGTCGGACACGACTGAGCGACTTCACTTTCACTCTTCACTTTCATGCATTGGAGAAGGAAATGGCAACCCACTCCAGTGTTCTTGCCTGGAGAATCCCAGGGACGGGGGAGCCTGGTGGGCTGCCGTCTATGGGGTCGCACAGAGTCGGACACGACTGAAGTGACTTAGCAGCAGCAGTGGTAAATATGTACCCGTAAGATGCAGTTCTGCATCCATTTAGATAGTTATTCATCTATGAAGCATACTTAGAAAACCCAAGGGTTGGCTGGGAATTTCTTAGAAGAAAATTAAAGCTTGAACGGGGCTTTGAAATGTGAGGAAAGATGAGAAGGGCATTTCAGCAGAGAGTAGAATGTGCAGATGCGTGGAAGCATGAATGGCCAGACAGCCTCAGTGCAGCAGTAAGTGCAAGGAGAGTGCAGGAGACGAGGTTGAATGAGACAGGTGGCAGCCAGGTAATGGGAGAACTTTTTTCTTTGTCATTTTTGAGATACTTGGATCTTTACTATGGAGCAGGGAGACTAAATTAAGGTTTGAGATAAGGAATGATGTGGTCAGATTTCCTTACTAAATTGGGGCTTTGGGAGGCACATTTGCAGGCCATAAATAGTGAATAATGAAGTTGGTAATGAAATAATGAAGAATGTGAGTTTGTAGGCTAGATGAGTACTGGTGAAGATTTGAGACTAGATAGTGATGATGAGTGGTGTCAGAAGAAAGGATATGAAGCTGATTTAGTAAAAATGGGAACGTTAAAGGCAGGGAAGGGTGGTTCCCAAGATGGGCAGTATGATTAACTAATATTGGGAAAACAAAAAGAGGAACAGGCTTTTTTTGCGCCCCCCCTCCTTTTTTGTTAGCGAAGAAAAGGGAGACAATGATGAGTTTTGTTTTGGAAATACTGAGTTTAAGGTAAAGTGGAGTGAGTGATCAGCAGGATATGAGAGTCTAGACCTCAGGAGAAAAGTCAGAGCTAAAGATAAAGGTTTGAGATTAATGAACATAATTCTTCTGGCAAATAAAGAAGGTGGTATAGCAATTGACAGGAGAAACAAGACATTATGGATAAGTGGGAAGGCTAGGATATACATTTTGAGAGATTAATTATGCCACTGGAGTTTGAAGTCTTTGAGGAATGGAGTTCTGTCTCCTTAATTTTTATATGCTCAGCATCTATCATAGTGCTTGATACCCAGTAGGTGCTTGATGAATGTTTGTTGAATGAGTCAAACTTTTTTACCATTGCCCAGTCTCTAAACACAATTAAAACTACCTCCAGATTCCAGTGCAAGTCTTGCTGATACTGTCTTCATTTTTTATTTTTAATTATTTTTAAAATTTTACTTTATTTAGTTTGTCTGGGCTGGATCTTAGTTGTGGCACAAGGGATCCAGTTCCCTGACTAAGGATGGAACCTGGGTTCCCTGCATTGGGAGCATAGAATCTTAATTTCTGGACCACCAGGGAAGTCCTGTGTCTTCATTTTTTGATTGCTGAAAATAGCATGTGTATTTACTTTGCATAATCTACGTCTAGAGGAGAAAGCCTAGATTCACACTGGCAACAAATTTTATAGGTAGCAACTAATTTGATTTCTATGAAGTGGAAAGATGATAACTTCTATTGTTAGGAAAAATTTTAGAGTAGAATCGAGTCAAAGAGAATGTAACAGGTGAAGATTTTGAGTGGCCACATCTTTACATGTGATTCTTACCTTAAAAATGTGAATGATAATATTTGGTAATACATAGTTAACTTTGCTTTTTAATTTTCAGATCATTTATGTGGAATGCAAAGGCCACAGAATAATTTTTAATTAATAAAGCTGACAGTTATTTTAAAGTTGAAACATGATCATATGCCTCTAATAGCCCAGTTTTAAGTGACTTATTAATGACTCTCTGAATGTTACTTATGAAACTTATGGTCTTTGAGCCTGTTTCCATTTTTGGTTTCTTGATCCTGATTCTGAAGATCAGCTGTGCAAGACATACAGGTGTTAGCACAGCTGGCTTGCTGATGGCAGCTCTGTCCATATAGCTGTCTTGTGTGTCATCATTCATGTTGTTCAGTGTCATTCTGACCTAGCCAAGCTAAAAATGGTACTTCAGCTCAAGAGGGATTTAAAAACCTTGACAAACTAAAGATAAGAGACCACAGAATGTCGTGTCCATGTGCTTACCAGTACATCTAAATAACTAATTTCAGTGTGTATCTGTCTTTACCCTTTGGAATAATTTGCCCTAGGGAAGAAAATATCTCTGTGTGGAGAACTCTTAACAATTCATAAATACATCTTTCTGTACTCAAGTATGCGTTTTCTGTTTGTTTAAACAGATCAAGGTCACAGTAATCTATCTGCAAGGAGCAGTCTATGGTATATAACCTACGCCTCAGATTTATCATCCTGCCTAGTGCCTTTATACAGTGTCTGTGATTATATCATCCTATTTTCCAGGTTGATAATTTGATTTGAGGGTTCAGTTTTTCAGATCCTTAATTGGGATGTAGCCCAGCTTGATAATTTGATTCAAGAGATCAGTTTTGTAGTTCCATAATTGGGATTGAACAATAATGTGTGGGGTGGTTGTGGTCGTGGTAGATTTTGCCTTTTTTTTCTGGTGACAGCAGAGAGAGTTCTGGCTCTTCTCCAGAGTTGGAGGTTAAATTAAATAACTTGCAGCAAAAGCAGGCTAGTTTCTCACTTCCTTCTTTTCAGAGGAGGGGTTTCTGCGCTTGCTGCAGTGCCAGTGGAGTGCCTGCTTCTGCTGCACAGGCCAGGGTCTCCATCCCACAGGTACGGAGCACAGCAGGAGCTGTTGCACATACCTTGGGACCTTGTAGTTTGGGGATCTTCCAAGTGAGATTATGGCCATTGTGTAAGGAAGATTGCTCACAGGTACCTGTCTCTCAGTATGGTAATTGTGTGTGTGTGTGTGTGTGTGTGTGTGTGTCTGTGTGTCTGTGTGTCTGTGTCTGTGTGTGTTGAAGGGTCAGGGAGAAAAATACATGAATGAATGAAAAATGTGTGCAGGTCCAATGAAACTACTGAGGAAAATCAGGGTGTTTCGATAACAGTCTTCACTGCTGACCACAAAACTACTTTTATGACACACATTTTTGCTAAGCCTGCCAGACAAGGGACAAAGAGAAGGAAAAATAAAATGGTGTTGACTTTTAGGTAGGGAAATGGAAGGAGTAACAAGATCTTGAGCAATTTGCTCATCTGTTAACTGTCAGTGTAGATACTCAGAGGCACTGTTATGTGTTGCTAGGAGCCCTGGACACATTTCCCCAGATTAGGGCTGGCAGTAGCTCTTTCACAAGGTGGATGGCAGAATGAAGTGTGATAGTGTGGAGAGCACTTTGAAAAGTATGAAGTACTTTTGGAAGTGCTAGCGGTATTGTTACTAATAAGAACAGTACTACACTCTATCCATTTCATGAACTAACTTGTTAAGGAAAAGGCAAAAGGGGGAGATATCCATTTAGTCATCACCGTCTAACTTGTGAATGTCATTTCTGCTGTGATGATGTGCTTTAATCCCTGCTTCTGTCACTGGACACATACCATGTTTTTTGGTTATCCTCGCTTTCCTACTACCTCATAGAATTTGTGAGTTTGGAATGACGTTCATATTTGATCACATGCTCACTGAGAACCTCCGTATGTATAGGGTCTTTCTGTTGCTAGTGTTATTACAGAGCATATGGTCCATACTGGTGAATACCCTTCTCTCTCTTTTTACAAAAGATCTCCATGAAATTAAAAGACGCTTGGAAGGAAAGTTATGACCAACCCAGATAGCATATTCAAAAGCAGAGACATTACTTTGCTTGGAAGGAAAGTTATGACCAACCTAGATAGCATATTCAAAAGCAGAGACGTTACTTTGCCAACAAAGGTCCGTCTAGTCAAGGCTATGGTTTTTCCAGAGGTCATGTATGGATGTGAGAGATGGACTGTGAAGAAAGCTGAGCGCCGAAGAATTGATGCTTTTGAACTGTGGTGTTGGAGAAGACTCTTGAGAGTCCCTTGGACTGCAGGGAGATCCAACCAGTCCATTCTGAAGGAGATCAGCCCTGGGATTTCTTTGGAAGGAATGATGCTAAAGCTGCAACTCCAATACTTTGGCCACCTAATGCGAAGAGTTGACTCATTGGGAAAGACTCTGATGCTGGGAGGGATTGGGGCAGGAGGAGAAGGGGACGACAGAGGATGAGATGGCTGGATGGCATCACTGACTCGATGGATGTGAGTCTGAGTGAACTCTGGGAGTTGATGATGGACAGGGAGGCCTGGCGTGCTGCGATTCACGGGGTTGCAAAGAGTTGGACACGACTAAGCGACTGAACTGAACTGAACTGATGCCTGTGCTACTTGTTTAACCAAATTTTCTGTAGTTTAGTTAGACCCAATCAAGTTATCTATCAGACTATGTAAAACTTGAAAGAAGAAGCCAGAAAGTATCTATGAGATGGCATCCTATATGTTAGTGGTATAAGGTTTACTCGCTAGAAATTGTTTATACATTCTCTGGTGAGATGTGATCATTAAAAAATTTTTTATAGATGGTGAAAAGTATAGTCTTTCTTGCTATATCTCTGAGGCAGGGGGATGGCCAACATTTTCTGTAGAGGGCCAGATAGTAAATATTTTAGGCTTTGTGGACCATATGGTTTCTGTCTCAACTATTCAACTCTGTCCTCTTAGCTGGAAAGCAGCCAAAGACAATAGCTAAGTGAGTGGGTGTGGCTGTGTTCCAATAAAACTTTATTTACAGTAACAGGCGGGGGTCTGGATTCAGTCCTTGGGTTGTAGTATGCCAACTGCACTCTGCTCTCTAGGGCATAAGATGAAAAAGAATACATAGGCTGCTCTGGTGTATATGATGAAAAATAGGATAAAGAGAGACGGGAAAGTGATGAGGAATCAATGGAAGTGAAAGGAAGTACAGAAGAGGAAGTAGGAAAAAGGAAGGTGGGGAATGGAGGCATAGTAAAACGTGAACACAGGATGATAAGAGTGGAAGTTGCGGGAAATATTGTTGAGATCTGTATATGATGGGAATCGCTCTGGTAAGGTTTATTTTGAAGTATTGGAGGCCTTAATGGATTGGAACAAATGAAATTTTAGGCAGGCCTGATTATCATTTACTTTTCCCAGGCATTCAAGATTCAGACACTGTATACATCTTCTTACACGTGTTCTCAAATGTATCTGAGTTTTTCATCAACAACCCTTACTGCTTTTTCCTGGGTATTCTATTGGTAAAAACACAACTAGTATCATATTTCATGGATTTTTAAAAATAGCTGGAACATTGGGTGCAAAAGTCTTTATAGTTGTGTGTGATAAAAGATGCAGGTTCTTATTTTGGGAATTGAATGTTTTTCTAAAAATGGCTAGCTTAATTTTATAGTTGATGTATCTAGCAGAAATAGTTTTTTGCGTGTTAGTAAGAGTACAGAACGAAGAAGGCAATGGCACCCCACTCCAGTACTTTTGCCTGGAAAATCCCATAGACAGAGGAGCCTGGTGGGCTGCAGTCCATGGGGTCGCTAGAGTCGGACACGACTGAGCAACTTCACTTTCACTTTTCACTTTCATGCATTGAAGAAGGAAATGGCAACCCACTCCAGTGTTCTTGCTTGGAGAGTCCCAGGGATGGGGAAGCCTGGTGGGCTGCCGTCTATGGGGTAGCACAGAGTCAGACACGACTGAAGCAACTTAGCAGCAGCAGCAAGAGTACAGAAAATTACGAAAGATTGGCTTGAGATAAAAGGCTAATCAGAGGAATAGAAACAGTGCGGTATAGATCTAAAGAATTACTTAAATCTGGAACTAAATTGTTGCAATAAATTAAATATTTCTTAACGGTGTTTTGAACTTGTTAAGTTTTATTTATTTTTTGTCATTTGCCTCTGTTTCTCTTGTTTCTTATGGCATATCTATGAGAAATATCTGCTTTCTGAAAGTATGTAATAAGAAAGGGAGAAAGTAAACTACATTTTCTAAAAATCAAAATTTAAGAATGGAGTAATACGGGTATGCTTTCCTTTAGTTTTTGTGAAAATATTATAAAATTATACAGTTTTTATAGGAAGTTATAAAAATGTATACAATTTTGCAATTGAGATTTATACTGTGAAATTCTTTGAAAAAATTTATGTTAAAATGAAGCGTTAGTCATTTTAAAGTAGAAAAATATTATATATGTGTTACTCATATCTATAAATAAACCAGAGTAAAAAGAATATAGAATCTAATTATAGGATGAATAATGATATACTGTAGCAGAATTAAAGGCTGGCTTTTGAAATTATGATTTCCAATTAATTTTAAATTTGAAATTATAATTTAATCCATGGATAGGTGATGATGGTGTTTTAATCCTAATTCACACTAAAATCTTTATTTTAAAAGGTGAACCTAATTTTCCTAGTAGGGTGAGAAACAGTTTTATTGTTTTAATATTGTTACTTCAAAATTTTTTTTGACAGTAAAGAAATTTACTTTAAATTCTCATTTTTGAAAGGGACCATTTAGTATCCAGTGGGCAGTATTTCCTAAAGAAATCCTGCTTCTGCCTTTTCTGCTCGTAGTCACTTTGTTCTCAGCCTGTATATTCTGTTTTTAGTGCAGTAGGGCGGGAGTCTTTCCTTACTGTTCTGTGTTGAACTGTTTCCTGTTTATTCTTATTCACACTCTGATATTCAGACGCGCCTTTTGCATCCTTTCCGAGCCCCCCCCCCCCCCCCCCCCCCCGCCCCCGCCCCACTCCTTTAGTTTTGGTCGTCTTTCCCTCCTGCTCTTTGCTGCACTGTTAGATTTTCACTAGCCCTAGTGTCACTGTTTTATATTCTTTCAACATGATGCGTTCACTCCCTTTATCCATTAAAATAAAAGAATTTCTGGTCAATCCTTTATCAAGACTTAAAAAAAACTTCTTGAAATATTTGGCGAACATTTTAGTTTGCCTATTTTCAAAGTTTTGATTTAACATAAAAGTGGGAAGAAAACTCTTATATTTTGGTAGAAATATTTGTGATGTTATTTCTGTTATATATCATGGGCACTGTCTCTTTGTGGCACCTCCAACATTCAACAGATAATTTATAATTAAATGAGAGTATTAACACATGCATGCTGTTCAAATAATGTTGTAATTGTGATGCCCATCATTAGGTTTAGCAAAACAACTGCATTTTTATTTTTTTCCCTATCTCATACAAATACGAAGAGTTACTTCGTTTGGCAAATTAAATAATGTTGTAGTGAAAATGTTAATTTGACAATAAATCACAGTTTTAAATGCCAGATGCCCCTGCTTAATGTTCAGAAAGTTTATTTAGAGGATATACAATGTGGCTTAGTGTTCCTGTATGTCAGGCTTCACAGATGAAGTATGATGCCTGATATTAATCGGGTTAAAGGACCGCCAGCGCCTGGAGTGTGTTGTGGATCGTACCTACGTTGCTCATAGCCGCCCCCCGCCCCCTGCCCTCCCACCCTTTGCCCATATTAGCAATCTGCTTTTGTACTTTGACATCCAGGATTTCCCTAGTGAATTTTGTCACAGAAAAAAGAGAATCATCAATATCGCAGTTAAACTTGACTTTCAAAGCTAATAGTATCTCATTTGGGGGCTCAAATTTAATAAATTTTCTTTGATTCTGGGTGAGTTTTTAAACATCAAACAATGAATTGGCCAGGGTGCAGTAAAATATTTAGATCTATTGACTGTTGTTCAGAAGGGTAGAAGGCACAACACTAGTGGTTTGATGTTGATAAATTCTCAGGACCTTAATCCACATTAATGTTTTCTTTTATCTGAGTGCAGATTGGTGACAAAAAAAAAAAAAGAGCAAGAGAAGGTGTCCATGCATATAAAATATAAAACCTCAAGCAAAGGCATTTGTAGAATGTGATTTATTTTGTTAAGTGAGTTAAAAGCGTTCTCATCCTGACTGAAGACTAGAGAGTGTTTGTTACAGATAAATATATGCATTCTGTATTGGGACTCTGGTATGACTATTGTACTCACACTATTATACAAATTGCATTATAGTGTATGTTTTACAGCATACACTTTGACATGCAGTTATTGGCAGAAATTCTTCAGCTCATCTTAGGAGGATAAGGATGTTTATAGCCTAGATTAGCACAAACTATGAAAGATGTCATCATGTGTGTGTGTGTTTGCTGACGTAAGGAAACCTTATGTTGTATGATAGTTCATTCATAGAGTAAGAAATAATTCAAAGTTTTACAAGCTACCCGAATGGAATAGGAAAATGAAGGTGAGGGTTCCTATCATTTATTATTACCAAGTTATATATGAAGTTGCCAAGATAAAACTAGAGATATAAATACAGGTATTTGAACAATGGTGGTTCTCCCCATTCTTGCCCTTTGCTACCTTGTAAAAACTCATTTCGTCCTGTGACTTTAAGCTAGTTGTATACTCTTTATCAAAGACACAGTGTCAAAGAGATAAAATTTTAAAACCTCTTCAGGCATAAGAAAAGTTAGGAAATATGCTTACATATGAAAACTCTTATCATTAAACTATGTGATTAAAGATGAGAGCCTACTGATCTTAAAATTAAACTGTAGAATTTTTGAGGCTTTTATTAAATTTGGAAATTAAAAATGAAAATACCTGTTTCTAAGCATTTTCTTTTATTCATATTATATAGTGAGTATTTCTCATTTGTCCAGAAGGTGGCAGTGTAATATCAACTGCATGTGATGCAGAGACTAGCTTGCGAATTGGTATTTCTCCCGTATCGTATCTGTGATGTGTTTGTATTGTTGCCTTTCTGAACACTTCAAGTATAGTACAAATAGTACTGGTTTTATCCATTATCTTATTTAGAATTCATGTGACCAAGTTGGTTTATATGGATTTAATCATTAAGATTCACATTTAATAAGAGTAAAGAGGGCAAACAAACCTCTTGCTAGTGTATTTTTAAGTCTCCTTGTGTGTTGAACATGTTTGTTTTTATTCTAGAGTGGGTACTGAAGTTGTCTTGTCGAAGACTAGTGCCTAATAACTATCTTCTTTAATATATACCCATTAATACTGTTTAAATTAAATATGTTATTAAGAGAGTGTGAATAAGTAAGAGATTGCTGTTTATTTTTGATTCTTGTGGGCTTGTTTTTCCTTATTTCCTTTTTCTTTTGAGGGTGGAACAGTGAAAAAAATAATTCAAAACCTCTTGATCAGAAGAGCTCCAGCGACTCTTCTTCCCTCTGCTCATTTCAAGCAGGAGGATGCTTTTTCTTCTTAACATTCTCCCCCAGCACTCTGAATTAGAGATTTATTTGCAACGAAAAATCAATTAGTCCTAAATTTATTCATGGATTTCAGGTCTAGCGATCAATGCAAGTCCACTCAGTGGGCTCAAGGGGACCCAGTTCATCCCAGTTAATGTGTCTGAAGGGGAATTACCATTGATGCTATTTTTTTCCCTTTAGGTCAGAGATCAGATCTCGCTGTCACGGACTGCGGCAAGTAGGAATGACTTCACCCTGCAGCTACCCAGACTGCACCTGGAGACCTTTGCAATGGAGGGGCTCAAGGGCGGGCCAGAGGTTGTAGCGTGCCAGGTTAGAGTCTAAATAACATTGTTTGCTACTGACACATGTAGAAAAATAAATTGCACATACTGGGGAGAATGGAAGAAGCCTCAAAGTCTTGCGACTAACTTAAAGGAGATGCAAATAATTTTTCCTCATTTTTCTTCTGTCATGTAACACTATGTTTCACAAGTAATTGTATTTTTTTCTTCAGAGCCTAGAACTAGCCCCTTAAATAATCAGAAAAGTATTTTTTACCAAGGAAAAAAATATATGTTTCATAGCTCAGTACAGTATTAACATTCTTTCTGGGCAGCAGACGACAATAAGACACTAGGCTGTTATCTCTTCAAGCTTGTCTGAATTTGTAGCTCTAATTCTTTTAAAATAAACCACTTTAGATAAAATTATCAGGGGAGATATTTGACATTTTTCAATGTTAATTCCAAAATATATCCAATATTCTTAGGTGGTAATTTCAACAAATCTAGAACCTAGCTCTTCTTTGCATGAAGAGTATTTTATACTTTAGTGATTAGTTTTAATGAACATTGTAATTAATATGTGCCAAAGGAGTTATTTCATTTATAAAACTCAAAGCACTAAATCATAAAACCTTAAATAACTTTAAACTTAGTAAAAATATTTATTTTCAGAAGCTGCAGCTAGCCTTCTGTTCTAGATTACTGTTAGGTTATTGTGACTTTTTTTTTCCTTAGGCTTAAAAATATTTTTTAATCAGACAAAACAAAATTTAGTATGTATTTTATTCTCTCTTTAATGTCCAATTTCTTTATTACAAAAATCTATCAAAGTTATATAAACTATAGGGAGCCTGATAATTCCAAAAGAGGTTGTCCTTGTTCAATAAAACCCTAAAGTTTTCAGTGTATTTAAGAGAAATATCTCTTAAAACTCTGTCTCTGCTTCACATTTTGAGATTTGAGATGAACTTTTTCATTCTTGAAGTGTATGACCCTGTGAAATTTTAACTTTGCACAAAATTAATGTCAGTACAAGTTGGGCTATGTTAATTTTTTCCTACATGCTCCATACCCTAATTTAATTTGTTATTAGTACTCAAATTAATACTCAACAAAGAAAAAATACTTGCTTCTTTCATTAGAATGTCCACATATTATAGTAAAATATATATAATTATATAGCAAAGCATAAGACACTTATTTTTAGTTATAGACTAACATACTATACTATTATTTAGTTCAAGATTAAGATGTACATTTAAAATTTTATTATATGTGAGTACAATATGATTTGATATTTTTCTAGTGGTTGTAAAATAATCCTTTACTTGGTTATCTTAATTTAGAATCTCCTAGGGCTTAGTACTTGTCATAATTCACAAATAAATACTTCTCCCAAACTCTAGATTTTGATGATTTGGAAAGAGACTGATTCCTAGGAATGCCATTTTTTAAAGCAAAACATGAACTTTCTAGAGTTCTGACATCTGTGAATAGCAAGAAGGAAATGTATAAGCTTGTATTTTAAACTACTATCTTTCCCAAGTTCTAATAAAAATAGTTATATGGGTTGCCATATACCTAAACACTTAAGTTTATATTGGTGTGCTCTAATATGCATTATAGTTTAGTAATATATGTTTTGGTTAAGTATGCAGAGAAGAGCACATGATTTGGGCCATAATAGTTTTTCAGGCGCACACGTGTGCATGCACATGCATGCAGGCATGCAATTAGTGATATGGAGTACTTTGAGGAGAAAGGCACTGTATTAGTTGAAGACCTTAATTATAATAATTATAACTGCCATTTTACTGAGCACTTACTGTGTAGCTAGTATCATGCCTAGCTCTATAAATAAGTGATCTGAATTACTTCTAACAATGGGCCTGTGAAGCAGACACCATTATTTTCATTTTACAATTGACAAACAACAAATATAGCAGATAACTCTCCTCAGATCAACAGCAAGTAAATGGCAGGGCCTAGAGTCTGGGTTTAAGTCTAGGTATATTTGACTGAAAAGCCTGAACTGGTAAAATCTGACAGTAAAAATCAAGACGTGTGTGTTAAATGGTAAGCATAAAGCCTTTGAAATCTGTGGTGGAGTTTTTCTTCCATTTATAAAGTATACATTATGCATCTGTATATGAGGTAGGTCATAGTTTATGGTGTATTGTGGACACATTCACAGATAGAAAGTTTTGCTTCCATTTGATAGGCTAATATTATGGAATTCAACTTTTCACCTTTGCAGTATGTGTATGTTGTATGTGTGTGTGTGTGTGTGTGTGTGTGTGTGTGTGTATGTATGTATATATGTATATACTTACACTAAGTATGCAACATGGAATTCACTATTTGTTTAACTTTGTAATCTGTGCTGGTGAGGTGGACTGTTCAAAGTGTGCCTCACCTTTGATTACGACGAGGAGAGGCCCACTGTGCAGGATGTGGTAGTGTCTGAATTATTTGGCCAAAATATTTAACTGTCATTTAGAGCAGTAGGAGCTGACGTTTTCCTAGATAGCCACTGTCTCTTGTTTCCAAGGGGGCATGCTTTCTTATAGGTATAATCCTGGATGGAGGGAAGACCAGTGAGCACAACTGAAGGCTGAGAGGATGAACGGATTACCTTATCTCTCTGAACCCAGAAGAGTGTGTGACTGATACACTCCTACAGGAGATAGTTTGGCTAGTCTCTGTGATGTGCTAGCTTTTAGCCTCAGTTTCCTGATCTGCAACCAAGTGGAATGCTAACAGTTCCTCAGGCTTGTACTGAGTTTGGATGAGGCAGTGCATGTGAAGTGGGGAGCACAGTGTCCAGCACAAAGGCAGCAGACAAGCAGGGTGGCTCTTGTTAGTGCACACCCACATACTGCAGTATGAGACACCTTGTGAAGATGAGATCAGTGATAGTAGTATAGCTTGATTTTATTACTTTTGGGGTGTGTGGGTGTTTTTTTTTGGGGGATGTGTTTTGTTTTTTTAAGAAATGGTGGTGGTTGTTCAGTTGCTAAATCGTGTCTGATTCTTTACATCCCCATGGACTGCAGCATGCCAGGCTTCCCTGTTCTTCACTATCTCCTGGAATTTGCTCAAACTAATGTTCATTGAGTTGGTGAGGCCACCCAACGATTTCATCCTCTGTTGACCCCTTCTCCTCCTGCCCTCAGTCTTTCCTAGCATCAGGTCTTTTCGAGTGAGTTGGCTCTTTGCATCAGGTGGCCAAAGTATTGGAACTTCGGCATCAGTCCTTCCAATGAATATTCAGGGTTGATTTCCTTTAGGATTAACCGGTTTGATCTCCTTGATGTCCAAGGGACTCTCAAAAATCTTCTCCAGCACCACTTAGGATCTTTTCTTTGTATCTTTCCATTTGGTTCTTTCATTCTTTCTTGTTTCTTCAAAGCTTTTAGTTTTGGTCAAGATCAACTTTAGCTCTCTATTTACTTTTCCTTGTTACTTGATGTTCCAGTGAGGCCAAGTTGCCAGTGAACCCCTGTCTAAGATCCTATGGCAAGTTTAGAACTATTATTCCTTGGCTTTTATCTCCTTAATAGCAGCATATTAGTCTACTAGGATACTGGACAAAAAATAAAACACCTAGATTAGACAAGTTAACTTTAGCTGAAAAACCCAGTACAGTGTGAATGCAGAGGACTTTGTAAGAAAAGATATTCTGCCCGTAATTTATTAAGGTAATACCTATTACTCATTGTCTTATACTTTGAATTCTGTTTTTTCAATGATTGTATGATGCTTTTCATATCTGGAAAATATTAGCAGACATCCAGTAAGTGTCTGTGCCTCCATTCCCATTCAACGATAACCAACACAGAACAATATCAATGTTAATATTATTGATATTATTGCATGCTTATTCCATACCAGTTACTGTGCTAAATAAACACCTTACATTTACTTTCTCATTTAATCCTTGCAACAATCCTATAAATGATGGGTGCTCTGCTTTTTCCATTTTCCAAAAGAATAAACTGAAATTTATTAAGATGAAGAAAATTGTTAAAGGTCACATATCCAGTGAGTAGGGTCACTGGTCTGTTCATTCTTTTAACCATGCCTTTCTGCCTTCTGTGCACCATGGCATCGTGGTGTGTGTGTGTGTGTGTGTGTGTGTGTGTGTGTGTGTGTGTGTTTTAAGATAGCTGAGAGGAAACAAAAATAAAGAGTAGGGTCTGTCTGTAAAATATAGTTTCTTTTGTGAGAAGATCATGGCAAAAATAGAATCCAAAAGAGGTTAATGGGAAATGTTACTTAAATTGCGTATTTCAGCCTCTTCATCTATAAAATGAAAATAATAGAAGTTTCAAACTGGGTGTAATGATTGAATGAGTTAATCCATTGAAGTGCTTGGAATAGTAACAGGTACATAGTAAGCACTTACTGTTTATTAGCTTTCCACCAGCGTGAAAGCTTCATGAGGCCAAGAACTTGATTTTGTTCACAGTCACACCATCAGAGCTCAGAACCCTGCCTCACACAGAGGAGGCCCCAGTGCACGAAGCCTTGATTTCAGGCACTAGACAGGTTGACTTGGGAAGCTGCTGTGCCTAAGTCTGTGCAGGCCTTTAAGAAATTTGGGATCATTTTTTAAACTTCTAAACCCACTTCATTTAAAAGGAAAAGTCCCCTGAACCATCTCGTAAAAGTGTGTAAGGCTTAGTGCACAATAACTTTACCTCTGGAAATGTAGTATGTTTTATAAATATATGTTTATAAACACTTCATTAGAAAGGCTTCATCGTGAAACCATTTATTTATGAAGATTTTAAACAATAGAGTCTTCACCATAAATCCAGTAATCCTTTAATCACCCATAACCTACTGTGTTATTATGAAGTCCTTACTTGGTATGGTTGTTTGTTATGTATTATACCCACAACTTTTAGGATACTGTGGTTTTTTTACATTTAACTTACTTTCCAGGCATAGAAATTTCTTCCAGCTATTTTGTTGTGTTTATAAAGTTAAATCATAAAAGAGCATCTTGAAAGGATTTTTTTTAATGTAGATAAGAAAGAAATAAATATCTGTACCTAAGTACTAAACTGTCAGGGAATAAAAATATCAAGAATCAGCCATGCTTAATAATTTTTTACATGTGTTCCCCATTATACTGCTTGATGCAACAGGCTTCTAATTGTACAAGAATCATGTTCATTTGGGCACAATTAGAAATTAAAGAAATGTTAGAGAATTTTGCTTGGAAGCTTGTATTATTTAGATATTTTCTTCAACTTATTCCGTCCCCATAAATGAATTTTCAGATATCTGATTATTTTTTAAAACATGAAAATCAACCATTTTAAATGAAAATCTCACTAAATATCTATAATGCTATGTAAAATCCCCCAACTGTCCCTAAAAGACTAAATGACTTCTATTAGTTCTTTAGTTTTTTCTTTTTTAAGTATAGTTCTTTAGTTTCTGATTCTAAAAGAAAATTTTACCTTCTTTATATAATTTAGGTCTTCCCTGCTTTTCAGATGTCAGTCCTCCCTGGGTCTCACTGTCTCACAGAGTTGTCAGGGTTTAGTCTAAGAGTCTCCATGGTGAAGTAAAGAGAATATATTTTGTGACAGCTGTTTGTCTCACAGATATTCTTTTTCACTTATTTTTGAGTCCATGACTGTGCTTTGAATGTTTGACATTATTGGAAATCTGACCTTTTTGGTAAGTGGGGTCATTTTTGTACTAAAAGTATCAAAAAGATTTGAGGATTATCTAAACTTGTTATCAGTGAGTGTGTGGTTCTCTTTAAATTCTAAAACTTGAAATATCTTTTAAATTTAAAAACATAATATGATTTTAGATTTTGGTTGTGGCATCAAAGAGAATGTTGAAACGCTACCTTCTTCAAAGGATGGCAAGTTCTTCCAAGGGAGGAGCTGTTTGTTAGGGGAAAACAATTAGCTGGAAAAATCATATAGTTCATCTGAGAACAAATGCATTTTGATGGGAAAAAAGCCATCTTTGGTCTCATTTAGAGCTTGACAGCTGTAATCTCCAATTCCACAGAATATAAATTGTGTCAATGAGGAATATAAATGTCCTGGATTTGAGCCTAACTGAAGGATGAATATAAGAATTAGTGAGTTTATTTTTCATGTTGACACCAGCAAGAATAAATGGCATTTTCTGACGTAATATTGTCAGAGAAAATATTTTTGTTATTTGTTAGTTCAAGTTTTAGAATTCTATTCTGAAGATTTGACAGTGCACAAACAGACATTCAGTTTCTTCAAAACTTGCTGGTACTGCAGCTATGAGGGATGCTAAATGAAACAAAATATGAAGAGAAGGAAGATGTTGATGTGTACAGAAGGACCAGTTTTAGGGTCTGTTGCTAATTGGGGTGAAAGTGAAAACGAAAGTGTTAGTCACTCAGTCGTGTCTTATTCTTTGTGACCCCATGGACTGTAGCCCACCAGGCTCTTCTTTTCATGGAATTCTCCAGGCAAGAATACTGGAGTGGGTTGTCATTTCCTTCTCCAGGGAATCTTTCCGTCCCAGGGATTGAACCTAGGTCTCCCACATTGCAGGCAGACTCTTTACTGACTGAGCCGCCAGGGAAGACTAGGTATAACAGTGGTTAAATAATTAAATAATAACATTTAAACATTGATTTATCCTCATTGTGAATTATGCCTTGTCCTGAATCTGTATCTTCTCCTAAGGTTACAGGACATTTTAGTTTTTGTTGACCAGGAAGACTGCTGGAAACAGCCTCACACGTCAGTCACCGTCAGAACAGATCGGGTGTCATCACCTAAGTGCCCTCACGCTCCCTGACTCCCTTCCTCCTTCCTTCCCTTCCTCACCCTCTGTGATGTGCACTTTGATTTCCCCTCTTTTTTTAGTGGTGGTGCTGGAGGGGATAGGGGATACATCAGTCAGAATTTTAGGGCAGAATCTTGAGAGTGAAAATGTGAAATTATGGGTTTTGGTCCAGATATTTTACCAGGTGTTATATGCTACCATCGTTTTCTTAGTCCCTGTATTTTATTTTAAAGGACTTGCTGTTTTAAAAAAAGTATTTTTGTTTGTAGTTAAAACATAATCTTGGGGATCAAATGATAGCTAACATTTCTTTAAAAAATAAATATCTGTTAAGACTAGAAGTACTAAAAAGTTTTTTTTTTTTTTTTAATGGTTAGCTGATGGGATATTTTACATCTTGTATCATGGATTTTATTTCAGGTTAGTGGTGATCTGAAATGAGGGGTTTTCTTTCCCCCTGTTGGGACTTTAATCTCTTTGCCTTTGGAAAATCACAGGATAACATGAGGGCAAGGAAATATGTCTATATAAAGCTTCTGCTACACAGAATGTTATATTGAGGAATCTTGTGACTGACTCCTTGACTCAGCTGAAAATATTCATGAATTATTCCCTCTGGATATGACCTGGTATCAGCAATCTGAACTAACACTAAGTAAAATCTGATAGGAATTATTTAAAATGAAGTCTTTTTTCCTAGTTTTTTTTTTGGGGGGGGTATCATTTCTTCCTTTTTTACTAGGGAGAATAATTTGGAAGAAAGTAAAATCATAGCCAAGTCACTATCACAAAAAGTTGAAGAGGTTATACAACTTTATCTAAAAATAATAGAATTAGCCCCAGAACAGATGGAATCCTTTCCCCATAGACATAAATTACCCAGGTAACAAGAATCCTCATTATTTTAGCTAGTGATTGTCTTTTTCTCATGGAAAACACATTGTCTTTTCTTGTGAAGGATGAGCATGAATTATCGTCCTTGTGGTACTAGGAGTGCTGCTGGGGTTCTCTGCTAATATCACCGTCTGTGAGCTTCCAACGCTTACTTCTTCTGGTGCATCAGCTTGTCACCTGTAACATGGAGATGATGATACGTGCCCTCCTGCATCTTGAGGAAGTTGTGAGGATCCCATGACATGGATGAAAGTACTTTGAAAATTAAACAGCACTCATAAGTAGTTTTTAAATTGTTTTCCTTTAAATATTTGGCTTATAAACGTTCCTTGATCAGGTGTAAACTCACTTATTTTCAATCTCAGGTTGAGATTTTTGCCCTTCTAAAAGACAAGAAGTAAACCAGATGATGAGGAGGTTAGCAACTGTGAATCTGTGCAATTTTCTATATGTCATTGAGTTTGCTGGAAATATCATGCTGATCAGAATGGCAATTTGGAAGAGAGAAAATAATGCCATGTGCTGGGGAAAGAGGCAAGCGATGTAGTATTGGAGAAAGCCTGTGTGGAAAGTCAGAATGCCTGGATTGAAGTCCTGGCTCTGTAATTTAACCGTCTTGGCAGGTCACTCAGTGGCCCCGAGCCCCCTATTTCCTCATCTTTAAATGGAGGTGGTGAAGCCTGTCTTGCTTTCACTCACAGAGTTGTGGGGAGATCAGATAGGATAATGTACATGTGAGGGTGCTTCTATATTGTGAAATGCGAAATTAATATAAGCTATGTTAGACTGAACTGCAAATAGGCCTGGGTTTCAGGAAAAGTAACCTAAGTACATTAAGGGAATGTTTTAGTGTTTTGACTCTTGGAGACTTTTGACTGATGACATGTTTGATACAGGTTTCATGTTAGTAGAAACATGCAATAAAAAGAATAAAATATTCGACAACTCTCGTGTTTCCTTACAGGTCAGTATAAAGCCATGGGCTGACACTTTGGTGAATGCCCACCATACACTTCTGAGTAATTATTCTACAGAGTAATTTAAGCATTACTATTGTTGTCACATGTTATTTTAAAATATTCTTTTAACTCATCTTCTTGCCTTTATTTATGCCGTTTAATTTGTTTTTTGAACATCAGATTCCAACTCTGAGATGTTAACATTATTTTGCCTGAATGTGAAATGTTTGAGACACACCAGATAAAATCAAAAACACAAAACATATGAAAGTAAAGAGCTTTTTTTTTGTTGTTGTTGCAATTTTCAGTTCCAGGTAGCCCAAAGCAGAAAAGCTGCTGAATGATATGAACAGCATTTCTTTGCCATTAACATTAGGAGGCAAAAGCTAAATCCCAAACTTGACTCTCTGTATCTTTTTTTTCATTTTTGAAGGCTTATTTGAGTATAACCCTACTCGATAATACCTTTTAATGCTCATTATTTTGAGACTGAAGCCTGCGCACACTTGAACTCTCAAATGCTACAACAGAATTGCTATTCATTGCAGCTACTTGGACAAAAAAAAAAAAAAAAAACACAAAACAGTGTTTGATGGACTGCCTAGGTGAAGACCTGGGAAAGGAAGGGTTATCTACAAATTGAGTGAGTTTATTATGGCTTAGTGATTTGCTGATTGATTTCATTTGCTGTCAGTTAAGGCTCTCTTAGTGTCAGTTTTCTTTGCATAATGCCTTGAAATAAAGACCGATGAAGTTCTTCAGATTGATGCCGCTTATATAAACTGACCCTGATTTGCCCTATTCTGCGTGACAAGTTAAGTGACAGCAGTGAGAGGAAAATCCAGCAATGAATATGCAACTTACCGATTAAGGGAAATGCAGTAAATCATTCAGTCTAAAACTAGGTACAAAATAATTTCTTGTAATAATTCCACAGATGCCTTGAGTTTCATTAAACAGACTATTATTAGTCTCAAGAGTGTATGTGTGTGGGGTTGTGTGTGCATGTTGATAGAGACAGGCAGATAGGGAGAGGGACAGAAAGAGACAGAGGACTGAATTAAAAAAGAGAACTAAAAGTCATCCTAAATCTTTTCATATAAAGTAAATGTTCCTCTCCCCATTTAAACTTGGAATTGTCAGAACCATGGTTTAAAAAATAGATTATTTGAGGTTGTATAATGCTGTGTATTAGGTAACCAATGAAACATAGGGTCATTTTGAAGCTTTAAATGCTTTTCAGTTTCAGAGCTTTCTAGTAAAGTACTGGTAGCTTTTCTTTTTCTTTCAATGGCCAAAGTTTCACAGTGCTGATTAAAAAGATGTGGAACTTTTACGGGGAAGACTAACTTAAGAAGTAACTCACTGATAAAAACATGAAACACTAACATCTTAATATCTGTTCTGAGTGAGAGCTGTTTCACTCATAGCCCGTTTCCCCTGTGGAGTGTGTGACATTGCTTCCATATTGCAGAGCACTCTTTTGTTCGGAGTATATTTGATGATGCATATTAATCAAAATGAACCTGAGTTGGTGTAGTTTCCTTAGGATCAAAAGGGCAACGTAGAAAACAGAGCACCAAAGTGAAGAAAGCACCAGGTTCTGTTCTGGTGGTAGGAAGTCAGCAAAGTGGCATATCACAAATCTAAGTGATATCTGTGATGTGTTTAAAAGAGGCATACATTCCATGTTTGCCAACAAGGCTTTAAAAAGTCCTCAAACCTTAGATCTTTGATGAATGGTTATCTGGTAGAATGATGTACCCACAACATTTAAAATTTAGAAGCAGCAGCCCTATGTCTTTAATCCTTCTAAAACTGAGAAGGAAATCATGATTAAATTAAAACATGCTGCTTAACTTTGTATATTTATTAAGTTATGTCATGGGACAAAATAGAAAAAAAAACCTTAAAAAAAAAATACTTATGTATCTATTTGGCTATGCCAGGTCTTAGTTGGGGCATGCGGGGTCTGGTTCCCTGACCAGGGGTCAAACCTGGGCCCCCTGTCTTGGGAGCGTGGAGTCCCAGCCACTGAAACACTGAGAAAGTCCCTGAAGAGGAGAATCTTTGAGACACTTAGCACAGTGACTTACACTAAGCCCTCAACAGAGAGCAGTTAGGATTATTACTCTTGAGACAGTGGGTGTGAATTGAGGAATGTTACGATTCTTCATAAAATAAGAAGGGATTCTTTTATTTTGTGCTAGTCTTTTTGCAAATCAAAGGCACATTTCTGTTCCATGTGAGTAGGACTCTCCTGAGACATTCTTTTCAGGCCCCTCCCCTTTCTTTATGTTCTGAAAGCAGAGTAGATATGAAATTCCTGGTCACATAAACTGCTTATCTTTTCTTGCATATCTTTCTAATTTGTTCACACTGGGTAAGGTGATGCAGACTCCTGAAGGGTCTGGAGAAGTAGCTGCCCTAGTGTCCAGACATGTTCCTGGTAAGAAGAGCAAGGTCACTGGGAGCCTACGGGCCTAGTTTTCACATCTCTGATAGCTGGTAATGCATGGGAGGCCTAGGAACCAAGGTAGCCTTTGCATCAAAGTTTTCTATTTATTCTAGAAGGAAAATGGAAATATAATTTGAGAGTATTTATTTATTGCATTGGGTATAGCTTTATTTATCTTTATTTTTTATTTTAGTTTAATTGAGATATAATTGACATACAGCACTGTATAAGTTTAAGGTATATAGCATAAGTTGACTTACATATAGTATTGGGAAATGATTACCATAGTAAGTTTAGTGAACATCCATCATCTCATATATAAGAAAGAAAGAAAAAAATGTTTTTCTCCTTGTAATGAGAACTCTTTGAATTTACTCTCTTGACAACTTTCAAATCTACCCCACAGCAGTGTAAACTATAGTCATCATGTTTTACATTATATTCCTGGTACTTACTTATCTTGGAACTGGAAGTTTGTATCTTTTGACCACCCTACTTCAGCCAGTTCCCCCTCCCCTCACCTCCAACCTCTGGTAACCATAAGTCTGATCTTTTTTTTTTTCCCCCCAAGTTATTTTTTTTTTAATTCTTTAATTAAGTGAGATCGTAACAGTATTTGTGTTTCTCTGTCTGACTTATTCCTCTTAGCATAATGCCCTCGAGCTCCATCCATGTTGTCACAAATGGTGGGAATTTCTTTTTTTTTAATGGCTGAAATATATATATATGTGAAGAAGGCTGAGTGCCGAAGAATTGATGCTTTTGAACTGTGGTGTTGGAGAAGACTCTTGAGAGTCCCTTGGACTGCAAGGAGATACAACCAGTCCATTCTGAAGGAGATCAGCCCTGGGATTTCTTTGGAAGGAATGATGCTAAAGCTGAAACTCCAGTACTTTGGCCACCTCATGCGAAGAGTTGACTCATTGGAGAAGACTCTGATGCTGGGAGGGATTGGGGGCAGGAGGAGAAGGGGACGACAGAGGATGAGATGGCTGGATGGCATCACTGACTTGATGGACGTGAATCTGGGTGAATTCTGGGAGTTGGTGATGAACAGGGAGGCCTGGCGTGCTGCCATTCATGGGGTCGCAAAGAGTCGGACACGGCTGAGCGACTGAACTGAACTGATATAAATATACATATAGACTTTATCCTTTCATCTGTTGGTCTACAGTTGGATTGTTTCATGCCTTGGCTATTGTAAATAATGCTGCTATGAATTTATGGATGCAGATATGCCTTTGACATAGCATGTTTGTTTCTTTCTGATATGGTCCCTGAAGTAGAATTGCTGGATCGTTTTTCATTTGGGGAGGAACTTTTATACTGTTTTCCATAGTTGCTGTATCAATTTACAATACCACTGACAGTGTACTTGGGTTTCCTTTTGTCCACATCCTCACCAGCGTTTGCTATCTTTTGTCTGTTTGACTTGATAACCGTTCTAAATACCAGGTGACATCTCTTTGTGGTTTTGATTTGCATTTCCATTTCCCTGATGATTGGTGATGTTGAGTACCTTTTCACGTGCCTGTTGACAATTTATATGTGTTTTTGGGAAAATGTCTTTTAGAGCCTTTGCCCATTTTTAATGGATTATTTATCATGATATTGAGTTTTATGAATTCTTTATAACTTTTGAGAGTATTTAGAGACCAATTCAATCTAGTAAATTGGCTTTAAAAAGTAAAATGATCAGCTCTTTCAATCATATAGATTTGGGTATGGCTAACATCAATGATTGGAGAAGGCAATGGCACCCCACTCCAGTACTCTTGCTTGGAAAATCCCATGGATGGAGGAGCCTGGTGGGCTGCAGTCCATGGGGTTGCTAAGAGTCGGACACGACTGAGCGACTTTGCTTTCACTTTCATGCATTGGAGAAGAAAATGGCAACCCACTCCTGTGTTCTTGCTTGGAGAGTCCCAGGGACAGGGGAGCCTGGTGTGCTGCCATCTATGGGGTCACATAGAGTCAGACACAACTGAAGCGACTTAGCAGCAACATCAATGATGCACCATATACCTGCTAAGAACAGGGTATTGTACTGTGCTGTGGGATACAGAAGTGACTCAAATATCTTTCCAACAGGAATATGAAATTTATGATAGAAATTAGGTGAAAAAATGATTGCTTATTTTTCATGCCTTATCTTTGTAGGAGAGGCATAGATAAAGTACCATAGCCTGATCTGTAGAAAATGAAAGAAAGTGAAGTCGCTCAGTTGTGTCTGACTCTTTGCGACCCCATGGACTGTATGTAGCCTACCAGGCTCCTCCATCCATGGGATTTTAAGAGTGCTAGAGTGGGTTGCCATTTCCTTCTCCAGGGGATCTTCCCGACCCAGGATCGAACCTGGGTCTCCTGCATTGTAGGCAGACGCTTTACCGTCTGAGCCATGAAGGAAGCCATGTGATCTGTAGAGGAGAATGAAATTCATTCTTGCTGGGAAGAATAGGAGAGGCTTCAGAGAGGAGGTGGCATTTGAGTAGGCCTTGAAGGTAATGCAGTTAAATATCCCCTTTCATGTAAATTGGTACTGTCAGGAAATACAAATGGGAAATATCTGGTGTTTGAGCTTGAACCGCTGTAGTTCTGGAGCAGTGACATCTATGGAATTGTCTCATCTGAAAACAGGGTAGAACTAAATGATTGGTAAGGTTCTTTTCAGTTAATTAAGCTCAGTTGTAAATAAATTATCCTCTCTGCCAGATTTCATGACAGTCTTCTTATTTGTTCCTTCATAATGCACAAAAAGTAAATTCGTTGATTTAGTTGAATATCAGAAAGCACATTAGAACCACTTTGTCCTTAAAACAATATAATAACAAACTTTTTCAGAGTGATGCTGTTAAAGTGCTGCAATCAATATAAAGCAAATTTGGAAAATTCAGCACTGGCCACATGACTGCACAAGGTCAGTTTTCATTCCAATCCCAAAGAATGGCAATGCCAAAAAAATCTTTAAACTATCACCCAATTGCACTCATTTCATGTGCTAGGGAAGTAATGCTTAAAATCCTTCAAGCTAGGCTTCAATGGTACACAAACCGAGAACTTCCAGATGAACAAGCTGGATATAGAAAAAGCAGAGGAACTCAAGATCAAATTGCCAACATTCTCTGGATCACAGAAAAAGCAAGGGAATTCTGAGAAACATCTACTTCTGCTTCTTTGACTACACTATAAAACCTTTGGCTGTATGGATCACAACAAACTGTGGGAAATTCTTAGAGACAGAAATATCAGACCACCTTACCTTCACCCTGAGAAACCCCTATGCCTGTCAAGAAGCAACAGTTAGAACCGAACATGGAACAATGGACTGGTTCCAAATTGGGAAAGGAGAATGTCAAGGCTGTATATTGTCACCCTGCTTATTTAACTTATATGCAGAGTATATCATGTGAAATGCCAGGCTGGATGAATCACAAGCTGCAATCAAGATTGCCGGGAGAAGTGTCAATAACCTCAGATATGCGGATGACACGACCTTTATGGCAGAAAGCCAAGAGGAACTAAAGAGCCTCTTGATGAGGGTGAAAAAGGAGAGTGAAAAACCTGGCTTAAAACTCAACATTCAAATAATGAAGTTCATGGCATCTGGTCCCATCACTTCATGGCAAATTGAAGGGGAAACAATGGAAACAGTGATAGACTTTATTTTCTTGGGCTCCAAAATCACTTCAGATGGAGACTGTAGCTATGAAATTAAAAGATGCTCCTTGGAAGAAAAGCTGTGACAAACCTAGACAATGTATTAAAAAGCAGGGATATCACTTTGCTGACAAAGGTCCATATAGTCAAAGCTGTGGTTTTTCCAGGAGTCAGGTACAGATGTGAGAGTTCGACCATAATGAAGGCTGAGTGCCGAGGAGCTGATGCTTTAAACTGTGGTGCTATAGAAGACTCTTGAGAGTCCCTTGGACTGCAAGGAGATCAAACCAGTCACTCCTAAAGGCAATCAACCCTGAATATTCACTGGAAGGAGTGATGCTGAAGCTGAAGTTCCAATACTTTGGCTACCTGATGGGAAGAGCCGACTCATTGGAAAAGACTCTGATGCTGAGAAAGATTGAGGGCAGGAGGAGAAGTGGGTGACAGAGGATGAGATGGTTGGATGACATCATTGACTCAATGGACATGAGTTTGAGCAAATTCTGGAAGATAGTAAAGGATAGGGAAGCCTGGTGAGCTGTAGTGCACGGGGTCACAAAGAGTTGGACATGACTGAGCACCTCAACAATATTTATGTGCTTAAATGAATTCTGTTACAGAATAGAAAGTTTAGAAATTACTGAAGTAGATGATAACTCTGACTAAAGCATGTGCATTCCTAAACCAATTTGATATATATCAAAATAAGAATGGGATCATGATAAGAAAAGAATTGCTCTTAATAAAGGCATGAAATATTTTCTCTGTTTCTCTCTTTAGTGATTTGCTTTTCTTTAGATATATTTAAAATTGTTCATATTGGATTCAATTAAACCACAGAGAAGTATACCAACTAAATGGCTTTTTAGCACCTTTGTAAAAATTGATGTAAAGACATCATGAATTTCCTTTGCTGAGATTCATAAAGCTAACAGTTTTTTGTGAAAAGAGGAAAGACAAGTGTTCAACGTTGTGTGTGTATTAATATATTTATTCTTTATCAGTAGTTTAGATCAAGTATACTTTCTGAATGCTGTCCATTTTGAGAAACTGGATTGGACAGTTTTTCTTTGGTGGTGAACAATTAGCTTTCATCCCTGAAAGTAATTTATGTCTATAACTTTTCTTTTTGTATTAACACCACTCCTTTAAGAAAATTTGCATGCTGAACCCACAAAGACCAAAATTAGGTTGTGTTTTTTGTTACACTGTCAAATTTGATTAAAGTAGTTGGATCTTGGTAGGTTGATTATGGAACAGACAAATGGGGAGTGCTGGTTATCACTTTGGTCTCCAAAAAGTATAAATCAGAAAGAAGTTATTAGAATATAAAGTACCCTTTGTTAAGCTCCAGATAGCTTTTGAATTTGGATAAATAGGCACTCTCAGTATTGTCCACATTATTACTGAAATGGAAGGTCTCACTAGCTCTGAAATGAAGAACCCTACCATATTACATGTTGTTAATTCAGTCAGGCTTCACAAGTAAGTATGGTAAGTATGGAACTCCTGCTCAGTATCCAGCCCTATGCATGACTGAGATGACAGAGGATGGATGCGCATTTTGGGAGAAGGAGTTAAAACAAGAATCCCAAATGTTAGTTCCTAATAGAGAAAGAACAAAACAAGCACTAATAAGGGATCTGTCACGGGCCAACACGTATGCCTGGGAGCCTTTGTGGAATATGGAGACTTGGACAGGGTCTGAATGTATCACTAATCTTGTTTTACATCCTCCTTGAGAAAACTTTTTGAACAAGAAAAGTTCTGTCTTTTTTGAGGAGATTGTCTACTCTATTAGTGTTTCACCCATTCAGTGTCACTGTGAAATCTTAAAGTGTGTTACTGCCCCAGCTTAATAAATGGGAATCAGAGCTTGCCTCCTCTCTTCATATACAGGTAAATGGCTTTACCTCGGCCTTCAAATAAACTTCAGCTGACTTGTGTTGGCCATGGGCTCTTCACAGTCTGGTCTTGACTCTCCAGCTTCCTTCTCCCAGAGCTCTCCACCTCATTCACTGAGAATATAGCAATAGATACGTAATAGCAGTACTGGCCTTTTGGTTTAACTTGGATGCGGCAGGTACAGTTCCATTTCTGAGGCCTTCTACTTGCTGGTCCCTTTTCTTGATGGGCTCTCACCAGGTGTTCATGAAGCCCAGTCCTTCCCTTCTTGCATGTCTTCACTTAAATATTGTCTGTTGGAAGCCTTCTCTCATCACTCACTCAAATAGCTTCCCTCCTCCCATCACACTTTATAGCCATGACTGCTTTATTTTCCTTCACAGCATATGAACTCTTATTTTCCTCTCGCTGGAATGTAAGACCCATGCGGGCATGGCTTGATGTTTAGCACAGTATCTTCAACACCTGGAACATAACAGACGCTCAGAAATATTTGTTGAATACGTTAACTAATGGATTGGATTTTTCTCTGTTGTAGACTTTTCAAGAGGCAGTTGTTGTTGTTCAGCTGCCTAGTTGTGTCCAACTCTCTGTGGCCCTATGGACTGCAGCACGCCAGGCTTCCCTGTCCTTCGCTATCTCCTGGAGTTTGCTCAAACTCATGTCCATTGAGTCAATGATGCCATCCAACCATATCATCATCTGTCACCCCCTTCCTTCTACCCTCTGTCTTTCCCAGCATTAGGGTGTTCTCAAGAGGCAGAGCTGTTTGCATATAAAAGAGCAAGGAGTCTGGAATCAGTTGGACCACTGATTTCCAGTTGTGCCATTTATTAGCAATGTGCCCTTAAGACAGTTAGTTATGGACTCTGAACATCAGTAGTTTTAGATATAACATTATACTAAGTAATTCCTATTTTGCAAGGACAGTGTAAAGACTGGAGATGATGCATGTAGCCACAGAAAACAGACCATGCTCAGATTTTCTTATACTTTATTTACTGTGACAAGAAAATGCTCTTCTTCTGCATGAGCAGTCTAAATCATCCTGCAGAGGTGTGTCTATTACTTGATAAGAAATAGAGATTAGTCGAAGTAACTGATCTCTGAAGAATATACTCATAGTTATCAAAAGTTTATATAAACATTTCCATATATCAGTGCCAGATGTTATGGTTTTGACATTTAGTCAAAGCCAGACTTCCTGAATTCCAGCTCACACCATCAGAGTTCAATAAAAATATTCATTTTTACACTCATACAGTGCTAAGTCTTATCTGTATGTCAATAGAATTTGAAGCAGGCTAGTAAATCTCCATTGTCAAACTCACAGTGATGTCAAGATATAGTAGGTTCCAAAGAAATGGTAACTATAATAATATATTTTTTTTTCTGATGGAGAGCTGAAGTAGTAAAGCTATGTTTCTTCATGGTTTCCTATGGCCCTGCAGTTATTTGTTTGTTGTTGTTGTTGTTGCTAAGTTGTGTCCAACTCTTTCCAACCCCATGGAACGAGGCACGCCAAGCTTCCCTGTCTTTCACTGTTTCCTGGAGTTAGTGATGCCAGCCAATCATCTCATCCTCTGTTGCCCCCTTCTCCTCCTGCCTTCAGTCTTTCCCAGCATCAGGGTCTTCTCCAATTAGTCAGCTCTTCATATCAGGTGGCAAAATATTAGAGCTTCAGCTTCAGCATCAGTCCTTCCAGTGAATATTCAGGGTTGGTTTCCTTTAGGATTGACTGGTTTGATCTCCTTGCAGTCCAAGAGACTCCAAAGATTCTTCTCCAACACCATAGTTCAAAAGCATCAATTCTTCTTTATGGTCTAACTCTCACATCCATACATGAGTACTGGAGAAACCATAGTGTTGACTGTATGGACCTTTGTTGGTAAAATATGATGCTTCTGCTTTTTAAATGCTATCTAGGTTTCTCATAGCTTTGCTCCTTTTCTTCCAAGGAGCAAGTGTCTTTTAATTTCATGGCTGTAGTCACAATCTGCAGTGAATTTGGAGCCCAAGAAAATAAAGCCTGTCACTATTTCCACTTTTTTCCCCATCTATTTGCCATGAAGTGATGGGTCTGAATGCCATGATCTTAGTTTTTTGAATGTTGTGTTTCAAGCCAGCTTTTTCAGTCTCCTCTTTCACCCTCATCAAGAGGCTCTTTAGGTCCTCCTCATTTTCTGCCATTAAAGTGGTATCATCTGCATATCTGAGGTTGTTGATATTTCATCTGGCAATCTTGATTCCAGCTTGTGATTCATCTAGCCTAGAATTTTTCATGCTATCTTTGCATAGAAGTTAAATAAGTAGGGTGACATATACAGCCTTGATGTACTCCTTTCCCAGTTTTGAGCTAGTTCATTGTTCCATGTCTGGTTCTAACTGTTGCTCCTTCACCAGCATAGAGGTTTCTCAGGAGGCAGGTAAGATGGTCAGGTATTCCCATCTCTTTAAGAATTTTCCACAGTTTGTTGTGATCCACACAGTCAAAGACTTTAGTGTAGTCAATGAAGCAGAAGTAAATGTTTTTCTGAATTCCCTTGCTTTTTCTATAATCCAGCAGATGTTGGCAATTTGCTCTTGAGTTCCACTGCCTTTTCTATATCCAGCTTGTACATCTGGAAGTTCTTGGTTCATGTCCTGTTGAAGCCTAGCTTGAAGGTTTTGAGTATTACCTCCCTGGCACATGATTTGAGTGCAATTATATGGTAATTTGAACATTCTATGGCATTGCTGTTCTTTGGGATTGGAATGAAAACTAACCTTTTGCAGCCGTGTGAGCACTGCTGAGTTTTCTAAATTTGCTTTATATTGAGTGTAGCACTTTAACAGCATCATCTCTGTTACTCACGAGCTGAACTACTGTCACTTTGTCCGGCCTTCTTTTCCAACATGTTAGTAAACACAGTGACAGTTCTATAATTGACCTATATGGTGAGCGTTTTGTATATGTCTTAAATTTTTAAGTCTCTATAGCAAGGGAATTTCATTACTACTACTGCTGCTGCTGAGCTACAACTTCTACTATCATTATTATAGTCCATATTCTTACTGTATTGTGGATATTTATTATATATGTCCATATGCAGTAGTTTCCATGAGGAGCTTTTTTCAGACTCTGATTATTTTGATGATTTCTTTTTCATATTCTTACCAGAAGCCAATATGTCATTTCTTATCCCTTTGGTCTTTCTCTACATTAAGCTCTAGCATAATAAGAATAGTCGTCATCATCAGTCTAGATGCTGCATTTAGCCTCAAATTGGCCTTGATTCAGTTCTGGTTGCAAATAATATGTTTGACAAAGAATTGGCCTTGTTTTAGGCACATTCAAGTTATATATGCCATGGTTGAGTGGAGGCCAGAAAAAAGTTGAGAGTCTAAACACGATACAAAGAAAACATCATTTTAAAAAATCTGATGCAAAAGTATTCTACAACTCTGCTGAATATAGTTTCCCATGAGGCTTCTTCTCATACCTGAAAAGCTACTATATTTTACATCCTTCAAAGTGGTGCCAGTAAAAATTTTTAGTGATGGGATAAGTTAAGTCCAGGGCCATTTCAGATGGCAAGAAGGGGAAATGAACTTAGATTCTCTTTTTCTTAATAACACTGAGAAAAACCTACCTGAACTACATGCAGCATCACGTTAAATCAATTTATGGTTTTTTGTTTTAATTGTGCTTGACTTCAGGAGGTTGTACATTTGCACCCCAATTTTTTGTACTAATTACTTGACACATTTACTATCTTTATCGTTGTCACTATTACCACTGAAAAGCATTTTAATCTCTGTGTGCATATTGCATTAAGTATCTGGTTGTGCATAATTTTAATCATTCTCTGTACTAAATAAATAGGAGTGTACAGTCTTAAGTGGATATCAGTGTTCCAGACCAGTCTCTCAGGGACACATAGTAATTCCAGTACATGCACACAACCCCTAGGATATTAAAGGTCAAAGTGAGCTGTCTAACAATGGAAAACCATCTCATCTGAGACAGAGGGAAAAGAGAACCAGGTTTACCAAAATTGTTATTTCTACATAAAAGAAAGGTCATTTCTCTGCTAGCTAATGTTTCAATATGGCAAGGTAAAAGTTTTCCCCAGTCTTAGTACAAAAAATGAAAATATAACTTTTTGGAATCCCATTCCTTCTGCACATATATCCAGTATGCCTAGACGTCATTCAGAATGAGAAATTGAGTCAGATGAGCTAATCCTATATAGGTAGGATTTATGATGTCATTGTTTTGGTATTTTCCTTGTAAAGTCCTGTACCAATATCAGATCCTTAAGTCAGCCTGCTGAGAGATGCACAGCACACTCTCATTTTATGTATATAAGTCAATTAAATACACTAGGAGTTGTTTTCCAAATTTTGTCTTTTTTAAATTATCTTCTGTTGTGTGGATAATACTACATTTGCTATAGTTTATAATCTTAATATAATTTTTTCTCATTAAAATAACCTGACAACTTCCTTTCATATTACATTTTGGTAAAATCAAAAGATGCTTTGGAGAAAGTATAGATTTTATGTGACATATTTGGATAGTATAGAGATTCATTGACTTGTAAATGTTTACTGAATTCATTCTACAGAATGAGTGAAGTCCCCAAGAAAATTTCACCTTAAATAAATATTTATTTCCATTACAGAAGCAAGAATTATTAGCTCAGAGTCAGTGTAGTGTAATAATTATTAATGAGTTTGATATCTTTGAGAATCTTGGTTTCATAGCAAAATTCAAGAGGGGCTTGCTTTTTAAAAAAAATTGTTATTTACTTCATTTTTGGCTGCACTGGGTCTTCATTGTACCACATGGGCTTCCACTGAAGTGGTATCTCTTGTTGCGAAGCATGGGCTCTAGTGTGTGTGAATTCACTAGTTGCGGTTTGTGGGCTCAATAGTTGTAGCACACAGGCTTAGTTGTCCCGAGGCATGTAGAATCATCTTGGACTAGGGAAATAAACGTGAGTGCCTTGCATTGGCAGTCAGGTTGTTAACCACTGGACCACCAGGGAAGTCCAAGGGCTTTGCTTTTGTACCTTTTTCAGTTAATAGAGGAGAAAACTGAAATTAGCAAAAATGAGTGTTGTGATAGACTACTGGCACAATTTTGTGAAGCTTGGAGAGCTTAGTTGAATTCTACTGATTTAAGTGAGAAACTTTGTGTGATAGACAGCCAAAACAAAGCAAAAAAAACAACACTAAAACAGTCCAAAGCAAATGGGAAAACTTGCAACACATAGGGTGAGCATGGGCTTTGGAATTGGACAGATGTGGATTCAAAACCTAGTTCCTTTCTTTATTAGCTAGCAGACCTTGCATAATGTACTCAGCATTGCTGAACCTTAGTTTCTTGTTCTATAAAATAGAAATAATGTGAGTCTTGCGAGGTTATAGTTAGAATTGCAAAAATATACAAACCTCATAATATGGAGTCTTGTTTGTGGTTTAGTTGCTGAGTCGTGTCTGACTCTTTTGCAACTCCATGGACAGTAGCCCACCAGGCTCCTCTATCCACGGGATTTCCCAGGCAAGAATCCTGGATTGGGTTGCCATTCCCTTCTCCAGGGGATCTTCCCAACCTCAGGACTGAACCCATGTCTCTTGCATTGGCAGGAAGGTTCTTTACCACTGAGCCATTAGGGAAGCCCAATATGGTGTCTGGCACATAGTAATTATTGTTAGAACTGGGATCCCAGTAAGCCTTAGTGATTGGGGCTCTATAGGAAGTGAGAACACCTTGGGCAAAGATTTGGTCCAGCCTAGGCTTTATTGACTTACCATACATTCCAGTACATTTGTAGAGTGTGGATTCACCTCCCTCCTTGGGTTATTTTTTTTTTTAATTAATTAATTAATTTTAATTGGAGGCTAATTACTTAACAATATTGAAGTGGTTTTTGCCATACATTGACATGAATCAGCCATGGGTGTACATGTGTTCCCCATCCTGAACCCCCCTCCCACCTCCCTCCCCATCCCATCCCTCAGGGTCATCCCAGTGTACCAGCCCTGAGCACCCTGTCTCATGCATTGAACCTGGGCTGGTGATCTGTTTCATATATGATAATATACATGTTTCAATATTATTTTCTCGCATCATCCCACCCTTGCCTTCTCCCACAGAGTCCAAAAGACTGTTCTTTACATCTGAGTCTCTTTTGCTGTCTCGCATATAGGGTCATCATTACCATCTTTCTAAATTCCATATATATGTGTTAGTATACTGTATTGGTGTTTTTCTTTCTGACTTACTTCACTCTGTATAATAGGCTCCAGTTTAATCCACCTCATTAGAACTGATTCAAATGCATTCTTTTTAATGGCTGAGTAATATTCCATTGTGTATATGTACCACAGTTTTCTTATCCATTCGTCTACTGATGGACATCTAGGTTGCTTCCACGTCCTGGCTATTGTAAACAGTGCTGCGATGAACATTGGGGTACATATGTCTCTTTTAATTATGGTTTACTTAGTGTGTATGCCCTATTTCCAGTTTTTTAAGGAATCTCTACACTGTTCTCCATAGTGGCTTTACTAGTTTGCATTCCCACCAACAGAATAAGAGGGTTCCCTTTTCTCTACACCCTCTCCAGCATTTCTTGTTTGTAGACTTTTGAATAGCAGCCATTCTGACCGGTGTGAGGTGGTACCTCATTGTGGTTTTGATTTGCATTTCTCTGATAATGAGTGACGTTGCGCATCTTTTCATGTGTTTGTTAGCCATCTGTATGTCTTCTTTTTTTTTTTTATAGAAAATTATTTAATTAGTATACATGTGTTCCCCATCCTGAACCCTCCTCCCTCCTCCCTCCCCACACCATCCCTCTGGGTCGTCCCAGTGCACCAGCCCCAAGCATCCAGCATCATGCATTGAACCTAGACTGGCATCTCGTTTCATACATGACGTTTCACATGTTTCAATGCCATTCTCCCAAATCTTCCCACCCTCTCCCTCTCCCACAGAGTCCATAAGACTGTTCTATACATCAGTGTCTCTTTTGCTGTCTCGTATACAGGGTTATCGTTACCATCTTTCTAAATTCCATATATATGCGTTAGTATACTGTATTGGTGTTTTTCCTTCTGGCTTACTTCACTCTGTATAATAGGCTCCAGTTTCATCCACCTCATTAGAACTGATTCAAATGGATTCTTTTTAATGGCTGAGTAATACTCCATTGTGTATATGTACCACAGCTTTCTTATCCATTCATCTGCTGATGGACATCTAGGTTGCTTCCATGTCCTGGCTATTATAAACAGTGCTGCGATGAACATTGGGGTACACGTGTCTCTTTCCCTTCTGGTTTCCTCAGTGTGTATGCCCAGCAGTGGGATTGCTGGATCATAAGGCAGTTCTATTTCCAGTTTTTTAAGGAATCTCCACACTGTTCTCCATAGCGGCTGTACTAGTTTGCATTCCCACCAACAGTGTAAGAGGGTTCCCTTTTCTTCTTTGGATGTCTTCTTTGGAGAAATGTCTATTTAATTCTTTGGCCCATTTTTTGATTGGGTCGTTTATTTTTCTGGAATTGAGCTGCAGGAACTGCTTGTATATTTTTGAGATTAATTCTTCGTCAGTTGTTTCATTTGCTATTATTTTCTCCCATTCTGAAGGCTGTCTTTTCACCTTGCTTATAGTTTCCTTCGTTGTGCAAAAGCTTTTAAGTTTAATTAGGTCCCATTTGTTTCTTTTTGCTTTTATTTCCATTACTCTGGGAGGTGGGTCATAGAGGATCTTGCTGTGATTTATGTCGGAGAGTGTTTTGCCTATGTTCTCCTCTAGGAGTTTTATAATTTCTGGTCTTACATTTAGATCTTTAATCCATTTTGAGTTTATTTTTGTGTATGGTGTTAGGAAGTGTTCTAGTTTCATTCTTTTACAAGTGGTTTTACAGTTTTCCCAGCACCACTTGTTAAAGAGATTGTCTTATCTCTGTTGTATATTTTTGCCTCCTTTGTCAAAGATAAGCTGTCCATAGGTGCATGGATTTATCTCTGGGCTTTCTAGTTTGTTCAAGTGATCTATATTTCTGTCTTTGTGCCAGTACCATACTGTCTTGATGACTGTAGCTTTGTAGTATAGCCTGAAGTCAGGTAGGTTGATTCCTCCAGTTCCATTCTTCTTTCTCAAGATTGCTTTGGCTATTTGAGGTTTTTTATATTTCCATACAAATTGTGAAATTATTTGTTCTAGTTCTCTGAAAAATACCGTTGGTAGCTTGATAGGGATTGCATTGAACCTATAGATTGGTTTGGGTAGTATACTCATTTTCACTATATTGATTCTTCCAATCCATGAACATGGTATATTTCTCCATCTGTTTGTGTCCTCTTTGATTTCTTTCATCAGTGTTTTATAGTTTTATATATATAGGTCTTTTGTTTCTTTAGGGAGATATATTCTTAAGTATTTTATTCTTTTCGTTGCAATGGTGAATGGAATTGTTTCCTTAATTTCTCTTTCTGTTTTCTCATTGTTAGTGTATAGGAATAGAAGGGATTTTTATGTGTTAATTCTATATCCTGCAACTTTGCTATATTCATAGATTAGCTCTAGTAATGTTCTGGTGGTGACTTTAGAGTTTTCTATGTAGAGGATCATGTCATCTGCAAACAGTGAGAGTTTTACTTCTTCTTTTCCAATCTGAATTCCTTTTATTTCTTTTTCTTCTCTGATTGCTGTGGCTAAAACTTCTAAAACTATGTTGAATAGTAGTGGTGAGAGTGGGCACCCTTGTCTTGTTCCTGACTTTAAGGGAGTTTCAATCTCTGTGCTTGTGATGTGTCTGTTAAGATTTTCTATTTCTTCCTGGTTCAGTTTTGGAAAGTTATACTTTTCTAAGAATTTGTCCATGTCTCCCAAGTTGTCCATTTTATTGGCATATAGTTGCTGATAGTAGTCTCTTATGATCCTTTGTATTTTTGTGTTGTCTGTTGTGATTTCTCCATTTTCATTTCTAATTTTGTTGATCTGATTCTTCTCCCTTTGTTTCTTGATGAGTCTGGCTAATGGTTTGTCAATTTTATTTATCTTCTCAAAGAACCAGCTTTTAGCTTTGTTGATTTTTGCTGTGGTCTCTTTTGTTTCTTTTGCATTTAATTCTGCCCTAATTTTTATGATTTCTTTCCTTCTACTAACCCTGGGGTTCTTCATTTCTTATTTTCCTAGTTGCTTTAGGTGTAGAGTTAGGTTATTTTTTAAAATTTTTTCTCTTGTTTCTTGAGGTAAGCTTGTATTGCTATGAATCTTCCCCTTAGCACTGCATTTACTGAATCCCATAGGTTTTGGGTTGTTGTGTTTTCATTTTCATTCATTTCTATGCATATTTTGATTTCTTTTTTGATTTATTCTGTGATTTGTTGGTTATTCAGAAGCCTGTTGTTTAGCTTCCATATGTTTGTATTTTTAATAGTTTTTTCCTGTAATTGACATCTAATCTTACCGCATTGTGGTCAGAAAAGATGCTTGGAATGATTTCAGTTTTTTTGAATTTACTAAGGTGATATTTATGGCCAGGATGTGATCTATCCTGGAGAAGGTTCTGTGTGCACTTGAGAAAAAGGTCCACAGCTGGCTAGCTGTCCTCTGGCATTCACTCAGTCCTTTGTTCTGTGGCCGGGCCCAAGAGTGCCTTGGGTTAGAGGTTTTTGCGGGAAAGTTCTCTCTCTCTCTCTTTCTCTTTTTTTTTCCCCTCTCTCTGGCTAGCTCACTTTAGCTCCCTCAGATTGTCCTCACAGCATTCAGGCCCAGTCCTTACCCTAAGCAATGTAACCTGCGCCTCCGTGTTCAGTCCCTGCCTGCTGGTGGTGGACATGGGTGTCTGGGCTACTTCTCTGCTGGGAGTTGTGGTTAGGCATGTAATCTGTAGGGTTTGTTTTTGTTTTCTTCTGGTTATGTTGCCCTCTGAGATTCCAAAACTCCCCACAGACCTGCCGGTGAGAGGGTTTCCTGATGTTTGGACACTTCTTCTTCACCACTCCTTCCCCGAATGGGTCTCCGTCTCTAACTGTTTATCTCTCTTTTCATCCTTTATATTTTGTCCTACCTCCTTTCGAAGACAATGGGCTGCCTTTCTGGGTGCCTGGTGTCCTCCGCCAGCATTCAGAAGTTGTAAATTTGTGGAATTTGCTCAGCGTTCAAATGATCTTTCGATGAATTTGTGGGGTAGAAAATGGTCTCCCCATCCTATTCCTCCAGCATCCTAGGACTGCCCCCCCAGGTTACTTTTTGAGGCAGATATGGGATTGACTTTGAGTGGAGAGTTGGGCTGATTGCATATTGCCCTGAGTCAGATTCCACTGACTCCTTTGCTGCTACAGGCTCTCCTATGGCTCCTTCTGGCATTTCTGTGCCAGTCAGTGAGCAAATACTGAAATTTGTCTGACATCCTCTCAGGCTGAGTGTGCTAAGTAAGGTTGTTTAACCCAAGTATCTATATGAAGAAGTCTGTAGGAGTTCTGGGCAGAAGAGTGAATAGTGGATAGTCCAGGCCTTTGCCAGATAAAAAGCTACCATTTAAACTTAAAGAGATGTGTTATTCTCTCCTTGTTTATTTGTTTTTAAAATATATGTAGATAAATGTGTATATATCCTCTTTTTAGCTAAATGTTAGCATACAGCACACATATACACATACTTCCCTTTTGATTTTGAAATAATTATACTCACAAGAAGTTACAGAATAGTACAGAGAAGTTCCTATGTATCCTTGACTCGGTTTCCCCTAATGTTACATCTTACATAACTTTAGGACAGTACTATAGCCAGAAAATTGCCATTGCCACAATATGTATGTATAGTTCTATGTTATTTTATCCTGTGTGTATTTGTGTAGTCATGACCATGATCAAGATACAATGCTGTTCAGTTCAGTTCAGTTCAGTTCAGCCACTCAGTCGTGTCCGACTCTTTGAGACCCCATGAATGGCAGCACGCCAGGCCTCCCTGTCCATCACCAACTGCCGGAGTTCACTCAAACTCACGTCCATTGAGTCCGTGATGCCATCCAGCCATCTCATCCTCTGTCGTCCCCTTTTCCTCCTGCCCCCAATCCCTCCCAGCATCAGAGTCTTTTCCAATGAGTCAACTCTTCGCATGAGGTGGCCGAAGTACTGGAGTTTCAGCTTTAGCATCATTCCTTCCAAAGAAATCCCAGGGCTGATCTCCTTCAGAATGGACTGGTTGGATCTCCCTGCAGTCCATGGAGCTCTCAAGCTGTTACATCACCACAAAGATTTTCCTCTGCTAACTACTTTGTAGACATAGCAGCCCCTCCCTGGAAATCAGCACTAACCCCTGGTAGCCACTAAATGTTTTGTCTCTATAATTTTGTCATTTCAAGAATATGTAACTGCAATCCTATAGAATGTAACCTTTTGAGTTGACTTTTTTCACTCAGCATGATGCCCTTGAAATCTATCCAAGTTGTTATAAATATATCTGTCAATAATTTATTCCTTTATATTGCTGACTAATATTCATGGTATGGCTATTCCCATAATTTGTTGGGCCATTCATCCACTGAAAGATATTTTCATTGTTTCTGATTTTTGGCTGTTATGTATGAAGCTGTGAACAATCATGTACGTTTTAAATTCAGCCACATCGGGTCTTAGTTGTGGCACATGGGATCCTCGTTGTGTCACGTGAGATCGTTGGTTGTGGTACATGGACTGTCTAGTTGAAGCACGTGGACTCAGTTGTTTGGCACATGGGCTTAATTACGCCATGGCTTGTTGTATCTTAAGTTCCTGACCAGGGATCAAACCCACGTCCCCTGCATTGTGAGGCAAATTCTTAACCACTGGACCACCAGGGAAGTTCCTCGTGTACCTGTTTTTGGGTTAACATAAATTTTCATTTCTCTAGGATAAATGTGTTCAGAAATGTGATTGCTAGGCCATATATGAGTGTATGCTTAGTTTTTTTTTTTTTTTTAAGAAATTGCCAAACTGTTTTCCAGAGTGTCTATACCATTCTTTATTCTCACCAAGCTGCATGAGATCCAGTTTTTCTGTTTCCTTGTCATCTTTTGATGTCACAATTTTTTCTTTGAGCCCTTCCATTAGGTATGTAGTGATACCTCACTGTGGTTTTTATAATTCTCTAGTGGCCAGTATTGCAAATAATATGCTTATTTGCAATTTGTAAAAGAGAATTATTTGGTAAAATGTATCTTAGTATATTTTTCTCATTTTCTAATTATAGTGTTTGTCTTTTTACTATTGAGTTTTGGGATTTTTTTAAAAATATTTTCTGAAAGCTAGTTCTCTATCAGACAGATGGCTTGCAAATAGTTTTCCTATGTGTAACCTGTCTTTTAATCTTTGAAACAAGATCTTTCACAGAGCAAAAGTTTTAGATTTTAATTTAATTCAACTCGCTCATTTTTTTGTTTGTTTATGAATCATGCTTTTGTTATCAGGTCCAAGAACTCTTCGCCAAGTCCTAGGTGCTGAAGATTTTCACCTATGTTTTCTCCTAAAATTCTTACAGCTTTATGTTTTACATTTAAATCTGTGATCAACTTTGAATTTATTTTTGTATAAAGGTCTATGGTTTACATTGTGGTAATCAGAGTTATGAGATGATCCTCCAAATCTCCCACCCAACATACATCAATTGTGTAATTAACTCCCTCTTCTTGAGGGTGAGAGCAGTAAATAGGAGATCATACTGGGTTGGGCCTGACTTAATCAGATGAGCCCTTTAAAAGAAGGTGAAATGGGAAATAGATGGGAAAACAGTGGAAACAGTGTCAGACTTTATTTTGGGGGGCTCCAAAATCACTGCAGATGGTGATTGCACCCATGAAATTAAAAGACGCTTACTCCTTGGAAGGAAAGTTATGACCAACCTAGATAGCATATTCAAAAGCAGAGACATTACTTTGCCAACAAAGGTCTGTCTGGTCAAGGCTATGGTTTTTCCAGTGGTAATGTATGGATGTGAAAGTTGGACTGTAAAGAAAGCTGAGCACTGAAGAATTGATGCTTTTGAAATGTGGTGTTGGAGAAGACTCATGAGAGTCCGTTGGACTGCAAGGAGATCCAACCAGTCCATCCTAAAGGAGATCAGTCCTGGGTGTTCTTTGGAAGGACTGATGCTAAAGCTGAAACTCCAATACTCTGGCCACCTCATGCAAAGAGTTGACTCATTGGAAAAGACTCTGATGCTAGGAAGGATTGGGGGCAGGAGGAGAAGGGGACGACAGAGGATGAGATGGCTGGATGGCATCACTGACTCGATGGACATGAGTTTGGGTGAACTCTGGGAGCTGGTGATGGACAGGGAGGCGTGGCGTGCTGCAATTCATGGGGTTGCAAAGAGTCGGACATGACTGAGTGACTGAACTGAACTGAACTAAACTGAAGTGTCAGAGATGTGTTCTTCTGCTGGCCTGGAAGAAAGCAAACAGCCAAGCTGAGGAAGGAGGAGTCCTTTTGGCAAGGATCTGAGGGAGGTCCTTAGGAGCTTGACAGCAAGAAAATGGAGACCTCCATTCTACAACTGGAAGGAACTAAATTCTGCCAACAACCTGAATGAGCTTGGAAGAAGGCCCTGAGTCTCAGATGAGAAAAAAAATCAAAGCTCCAGCTAACACTTTTATTTCAGCCTTGCAAGACCCTGAGACTAGGATCCAGCTAACCCTGCTAGACCTGTAGAAACTATGAGATGCTAAAAATCTGTATTATTTTAAGTCATTAAGTTTTTGGTAATCCTGAAATGTGATGCTGCTTTTATGCTTATGTAGATGAGAAATCTGATTACTGGAGCTTGCAGCTGAGTGTTAGGGAAAGAAATGGGATGTCTCTGCTGCCAGGCACATTGGGTTGGTCAATTGCCTCCTGGATGTGGAGGCTTCCTGGGGCCTAATGTTGTGGCTTTCTGACTCTAGGCTACTCACTGATTCAGTTTGTGGGGTGCTCTCCTTCACACCAGTAGGGGAAGAGCTGTCTAGTTCAGTCGGTCACCCCGTGATGCAGAGGGGTGCTCTCCATGCTTGTTGATTTCTTACTTGTATTTTTGAGCTGGTATTCCCAATGGAGGGCTTCCCTGGTGGCTCACCGATAAAGAATATGCTTGCCAGTACAGGAGATGTGAGTTTGGTCCCTGAGTTGGGAAAATCCCCTGGAGAAGGAAATAGCAACCCACTCCAGTATTCTTGCCTGGGAAATCCCATGGACAGAGGAGCCTGGCAGGCTATGGTCTATGGGGTCGCAAAGGAGTTGGACCCCATAGACCAGTATATGTATGTGTTTATATTTTTATACTTGTGACACTAATAAATAAGCTCTATAACATAAAACAAACATAGAAAAATTTTAATATATGATTTTAAAAGATTTTTAAAAGAAAGTTTAAAAAGTTAATATAAAAACTATGGAGACATTAGAAAGATCAGCAGTTGCCAGTTGGGGAGGAGAGGGGAATGAATAGGTGCAGAGTAGTTTAGGTCAGTGAGCCTGGTGCTCTGTTCCACCTACAGTGGTGGGTACATGTCGTTATACATTTGTCCAGACTCACAGAATGCGTAACACCAAGAGTCAGCATTAATGTAAGCTATGGGTTTTGGGTGATGATGTGTCAGTATAGGTTCACTGATTATAGCATATGTACCACTCTGGTAAAGGATGTTTTGGGTTTGTCGGGGCAGGGGTTATAGGAGAAATTTGTATACTTCCCACTCACTTTTTCTGTGAACCTAAAACTCTGAAAATTAAAGTTATTCAAAGAACTAAATATAATATGAAATCTGTATATGGAAGTCTTCAGTTTTGTTTTTTTTTCCCATTTTAACTCACTTTGGAGACTGATTACATCTCAGTTGGTATACAAGACAATGGACTCTTCCTATTTTTTTTTAATAAAGTAAGAGAGAAAATTTTCGCTCTTTGATATAGATTGGCACTGGTGTCATCACTTGGTCCGTTTTTTAAGCATTGATATTTCCTGTCAGTTATGTTGGGAAAAGGTGGAAGGATTTTGCAGTGCAACAGAGCTGAGAATCGTGTCCTCACTTGTTTATTTACTTTCTTGCATTTCACCATGAACTGTGTGTACTCTGTATGGTTAAGTAGTTTATGCACTAAATTATTTACATAGTGTAGTCTTTACAGTAGTTTACAATGTTAAGAGGTAGTCTTTAAAATCTTCTATATAAAGTTTGCTAGTTTTCTTGTGACAAAGTAGTTCAAAGTCCTCTTGAACTTGAGTGAATTATGGCACTTTTCTATACAATAAAGAGAACAGATCTCAATCTGTAGACCTTTTCTTTGATGGCAAGTGGCTATCAAAAACATTATATCTAGAAAAAATCTTTGAAGGAACTTAAGGCAAAATACATTCTGTCACCACAGATTAAAAAAAAAAAAAAACCTGACTGCTTTATTGAAGGATTTTTATGTAGCATTATGAAAATAGCTGTTTGGAAGTGTTTCCAGAATTTTGGAATTTTTCTAAAAATGATCTAAATCTGTAAAATTCATTTATGTATACACATAAAAACTCTGTTCAAATTTTTGTTAAAAATATAAAATGTATTTAAATATAAAATGCATTTATGAAGATATAAAAACAGGACATATAGTAATAGAAAGAACAATTAATTCAGGAAAGTTGGCATTTTCTAGCCAAAATTCCAATCAAAACATTGTTTACTTGATAGGATTGAAGCATACATGTCATGATTTAATAAGCACAACCAGTGGTGTACTTCCGCCAGGGGCATCTTCCCTCTTTACCATGCGTTGCGGGAGTGGTGAGGGTGAGGACTCTGTATTAGACTTCCAAATTGCTATAGAGGTTTCCCCTCTATCTGAAAGCAGAGCATTCCTGTGAAACCTGTCATAAGCTGAAATGGCATTAAGTGAAGGAGCAGTTATCATAGGCCCCATCTTGCTAATGAATCAACAAAATTAATGGAGACAAAGCACAGATGCTCACAGATATAGCACAAAGCTATGTGGGCTGAGATGCTGAGAATAGTTCCCAGGGAAGGAGCTTAGAGGGTCACTCTTACAATTCTGGGTGAATGCTGCCTCCAGATGGGCTCCCTGCAAAACACACACCTTTCAGAACACCTGATGTTTTTGCATTTTGACTTTTTTTAAGGTGAAAACAAAAATCCTCTTCAGGTTTCTTTCAGTTAGCGAAAACAGGTACTAATGCATGTGAAGTGAAAGTGAAATGTCATAAGGTAAACTTTTGAAGACTAGGGGATAACCTGTATCGCCTAAAAGTTATACCAGATTTTTAAAGTTGTAAAGCATACAAAGAAAAGACTGTGATGCTGGGAGGGATTGGGGGCAGGAGGAGAAGGGGACGACAGAGGTTGAGATGGCTGGATGGCATCACCGACACGATGGACGTGAGTTTGAGTGAACTCTGGGAGTTGGTGATGGACAGGGAGGCCTGGCGTGCTGCAATTCATGGGATCGCAAAGAGTCGGACACACTGAGCGACTGAACTGAACTGAAAGCATACCCAATCATATTTCTCACACTAAAATCATTAGTTACAACATTTTGTTGAGCCTCAGAGCTTTCATACTGTTAAAGCCAAGTTAAGTCCCTCTCCTACTTCTCATGGCTGTATATGTGTAGCTTCAAGTCCACTTGTAGCTGGTTACATCTTTGTAGGAGTGCTTTCTTGTGTGTGTTTTGGATAGGATTTCCCAAAAATTTTGTTTCTGGCCCCTTCTACTTTCTATTCCTTATTGATTCCTTGGGATTCATGTTTGCTGAAAGCAGTCTTGTCAGCTTTGATGTCTGCACACGCACGCACACACATCCACGTAATTCCATGTGGTAAAGCAAGGAGATTGAAGGCAGTCTCCCATCCCGATCAAGTCTTTCCTATTACAACTTTGTACTGGAATGTCATGAAGAACCACGTATTTAGGGCCAGGGCAAGAAACCAGACATCCAGACTAGAGTCCGTTTCTGGATCTTAGACTGGCTCTTGACTGAGGAACATAGTTGCTATTTGCAGACTACTAGTAACAGACCCCTATGAACAGTATGAAAAGGCAAAATGATAGGATACTGAAAGAGGAACTCCCCAGGTCAGTAGGTGCCCAATATGCTACTGGAGATCAGTGGAGAAATAACTCCAGAAAGAATGAAGGGATGGAGCCAAAGCAAAAACAATACCAAGTTGTGGATGTGACTGGTGATAGAAGCAAGGTCCGATGCTGTAAAGAGCAATATTGCATAGGAACCTGGAATGTCAGGTCCATGAATCAAGGCAAATTGGAAGTGGTCAAACAAGAGATGGCAAGAGTGAATGTGGACATTCTAGGAATCAGCGAACTAAAATGGACTGGAATGGGTGAATTTAACTCAGATGACCATTATAACTACTACTGTGGGCAGGAATCCCTGAGAAGAAATGGAGTAGCCATCATGGTCAACAAAAGAGTCTGAAATGCAGTACTTGGATGCAATCTCAAAAACGACAGAATGATCTCTGTTCGTTTCCAAGACAAACCATTCAATATCACAGTAATCCAAGTCTATGCCCCAACCAGTAACACTGAAGAAGCTGAAATTGAACAGTTCTATGAAGACCTACAAAACCTTTTAGAACACACTCAAAAAAGATGTCCTTTTCATTATAGGGGACTGGAATGCAAAAGTAGGAAGCCAAGAAACACCTGGAGTAACAGGCAAATTTGGCCTTGGAATACGGAATGAAGCAGGGCAAAGACTAATAGAGTTTTGCCAAGAAAACGCACTGGTCATAGCAAACACCCTCTTCCAACAACACAAGAGAAGACTCTATACATGGACATCACCAAATGGTCAACACTGAAATCAGATTGATTATGTTCTTTGCAGCCAAAGATGGAGAAGCTCTATACAGTCAGCAAAAACAAGACCAGGAGTTGACTGTGGCTCAGACCATGAACTCCTTATTGCCAAATTCAAACTTAAATTGAAGAAAGTAGGGAAAACCACTAGACCATTCAGGTATGACCTAAATCAAATCCCTTATGATTACACAGTGGAAGTGAGAAATAGATTTAAGGGATTAGATTTGATAGACAGAGTGCCTGATGAACTATGGACTGAGATTTGCAACACTGTACAGGAGACAGGGATCAAGATCATCCCCATGGACAAGAAATGCAAAAAAGCAAAATGGCTGTCTGAGGAGGCCTTACAAATAGCTGTGAAAAGAAGAGAAGCAAAAAGCAAAGAAGAAAAGGAAAGATATAAGCATCTGAATGCAGAGTTCCAAAGAATAGCAAGAAGAGATGAGAAAGCCTTCTTCAGTGATCAATGCAAAGAAATAGAGGAAAACAACAGAATGGGAAAAACTAGAGATCTCTTCAAGAAAATTAGAGATACCAAGGGAACATCTCATGCAAAGATGGGCTTGATAAAGGACAGAAATGGTATGGACCTAACAGAAGCAGAAGATATTAAGAAGAGGTGGCAAGAATACACAGAAGAACTGTAAAAAAAATCTTCATGACCAAGGTAATCACAATGGTGTGATCATTCACCTAGAGCCAGACATCCTGGAATGTGAAGTCAAGTGGGCCTTAGAAAGCATCACTATGAACAAAGCTAGTGGAGGTGATGGCATTCCAGTTGAGCTATTTCAAATCCTGGAAGATGATGCTGTGAAAGTGCAGCACTCAATATGCCAGCAAATTTGGAAAACTCAGCGGTGGCCACAGGACTGGAAAAGGTCAGTTTTCATTCCAATCCCAAAGAAAGGCAATGCCAAAGAATGCTCAAACTACTGCACAATTGCACTCACCTCACACGATAGTAAAGTAATGCTCAAAATTCTCCAAGCCAGGCTGCAGCAATATGTGAACTGTGAACTTCCAAATCTTCAAGCTGGTTTTAGAAAAGGCAGAGGAACCAGAGATCAAATTGCCCACATCTGCTGGATCATGGAAAAAGCAAGAGAGTTCCAGAAAAGCATCTATTTCTGCTTTATTGACTATGCCAAAGCCTTTGACTGTGTGGATCACAATAAACTGTGGAAAATTCTGACAGAGATGGGAATACCAGACCCCCTGACCTGCCTCTTGAGAAATCTATATGCAGGTCAGGAAGCAACAGTTAGAACTGGACATGGAACAACAGACTGGTTCCAAATAGGAAAAGGAGTACGTCAAGGCTGTATATTGCCACCCTGTTTATTTAACTTATATTCAGAGTACATCATGAGAAACGCTGGACTGGAAGAAGCACAAGCTGGAATCAAGATTGGCGGGAGAAAATCAATAACCTCAGATATGCAGATGATACCACCCTTATGGCAGAAAGTGAAGAGGAACTCAAAAGCCTCTTGATGAAAGTGAGAGTGGAGAGTGAAAAAGTTGGCTTAAAGCTCAACATTCAGAAAATGAAGATCATGGCATCTGGTCCCACCACTTCATGGCAAATAGATGGGGAAACAGTGGAAACAGTGTCAGACTATTTTTTTCGGCTCCAAAATCACTGCAGATGGTGACTGCAGTCATGAAATTAAAAGACGCTTACTCCTTTGAAGGAAAGTTATGACCAACCTAGATAGCATATTCAAAAGCAGAGACATTACTTTGCCAACAAAGGTTCGTCTAGTCTAGGCTATGGTTTTTCCTGTGGTCATGTATGGATGTGAGAGTTGGACTGTGAAGAAAGCTGAGCGCCGAAGAATTGATGCTTTTGAAGTGTGGTGTTGGTGAAGACTCTTGAGAGTCCCTTGGACTGCAAGGAGATCCAACCAGTCCATTCTGAAGGAGATCGTCCCTGGGATTTCTTTGGAAGGAATGATGCTAAAGCTGAAACTCCAGTACTTTTGGCCACCTCATGGGAAGAGTTGACTCATTGGAAAAGACTCTGATGCTGGGAGGGATTGGGGGCAGGAGGAGAAGGGGACGACAGAGGATGAGATGGCTGGATGGCATCACCGACTCGATGGACATGAGTTTGAGTGAATCTGGGAGTTGGTGATGGACAGGGAGGCCTGGCGTGCTGCGATTCATGGGGTTGCAAAGAGTCAGACACGACTGAGCGATTGAACTGAACTGAGTAACAGACCATTTAACCCTCATTCTCTGCTGCATCTCTACACTTGTAAAGTATTGGAATGAAAGTAAATCAAGTAAATGAGCAACCTTTCAGCCTAACTCTGTAATAATAAAGATAATAATTTTCCTTTAATTCCAGGTGCCAAAGAATAAAATTTGATACTAAAAAAACTATGAGAATGTTATCATTATAAGACTTTCTTTCTTAGGAAAGACATCTTAAATAGTAACTTTTATTGGCCCTAGTGGTAAAGAACCCACCTGCCAATGCAGGAGACATGAGAGACGGGGGTTTGATCCCTCAGTTGGGAAGTTCCCTTGGAGGAGGGCATGGTAACCCACTCCAGTATTCTTGCCTGGAGAATCCCATGGACAGAGGAGCCTGGCAGGCTACAGTCCATGGGGTGCAGAGTTGGACACACTGAAGCAATTTTAGCACACATGCATATGAACACAAGCACAACTTTTATTATTTAAAAATTTTATTGGAGTATAGTTGATTTACTATGTTGTGTTAGTTTCTGCTGTACTGCAAAGTGAATCAATTATACACATACATATGTCCACTCTTTTGTAGATTCTTTTTCCAGATAGGGCATTACAGAGTATTGAATAGAGTTCTCTCTGCTATACAGTAGGTCCTTATTAGTTATCTATTTTATATATAGCAGTGTGTATAGTCAATCCCAATCTCCCAGTTTATCCCTCCCCTTTTACCCCCTGGTAAACATAAATTTGTTTTCTACATCTGCAACTTTATTTCTATTTTGTAGATAAGTTATTTGTACCCTATTTTTTAGATTCCCCATATAAGCAATGTCACAATATTTGTCTTTGTCTGTTTGACTTCACTCAGTATGAGGATTGCTAGGTCCATTTGTATTTTGGCAAATGGCATTAGTTTATTCTTTTTATAAAAATTTATTTATTTTTTAACTGAAGGATAATTGCTTTACAGAATTTTGTTGTTTTCTGTCAAACCTCAACATAAAATCAGCCATAGGTATTATTCTTTAAATAATACCTTTTACTCTCACAATGAGACATTTTCTTGTTAGAATGTAAACATTCATTAGCTTTTAGTATTCTTTATGTTTGAAAAAAATTAATATATTCAATATGTATAGACTATCTTATATTTAAAATACTTATGTCCAATAATACCCCTCAGAAATAGAGTCTTTCTTTAATGAGTTAAAATAGTAATTTTCTAATACCATTGTCGTTATTATAGCTAACATTTACCTGAGTGTTTGTTGTGTGTCAGATACTTACTATCTGTTCATGTATTAAATTCATTTAACCCCCTCCCCACACAATCTTTGTGAGGTAGGACTCATTTTCCCCATTTTATGAAGATATATTATTTTCACATATTTGATATATCTGATCTATCTGTTTTATATGGTTTATTTATGTAGTATATAGAAATGAAATATACCCATAATTACATAATTTAAAGTAAAATGTCAGGTTCTTGCATCCCAATTACTACTCAAAAATATAAATAGAAAATTTACTATTCTGTTGGCATCTCGGCCTTATGACATTTTTCACTAATTGTTCCTTCAACTAGCATCAGCTTCCTAAGACTTCCACTTTCCCTGAAGTCTGATTTTGAAGTCAGTCAAAACTACATAATATGTACATAACGAATTATATAAATAATATACTAGTACAAATGGTAGTATCTCAGAATTATTTTTATTCTAAAACACTTATGCTTTTCCTTAAAATAGATGTGAAATTTTATGTTTGGACTTTCTCATCTTGTTATGCTGATTATAAACACAGTAGATTATCTCTAAATCAAAAGCCTATTTTTGTCCAGAAACTGCTTTTTGTTCTGTTTCTCGTGTAACTAGATAAAGCCCACTGAGATTCATATCTCATGGCATGGTAGAGTCAAAATCCCAAGGGCGAAAGACGACATGGAATACATTCTCAAATGTTGGGCATGCTGTTCACAGCATCATGCTGCTCTGTCATTGTTTCCTAATGTGAAAAGGGGTGATGTTTTAATCCAGGAGTGAGGAGTGCTGCAGAGGGCTAGACTTTAGGAGACTGATGGAGAGGTCATTAGATGTTCACTCCTTCCTCCTCCCTCCCCCTCCCCTGATTCCGACTGCCATTTCCATTTCTTCTACCAAGTTGGCGCCTTTCTTTTATACGAAAAGGTTGGATTTTTTCCACTGGCCTCCTTTATAACATAGTTTGAATCACTTTTTAATACTGGAAGTTAACATTCTTTATTCTTCAAAAGAGCTGTGGCGTCTTTGAATAGCTCTGCCATTTCATTGATACTCCTCCCCGCCTCTCAATTCTGAAGGAAGTTTTCATTTTAGAAGCATATAGTATATTTTACATGCATGAGTTTCATGAAACATACTTTCTATATTGATCACTGTACCTTTGCTGCTCTGAAAAAATACCCTACACAGTGTTATATGCTTTCATCTCTCAAATGAAATACTGCTTTAATGATTTTAAATGCTAAAGATTCTAAATCTTAAGCAAAAAGTAAGATTATTTTATTCTTTTTAATGTTATAAAGAAGTAATATGTGGTTTCTCTTAATACTGCCCCAAATTTTGTAGTTTAATTAAAAGTAGATCAAGGAAGGAGCCAAAATAATTATGACTTTTGTTCCATCAGACATAACTTCTCAAAAAAGTATTTTTTTTTTTTTTTTTGGGTAATTTTATTATTTATTTATTTTAAATTTAAATTTATTTATTTTACTTAGAGGCTAATTACTTTACAATATTGTATTGGTTTTGCCATACATCAACATGAATCAAAAAAAGATTTGAAGGAATATCATTTATATTGTATATTCCTTTTAGAATATCATGTATATGAGAATCCATGAGATGTATTGGATTCCATTGAGTTGAATGGTTAAGGGAATGGCTTTGTATTATATTTTTACCGATCTGATCCTTACAACACTTTTAGAAATAAGCTAGAAAAGGACTCTTCTTCCCATTTTTACGGAGGGAGGAGGTGGAGACCCAGAGAGACCACATGACCCAACAAGATAAAGCTAAGTAAGAGGCAGCGTGAAGACCAGAAAAAAAAATATTAATATGACTTCTTCCTGGCCCACCATCTCAATGGAGAAGATGAATGAATTTACAAAAGTGGAGAGAGACTCAGTGTAGGAAGAAACATATGATTTTATGATTTCTGATTTTTATCTACTTTTGAAATCTAGGGAAATATTTTGTGTTAGCATTAGCCCTAATCTTACCTTGAAATGACTCAAGGTAAGGAATGTGAGATGTGAGAGGACATGTGAGATGTTCCCAGACATGAAGTTGTACCATGCTTATTTAGTATTGGATAATAGAATTCACTTTTGTGTACTCTATCTTTTTCTGCCTACAGCTATGCTTTTGCTTCTTTTTCTGACTTTGAATAAAGTATGGTTAGCAGTTTATTTGGAGAAGGCAATGGCACCCCACTCCTTGCCTGGAAAAATCCCATGGACGGAGGAGCCTGGTAGGCTGCAGTCCATGGGGTCGCAAAGAGTTGGACACGACTGAGCGACTTCACTTTCACTTTTCACTTTCACGCATTGGAGAAGGAAATGGCAACCCACTCCAGTGTTCTTGCCTGGAGAATCCCAGGGATGGGGGAGCCTGGTGGGCTGCCGTCTATGGGGTTGCACAGAGTCGGACACGACTGAAACGACTTAGGAGCAGTAGCAGTTTATTTGGACATGACTAAAGCAACTTAGCGCGCACACAGAGTAATTTATTCGTTAGAGTGTTAAGGTTATATTTTCCCAAGGCATTTTTTTTTCCCCAAGTTGAACATGCCTATTCAACTTGTGGCTTTTCCGCTTTTACAGACTTTTTCTTTTTTCCTTTCTTTCTTTTCTTTCTTCCTCTCTTCCTCCTTCTTTCCAGTCAGTCATCAGGCCATCCCTGAAGATACAAAGATGATTAGATTTGGCACACCATCTGGTCTAGGTAGCTCCTTGATGTAGTGAATATAAACATGTCAATGAATGCATTTCTGCCAAAGCAAAAAATGAAAAATTGCATGCAAGCATGAGGGACCCACAGAGAACCAGAATAGAAATTAACACTGCCTTTGGGCTCAAAAGAGGCTTCTTTAAAGAGGTGGTTTCTGAACTGGGTTTTTGAGGGCAAATAGGCTTTCGTTAGGCAAAAAGGTATGAATTTTAACAATTATACAAGTAACGCCTACTTCTGTTTCTCAGACATTGCATGTGTTGTTTCTTACTTTTTGTTCACCAGATTATTTCATATGCATATGCCCAAATATCTAGTTTTGTAAAGCTTTCTCAAACCACTCTTCAGATTGAATATAATTTGGAAATTCTCAGACTGTCTACCATTGTTCTAAGCTGTTGCTGTGGTTGGAACATGGTTTTCTTATAAATAATATAACATTGTATTGAACACGTCTTTGAAATGTTTGATTTTACTTTATTGTACTTGAAGTATTTTGAAAGACTTAAAAAAAGATATACTAGTATTCTTGGACTTAAAATTCATTATAGCTTCCTTTAGAAGCTAAAGTTTACAAAATATGATTACACTGTGATACAGAGACCCAACAATTCCCCCAAATATTACACTACTTAGGGAAGAGAAAGAATTACCAGCACTTGCTTATGTTATTTATTTTATTGTATCTAGTATAATGCAAGGACATAATTATGCTTTGCTTACAATATAGGAATTATAATATTTACTCTTAATCACAGGATTAGTTCAGCTCCTTTTGTTTCAAAGCACTTGCTTTTTAGGTGGATTGAAAATTACACTAAGCTTATTTTGAAATATCTTGCTTGTATATCCATCTACTGTGTGTCTTAAGATTGAAATTTAGGTCAAATTACAACTTGAATTTAACTTTACAAAGAAAATAAGTGTGCCACCTTTAAAAACTGCATTCTAAATTTTAAGCACAATAGATCAAAGTATGCCTTATTTAAATAAATACTCTGGAAAAGAAATCTCAATTATTTTCTCCCAGACTTTCTTAAAATAGTCACTGTTCTCAATGCAAAATGTGAGGTTTAGCTTTATTATTTTAAAGGAAGATGAAAAGTTGTTTATTTTAAAATTTTAATGATTTTGCTTTAAAATTATGGAAATTCTCCTTTGGGACAGCTTTATTTGAATTGTATGTGACACTATTTTTATTTCTGAAGGCTATGATTAAAAGTTTCGTGGATGTCTACCAGCTTGCAAGCGCTAGAATTGCTACATTAGAAAAGGAAATGACATCTCATCGAAGTCACATTGCAACCTTGAAATCAGAACTTCACACGGCTTGTTTACGTGAAAATGCAAGTTTACAATCAGTAAGTCCTACACTGTATTTTTTGTCTTTGAATCTTGGGTCACATTTACACTCATGTTTTTGTTGTTCACCCATATGTCTAGTTTAGAATAAGTGATCAGTCAAGCAGCATAAAATTACTAAGTGTGGAGAAAATTTTGAAGGAAGGAAAGCAATTAATTTTTGCATTGTATCACGTATAAAGATATGCGTATTGTTATCAATGCAAAAACACTACATCAAGATTCCTTTGTGTTTGGTAGTGCAGCTGACAGTTGGGTTTGGCAGTATGCATAGTTAAAGCTTTCAACTGTCTGAAGATTCAGTGTGTCCCATTAAAGACAGAATATTATTAATTATGCGTATAACCAAAATGGTAATTAGAACATGTGATTATTCTCTGTAGAAAACTAGACTTATCCATAATACATGCCTAGCTAAAGATGCATGTTGTGATTCATCTATATGATTAAAATTCAGTTTCAGCAGTCATTTTATGTCTTAAAATTTTAGCCCATGATGAAATTTGGGCTCATTTAAGACCAAACAAAATTTTTTTCCACTTGAAATACATGTTTGGGGAGTATAAAAAAATGAATGTATTTCTGACATAAAGGAATAAAATACAATTTCAACTTTTTCCTCAAGAGCCAGATATGTCAACAATGGGATTCAGAGGGTTATCAATAATTGGAATGTCTTTTTTCCTTTTTTGGTTTGATTTGAATGGATCAAGGTGACTTGTAATGAAAAACAGTATCATTTTGCCATTCAGCTATTGACAAGTTTCAAATGATATATTCAACAGAAAAAGAGTTAACATAAAGTAAATAGATGCATAGCTGTGGTTTAGTTATTCAGCTCCTTTGAGTAGTAGCTTGAGTGTCAGCATCCCAGTGAAGCTTTATGACCATGGTATTTGAAACTGCAACCACTAACCTTCCCCCACCCCACAGACTCATTCTCACCTCTTCTCGCTTGTGTATCTTCTACCTTCCTTGCTTTATTTTTTTCACTATAGCACTTAGCAACTTACACATTTTGTGTTTTATTTATTTTTGTCTATTTTGCTGCTTACCCTCGTAGAATATAAGTTCCATAAAGTCAAGCAATTTGGGGTGTTTTCTTCACAGCTGTAAGGGCACTCTAGTGCTGAGAACAGTCTGGCCCATAGTAGGTACTCAGCAATTGATTACTGAATGAAGAGTTTCTAACACTTAATCCAGTAAATGAGCAAACTAGTTATTTGAGATCTGAGATGTGAATTCAGTTGAGTTCAATTTTTAAAATTACTTTGTTAATTTCTTAATGACTGAGTAGTAAATTGGACCTCAAATAAGAGAAGTTAAAATGAAGAGGAAACCTTCATAAAGATTTGTATAAGTATTTGGAATTCATTCTAGTATTTCTTTAAAACATACTTAGATTTCTTCCTGCTAGTTCTCTGATCCCAGTGGTTAATATTATATTATACTATGTCAGCTTTATTGGGTCATACTGTTACTGATTGTTCATTCTGTTATTCATATGAGAATAGTTACTTATGTTTTGAGAAAGTTTGGTAAGGTGGGATTATTTACCCATGGACTCAAAAAAAAATTTTTTTTTTACTAGTTATTAAGCTATTGATATCTTAATGAAGGTCTGCTTAATATACCACATGATTATAATAAAGCTTCCCTTCTCAACCTTCTGAGAAGATTTACAGGCTATGCCCATCATCTTGCTTATAAGAAGAGGTTCACGTAGGCAGTACTTCTCAAAATGGAATGTGTGTAGTGCGAACACTCTCCCCACAGGTTCTGATGTGTCGTAGGACACTGCCGCCTAATCCCATGCTTCCGTGGGATATATGCTATCCAGTCTGTTCCCTGGATAGTTGAGGATCACTGTTTTAAAAAGAATAATAAATAAACAATAAACTATTCCCTGGATAGTTGAGGATCACTTTTTTGAAAAGAATAATAAATTTGTAATAAAGGAATAATAAATTAATAAATTTGTAAATAATAAATTAATAATGATAAATTTGTAACTTCTATTTTTCAAGACAGTTTTATATGCATTTTCTGACTTCTTAAGAACTCTCTGAAGGAGGTTAATCTTTTAATTTCATAGACAAGAGGTGATCTAGTTTGGTAGATAAGAGCTTGAGCTTTGGAATTATACCCATTAGAAGTAGAGTCAAGTGTAAATAAGAGAAAACTTGAGTAACATGTTTAAGACACTTTTTTTTTCTCATACAGTGGGAAGTCTAGAAGTAGGTGGCTATTGTCGTTAGGTTAGTGGTTCAACTTCTCTGTAATTTCTCTACCACTCCATGATAAGATGACAGCCCGATCTAGGATTTGGAATCGCATTCAGAGGAATAGGATGGCCCAGCAGTACCTGTTTTATATAAATAATAAATCATTGAAAGGCTTTCCGTTAAAAAAATTTAATATTTCTATCATATATTTATTAAGTATTAATATTTAAAAACTTTAATAGATTATAGATATTAAATATATATTTAAACATTTATATATTTAAAAAGGAAAAACCTTCCAAGGAAATTCCCAATGTATTTTCACTTATAGTCCATCAGCTGGAAATGGGTTGTGTGACCCCCTAAGCTCTAATGAGTCAAGGGACAAGGGAATAAGGAATGAATAGATACTGGGTTAGCCAATTGATCATATATCTGATTTGCCATACAAATCAGATATATCTAGATTCCAGTTCAACCTCTGTTAGTTGCTAACTGGGGGGCTTGGGTCTCAGATTTTCATCTGTACAATGAGGATGATGATACTACTCTCTAATAGAGATGTTGGGAGGTCTAGAGAAGTGTTCAAGTACTTTGCACTTTCCCTTGCACTTAGTAATCCAAAAAAAGTTATCTATTAATTTATTACCATTATCTTTATAGAAGGTAATTGAGATTACACCACAGGAAAAGACTGTTTACTAATATAATATCTTCAGCTTCAAACCAAGTCGCTTTGTACTGCTTCCTACTGCAACCTTGAACATGTAACTCCTGCTCTGTGATCACCATCAGTATTTTCCTGTAGCTGAGCTCTCTGCCCTTTCTGCAGCCTTGTCTTCCCCTCTTTTCACTGACACATTCTTGAAAACCAATCTATACTTCTTTGTCTATGTACTCATTCTACTGATACTTTTTTCTTATAGGGCACCACGATTTTCTGCTTGCCCTGCTTATCCATTTGTTCCTTCTCATCTCCTTTCATCTTTCTTGGACAATATGAAGCTTCAACTACTTTCTTCTTTAAATACTCACCTCCTTTGTTTCTCTTGTTATCATTTTTTCTTCATTGGCTCTCTGGCCTCTACTTACTTGATCTCTGCCTTCTTTGTATTATTGTTGTTAATTCTTCTCCACCCATTAGTTTGATATTTATTCAGCATCTGTTCTGTAGCAAGCTTGATTTTGGTTCTGGGGTGCCATGTGAACTGAAAGAGACAATATTTGCTCTCATGAACTTAAAATCTTAACAGTGAAGGTAAATATTTTTCATGTAATCACACTAATTAATATGTGATTACTAACCAAGATAAGTTCTTTGAAAGAGAAGAACTTAGGTGTATAAGAGTTTTTTTAAACAAATGAGCCTACCCTAGACTAAGGTATCAGTTAAGCGTTTTCTAGGTCAATGATGCTTAAGCTAATATCAGAAGACTGGGTATGCGGTATCCGGGGAATGGTGGCATGTTGTGTTCCATATCAGGAGGAGAGGAAAACAGACATCTATAAAGGCTCTATGGTGTGAGGAAGAAATTGATAAATCAGCTGGAATAAAGATAGCAAAGGCAAGAGTAGTCTGAGGTAAGAATGGTCTGGAGAAAAGGGCAGAGGTCAGACTTTGTTATCTTTAGGAGCAAAGTAAGAGTCATTAAAAAAACTTTATAGACAGAACGATATGTTCAGGTTTGCATTTTTTGAAAAGATCACTTTGGCTGTAGTATCAAGAAACAGTTGAATGTGAAGAACAAGAGATGAGGATGTGTCAAACAATTCCTAGTTTTTTTTGTTGTTGTTTTTTGCTTTTGAAAATGGATCAGTGATTTCATTTACTTAGAGAAACAGAGGAATGGGGTGACAGTGGATATTGTGAGTTTAATTTTGAGTATGTAAGTTTGAGATACCATTGAGACATCCAGCTAAAAATGTCAAAAAGGCTACTTGATATGGAATTCAAGCAATGTGCCAAGCTGTAGATAAAAAATTCAAGTCACTGTTATACAGGTAGGACTTGAAGCTGCTAGCAAGACTGAGACTACATAAGGATGGTTTATAGAGTAAGAAGAGAAAAGGCCTAAGAATGAAGCTTGAAAAACTCCAACACATAATGCCTGAGTAGAAGAGGATAAAGATGCAAAGGAAGCTGTGAAGCAACAGGCAAAGAGGGAAGAGGAAACCAAGAAAGTATGGTGCCATGAGAAGAGAGAATTTTAAGAAGGGTGATGTTCACTGGAGTCATATGCTGTTGAAAATCAAGTGAAATGAAGACTGAAAATGACCTTTGGAGTTAGTGTATGCAGGCCATTGGTAACCTTAACAGAGGCTCTTTTGGCAAGAGATGGAGAAATTAGTGAAAGTTGACCGAAGGAAAGTGAATTTAGACATCTACTGCAGAGATTTAGCAGTTAAGCAGGAAAAATTGAGACATCTACTGCAGAGATTTAGCAGTTAAGCAGGAAAAATAGGAGTGCAGTGTTCTCAGGATTTAGGAAGTTCTGTTGTAAGATGAGAGTGAACTAAATATATTTTAACATCTTCTTAAAATAGGCCTCCAACAGTCTGGTTTTGACTCTGTTCACTATACTGTCCATCTGGTTATCACCTTTTCCAACTCTAGATTTTTTTTTTTGACTAATGTTTGCATGATATATCTTTTTCCATTCTTTTAACCTATATTTCATATTTATAGTGGGTCTCTTATAGAAAAATATAGTTGGTTTTGTTGTATTTATCCATTTGACAATTTCTGGCTTTTAGTTGAGTGACTGGACCATTTGCATTTAATATAATTATTGATGTTTCTGGATTTTTATCTACCATTTTTGTTGTCTTATGGGGATGAAGGTGAAAGCATGATTTCTGCCTTTGTGAATTTCTCTTCTAGCAGGGGAAATGGTCACATAAGCAAATAGAAACAATAGGCATTTATAAAGCCTGTAGGAACATAGATGAGGAAGGAGTTCATTCTGCCTAACATTGCTAGAAGAAGGTTCTGAGAAGATGAAATGTTTGCAGGAGTCTTTGAAGAATGCTAGGATTTGACACCTTGTTAAGGGGAAAGAGCCATCAAAAATCTTTGCTTTATTTTGTTTTGAAGAATAGACCTAATGGATATTAGATATATTTAATGAATTACATTACCTAATGATTTTTGTGTGTTAATAGAAAATGTATTGTTACTTTAGTTCCATTCCTTCTGTCAATTAAAGTTATCCACCTCACCCCAAATGCTATGACAGACCTAGACAGCATATTAAAAAGCAGAGACATCACTTTGCCGACAAAGGTCCATCTAGTCAAAGCTGTGGTTTTTCCAGTAGTCATGTACAGATGTGAGAGTTGGACCATAAAGAAGGCTGAGCACTGAAGAATTGATGCTTTTGAATTGTGGTGTTGGAGAAGACTCTTGAAAGTCCTTTGGACTGCAAGGATATCAAACCAGTCAATCCTAAAGGAAATCAACCCTGAATATTGATTGGAAGGACTGATGCTGAAAGCTGAAGCTCCAGTACATTGGCCACCTGATGTGAAGAGCCGACTCATTGGAAAAGATGCTGATGCTGGGAAAGATTGAGGGCCGAAGGAGAAGGGGTAGACAGAGGATGAGATGGTTGGATGGCATCGTCAACTCAATGGACTTGAGTTTGAGCAAACTCCAGGAGAGAGTGAAGGACAGGGAACCCTGGTGTGCTGCAGTTCATGGAGTCACAAAGAATCAGACATGACTTAGTGACTGAACAACAATAACTCACCCAGCCTATACCCACTGGAGCCCAAGACTGCCTGCAGAGGTCACTTTGGACCCTACCCTCATGTGTTTTCAATCCAATCTTGTACCATCCAGTTGCTGCTTCTTACTTTATGACCTAAGTTGATTCTGCCTTTGACTGTTCTGCTCTTGATGTTCTTATTTGGTCTCTGTATTTGTTACTTTGAGCCATTCTCAGAACTCTTCTAATGGATCCTCAGGTGAACTAGCTCTCTGCTCTACTCTTGGCTCTGTTTACCATCACCTCCTTCCCATTATATATGACATTAGAGTCAGGCAGACCTGGAGGGTCCTTTCTGGCACCATTGTTTATTACCCACACAACAGTATAAGCATCAGTTTCAGTATTCATAACATGTAGGTGAAATTGCCTGCATTGTAGAATTGTCATGAGATTAAACGAAGACACAGCGTCTGGCATATTGGTAGATGCTCAGTAAATATAGCTTCCCCGTGGCTCAGATGGTAAAGCATCTGTCTGCAGTGTGGGACGGAGAAGGCGATGGCACCCCACTCCAGTACTCTTGCCTGGAAAATCCCATGGACGGAGGAGCCTGGTAGGCTGCAGTCCATGGGGTCACTAAGAGTCAGACACGACTGAGCAACTTCACTTTCACTTCTCACTTTCATGCATTGGAGAAGGAAATGGCAACCCACTCCAGTGTTCTTGCCTGGAGAATCCCAGGGATGGAGGAGCCTGGTGGGCTGCCGTCTGTGGGGTCACACAGAGTCGGACACGACTGAAGTGACTTAGCAGCAGCAGCAGCAGCAGCAATGTGGGAGACCCGGGTTCTATCCCTGGGCAGGAAGATCCCCTGGAGAAGGAAATGGCAACCCACTCCAGTATTCTTGCCTGGAAAATTCCATGGATGGGGGAGCCTGGTAGGTTACAGTCCATGGGGTTGCAAAGAGTTGGACACGACTGAGCAACTTCACTTGCACAGTAAATATTGGCCGGCTTCCCTGTATATACAGATTTTTCCAATAATTACATATATTTATGCAGCTAAGCTATATTTATAGCCTTAAGAAATATATGTAAGCAAAAGGAAATGTATCTATGAGTAAGCAAAAGAACTAAAACAACAGTGCTTTTCGCACATACTAAATACAGTATTGATGTTAGGTGTTATTGTTATCACTTAGTGAGCCAAGGACAGTCACTGTATGCTCCTTTCTAAATTTTCCACCATTTGAGTAGATAAGAATAAAAAGTAAATATTCATCATTACTTAAGAAGAAGCTTAATATATCATGGTAGAATGTATACGTAGAAAGAGATGGATGGTATTGCAGGTATGAATAGTTATCCTTAAAAGCTTTATCCTTCTTTAGGTGACATTTTCCTTTTTTGTTCAGAAGCATGTATGTGATGCTGGAGTTCATCTAAGAGGTCTCATCAATTGTACACTTGCCAGAACTTTAACATTTTCAGCATGTTGGTCTTTGACCCATTAACTTAGGGCTGTTCTAGAGCTTTTATCTTGACTAACAGTAAGCAGAAAGCACTTTGAGTAAAGAGCTTTTGAATGCCATACAACCCAGTAGAGAAGAGTACAGCAGTCAGAACCAATTACTTGTGGGTGTTTGGAGACTGGCACACCCACAAGTGTGGAGAAACACATGATATTTCAATCTGCGAAACATAAGATGCCAAACCCAAATACTTCACTGTGAGTTATGATGCTTCAAGCTACAGTATTGATTTGCCTCATTTCCCTTGTATGCTTAAGCAGTATGTTTTTAATTCTGCAGTACTTTATTTGTGAGAAAATAATAAGTTACAAATCAGAGGAGCATTCCATTTAATATATTGCAGGGGAGAGATCATCGCATCATTTCTGAGATCATGTCAGATTTGATAGTTGTCAAGTGGTGTTATGTTGTTAATTAAGCAGAAAGACTTAGATCTTTTGGTTAAGATTAAAAAAAAAAAAGAATCTCCTTTATCTTCTTGAATAAAATTTTGTCCCATTTAATCTTACTACATTTTCTTGAGAGAGGAAGTATTGTTTGTTAGTATTGTATAGATGAAGAAGCTGACAGAATCTAAGTAACTTAATCTAGGTAAGTTGTTTTCATCAACTTTCAAATACTTTCAGTTAATTCCTGATGTTTATCATTGAGGTTTTAAATCCTTCAAGAAAAATAATTTTAAAAAATGAGCCATAAACCAAGTCTTAATTTGTTGAGACAGGCTGTACAGTGCAGTTCAGTGGTATAAAGTACAGATTCTTGAGTTTTACTCCAAGGTTTTTATTTAGGGCCAAGTCAGGTTAGAGCAAGGCCTCTGATTTCTTGTCTGTTGTTTTCCAGTGAGATTGCAATGTGAATTAAAACAAATCTTTGCTCTCAAGGCCTTCCAAGTGTAGTAGAGACTAGTAGTATTGTACAGCTATTATATAGATTGCAGTACGGGAGACCTGGGTTTGATCCATGGTTTGGGAAGATCCCCTGGAGAAGGCAAAGGTTACCCATTCCAGTATTCTGGCCTGGAGAATTCCATGAACTGTATAGACCATAGGGTCACAAAGAGTCGGACACTACTGAGTGACTTTCACTTTCATATAGAGAATTAACTTAGTTGAGATAAGGAAGGCTAAGGAGGCTATGGATCCAACCAGTCCATCCTAAAGGAAATCAATCCTGCATATTCATTGGAAGGACTGATGCTGAAACTGAAACTCCAGTTCTTTGGCCACCTGATGCGAAGAACTGATTCATTTGAGAAGACCCTGATGCTGGGTAAGATTGAAGGCAGGAGAAGGGTATGACAGAGGATGAGATGGTCAGATGGCATCACTGACTCAATGGACATGAGTTTGAGTAAACTGTGGGAGTTGGTGATGGACAGGGAGGCCTGGTGTGCTGCAGTCCATGGGGTTGCAAAAAGCTGGACACGACTGAGTGACTGAACTGACTGACTGAAGGAGAAATTGACAAGGGAAAGCACAGAATGCTAAAGGGCTGGAAAGATGTCTGTCTGACTAGAGCAGCATGAATTAGGTGGAGAATGGGAGAGAGGGTGGAGACTTGCAGAGGAGCACTGTGGTGCTCTCAGCTTTCTGAGAAGTCCCTTGAATCATGTCTCCATTAACTGCACAGAAGACCTCTACCCTCTTTGCTTTATGTCTTTTCTCTTCCCAACTGCAAATTTAACGTTTTTCTACTCTCAAAATTCACTGCTGTTTTATGTCATAACAGCACTTGTTTTACCCTTTTGCTAAATATTGCTTACTTAGATGCTCATTAAATTCATCCACATTTTTATCATGAGCTCCAGCTTTGCCCTTCACATACTAACAGAGTTAAATAAAGGAAACAAAAACATCCAAAGATGGGACAGCCCAGTCAGCCTGCAGACATTTTCCTTGATCCTTGACATAAATTTCCAAACTTCTAAAATTTTTCATAGCTCAGAAACTCACACTCTTTTGGTATACTAAACAGCAGCCTAATAGTAGAGAATCCCATGGATGGATGAGCCTGGTGGGCTGCAGTCCATGGGGTCGCTAAGAGTCGGACACGACTGAGCGACTTCACTTTCACTTCTCACTTTCATGCATTGGAGAAGGAAATGGCAACCCACTCCAGTGTTCTTGCCTGGAGAATCCCAGGGACAGGGGAGCCTGGTGGGCTGCCGTCTATGGGGTTGCACAGAGTCGAACATGACTGAAGTGACTTAGCAACAACAACAATAGTAATAAAAATATATATTCCACTGGCCTCGCACTTCTTCTCTAGCCTTTTAGTTTTTGTATGATGTAGTTCAAGTTTTGTATGATTTAGTTTAAGAGGAGCTACTTTTATGATGAATAATATTTGTGTAGTGACCGTAGGGGCAGGATAATATAAATTTTATATTTTATATATAATTTATTTAAGTATATGCATATATAATTTAGTATATGCATATATAATTTATGTAGTATATACATATATAGTATTTTATTATAAACATTTACTGTTAGATATATGTAGGTATAAATATAAAATATGTTTAGATGTAATAAATATATAATTCCGTTCTTCAGGAATGAAATATTATGAGGGTGGAGCAAGGAGTAGCAAGACTGAGACTTTCCAACTCTGATCGCTGTAGTCAATTAGTAATGAAGTTGTAGAGAACAGAGATGACAGTTTGGCAATGGAATGCTCTAAATATTCCTACCAGTTGTACAGAGTGGTAGCAACTAAATATGCTCTGAGTGTTTCCTGTACCATTTTATCTTTCTTACTAAATTGAATTCTTTGAGGGCTTCAGTTACCTGCTAGATTTTCAGAAATCTGCACTCTGATTTTCTGCAAAAACCTCAAACTCACTGAGGTCTCAAACTGAACATGTTATCTAATTCTACCACTCCCGTTTTCTCAAACTCCTCTTTCTTTATGTTCCTTGTGTCTGACTTAGCTGTTCCCCTCACAGCCCAGGGTAACACCCTGATCTTTTTTTCTACTTTCCCGTCTCTACCAGTTTTTAATTAGTTGCTGAGCCTTATTATTTCTACCACCACAGACCTCTTAGACCCCGTTTTCCCTTTCTACCCTTGTATTCACATTGTTTTCCCTGGGTTATTGTGACGGTCTTCCAATGCATTTCCCCGTATGTAGATTCTCCCCTTCCATCTTGTCTGCCACATCAGTACCAGTTATCTTTCCAACGTGCAGATAAGGTCAAACCACAGCTTGACCCAAAACATATTTTGGCTCTATACTTTCTTCTTGAAAGCAAAAATTCTTGATCATTGGCATTCAGGCATATCCCAACCCCATCTGGTTTTTTAGTTTATCTCCCAGTTGGCAGAAGTAAGCGTTCCCTTTGTTATGCTCGTTCATCACTGAATTTACCTGTCTGAGAACTATATATTAATCTAAATTATATGATCAGTTAGTTGTTTCTGGATTACCATATCGTGAGTCTACAAGGTGATATTTTTTTATAATTCATTTTAATGGTCTCACCTCAATAAATGCTGGTTTATTAGAATTGAAATTAACTGGAGGAACACTTCATCAATGCTACTTTTCAGTACACACTTGTTATGGCATTTGTACTTTGCACAAACCATAGTTCCATCTCAGATTTTTTTCCCATAACATTTTTTCTTAATATTTCTCTAGCAAACACTTAATGAAAATGAGTAGAATCATTACTAGATTATTATACCAACATAAAATTTAAAGTAAATACTTTCAGGTAATACAAATTGAATATTTCTTCTCCTCTGTATTACTATTCCTAAAAACCTAAAAAACCCAAAGGAAAATGATTTCTGACAAAGAAAAACATTCTTTTTCAGCATACCACTTAAATAATTTTAAACTTTGTCAGATTTGGGGGCCCCTAACTAGACATGGAGCAACAGACTGGTTCCAAATAGGAAAAAGAGTACATCAAGCCTGTATATTGTCACCCTGCTTATTTAACCTATATGCAGAGTACATCATGAGAAACGCTGGGCTGGAAGAAGCACTAGCTGGAATCAAGATTGCCAGGAGAAATATCAATAACCTCAGATGTGCAGATGACACGACCCTTACGGCAGAAAGTGAAGAGGAACTAAAAAGCCTCTTGATGAAAGTGAAAGAGGAGAGTGAAAAAGTTGGCTTAAAGCTCAACATTCAGAAAACGAAGATCATGGCATCTGGTCCCATCACTTCATGGGAAATAGATGGGGAAACAGTGGAAACAGTGTCAGACTTTATTTTGGGGGGCTCCAAAATCACTGCAGATGGTGATTGCAGCCATGAAATTAAAAGACGCTTATTCCTTGGAAGAAAAGTTATGACCAACCTAGATAGCATATTCAAAAGCAGAGACATTACTTTGCCAACAAAGGTCCATCTAGTCAAGGCTATGGTTTTTCCAGTGGTCATGTATGGATGTGAGAGTTGGACTGTGAAGAAAGCTGAGTGCTGAAGAATTGATGCTTCTGAACTGTGGTGTTGGAAGACTCTTGAGAGTCCCTTGGACTGCAAGGAGATCCAACCAGTCCATCCTGAAGGAGGTCAGCCCTGGGATTTCTTTGGAAAGAATGATGCTGAAGCTGAAACTCCAGTACTTTTGGCCACCTCATGTGAAGAGTTGACTCATTGGAGAAGACTCTGATGCTGGGAGGGATTGGGGGCAGGAGGAGAAGGGGACAACAGAGGATGAAATGGCTGGATGGCATCACTGACTCAATGGACGTGAGTCTGAGTGAACTCCGGGAGTTGGTGATGGACAGGGAGGCCTGGTGTGCTGCGATTCATGGAGTAACAAAGAGTTGGATATGACTGAGTGACTGAACTGAACTGAACTGAACTGTTTACTCACCTAGACATAAAATGACCAGTGTAATGCCTTTTACTTGCACAGTGGATACTCAGTAAATGTTTGATAATAACGGTGATATACCAAATTAAAATTAACTATTCCTGTGCCTAGCAAAAAGTAAGAGTATGTGTAATTTATTTTAGAAATAGAAGTCTAATTTACATAAATCATTAAAAAGTGTATTTTCAGAAATGTATTTCCTTGAGATCTTACTTCACACTGTATATAAAAATTAGCTCAAAATGGATCAAAGACCTAAATATAAGAGCTAAAATTCAGTAAAAACTTAGTTATATATGTCTTCATGGATTTATAAATCTTCTTGGATTTGATGATGAAGTCTTAGGTTTGACACTAAAAGCATAAATAACAAAATAAAAAATAGAGCTCATGAAAATGAAAAGTTTTGTGTATTAAAAACACCCCCGAGAATTGGAGAAAATATATATAATTTGTATATCTGATTAGAGTCTAATATGTAGAGAACTCATAAAATTCAATAACAATAAGACAAATACCTAATTTTTAAAACGGGCAAAGGACTTGAATAGATGCTTCTCCAAAGAAGATGTACAGATGACTAACAAACACCTGTCAAGAGGCTCAACATCATTAGTCAGTGTGTGCATGTGTGCTGAGTAATTTCAGTCATGTCTGACTCCGTGACCCTATGGACTGTAGCCTGCCAGGCGTCTCTGTCCAGGGGATTCCCCAGGCAAGAATACTGGAATGAGTTGCTGTGCCCTTCTCTGGGGGATCTTCCCAACTCAGGGATCGTACCCTCATCTCTTATGTCTAACCTGCATTGGCAGGTGGGTTACTTAACACTAGTGCCAGCTGGGAAGCCCCATTGGTCAGTAGGGAAATGTGAATCAAAACCCCGTTAAGATACCGCTTTACACTTACTAGGAATGCAATGAGATACAAAAGGAAAATACAAATATTCATAGCCACACTATACAGAATAGCCAAGAGATGGAAAGAGTCCAGATGCCCATTAGTTGATGATAAACAAATGTGTTATATCCAGACAATGGAATATTATTCAACCATAAAAAGAAAAGAAGTACTGCTACATGTTACAGCATGATGTACTTTGGAAACATTTTGCTAAATTAAAGAAGCCAGATACAAAAGGCCACATATTGTATGATTCCATTTATATAGAATGTCCAGAATAGGCATACTCTATCTCCATAGAGATAGAAAACAGGTAAGTGATTGACCAGGGCAGGGGAGTAGGAAATGGAGAATGACTGTTTAATGGGTGAGGATATGTTTTGGGTTGATGGAAAAGTTCTAGAGCTAAAATGGTGCTGATGGTTGCACAACATTGTGAATGTATTGGGTTGGTACAAAAGTAATTGAGGTTTCGGACCATGAGTTTTAAAACATTGTAACTAGGCTCAAATAAATCTTTATTAATCAAAATAGGAACCATTACAGTCAACACATTTTTATCAATGAGAAATAAGTTTGTTTATTCCTGTAGTATAAAAATCCATGCTTCAGAATTTGATGAACTCCTGGAATGCATTTTCTGCCTCCTGATAGTTGTAGAAGTGTTTTCCCTGCAAAAAGTTGTCAAGATGCTTGAAGAAGTGGTAGTCAGTGGCGAGAGGTCAGGTAAATATGGCAGATGAGGCAAAACTCGGTAGTCCCATTTGTTCAACTTTTGAAGCACTGGTTGTGTGATGGGCAGTCTGGTGTCGTCGTGGAGAAGAGTTGGACCTTTCTATTGACCAATGCCGGCTGCAGACATTGCAATTTTCGATGCATCTCATCAATTTGCTGAGCATACTTCTCAAATCTAATGGTTTTGCCAGGATTCAGAAAGCTGTAGTGGATCAGACGGGCAACAGATCACCAAACAGTGACCATGACCATTTTTGGTTGCGAGTTTGACTTTGGGAAGTGCTTGGAGCTTCTCCTTTGCCTTTAGCTTCTCTTCTTTTCTCAGCTATTTGTAAGGCCTACTCAGACAAACATTTTGACTTTTTGCATTTCTTTTTCTTGGGGATGGTCTTGATCACTGCCTCCTGTACAATGTCATGAACCTCCATCCATAGTTCTTCAGGCACTCTGTCTATTAGATCTAATCCCTTGAATCTATTTGTCACTTCCACTGTATAATCATAAGGGAGAAATATCAATAACCTCAGATATGCAGATGACACCACCATTATGGCAGAAAATGAAGAAGAACTAAAGAGCCTCTTGTTGAAAGTGAAAGAGGAGCGTTAAAAAGTTGACTTAAAGCTCAACATTCAAAAAACGAAGATCATGGAATCCGGTCCCATCACATCATAGCAAATAGATGGGGAAACAATGGAAACAGTGACAGACTTTGTTTTCTTGGGCTCCAAATTCACTGCAGATGGTGACTGCAGCCATGAAATCAAAAGATGCTTGCTCCTTGGAAGAAAAGCTATGACCAACCTAGACAGCATATTAAAAAGCAGAGACATTACTTTGCCGACAAAGGTCCATCTAGTCAAAGCTATGATTTTCCAGTAGTCATGTATGGATATGAGATTTGGACTATAAAGAAAGCTGAGCACAGAAGAGTTGATGCTTTTGAACTGTGGTGTTGGAGAAGACTCTTGAGAGTCCCTTGGACTGCAAGGAGATCCAGCCTATCAATCCTAAAGGAAATCAGTCCTGAATATTCATTGGAAGGACTGATGCTGAAGCTGAAACTCCAATACTTTGGCCACTTAATGTGAAGAACTGACTCATTGAAAAGACCCTGATTCTGGGAGAGATTGAAGGCCAGAGGAGAAGGGGACGACAGTGGATGGGATGGTTGGATGGTATCACTGACTCAATGGACTTGAGTTTGAACAAGCTCCGGAATTGGTGATGGACAGGGAAGCCTGGTGTGCTACAGTCCATGGGGTCTCAAAGAGTCGGAGACGACTGAGAGACTGAACTGAACTTGAAGCTTCTTCTCAGTTCAACCACTGAGCTGGGCATCACCCGTTGTCGTATAAAATCCACTTTTCATGGCATGTCAGAAATGAATCGAGAAATGGTCCGTTGTTGTTGTATAGAATAAGAGAAGATGACACTTCAAAACGACGTTTTTAAAAATTTTCTGTCAGTTTATGAGGCATCCACTTATTGAGCTTTTCCACCTTTCCAATTTGCTTCAGATGCCAAAAGACCATAGAATGGTCAACATTGAGTTTTTTGGCAACTTCTCATACTGTTGTAAGAGCATCAGCTTTGATGATTCTCTCAGTTGGTCGTCAACTTCCGATGGCCAGCCACTATGTTCCTCATCTTCAAGACTCTTGTCTCCTCTGCAAAACTTCTTGAACCACCACTTTACTATATATCCTTTGGGAGTTCCTGGGTCAAATGTGTTGTTGATGTTGTGATGTTGTGATATCTCTGCTGCTTTATGACCCATTTTGAACTTGAATTAAAAAATCACTCAGATTTGCTTTTTGTCTAACATTGTTGCTGTAGTCCAAATATAAAATAAACAGCAAATGATAAGTCTTGAGCAAAAAAAAAAAAAGAAAGAAAGCGAGAAATGCACATTAAAATGATCATAATCACATTTTTTAAAAAGCATGTATTCCAATATCAAATGGCAAAATTCAACAGTGCAAAACTGCAATTACTTTTGCACCAACCTAATACTCGACCCCACTGTGCTGTACACTTTGAAGTTGCTAAAATGGTAAATTTTATGTTGAGTGTGTTTTGCCACATGACAAAATATTTCTTTTAGTTCTTGGGAGGTATGGAACAGGCAGCTAGATTGTTACTTACACAGAATGGCAATGTACTGTACTGAGAAGTAGCACGGCAGAGAGTCAGAGGAAACTTGGATTTTAGAACAACCTCTGTTATCAACTCAACACAGAGCTTTGGGAAATAAATCACATAAAACTCCTTGGTCTTGGTTTTTCCTGGCTGTAAAATGAAGGGTTTGAGCTAGACGAAATCTAAATTCCTTCTCAGCTCAGAAATTCTTTCACTGAAGCTACAAATACTTTTTCGTACTTAGATGCTCACCCTGCTTTGTTTCGTTCTTGCTTTAATTTACAGCAGTAAAGTGAGTGCGTGTTTCTAAACTTGTAATAATTCTATTTTGAACTTGGTTATATTCAATACCAATAACCCATTTACAAGTGAGTACCAGTTACATAAATCTCACAACATGTAACTAGGTAGCCCAAAAATCCCTCAAGTAATCTGAAAACTTATTAGTGTATTTGTTACTGGTATTTCCTTTTCTTTATGCAAAGTTTTTTTGATATTTAATATGTTAGGAATGTGAACTTTTAACTCGTGGAACTATTGTAACATATTTGAAAATTATAGTAATTTGATTAAAATGTTGCCTATAAGGCAAAAGGTTTAGTTAATAGAATCCATATGTAATTAAAATGCAGAACTAAATGTAATCAGACTCCAGTGACTAGTGCCTTCATATTGATAGTTTTACAATGGCCTCTGGGGTTGAAAGTTTAAATGTTACAGAATGCAACAACACTGCGGAAAACAACCTCAGCTGGCAGTTGTAGCTGTTTTAAAGACATCCGCATGGTTACTTGATAAAATGGGAATATCACATCCCAGATTTTCATCATTTTAGGAATATCTTCAGTTGGCAGGTGGTAGAAACACATGACTAGTGTGCTGGTGGAGAACCACACTCTATAGCACTATTATATAAACAACCCCAGATGAAGGGCCTTGCTATGAGCCAAGCCATGGTCTTCTTTTTTTTTTTTCTTTTTTAATAACAGAGTTGCTTAATTTGGGTGAATTCATTTGAATCATATGAAAGTTATAGACACAACACTATGCACCAAGCCACAAAAAAAGTTAAAAAAAATTATTTTCTCTGGACAGTTTTAAGAGTCGACATCCTGTGTTAGAGTTCTCTAATCATCACCAGCACAATTTACAATCAGAACACACAGAGAGCCAGTTTAGACCAGCTCATCTGTTGATCTTGGCAGGGATCCGTCATCTCACTGTGTGCAGCTGCCACTTGAGAGTTGGGGGACTCAGCAGAGAGCCAGAGGAGGGTGGGATGCAAAGCTGGTCAAGGCATGAACACATAGGCCTGCTTCATTTCAGCAGTTGTGTTGCCTAAAAAAAAATAGACCTTTTATTTTACTGCCCCCCCCAGCCTTCCTTCTTTTTAACCTGAAATTAAACGAGGACCTCTCATGAGCCACTGCGCTCCAGGCATAAGAAATTGTAATGTCTGGCTTCCAGAAACTGTCCCGTCAAAATGTGCTTCTGATTAGGTGGCTTAATTACAGCTGTGAAAACAATGTTGATTTAGGCCTCAAGATTCCAGGGCATGTCAGCCGTTATTAGCTAACCTTGGACTGAATCCACAGTTTTAAAACTCTGTACCACTAAAGTCACCCTGCTTGACAACTTTTTATTTAAGAAGAAAAGTTGCCAGAAGCAACACATTTTTATGCAAAACATTGTTCGATGCACGATTTCAACTGCAGCACTATTAGTGGTCATTAAGGAGATGGTTAACTTTGTACTTTATCAAGAACAAGGAAGTTCTGTTTGTAAAAACAGTAAGTTTTGAGTAGTATTTTTAAAGGGTTGACTGACATAAGAATTAATTTTAATTCCTTTAATTCAGTTTTATTTCAAGCCCAGCATGTTGGTTTAACCACCCAATTTTATTACACCTAAATTTTCCTGACAGTTTCATTTGCTGTTAGGAAATAAAATTGCAATATTTTTTTTCAACAGGGGAAATAATGGCTAGTTTTAAAAAACGTTATGTTTGAAACTTCCCTTGCCTCAAGCTGGTTCAGACACAACCTCAGTTTACTTTTGGAAGGAAACGGACCTCATTAAATCGTTTTTAATATATTAATATAAGTATGTGTTTTTCATAGTGAGAAAGCTTATTACACTCATGTGTTTACACCTGCAGGGCAAGTAAAAGTCTTAATAATTAGACGGTTCCAACACTCTGGAAGTTTCAATACAATTGTCACTGATATCATAAATGTTAGAGCTACATATTTAAAGTTGTTGCAGTTCTACTGTATTTTAGATGACTAAAACTCCCCTTATGTGCTATGAATGTTTTAAAAAATTTGTCTGTATTTAAAAAGTAGACATTAAATAGAATGCAATACCAAAAAAGTAAGGTGGACAGCTGAACAACAAACGTAAAGAGTCATAATTCTCATAATTTTGGAAGAAACTTTTGCTTGAAAATACATGATTTATGCCAAACTGAATACTCAGGAGAGAGCTAAATAACTTCTTTAAATGAAATCTCCCACACCCAAGACATTAAATCCAACAAAGTGGGTGGTCAAGGCACATCTTTTCCTACTAGTTAGGCTTGTTGAACAATTAAGGGACTCACTGTAAACCACATATGGACAAGCAAACTTTTGTTTACTCATCAAATTAAGAAGTCATGCATAGGTAGTTGATTGTGGGGAGTGGATGGATGAAGAGTTGTGTTGACGATATACTATGTGTTTCCTTAAGGAGAAAGCTGGGCAACTAATTCAAAGCTGAGTTTACATTAATAATCCCCCAATAATGTCAGTAATATTTTCTAATTGACAGGTGCCATAGAGACATTTTCTATCTATATCTATTCTATTTGTTATTTTATTTAATCTTCATATTGATCTTATGAGAGATATTGTTTCCCCATATTGCAGATAGGGCTTCCCAGGTGACTCAGTGGGTTAAGAATTCTCTTGCCAGTGCATGCGCCACGAGAGACGTGGGTTTGATCCCTGGGTCGGGAAGATCCCCTGGAGGAGGAAATGGCAACCCACTCCAGTATTCTTGCCTGGGAAAACCCATGGATAGAGGAGCCTGTTGGCTACAGTCCACGGGTCACAGAGAGTCAGACATGATGGGGCACACGTGCATATTGCAGACAAGGCAGCTCAGTCCCAGAGAGGGTAAGTAATCTGCCCATTGCCATTGCTGCGCGGGATCTAAGATGGAAACCCCTGTCTGTGTGTCCAAAACCCATGCTTGACCTAACAGTAGAAATAAACATTTTTCTCAGAAAATGGATTCCAGGTTACGAAATAGTAGAGACACATTAAGAAAGACCAAGTTTAAGTTGAATGTGCCTTTAGGCTGTTAAGAGACAAGAACATTTACACTTTAATAAAAGTTTTATAGTTTTCTGTCCAAAACAAAAAAGCTATTCTTTTTTTCTTTGAGTAAAAAATGACTGTGTCTGAAGAGTGGTGGATTCACCAGGTCTCTGGTTAAAGCCTTTTACCTAGAACAAAGGGCCTTCCTCTTTCCTTTTGAAGTTGTGTTTTGCACAGAGAATTGAAAGTTCCATGTTATATCAGTTTGAAGTTTGGATATATTGCACTTGTTCTTAAGAGTCTATGTCAGCTGAGAAATTGGGAAGACATAGCTGCCTTAGCTCCCCAGAACTTTGGCTTCGGGCATACTTTGATCGAATCTGAATTCAGCTCATTCCTTTGGCTCTCCTTTTGTTCTGAGTGTTTGACACCTTTGGAAAGGTACCCTTCTAGAATGTGAGGGCCAGCTAAGGTTACAGCTTTATGTTTCTAGTTGCCATCTTCTTATTTCTGATGCGTTCCAACTGGAAATAGGAATTTGGTTGAAACTACGTATCATATAGATTGTGTACAGTACAGGTTATATCTAATTTTATCATGCCAGTGTGATTGTTTTGATACATTATTTTGTTAATCCTCTTGGAGGCTTATGACTTAAATTTTAAAATATTTTATTAAGTAGCATTTTGAATATTATAGATTCTTAGGTATTCCCTATCTTTTTTGACTTTTCTTGACAGTATAACCATTTTTTTTTTTTTTTTTTGCAGAAAGAAGGTGGCCTAGGAAGGAGTTTTGAATCTAGATATATGTATATAGCTATATATATATACATATATATATATATATATATATATATATATCTTGTATAGAAAAATAGGTATTCATTATTTATATATTGTATTTTGCCTATGGAGTAATCTTTTTTTTTTTTTTAATCTTGGTTTGTTTACTTAAACATTTCCTGACCTATATTTATTTGGATATAAAATCCTCAATTCTTTAAAAGAAGCTAAATGTCTTTCCCAAAACAGGTAAAAGAACCAAGAAATTTGAAGTAAAGTTATTAAAATAATTTGGATTTTATAACCACATTGCTTCTTCTTTTTAATGGCACTGATAACCAAAGGCATCAGGTGTGTAGTAACGCTTTTTAGCAATATTTGGAAGAGTTTAAATTGATCCCTATTTCAGAACTAAGAAAGCTAGGTATAGAGGGGTTTATCATTTATTAGAAATAGCCATTCAGTCTTATTTATCCCTGTTTCATATAAGTATCTCAAGGTGGGAGTAGGGAAGACTAGAAAACAGAGTTTTCACTCCTACCTTATTCTAAGCAGGGTAACTTTGTATTAGTTGCTCAGTTGTGTCCAACTCTGTGTGACCCCATGGACTGTAGCCTACCAGGCTCCTCTGTCCATGGTGTTCTCCAGGCAAGAATACTGGAGTGGGTAGCCATTCCTTTCTCCATGGGTTCTTCCTGACCCAGGGATCAAACGTATGTCTCCTGCATTGCAGGCAGATTCCTTACCATCTGAGCCACTAACTTTACTTACATCTTATTTTAGTTCAGAAATTAAATTTCTGAGTAAGATTTCATTTAACAAAAGACTTATGCTTTAAAAACGTTTGAGGACTCCTGTCATATCAAGAAGAGAGGAACACCAAATATTCTTGCTTTACGCATGAACAGACTTACTTATTTTTGGCTGCACGGGCTGTTTGTTGCTGCCTGCAGGCTTTCTCTAGTTGAGGCGAGCAGAGACTGTTCTCTAGTTGTGATGCACAGGCTTCTCGTTGCGGTGGCCTCTCGTTGCAGAGCATGGGCTCTAGGGCGTGCAGGCTTCAGTAGCTGCAACACACAAGCTCAGTAGCTGCAACTTGCGGGCTCTAGAGCACGGGCTCGGTGGTTGTGGTGCATGGGCTCAGTTGCCACACAGCAGGTGGAATCTTCCTGGACCAGGAATCAAACCTGTGTCCCCTGCATTGGCAGGGGAATTTTCAACCACTGGACCACCAGGGAAGTCCCTGTGCGTAAACTTTTTAACCAACAGCTGTTGACCTTGATTGCTGTTGGTGATTTTTTTCATTAAATATATAATGACAACTTTTTATCATTTGTTTTGGGGAGAATAGTCATGTACATATTTTGGGTAAAAGCATATAGTTAACCTTTAAGGAAATAAAATCATGTCTTAGCATATGTTTTTTAGTCTACATCTTATACTTGGCTTTCTTATCCAGTTAAGCTCTAAGTCATTTATGGTCATTTCTATTTTTCAATGACTGAAGGAAATTTACGGGGCAACAGAAGTGCTGAGGTAACTGACTTCATGCCTCAACTTCCCTTTTGGTAGGAGTATTACAGAATTCCCTTATGGGAGTAAGGGGAGAACCCTTTGCATAAAGCCAGCCTTGCAGACCGAATTTGGGAACCAACAAAGATATAAAAGTTGGCTAACCTATCCAACATTTCACTGATTTTTTTTCTCTCTGTCTTCCTCATCACAACTCTCATGTACTGACTGCTATCATGGCTTTATTTCTTCAGTATTTCTACCTGTGATTTTTGAGGTGCAGAGGAGTTGAAGGCACGTGCCCCTAGTTCAGCACAGTGGAAACACGCTGGACTGAGAGGGCAAGAGTTAAGAACTTCCTCCTGGCACTGCCACGCTAGCTATATGCTCCTGGGCAAATAACTTCTCTGGGAATTTTCAGAGTTGTAAAAAGAGGAGATTTGACCAGAGGGTCTCTAGGGTGCCTTCTAGTACTAAACAGATGCTTTTTTCTTTCACGTTATTAATTCTGTCACAACCTCTGTTCTACCTGGTAGCCTTCTGAAGCATGTAGGTACAAATTAAAGGCTGTCCTTTTATGGGTTTGTGTCACTTCTGTGTTAACTCACTCATTTGGCAGGTTTCTCTGAGGATTCAGGTCATTAATGGTAATAATGGCATGTTTCAGTTCCTGTTTTTTAGATTAATAAAGAAAATGAAGTTTTAAATATTTTTACCTTTGTAATGGAATATTGATAGCTGCTGAATGCATATAAAGTTAGCATGTTGACTAGTGGAACGTATAGGAGCTCATAGAAACTCCTGATTTCTTGCTTGTGATCAGTTGCTATTGCGACCCTACAGACTGTAGCCCAGTGGGTTCCTCTGGGATTCTCCAGGAAGCTCTTAGCTAATTTTTTACTTAGTTGAGCACTTTGGGAATACCATTGTACTTTTAACCATTCTTACAGGTTAACTTTTTATTCTTATTCTTACTTAATTTGCACCCATACTGTAACACTGGATGAGGTAACAGGCATAAAAAACACTGATGCTAAAATACAGTGGTAGTAAGGAATCAAAAAAGAAAAATAGATATGGAAATGTATTTCAGATGATCCTCCCTAGAACCATAAGTCCCACTCATTGGATCAAAATTCTTATACCAACATTTTGATGCTTTTAGTGTTTCAAATCCAGTATAAAAAATATAAAAGTGTGAAAATTTATTCAAATTGTCTGTTCATTTATTGAAAAGACGTAGAACGTGTAGTTTGAAAAACATCCTGGGCAATAAGCAGTGGCCCAAAACCCTCTGTTTCAACTAGTGATTTAGAAGCAAAGTATACAAATATTATATAAGTCAATTCATTTTTAATCACAAAGTGGAAAGACCTAATAGAGCATTATCAATCACGATATTTGTACGGTTACCAATCTATTAATTGTGGATTTTATTAAATCAGTTTTTTACTTAAATTAGTAAAAATTAGTGCCAGGTAGTCTCTCTCACAAGCCTTGATATATACTGATTACTTTGTTTGGAATATTATTTTCTACGTTGTGCTCAGTTTATTTTCCCCCTAAGTTTTAAATTCCAAATCTCTCCTCAAGCATCTTGTTGTACTCTTATAACATTAATCATACCATATTGTAATGGGTTGTTAATTAACTAACCTCATTAGACTAGAAGTGCCATGTAAATAGGAAATTGTTTTATTCCTAGATATTAGCACAGTATCTGGGACATAGCAATAGTTTGCTCAGAATTCTGTCACAAATTCCAAATTATGTGGTCCAACTTAAAGTTTACCAACCTGTTCAGAAATTGAGTTTATCAAAAAGCCAAGCATGTGGCTATGATTGGTCCCCTGTCTCTGTGGGTTCAGAATTTCTTTCTTGTTAAGGTCATTTGTTATGTCAAGTTACTACTGAAAATGTTGTTTCTATGGTCTCCTCTACCCCTTTTCTTAAGGGAAGAAAAAGGGGAAAAGAAAGAAATTTCTCATATGTGGTTGTATTTGAATTTCACCTGGCATCAGGAGTTGTGTCTTTGTTAGTATCTTATACAGTCCCTCGCATACTAATGAAATATAGTAAACGAGTGGTATTGGTGATGGTGAATATTCTAGTTGACCATCTGTAGGCCTTAAAAATAATACAAAGAATAGAAGAACCGTTGGTTTAAGGCCTAAGTTCACGTAAAGGGTGTGCTTAGGATACACGTTTTAGTTTAGTATAAAACATAATTTTGCAACAAATAATCTTTGTATGTTTACATTTCATATCCCTAAGGGAAAGAAATCTGTTTCTTTACCATAAGAAAGATGAAAGGTATTCTATAAATTTAATTTCTTTTTATGTTGACTTGTTCTTTGCTTTATTTATGTATAAAAATTCTAAACTCTGATAAAGAGCTCCTACAACATTTGTAGCCATGTAGAATAGAAGATTAAAAAAAGAAAGACAGAAAAACAGTTTAAGAATCTGGTGATAGGAATGTCAGTCCACTTGAGAATAGCCCTGAACCCTGACTGCAGCCGCTGAACCCAGACCAAACCGAGTAAGGAGACAGGTCCTGAGTTAAACCGCTGGCTGTCTTGTCAGCTCTTTCTGATGTTCGTTTTCAGTTTGAAGATTTCCTGTTTCCTATGAGGTTCATGGCAACATAATAATGATTCCATAGTACATGTGTGTTTTTCAGTATTGTTACCGGGTTTGTCACTGTTGTCACTGATGCGTTTAATTCAGTGACCCTAGAATTGGCATGATGGCAGTTGGGCATCAGTTTAAGGATAAGAGGAGCAGAAGTCAGAAGCAAGTATTTATTGATGAATTCAGAAACTCTGCAATGCATAGGGGGTATATCATACAGATGATAAAAACTTGTGCCTGCTTGTATTTCTGTAAAATAGTGAGAACACTATATGTTTTAAAAAACAGGTTCATTGATAAGAAATCATGTAAGACTTAAGCATGTGATAGCAGTGAGTTAATATTTATTTATTAAATGAATAAATCTCAAGTTTAAAAACGGTATATTTATTTTGAGATCTTCAGTTGCTGAGTAGTGTCTGACTCTTTGCGACCCCATAGACTGCAGTATGCCAGGCTTCCCTGTCCATCACTGACTCCCAGAGCTTGCTCAAACTCATGTCAATTGAGTTGATTGAGCCATCCAACCATCTCATCCTCTTTTGTCCCCTTCTCCTCCCACCTTCAATCTTTCCCAGCATTAGGGGCTTTTCCAATGAGTCAGTTCTTCGCATCAGGTGGCCAAAGTATTGGAGTTTCAGCTTCAGCATCAGTCCTTCCAATGAATGTTCAGGATTGATTTCCTTTAGGATTGACTGGATCTCTTTGCAGTCCAAGGAACTCTCAAGAGTCTTCTCCAACACCACAGTTCAAGTATATCATTTCTTCGGCACTCAGCTTTCTTTATAGTCCAAATCTCACATCCATACATGACTACTGGAAAAACCATAACCTTGACTAGATGGACCTTTGTTGGCAAAGTAATGTCTTTGCTTTTTAGCATGCTGTCTAGCTTGATCATAGCTTTTTTTCCAAGGAGCAAGCGTCTTTTAATTTCATGGTTGCAGTCACCATCTGCAGTGAGTTTGGAGCCCAAGAAAATAAAGTCTGTCACTGTTTCCATTGTTTCCCCATCTATTTGCCAAGAAGTGATGGGACCGGATGCCATGATCTTTGTTTTCTGAATGTTGAGTTTTAATCCAGCTTTTTCACTCTGCTCTTTCACTTTCATCAAGAGGCTCTTTAGTTCTTCTTCACTTTCTGCCATAAGTGTGGTGTCATCTGCATATCTGAGGTTATTGATATTTCTCCCCACAACCTTGATTCCAGCCTGTGCTTCATCCAGCCCAGCATTTTCATGATGTACTCTGCATATAAGTTAAATAATCAGGGTGACAACATACAGCCTTGACATTCTCTTATCCCAATTTGGAACCAGTCTGTTATTCCATGTCCAGCTCTAACTGTTGCTTCTTGACCTGCATACAAATTTCTCAGGAGGCAGGTCAGGTGGTCTGGTACCCATCTCTCAAGAATTTTCCACCGTTTGTTGTGATCCATACAGTCACATAGTTGGCATTGTTAATAAACCAGAAGTAGATGTTTTTCTGGAACTCGTGCTTTTTCAGTGATCCAGTGGATGTTGGCAATTTAAACTCTGGTTCCTCTGCCTTTTCTAAATCCAGCTTCAACATCTGAAAGTTCATGGTGCACATACTGTTGAAGCCTGGCTTGGAGAATTTTGAGCATTACTTTGCTGGTGTGTGAGATGAGTGCAATTGTTTGAACATTCTTTGGCATTGCCTTTCTTTTGGATTGGAATGAAAACTGACATTTTCCAGTCCTATGGCCATGCTGAGTTTTCCAAATTTGCTGGCATATGGAGTGTAGCACTTTAACAGCATCTTCTTTTAGGATTTGAAATAGCTCAAATGGAATGTGATGGATCACCTCCATTAGCTTTGTTTGTAGTGATGCTCCCTAAGGTGTACTTGACTTCGTATTCCAGGATGTCTGGCTCTAGGTGAGTGATCACACCATCGTGGTTATCCGGGTCATGAAGATCTTTTTTGTATAGTTCTTCTGTGTATTCTTGCCACCTTTTCTTAGTACCTTCTGCTTCTGTTAGGTCCATACCATTTCTGCCCTTTATTGTGCCCATCTTTGCATGAAATATTCCTTTGGTATCTCTAATGTTCTTGAAGAGATCTCTAGTCTTTCCCATTCTATTGTTTTCCTCTGTTTATTTGCATTGATCACAGAGGAAGGCTTTCTTATCTCTCCTTGCTGTTCTTTGGAACTCTGCATTCAGATAGAAGTATCTTTCTTTTTCTTCTTTGCTTTTGGCTTCTCTTCTTTTCTCAGCTATTTGTAAGGCCTCCTCAGACAATGGAGAAGGAAATGGCAACCCACTCCACTATTCTTGCCTGGAGAATCCCATGGACAGAGGAGCCTGGTGGGCTGCTGTCCATGGGGTCGCACAGAGTCGGACACGACTGAAGCGACTTAGCAGCCTCAGACAACTATTTTGCCTTTTTCCATTTCTTTTTCTTGAGGATGGTCTTGATCACTGCCTCCTGTACAAGGTCAAAAACCTCTGGGATCATAGAATTGAGATATATCCCCCCAGGTACTTATGATGGATTTATTTATGCACTTGGGGTTATGAATTTATTTTCAAGTTTCCAGGCTATATTATTCCCACTTCAGCTTCTTCCAAGGTTCCAGTTGATCCAGGGACTGTCCTTGGTTTTGAAAAATCTTGGGAGCATTGGTAAGCTTTCTCCTTTAGTGATTCTTAACAATTTAGGAAAAAAGTTTAAAAAAGGTCAAGTCCCAAGAATCAACTATAATACCTTCAAGGAGTATGTCAAATCACTGTTACTTATTCAGACCTGACCTGTGCTTCTAGAACTAGACCAGGATCAAGGCCTTCAGATCTGCGTACATATTTCATTTTGCTAAGCTTGAGTCTAAGCTTGGTCTGGAAGTCAGGAATTGTGTTTAATCATCCTTACATCCTCAGTGCCCACCCACATTGGCCTGACTCTTTACTAAGTGACCAACAAAAGTTTGTTGAATCAATCAGTGAGCTTTATTCCTCTTTGAAGAGTTCTAAAATCTTTTAGAGCTCTCTCTCTCGTCATATTTTATGTAAGGAAGATAATTGTGTCTGCATATCCCTTGAATACAGAAAGGTATAATGAAGAGTTGCTGATTTGATGAAATTTGTAATCTAGTTCATGAGTCAGGACAGGCTCCCATCAAGCCATAAGATGACGAATAACCATAGATTTTTAAAAGTTAGATTTATTTTGACTGGGGTGGCTAGAATGTTTTTGAGAATTTGTATTTGAGCTTGATTTTGAAGGAATGATAGGGGTTGAATAAGGAACTCTGGATAGGGAGAACTATGTGAGCCGAAACAGGTTGCTGCTGGCGTATATGCGTTCATGGTCAAGCTATGAGTTGACATTTTCCTCATAACTATGACAATTTGGTTTCTGCAGTTCTTTACCGTTTTCAAAATATACCCATGTATACCACCTTATAGCTTTTGTGATGAAGGTATTATGTGTGAGATTCAGAAGCCTGTGTGATTTGTGTACTCCGTCCAGCTAGTAAGCCAGTGAACTGAGACTGCTGGCTCTTGGTAAACTACTGTGGCCAGCACTTTTCTTCTTGGCCTAAATCATTTTCTTATCAAAGCCCCTTGTGACCAAGAAAAAGTATCTTCCAGACAAGGCACAGTCTATGAATGTGAGACAGAGCTTAGGGATATATACATGGTTTTCAAGCCTGAGAGCTGGCTGGTATAGAGCAGGAAGAGGAGGAGGAGGAGGAGGAGGAGATTAGCTCATATTTATCCAGTACTTCCTGTGTATGAAGCAACATTCTCAGAACCTAGTATGTATTAGTTTAGTTAATACTGCAATACCCCTGGGGTTATATATTATTTTTGGTACTGTTGTTATCTCCCTATTGTATGGCTTACCAGGTGCTGAAGCAAAGATTTGAACACAGGCAGTCCAATTCAAGAGCTCATTCACAGTGGCTGGGTGTGGGGACCCTGGAGTTAGGAGTATTCAGATCCTGGCTTCACCACTTGGCTAACCATGTGAACCTCCTTAAGTCAACAGCCTCTTCAACAGTGCTTCAGTTTCCTCGCATGTAAAAATGAGGATTCCAGAAGCTTCTCTCTTTAGGCTTGTATGGAGATTAAAAAGAAGGATAACTGTGGGGAGCGAGCTCCGCCCCTGGCAAAGGTCATGAGGAAGGAGGCTTGGCATACGCAAACGCGGGATCAAGCCTCAGGAGTCTCCCTGGAAATTCTCAAGCATCTACCCCCAAAACCAGAGTCTGCCTACTTTCTGCTTTGTGCTTTCACCTACACCTCTGACTTTACGGGGGGCTGTCCCCCACTACCTCTCTCTGAAAAAAGAGTTAGCTTACAGCTCCAGTTAATAATTCCTGGGTGTGACAGTGTTTCAACCTACAAACTCCTTTGGAAGTCCTGTAGCCTGCCTGAATAGGTTTTTCCCAGCAACATGTGATTGTTCAGAGCCTCCCAACTGTGAGAGGCAGGAGATGTTCTAAACTGTCTAAACACGGATTCCTTTGAGTAGTTAAAAGATTGATTAGAAATTGTATTGGTGAAGGGTTTTTCACTTGTTGGGCCAAAGTTTGCTGCTAAGTCTCCATATCCCTTACCTACTGTGTCCTTGGCAGTGTATTGATTGATATAATGGGTGTATAGAAATGTAAGTAGTAGCCTCAATGTTTGTAACCCTTGAGTTAATTCTTTTCTTGGTTGAGCCCACCTCACCTTTGCCCTATAGGAATGCAACTTTATCCAATGCTTTTTGGAGGCTGGCGCCTGACTTTAGAATAATCACCTTTAGAAAAAAATAAGTTTCTTAAAATGTTAACAGGCCTCCTGGCCAAAAGATGATGTAAATCACCTAAACTTTTGCATATGATAAGTTTGAAAGCCTGGCTTAGATAAGGATCAGGAACTGCTGTCCTTACATGACTCTACCCCTTCCCCCATTATCCTCTGTGCACAACTTAAGGTATAAAACTACTTTGGAAAATATAGTACGCCCTTTTTTGTTCACCGAAATTTGGTCTCCCCATGTCGTTCTTTCTTTCACCTTCTAGCTGAACTTTTCCTCTGAGGCAGGGAAGCTCGTCAAGCCTACTAATTTTGCCTGGGCTTCTAAGATCTGACCAGGGAGGCCTTAGTGTCTCCTCTCCTTCGGGAGAACGGGAGGATGCCTGTGGCCTTTGTAGGTGATGTAAATTCCCTGCTTTGGAATTTTATTCAGCCTCTTTTCTTCACTGAATTTCTTCGCTGAGCTATCCATATTTCACCACTCTTTATATCCTTAATAAACGTTTAATTAAGCAGTTGTTTTCTGATCTCGCCAACGCCGTCCCCACTTCGAATTCCCTGGATCCACCGGGGCTGGACCCCAGCAGATAACTATAAAGTCTCTGCTATTATATTAATGCCATTTCTATCATATTCTAATCAGCTGAGCATAGAACTATGATTTGTACCTGTTCTCAACACAAGAAGGGACTACCAAGGTATTAGAGTAACTCCTTTTTTCTAGGCATAGCTTTGGAGTTAGCATTAGAATGCCTTCTGCTTGGTGTTTTTGTTTCTTTGCCTAAAATTAACTTACATAGTTAGGTTTCAAGATTCATTTCTAAATGCTTGGCTTATTGATGGTAGACGTCATCAATTTTATATTTTAATACTTTTTTCCTTGAATGCAGAGGTTTTATTTCTTAAGTTATAAAATTAACATTTTAATCTGTCTCATTTCTTTGCATAAATAATATCCTATTATAATAAAATTATGTCTATTTAAAAAGTGAAAACCATGATCCTAACAAATCAAGCTACTTTGGGATTTGGGATAGACAGCAGACTGCTATCACATGAATTTGGATAATGGAACAGTAACCCGTGGGTATCATTATTGTTATAAAACATTTCTGTACGTATTTATTAGAAAATTATAGTTGCATATATATTAGAAAGTTTCTGAAACCTTAATGTTCACAGACATTAAAAAATTTCTTTCATAGGGTGTTTTTGGAACTTCTGGATAAAAGCTTGTGTTTATTGTGGCATCATTTAATACACTTGAAAAACACTACTGCTTTCTGAATGTATTTTGTTTACAATGAAAGTAAAATATTCAGCAATTAGAAATGAAAGGGGAAAAGGTTAGTTCACTTTCATATATAATGAGGCCTCCAAAAATGTTTGCTCCATTTGCTTAGTAACATGTGAAGACTAAATATAAAGCTTCAGTGAGAGATGATGTTTATGAACAATGACCTTTAGAAGTTAATAGGGCTTAGGAAATCCTCAAGGTTTTGCAGAGCGAATAATTGGGCTAGTATCTAAAACAGCCTGAAGTAGAACTACATAGGTACCCTGAGCCCCAAATTAAAGGAATAATAACCCTAATTCGTTCCTTCTTATGCTGTTCGCAGTTGTGATAGTAGACTGAAAAGAGTCCTCTGTGTTTACTCAGAACCTCAGAATGTAACCTTATTTGGAAATAAGGCCTTTGCAGATATAATCAGTTAAATTAGGATGACTTCATACTGGATTGGAGCAGGCCCTAAATCCAGTGACCGGTGTCCTTTTAAGGGGAGCCACACAGCGAGGGTAGGTGGCCATGTGAAGACCGAGGTAGACGCTGAAGTGAGGCAGCTCCACACTAAGGAATGACGATGATTTCCAGGCACTACCAGAGGTGGAAGGGAAGGAAGAATTCTTCCCGAGAGGCCTTGGAGGAAGCACAGTCCTGCCAGGACCTCCATTTCAGACTTTTAGCCTCTAGAACTGTTAGAGAATAAATTTCTGTTTTTCTCAGCCACCCAGTTCGTGGCAATTTGTAATAGCAGCCCTGGAAAACTAATACAGTTGGTAAGTTTAATGTGGGATTTAGTTTTATAAAAGGAATTACTTAGGGTGGCTATAAACCAAGTTGAAATAGAAAAGTGTGGCAAATTTTTTTTTATACTTCAAATACTAGTAACTTTTTTAAATTGTAAAGGATTAACTGTTTTTTTGATGTCTTTACTTAAAAGGCATAAAATATTTATAAAACATGGCCTGTTATTTTTGTGCATTTCAGCCCAGGAAGTATGCCTATATTATATCAATCCAAACTCCTCTTCTGGTTAAGATGTTCAATAGCTTTGAGATAGAAAAATGTAAAACTGTGTTCAGGGAAAAAAAATTAAGATCATTTTTGAAAAGTATCCTAAGTACAACCTTCCTTTCAAATAAACATTTTATTCACATTCCTTAAAAATTCTGTAGATAATGAAGTCATCCTCATATTGAATAAGCAAGCCATCAAATCTCTAAAAAAGGAAGGTAATTAAAAACGTTTATTTTTAAACAATAAAAACTGTTTTTCTTTATGCTCAGAAGAGCATGTTATTTGCTCAGAAAAAATATCTAAGAAACCTCACAATCTTGCTGATTTTTAAAAATTTAGATATTTTCAATGCTTATTTATTTCTATAAAGTGATAGTATCAGAACTCAAAAGTTTTAAATCCATCATTCATATTCTTCATGAACAATTTTTATTCTTTATATCATCCTGAAATGAAACAAAAAGATTACCCAATTATTACCTAATTACTCCTTCACCATGCATTACCGCCTATGTGCTATGTACTTTGCCAAGTTCTAAAGATGTTATAATAAGAGTAATAACAACAATACCAACATTCATTGAAGGCTTACTATGTGCTAGCCATTGTGCTGAGCACTTGATGTATATTACTAATTTAATTTTCATTGTCCTATCAAAGGAGGGTTATTATCGCTTTTTAGATGAAGAAACTACCAGTATAGAGTACAAGATTTGAGCCTAGGCACTACGAACCCAAAGTATTTTAAGCATTTGGCACTCTTAAGCATTATATTATAATTATATTACATCCTTAATAGGATGAGATAAGGGACCTTCTCTCAGGGATCTGAAGGTGTTTGGAGAAGACAAACATATACATGAATACTTGTAATGAATTGTGATAAGTCATATTAAAGAAGACCAAGTGAGAAGTGAGAATTACTTGTATGAGGTCAGTAACAGCGGCGATAGAGAAGGATTAGACTGTGGCCAGATAATATAGATGGAGAAATTGACAGAACTTGATGGATAAAATGGATGCCATGTGATTTCCTAAGTGCCCAGCAATTGAGTCAAGATCTATCCCTGCCTTGAGCTTCTGGTAAGAAGTGAGCAGTGTTCAAAACAACAAATAAGTATTTTATGTAGAGAAAGATTTCCTTCAATTTGAAGGCATGTCACAAAAGCACTGCTACTTACAGACTTGACTCCAAAAGCTTAGGTCATCATCTCAGACGCATATCGAATGGCAAGGTATGCTTAAACTCTGCTTTGCTTGGTGTAAAGTAGTGGTAAATTTCTCCTAGAATTAGTTCTTGGTGCTAGGGGCTAGCATTCCCATTCCTTTAATTAGATTTTCAGCTCTGATCACTGATAGGGTCCTTGGAATTGAAATCGTAACTCTATCTTGGTAACAGCTACAAGAATCTGTATTTGGATGTCAATAATGAAGAATCCTATCATAAAGTGACTTTTTGGTGGCCTCTTCCTCACATGGCTTTATAAATGTAGGGAACCAAAGGCAGTACAGTTTATATTACTTTTCTTTACATAACATTAAAAACATTTTTCAGATCTGCAGAGTGCAAATAAGTGAAAACTGATTATATACTTAGGTCTGAATGTATTGAGAGATGAGAGAAAATGTGTAAATTACTCAGATCATTTTTCAAAATAAGTATAAAAGTTTTTAACTATTAGCCAAGTCTATTTTCAGGTACAGTGTATTTCACCTTAAAGGCTAAACAGCAGGACAAAAACTTATTAAAAAATTGTTGAGTTTCTCAAAAAAAAAAGTGCATTTTTATGAGCAAAGGCTGAATTCTGTACTCTTGAATTGTGCCTAGACCTTTCTGCTCTTACTTGTCAAAAGTTTTTCCTATCCCAGGTCATCTTTCTATCAATACAATCCTATTATTTGGGATACTAACCATAAGTGAAAAGTAAGCAAACTCTGGGAGATAGGGAAGGACAAGGAAGCCTGGTGTGCTGCAGTCCATGGGATTGCAAGGAGTCCGACACGACTGAGCAACTGAATGACACCAAAACCATAAATTGATGGCTGGTTGATATTAAGTTTTGATAATCTAAAAATCAAATCTTCCTCTCAGAAGGGCCTAAGGAACTGAGCTGAAATTTAACTTTAGTCATCTAGAGATCTGTTTCTGAGCAGCTCCTTAGTGCATCACTGTACTGTTTTTGCTAGGTTCCCGTCCAGTTCAGTAGAGGGAGTGACTAAATTGTAGTCATCCTAGTTCTGAGCACGTTGGCAAGAAGAAAGTAGTTAAACATCTTGCTGTGTGTGAGCAGGTCGAGGGCAGGCAGACACCATGCACCTTGACCACCTATTATGAAGCTTTTTGCTGCTGTGTCAAGTGAAAGCGAGTTAATTGGGTGAAGCTGTGGAGCATGTTAGGGGCCTGGTTGAGGGTTGCTGTCTGACAGCTGAATGTCAGCCAAAGCCAGTCAAGTGTAGCTGAGAGACAGAGACCTGTCACAAAGTTCCCGCAGACTGGAGCACAGTTAGGGAGCTGAAATATGGTTCCGTCTCACTTTCTCCCTCATTGAATCCAAGCACCTTAAAAGATTTTCCACTGTATGTGTCAACTCTTGTTCTCTAAGCTGTTTCCCAGAACTGTCCTGCATTCAAATGATTGAACAAAAGATGCTAATGTTTAGCAAAGTGAATGTAAATTCCCTCTTTTCCCCTTTTCTGCCCAAGCAGATAGACATTCAACTCAAAGGAAACTTTGAAGGTTTACATCAAACAATTATATGGCCTCCAAATTTAGCTTATAATAGAATCCTTTTCTCAAGAGAGTATAAAAATTGAAAATTTAAGCAGGAGAATAAGCAATGCGTCTTTCTCTGATACAGCAAATCTAGGTCGAGAGAACCAGGATTCCGGCCTGGGTGTCTTGTGGATGCACACTTGCCAAGATAACTGTCCTCTTGTCTTTTTGTCACAGGCTTCTTTCCTTTACTTTCAGAGCAGCCTAAGGTGAAATGCTGTAATGACACTCACCAGGTGGAGAAAGATAAACACAGAAAGGAACAGGGAGAATCCTTTTGAAACTTTGAACACTTTAGAAAGGAAAAATCAGAGAAAGTTAGAGTTAAAGAATGAAAATTAAACATTGTGAAATAACATTTTTCAGAGAGAAAAGTTTAATATCAAATCATGTCTTCCTATTGGCTTTCTCTGGAATATGGATTAGAAGCTGTGTATTCAGTCAAAAATAAGCAAATATATGGTATGGCTGTGCTCTACTGGTCACTAGTCAAGCCACTGGCTTCCCAGGTAAAGAACTCACCTGGCAATGCAGGAGATGCGGGTTTGATCCCTGGGTCGGGAAGATCCCCTGGAGAAGGCCATGGCAACCCACTCCAGAATTCTTGCCTGGAGGATTCCATGGACAGAGAAGCCTGGCAGGCTACAATCCATGGGTTGCAAAAGGGTTGGACATGACTTAGTGACTAAACAGCGGCAAGTCAAGCCACTGGTAGTACTGAAACAAACACAGATAAAATAGTCTGTGCCTCCAAGGAAGGAACACCTGATGCCAGCTCTGACCATTGTGACTTACTGTGATGGTGGAGTCATGGCTGTTGAATGTGTGGAGGACAGTTAGTGTGACTGAGGAACTAAACTTTAATTTTACATGAAATTCAATTTTAATTAATTTAAAATTAATTACATATGGTCAGTGGCTACTACAATAAAGAGCACAGGCTGAAGCACACAGCAGACTGTGATGCTGTGCTGTTATAAAAGTAGCAGAGTGGGGTGGCTGGATAACGCCAAGAAGGGGCTTGTAACCCAACTGTAGCGGGGCTGGATTCAGGGAAGGTTTGAGGGCAAGGTGATACCTGAGGTGAGTTGTGAAAACCCAATGAAGAAGTCTCCTTTTAAATAGAAAAGGCCTCCCTTTAAATAGAAAAAGCAACTTGAAGAAGAGAATCTGAGATAGGAGAAGGCAGGGCTTGCTTCAGGATCAGCGTTTTGATTAGTCTCAGGGGCAAAGGAGTCTATGGGAGATTGCCTTAACGTAATGGTAGGCTCCAAGGACTCTAGCAGGCAGGTTATCCCTGAACTCACAGAACAGGAGGTCTCACAGATGAAATTAGGATCCTCAAATCACGTGGTTTAGCAAATCAATCTAAAACACACAGCAAGTAGCAGATGGTAGGGAGGCAGCAGGGGGACAGACCCTACTCTCTGGTTCCTTGCTCGTAAGGTGTTCAAATGGCCTCTCTCTCAGCTGCATCAGCCTTCTCCACGTGAGCTTATGGGACCAACATGGAGCACTGAGAAAGCGGGATCAGGTGACTGAAGATGCCTTGGTCCACTTATCCACACTTGTCCTGAGAAATACTCCTGGCCAGTCTCTGTAGCTTGCCACTTAGGCAGCCGGACAGCTTTGGGTTTTCTCTGTGGCTCTGGGGCAATTGGCCTGTGTTCTGTGCTTCAGTCATGTCTGACTCTTTGCAACACTATGGACTGTAGCCCACCAGGCTCCTCTGTCAATAGGATTCTCCAGGCAAGAATACTGGAGTGGCTTGCCATTTCCTTCTTCAGGGGATCTTCCAACCCAGGGATCAAACCCACATCTCCTGTTTCTCCCGCATTGGCAGACAGATTCTTTATTGGCTGAGCCATCGGGGGCAATTTGAGGATGACATTAACCTGGAGGTGGGGCACCTTTCCCTCTTGTTTGTCTGGGAGTAGCCTGTCCTGCAGGGGACCAACTAATACCTTTTCCTATCATATAGGTTCTGCCTCTTATCTCACACAACTGGCTGATTCATTCTCTATGCTTAACACTTGTTATGAGTTACATCTGTCCTATTTTTTTCTTGTCTTCAAGAGAAGTTTTGAATATTCTCAGATAATAAATAAATATACAATAAAGTAGAGGTCAAGTAGAAAAAAGAGAGAAGTCTGAAGGAATGACTTGCTTAGAAAAATTAAAAGTGCATTTGTAGACTAGAGAAAGTGACGAGACACTTGAATAACAGATGAACAATTTTAGAAAAGAGCTTTGAAACCTTTGTCAAAATTGCTATCTTGTGGCTACCCTAACCTGAGTTGCATTTCAAACAAATCAAGGCCTTTGTGAAAAAGTGGCGTGAAGGCTCTTGGGGAGTTTATGTGACTGAGGGCCTTGGGGATAGTTGAAGGATAAGTGGAGGTTTTGTGGGCAGGTGGTCAGAGGAGGTGACGAGAAGTAGAGAGAGCAGTGTAGGTCTTCTCCTCTGTGCAGGCCTATGGACTGGCTTCTGGTCTCTGAGAAAAAGATGCCTACAGGTGGAAGCTGAAAGAAATGCTTTATGACAGACAGTGTGAGACACTGGGTTCCAGTCAGAGTTACCACAGGTTTCAGAGGGAAGAGTGGGTGTAGGGCTAGTCTGTGTAAAGATGGTGCCCATATGGCCCAGTGAGTCTCTCTAATACATTAGAGGTGGGGCCTGATGGAAGGATGTCAGGCACCCAGAAACTTTTGACAGGGAGTTTGAGGTCATGTGTGATCTGGTCAGGAAAGAACTAGGGAAACGTGACTCATTACTGGGACCTTGCTTGCGTCCATGGAACAATGAGTCTAGCAAACTCTAAGTACCATTGTCCATCAAAATGTCATACTACAAAACAGCAGTTGTGTGGTTATATTGAACAAATTATAATTTAAGAACTGACTCCAAACACAGGTAGTCAAGGACAAGGTGAACTCTCTAAAGGCAGAGAATTTTGGTGTGTGATTCACTTCTGTATCCCAGTACCCTGAACCGTGTCTGACACTTTCTAGGCATTTTAGTTACTTCTTTGATTTTATTCTTTTAATAGATAGTAGATATCTATTAAAAGAATTAGTGAGTGGAGCTAATTTAGGATCCTAATGTAGTGAGTGTGGGTTTAGATATGCTTTATGCTATTTTGGGGAAAGTCTATCATATGGAATTGGTCATGTAGGGAGTAGGTTCTTGAAATGGAATCCATAGCTCTATTATTTTGGAATTTTGTGGTCGCTGCATTACTCTCACAGTTCTATAAGATGTTCTCCCTAGAGATGGGTTTGGTTTGAGACTGCTGGAAATGGCCTGGTTCTATCAGAAGTAGCATTCCTGCCTATCATGTAAAGGAAATGTCATTGCCAGCTAAGTGGTTTGTTTTGGAACGTATGCCCCAGTGCTGGTTGTGATTGGAAAGCATTCCACAGATGTGAACCCCAGATCACATGATTTGTCTTACATCTGAAGGGTTCCTCTCTCACTGAGAAACAGAGAGGCCACATTCTTTTAACTCAAGATAACCAGTCCCTCCAGAAGGGCCCAGCTGGGGCACTGGTCAAAGGGTCACCAGCCCTGGGGAATATAGCATGAATCTCTTCGATGATCAGCAGGGTAATGAAGACTGTTTGCAACATTTCATGAGGAATGGCTGGGGATTTCAGGTTTGATAAAGTGGAGTAACAAAGGAGCATGGTTTAAACCAGCCCTGGAAGGGAGGGGCAGTAAAAAATGGGTTTCGATTTTTAACATGTGAATTTATTGCTAATTTTGTTGAAATATGTGACTGACAGATACCATGTTAGTGAGATTAAGGAAAACAATCTCTTTCAAACAGCTTTCAATTTTAGATGTTTCTTCCTCCTTCTGCTCTTTTTTACCTGAGGGCATGGCCAGTATTTCTACTCAGAGAAAAACATGCTGCTAAAAGGTCTAAGTTTATAGCTTCCAGATATTACTAAATTTTTGACATTGAATAAAAAAGGACTTATAACTTTAAGAGGAAATTCTTCAGTAATGAAAAAGTGGTCAGAAAACTTTTGCTTAATAGTTCCCAGAGAGAGTGTGACATGTGTGCGTTCTGACCACAGAAGTCGTAACTTGGCAGCGGGAAGTGCTGTTTGGAGGTAAATGAAGGCGCACAGGTTGTAAGTAGCCACTCCACATGAGGAGCTACGCTTGTACAGAGGTGCGAGTTACTCATGTGTGCGTGTACTTAATGTCAGATGGTGGATATGAGTTAGATAACTGGAAACGTTGAAGGAAGAAAGTGTTCTCAGCTAAATTAAAATCCGATTTTCAAAACTTGTGAAAACACTTGGTTCACAACCTCCCCTCTGAGACCTTTAACAAACCAATTACATTTCATTTTGCCCACACAGTTCAGAGTCCTAACTATACTAAACTATGGGTTTCAGTATGTATAAAATTAAGTCTTTTTCAATAAAGCAGTTTTAGTTATAAAAGTGCTGTAGATAATTGGGAAATTCAGAAGCTGCGGGAAGAAATTCCTGCAGTCTCCATACCTCACGACAAGTATCGTGTGTGATTTTGTGTATCTCATTTTCATGTATATGGTCTTGCTCTAGGGCGGGCAAAGGCGCAACCTGTGAGCCAATCTACTTCCATCTGTTTCTGTATAGCCTGTAAACTAAGAATGGTTTTTACATTTTTTAATGTTTAAAAAATGAATTAAAAAAGAAGAATATTTCATGATGTGAAAATTATGGTAAATTCAAATTTCAGTTCATTAATGCAGTTTTATTGGAACACAGCCACACTAATTCATTGACATATATTATCTGTAGTTGCTCTGGGGCTACAACAGCAGAGTTCAGTAGTTGTAACAGAGACATATGGCTTGCAAAGCATGAAATATTTATCTGATCCTCAATAGAAAAAGGCTTCTGACCCCTAGTCAAGCCTCAGCATTTGTCTGTGTTCTACAACTATTTGTTAATATAACCATAAATTTTATAGCCATATAATATTCCATCAGGTGTCTAAAGCTTACTTAAATGTACTTGTGTTATTGAATATCAGATTATTTCTAACTTTTGTCTGTTATTAATGTTAAGAAACTAATCATAAATGGAATTGTTGGGTCAAATAGCATTAACTATTTCAAGACAGTTGCCAAGTTATAGTCCAAATGGTTCAATCAGTTCATACATCACTAGCAATTTGTGAATGCCTGTTTTTTAATGCCTTCACTAACATCAGTTATCACAATTTTTTAAATTGAATTTTGGTTGGTAATAAACATCTCATTTCCCTTATATTTTTGATTACTATTGGCAGTTACCATTTTTCCCCATTTGTTTGTTAATCAGTTGTATTTTGACTTTTGTGAACTGCCAGTTTAAAACCTTTGATGGTGATTCAGTAGTTTTAAAGATAAAAAAAACACAGAAAGAAAATATTTTGGACTTTCAAAGCTTTTCCCTTATAATACGTACTCCAGTTTATTCCCCTTTTCTATAAATAATTAGCAGATTCTGTGATTCTCTTTCCAGAAAGAAGAAAAGATATATGTATTCATGTATGTGTTTATACTTTTTTTTTGGCTGCTCTCTGCAGCATGTGGGATCTCAGTTCCCCAACCAGGGATTGAACTCAAGCTCCCAGTAGTGGAAGCACAAAGTCCTAACCACTGGACTGCCAGGGAACTCCCTGTACTTATTTATGTATTTTTTTTTTTAATACAAATGGGTTCTTTCTCTTTATACATACACATAGACATGCGCATGCATGAGCATGCACTGTTTTGAATCTTATTTCACTTGGATGTATTTCTACATCAGTACTTACATATTTACATCAGTTTTCAAAATTGTTTATAATGTGATTGTATCATACTTCACTTAACACTTCAGTTTCGTTTTAAAAGTGTTTTTCTAAAAGAATTCTTTGATGGATACATCTGTATGCTCATCTTGGTGAGCTTCTGTGGGTGTAGCCATAGAAGAAATGTCTAACAGTGGAGTTGCTGGATCAAAAACAGGTACAATGTAAGCTTTGTCTTCCCAAAAGTTTGCACCAGAGTACAGCCCAGCCTACGTGCTAGGAACTTGCCTGTTTCCCTCTCTTAGTAGTGGGTTGCATCAGACATCTAAATTTTTGGCTATTTTATAGGCAGAAAGTAAGCTTTCATTGTCACGTTTTGTGTTGCGTTTCTTTAATTGTGAATGAGGTTTACCTCTTTTTTATATGTTTATTGGTTATTGTATTTCTCTGTCCTCCACCAAGCAGCCAATATATATCTGAGGTGGAGGCTGTCAGTGGTTTCCTGACCTCTTTTCTCATTCTTTCTTTGTAATTCAACCTCTATTACCCAGGCCATTCAGGGGCAGGGGGAAGCTGCCCTGAAACTAAGTCAGCCACATGACTAAACTCTAGCCAATGGGGTGTAAACAAAAGTACTCTGATTTTAGGAGGTGTTTTCAAATGTAAGTGATACCTTCTCCTTTACTGTCCTTCTTTCTTCTGGCTAGAATGCAGACATAATGGCTGGAACTTGAGCAACCATTTTGGATCCTGGAGGTGGAAGCCAAATACTGAGACTGTGGAACCCAAGGTAGAAGCAGTCTGGATTCCTGGTAGCTTCATATAGCTATATTAGAGAGAAATAAACTTCTATCTTGTTAAAGCCACTGACATTTTGAGTTTCCTGTTACAGATGAATTCAGTATTAATAAATGCACTATCTGGAGCCTATTTTCTAATTAGGTTCTTCTTTTTCTTGATTTTCATAAGTTTTTTGTGATTTAAGAAAACTACCCTATGGCTATCAGCTTTTCATTTCAGTTTTGCAATGGCAATTTTCGAATAAGTTTATTTATTCAACTAATTAATTCAATTAATTAAGCATAAGTTTTTATTTATCCAATTTTTGCCCCTTTTTAATATACATGAGTGTATGGATATATTTACTTTTCACATTCTGTTTGTTTGAAAATTTTACATTCTTAAGATCCAGGGGGGGAAAATGGTCTCTCTTGAATTTTCTGGCCGTTTCTAGTATTCTGTACCATCAGGTGCATCAGAATTGCCAGGAAAGGAGCAGACTGGGAGCACAGGGTGCGAAGGAACGTAGGAAAAGAAAGAACAAAAGCCATCTGGGAAAATTCTTTGACTCTTTTTCCAACCTCAATCATGTCAGGAAATCTAAACATCCAAGAGAAGAAAATGGGAATTGTTATCTTGTCAGGCACAAGACATCTTTAAAGCAATTTAAAATTAAAGTTTAAATGTTATAGTGTAATTTAAAACTTCAGCACTGAGTGTAATCTCTGAATGTAACAACATATAAGCTTCTTTGGTGAAAGGGCTAGAACTTTGATTTTATGTAAATGTCATAAAATCTATTCATTTACTCCAGTACTGTGGATATTCAAGTGGACTATAAGAAACCATATCATCGAAAAGAGAAACATCTATTTTTAACCTCTAGTACAATCTACCTGCTTTTCTTTTCCACTTTCACAGAGATTTGTTGAGCCCTTGCTGTCTTTATGAAATAGCTCTGGATATGCATAAGCCTGAGGCTGTGTCTTCTTTGGGTGATGTGATAAGGTGGTGGCCAGGCATAAGGGGAGAAGAATCATGGATCAAGAGTCGGATCCCTTTGCACCACTTAACAAACTGTGCAGTGTGGAGCAGTGCTTGCCACTCTTGTGATCCCTGGTTCTTAGACTATAAAATTAAGAGTAGCAGTACCTTCCCCTTGAGTGGCTATGAGAGATAATGCCTATAAAGCTAAACCTAGCACAGTGCCTGACATTTATGTTCATACATGTTAGTTCAAAATTTGGAATTTATTATCACTTGAGAAGAGTAGAAAGAGAGGCGAAGGGGAGCTACTGTATGTTATGCATTTTTTTGGTATATTATTTCATAATCCTTGTTAACAGCTCCATGAAGGATTAGTCTTCATACATAATGGATAAGATGCAGGCTCACACAGGCTAAGAAACATGTCTTAGATCACATAGTGAGTACATGGCAGACTCAGAACCTGAGGCCTCTTCAGCTTCAAAGCCTGAATTCTTTCCCGTGCACTCTGCTACTTCTAATTGCGACATAATCTGTATATACGTGAAATAACCAAATACAAAATATAAAACCAAAATCATGAAATAATAACATGAGTGGTTTGTTTATTCATTCATCAGTTGGAAATCTTGTTTCCAGATACTCTTCTAAGTGCTAGGAATACAAAGCCATGATTCCATTACCCTAGGTGCTCATAGTTTTCTGGGTGATGAATGAAGTAAGTGAAAACAGAAAAATGTTCACAAAGGAATGCCAACATGTGATTGAATGTAGCAGCTCACTGCAGTTGGGGAAGTGTGTGGCAATGAGCTGAAAAGGGGTTACAAAGAGGGGAACCTTGGCAGAGTCTGAAAGGTAGAGAAGGCACACTCATCCCACAAAGGAGAGAGGTGTATACCAGACAGTGAACAGACTGGAGGCAGGTGTGAGCTATGGAACATCTTATTTCCTGACTCACAAGTCCATGTAAAGTGAAGTGAAGTGAAAGTCGCTCACTCGTGTCCAACTCTTTGCGACCCCATGGACGGAATTCTCTAGGCCAGAATACTGGAGTGGGTAGCCTATCCCTTCTCCAGCAGATCTTCCCGACCCAGGAATTGAACTGGGGTCTCCTGCATTGCAGATGGATTCCTTACCAATTGAGCTATCAGGGAAGCCTCAAGCCTGTGTAATAATCTGCAAGTCCATGTAAGCAGATTATAGAGTACAAGTGAGGAAATGCTAGACGAGCAGGGTAGGGCAGCAGTGTGCTTGTGAACCAGGCTGCAAACAACTGCATGTCACATGGCAAAGAGCATGCTTGTAAGGAAGGCATAATCCAATTAATCTACCACATTAGCCAAGTCGTTGAGGCTGAAACTGAACCAGACTGACTTAAGAACTCTGGCTTTCGAACGAATGTGAAATGTCTGCTTGAGGAGTAAATTGCTGTGATGTGAATCGAGTTGGCTATTAGTATCTTCTCCCTCTCTTTTCTGATTTGTTTCTCCCTCTATGATTGCCCTTTCTTTTTCATCTCTAGGTGTCTAAACTTCTCAGATTGTGTTCCCTCTCTCTCTGGAGACTCTTTTACAGGGCTCTGCTGACTCACATATCCCCACCTAGCCTATCTTGTTAGTGAACTGAAGATGAAACTGGTCTGGACTGAGGTTTTATTTATTTATTTTTTTTTTGTACTAAGGTTTTAATAACTTATGGAGGGAGGAATGTGTAAAATATTTCTACAGGTTTGGTATTGGTAACTCAAAGTTATAATTGATGGCTTCAAGGAATAAATATTTAATGATGTGCTAGCAGGGATATATATATATATATGTGTGTGTGTGTATGTTTATATACACACATATATATATATATATAGCAGGTATATGTGTGTAGCTATATTTATCAGGTATATGTATATGTGTGTGTGGTTGAATGAATAAACAGATAGATAGACAGATATCTGAGGTGCATAACTAAGCATTGCACAAGAGAAAACTGTACCCGTAAGTATTGTCAACTCTGACTGTATAAACTGTAGTATCCTATGAGGCCTAATGGCCAAAGTGGAAAATAGGTAAAATTTGGTTAACTAACTTGAAGCATTCGGAAGGAAGAAAATTCTGTGTTCTGATTACTAAGACTCTAGTGATAAGAACGTATTAGGAGCTAAAGTAGAAATGGCAAGGGAGCCTCTTCATAAGGCCCTCTTGTGGGTACTTTGATTCCTTCATCAGTTTATGTAGAGCTGCGTACTCTACTTAAAATCAGTCAATAATTTACAGAGCTTAAAACATCATCATGGAGGTCGAAGTAATAAAAAATGTATCACAGAATTTAATTGAATGTAGCCACATCGTCTAAACTATGGTTAATTTTATTATCTGTTTGGCTTTTTTAAAGAATCATCTGCAGTATGTATTCCTTGCCCTTAAGAGTGGCCCATCTATATCCTCTCAAAATCTGAAGAATTATGTTTAGGAACTCTGATTATGGGTTAATGGTATTCACAAAACTTAGGTGTTAACCTTATGCCACACATTATCATGGGTTGCAATCATGGTGGACATGCAGCACTTCAGAGCTAGAAAGAGTCCTGTTGTTCAGTTACTAAGTCATATCCAACTCTTGCAACCCCATGAATTGCAGCACTCCTAGCTTCCCTGTCCTTCACTATCTCCTGGAGCTGGCTCAGACTCTTGTCCATTGAGTCAGTAATGCCATCCAACCATCTCATCCTCTCTTGCCCCCTTCTCCTCCTGTCCTCAGTCTTCCCCAGCATTTGGGTTTCTTTCTGTGAGTCAGCTCTTTGCACCAGGTGGCCAAAGTATTGGAGCTTCAGCTTCAGCATCAGTCCTTCCAATGAATATTCAGGGTTGATTTCCTTTAAGATTGACTGCTTTGATTTCCTTGCAGTCTAAGGGACTCTCAGAAGTCTTCTCCTGCACCACAGTTCAAAAGCATCAATTCTTTGATGCTAGGCCTTCTTTATGGTTCAACTCTCACGTCCATACATGATACTCTGGACCTTTGTTGGCAAAGTGATGTCCCTGTTTTTTAATACTTTGTCTAGGTTTGTCATAGTTTTTCTTCCAAGGAGCAAGTGTCTTTTAATTTCATGGCTGCAGTCACCATCCATCATGATTTTGGAGCCCAAGAAAATAAAATCTGTCACTGTTTCCACTCCATCCGCCGCCCCCCCCCCCCCCCCGACACCTATTTGCCATGAAGTAATGGGACCAGATGCCATGATCTTAGTTTTTTGGATGTTGTATTTTAAGTCATCTTTCTCCCTCTCCCCTTTCACTCTCATTAAGAGAGCTCTTTAGTTCCTCTTCACTTTCTGCCATTAGAGTGGTATCATCTGCTTTTCATTGTTTTAGGCAAAGGAAGTGAGACCTAGGAGTACTAATTCACTCACCTAAATGACACAGCTGAATTGTAACAGAACTGGGAGGGAAAAATATAGTCTTCTGATCTCTAGTCCAATACTCCATTCACCATACTATTTGCCTGGCATAATCTCCTTGCAATACTATTCAGGCTTACTAAATTAAATCACTCCTCATTTTTTATACTACTGGATTCTGGAAGACTTAACTTTATCGTAAATGCTGCACGGGAGACAGATGGCTTAGAGACAGTCATTGTTTTAGAAGCCTTGGTCTGCAAAGTGACTTTGATATATAGACAGTTTAGTCATTATCTTATTATTACACTAGTGCTGTATTTATTTTTATTGTTAAAAAACACCCTTAGAAAATGGAGATATTAAAGTCTTGAAAAATGGTTAATGGACATGTCTAATTACTATATTTCATAAGATTTTTAAAATACAGAAATTTAGTAGACATATTTTGTATTGTGAATATATATTTTAACTGATGGACTATAACAGCTCAAATAGAATCATTTACAGCTTGTTAAGTAAATAAAAGTGCCTCCATAAAGATTCACATGACACCTAGCTTTTATTTCAGGTAGCTAATTTCCTTTTAAAAAATTGCCTAAATTTTGATTTACATGAGAGACTATTAGAACACCTCAGCAGTTTAAAAAGTAGCTTAAATGACCACAGATTTAAAATATAATATCACATGGTGAATATTAACTTTTAATGGTCTCTGATAAAAAGTTATTTAACTGTCTCTTACTTTCTGTGTTATATTAAAAGTGTTATATTTCTGAATATTATTTACAACATATTTACTTGTTACTTTAACATCATATTTTCAAATCAAGATCTCACCAGAATTTTTGCGAGTTTGTTTTTAAGCTCTTAAGTGACTTAAAATCAAATTTTATTGTATTTCACAGAAAAGATTATTTTCTAGCAGTGCATGCAGTATAGCAAATGACCTCAGTAACAGAAAAACAATTATTTTCATTTACACAAAAGTAATTCTGTTTACTTGATGGAGGGTTTGTCTTTCAAGGGGTGCAAATCTTCGAAGAAATCTCTTCTTTTTTTCCATTAAAAAAATCTTAATTGGAGGATAATTGCTTTACAATATCGTGTTGGTTTTTGCCATACCACAGCATGAATCAGCCATAAATATATATGTGTCCCCTCCCTCTTGACCCTCCTCCGACTGTCACCCCATCCCACCCCTCTCGGTTGTCACAGAGTACCGGATAGAGGTGCAGGCCTAGGGACAGGCTTGTGGACACAGCAGGGGAATGAGAGGGTGGGGCAAATTGAGAGAGTAGTCTTGAAGCATATGCATTACCATATGTAAGAGAGATAGCCAGTGGGATTTGCTGTATGATACAGAAACCTCTTCTTCTTAATGTTGTTTCCCATGCTTAGGAGGTATTATTTCTTTAGTGTTTCAAATCAGAATCTCAGGTACACAAAAAGTGAGACTTTGGTTTGAAATACCAAAGACATACTCAATACCCCATTTCAAGGTTATTTGGTCAAAAAATGTATATTAGAAATAAAAAACACTTTCAGGCAACATGGTGGAAAATAGACATAAGAAAAAGTAAGACAAGAAAAAGTAGAAGAGGTGCCCCTTTGTAGAGTTTAAAATCCACTGAATGTATTAAGGGGAAGTGAGCAGTTAAAGACCTTTCCTAAAGGATAACCTTCCTCATGTGTAAGGTGTTAGGTCAATGGACTCATAAGAACAGAAAAGGAAATTTCAAGTACAGAATATGGATTTGAGTAAGATATATCTAACAGGAGCGGTTGATCCATTTGGCACAGTTACCTTTCTCTAGTCTAAAGCATCAAGAAGGAGATTTTCTCAGAGAGTAGCTGAGCTTCCTTGGTCTGATTCTGCACATATACAGTTTTCTTAAACCAGAACCTGAAGTATAAAGATGTAACAAGAAACTTGTGAAGGCTTGCCTGCCAATACTCTTTGATCATAATAAATAGTACGATTGCTCTGAGTTTTATTATGAAGAGAATCAGCCCCACCATCTCCTGCTCTTCCATTGTCCCTCTTACCCCCACGTCTGGCAGAATCAGTTAGCAGATGGCATTGCAGTCTTTACAGCAGCAAAATCGATCAAGTAATAATGCTGCCAATTCAGATGCAGGGCTAAAAAAAAATCACCAAAGATGGTTCTAGCAGCAGGAAAAGTGCAGGAATCTATACCTCCAGCCTCTGATGTAATGAGATGCCTCTGTTCTGGTTCTGAACTGATCTAGTCACCCATTAGGGTTGTGCAAGTGAAATCTCATCAGCACTTCTAAGCAGGGTCAACATATGACCTTGGGAGTTCTTTTCTTTCAGCAAGGATAAGCTAAATCCTCTCCTTCATAAAGCCATTTGAGTGGCCATTTTAGGTGGGTTTGTTTTTTTTTTTTTTTCTTTTTAACTTCCAGCAGAAAAAGAGATGATTTCCGTCAGCTGTAGGCTTGCAGTGGAGAATCAAGAAATCAAAAGAACGGAGATCAAAGAAAATTGCTGAACTAGGTGTTAGATGCAGCCATTGATTTTTCTCCAGTTGTAGTTTTAAAAAAAATCCACAAAAATGGTAACGCATACAACAGTTGAATTTCTAATATATTTCTGAAGCCAGAGATTGCTTCCTTCACGCTTTCACATGTAGAAGCGGTTTTGTATAACATGACATAATAAAGCAGATCCTTAGCATTCATGCTATTTTGTTGTCAAAACCTTAAGAGAATCTACCAAAGAGATGTTTTGTTATTAAAACCTCTGCAATATAAATGTGTTTTTTAATGGAGACACTTAGGACTTGACTTATTATTTCAGCAACATTTATTTACTGGGAATCTGGAAAATTCTGACATACAATTGATTACTATTTTTCTCCTATCTATAAATGCCATAAGGTAATACCTATCTGCTTTACTGGTAAGACTTCATTTATGTTAAGGGTTAACTACTGTTTACTGTTGTTACTTAAGACTTAAATGTATAGCTTCAACAAAATATTAATTATGTTTTTAAGTATTTCATGAGTGTGTGGGTTTCTTAAGTTTGATTTCCAACAATTTCTGGGTAGCAGTAATGTTTTAAAATATGTCACAAACTGTTTTCATGTTGCATTCCCATATCTTGGTATATGATTTCCAAATGCTTATAATAGAACAGTCATTAAAATAGGGTGGTGACATTATTATTAAAGGTAAAGACAAATAGTTCATTTCATTGGCATTTTATATGTTGGTATGCTATTTTCTATAGGGTGCAAGGATTGACTTGTTTTTCTTTGTACTGTATTGTTCAATTAAATAAGTCAGGCTGATAACTTAAACACACAAATATTCATAGTTATGAATTTTCTAAGCAGTCTAATCTCCCAATTATATAGCATATATTATAGAGGGCTTCCCAGGTGACTTAGTGGTAAAGAATCTGCCTGCCAATGCAGGAGAAGCAGGTTTGATCCCTGGATCAGGAAGATCCCCTGGAGGAGGAAAGGGCAACCCACTCCAGTGTTCTTGCCTGGAAAATCCCATGGACAGAGGAGCCTGGTGGGCTACAGTCCAGAGGGTTGCAGAGAGTCAGACACGACTGAACGACTGAGCACACACACACACATATAGCATAATGAAATAAACATTATTGTTAGAGTTGGTTTCTGTAATTTGCCAGTGGATGGAAGAAGAGGCAAAAATGCCTGCTTGTACTGACTTTTTGATTCAATAACTTGATAAAAGTTTTCTACAAAGTTTTAGTGTTTAGCCCAATTCCTGATGTCCCGGCAAGTTTTTGATGTAGAACAAATGAGGTTCAATCACAACTTGGAAAATAATTTAATATTTATGTATTATCATATAGATTATTTAAATTGCCGTTTCCACCCCATTTCATATTATGATTCTTGGTCCACTTCTCTGTTTATGGGTTTAGACTCTGTTGGAGTTTTCAAGTCTATGTTTATTGTTCTCTCCTTTTTGTATCATAGACAGGATCACGAGACCACTCAAATCTCTCCATTCCTTCGAGAGCTGCTCTTCCTGCTGACACAACTGATGTTGGGGATTTTTTGCCGTTGAAAGCTGAACTTGACACAACTTACACTTTCTTAAAGGAAACACTTATAAATTCTGTGCCCCTGGCATCATCATCTAACTCGTCTCCAGTGACAATGTCTGCTACTGCCAAGCGACCAGCTCAGATTGGTTTATGACTTTATGAAATAAAAAGCATGCAGGAAGAGTTAACAGTACAATTAAAATTGTTTTGATGGGGGATTTTCTTATCAGTTGAATTTTGTTTCAGCTCAAGTGGCCGTGGGTTTTTAAAAATTGTGTGATATCTTGATGTGTTCAGGTATCTATGTCTCCTCGAATAATGAAATAACCAACTTTTTTTCCCCTCTAAGTTTTATTTATTATCACAGTTACTCATTTTTATGTAACATATTTTTAAATGTTAAAGAATGACACATTTTAGGTAATTTCCTTCAGACTTAAAAAAATCAATAAGCCATTTTAGTCTCTATCTATCAAAGTTGTTTCATACTTGTCTATTTTAAAGCAGGACTGCAATACTTTAATAGGATTGAGAGAGCTATTTGAAATGTATGCCAATGATTCCTGTCATTTCATGGCAGCCCTGCCATGGTTCACTGAGCCCCCTCTTCTCTCTTGTCAGCTCAACTGAAGACAAGCATTTAGTTGCAAACTTTAAGCAGGTTGTGCAAAACAGAAATGATGTGACTGCTTCTCCTCCTGCACAATAATGTCACTCCTGGTCAATGTGAGAAGGTCAGGTTGCTCCTTGTAAAGCTACATGATACCACTTGCCCATTTGAACAAGTTAACTGCTGCATCTGGTCCCTGCAGGCATTGAAAACGCCTCCTTTTTAGCAAGCCTGCTTGTGATAAGAAAGTCGAGCAGTTGTGCTGGGAAGATGTCTGTGGTGCGTTTAGGCACTTTTTAAGGACAGTTCCCACACCAGTACAGCAGGTAACGTATTTAGTATAAGCTGAAAAACTTCAAGGTAATGGCTGTTTTGACCTTCAAAATAGACTCCTTTTTTGTTTGTGTGGTTGGTAGGACCCAAGAGTGACGCCCATCTTTGATGCTGACAGAATTTAAAACAAGGCCATTGCCCTGCATTTTCTGCCTTGTAGCACACAAAAGTAAAATTGTATGTCAGGCCGAGATGTCGGGGAGCTGACAAGATGCCCCAGTGACATTTCAGCTAGAAAGAGCAAGTGTCTTGCAACCAAGTGGTCAAATATCAAATAATAGGTCAAGCAAGAAGGAGCTGAGTTCTAACCACAAAGAGGTTTCTGGGAACTTACTTGACAAGCTTTTGGGTGCTTTGTGGCTTGACAAAGTGATGTTCTGTTGGGTATCGCTAGACAGACTGTTCTTTATCGCCTTCAGAAGATCAGACATTGACATTGATTAAACTCTTTAACCCTTAAAGGTTAAATCCTTGCAGTTTGCATCATAGTAAGTGAAGAACAAAAGGCTATTTGTAATACGTTATTTGTTTTTGTTTTAATCATTTAACTCCCCAGTGATATTAACTTCTGATGTGAGCTGTACTTTCTGATGAGTTTTGATACAAAAATCCATATTTTATATTATGTTTCATTATGGAGTTTCATTATAGATACATTAGAAAATAACAGTATGTATTATGGAATCTATATTGTCTTAACTTTACAGTGACATTTGATTCAAATATACCCAATTTTTAAGAATTTGTTAATTGGCCTTGGTAAATAAAATTGGTGTACTATTTACGTATTAGCCAAATCAACCAAGTGATTTACTCCATCTGAGATAACACAGCACTATGGCTGTCATGCTGTGTATTCTCATAGTGCTGGGCTGATATAATAAGCTTTATATAAATCTTTAGAAAGCTATTTCTATGAAGTAAAATTACATCTTTAACCAAATTTCTCTTAATTCTTTCCTTGGAGTTCTTTTTATTAACCATTCTGGGTTTTTAATATTAAAGAACATTCCCTGTTTAATGTAATATAACATGTATGAAATTCAACTTGCAAATTTATTAAAACACAGAAAATGCTGTTGTTTCTATACAGATCATAGAATAATTTCTGCATGTTTCAAAGTACTTTCTTTTGCCGTTCCATATAGTAATTAAGATATTGGCAATATAGGTATAAAATATGATTCATATGACATCATTGAGCTTCCAATTCTCACATTGTAGAAAAACAATGTCACCTTACATCACATATATGTCTTGTGTGTGTATGTTTGTGTTAAATCTGTTTCCATATCCTAGTAATTAAAGGGGAAGGAGCACCTTTGTAAATTTTGCCTTGGACAGACCTTGGTCTTCTTGCCTTAATTTTACAGTCTGTTAATGGGATAACACCAGAAATAAATGTATATGTCTCTCCATCTATGTGAGTATCTGATTTTATAGATAAACTTTATATAATTAATTCTGAACCATAAATTCAAAAAGATTATTAAATCAAATCAAAGCATGTCACATTTATATCCAACTAGATGCTAAAGGCCATAGAGACTGAAGGATGAGCCTTCTGAGCAATCATTAGTATTCACTACCAAATATAGTAATTTTTATACCATATGCTTTTTTCCCCAGAAGTCAGACCCAGCAGGAGGAGAAGATTTAATGACATATCCTATGGAGATCTGAGAAACTCTAGACTGCTTCCGAGCACCTCAGTGACCAATCGCTGCATATTTGAGATCTGTGTTGTGTTGACGAGGATGGTTGCTCTATCAGCTTCTTTACTTCCTTAAGAATGATGTATAAAATAGACTTTTCTCAGGAGGACAACTTCAAATATTTTTGGAAGGGAAGAGAATTTTACTTTACCCTTTAGTATGTAGATTTTCTTACCTTCTGTGATCTAGAAAAATACTGTATCATCCATCACTATCAAAGGGATTCTTAAAGTTATTGTTTTGGCACCTAAATCATGCTTACTTATTGAGATTTTTTGCCAGAATGTTTAACATAAACATTTTAGACTGATGTAATATGAATGCAGAGAGGTGTACGAAATTGAGAGAATTGCCAGAAAGTGAAATTTGCTCAGTCGTGTCCGACTCTTTGCGACCCCATGGACTGTAGTCCATGGAATTCTCCAGGCCAGAATACTGGAGTAGGTAGCCTTTCCCTTCTCCAGGGGATCTTCCCAACCCAGGAATCGAACTGGGGTCTCCTGCATTGCAGGCGGATTCTTTACCAACTCAGTTATCAGGGAAGCCAATTCAGATAACTGCCAATTCAGTGATGACTTAAAGACAAAGGTAAATAGCCTCTTAAATAGTAGAATGATAACTTTACCAAATGTCTAACTTTACTAAACTTGGCAACACTATTTATTTCACATTTATAACATCTGTTATCAAGTGCTCAATGAGAGCATTACTATTTTCATGTTACTTTATTTACCAGTTAGAGGTGACTTCCCTGGCAATCCAGTAGTTAAGATCCTGCACTTCCACTGCAGGAGGTGTGAGTTTGATCCTTGGTTAGGGAGCTAAGATACCCGCCCCCCCAAAAAAAGTATATTTACAAGTTATATCTGAATTCATTCTATAGACAATACTGAACAATGGTAAGTCGATCTTACTTTACTATGCACTTTTTATACACTAGTTTTTTAATATAAAAAATGGAAAGTAACATATTTGTTGAGCAACTATTCTATGCCAGCTATTATAGCAAAACTCTAATGTTCTGGGTATTTCCATTACCATCTTATAGATGAATAACTTAGCATCTAAAATGTTAAGCATTTGACTACCTAAGATCACACAGAACCTAGTAATTACTAAGTCCAGAGCTATAACTCCAAAGCCCACGTTACTTCTACTTTGCCAGGCCTGACTTCAAGAAATAATTAGCAGTTTTTAAAACGGGCAAAATTTAAAAAAAAATTTCATGACTAGTTAGGAATAATTTTCAGAAGTGTGTTTTGGTATGAAATCTAGATCATTTATCCATTGATTGGATAAAACACACCCCTCCCTCTGTATGACTAGTAATGTGAAGAATAGTAACCTTTATCCTTACCTTTCAAAGGAGCCAGCACCATTTATTTTGTTTTCTAGTGTCTCTAACTTGGGCTCAGAGACTGCACAAATGCTCTTAGGACAGACCCTCAGTTGAAAGCTATTGATGGTAAGCCAGCCTGACCAAGCTATAACTTTCCAGTGGAAAATAATAGCATATGCTGAGTAAAGCTGATCAAGAAAGCATTAACTTGTATATCTCCTAGGATGGAGATGGAGATTTTAAAAGATGTTTTTTGAACTGATGTCATAGACTGAATAATGACCCCAAAGATATCCCTGTCTAATCCCTAGAACCGTAACTTACATGGTAACAGGGACTTTGTGGGTGTGATTAAGTTAAGGATCTTGAGATGGGGAGATAATCTTGGATAAGCTGGTAATGCAGTCACAAATATCCTTGTGGGAGAGGGAGCCAGAAGCTGATTTGACTACAGAGAGGAAAAGGTGATGTGATAATGGAAGCAGAGATTCAGGGGATGCCCTTTTAAGGTGAAGGATACGGCTGTGGGCTGAGGATACAGGTGCTGCTAGAAGCTAACATAGGCCAAGAAACAGACTCACCTGCCAAGGATCTAGAAAGGTAAGAGAATAAACCTGTGTTGTTTAATGCCACAGTTGTAGCCCACCAGGCTCTTCTGTCCATAGAATTCTCCAGGCAAGAATACTGGAGTGGGTAGCCATTCCCTTCTCCAGGGGATCTTGCTGACCCAGAAATCAAGCCTGGGTCTTATGCATTGCAGGAGGACTCTTTATCGTCTGAGCCATTAGGGAAGCCTTTTCAGCCACAAGTTTGTAGTAATTTGTTACAGCAGCCATGGGAAACTAAAACAACCAGTAAACTTTAATGTTTTTTGAAAAGATTCATGCATTGATCTTTTAATATTTTCTAACGAAAATAATTTCTTCTTTTAAATTATTCTGATCAGTTGCTTTCATAATTGAAATTCACATATTTTTAGGTTTCCATTTTATATTCCTGGCTTCTGAATACAATAAACAGTGATTGTCTAGCTGGGACATTTAGTCACTTTTCTATTGCCATCATTTTTGATAGTTTTTAAATTAACTTGTGACTTCAGTATGTATTTTAATGTTCATAGCTTTAAAAAGGTATCATGCTTTAAAAGGTATGAGGGTCTATTGTTTTAATTTGGTTCCCTTTTTGTTGACATATTTCTATAGCTTTTTTACAAAAGAAATTCAAACTTGAAAAACTTTATGTTAATCATAGCTTAAAATAATGATTCAGAATTTACAAATCATATCTTAAATGCACCAGAGCATTTTATCTTTACCGTTTACCCATGAGTTCAACGTATGTCCCTAGTCATTTATCCATTTTTTAAATTACAATTGAAGTGAAAAAAATTTTAATAATTTCCACACAATGAAATCTTCAAAAAATTTTATTGTATAATATTTGAATATATTTTGTCTTCACTTTGCTGAAATCAAGTAGTTTAAAAAAATGGTATCATTCAGTGAGAACAACTTGAAATGATTATGTTCAATATAATGCAACCTAAACTACTGAAAGCTTAAACCTAGAGTGTTAAATATTTCAAATACAGCAAAAGCAAGCAAACAAACAGAACCACCTCTGGTTTTGTAAGGAACACATCCATCCCTCCTGGTTAAGTGAGACATAAATATGTACATTTTACATATTGGTGGAAGAGCTCCATCTTTTCTCAAGAACCTTGGTAGTTGTATAACGTCTCTTTTCTGGCCATGGAATGTGTTGATTGGCACACCCGGGGTATCAGATGTCCTATGAGTTCATACCTTGGGTGCTTTCATATTTTCTCTGAACTATTCCCTGCATAAGCCTTTCCGGTTTGTTTATTTTAAATCAAACTGACTCACAAACAAGTCTTTCAAACTGTGTCTTCTGTGCAAATTAAATTTCCATCGACATCTCAGATGGAAAATTTGTTCTTAATCTTTGCAGTAGTGAGATCTAATTGATATTGCATGCTGTCAGTGGTAAAATATCTGGATACAGTGCTAGAAGGAGATAAAACAGAGTTCTGCTCTTTCCTCTAAATCACCTTGTGTGTGGGTTTGTTAGACGGTCAGACATAGGTTTTCAAAGCACTGACCTTAATGCTAGTCATGCAGCAGAAGCGCCACATAGGTTTTGAAAACTACTGGGTTAATGTTATCTGAAAACAGGTTTTATTTTTGTGGTTTAATTGAGTCATGGTTCATTGTCTTTTATTGCATGTTAATGCCAATGAAGTGCTGATTGTTGACAGAGTCCTCCCAGCGAAGCGGCTCCAGAAATGTTGAGCTGCTCTAGGAAACTATGTAAAATAAAAAGTCTTATTTAGATCTGTAGAAGACTCTGCTGACAGGTTAAGAGCTATCAGATATTCATAAATATTCACTAATAACAAGAATATAAGGGGAGCTACCTGTTCTCAACAGATTCCTTCTGTTTGGGGGTATTTATATAAGGGGGAAATCTTAAATGTAATCCAGAGTAAATGGAATCATACTCAATGCCTAATAGAAAGCACCATGTAAAAATAAATATGGAATATATACTAAGATAGTGAATTTTTGCCTTTTTTCTTCCAGCAATGGGCAAAATATATTTTTTTCTTTCATTTTTCTAAGCTCACCTCTGAACTGAAAGTGAGATGCTGTCCCAATAAAACTGCATGGAAAGCTATAGCACCTGAACACTCCAACTCATTGTGAGTCCTTTCATGGTTCCAGAAGCACATCTTGTAGTCACACTTAAGTTTTCTTCTGGACTGGAGAGAAATAATTCCTAAGCATATATTGTGAAGACTAGAGAGAGATTCCTATGAAGCAGAATTCACATTCACAGTCAGAATTAAAGTCATGCTTTCTGATAATTAATGGTGGTGACCATCCATAACATCATCTATAGGAAATGACAACCCACTCCAGTATTCTTGCTGGGACAAACCCAGCAAGCGTTTGTGGACAGAGGAGCCTGGCAGGCTACAGACCATGGGATCGAAAAGAGTCGGACACGGCTGAGCAGACACGCACCACACTACACCAGTCTCTTCAATAAATGAGAAAAATGGACAGTTACATAGAAGAATGAAACTGGACCTCTATCTTACACCATATACAAAAACAAATTAAAAAGGGGTTAGACTTGAATGTAAGGCCTGAAGCCATGAAACTCCTAGAGGAAGACAGAGGCAGGATATACTCTTTGATATCGGTATTAGCAATATTTTCTGGTCCTGTCTGCTCATACAAGGGTAACAAAAGCAAAAATAGACAAATGGGACTGTATCAAAGTAAAAGTTTTTTTGCATAGTGAAGAAAACTGTCAACAAACAAAAAGCCAATGTACTGAAAGAAGATATTTACAAATTATGTATCTAAGAACGGTTATATTCAGTATGTAAAAAAAACTTATACAACTTATTATCATAAAAACAAAATAACGATTAAAAATGGGCATAGGAGCTAAATGGACATTTTCCAGAGAAGACATAAAGACACATGAAAAGATGCTCAGAATCACCTATCATCAGGGAAAAGCAAATTGTCTTATTTATTATTGAGTCATAAGAGTTTTGGATACAAGTTCCTTCTATATGTTTTGCAAATATTTTCTCTCATTTTTGTGGGTTGTCTTTTTACTTATTTAACAGTTCCCTGCCTCTTGAGAAATCTGTATGCAGGTCAGGAAGAACAGTTAGAACTGGACATAGAACAACAGACTGGTTCCAAATAGGAAAAGGAGTACGTCAAGGCTGTATATTGTCACCCTGCTTATTTAACTTATATGTAGAGTATATCATAAGAAACACTGGGCTGGATGAAGCACAAGCTAGAATCAAGATTTCTGGGAGAAATATCAATAACCTCAGATATGCAGATTACACCACCCTTATGGCAGAAAGTGAAGAACTAAAGAGCCTCTTGATGAAAGTGAAAGAGGAGAGTGAAAAAGTTGGCTTAAAGCTCAACATTCAGAAAACTAAGATCGTGGAATCCGGCCCCATCACTTCATGGCAGATAGATGGGAAAACAATGGAAACAGTGGCTGACTTAATTTTTTGGGGCTCCAAAATCACTGCAGATGGTGATTGCAGCCATGAAATTAAAAGACGCTTACTCCTTGGAAGGAAAATTATGGCCAACTAGAGAGCATATTAAAGAGCAGAGACATCACTTTGCCAACAAAGATCCATCTAGTCAAGGCTATGGTTTTTCCAGTAGTCATGTATGGATGTGAGAGTTGGACTATAAAGAAAGCTGAGCGCCAAAGAATTGATGCTTTTGAACTGTGGTGTTGGAGAAGACTCTTGCGAGTCCCTTGGACTGCAAGGAGATCCAACCAGTCTATCCTAAAGGAGATCAGTCCTGATTGTTCATTGGAGGGACTGGTCTTGAAGCTGAAACTCCAATACTTTGGCCACCTGATGTGAAGAGCTGATTCATTGGAAAAGACCCTGATGCTGTGAGAAGGGGGATGATAGAGGATGAGATAGTTGGATGGCATCACCGACTCAATGGACATGAGTTTGTGTGAACTCCGGGAGTTGGTGATGGACAGGGAGGCCTGGTGTGCTGTGGTCCATGGGGTTGCAAAGAGTTGGACGTGACTGAGCAACTTAACTGAATTGAACTGAAGCAAGAAAGTTTTAATTTGGATTTAGTTTTTTGTTTTTGCTTTTACATGCTTTTGATATGATATCTGAAATCAGTGCCTAATCCAGTTCACAAAGATTTGTTCTACAGTTTCTTGAGTCAATTTCCGTATATAGTATGAGGTATTTATTTTATTTTTCAAGGAAATTCAGTTGTCCCATCACCCCTTGTTAAAAGACTACTCTTTTTCCATTAAGTTGTCTTGGCACACTTCATAACTCATTTTCCTCTATAGATCTAAGGGCCTTTTTCTAGAATCTCTATTCTTTCTATTGATCTATGTTATGTCTATTCTTAGCCAGAACCACACTGTCTTGATTACCATAGCTTTGAAGTTAATTTTTGAAATTGAGACATGTGAGTCCTCCAACTTTTTTTTTTAAAGGTTGTTTTGGTCCTTTATGCTTTGTATTTCTATTTGAATTTTAGGATCAGCTTTTTGCCAAATGATTTTTATGCATCTGTTGAGATGATCATGTGTTTTTGAGCTTTATTCTATTCATATCATCAGAGAAGGCAATGGCAACCGACTCCAGTGTTCTTGCCTGGAGAATCCCAGGGACGGGGAAGCCTGGCGGGCTGCTGTCTGTGGGGTTGCACAGAGTCGGACACGACTGAAGTGACTTAGCAGCAGCAGCAGCAGCAACATTTCTGCTGTACCACTGGAGTGGGTTGCCATTTCCTTCTCCAATGCATGAAAGTGAAAAGTGAAAATGAAGTTGCTCAGTCGTGCCTGACTCTTAGCGACCCCATGGACTGCTCTCTGCTGCTGTTGATGCTAAGTCACTTCAGTCGTGTCCGACTCTGCGACCCCATAGACGGTAGCGCATCAGGCTCCCCCATCCCTGGGATTCTCCAGGCAAGAACACTGGAGTGGGTTGCCATTTCCTATGTTCCATCATTTAAATTTCACGTATTAAACCGATCTTGTGTTCCTGGAATAAATGTCACTTGGTCATGATGTGGTATATAAACCTTTTTTTTTATGTTGCTGAATTCCATGTGCCAGGATTTGTTGAAGATCTTGCATCTCTGTTTATAAAAGATATTGGTCTGAAGGGTTTTTGTTTGTTTGGTATTAGGTTAAGACTGAGCTCAGAGAAAATGAATGGGAAATTCTCCCTCCTCTTCTATTTCTTGGCAGAGTTTGGGGAAGATTGATGTGATTTTTTTTCTCTATATGTTTAATAGAATTCACTACTGAAGATTTCTGGACCTGGTCTTTTCTTTGTAGGAAGTTTTCAAAAATATTTTAAACTTTTAAAAAATTGTGGTTTTAAATATATGGTTGTGGTTTAGTTGCTAAGTTGTGTCTGACTCTTTTGCAACCCCATGGACTATACCCTGCCAGGCTTCTCTGTCCATGGGATTTCCCAGGGAAGAATACTGGAGTGGATAGGGATTCCCTTCTCCAGGGGATCTTCCTCACCCAGGGATTGAACCTGGGTCTCCTGCGTTGCAGGCAGATTCTTTAGCAATTGGGCCACCAGGGAGGATTCCCCCCACCCCCACCTTAAATATATATATAAAACATAAAATGTATTATTTTAATAATTTTTTATTATTAATTCAATCTTTACTAAGACCAAGCTATAGCGTTTAGCAAAACTTTAATGAATACCTGGAAATAACTGAAGAGAATTTTATCATAGAAAAGAAAGTAGTAAAATGGAAATAGATGTTGTTCAGTCATTCAATCATGTCCGACTCTGAGACCCACCAGACTGCAGCATGCCAGTCTTCCCTTTCCTTCGCTATCTCCTGGAGCCAGCTCAAACTCATGTCCATTGAGTCAGTATAACGCAATCCAACTGTCTCATCCTCTGTCACCCACTTCTCCTGCCCTCAATCTTTCCCAGCTTCAGGGTCTTTTCCAGGGAGTCAGCTCTTCAGATCAGGAGGCCAAAGTATTGGCGCTTCAGCTTCAGCATCAGTCCTTCCCATGAATATTCCGGGTTGATTTCCTTCAGGATTGACTGGTTTGATCTCCTTGCAGCCCAAGAAACTCTCAAAAGTTTTCTCCAACACCACATTTAAAAAAATCAGTTCTTTGATGTTCAGCCTTCTTTATGGTCCAACTCTCACATCTGTTCATGACCACTGGAAGAACCATGGCTTTGACTATACCCACCTTTATCAGCAAAGTGATGTCTTTGCCTTTTAATATGCTGTCTAGGTTTGTCATAGCTTTCCTTCCAAGGGGCAAGCATCTTTTAATTTCATGGTTGCAGTCACCGTCCACAGTGATTTTGGAGCCCAAGAAAATAAAGTCTTCACTGTTTCCATTGTTTTCCCTTTTATTTGTCATGAAATGATGGGATCAGATGACATGATCTTAGTTTTTTGAATGTTGAATTTTAAGCCAGCTTTTTCACGCTCCTCTTTTACCCTTATCAAGAGGCTCCTCAGTTCCTTTTCATTTTCTGCCATTAGGGTGGTGTCATCTGCATATCTGAGGTTATTGATATTTTTCCTGGTAATCTTAATTCCAGGTTGTTCTTCAACCAGCCCAGCATTTCGCAGGATGTACTCTGCATTTAAGTTAAATAAGCAGGGTAACAATATACAGCCTTGACATTCTCTTTTCCCAGTTTGGAAACAGTCTGTTGTTCTGATTCTAACTGTTGCTTCTTGACCTGCATACAGATATCTCAGGAGACAGGTAAGGTGGTCTGGTATTCCCATTTCTTAAGAATTTTCCAGTTTGTTGTGATCCATACAGTCAAAGGCTTTGTCAATGAAGCATAAGTACATGTTTTTCCGGAATTGTCTTGCCTTTTCTACGATCCAGCAAATGTTGGCAATTTGAGCTCTGGTTCCTCTGTCTTTTTTAAATCCAGTTTGTACATCTGGAAGTTCTCAGTTCACGTACTACAAAGCCTAGCTTGAAGAATTTTGAGTATTACCTTGCTAGCATGTGAAATGAGTGTAATTGTGCAGTAGTTTGAACATTTTTTGGCATTTTCCTTGTTTGGGATTGGAATGAAAGCTGACCTTTTCCAGTCCTGTGGCCACTGCTGAGTTTTCCAGATTTGCTGACATATTGAGCACAGCACTTTAACAGCATCATCTTTCAGTATTTGAAATAGTTCAGCAGGAATTCCATCACCTCCACCAATTTTGTAGTAAGGTTTCCTATGCCTCACTTGACTTCATACTCCAGGATGTCTGGCTCTAGGTTAGTGACCATATCATCATTGTTGTCCGGGTCACTAAGACTTTTTTTTTAATAGCTCGAAATTCTGCTACAGACTAAATTGTGCGCCTTCAAAGTTCATATGTTGAAACCATAAACCTCAGTGTGATATTTTGGAGATGAGGTCTTTGGGAGGTAATTAGAGTTAGATGAGGTCCTGAGGATGGGTCCCCTGTGATGGAATTGGTGGCTTTATAAGAAAAAGAGAGGGGGAGAAGAGAGAAAGTTCATTTTCTTTCTACAATGCAAGGACACAATGAGAAGATGACTGCAAGTCAGGAAGAGGATTCTCACTGAGAACTGAATTGACTGTACCTCGATCTTGGTCTTCTCAGCCTCTGGAACTGTAATAAGCTGCAGGCTGATTCTGTACCATCTGAGCCACCAGGGAAGCCCCAATATACTTTAAGCCACCCAATCTATTAGTATTAGTATTAGTAGTAGCCTGAGCTTAGACAGCATCTTAACTTTCAGTGGAAGTGTCTAGTTAACATGTCAATAACTGGTCCTGACTTATATGTGATGAGGATGACAAACAGGTGGAAAGATCTGTCTGGCATGAACAAGATTTTAAGTTGCAGTTTCCTAAACAATGTTAAGTATTCTTTGTGGGTAACAATGCCCATTTTAAAGTAGGCCAGAACAACTGGAAGATTCTTAGTACTTCAGAAACAATGTCTTGCCTTTTCTTCTTTCTCTCCCCTTTCCCACCCCCCCTCTTTTTGACTCTGCCTATCTCTTTTCCATCTACTCTCAGCATGACTTCCTAAAGGTACATTTTAAGTGGTTGGGGTTATTTGAAAAAGTGTCTGAAGTTGTCCTCCCTGCTAAAGGAATTGTACTATAAAGTAGAATAATTTGAAAGGGAGGAGTTTGTCTTTTTCATGCTCTATAAAAAGCTTTCAATTCTTTTAATAACTGAAAAGGCTTGTGCTTCTGTTAGAGTCTCTAAGAACTTCTGATAAAGTTCATATTGTAGTTGTAGTGTATTGATATTTCATGAACCAAGAGAATACAAACTTCTTTTTTGGAGCCTCAGTCTCTCTCCGACACATGTCCCCTCTCACGGATCCTACCGAATGGTGATGCACACGTAATGCAAATTAAGGTGTTCTGTTTATAACTTAATGTAACAGAAGAGATTGGAGCACATGCATAGTCTTTCTGTACTTCTGAGAACTCTTATCTCCTTCAGCAGTAATTGAGCATGTATCATGTTTATGGCCCAGCCTAGCGGTATGAGAATTCAGAACAAAAGTCACTCAGCAGCTGTGTGACCTTAGGCACATCATCTAACCTCATGAACTTCAGATTCCTCTCTGGGAAAGGGAGATAATGACACCTATTTTGCTGGGCTTCAGTGAGCACTCTGTGAGAGAATACTGAACACAGAGCTAAATGACACAGAGTAGTCACTGTCTCGGATAGGGTGATTTAATTACCCTATGAGGCATCAAAACCCACACAAAATTATTGGGAGGAAAACTGGGTAATTCATGGAACCCCAGGGCAAAGAATGCAGCCAGCCTCCAGAGGAAGCAGGGTTCTTCTTTCTCGTGTGTTCCTGGGGCTCCCTATCTTCTCATCACTGTTGCTCTCTGTACATCTCCTTCTCTCCTCTCTCTTGCTGACCACCTCTCTGAGCTCCATTTCCACATGGCCCGGGCCTGGTCATCGCAGCTCCACTTCATGTAATTTTCCACTTTAAGAGCCTAACAGAGCGTAGTGTGAGACTCTTGATTCTTTGTGGTCCACCTCCCTGTAGTCACCGGTGTCCAGAGAGTGGGCCCTCTGGGTTGTTACCTGCTCATCAGAGGCCACGGGAAGAGACAGGGAGATGTGGTAGATTCTGTGAGAAAGTGGGGTGGGGTGAGGAAGAAACTGGGTATCTCCAGAAAAGTCACCCAAGAAACCTGAACTTTCAGTCTCTCTGGTAGGTCACCTCCTCCCCATACATCCCACCTAAATCTGTCAAGTTTTGTCCTTCTTGTATCTTGCCTAACTGTGGACTTGTTCCTGCTTCTTGAAGCTCCTTTTTTCAGTTTCCATGTAAATACATGATCTTTGTTATCCTCATGCTTTTTTGATAGATTCTTCTTTGGGGATTCCTCTTCCTCTTTCCCCATAAATACTGAGGAGTTTGTGAGCTTGTGTCATCATGTCTGCTCTCTTTGCCCCAGATGTCTGTCCCTTGGTGAACTCAACCACAGAGTGCTTGGAACATAATACTTGGCTTTTCTTTAAGAAAGGATTTTATTACTGTTTTCTTCTTTTCCAGACTCTCTTCTTAATGCTTGAGACCTAGCAATATGCAATATTTTTAATATATTTTATGGAGTTTGTAGTGTGGATTATGTGATTAGTTTTGGGGTGCATATGAATCTGTGAAGTATGTAAAGCATATCTAGGAAAGCAGCAATGAGGACTTTAGCACCTTTTAAGGGATCCTCAGTTCTGCTCCCAAAGTCACACAGGCAGTTGTTCCTGGATAAACAGTCATGATGAATACTGTTTGGGAAATCTCTCTGGTGCTGGATACTTATGTAAGAACTTATAATAATCTGCTCATTCATATGGTTGTGACTGCTGGAGATGAATGCAGTCTATCATAACTGCTTCACTTATGTTTATTCACCCGTAGGTAGAAAGACAATAAATAAAATTGTGTGTGTGTGTGTGTGTGTTGGACTTTGGAGACTAGGCACTACTGTGACTCAGCTACACTCAGCTGTAACATAAGGAGGGAATTTGAAGTAGGGAAATCAGAAACTAATCTCAGAAACCATCTTCCTATCCAGAACCATTGAGGCAACATAAATAGCATTTTCCCAATTTGGGGCAGAATAGAAGAAACCAGGGGAATTAGTAGCCCTTGGTGTCAGAAGAGATGGCAGTATAGGCTCATACAAGCAAAACTGGACGGTATGGCCATGGAATAGTAGCGCCCAGGTGGGCAACAAGACAAGAAAGAAGGTAATGCCACTCGAGCCATGGTCCTGGGACAAAGGTGAGCAACTACAGATCATTTGGGGCCCTGAGATTGTCTTGGTCAAAGGAAGTGTAGGCATCCAGGGCTCCAAAAGCATGCCACGATGGATGGAAGGAGAATACAGCCTCATGCCTGTCTAACCAGAGGGGATTTTTTAAATGATGATAACTTTGTGTCAGTAATAGTGTCACCATGGGTTGCATGTCAGTAAATATAATCATGCCGGAGAGCATTTCGCTTTATATATCACAGTCCTTAAATGATTTCATTACCTTTGATCCAGCTTCTAGGAAGCTTTGGGAAGGAAATAACCAGTGATATACACTAAGATTTCTCTGTGTGATATACATGACATGGTTATTTGTAAAAGCAAAATAAGGGATTGTCAGATAAATTCTGTATTCATACAACAGTCTATTCTGTAATGTTGAGAATCATGGTTTCCTAGAATACTGCATTGTTCTCATGCAGATTTCACAGGCACAGTTCTCAAGAGGTGATGTTTGAGCAAAAAGATGGGACATAAAACTGTATAGAAGCTGCTCTTTTCATAGACTTTTCCACTCACAGCCCTTTTATAGATGTGAACTAAGCTGCACAACAGGACAAAAGAGGCTGATTTTACCCAATAACAACAAATGTTGTTTAAAGACACTATGCACAAGTGGATTACATATGAGAGTCAAGCCTGTTTTTAAGTAGAATTACTTTTATGTGCAAAATGATTTTGTTTCTACACATACACATAATGGGGTTCCCTGGTGGCTCAGATGATAAAGAATCTGCCTTCCATGCAGGAGACCTGGGTTTGATCCCTGGGTCGGAAAGAGCCCTTGGAGAAGGGAATGGCTACCCACTCCAGTATTCTTGCCTGGAGAATCCCATGGACAGAGGAGCCTGGTGGGGTCATGACTGAGTAACTAACACTTCCGTATACAAAATGATTTTGTTTCTACAGATATACATAATGTAAATAGCTACATTAGTATATATTTGAGAGAAAATATACCAAAATACTACCAGAAGTAGAATTATGAATAATGTTTATTTTCTTCATAAGTGTTATTTTCTTCATCATACTTTTCTGTATTTCTCTATTTTCTACAATGAGCATGTATAATTTTATGTTTTGAATAAAACAAACTTGATAAAAATACTAAGGGAATTGTGTGTACAAAGAGCAGTATAATAAGCAAGGTTCTGTAATGTGGCAAAGGGAAATAATCTTGCTTGAAATAATGTAATACACCAACTAAAAAGACTGTGTAATGCAGTATGTAAATTCATTTTCTTCCTTAGTTGAGTGAGACATAGATTCACAGGTGGAAGCACAGCTAACCATTTAGTAAGAGTACTCCTGCATTCCGTTAGTATTCTTTATTTAGTCAGCAAGACACCAGTGATAACATTGTTAACAGGGACAGTCCCTTCTTAGGATTTGTCCTGGCAGCCAGGTTCTGTGTAAAATACATTGTTCATATTGTCTCATAATGTCCAAAAATTTCTTTACAGGTGAGGTTATTTATTAATAGATCCACAGAGATTGTGATTTGCCCAAATTAGGCAGTGAAGGAATGGCAGATGGTCCTACTGTCCAACCTTTGATATAGTGGAAAATATAAACAATTTGGGAAGAAAGAAGTTATACTGTGATATATAGAATAATCAGCCACCAGAAGATGCTCATTTAAAACAAAACAAGGTGAGTCCTCTACTCCTTGGCAGACCCGTGTGGAGGCTGAAAGTACTTGATAGCATCCACCAAGAAATGGCCAGACTACTTTTTGAGTTTTGTGTGTAGCTGTTGAGATAGACTGGTTAATCAACAGAGAATTTCAGGCCATTCTTTTTCTTCTGGTTATTGGCTAGTTGGGAACTCTGTACTTGGTTGAAAGATACCACAGAACCAAGTGATGAACAAGAAGGGATAGCTCGGAAGAGGAATGAAAGCAGAATTTTAAGAAACTGCTGATGTTTAGGAAATGAAAGGGGCTGATAATAGCAATTAATGATTGTGAAATCTGGGCCTCTGCTGTGAGTCTTAAAACCAGTTCTAAAACAGAAGAAGATTAAAATACATATTGATCTGCTGATGGGCCAAAGGTAAAGTTTAAAAGCAAAGCATTGACCAATATGTATTACATTAATTAAACCCTTCTCTGCGAAGTGAAGAAGCACAGGCTGATAACTAGTATCTGTGAATTCCTGAATTGATTCTGCATTGAGCACACTTCAAAGATGTGAGGCCATGTCTGTCTGTAATCACCTTCAGAAAGGCTGTCTTTGCAGCAGAGGGAGGCCCTGAGACACTCCACGTTCTTGTGTGCAACTGATCCCCCTACTTGCTTTACTAATGCAGCGGCTGTAATAGCAACAGGCTTTGAAGTGAAAGCTTTGCTGGAGTTATGTGCTCATTAAAAACTACCACGCTTTCATACAACCCAAGAACTCTAATGGGGAGGATTTCATGTTAAGAGGGTAACAAAAACCTAGATTGCCTCAATCCGTGCCCTCTTGCTTGCTTGCTTGGCACCCACTGAAGATGTGGACCATCTCTTTCAACTTTAGACAGAGCATTCTTTAAAAGTGATGAGAACCTTGGAGAACTGGCCTATTGACTTACATTTAGGCCAGTGTTTCCATTCTGCTGTTTATCTCATTTGTTTTTTCACATATGGCTGATTAACACAGGTTCTGCAAGGATCCCAAGGGTCTGGGGAGCATAGTAATTAAGAAATACTATGGGAATTTAGAGTGTGGTAAAGATGATACTTTAAATCACTGGAGAAGGATGGGTCATTTAATACATGGCATTAGAATTACTGGCTACCACTTGGGACAAAATAAAACTAGATCACTTATGCATAAGTAAATGCCAGAAAGTAAAAAAATTAAATATGTAAAATGAAAACTTTTGAATGTACTAGAAATATGCATAGATGATTTGTTTTTCATATTATTGGTATAGGAAAGGTCATTCTAGGCACAGCTCCAAACCTAAAATCTACAACAGAAAATACTCATAAATTTGACTGCAAACACATTTTAAATTTTAGAGAGAAAAACATACCATAAGCAATCTCAAAAAATAAACAACAAACTAGAGAAAAATATTTGTAATGCATATCAGAAAATGAGCTGATTGTTTTTTTACATTTAAAGGACTCTTACAAATCAGTATGAAGAAGATAAACACTCTGATAAAAAATAGACAGACATAGAGTGTCAGTTTCCAGAAAATAAATACAAGGAGATTCATTCCAGCCAAATCCTAGAAATATAAGTTCATCAATAACATGACTTATTGACTAAATATGATAACAGCTGTTAAAAAGAGGGAAGTAAAGTTATATATATTGATATGGAGAGGTGTTCCTATGCCCAAAATAATAGTTTTAAGTTAAAAATACTCAGTAAGTTGCATAACAGTGTTTACTATAATCCCTGTTTGTATATAGAAATATATGTCAATCTGGAAGGATGTACAAGTTAATGGTTAACTCTGGGGATTAGGACTGGAATTTAAGAGGATAATTTTAGGTCTGTAGTGTTTGAATTCTACTTTATATTATTCTTAAAATAATTTTAGACACGAGTAAGCAAATATGAAGGCAAATTGTGGTAAAAGCTCAAACCAGGTAATGAAAATGGAATGTAAGATCAGATCCACCATGCATTAATGAATAATCAACATGAATTAGTCCTGAATGGGTATAGGCTGAGGGTATTCCACTTGCCTCCAGGGTCTCCTGTTCTTTAACTCTCTGTGTCAATCTGGCAAACAGGCACTGAGTCAGAGTTGGGAGTACAAGAAGTCAATTGAGAGTAAAGCCCATGAAAGATGGAGAGGGAGCAGGACTGGGGCGGGAGCCCTCAGATTGTGGTGCTGCTTGACCACCTAGAGAAGGCCAAGAAGGGAAGAAGAATTAGGCAGGGAGAGACTCCAACCTTGTGCAGATCAGACAGCCAATATAGCGTGATTCTCTGGAGCAAACCAGAGATAGTCTCCACCTATCACAGGAGACAAGTTTTGGGCAGAGAGATGGCCAGACTCTTGGACTGCCACCATGCTCTGCAGTGGGCTTGGGGGCTGCCCAGAGGGGCATGGCCTCACCTCCTGCACTGTTGAAGATCCCAAATGTGCAGCAGCCAGAGCTGTTAGACGCCTTGCATCAGAACACAATTTTTTTTTTTTTAGTTGGAGGTTAATTGCTTTCCATTGTGGTGGTCTCTTGTTGTACATCAATGGGAATCAGTCATGACTATTTATATATATTTATATCCCTGCCCTTTTGAGCCTCCCTTCCCCTCCACCCCCATTCCACCCCTCTAGGTCATCACAGAGTGCCAGGCTCCCTGTGTTGTAGAGCAGCTTCCCACCAGCTATTGATGTTACCCATTACTGTGTATATATGTTAGTGTTATTTCTCAATTTGTCCCACGTTTTCCTTCGCCTGCTGTTGTACACAAGTCCGTTCTTACGTCTGCTTCTCCATTTCTAAAAGGAGAGCAGTCCCACACCTCCTTAGCTGCCAGAGTCCAGATCCACTTCCTAAACGTTCAGGGAGTAGCTCTTACAAGTTGTCAGTTGGCCTCTCTTTGGGAGGGGGAATTAGAAGAGGGAGGTTAGAAGGACACACTGCAGTCCCTGTTGCTGCGTTTAGTGTCAGAGCTGTGAGTGATATTCACACTCCCCCTCCTCTACTGTCTCACCTCCGATCCCCTCACCTTCAGCTCTCACTTCTGCTGGTCTCAATGACTTACTGGTGACATTACCCAAATCCTTGTTCCTCAGGGATCTGAGCCCCAGCTAATCATCCCTTTCTTAGGGCCTTTTCAGTTCACTGAGCTGGGCAAGGAAGTACCAGGATGGAAATGTTCTAGGCCGTGGGGGCAGGATATTTTCTCGCTATGTGGAAGTCACATAGCACATACCCCGCCTCCCCCACAGTCCCCTTCATTGTGGAATCCAAAAGATGCACACACTTCCATATGTCTTCTGGCCAAGATCTATAAAACTCAAAAACTTTATAAAGTTACAAACCCAAAGCCTTTCTCTCCAGATTATTGTCTATAAAATAACTGAAAAACAAAGAAATCAACTTTTCTGCTTGCAACAACCCCCCTTCAGGCAATGCGTGTCTTCTGAACTGCCTAAATGAGATATGTATCTGTGATAAGAAGATGTGGGTAAAAACAAATGGTTTAATACTTCTAAAGGTTTGAAGTGGTAAAGTTTTTTTTCTTTTTTTAATCATCTTTAATACTCTTCATTTTCCAATAAAGTTGAAGTCAGGTCATCAGGTAATTGAGTGGGGAAGGAACTCTGGAGATTTGAGGAGAGGAGAGAAGACGTGAAATACTCATCTCAGAATGGGGAAGAATGCGTTTCAGATGGAGCCTGTCAGCTCAGCTATGTGATTTTCTCCATCGTTTGTTTGGGTGAAGGCATAGAGATTGTTGGGTTCATTCATTCTGGGTCAGTCCCTTTGCCTCAGACAAGGGGAGACAGGAAAGGAAGTTGAGGGTGCTTGAGAAAAAGTGCTTATATTTAGGGGCCATAGCATCTGGTCTGGATGAGGATTGATGAGCCTCCCCATCTTTATATATTTAACATCTCCTTGTCACCTAGCTCTTCTTAAGACTGCTTCAAGTCACCCCAGTCTTAGAAATGTCCTTTCTTGGCCCCATTCACATCCCTTTCCAGCCTCCACTCTGTCTTTAGCCTCTCCTTCACAGCCACATTTTTTCAAAAGGTTTGTGCTGTGGTCTCCATTGCCTCATCTCTCATCACTCAGCCCACTCCAAACAGGGTTCCCTCTCAGTCATGAACCTATACAGTTTCATAAAACTAGAAGTCAGTGGCCTGACTTCTAGGCCACTAAGTCAAATGGATATCGAGGAACATTTTTTTAGTGTTACCTTATTTGCTCTCTCAGGAGGATTTGGCACTTTTGACCACTCCTTTTTGGAATACTTTTGTCCCCATGGCATCTGTGACATTCTATTTATTTACCCTCTTACCTCAGTGATTGCCCTCTCATTTTCTTCATTCTTGACTCACACTTTTCTACCTTACTTTTCCAGTTAGGATTGAGTTTATATGTGCTTCACAGAAAACAAGCAAAATGGTGATTGCAGCCATGAAATTAAAAGACGCTTACTCCTTGGAAGGAAAGTTATGATCAACCTAGATAGCATATTCAAAAGCAGAGACATTACTTTGCCAACAAAGGTTCGTCTAGTTAAGGCTATGGTTTTTCCAGTGGTCATGTATGGATGTGAGAGTTGGACTGTGAAGAAGGCTGAGCTCTGAAGAATTGATGCTTTTGAACTGTGGTGTTGGAGAAGACTCTTGAGAGTCCCTTGGACTGCAAGGAGATCCAACCAGTCCATTCTGAAGGAGATCAGCCCTGGGATTTCTTTGGAAGGAATGATGCTAAAGCTGAAATGCCAGTACTTTGGCCACCTCATGCAAAGAGTTGACTCATTGGAAAAGACTCTGATGCTGGGAGAGATTGGGGGCAGGAGGAGAAGGGGACGACAGAGGATGAGATGGCTGGATGGCATCACTGACTCGATGGACGTGAGTTTGAGTGAACTCCAGGAGTTGGTGATGGACAGGGAGGCCTGGTGTGCTGCAGTCCATGGGGTCGCAAAGAGTCAGACACGACTGAGTGACTGAACTGAACTGAACTGAACTGACTGAAGATAGAAGAGTAATTCTCTTACAAACAAGGAAGCCCAGTGGTAGGCCATAGAGGAATTCAGTGTCTATTTTTCTGTTTCAGCATCCTAGCGTTCTCAAGGTCACCTTGTGGCCCAAGATGGCAGCTATCACATCCGTATGCCAGGAGACATCTAAAGGAAGGGAGAAAAGGCAAAATGTTGGGCCTTCTAGGTGAGTCATTAAAGAAGATTCTTGTAAGCCCCATTCAATTCTTATGTTCACATTCTGCTGACCTCCCAACTGTAACAGATGCTGGGAAACAGTGTCTTTTAAGTGAATTATCAGGTCCTTATTACTAAGGAAGAAGGGGAGGATAGGTACTGGGAAGCTTATCAGCAGTTAGATTTGGATATTCCTGAGGGTCTTATCCTGAAGCTCTGTCTTCCTCATCCTATATATACTCTTTTCAGACAAACTCATCCATGTCCATGGCTTTCAATATACCATGTTAACCCACTGATTACAAACCCATCTTTTTTCAGTTCTTCATGCTCCCTTTGAGCAAAGCTTTTTTGATAGACTGGGACATGGTTGTGTCCACAACCTAGTACAGAGCCAAGATTCAGAAAATATCACTTGAATGTGAACCAAAAAGTTGTATGGGTCTTACAGTGTCAGGACTGGGGAAACCGAAGGGGCCCAGAAAAAAAAAAGGGTCGTGGGAGCCATTTCTGTATGATGCACTTCTCATGGTGGGGCGTCTCTGGGGTCACTGGGGAGGAGTGAGAGAGCTGAACTGCCCCACCTCCATCTCCACTGATTCAGGGAGAGGACCCTTTGCTGCTTCCACAGGCTTTGCCACCTGTTCATTTCCCAGGGGCAGATCTACACAAATACCCCTGCCAACCTGGAGTATCTTGCAAGCAACTGGGGTGCTAAAAAGTCCAGTCCAAGAGGTTTTTATTCTATTTAACCTTACATAATTATTATATAAAGTTGAGTAACAAGGACCATTCACTTCAAATCCACCCACAGAAAGTGGCTGAAGTTCTGTTCTTTAGAGGAACTGGGCTGGATACTGAGGGGAGGAAAGCGTCCCAGGTGGCTCAGATGATAAAGAATCTGCCTGCAATATGGAAGTCCTGGGTTCAGTCCCTGGGTCAGGAAGATCCCCTGAAGAAGGGAATGGCTACCAACTCCAGTATTCTTACCTGGAGAATTCCATAGCCCACCAGGCCAGAGGAGCCTGGTGGGCTATGCAGTCCATGCGGTCGCAAAGTGTCAGACTCGACTGAGAGATTAGCACTTTCACTTTCTTTCCACAGAGCAAACGCACACACACACACACAGGCAAACTTGACAACATTCACATTTTCACCCTATTTAAATCAACAATTTCTTATTTGGGTTGCTACCCTAGGCTGGATACTCTCTTAAAGGCATTTGAGACACCAGGATATAAATAACTCAGAATAGAAAATAGTTCTATTTTTTTCTGAATTTTAATAATGAAGAATTGCGGATCAATCCTTGTTTTGGAGCAAAGAGAACATTATTTATTTTTTAACAGACTTGCCAGCATTCAATTTGCCTGTAAAGCAATTTTTAGATCTAGGAGATTATTTCCATTAACTGTCTACTTTCAAGATTTATTTTGTTCCTCAAATTTATTTTTATGGCACCTAAGTAAAATAAGTTTTGTTAAAAAATTAGTTCCATTTCCCTTCTAAATAATGTTGTACTAAATAACTCAGAAGTCTATCTGGGTTAAAAAATAATACACACACACAGATGCATGTCACTTATAGTCGTATCATTCTTGTTAAAGGCATTTGGGTTTTCTCAGTTTTCTATCAGTTTAACTATTGACATATGGGGTTGCCTTTCTGCTTTCATAGGACAGTGTTAGAACTACTAAGTAATTCTCATTTACTTACCAGAAAGAACCATAAGGGAAATTATCAAAAAAGCTTAAAGATAGCAAATCAGAGATAAGAATATGTTTTGTTGGAACCCAAATTTGAAATAATACATAACTCTGCTTTTTTAAAAAATTCTTTGAGAATATTTCTAATTGGAGAATCAAGAGTAGAGCTGAGGAAAAGCAGTCATGATACACCAGGTTCAGTAACAGAATTCCCAGAGACTGTACCCCAATACTTGATGTCTGGTTTTGTGGCTGGAATAGGGATAGGAGGCTGGAGTATTCACAGTTTCAAAGTGACTGGGAGTTTCTGTTTCACCTAACAGTAGACACTCCCACCTGAGTAGACACTCCCACAGCAGACGGTTCTTTTGATCTGGGAATGACATTTTTGTGATTTCCTCAATTCTGCAAAGTTAAAGCTGGATCTTTTTCTGAAGTAGGGTATTTAAGATAAAGAGGACATAAACTATTCTCCATAGTAATATAAAAAAAAAATCCTTGCTATGATTAGATTACATCTTTGTAAAATTATAATGATGGTAATTTGGAGAAAGAACAGAGTCTCTTCTCCTTCAGTCAAAGGGAGAGTTAGGTGTGGTGCTGGTGAAGGACATGCTTATCTCAGAGAGGTCTGCTTGGCACTAGGGTGATGACCAGGGGACTAAGGTGAGAGACACCCAGTGGATGCTCTGTGGACAGCAAGGTGCAACCTAGCACAGCAATACCCAGTATCCAACTGTGTGTTATTGTCTCCTGTGTTGTAATTTCTCTCTGCTTACCCCAGACCTTCAGTAAAATTGTGTTAGATGTTACTACATAGTCTTATCTGTGTTTTGGCAATTGAGAGTAAGGCTTGTGGCCATGCTTGGGATGCAGAACTCCATGGAGAGGGGCAACAGTCATACATAAGCCATGACAGAATGGCAAGAACTGGGCTGGTGGTGTGGGGCAAGGAGAGAAATGTATGCATAATGGACAAGTGACCGTTAGGACAGAACCGTGGGATACATCAGCATGTCCTGGGGGCTATCATGAAGACTTGCAGAAAACCTGATTTTTAAAATGACATTTCTATGTTCATGAAACATAGGAACTCTGGCTGTACTAAATGAGATTAAAAGGAGGGATGACTTTTGAAGGTTAAGAATGTGGGGACATCTGTGTCTTAAAAGAAACCTAGCAAGGGTGGTAAGACCATTCAGTGGGGAAAGAATAGTTTTTTCAACAAATGATGCTGGGACAGCTGGATAGCCAAATGTGGAAGAATGAAGTTGGACATGAATCTCACATCATACACTGTGAAAATTAACTCAAAGTAGATCAAAACCCCTAAATTTCAGAGCTACCATGAAACTCTTAGAAAACATGGAGGAGGGGCAGTCCTAAGATGGCAGAGGAATAGGACGGGGAGACCACTTTCTCCCCCACAAATTCATTGAAAGAACATTTGAATGCTGAGCAAATTCCACAAAACAACTTCTGAATGCTGGCAGAGGACATCAGGCACCCAGAAAGGCAGCCCATTGTCTTTGAAAGGATAAAAAATATAAAAGATAAAAAGAGAGACAAAAGAGTTAGGGATGGAGATCCATCCCGAGAAGGGAGTCTTAAAAGAGTAGAAGTTTCCAAACACCAGAAAACGCTCTCACCAGCGGGTCTGTGGGGAGTTTTGGAATCTCAGAGGGCAACATAACTGGGAGGAAAAGTAAATAAATAAAACCCACAGATTATATGCCTAATGGCAACTCCCAGCAGAGAAGTAGCCCAGACGCTCACATCCACCACCAGCAAACAGGGAGGCATGGGTTGCATTGCTTAGCATAAGGACCACTCATAGAACAAAGGACTGAGCAAATACCAGAGGAGAGCTAGCCAGCTGCGGTCTGGCCCATCCCCCGCCAGAGACAGGGAGGCAAGCGGGCAGCAGCTAGAACTGGAAAGGGGCAATCTCAACCCCAGAAATGGCATCCTCTACCAAACTGTGAGCAGGCTCCCAGTTGCTAACCAAGACTTCTGGGATTCTGGATGGTTGACATCTGCCAGGAGGATTGCAGCCAGAGATCAGCTCCGCAGAAGAGACACAGGGCACACCTGAGATGGTGCACCTGCTGCGCACCCAGGAAACCGAGCAGCTGGGACAGGGGAGGCGATAAGATACATCCCCAGCCTGGGGAGAGTGTGCTCGCCAAGCACCTGGTCGTCTGAGCTCCTCGGATCTGGGGAGGGCACAAAACGCATGCCCAACTGAGTCTGTGCCTTTGTGGAGTACCCAAGAACCTGAACCTCAGCAGCTTAGACCTGGAAAGTGCATGCAACCCAGGGCCCACTTTAGACAGTTCCCCTGCAGAGCAACCTGGAGCCTGAGCAGCGTAGACTGGGAAAGCACACACGCCGTGAGCAGGGGCAAACCCAGTGTGGCCGAGACACTGTGAGCACTCCCCACACACACCAGTGATATTTGTTTGCAGTGTTCTTCCCTCCTCATAGCACGATTGAACAAGTGAGCCTAAATAAGTGACCACCCTTGTGTCAGGGCGGAAATTAGACACTGAAGAGACCTGCAAACAGAAGAAGCCAAAATAAAGAGAGGGAACTGCTTTGACAGTGACAGGTACAACAGATTAAAACCCTGTAATTAGCACTGAATACATTGGAAGGGGCCTATAGATCTTGAGAAGTGTAGCTGGAACAAGGCTCCATCTGAAATTTAACTGACCCTACACTGCCTGCAACAGCTCTAGATAAATTCCTAGATATATTTTTACTATTATAACTTTTTAAATTAAAAAAAATTTAATTTTAAGTCCTCTATTAGTCCTTTAATTTTCACAAAGACTCTTAAGAGTCCCTTGGACTACAAGGAGATCCAACCAGTCCATTCTAAAGGAGATCAGTCCTGGGTGTTCTTTGGAAGAAATGATGCTAAAGCTGAAACTCCAGTACTTTGGCCACCTCATGTGAAGAGTTGACTCATTGGAAAAGATTCATGCTGGAAGGGATTGGGGGCAGGAGGAAAAGGGAACGATAGAAGATGAGATGGCTGGATGGCATCACCGACTCGATGGACATGAGTTTGAGTGAACTCCAGGAGTTAGTGATGGACAGGGAGGCCTGGCGTGCCGCAATTCATGGGGTCGCAAAGAGCTGGACGTGACTGAGTGACTGAACTGAACTGAACTGATTACCTTGCAAAAAAAAAAAAAAAAAAAAGACTCTATTTTTAAAGCAAACTTCATATATATTTTTTATCCTTTTTGTGATTTTGTTTTGTTTTTTTAATATTGTATTTTTGAGAGTCTAACCTCTACTCTAGATTTTTAATCTTTGCTTTTTGGTATTTGTTATCAGTTTTGTACCTTTAAGAATCCAATCTTCAGTACCCATTTTTACTTAGGAGTGTGATCACTGCCTTGATTACTCTCTCCCCCTTTTGACTCTCCTTTTTCTCCCCAAGGTCACCTCTATCTTCTCCATCCCCCTTCTCTTCTCTGCCCAACTCTGTGAATCTCTTTGTGTGTTCCGGGCTGTGGAGAACACTTAGGGAACTGATTACTGGCTAGATTTGTCTCTCTCCTTTTGATTCCTCCTTTTCTCCTCCTGGTCACCTCTATCTTCTTCCTCCCTCTTCTCTTCTCTATGTAACTCTGTGAACCTCTCTGAGGGTTCCAGGCTGTGGAGAGCACATAGGGAATTGATTACTGGCTAGATTGCTCTCTCCCCTTTTGATTCCCCCTCTTCTCCTCCTAGTCACCTCTATCTCCCTCCTCCCTCTTCTCTTCTCCATATAACTCTGTGAACCTCTCTGGGTGTCCCTCACTGTGGAGAATCTTTTCACCATTAACCTAGATGTTTTACCATTGGTGCTGTATGGATGGAGAAGTCTTGAGGCTACTGTAAGAATAAGACTGAAAACCAGAGGCAGGAGGCTTAAGTCCAAAACCTGAGGACACCAGAGAACTCCTGACTCCAGGGAACATTAATTGACAGGAGCTCATCCAAAAGCCTCCATACCTGAAACCAAGCTCCACCCAAGAGCCAACAAGTTCCAGAGCAAGACATACCACACAAATTCTCCAGCAACGCAGAAACATAGCCCTGAGCTTCAATATACAAGCTGCCCAAAGTCACACCAAACCCATAGACATCTCAAAACTCACTACTGGACACTTCATTGCACTCCAGAGAGAAGAAATCCAGCTCCACCCACCAGAACACCAATGCAAGCTTCCCTAACCAGGAAACCCTGGCAAGCTATTCATCCAAAGCCACCCACAGGGAGGAACCTCCACAATAAAGAGGAACCACAAACTGCCAGAATACAGAAAAGCCACCCCAAACACAGCAATCTAAGCAAGATGAAAAGGCAGAGAAATACTTAGCAGGTAAAGGAACATGATAAATGTCCACCAAACCAAACAAAGGAGGAGGAGATAGGGAGTCTACCTGAAAAAGAATTCAGAATAATGATAGTAAAAATGATCCAAAATCTTGAAAACAAAATGGAGTCTCAGACAAATAGTCTGGAGACAAGGATTGAGAAAATGCAAGAAATGTTTAACAAGGACCTAGAAGAAATAAAAAAGAGTCAATCAATAATGAATAATGCAAGAAAGGAGATAAAAAACACTCTGGAGGGGAACCAACAGTAGAATAACGGAGGCAGAAGATAAGATAAGTGAGGTAGAAGATAGAATGGTAGAAATAAATGAAGCAGAGAGGAAAAAAGAAAAAAGAATGAAAAGAAATGAGGGCAACCTCAGGGACCTCTGGGACAATGTCAAATGCCCCAACATTCAAATCATAGGAGTCCCAGAAGAAGAAGACAGAAAGGCCATGAGAAAATACTTGAGGAGATAATAGTTGAAAACTTCCCTAAAATGTGTAAGGAAGTAGCCACCCAAGTCCAAGAAACCCGGAAAGTCCCAAACAGGATAAACCCAAGGCAAAACCCCCCAAAACACATATTAATCAAATTAACAAAGATCAAACACAAAGAACAAATATTAAAACCAGCAAGGGAAAAACAACAAATAACACACAAGGAGATTCCCATAAGGATAACAGCTGATCTTTCAATACAAACTCTTCAGGCCAGAAGGGAATGGCAGGACATACTTAAAGTGATGAAAGAGAAAAACCTACAACCAAGATTACTGTACCCAGCAAGGACCTCCTTCAAATATGAAGGAGAAATCAAAAGCTTTACAGACAAGCAAAAGCTCAGAGAATTCAGCACCACCAAACCAGCTCTTCAACAAATGCCAAAGGATCTTCTCTAGACAGGAAACACAAAAAGGGTGTATAAACTCAAACCCAAAACAACAAAGTAAATGGCAATGTGATCATACTTATCAATAATTACCTAAATGCAAATGGGTTGAATGCCCCAACCAAAGGACAAAGACTGGCTGAATGGATACAAAAACAAGACCCCTATATATGCTGTTTACAAGAGACCCACCTCAAAACAAGGGAAACATACAGACTGAAAATGAAGGGCTGGAAAAAGATACTTCATGCAAATGGAGATGAAAAGAAAGCAGGAGTAGCAATACTCATATCAGATAAAATAGACTTTAAAATAAAGGCTGTGAAAATAGACAAAGAAGGACATTACATAGCGATCAAAAGATCAATCCAAGAAGAAGATGTAACAATTATAAATATATAAGCACCCAACATAGGAGCACTGCAATATGTAAGGCAAATGCTAATAAGTATGAAAGGGGAAATTAACAATAACAAAATAATAGTGTGACACTTGGAGAAGGCAATGGCACCCCACTCCAGTACTCTTGCCTGGAGAATCCCAGGGACAGGGGAGCCTGGTGGGCTGCCGTCTATGGGGTCGCACAGAGTTGGACACAACTGAAATGACTTAGCAGTAGCAGCAGTGTGAGACTTTAATACCCCACTCATACCTATGGATAGATCAACTAAACAGAAAATTAACAAGGAAACACAAACTTTAAATGATACAATGGACAAGTCAGACCTAATTGATATCTATAGGACATTTCACCCAAAAACAATGAATTTCACCTTTTTCTCAAGTGCACACGGAACCTTATCCAGGATAGATCACATCTTGGGCCATAAATCTAGCCTTAGTAAATTTTAAAAAAATTGAAATCATTCCAAGCATCTTTTCTGATCACAATGCAGTAAGATTAGATGTCAATTACAGGGGGAAAAAAAACTATTAAAAATTCCAACATATGGAGGCTAAACAACAAGCTTCTGAATAACCAACAAATCACGGAATAAATCAAAAAAGAAATCAAAATATGCATAGAAATGAATGAAAATGAAAACACAACAACCCAAAACCTATGGGACTCTGTAAAAGCAGTGCTAAGGAGAAGATTCATAGCAATACAGGCTTACCTCAAGAAACAAGAAAAAAAAAAATCAAATAAATAACCTAACTCTACACCTAAAGGAACTAGGAAAGGAAGAGATGAAGAACCCCAGGGTTAGTAGAAGGAAAGAAGTCTTAAAAAGGAGGGCAGAAATAAAGGCAAAAGAAACAAAAGAGACCATAGCAAATTTCAACAAAGCTAAAAGCTGTTTCCTTGAGAAGATAAATAAAATTGACAAACCGTTAGCCAGACCCATCAAGAAACAAAGGGAGAAGAATCAAATCAACAAAATTAGAAATGAAAATGGAGAAATCACAACAGACAACACAGAAATACAAAGGGTCATAAGAGATTACTATCAGCAACTATATGCCAATAAAATTGACAACTTGGAAGAAATGGACAAATTCTTAGAAAAGTATAACTTTCCAAAACTGAACCAGGAAGAAATAGAATATCTTAACAGACCAATCACAAGCATGGAAATCGAAACTCTAATCAGAAATCTTCCAGCAAAGAAAAGCCCTGGACCAGACGGCTTCAGAGCTGAATTCTACCACAAATTTAGAGAATAGCTAACACCTATTCTATTCAAACTCTTCCAGAAAATTGCAGAGGAAGGTAAACTTCCAAACTCATTCTATGAGGCGACCATCACCCTATACCAAAACCAGACAGAGATGCCACAAAAAAAGAAAACTACAGACCAATATCACTGATAAACATAGATGCAAAAATCCTTAACAAAATTCTAGCAAACAGAATCCAACAACATATTAAAAAGATCATACATCATGACCAAGTGGGCTTTATCCCAGGGATGCAAGGATTCTTTAATATCCACAAATCAATCAATATGATACACCACATTATCAAGTAGAGAGATAAAAACATATGATTATCTCAATAGATGCAGAGAAAGCCTTTGACAAAATTCAACATCCATTTATGATAAAAACTCTCCAGAAGGCAGGCATAGAGGGAACATACCTCAACATAATAAAAGCCATATATGATAAACCCACAGCAAACATTATCCTCAAAGGTGAAAAATTGAAAGCATTTCCCCTAAAGTCAGGAACAAGACAAGGGTGCCCACTCTCACCATTACTACTCAACAGTTTTGGAAGTTTTATCCACAGCAATCAGAGAAGAAAAAGAAAGGAATCCAGATTGGAAAAGAAGAAGTAAAACTCTCACTGTTTGCAGATAACATGATCATCTACATAGAAAACCCTAAAGACTCCACCAGAAAATTACTAGAGCTAATCAATGAATATATAAAAGTTGCAGGATATAAAAATTAAAACACAGAAATCCCTTGCATTCTATACACTAACAATGAGGAAACAGAAAGAGAAATTAAGGAAACAATTCCATTCACCACTGCAACAAAAAGAATAAAATACTTAGGAATATATCTACCTAAAGAAACAAAAGACCTATATATATAAAACTATAAAATACTGATGAAAGAAATCAAAGAAGACACAAATAGATGAAGAAATATACCATATTCATGGATTGGAAGAATCAATATAGTGAAAATGAGTATACTACCTAAAGCAAGCTATAGATTCAGTGCAATCCCTATCAAGCTACCAACAGTATTTTTCAGAGAACTAGAACAAATAATTTCACAATTTGTATGGAAATACAAAAAACCTCGAATAGCCAAAGCAATCTTGAGAAAGAAGAATGGAACTGGAGGAATCAACCTGCCTGACTTCAGGCTCTACTACAAAGCTACAGCCATCAAGACAGTAAGGTACTGGCACAAAGACAGAAGTATAGATCAATGGAACAAAATAGAAAGCCCAGAGATTAACCCATGCCCCATTGGACACCTTATCTTTGACAAAGGAGGCAAGAATATACAATGGAGAAAAGACAATCTCTTTAATGAGTGGTGCTGGGAAAACTGGTCAACCACTTGGAAAAGAATGAAACTATTTTGGGGGGCTCCAAAATCACTGCAGATGGTGATTGCGGCCATGAAATTAAAAGACGCTTACTCTTTGGAAGGAAAGTTATGACCAACCTAGATAGCATATTAAAAAGCAGAGATATTACTTTGCCAACAAAGGTCCGTCTAGTCAAGGCTATGGTTTTTCCAGTGGTCATGTATGGATGTGAGAGGTGGACTGTGAAGAAAGCTGAGTGCCGAAGAATTGATGCTTTGGAACTGTGGTGTTGGAGAAGATTCTTGAGAGTCCCTTGGACTGCAAGGAGATCCAACCAGTCCATTCTAAAGGAGATCAGTCCTGGGTGTTCATTGGAAGGACTGATGCTGAAGCTGAAACTCCAATACTTTGGCCAAGAGTTGACTCATTGGAAAAGACTCTGATGCTGGGAGGGATTGGGGGCAGGAGAAGAAGAGGACGACAGAGGATGAGATGGCTGGATGGCATCGCTGACTCGATGGACATGAGTCTGGGTGAACTCTAGGAGTTGATGATGGACAGGGAGGCCTGGCGTGCTGTGTTTCATGGGGTCGCAAAGAATCAGACACGATTGAGCGACTGAACTGAGAACACTTTCTAACACCATACACAAAAATAAATTCAAAATGGATTAAAGATCTAAATGTAAGACCAGAAACTATAAAACTCCTAGAGGAAAACATAAGCAAAACACTCTCCGACATAAATCACAGCAAGATCCTCTATGACCCACCTCCCAGAGTAATGGAAATAAAAGCAAAAATAAACGAATGGGACCTAATTAAACTTAAAAGCTTTTGCACAACAAAGAAAACTATAAGCAAGGTGAAAAGACAGCCTTCAGAATGGGAGAAAATAATAGCAAATGAAGCAACTGACAAAGAATTAATCTCAAAAATATACAAGCAGCTCCTGCAGCTCAATTCCAGAAAAATAAATGACCCAATCAAAAAATGGGCCAAAGAACTAAACAGACATTTCTCCAAAGAAGACATACAGTTGGCTTTCAAACACATGAAAAGATGCTCAACATCACTCATTATCAGAGAAATGCAAATCAAAACCACAATGAGGTACCATCTCATGCCACTAAGAATGGCTGCTATCCAAAAGTCTACAAACAATAAATGCTGGAGAGGGTGTGGAGAAAAGGGAACCCTCTTACACTGTTGGTGGGATTGCAAACTAGTTATAGACATTATGGAGAACAGTGTGGAGATTCCTTAAAAAACTGGAAATAGAACTGCCAGTAAGCACACTGCTGGGCATACACACTGAGGAAACAAGAATTAAAAGAGACACGTGTACACCAATGATCAATGCAGCACTGTTTATAATAGCCAGGACATGGAAGCAACCTAGATGTCCATCAGCAGGTGAATGGATAAGAAAGCGGTGGTACATATACACAATGGAGTGTTACTCAGCCATTAAAAAGAATACATTTGAATCTGTTCTAATGAGGTGGATGAAACTGGAGCCTATTATACAGAGTGAAGTAAGTCAGAAAGAAAAACAGCAATACAGTATACTAATGCATATATATGGAATTTAGAAGGTAACAATAACCCTATATATGAGACAGCAAAAGACACACAGATGTATAGAAAATCTTTTGGACTCTGTGGGAGAAGGTGAGGGTGGGATGACTTGAGAGAATAGCATTGAAACATGTATATTATCATGTGAAACAGATCACCAATCTGGGTTTGATGCATGAGACAGGGTGCTCAGGGCTGGTGCACTGGGAGGACACAGAGGGATGGGATGGGGAGGGAGGTGGGAGGGGGATTCAGAATGAGGAACACATGTACATCCATGGCTGATTCATGTCAATGTATGGCAAAAACCACTACAATATTGTAAAGTAATTAGCCTCCAATTAAAAGAAATAAATTTTAAAAAAACATGGAGTAAGTCTTTGTGATCTTATATTTGGAAACAGAACATTAAATTTGACACCAAAATATCAGCAACAAAAGAAATAGATAAACTGGATGTCTTCAAAATTAACATCTTTCATGTATCAAAGGATACTATCTATGATGTGAAAGGATAATCCATAGAATGCAAAAAATAATTGCAAATTATATTTGCAAAAAAGAGCTTGTATTCAAAATATATAAGAATCCTTACTACTCAATAATAAGGCAAATAACTCATTAAAGTGGACAAAGAATTAGTATAGATATTTCTCCAAAGGAGATATATAAAGAGACAATAAACACATAAGAAAATGTTCAACATCTTGCAAGCCAAAGCCACAATGAGACCACTTCATACCCAGTCAGATGGGTATAATTTTAAAAAGTCAGATGGTAACAAGTGTTAGGATGAGGGGAAATCGAATCCTCACAGATTGCTAGTGGGAATGTAAAATGGTGCAACCACTTTTGAAAGAAGTCTGGCAGTTTCTCAAGTGGTTAAACCTAATGTTGTCATGTGATTCTGCTCCTCAATACATACTTAAATGACAATGTAATGTCCATATAAAATCTTATACAGGAATGTTTATAGTAGCATTATTCATAATAGCAAAAAATGGAAACTGCCCAATGTCCATTAACTGATGAATGGATAAATAAAGTCCAGTATGACCACAAAATTGGATATAATTTGGCCATAAAAGGGATGAAATATTGATTCATGGTACAACATGGAAGAGCTTTAAAACAGTATGTTAAATAAAGAAGCCAGCCACAAATGATCATATATGTGATTCCATTTATATGAAATATCCAGAATAGGCAAATCTACAGAGACAGAGTAAACATTAATTATTGCCTGAGGTGGGCAGGGTGAGAGTGCTGGAACATATGGGGTATCTTTTTAAGTTGATAAGAAAATTCTAAAATTGACTATGGTAATGGTTGCATATATCTGTGAATATACCAAAAACCATTGAATTATATACCCTAAATGGGTAGATTGTATGATATATGAATTACATCTTAATAAAAGTGTATATGGGACTTCCCTGGTAGTTCAGCTGGTAAAGAATCTGCCTGCAATGCAGGAGACCTGGGTTTGAGTCCTAGGTTGAGAAGATGCCCTGGAGGAGGGTATGGCAACCCACTCTAGTATTCTTGCCTGGAGAATCCCCATGGACAGAGGAGCCTGGGGGCTACAGTCCATGAGGTCACCAAGAGTCAGACCCAAATGAGCAACTAAGCACAGTGCAGCAAAAGTATATATACCATACATATATTCTTATACATAGTTACATAATATAAAATATGTTTATAAGCAGTTATATCTAATATATGTCATATATGTTTTATATATGTAAATATAGTCAAAGCTATGGTGTTTCCAGTAGTCATGTACAGATCTGAGAGTTGGACGATAAAGAAGGCTGAGTGTCAACGAATTGATGCTTTCAAACTGTGGTGCTGGAGAAAACTCTTGAGAGTCCTTTGGATAGTCAATCCTAAAGGAAATCAACCCTGAATATTCACTGGAAGGACTGATGCTGAAGCTGAAGCTCCAATACTTTGGCCACCTGATGCAGAGTTGACTCATTGGTAAAGACCCTGATGCTGGGAAAGACTGAAGCAAGAGGAAAAGGGAGCAACAGAGGATGAAATGGTGGGATGCCATCACTGATTCAATGGACATGAATTTGAGCAAACTACAGAAGATAGTGAAAGACAGGGAAGCCTGGTGTGCTGCAGTCCATTGGGTTTCAAAGAGGTGGACACAACTTAGCAACTGAACAGCAACTATATATACATATTATATTCTTTTATGTATAAAAGAATTTTATATTCTTTTATGTATAAAAGAAATTTTGATACATGCAGAAATGTTCTCTTGCCTAAATAAATTGCCTTTTAACTTCAAAAAAAAAAGAATTTTATATTCTTTTATATATAAAAGAATATAAAATAATGCATTCAATTTGGCTTCCATATTAGATGGAGTTGAACACCTCATCCTTCCAAGGGCAGACTCTTCCATAATGTGAAGGGCCCCCAGGGAAAGGCCGTCTACCACCTCCTGCAACTCCTAACTTCAAACAACCCTCAAGGGCAGAACACTGTCACCATCTAGTCCATAGAGCTTTACTGAGAAATTTTGATATTCTATATCTTAGTGTCAAATTTAGATAATTTAGATACTTGTAGGGAGCAGTCCATGGGGTCGCTAAGAGTTGGGCACGACTGAGTGACTTCACTTTCACTTTTCACTTTCATGCATTGGAGAAGGAAATGGCAACCCACTCCAGTATTCTTGCCTGGAGAATCCCAGGGACAGAGGGGCCTAGTGGGCTGCCGTGTATGGGGTCGCACAGAGTCGGACATGACTGAAGTGACTTAGCAGCAGCAGCAGCAGCAGCAGCAGCAGCAGTAGGGACAAGCCAGGTAGTAGAAATGTGGCTGAGGGCAAGGAGCCCTGGGACATTTGGTGTACAGGGAAGCAGTTGGGAACTGCCACACTGTGATGTGCACAGACCTACAGCCCAGAATTCACCGAAGACTTTTGAAATTAAAATAGAACAAAACAGAACACAAAGCCAGTACTAGGTCAAGCAACGAAAGCACGGCACTGGGCAAAATTTCTCCTGTGGATCATGGGTTCTTGATCTTTGGTCTACAAGAGATGAGCAGTAGCTGTAAGGAATGCCACTTTTTCCTTTTCCTGGCTGAGTTTTTCAACATTCTAAAGGTCCTGCAATCTTAAAAGATCATCTTTCTTTCCCTTATTTGCCATCTCTGGTGCTGGTTGTGCCCTGGGCTGATGAATTAGTTAAGACCTCCATTTCAACCAGGAAAGCATCCTGTGTCTGAGCCTCTGCCTTCGGCCTTCACTACTGGCTCACATTACCCATCTCAGAGTTTGCAGTGTGCAAAGGTGAAGTGGACACACACACTGGTCGCCAGTTCTTGTGTTTCTGTTGTGTCTGCAGAGAGCCTTGCTACCTGAAAACTCCCACTGGCTCCTCTCTGTTCCCAGCTGCAGCCCTCATTAGTGGTGAATTGATTGCTGGGGCTGTAGCACCCGGTCAATGGCAGACACCCCCCTCCCTCTCTCCCCCTGGTGAGAGGTAAAAGACTGCAGTCCCAGTGGGGCACTTGCGCTTACTGTAAACCCATCCAGATGCCCCACCGTGTGTTTGCACACAGCCCAGACGTGTTCAGCTCCCCCCGCCCCCGCACGCCCACTATAGAACCCCACTCCACAGTAACCATTTCAGCAAAAGTGCATTTTATGCAAGGGTGTGAAATGTGAGCTGTAAAGAGACATTTTGTAGTTAAGGGAGAAGAGGACACCCCAAGTCTCATACATACAACACTTATTAATGGTCAAGGGTGAATGCTTGGATTTTATCTGAGTATGGAATTCTGTTTCTAAATTCCCCTATTATCTAGAGATCAGCAGGATTAGTTTCACTGGCAAATAATGAGACAGAAAAGGCCCAATTAGAGTATTTAGTCCTTATATGGTACATTTCATCCAAGTGTTTCAAAGCCCTTTTTGTTAGTCATAAAATTTACCCCTCTGTCCCCCTCCCCCTATCATCTTGGAACCTAAGACAGACCTGCAGTTGAGCCCAGAAACTTGTCCTTTCAGACTATTCTTGACACCTGTCCTCGTCTCATTGCTTCTTTTCTGATTTCTGCAATCAGTTTCAGTGCAAATTTTCATTTGCTGCATGTCTAAGACCTATGAAGGAGTCATTGTGTTATGTGATCATTTGATTTTTAAAGAAAGGTTACTAGTCTTGGGCATAAAATTCTTGAATTATAAAGCTGGAAAGGACCTTAGACCACTTGGTCCTATTTCCTTCTATGTAGATACTATTCAGAAGACACAGAGAGGGGTCACACAGCAAGGTAGTGGCTGAGATAGGACTAGAACTCTAGATCTGGAAATTGGGAGGTTTTTGTGGGGGTTGTTTTTGACAACCAGATAGCATATTAAAAAGCAGAGACATTACTTTGCCAACAAAGGTTCGTCTAGTCAAGGCTATGGTTTTTCCAGTAGTCATGTATGGATGTGAGAGTTGGACTGTGAAGAAAGCTGAGCGCTGAAGAATTGATGCTTTTGAACTGTGGTGTTGAGAAGACTCTTGAGAGTCCCTTGGACTGCAAGGAGATCCAACTAGTCCATTCTAAAGGAGATCAGTCCTGGGTGTTCACTGGAAGGACTGGTGCTGAAGCTGAAACTCCAATACTTTGGCCACCTCGTGCAAAGAGTTGACTCATTGGAAAAGACTCTAATGCTGGGAGGGATTGGGGGCAGGAGGAGAAGGGGACGACAGAGGATGAGATGGCTGGATGGCATCACCAACTCGATGGACATGGATTTGGGTAAACTCTGGGAGTTGGTGATGGACAGGGAGGCCTGGTGTGCTGCGATTCATGGGGTCGCAAAGAGTCGGACACGACTGACTGAACTGAACTGAACAGAAATCCAGAGATTATATCAGTAGATTCTAAACATGATGAAAATGCAGTTTGAACATTATAAGGTGAAATACAAAGATACTAGCCAACCTCTGAATTTAGGGGATTGAATGGAAGACCACACTCAATCTCCCTGCACCCCTCCAACACATACATATAAAAGGTAAAAACAGCCCTCTAAGAATTCATTTCCTAAGTTAATCACAATGGTGGTGATATCAGTAGACTGTGGGGAAAATTGAGCCAGGCAGCCTGAGTTGAGGGTGCTGTCTAGTTTTCTTCAAGGGAGAAGGGCTCTGTGTTTAGTGAACTCACATCGTCTAGCCATTAATTGGATAAACTTTGTCAGAAGGGCAGGAATAATTCACCAGGCCTTTCAGAAGCTGGACAGAAATGTTGCACGAGATTGTTCAGCTCCTTTCATTCTGATTACATACTCTTCTATCATGTGTCTGATACATACCTTGGTATTTTAGGCAACTGGGTCCTGGAAAGGTGGATCCCTCAAAAGTAGATATGAACTTTGTTAAAAAGAAAGCAAGAGAGTTCTATCTGCCATTATAAACTAATGTGCTGGCTTTCTGATTTATACATTAATTTCTTATGTTTGGTTACTGTGAGCCATCCAGTTATTTCTGGACGAGCCATTCATCTTCAGACCGTGCAAAGGTCCAGAGAGAGCACCGTGATGACCCTCCCCCTCCATTCCCTCCACACCTCCCTCACTAAGAGCTGGAACTCTAGGCCCAGCTGGAGACAGCATCCTTGTGCCATTGCTGCTGCTGTTGCTCCTGCTAAGTTGCTCCAGTCATGTCCGACTCTGTGACCCCATAGGTGGCAGCCTACCAGGCTCCCCCATCCCTGGGATTCTCCAGGCAAGAACACTGGAATGGGTTGCCATTTCCTTCTCCAATGCATGAAAGTGAAAAGTGAAAGGGAAGTCACTCAGTTGTGTCCAACTCTTAGCGACCCCATGGATTGTAGCCTACCAGGTTCCTCCATCCTTGTGCCATTAGATATTGCTAAATCATAACATAAGAATATGTGGATTTTAGCAGGGAAAAAGAAACATAGGAATATACCATTTAATATAATATAGAGACAGTGGTTGTGGCAGGTTCATGCGCATAGTGGGTGAAACAAGGGAGAGTCCTTTCTTACTACAGAGGAAGTGACCTTGAGCAGCACTCCAGGGAGCTTGGGTGTTGCAGGGTACAAATAAGGAACAGTAACTGTGGTCTGGATCATGTGGAGGGGAAAAGGAGGTGAGAAAAGTAGACTTAAGTTCCTGCCAGAGGCCAGTAACATGCATGAATTATACAAGGTGAATGTTTCTCTGTGAGTTTAAGGACACTGGACTTGTATGTATAGGATGCCCTTCAGGACATGGTTCAGAGGCAGCATTTAGGCTTTAAATGAAGATGATGAGTGAGTTGTAGGATCCATGGGACACAGTGGTGGAAATCAAGTACCTGAGGAGTCTCCACATGGAGCTTCAAAGCTGGCATATAGATCGTGCACCGGAGCAGAAACCCTGCTAGTGAGTGTCAGTGTATGTTAAAGACACAGGCAAAGAAGGCAGTGTCAGCAAAGACACTGAGGAACAGCCACAGAAAGACCGTCCTGGAAGTGGGAATGAAAGACGGCATCTGAGGAAGAGTAGCGATGAGGGAAAATGCTGTGTTTTAAATATTTTGCAGTGTAATTCTCTTAGAGGTGAAGTTTTAATAATCCATATGAACTTATTATTCACAATTTTTCTGAAGGATGACAGGCAAAATGGTCTTCTCTGTTGTTAGGAGTGACAACAGAGCCCAATTACGCAGAGCTTCTGTTAATAATGGAGCAGAATGTGCCTACTTTTCTGAGGCACAGCCAGCCAGCAGCCACTGTCACCTTTTCTGCCAAACAAAAGGAGAAATTCATCCATTCCTGCATCTGGTCCAGACAGCCGCTTGACATCTACTGGACTGTGTACCAGGACTGGGTGCACAGTGGGTACGTGCGGGGTGAAAAGAGAAGCTTGATAAGATCCAGGCCTCGCTCTCCCAAAGCTTATAGTGAATGGAGGAGGCAGAAGAACAGGGAATGACAGCTGTGTGAGAAGCTCAGCTGAAATGCAAGTGCCTCTCTTCTCAGAAGGGACTCTCACCTCCCCACCCTTCAGTTAGAAGGGTGTCTCAGCTCCTTACTCTTTCCTTACCCTAGTCATAGACACTGAGTGACTCTGTGTCTCATTTCCACTCATCCAGTGTCCTTTCCTTCTCTGCAGAGCTGGGGGAGATGATGAGAAGAGAGGCTCTTCTTTCATTCCCTGATCACTCTGTCCTGGTGATAGCATCAGACCCACGTGGACTGCTTTGCAAATAAGAAGTTCTCTCCTGAAAGTTAGGGCAGCCGTGGGAGGGAAGTAAATTCTGGCTCACTGGGACTGACTGTGCTGCCCAAGGCAGGCCTTCAAAAGGAAACTTTACAGGGAGAGCGTCTCACATGTGGCCTCCACTGTCTTCTGGGCTCCATCCTCATGGCACCCATGAAGATGGTCTATCTTTTCAGCTCTGGAAGATTTCAGTATTTCTGTACTGTTGGTGTGGAGGTTTTACGAGGCTATATCTAGGTGTGGTTCTTTTATTTCTCATGCTGGAAACTAACCGGACTCCTTTGACATAACATACAACTTTTACTTGTATGTCATGTCTGTGATTGCTCAGAGGTTCGTTCTCCTGGACTGGTAATCTGGGTTTCCCCTTCTTGTATCTTAGGGCTTGTTAACTACTTGGTCAGCTTTCTGGACTACTTCCCTGACTCCAAATTTTCTATTGAAATGTTGTTACTATGACACTGATCATTTTATTTCAAAGAATTCTTTATGGATTGCTGGTAGTTCTTTTATCATGGAAACATGATCTTATTTTATGGATACAGTTTTCTGTCACATCTCACAGAATGCCAGAGAAAGAGTTTGGTTCACTGTGTTATCTCCAGTTCCTCTGGGGTCATCGTTTGTGTTTGTTCACCTGGTTCTTTCTTACTGATGTTTGTGATCTCAAGTGTCTGATATTCCTTGGTTATCTGTTCATGGGAGATTGATAGGGTTGGTGTGCATGGGTAGAGAGTGTAGGCTGGCAGGATTGAGCAGACAGAGAGCCAACCAGCATCTTGAGAACTCCTAAATGCTTGAATGTGGAAGTTTTGGCTATCCCAATGCTCACATTAGCTGCCATAGTTTTCCTGCCTGAATGCCTGAGCTTCTGAAACTAACATCTGACACCTTCATTTTCCAGCACTCTGACATTTCCAGCCACCAGACCTGCTAGTGCTTTCAACTGTACATGTCCCCAGTACCCTCTCTACCTTCCCAGCCCTGTTTCCTTCTCCAGGCTTCCTGTTTCTGGTAGCTACACTGTCTTCCCAGTGTTAGAAGCTACAGAATAATATTGGAATGATCTTACCCTCCACACTTAGTCTGTTCCTGAGCCCTTGAAGATACCTCTGTCACTGTCCATCCTCCTCCTCCCACATCAGCCTCTCCAGTCAGGTTGTCATTATTAATACATAATGGAAAAAATTTCAAGTTTCCCTTTAGTCTCCAATCTCTCACTGTTGCATTGATATTCCCCAAATGTAGTTCTCTTTATATTATTTTGCTGCTCAAAATTCTTTCCTCTACCACTTCTTTTTACTCATTACTACCAAATTCTTTAATCTGGTATTCAAGAGTCCAACCCACTTCTCCCATATTGCCCATGGGAGGCAGAAATGTACTCTGGGGACAGAGGGACACAGTCAGGTCCTGCCTCTGATGCTTATGGGGCAAGTCATTTGCCCTCTCTCAGCCACTGGTTTCTCAGCCTTAACTTTGGAATAACGGAAGTACCTACTTTATGGATTATTGAGAAGACTTAATGAGATAATGCTAGCAAAAGAAGTAGTACATGGTCCCGTGCATAATAGTAAATGCTATTTAAAAGTTATACTATGGTCACTACTCTTGTTATTATTATTATTGTTGAATCCAATATCTTTCAGCCAAATTGGTCTTCTCCCTGTTTCCTGAATGAAACCCATCTCTCCCATTTCTGTGCTCTGGCTCAAGTGCCCTTCTTCTTCTCAACACTTTTAAAAATTGTGGTAAAATAGATGTAACATTAAATCAACCATTTTAAGTGTATCATTCAGTAACATTAAATGCATTCTCTTTATTGTGTAACCATCACCACCATCCATGCCCAGAACTGTTTCATCTTGCCTGACTAAACAAAAATTCACTTTCTCTACCCTCCAGCTCCTGTCAACCTCCACTCTACTTTCTGTCTCTATGAACTGTACTCTTCCAGGTACCTCAAATAAGTGGAACCATACGATAGTTTGCAATATTTTATCCTTTTGTATCTGGCTCATTTCAGGTAATATGATGTCTTTAAGGTTCATCCATGTTGTAGCCTGTATCAGAATTTCATTTCTTTTCCAGGCTGAATAATATTCTGTCATATAGATCTATCAAAATCTCTATCCATTCATCCATTATTGGACACCGGGCTGTTTCCACCTTTTAGTTGTGAATAATGCTGCTGTGAACATGGGGGTGCAGATACCCGTTTTTGCCTCTACTTTCCCTTCTTTTGGGTATTTGCCAGAAGTGGAATTCACAGATCATGTTGTAAGTCTCTGCTTAACTTTTTGATGTATGGCCGTACTGTTTTCCATAGTGGCCACATACACATTTTAATTATCCTTTAAAGTCCACTTCCATTGCTTCCTCCTCCCTGAAGCTCTTCAGCACCCTTTTTAGGTAGAACTCAGGTAGCACTGGGGTTGGGTCACGACTGTGCCCTTTGGGAGGCACAATCTACCACCTTGGGTTACTCTGAGTGCTTGTAGATGGCCTTCCCTCAGCCCCTTCAAAGGCAGCTTGTTTCCCACGCTGCCTCACTCAGAGCGGGTGCTTGATATGGATTTTGTGAATGAAAGAAAGAAGAGTGAATGAATGAATGAAGTCATCACCAGCCTTGCTCTGAATTACCAGGGGATGACGAGACCCCTCGGGGGAGGATGCAGGGGAAACTCCCCAACCCAGAAGAGGTCAGCTCCCCAGTGAGTGAAGGTGGTGAGCCGCTCCTGCAGCATCCCCGTAAAGCCAGCATCACGTCTTCGTGTTGCTTGCCTGGCTCGGTCTCCTCTGACACAGTAAGAAGCAGCATGTGTTGCCAGCGTCTGTCGGATTTCCCTAATGAGGAAAACGGGCTGCCACCTGGGTCTGCAGAGACATTGCATTTTAGATGCATTATATTTAAATTTTGTTTTCATTGATAATTTATAGCCACCCCCTTCTACTGTAATGTAATGAATAATTAGAAGCAATTACAAGGAAATTTAGCAAATTACTAAACCATCTAGGAGTAAAAATGAGTGTTTATGGTATTTTTCCTTTGCTGCCTGGCAATCCAAAGTGATATATGATGTGCATGCAGACTCCATGCACAGATAGCTTTCTATGCACCTAGCAGTTTTCCAGTAAGATCATAAAAATCAATGCATGGCAGTAGAGTCTTGTGACATTAAAGGGCCTGCTTAATAAATATTGGATGATGGCGGAGGGGGGAATGATGAATTTGAGCAGTAGAAACTTAACCACAAAAGGTTTTATGCTGGTGCACTAGAGATAGCTTTTTTTTTAAAGTTTATTTTTCTATTTAAAAATGTGCATTTTAATTAAAGAAGTTAAGGGTAAAAATACAGAAAATTGAATGAAATTTCAAAAAGGCTGCCCAGACTCTGCACCCAAAGAAGATTATTCTTCCATTTGGGCATATTGACTTTATGCTTCTTATGCATATTTGCACATTTTTTATTGTCATAGTTTTTATCATATTGAACAAATACTTTACTGTTTTAATTTTAAAATTTAACAGTCACTTAAACATACCCTCATGTTGCTTCTTCCTGGAGAAGGGAATGGCAATCCACTCCAGTATTCTTGCCTGGAGAATCCCACAGACAGAGGACCCTGGCAGGCTACAGTCCATGGGGTTGCAAAGAGCTGGACATGACTGAGCAGCTAACACTGCTACTACATGTTGCTATGGGCAAGTCACATAGATAATGCATGTTTATTTTATACTCCCTATGATCATAGTTTTAGCTTGTTTCCACTTTTAACGCACTATAAATAGCACTTCAGTGAACCTCATAGTACATATAGCTTTTATCAATATTTTAAAATTAGGATTCTAAGAAGAATGATTCCTGGGATATAGAGTTTCAGAAGTTCTCAGTTCTTCTTATCTGATTGCTTTCTTAAGGGCTTATACTTATTTGTTCCTGAACCTGCAATGTTGAGAATACCTGTTTCGTGGCACCAGCACAAGTATTAAGTAGCACTGTTAAAGCATTTTGCTATTTTAAGAGGCAGTTTTTATTTCTTTGGTTGGAACTGAGGTTGGTTGAACTTGGAATCTGTTAAGTTCAGTAGCTGGGAAAAGAATTCATCTGATCTGGTTTATGGGGAAGATTTATTTCATTACATGCTGTGCAGAAGAAACAGGCCTGGGTCTGCCTTCCAATTTAAATCGCATCTAGAACTCTAGTTGCAAGGGAGTCCTGTAAATGTGGTTTTGATGTTTCCAATTTCTGTGGCACAGGGAGACCCACGGGGAGGCGGGCAGGACAGATGTTAGGTGCCAATCTCCCACCCCACCACGACACTGTTCAGTGTATCTGGGGTGTTTGTTAACCTATTGCATGGTGTCTTAAATGAATGGTCATTTCCTAACCCTTTGTAGGCTGTCTTGAAAAAGAAGCTACTAGCAACTAGAAAGACATGATGTCATTATTTCTAAGAAACTTATAACCTTTCTCCTGAAGGCCAGGAGAAAGTGAGAAAGGGCAAGAGATGACCCCATTGGCTCCCAAACTGCAGGGGTGTCCAAAGGTTGAAAATGGGCTTCTTTGCACATATATCAGTATTGAGCAAGTTAAGAAACTTTTATCCAAAGAGATAAAATTTTTATCTGTATTAATGACAGCCTAGTCATTCAAATATTATGTTCTTTTCCTAATAATACTTGAACTTTATGCATTCATTAACTTCTAAAGCAACTTGTTTCTTCATTAAATAGGCTATGACCATTTAAACTTAAATCAGTAATAATCTGACTCCATCATATCCTCAGCTTACCTCCTCAGGCTGCATGGCTCCAGAGATGAATGTTCACACAGAAATTAATCTAAATGGCAGCCTATGGAGTTGTGCTCTAATGCTGAGACCCTGTCAACTCCCCAATTCACTAGAGGGTTGGTTCTACTTTTACTCCTTACTATGCTTTTCGAAAAGGTGCTAATACCTAGGGCAGTTACAGGATTTTATGGGCAACTGGACCCTTAGAAAGCCTAGAATAGACTTTTTAAGAGATAGTGTGAACTCAGAAGACATCACCCAAGGCCACCAGTGTTCTCCAGAGAAATCCCTTTCTAGTTAGGCCTTTTTGTCCTTTGAATTAGCAGCCAAGATTGAACAATTGTGTCCATGGATAATAGGGCTTTATTTTTAGGTAGGGCTGTTTGAAAGACGGACTAAATCTAAAGTAGTGAATTAATTTAAGAAAGTGGGAGCAAATCAATTGCAAAGGCAAAACTTTAGCAGTTTCCTTTCAAAATCCCTCTCCAAAGTCTTTGATTTGGGAATTAACTCCAAACCCATGACTTTTTAGGAACTCTTCCATATTGCCCTGCATACCCAAAAGGAGAATTCTGAGCTCTGACCTCTTCTCTCCAGTGGTTCTGGTCTAACATCATTCAGATGTTGGTGAGTTGACAATTCCCATCCAATGCCTGCTAAAAAGAAATTGTGTGACCTCTATGGGGGGATGGATGAAGAGCCATCCTAATTCCTTATGGAAGGGACTTCAAATTCTGTTGTAAGAAGACAGAAGGTGATCAGATTTTTGATCATCATTTCTAGTTTTCCCATAGCCAAGAATTGAGCTGTAAGGACAGTTTGGGTTTAGGTAAGGGGTAGTAGGAGAGAGAGAGAGGAAGAGAAAGAAAGAGTGGGGGAGGGAGGAAAAGACAAGATATGAAATTTAATTTGTGAGAAGAGAAATAACCTTCTACCCAGGCAATGCTATGTCAGTTGATTAGTTGACTTATACCAAGAAGATATAAATACAAGTAAGAGGAAATTCCTTTTTTTAAGTACTGTTGGTAGTTAGGAACAGCTACAATCTATAATTACCGTATATTCTGTGTTTTCCAGAACAGTCTAGATTTTAAATAATTGCTTTCATTATCCCCATAAAACATCAAAAATATTCTGGAAATGCAAATATTTTGACAAATGGTTAACTGAATGAATTATGTCATTGAGCATTACAAATGTGTGAATGCATTCTGTTGGTTCTGAGCGTGAATTCGAAGGCCTCCAACAGAAAGCCTAGGGTCACTGATTAGCAGCTTCTGGGCTGTAAAGAAGTCATCTGCAATGGACTCTAACACTGAAGAAGAGTCTCTTAAAATGTAAACTAATTATTCAGAGACTTGTCAAGAGATGTTTTGGGGGAAAAAAGGAAAATGGTTGCTGAATGAATAAGGTTCTTCTTATGAGTATGAAAATATGCTAGCAACTTCACCAGAAGATGAATAACAATGATGAAAGTAAATACTATACTAATTGTTATTTGCCTTTTGCTTATATATAATACATTTTCACTTAAATTTTCCACTTTCAATAAGATAATTTCTTTAATATATAACTGATTGGTTATATTTTTATAAGCTTTTTCACATAAATAAGCAGTAAGGGATAAATGTAAGAAATAAGAAATACATATAAATAAATAAATAAGAAATCATAGAAACTTCTCTAGTGAGGAAGGCAAGTTAAAAGCAAGAATTTGGGAGCTAGCTGGATTAGGAATCAAAGCCAGTTTCTGCCACTTGCTAGAGGTATGGTAAGTTAATCTCTCTAAGACTTTGGTCCGTTATTTTAAAAATAGAGGAAATAAGTATCTCATAAGTTTATTGTGTTTGGGATTAAATGGCTGTAGAGTGTTTTACCCAGAGTGAGCATTCAGTAAATTACAGCTACTCTGAAACATACTAATATTGAAATGTGAATAAAAGTCTTTGAGAGTCAGCGTAAGGTCTACCCTTTGCCTTTCTTTCTCCTATGTGGCTAGCTGTGCACTAATTGGTTCAGGATCTATTAGCCTGAGCCTCTGAGGCCAGGGTGGAGCAGAGCCCTCTGCTGTTGGGAGATGAACGTGTGGAATGAGTAAGAAATAACACTTTTGCTTGAAGCCACTGAAACGTGGGGGTGTTTGTTACTGCAGCCTAAGCAGCTTCTGCTGACTGATACAAGATGGAACCCAGAGGCTTCCATTGCTAGCCTGTCTAGGACCCAGGGAGAGATAGGTGATGAGGACAACACCCTGGACAAGGGGCATTAATGACTGTGACCAAAGGGAAGAAACAGTCACTCCAGCTGTGAGCATTAGACTATGTATGGAACCTTGTATGCTAAAGACATTGAAACAAGGAAAATACTACTAGCTGGAGACAGTATTTAATATACTGGCCTGGTTCCAGGAAAGTCTCAAGGGAGGTTAAAGTGGTCTGGAGACCTCCTGCATGTTTTAATAGCCACCTTCTCTTTTACCTGTCAAAACTGACAGGATGGAAATGTCATGTTAATGTCTGCAGAGGGAGGACCATAGGTTGGGTGACTGTGGCTTAAGACTCTCTGCCCAGCAGTGGGACACACCACCCATGCCTACTAGAGGAACCTGCCTCTCCCCTTTACCATGTCTGTCTCTCAGATTCACCCAGGGGTCTTCCAAAGAGAGTCTGATGTCTGTGTCTTGATTCCTGGAAAAATAGGCTGTCTACCAGGATGTATTTTCGGACACAAAAAGTGATTACTTTGTGTTCCCACAAAGCTTCTTCAGGCCCTTTGCCTCTCTTTCTAGGTTCCTGTATCCTCTGTAAAGAAGAAAGATCCAGCACCCCAGGGTGTTCTGATTCTGATAGAATATGGTGTCCTCGTCACTCCCACCAGATGAGTCAGTTACCTGCTCCTGCAGCATAGGCCTTTGTACATTGAAACCCTGGGGTGCCGGCATTTCACCACACCCAAGAAGTGGGTGAGTAATAAACAACCTTCCATACACTGAATTACCAATCTCCTGATGCAACCCTGGACAGAGCAGCATCATCTAAATAGTTAATGCTCTGATTCATTGTTTTCCTAGTTCTCTTCCATAGAACCCAGGTTCTAGAAGATGTACCTGGGTATCCTGCTGCAAAGAGATTCAAGATCAAAGCCTCTGGGGATATGTTATAGTCTACATTTCCCTTTAGTGGTTTCAACAGCTTGTTAGCATATTAAAGGCTCTGACAGGTCCTCAAATGAAAAATCTCTTTGACTCAAATAGGTGTAATTATGTTGGAACTTAACTATGTTTTTCTCAAATTTGTTTGAATATGACCATAAGCCATTTTTAGTACAGCAAAGTTATTAACATTCTGAGAAACAAAGACTCTTGACACGGACTTAAGAGTTACTGCCCTAATTTATTCCTCATGACTTGGGGCAACACAACCTCTGGTCTTGTCCAAAGATATAAATTTGTGAGGCTAGAGATGAAATTCATGGGCCATGTTAAATCCAGGTTGTTTGTATGAAGTCCCCCAGGGAGACAGCCCTTTCCAGCTGGGAAACCTCCAAGACAGGCAAAGGTGATTGTGAATTTCCAGGGTTCATTGGGCATTACCAACTGCTTCTTCAACATCTAGAAAAAAAAAAATTTTACTCTGTATGTTCCAGTAACTGATCATCTCAAACTCAGTAAGGATTTTACTCAATCAGTCCCAACCAAGGCCTTCTGGTGTTAAATATGCTGTGGTAGATAGAATAATGCTTTTCCTTCCCTGCCACCGCCAAGATGGCCACATTCTATTCCCTGGAATCTGTGAATATGTTACCTTGCATGGCAAAAGGGACTTTGCTGATGTGGTTAAATTAAGAATCTTGAGATGGGGAGATGTCCTGGGTGTGCCCATTGTAATCACATGGGTCCTTCCAAGAGGGAGACATAGGGTCAAAGATAGAAAAAGAGCTGTAACAAGAGGAACAGAGGTTGAGGTGATACAGAGGAAGGGGCCATTAGCCAAGAGCGATAATTTTTTTTTTTTTTATTGGAGGATAATTGCTTTGCAGTGTTGTGTTGGTTTTGCCTTACAACATCACAAATCAGCCATAACTATATAACTATGTAACTATATATGTATATATCCCCCTCCCCTTGTGCCTCCCTCCTGCCTCCCAAGGGCAATATATTTTGAGGAAAGTAGAAGGGGCTATTAGCCAAGAGGTGCAGGCAGCCTCTAGCCATTTGAAAAGACAAGAATAAACCTTCTTTCCTAGAGCTTTCCAGGAGGAATGCAATGCTGTCTGTGCCTTGATTTTAGCTTGATGAGACTTATTTTGGACTTTTGACCTCCAGAGCTATACATTTATATTGTTTCGAGCTACTAAGTTTGTGGTGATTTGTTATAGCAATAGTAGGAAACTGATACGATACCTTGATTCTGTCCTATCTCTAACTGGCCAAGGACCACAGAATCCAGCCTAGAGCACTCCACTCTAAAAGGAGATTATTCTGAGTTAAGAGGAGCCATCCCCTTACATTGTATCTTTTCTGCCTACTTTCTGGGAGCCAGAGGCCCTATGGGAGGCATCACCCAATAAGAGAGTAAGAGCTATCAGTTGTTGTATGGCTGCTTCCAGGCATAGAGGGACTGCTTCAAAGGGAGTGCTCAGACCCCCAGAAGCAAGCACAGTTGAGACAGACTAAGGAGCACAGGTCTAAGACTAAGGTCACAGAGTAAGGAGACCAGGAACTGTGCACAGAACGGAGATTGCTGGACACTGTCTTTTCACAAGTTCGGTATTGTCTTCTGCTGTACACCACGCAGCCGGTATCCTGAACAAGTCCCCCATCCTGGAAACTAGAGCCCATGTCAAGAAGCCATCCCATTCTAGGAATCCACATGACCATGGAAGGAAGTTCTGACCATGCATCTTGGACACAGCAAACAGAAGCACTAGGCAAGAGCAAATTAGAGAAGCAGTATCCGCACATATGGCGCCTGAGATTTAGGATCATTCAGAGGCAGCCCTAGGAGGCTGGGCATGCTGGGATGGCTTGTCCTTTAGAATCTGTCTCTCTGTAGGTAACTTCATGAAAATGATCATTTCCATGCCCCACATAGGATCTCCATCTCCATCAGCTCTGCTCCTTTTAAGAAAAGACCTTCCTGGTTTTCCAAGTCACTTCTTGTATCCTTAATGTTTGTTTGGGGTAGGAGGAGTAGAGAGCATTGTTTGCTTTTCATTTCATCTCTTGGTGAGCATCCTGGTTTTAGAAGATGCTTCCAAAGACTTACCTCATGAGGCTTGCCTAGCCACCTGCTTTTCCCCACAGATTATGGCCCTATGGAGTTTACCAACCAGGTCCCAGGGTCACAGCTTTCCTGCAGTGACTCCTAAGTCAGTGTAGTTAATTCACGCAGAAGGACAGGTGTGGTAACCCATCTCTCCCTTCATAGGGGAACCTAGTGGTTTTAGAGTCCTCTTCTAGGTACACCTGAGGACACCCAAAACCTGGTCCACCAGAACCAGGATCTCAGAAGATGCACATGGTATTGGATAGAAGGAATCAACCAGTTATTAGCAATTCCTCAAACATTTGTGCTCATTTGATCACATCTAATGCAGGTTCTCTAGCTAACAGTACAGACCCTCCCTCCCTGAGGCCTTTGGGATTGCAATGGGAGATTCCTAGGCAACTGCTCCAGGTACCTGGATTCCAGCCCAGGGTTCTCTAGCCCTTGCTCCTTCCCTGCCCTGGGTCTTCTCTCATTTGACCTCTTGGGCCCCAGTTTCACTTTCTGTTTGAATATGCAACTTTTGGTTTTTTGCTCATCAACTGACAAGGCAAAAAGCATTTACTTCTTCTCATTCATGGGCTCCACTGAAACTTGGCAGGGACATTCCCTGCCCCACCTGCCAGGGGAGGGAGCTAAGACAGGGATGGCAATGAAGTGTTTAGTAGTATTAGGAAAACCATTGAAACTGGAAACCTAATGGGGTTCCATGGTCTGAATGTATGTTCTCCCTGCCACCCTCCACCAATGTGTATGTTTAAATCCTAACCTCCAAGGTGGTGGGATTAGGAAGTGAGGCCTTCGGGAGGTGATTAGTTAATGAGGGCAGAACCTTCGTGAGTGGGATTAGTGCTCTCATAAGAGAGGCTCCAGAGACATCTTTTGCCCCCCTCCACTGTGTGAGAACACAGCAAGAAGTTGCCAGTCTGCAGCCCAGAGGAGGGACCCTCACCTGACCCATGCTGGCATCCTGATCTTGCACTTCACTCTCCAGAACAGTGAGAAGTAGATTTCTGTTGTTTATAAGCTACCCAGAGTATGGTATTTTATCATAACAGCCCAAACAGACTAAGACACCGGGTGAGAAGGAAAAAGTTAGAAATTTGGTTTCACTGGGTAAAAAGCAATAATAATTGCAGCATTCATGAAAATGTTTATCATCTATATTTAATAGCATAAAATGATTATGTATATTGGTAAATATGTATTGTATTAGCATATTGTCACTTTTGATTTCTCCAATTAACCCTCCATGAATTTACTCAACTTTCATAATTTATTGCTCATGTAGCAAGGTCATAATGTGTCCATCCTAGACAATTAATGGGTATATTCCTTGACCTTAGGAGCTATCAGTTCTATGCCTTGACATTGAGCCTGGAGATGTAGGGCAGAGGTGGTTTGGTGGTTTCTCAGCCCAAGGTTGAGTAAACAGATGTCCCGGAGTTGATCTTCCCCAGAATAATTGCATACAATGAGCACAAATGTTTAATTAATCAGGAATCTTGTGCTTATTATCTTTTCACTGGGTTTCCACTGATAATGACCCAGAGGAAAATTCTTTTCCTTTGTGTGAATGATATTTTATTTAAGGGTTTTCATTTCATCATCTGATTTCCTCCCCTTTTCTAGTGAGGGAGAAAGACCCTGAATGAATGAATACATGTGCCACCAACAAAAGACAGGCACACCCAGGCTGGGGACTGTGGGGCGGCCTCAGTGTAGCTGGAGGCGGGGGGCATTTTCACTGTACGAGTCAACCTCAAAACTATGCTGAAGTCAGAATAATTTAACATTTTATGTTCAGTTGATGCAAACTTCCTTTCCCCAAATCAAAGTTGGGAGAAAGAAAAGGGAGTTAAGGAGAGGTTTGACACATAAGAAAATGCGAAGACAGTTGTGTACGAAATGAGGTTTGAGTTTTCAGAACTGAAGGTTTGCAGTCCAGGCCGGCTCACTAATGAAGGACCTGCTCCTCTAACCTGGTGCACAACACAAAACATTAATCAGGACATTGTTTGCATTAAAGGGCTGTGTTTTCCAGAGGGTAATCATCAGGGAAATCCAGTCAAGGGCGAACAAGGACGGCAGCCCTGATTAATTAAACATCTGCACTGGGGCTAAAAGCAAGACTTACCCTGTTGGTTGTTATAAGAGCTATTGCTATTAATGCCACCCGTGGAATTGGGAGATGTTGTTTGCTAAAATCTACTCTGTACAGAGGGCTCGGTGTTCAAGGCATATCAAGTTATGTCCTGATGTTATTTTGGCTTCTCCCTGTGGCACTGGGTGGAAGGGACTGTGGGCAGGGTAACGGTGTACATAGCTTCTTTTCAAGGAGAAAGCGTTTGAGCTAGCCATGAAGCACAGGCCGTAGTTGGAAATGTGGATTTGGGAGAAGACTACCCTGGGAAGGGCATTCCGGGGAGGGGGACTAGTGTGAGCAAAGGCAGGATGTCTGGAATTGTACAGAGCATGTCTTTATAACTATACAGTCTGGTCTGGAGGCCAGGGGCCATAAGTGTGGGAATCTGTGTTGCAAAGTAAGGCCAAATAGAGCCTGAAGAGCTAGAGGTTTGTTCTGAAAGTCATGGGAACTCCTGGAAATTCTCCCATGGAGGCTGGCATGACCAGAATAGTGTTTGTAGAAGATGACTTAAAGAAGTGGGCAGGGAAGAATGGATGACTGGGTAAGAGAGAGACCAAGACAGGAGGGACCTGGTTAGGGTTGTGCCCAATTACAGACCCTATTCCAAAGATAAGGATTGTCACAGATAGAGTCTAAGGCAAACAAAATTCCAGACATCCCTATTTGCCGTGTTCTCAGACTAAAAAGGATTTGTTGTTTATTTGAAATCCAAATTTTTTTTCTGGCTTTATTAAGATATAATTGACATATAACCTTGTATAGTTCTAAGGTGCATGACTGTTGATTTGATACATTTATAACAAAACAATTTTACCACCATAGTATTAGCTTCTACCTCCATCTGGTCATGTAGTTACCATTCCTTTTTTGTAATGAGAACACTTAAGATCCACTCTCAGCACCATTCAAGTATATAATGCAGTATGTTGTATTATTATATATAATCATCATGCTGTACATTAGATCCCCCTATTTGCTAATCTTATAACTGGACGTTTATATCCTTGGGCCAGTATCTCCCCATTTCCCGTCCTCCCCCAGCCCCTTGGTGGTCGGCCTCCCATATGTTTATTTGTGAAATCCAGCAGCCCCAGCCACTGTCAGTGACCTGGTGTGGCAGCTCTGAGTATGTACCTCTCAGATCTGCAGCGGCAGGGAGTCACTAATTGGCCACGGCCTCAGCTCCTGTACTCTGAAGCTGCTGCAGTTGTGCTGAAGTCATACTTCCCATGGTCTGCTCCCGGCCAATGACTGAGTTTGGCAGGGATGTCAAAACACGGGACTCCTCTGATGGTGACTTTGGCTCCAGGACCTCCTGAAGGCTGTGCTGCACTGCAGTCCACAATGCTTGTACCCAACCTTCCTTTTATCTCTCTCCTTTTCAAGGGGTCAGACCCTTGGTCAACTCTCCCATCCCCTTCTGGCCCCTTCCACATGTTCTCTCATAGATCTTTGCACTAGTAAAGCTTTGCACATCTAATCCCCACCTGACGTCTTCTCCTTGTAGGTTATACCTGTCTTGGTATTAGTCTTAGATTAATATAATCAGTGACAAACAGAAGTTGTGGGCTAGGAAACAGAAGCTGGCTATGAAAAGTTCAAGGTTCATAGTTGTAGAACATGAACCAGTGAAGATTACAAGACAAGCGTTGGCAAAGGAGAGGACAGAGGATTTGAAGGGGAAATTTTTCTGGTATGGGTTAGTTTTATTTAGCTCTAATGAAGACTGCATAATGAAAATCATGCAGAATGCATTTTACAATGCCTATATTCATAAGCACAGATTCTTCTTTTGATCTTGGGTCCCATTCAGGCACCTATGCTGCTGATGCTCAGTTCTGATTGAAGAATCTTATTTTACAGGACCTGGATCAAGGGTGATAAATTGATTCTGTTTCCAAAAGAACTCTTATAAATTGGTGGTAACTTTGGAGGGATGTGCTATGAGGGGCTCTGTAGTCATGTCTGGGCTCAGGGGAAGGAGCACTGGGATTGATTAGTGTGGTCTGTTATGGTTGAGGGAGCTGGGGTATCAGATGAGTGCTATGCTTTTGTCAGTCCTGCCCACGTTGGCGGGGTTCCTATAGGTCACATCCTGTGCCTGAAAGAAGGCTGTTGGGATCATCTAGCAAAGAAGCAAGAGGGCCTGAAATAGAGATGAGGCATCCAGGGTTGGAGAGGAAAAGATAGGAAAAGATTTATGAAGCTAGAACAGGAAAGACTTGGGGAGCAAGCACAAAGGAAAAGAGATGGAAGAATCAGATTAGATTCTAGGGTTTCAGGGACTGGAGAGGTGTGTGTATGTATGTCTGTTTAATCAGGCAATAAGCTCCTTGACAGTTGAGACTAGTCATGTAAGTTACTCTATGGATGCCTCATAGTGGTAGTGCAGGTAGACTCAGCAACATGATCAGTATGACTTCTGTAGCCATTTTACTGTGTGTGTTTTTATATGGATGAAATGTTTGGATGACTAGATCCCTTCCATTCCCTTAAATTTATTCAGTTGCATTCATCCAAATGCACAGATTCTAATTTAGATATATAAAATTTTGAAAAAATGTACATATGTATATGGTAATTTCATCTGTTCCAAAGTCACATCAAGAAAAACAAGTTTAGAGTCCACTATGCATGTGTGCATGCTAAGTTGCTTCAGTGGTGTCCAACTCTTTGTGACCCCATGAACTGTATCTTGCCAGGCTCGTCTGTCCATGGAATTCTTCAGGCAAAAATACCGGAGTGGGTGGCCTTGCCCTCCTCCAGGGGATCTGCCCCACTGAGGGTTCAGACCCGCGTCTCTTATGTCTCCTGCAGTGGCAGGTGAATTCTTTACCACAAGTGCCACCTGGGAAGCTCAGAGTCCACTATAGACAGATAGTATTTGATTTCTCCTTACTGGAAATTGCGTGTATTTTGCAAGTGAGTTTAGATTATGAATATGAACAACACTTGATATTCAAGAGCAGCAATTTGCATGATTAAGGGCAAAAGAACAACTGTCTGGCCCTGCCTCACATGGGAGGCCCCATGCCTGGTCAGGCACGCACCCACAGGGGGCGGAGAGGGTGACAGGGCTCTGGGTTCACCACCGCAGAATTCAGAGGACTGACTCACTTCCCTTCCTGAGATGCCAACCGTGGTTTGTGGTGGTGCCTCACCGCACTGGCCAGACCCTTGCCTCTCCTGCTGTTCCTAGTCCATGTGATCCTGTCCCCAGGTGCCAGCTCTTGGCTTTCCATCTTAGGGACGCATACATTTTTTTCAAGAGGGTGGAGGGAAAATCAACATCAAGATGAATGACCTTTAAAGCAGGGAAAGAATGAAAATACTGGAAACTTCTGCCCATGTTTCAACTTTCAGGGGCATAAGAGTACACTGGAGACAAGGACGGAACCAAGTCTAGTTTTGAGGCCAGAACCTTGAGTTGAAGCGATTGTTTAGAGAACTCACCTAGTGCAACATGGCTGTGAGAGTCGTTGCTAAAATCTGCCCACTTTCTCCTCTTTTTTTTTTTTTTTTTTAAATGGTGGTGGAGGCCTAGCTTTAAAATGAATTTGACTTTAAGAGAATTCATTTTAAAAAAAGGTTCCTCGGCCTGCTTTTATAAAAGTGATTTCTCCCAACTGGAACACACTCACACATGTTCCACATATGTGGTCATTCCATTGTATAACATGCTCCTTCTGAATCCCACACAAAAGTAAATCACTAATCTAATTTTAAGTAGCATGGGAAATTTCTAGTGAATAGCGAATTCAATAGTTCACACCAGAAAAGCTTTTACAAATGTCCAGGACAAATATAATAATAAGTGTTAGGGTGTACTTACCCAGACGGGCATACCCACTCTTCATCGTGTATGTTGGTGAAAGTCTAGCCTAGCTCCATTCACAGTGTTTGTTGTGATATGCTGAATTACTCGAATCTGTAATACATTGATGTCTATCTAAAACACTCAAGTTGTTCTTTGCCAGAGAGCTGCTCTCTCAACTGGATCTGTACGGGGCTTCGGGGAAATGGGACGGCCAGTTAAGTTAATCACAGGTGTGAATTCCTTATGGGCCCCCAGAGGACAACCCATAGAATGTGTTTCTCAGCTGCAGGAGGTACCCTGAATTCTAATAGGTAACCACTTCCTGAGGGGCGGGTGCAATCCCTGGCTGCCAAACAGGACCATTTTTGTAGCAGCTCAATTAGGTGAAACATGTTTAGGCGGAATAGATGCCATGACTGTGATCATGCCCTCAACCCCTGGGTTGGGTGAGGATGTGGCAACTCGCAAGGGCTGGGCTAGAGAGGCAGCGTAGAGAACCGGGTGGGGACTGAGCATGCCCTTGGTCAGCTCGCATGGCTTCCTCTCCAGCAGGGGGAACTTGGCCAAGGCCGCTCAGTTCACAAGATGGCGCCAAACGGGCCCCCAGAGAAACATTATCAAAGGCCTTTTTGTCTCAGAATGCATCAGGGCTGAGGAAGGGAATGTTATACATGGCATGCATGGATGGGCTTTCAACCCACCCAAGTCCAAACCTCATTTTCTCTCTGGGAGAGAGGAAGGTGGCAGGAGAAGAAGCCAAAAGCCCAAGATGTTGCCAGCATTCAAGTGGGAAGGGCCCTCCTCTGGAATGAGCACACTGGCAGAGGAATGAATTGTAGAAATGCTGTGGTGAACGAGACACCGAGATTTATTTTAAAATGAAAGATTTATGAAAATGGCCTGGTACCAGAGGAAAAAGAGTCTTGAGAGTTGAAAGAGATGATGGTTTGTGAGCGGGGATGGCGTGGAACACTGGAGAGTGATGTGCAGGGAGGAGGAGGCGAGAGGCTGAGAAGAGAGTTCCTGGGAGGGTGCTGTATGTGGGGGTAGAGGGGCTCAGGTTGCCAGTCTGGAAGCTGTCTTCTCACCCACCCATCCATGTTAGTTCTGGGGCCTGGGAATTGCTTTCTTCATCTGTCGGGGGAAGGGGGTACTGAGACCCATTGCTGCAAGGCGTGGGAGTCCATGCTGGCTCCAGGAAGCGGACAGGGAGTGTATTGTGAGGGTAGAGAGTCGCTTCTGGAACCTAGTAGAGGGAAGGGTGAGAATCAGGGCAATGGCTGGGCTGCAGCCGAGCAGGGACCGAGGGATAGGCTGTCAAGAGCTGGATCCCAGCTGTAAGAAAACTCTGAAAGTTTTCTCTCTTGATGCCGATGCCGTCCTGCCCCAGATGCCGCCTTCCCAGAAGGGCCCTTCCAGTGTCACGTTCTCAGCTGTTGGCCAGAGGAGGGCACCCAAACCATGGGCAATGGCACGAACGTTCTCCAGGAGAAAACTGAGGTGCTGTTTTCAGAACAAGAGGGCTTAGGAGGTGGGCAAGCAGGAACACAAGCGCTCTCCCACTGTGCAGGGCTAGGACAGAACCAGCTCAAGGTGATGGCTCGGGTGCCAGGGCATTGTGGACGGGAAGGGGTTGGTATGCATCTGATGTGTTCCCTCATTTATTTCTCACAAGTGCCCTGAGAGAGAGGAAACCAGGTGGGGTCTCAGGAAACGTCCTGGGGCTCACAACGCCCTGGGCGGACATCCAGTCGGGGCCCCACAGCAAGAGCGCTTTCTGCTTCTCTGGTGCCCACACAGGGAGCTCCAGTGGGGAGGGGAGTGCCATGGTATTTTCCAGCCCAAAGCTGCCCAGATTTCTGAATCCTCCACCTACACACAATAGAGTCTTTTCACCTGAGCTTCTTAATAGAAATTTGAAGTCTGAGTCTGAGTGCTTATTCCGTATCCCAAATATTTACAGAGGTGCTAGAAGCAAGGGAACTGCTACCCAGCAACATTTTCTGGAGAGAATTACCTGGGGAAAGGAAGGTGAAACGTGCCAGGCTCAGTCCCCGCCGCCCACCCCCCATCTTGGGCCAGGGCAGAGAGTGTCGTTTTTTGCAGTGAGATGCATGGTTCCAGTTGTTATGCTGCTGGGTTCCCACTGCCAGCCCGTCTATGAGCCCCTGCGACGAAGAGATGCAAAGATTTAACGGTTTCCAGAGGGAGGCTACCTAATTTGACACACATTTGACACACACACATTTGACCCATTCCGCACATTCCTGGGCTTGAATAACACCACCTGTAAGCTGGTGAGATGGCGTTTCCACGGGTGCTAACCAGGAAGCTGCCCTTTTCACCCCGCTGTGGGAAGGGAGCTCTCACACACATTTTTTTCCACAGTAATTTGATTTCATCTGAGAACAACTGCAGGAGCTACTGTTGGGAATGCACCCCTAGGTTCAGCGTGGAGGTCATTGTCAGTGTTAGATGTTCCAGTCTGTGACAGAGTTGAGTTCTCTTGAATTCCTCCAGGAAGCCTCCTGTCATGAGTTCTGTGGCTCAGAACGGGCAGGGGGCCAGCACATCACCATTGTGATGGCGTTCACCCCCAGGCTGGGGCACCAGGTGGTCTGAGTGTTTTGAAAAGCCAAAACTTTGCCTAGCAAATCTTCCCTGGACCCTGGATTGGCACTAATCTTTTTCACGCTATCGGTGTCGTTCTCCGGAATTTTACACAGCGTGCTCCATCCAGTTTCAAGTTTCTGAGGGACCAAAGGTTAGTTTGGGAAATGAGGTCTAATCTTCATCCTCCCCAAGCCACCCTTAATAGACACCGTTTGAGTAGAAGAAGCATAGAATACTTGGTATGCAAATAGAGTTTCAGATCAAGTCTGTTAGTCCAATCTTTCAACCAGATGGCTACCCCTAAGACTTTTTCTGAAGAAATTTTGGAGACTCCATTTGTAGACTGAATCTAATAAGTAGCATACTTAGAAAAAGAAATCCCAGACAAATCATTCTGTAAGGGAACTGCTTTCTTAGCTCCCCAGCTTTGACTGCAGCTCTTAGCTAATCCACATATCTAACAATAATAGCGTTTGGAGAGATCCTTCATCTTGGGTGTTAAAAAAACCAAACAGAACATATGAAGAAGGAACCCACAGGATGATTTGAACTACATATATTTTAACACATAATTAACATGGGTATTGTATATACAGAAATATTAACACGGGTTGTCCCTTTAAACTTTTCCAGTTCCTCCCCCTTAAATCCCTTGTGCAGATGTGTTGAAGATAAATGCCTTCGCTTTATCTGGCAATATCCAAGTTCACAGTGACCCACCCCTGCTGGGAGAGTCTGTGTGGGTCGTCACCACCCATGATGGCACCCTTATTTATGAACTGAAGAACATTCTCTGTCTTGGCCTATGTGCTAAGTCCACTCCAAGTTCTGAGCCTTTTAGAAGATTGCTTTCTTCTAGCATTCTTTGCTCACTGCCTGCCTTGATTTACTCATTTCTCTGGGAAAGATTTGGACTTCCCTGGTGGCTCAGCTGTTAAAGAATCCGCCTCCCCAGGGAGACCTGGGTTTGATGTCTGGGTTGGGAAGATCCCCTGGAGAAGGGAATGGCTATGCACTCCAGTATTCTGGCCTGGAGAATTCCATAGACTGTATTGTCCATGGGGTTGCAAAGAGCTGGACACTTTCTTCTTTCAGTGAAAGAGCGACTTTCACTCCCTGGGAAAGATTACCTTTCTCTTGGCCGTGGCCTTGAAGCTTTCTGTCTCTCTCTGAATATTTTCTGCCCTGCTGCCTCTGTGAGCTGCATTATATCCTTATTCAAGGGTCGAGGAAATGTTTGATGTTTTATTCCAAAAAATATTGAATATCTACTATGTAAGGCATTGAGCGAGGTGCTATGTGGAAAAGTAACTTCCAAATTTAGTCTGAGTGGAAAACAAATCCCACTCCCCTGCAGAACATGTGCACCGTGCTCTTTCCTAAGAGGCACTATCAGTGCCCTGCCTGGTTACAACCACTCAGACTCTCACACTTAACAATTTTATGCCCACAGTGGAGGCTACACAATCAGTGACAGCAGAGCTTACACAAGACAGGTTTTGGAGAAAAGTTCTTGGTCATAGAGATGCTAATTATTTCCTCCAATGGGTATTTCCTTCTTTCCTCTAGGACTTCTTGCTAGAGAAGTTCTCTCTTCAAAACAGCCCCAAAGGGAGTTCCTTAAATGTTGTGAGACCTTCACTGTCTACAGCTGGTTACATTGGATGTGGATTTCTGACCCAAGGTGAGCCAGCCACGTTTATCCTAAGGACATAGTGTGTGCGTGGTCAGTTGCTCATAGTGTCAACTCTTTGTGACCCCATGAACTGTAACCCTCCAGGTTCCTCTGTACATGGGATTTTCCCAGCAAGACTACTGGAGCAGGTTGCCATTTCCTTCTCCAGGGTCTCTGCCTGACCCAATGGTTGAACCCATGTTTCTGGTGTCTCCTGCATTGGCAGGTGGATTATTTACCACAGAGCCACCTGGGGGGCCCAATAGACAACATTAATTTTCTTGGGAAGTTGAACTGGAAAGGCAAGTAATTGTAAATGCTGAGACCTACATGTTGCAGCCTCCATATTGGGTCAAAGGCAGGCATTGACAGGGAAGCTATCAGCACAGGGAGGAAAGGGAATTTGTTTGTCTTAACCTGAGATCTGGGTACAAAGAAGTATGTTTCAGTTATGAGTCAAGAATTCTCAACCAAGAACCTAATGCCTTATTTGGATTTTAGGTTTGAATTTATGCTGTATACGTCGTCTAAAGGTATTTGAGATGAGATTGTAACATGAAAATGTGATTCTAGACTATGACGTCACACAGTTATGAACCAACAACACTGTCCATTGAGTCACACCCTCAGTGGAGACCACACAGGATTCCCATAAAGAAAGTGATCCTGAAGACAAGCTTACTCTCCAAAATTACAAAACATACTAGGAAACAATCCTCATGAAAGAGAGTCAACAGATAGAACATACTTAGAATCAGATTTCCAGTAACTTCAGATAGTAGATCTATCGTATACGGACTGTTGTTGTTTAGTCACTAAGTCATGTCTCACTCTTTTGCAATCCCATGGTCTACTGCCTGCCAGGCTCCTCTGTCAGTGGGATTCTCCAGGCAAGAATGCTGAAGTGGGTTGCCATTTCCTTCTCCAAGGGATTTTCCTGACCCAGGGATTGAACCCACATCTCTTATATCTCCTGCATTGGCAGGTGGGTTCTTTACCATCAGTGCCCCCTGGGAAGCCCACCAAGGACTATAAGTCTGTTTAAAATGATTAGAGACATAAAGTAAGGAATTGAAAACCCAATATACAAGGTACAGTACCATGTAAAAAGAAAAAAACAGATTTGGAAAAGAAACAAATATTCCAGAATTAGCAATAATAGTCATTAATTTTAATGAATTAGATATGGCTAAAGAGAAAATTAATATGCTGGAAGAGAGGTATGATTCCCACTCAGAACACATCACAAAGATATAAACATATTAAAGAATAATTAAAGATAAGGGTGATAGAATGAGATAGAATAAGAATTTCAGGGGAACATAGTAGAGAACAAAGAAAAGAAATAGTCAAAGACAAAGAAGGCCAAGAATATTCTGTAATAGTTTAAAGGTAAGGATCATAAGATTCAGGAAGCTACATCAAGTCATGAGTTGAGTAAATGAGTAAATCCAAACCTTAAGTTCACTATCATAAAAATGTAGAACACCAAAGCCAAAAAGTTCTCAATGCAGCCATAGAGAAAAGGCATATTTCCTATAAAGGATTTATGATTACATAGGCAGCAGACTTCTCAACAATAACAACAGAAACCAAAAATCAATAAGATAATATACCCAAAATTTTCAGAGAAAATAACCATCACTTCCTCATCCACTTAACTTATTATTCAACAACAATGTTTTGTTGCTGTTGTTTTTAAGTTACCAAAGACTCTCAAGAAGAAGCTTCTAAAGGATTTATTTCAAGTAGAAGAAAATTAAAGCCAAAGAGAATTCATGAGATTGAAGAAGAGGTGCTAAATTTAGACAAGCATCGTCTGTAGAAAATAGCAATAATATTGACAAATTTTAAGTTACCAAATTATGTGGAACTGAAATATTGGACCACAACATGAAAGAATGGTGGGAAATGCTTGGATCTCTGAAGATTGGTAGGTAAGTAGAGATGCTGACTTATTTTATAATTTTAAAGTCAAGTATGTTTGTTAATTGCTCAGTCATGTCTGAGTCTTTGTGACTCCACGGACTGCAGCTTACCAGGGTCATCTGTCCATGGAATTCTCCAGGCAAGAATATTGGAGTGGGTTGCCATTCCATTCTTCAGGGAATGTCAAGCATATGTGATAAAAATGTAAGGATCATTCATGTCTAAAAATGTTGTATGTGTATACAAACATGAAAATGAGATGATAATTTCCAAAGTGGTAGAACAGGCAAAGAGGGGACAAAGAAAACTTGATCATTCCATTAAGAGACAGGAAAAAAGAAAGCAAAGATCATATACAGAAAGATAAATACAAAGCCTAAAATAAGATGGCAGAAATAAATCCTAAATAAATATAAATGGACTAAATGTGTCACTTAAAACACAGAGATTATTAACGTGGTTGAAAAAAATCTAGGTAGTTGGTAAGACACTCCTCTAAAATACAAGGGCAGAGAAAAAAAACAAGGACAAAGAATTGAAAAAGAACTGTTAATTGAAAAACAGGGATAAGTAGATTTATATTTATACCAGACTTTAGAGCAATATTCATGATTAGTATTAAAGATTGTTATAAAATAGAACAATTCTAGTATGAACCTAATAGCCTCAAATAAAAGGCAATGATTGAATTCCCAGTTGTCAAACATACAATCATAATAGAAGATTTTTTATCACATCTCTTGAGACAGGTAAAACAATTTTAAAAATTATTAAGGAAGATTTGAATAAGTCATTTTTGGAATGATAGTGACAATTGACCAAATATTCCTTCTGATTCCAGCTCAAAAATGTTTAGGGTCCTTCTATCTGAAATTTATTTGGGAAGGCAAGCTTTCTCCAGACACTCTTTTATGGGAAGGAAGGGGCTGGATTCTCCAGCGTTCACGCTAACCTGTGCAGTACTCCCTGGTGTGGATGAGGCCCTCTCCAGCCTGGCCTCAGGGACGGGTGATTTTGGCATGTGAATACTGCTGACTCTTCTGTCACTTGGCCATGATTTTTTTTCCTTCTGCTTTTTAAATTAGTGCAAGCTAGTATGGCCTCATGATTCTTTGTGCACAGCTGAGGCAGCAGAAAGTTACATGCATTAGTTAAACTGCTGTCACAAAGACACTGAAAAATATGGTGGTCAGATGAGATTGCTTATTTCTCCCATGGACTGTAGCCCACCAGGCTCCTCTGTCCATGGGATTCTCCAGGCAAGGATACTGGAGTGGATTGCCATTTCCTCTTCTAGGGGATGTTCCTGATCCAGGGGTTGAACCCAGACCGCCTGCATTGCAAGTGGATTCTTTATCATCTGAGCCACCAGGGAAGCCCTTCTCTCTCATGGAACAGTCCAGATAGAGTGCTGGGCACCTTGGTGGCCAGGTATAAAGTCGTCCGACTTTCTTCTCTTATCCTGTCCTCGTCTTCATCCCCACATCTGCATTCCAGCCCATGGGCAGTGCCAGTAGCTCCTTTTAGAAGATTGACCCAGGATTTGCCCATACTACTTCCACTCACCTTCCTGTCTCTGTAACTTAGTCGTGTGACCACTTGGAGCTGCATGGGAGCTGGGAATCATTGTCCCCAGCTGGGTAGCCATCTTCCTTGGTCCTCAATAACTCTGTGTGTGTGTGTGTGTGTGAGTGTGTGTGTGTGTGAGTGTGTGTTGTAAGGAGGGGCAGGTGGTCATTCTGTTGCTGGAAGGAAGAAGATGGGACTGGATAGCAGAAAGTAATTAGCAGTGTCAGCCACAGCATAAACCTTTATTTCTAATCATAGCCCCACTCATTACCTGTGAGAGATGTTGGAACCACTAAGAACCTCATTTTGCTGTTAGAAAATCTTGTCTCACAGAGTTGTTATTAATAGCAATCAAGATGAAGAGGGAGAAAGAGAGCACTCCCAGGACTCTTGTGGATCCCGGCTCTGTCATCACTCCCCTGTCCACGGGCACAGTGGGCCTGCCTCTGGCTGCTCTTTCTTGAGCCCCTCTTTCCCTTCCCTGATCCTCCGTTGCCCTCCTCACCTCCTCAACGCAAGGCTTCTGTAGATTGATGGACTGTCACCTGGAAGGTGGGGGCAGACCCCAGATCCCTGTGTTCTGGAAGGAAAAAAGGATTAACCAGCCCCCTGAGTTATCTCTGGGCTGGAGCTCGTCTGGGTTCCTGCTCTTCAGCTCTGGCTGGGACAGCCCACTGCAGAGAGAAAGGCAGGCGGCTGCAAAGCTTTGGTCGCGCTGCCCCGTGTGTGACCTGCCAGGTTTCTTTGCTATCCTCTGTACCCAGTGGTGCAGGTCACACGCTGAGCTCCTCCCAGGAATCTGATTGTTTGCAGTTGTAAAGTGCAGGAGCTTGGATCTGTCCGAGCAGAGGGTTAAATCATAGACTGTTTTACAAGGGCAGCTATAGGGAATGTCTTGTTTTCTCCTTATATGGCTATTTTTCTCAGTCCAGAATCCCAGGGTGTATTTTACGTGGTTGAAATACACAAATGGAGTCATAGTCTTAGCCAAACAGGCTATGTGGCTTTAAAATTAACAAGCCTCACTCTGCTTCGGAACCCCAAACACACATTCACATGCATGGTTTCTGCTGGGACTGTGGAAAGATACTTCTTCCTTTTTAGCCAAAAATATTTGATGGCGTAGATTTCTGCAATTCCATCGCTTCATACATGAGAAATATTTCTTTTGATCGGAGTAGTTTGCAAGTATGTGGGTCAAATTTAAGCATCGAGTTTTTAATGAGTGGCTACTGTGTGTGAAGTGCTACATGAGCTAGCTCTGGGGTAGAACAGGGCACCAAACATCAAAATGGGGATGGGAAAGATGTTTAATGATGGTTCAAGCTGGACACTAGGAGAAGCATCAGAAAGCAGCACGCAGTGAGTAAGAAGACAAGCTTGCCACAGGCTGTCAGGGAAAGGAGATGTCTGTTCATGCTGGCATGGTGAGGGCAGGCTTCATGGAAGGAGTGGAGCTTTGAACTAGATGGGTTGGTTTTGGTCATGGGGTGTCAGTGAGGCATTCTGGGTGAGGGGAGACCAGAAGGAAAATGCAGAGGAAGGAAAATGCAGGATCGTTTAAAAGAAGAGTAGTTAATCCAGGAAATGGTTCATGTAGGAGAAAGGGAAGTTCAGAGGGGAAACCCCGGTTGAGGCTGGAAGTGGTTTGGGAAATCAGGCTGAGAAGCTGCTATATTTATTGTGTGATCAAGAGGAGGTGTTGAAGGCTCTCAGGTATTTATTTTGTCCTGAACCAGTCTGGGCACCAGGATTCTCAACAGTTTATGCTTCCAAAACTTGTTTTTTTTTTTTTTGGCTACCTCAGTGAAAATGACTTAATCAAAAATTTAAGATTGGATTATTTAAATATGATTTGGGGGTGTTAAAATATGACTCCTTACTGAAATTTCTTAATTGGTGATTTCACACATGAGAAATGCAGAGTTTATTACTGAGTAGAATTCTTGGCCACACCTTCTGGAACACAAACTATGAAGTCAGTCAGGTTTTGCAAGGAACAGTGGATTGACCAACTTTCATTCTTTGTGGGCAAAGGGGTAAGTGTTGGAGGAAAAAACCTGGCACTGGATTCAGATCCCAAAACACAACATTTTGAGCAAATTTGGATGAAAATTTGCATTTCAAGGCCAGTTTGGAGACGAAGTTTAGCATGGGAATTATGTCCCCAAAAGGCCACTTTTTGAGTCTCATTCAATCTTCAATTGATTTTTCTTTCAGAGGTAGAGCTGGGATTATTATGTCTATTATGAATGTAAGGAAACTCTCAAAAAGTTTTAATGACTTTCCCAGATTCACACGGTTAGTTCGTGGTGGAACCAGACTCTCAGGAGCTTGGAGGGGTCTAAGCAGTGTCCTTGGAGCTGTGAGTTGGCAGGGCGTAGGCTCCAGAGTATCAGGCATGGATGTACTGTCAGGAAGGCAACACAGGTAGCCAGAGAGACTGTCCCAGCCATGCAGGTGGGAGGTGATGACAAGATAACTGGAGGTGAGGCAAGAAAATGACATCATGAGGGTTTTGACAGGAGAGAAGAATGACACCACCAACTCAAATGAGAGTTTTCAGAGGCCAAGTGGTGTGGCACTGGCAGGGAAGGGCAGCAGGCCAGCTGGAGCAAAGACGCTGAGGCGTTGAAGGCAATTGGGTCCCTGGGACCTTGAATAAGTTACTTAATATTTCTGAACCTCAACTGCTCCTGTGCAAAATGAATTGAATTATAACCCTCTATGGCGAGATATCAGGATGATTAGATGGGAAGATGGCGGGAAATTTTCTAGCCCAGTCCCTGAGACATGGCTATATTCAATACAGATTTTTTAAAATATATGCTATTAAGAACTATCAAGCTGGTAAACTAGAAATGATACAGAGACATGCAGTTTGTCTAGGCATGAGGATGGTGTTGGGGTTTACATCTAAGAATGAAAGAGAGTCTCTTTTTGGTATTGTTTATCATAGATCATTGAAGATCAGGCAGAAGAAGCATGTACACACACACTTATTGGGTAAAATGGAGTGGCTGTCTCCTGCTGAGGACATGTTGCAGGAGAGCAAAGTGGACCATGGCAAAGGCTTGCACTGGTAGATATCTGTTTGGGGATTGTCAAGCCGAATTTGTTGATGATGACATTTTCAAGTTTTGAAAGCTTTTCCTAAAATATTTAGTGCTTGTAAGAAAGAGTGCCAGGCTTCCAGGTTACTTGCACAGGTATTGGCTGGGTGTTAAGTCAGGGAAGTGCAATAATCCCAAATCATGTCTCATGTAAGATCAGTGTTAAAATACAGAAGGTCACGGAATGGTGAAGCCAGAGAGCTTGGGGAGGAAAATTAGGATATATGGGTTCCATATAATTGTTCCATTTGGGGAGCCAGTATTCATATCACCATGTTGTTATTAAATGCCATCAATGTATCCTTAAATTTCATATCTTGGTTGACTCTCTTGTTTGTTTTGACTGAAGGATTCATATTGGTAGGCTACAATACCAGCATATATTTAGGGTATTGAAGAGCAATAGACGTATTGGTTTGCAAGAGCACAGAATTATGGGGATGAGTACTGAAGTGTGTAGAACCTGGCTAGTTACAAAGATGCTAGCAGATCTAATAAAATTATTTTTTGATTGCCCCATTTGCTTGAGCTCTTCCAGAGTCACATTCTTGCTAATTTTTTCCTTCATGAATTCTCTTTTTTTGGATTATGAATTTTTAAATTGATGTATAGTTGATTTACAGTGTTGTATTAATTTCTGCTGTATAGCAAAGTGATTCAGTTAGACATATATATTGTTGTTTTAATCACTGAATTGTTTCTGACTCTTCACTACCCCGTGGACTGTAGCCCGTCAGGCTCCTCTGTCCATGGGGTTTTCCAGGCAAGAATACTAGAGTGAGTTGCCATTTCCTTCTCAAGGGGATCTTCCTGACCTAGGGATTGAACCTGTGTCTCCTGCTTTGGCAGGCAGATTCTTATCACTGAGCCACCACATTCTTTTTTTATATAAAGTATTTTCGATTATGGTTTATCATAGGATATTGAATATAGCTCTTTGTCCTATACAGTCAACCTTGTTGTTTATCCATTCTGTATGTAAAACCTTATATATGCTAACAAACCTCCCACTCCATCCCTCCCCCAGCTGTCTCTCCCTTGGCAATGACCAGCCTGTTCTCTATGCCTGGGATTCTGTTTCATAGATAGTTTCATTTGTGTCATATTGTAGATTCCACCTGTAAGTGATATCATGGTATTTGTCTTTCTCTTTATGACTTACTTCACTTAGTATGATAATCTCTAGTTGCATTCATGTTGCTGCAAATGGCGTTATTTCATTCTTTTTTGTGGCTGACTAGTATTCTACTGTTGGAGAAGGCAATGGCACCCCACTCCAGTACTCTTGCCTGGAAAATCCCACGGACGGAGGAGCCTGGTAGACTCCAGTCCATGGGGTCGCTAAGGGTCGAGCACGACTGAGCGACTTCACTTTCACTTTTCACTTTCCTGCATTGGAGAAGGAAATGGCAACCCACTCCAGTGTTCTTGCCTGGAGAATCCCAGGGACGGGGGAGCCTGGTGGGCTGCCGTCTATGGGGTCGCACAGAGTTGGACACGACTGAAGCGACTTAGCAGCAGCAGCAGCAGTAGTATTCTACTGTATACATGTACCACATCTCCTTCATCCATTCCTCTGTAAATGGACATTAGGTTGTTTTCATGTCTTCACTATTGTGACTAGTGCTGCTATGAACATAGGGGTGGCTGTATGTTTTTGAATTATAATTTCGTCTGGATTTATGCCTAGGAGTGGGATTCCTGGATCATATGGCAATTCTATTTTTAGTTTTCTGAGGAGCCTCTACACTGTTTACCACAGTGACTGCACCAAGTCACATTTCCACCAACAATGTAGGAGGGTTCTCTTTCCTCCATGAATTATAGAGCTATGTTTCTAATTGGAAGGCCATGGTGTCAGAAAGTCCCGATACATTATTTGTTTTGCATTGTTCCTTTAAATGTGTGTTAAGTGAGCTCAGCACCAGGAGGACCACATTTACTCGGGCCACTTCAAAAGTGGAAACATTTTGAGGATAGACTGGCAGATACAGTGAAAGAGGGGCATTCCAAGAAATCACAATACTGAATCTTAATACAAGGACTGTTCTACAAGTTTCCCATTAGGAAGGAAACTTGGATCCTGCTTGGGTCTTGCTTTCAAAGAATGATTCGATGTCCTAGTAGTACTCAGATATGACTATCTGAGTTGCACTTACCTTGTTCCTGGAGCTGGGATGCATGGCTAGCGTAGACAAACCCAGCTTCAGGGAGAACTCTCCCTGCTCACCAGGGAGAACTGTGCCATTTATTCTGAGAATGTGCAGAAACAGCATTTGATTGGGAAGGGGTCATTTATCTCCCACTTTTAAAATGATGAGATCAGTGTGTCTCCCCAGTGGGTTGTCCCCCTTCTATTCAGCAACAATACACTACTTCTTTTCAAAGAGAAATATGCTTCCAATAAGGGGGAAGGGAGGCAGGGGGTGGTAGCGAAAGGGATCAAGCAACTTTCATTGAAGGATTCATTTTTGATTTAAATATTTTGTTCTAATCTCCAACTTCCTTTTTAACTTGGCAGAATGACCAAAAGAAAAACAATGTCCCTCCCTAGCCCAGTTTACAGCCTGCCAGAGTAGAGGATCTGGTTACTTCTTCCAAACCGTATACATTGGGTTGTTCGATACATTAGTTTTGTTTTTTTTTTTTTTTTCTTTCTAAATCTATTGCTTATACACAAAGGGTTTTCTTTTAATGGCACGTCAAAGTGGACTTTGGTGAAAAACCACAGGAGAAAAAAAAAAAACAGGATGAAAAATATAGATCGAATTTAGCCAGCTATTTAATACTTTTTTTTTGGTTCTTTGAGTATGTTGTGGAAGGAATTCTCTGCAAGTGATACATCCTGTAACTGTAGGCAGATGTAATCCCCTGGCCGTGACACCAGCAAAGACTTCCCTTCACGTTGGATACATCTGCAGCCATTTTGCTCCCTCCCACCAAGAGGAAGTGCTCGGGGAGGAGAGGTCCAGGGCCGTGAGCATCCCCTGTAATTCCAATTCCCCGGGAACCTCAGGAACCTGGTCTTGGAAGGGGGCTGCAACCAGGGGTTAGAATCTGGAAAGCAGGCCACTTTCTGTCCTCAGAAGAAGCCTGTTTTCCTCCTTGTTGCCACATTGCCCTGCTCATTGCTTTGAATTTTCTTTCTTTTTTTGTAATTTATTTTTATATATTTATCTGTTTGGCTGCCCTGAAGTTGGGGGGTGGGGATGGGTCTTAGTTCCAGCATGAAAACTTTTAGTTGTGGCATGTGGGATCTAGTTCCCCAACCAGAGATGGAACCTGGGCCCCCTGCATTGGGAAAGTGGGGTCTTAGCCACTATGGGCAGTGGGATCTTGGTCCTGTTGGGTGTCTCTCAGCCTCAGTACTACTGACATTTTCAGCCAGGAATACCTTTATGGGGACTGTCCTGCAGTTCATGGGAGGTTAAGCAGCATCCCTGGCCTCTTCCCACTGGATACCCGTAGAAAGCCTCTACCCTACCTGGTATGACAATAACACATGTCTCCAGGCAGTGCCAAACACACCCTGGGTACAAGCAGAAGGCTTGTGGTTTAGAACTATAGGTGTCACGGGGAACTCAAGGCAAGGTGAGGTATGGCTATTGGAAGTTTGGCAGAGATGGTAAAGCCCAGGGCACCTGCCAAGGCTGGGTATTGGAGTGCCAGTTGTGTTCTCTTGGAGACTGAGGAGTGAGTGGAACTGTGACCGCTCAGTGTTGCTGGCTGCCTGCTGATGGATCCAGAGAGAGGGGCTGGCCTGAGATAAAACCAGCAGAACCACTGTTTTTGTAGCTCCTTCCTAACTCTACAAGCTCCTGTCACCTGTCACCAGGGTGCCCTCTCACCCTTCACTCCCATTACTCTTCACTGACAAAAGATTAAATACACCCACACTTCTTCCCCGGGCTGCAGACACTCTCTGAGAACCCTGCCCTAAAGGAAGACATCGTTTCTTGAGCCTGAGAAACAAGGCACTTTGCTGGGAGCTCTCTCACTTCTTCCTCAAATCAGTCCTGCACCAAAGGTCTCATTAGCCTGTCACCCACTGGTGAGGTCGCCACCCACTGACACACAGCTCTTGAGGGCAGAGGATAGGTTTGAACTCAGCTCTCCTTGGATCTAGACTGTACTCATATCCTATTTTCCCAGTGGTTTGGGGGCAGGTGGGATGAGGCAGTATGTTTTAGGAAGAGGAACATTTTTCAGGAGACTCTAACATGTAGATGAATACTGAAAAAAAAAACAAAACACTAAGTGTGAAATGAAATGGGGCACTGAGTGTGGGGAGTTGGGTGTTTAAAGGAGTGTGGCCGCTTTCCTACCACCAAGGCCTTCACGGGTAGGCCACCTTCAATGCCTCATGTAATTCTAGTCATTTCCCAAAGGCCCAATCTCCTAATACCATCATACTGTGGGGCGGGGTTTTAACACATAAAGTTTGGAGGGGTACAAAGATTCAGTTCCTTATTCAGTTGGTAAGTCGTGTCTGACTCTTTGCAACCCCATGGACTGCAGAATGCCAGGCTTCCTTCCCTGTCCTTCACTATCTCCAGGACTTTGCAAACGAACCCATGTCCATTGAGTCGGTGATGCCATCCAACCATCTCATCCTCTGTCGTCCCCTTCTCCTCCTGCCCTCAATCTTTCCCAGCATCAGGGTCTTTTCCAATGAGTCAGCTCTTCACATCAAGTAGTCAAAATATCGAAGCTTCAGTTTCAGCATGTCTTTCCAATGAATATAATATTCAGGGTTGATTTCCTTTAGGATTGACTAGTTTGATCTCCTTGCCATCCAAGGGACTCTCAAGAGTCTTCTCCAACACCACGATTTGAAAGCATCAATTCTTCAGTCCCTAGCAGGAAGCATTTCTGTCTGCATATCTTATGGGTAGCTCAAAGTCAACAAGCCCCAAAGAAAACCCACTAATATTTCTCCAGTTATCCTTAAATCTGTCTCCTTCCTGAAATCTCTTTTGCCTGGTGACCACTTATCTATGAAGCTTCTCAAGGCAGAAAACTGGGAGGGTCCTGAACTTCTCCCTTTCACCCTGCACCCCTCTATCCATCTCCCACTTAACAAGTCTGTTCTATTATCTCCAGTATCTCCTAGACCTGCCTTTCGTCACTGCTTTCTGTCACTGCTTTAATGCAGGTGACCTTTGTTATTCGTCCCTCCAGCATCATGAGAGCCTCCATGCTGACCTCCCTGTCTTCATAATGGCAAATATGACCATCACCACCTTCTCTCATTTCCACCACTTCTGAAATGAACTCGAATAGTTGATGTAGGCATACCAAGTCCTTTGTTATCTGAGGAGGGAGAATGTTGGAGTGGTTTAGGGTCACTACTCCCTGGATGGAAATCCTGACATCTCAGGTGAATATCCTGTCCTTTCTCAGCCTCAGTTTCCTGAAGGGTAGAATTGGGGTCAATAGTACCTGTGTAAGTATTCCATAAGAAACACTTTTTATCAGAACCTGGCCCCTATTAAGAGATCAGTAAATGTACTCTATCATCATTGCACATGTCATGCATCATCTCATTACTGTATCCTGTTCCTCATCTGATACTTGGCATCCTTGGCTCTGGACTGGGGAGGGAATGCAGATGCATAAGGATCAGCACATTGCCAGCACTGGCACTGTCTAGAAGCAAGGCCCCCATAGGAAAGGACACATGGGGGGTCCCTGGGTGAGGAACAGAGTTGAGTCTCTGCTGTGTCCAGCGATGAGCTCTTATGATTCAGGCAAAGCACCAATTGACTCATCAAATTTTGACATTGGAGGCCAAACGTGAGCTGCCTCCTGTCCAAGAATTCGTCAGTCTGTCCTGTGCACCTCCTGGGGAGCACAGTTAAGGGGCCCAGAGTGTGCTCAGGGCACACTGCCTGACTAGTTGAACTGATGTATACACGTGGCACCCTGCATGGCAGCTGGGCTGGCCAGAGAAGGCGCAGGCTGGTGGGCCGGGTCGGTGTGCCCCATGTGCTTCAGCCTCCCCACCAGAACTGTCTAGGAGACCTGGCTGGGGGAGAGAAAGGTCAGGGGGTCCCCCTGGTGGCGCCCACCTTGGAGACTGAGCTGGAGGCACAGGCAGAAGATGCCTCATTCCAGCAAATAAGTGATGACCTCATGTCCTGCTGCCTTGTAACAGTGACAAGACCCCTCCGTTTCTTCAAGGGTCCCCCTCTGACAGTTCTCCATTAGAGGCTATCGATTAGATCCATTGGATTATCCATTAGCTTAGATTATCCATTAGCTTAGATTATCTATTAGATTAGATTTGGGGTGAAGTTCTCAGGGTGCAGACCTCAGTTCTGCCACTGACTAGCCCCTGTGATCTTAGCTAAATAGCTTTCTGTCTCTAAAGGTTTAGGCTCCTCATCTGTAAAGTGGGCATAATAATAGAATCCACCTAATCGAGTGGCTGTGAGGATGTAAATGTTTAAGAGACTTAGAACTGTGTCTGGCACATGGTAAGCATGGTGGACAGGAGAATTAGCAATGACTCCAAGGAGGCATTTAGGCCACAACCGCACACGGAGGGGGACTCTGGTTTCATCTGTGTGTTTGATTATCCACATTGTTATCTCTCCCCTCTGGCTTCAATTTACTTATCTACAAGAAGTTTGGGGATGCTGTATGTTTACAGCAGCAGGTCCCAGGCCTCAGTTTGTACCTTGTCCCAGGAGGGCCCCAGGCCGTGCTCTTTCCCTGCCATCCACTCTCAACTTATCTTCTCAGTGGCCTGGATGGGCTTGCTCTGGTTTCCCATCTCTAGGGAGCTGTTTCTCAGGGTTCTACTGCCCCCCAATCTTTGGGGGCCTGTTGATAACACCTCTCTACGTCTAGCTCTCAGGCACCACCTACCTCGTCCTTTGTTGTTTTTCCTAAAGTCAGCCCACACTATGGTTTTAAAAAAATCTCCTTATCAAACACTCCTGGTTACCCATCTTGAGTGTGCCATGACAGATCTGAAATCCATCCCCAGCGTTCTCAACCACTTATACTCTACTCATCATCTCAGGATACAAGTGATGTCACATCTCTGTCATCTACCAACTAAACCTGGCCTGAGCTCCTTCCATAATGGAAAGCCCCATGTCTGTTGGGTCCTCTCCATCCCTCTGAATTGCCTGTCTCCATCCAAAGGGGCCGGGGGACAGAGGAAGAGAAGCTCTGAGGAGAACAACCTTTGTCCTGGTCCCAGATCCTGCTGCAGTTTCTCTAGCATAAGGCCGTGGGGCTGTCACTGGGGAAACTGGCCTGGACAGTCTGGCCATCCTCACTTGCTGCTGCCCATGAGCTCACTATTCCTTGAGGCTGTTTCTTGTCACCGAATGAGTGACAGCACTTTCATGTTAAAGGCACTGCTGAGTCACACACTTGCAGCTTCATATTCACAAAACCCTCAGGAAGTACAAACTTTTCCCACCAGGAATGAAGAACCTAAAGAGGTTAACTAAGTGACATGCCCTATAGACATTGGAGCTTTTCGATTTTTAAAATGAAGGGTTTGCTTTTCAAACCTAATTTCAGGCATTAGAATATGGAGAGTCAACTGTGGCCTCCCTCCACAGGCCTGTGCTCTACTTGATGGGCTGAATATGTTTTGGTTTTATCACTTTTTCTTTCTTCCTCTTTGTTCACTCCACAAACCCTCTTCCTTAACTCCCCTTCTCTCCCCAGTTACACTTTGAGAGGTCATTAAAATCCAGCATCAGTGAGCATGTCCCATTAAAACGCTTTTTCTTTTCAAACAGACCGTGAGCCTTTCCAGAGTCCCTCCCATCGCCCATTTAAGCCTGATACTGACAGACGGACTTCCGCTCTTTCCAAAAACCCTTCCCCGGCCAAGAATATTCTATTCATACATTGTTGCTGGAATGGTAACGTTTGCAAAGCACTAACAATCTGAGTCTTGTATCTGCAGGAATAATTTTTCTCAAAGTTGTAGCTGGATAAATTCTCACTGATGGGTATGAGTTATGAAGATCAAAGAATATTAGAGCTGGGAGGACTCTTGGGGATCTCCAGGCAGGTCCACTAGAGAAAGATGAGGAATCTGAGGCTGTGGAGCTCAGGAAAGCAAAAAGTGGAAGTGTTAGTCGCTCAGTCATGTCTGACTCTTTGCAACCCCGTGGACTGTAGCCTATCAGGCTCCTCTGTCCATGGGATTCTCCAGGCAAAAATACTAGAGTGAGTTGCCATTCCCTTCTCCAGGGAATCTTCCTGACCCAGGGATCGAACCTGGGTCTCCTGCATTGCAGGTGGATTCTTTACTGTCTGAGCTACCAAGAAACCCCAGAGCTCAGGGGACCTGCCCAGAATCACCCACTATCTGGACTAGTGCCCAGGCCTGTGGAGCCTCGGGCAGCCCCTGGCACCTTTCTGCCCATCTCACATCTTCTCCCACCTCCTGCTTCATGAGATTGCTTTTGGTGAGGGAGAGTGTAACCAACAGATGGGGAGGGGTCCAGGGGACTGAAGACTAGTAAAGGCTCCCATCTCAGCTCTGCCCCTGCCATGCCTTTGGATGAGTGGCTACACCCACCCAAGCTTCAGTCTCCCATCCTGGTATGCTTGTTCTCAGGATGTGAGGCACAGATACAGGTCAGGGAACACCTGCCTCTCTTCTCTCTCCCTTACAGTCCTTTGCGTTTCCAAAAAGCAGTCTGGCGGTTAGCCTGCCTCCTAAGTGTGGTCCCTCAGCATCACGGGTGACAGCAGCTGCTGTTTGTCATGAAGGCCAAATCCCCAAACGCTGCACTGCTGGGCAGAGAGAGCTCCTGATGTGAATCTGACACCGGCTGCAGCCCTGGCGATGCTGGCTGCCTTGCTGTGGCCGCGCTTCTTCATTTCACAAGCTTTTTAGGGTGAGGGGTTTTAAGGCACAGTTTCAGAAGATTTTTGAGTCCACAGATGAGTGTAAATCTGGCCATCCTTTTCCCTGAGCGGGCTGCCTCTCATATAATAGTCCTGTCCGACCCTTAGTGACCCCTTGGACTGCAGCCTACCAGGCTCCTCCATCCATGGGAGTTTCCAGGCAAGAGTACTGGAGTGGGTTGCCATTTCCTTCTCCATCTCATATAATAGATGCATTCATTTCTTGTCCCTCTTACTGCTCTCATTTCAGTTTGGGGCTGAGCTGGCCTTTGTCAAGGGGGAGGGGGTTGGAGCTAGCTCCCAGCACCTGTGGCCGGGCCTGATGCTGCCCTCTCTGACCTTGTCCCTGCTGCCTTGTCCTGCAATTTTTCTAAGTGTGTTCGTGAGGCCTTCACATCTTTGAGTGCGTGGAGGATTGTGGTCCTTTTCCAGACCCACTGTCTGAGCCCTGGGTCCTGCCTTGATATCAGAGGTTGGTCAGATAATGGCTTCATAGGCAGCAGCCAGACCATGGCCAGAAAGGACAGAGGGATCCTGGAACTACACCCTGAAAATCCAGTGTCTTGCCACCCTAAGAAGGAAAGCAAAGGGGACAAACCTCCGGGGGTCTGAGGTGGAGTCTATTAGAGACAGTGATGGCAGAAAGGCCTTCAAGGTGCCACTTGAGCAGAGAATTGAGTGCAGGAGGCAGGTGGCTGGGTGGCGGCTCCCAGGGAGCCAGAGCATCCAATGTGAAGGCGCAGATCAGGGAGAGCCAGACTCCACATGGGGAACTGGAGTCAGGGGAAAGGGGGACTGAGAGGGGAGGGTAGGTCAGGGGAGACCTCCTAGGTCATGGTATGAAATTGGGTCTGCATGGGATGGGGATCTGTGGGAGGTTTTGAATAGTGTTCTAACAAAATCTGACTTTAGTTTTAAAAGGATCTCTCTATTTCCAGCTTCTCAGTGCTGAGCTCTTAGCATTTGGGGAGGGATAATACTTAGCTGTGGAGAAGGCAATGGCAACCCACTCCAGTACTCTTGCCTGGAAAATCCCACTGATGGCAGAGCCTGGTAGGCTGCAGTCCATGAGGTCGCGAAGAGTGAGACACGACTGAGCGACTTCATTTTCACTTTCACTTTCACTTTTCACTTTCATGCATTGGAGAAGGAAATGGCAACCCATTCCAGTGTTTTTGCCTGGAGAATCCCAGGGACAGGAGAGCCTGGTGGGCTGCCGTCTATGGGGTTGCACAGAGTTGGACACGACTAAAGAGACTTAGCCGCAGCAGCAGCAGCAGCAATACTTAGTTGTGAGGGACCATCCTAACATTTAGGATACTGATCCCTAGGCACTAAAGGCGACAGGCGTTATTGTGACAACCCCAACTGCTCCTGTGTATTTTCGAACACCCCAGGCAGAGTGGGGCAGGGGGACCCACCCAGGTGCAGAAGTAGTGCCCTGAGGGGCATGTGTGGAAACAGAGACCAATTAGGACAAGAGCCACTGGGCCAGGGTGGCAGAGAGAGGGAAGCTTGAACTTGTGGGATTTAATGATGAGCTTAACAATAGAGAATTGCGAGAGCAAGAAGGACCCCAGATTTTTAAAAACTTGTAACCTGTCCCCCAGGTTTGTTCTTTTGTTTATTGGGAAGAATGGGATAGAATTACATTTTACTTCTAAAGTAGGAGATATGCCTATAGAAGATGTTCAGGGGGGTCTGAGAAACTGGAGTTCCAAAAGAGATCATGAGGCAGAGAGAAATTTGGGGGTCCTCATGACCCCCTTACCTGGTTTTCCGTCGGGCTTCCCTTGTGGCTCAGCTGATAAAGAATCTACCTGCAATGCAGGAGACCTGGGTTGGGTTCAATCCCCTGGAGAAGGGAATGGCTACCCACTCCAATATTCTGCCCTGGAGAATACCATGGACTATATAGTCCACGGAGTTGCAAAGAGTCAGACATGACTGAGCAACTTTCAGTTTCATGATTGTTAAAGCCAGGAGGCTGGCTGACATCACCTGATGGAGAGTGAGGTCCAAAGGCAGAGCCTGGGGCCCTGGGCAGTCAGAGTTCTGGAAGCAGAGAGGGTCCTCCATAGGGGATGGAGAAGGAGCAGTCAGTGCAGGAGGAGAAGCGCCTGCAGAGGGGGCTTCTGGAAGCGTGCTGGAGAGTGTGCCAGGTGCTGTGGGGGGCCCTTTCAGGTGAATCACCTCCTCAGCCCTGGGAGGCTCCTGGGATGTCACAGAGAGAATGCTCTGCTAGCGCATAATCCTTCTGCCTTAGCTTTTGGCAAATGAAACATGTAATTTCATGATGATTATCCTCATTCTGCAGCAGGTTGCCCTTACTTCGTGTCTGCTGAGCACAGCCTTCAAGTCCTGGGAGATGGGTGTTCGGAGGCCTGATGGCCTGTATGCAGCCCCCAGCATTTTCAGGAGCTCAGGTGGGGAGAAGGGCCATACTGGTTCAGGTGGATTATTCCTGGATATCAGCTAGCTGTTCCTGGATTTTGTGTATATTTCTAGTAAAAAGCAATTGATTATACACTGCCATAGAATGAAGCAATTTCTCTGCCCCCTTTAAGCTGGCAAATGGTATTAAGTTTTAAAATTTACTTTTATTTAAAAGAAATTCAAACCTGTGCCCTTTTTATGCCTAACAATAAGATAATGGCATCACTATTTAATGTAGTATTCTCCAGCCACTGACAACGTTTCTGAGCAGGAGAAAATAACATGGAAGAATGTTTATATTTTATGGTTAAAAAGGCAGACTATAACATTATAATGTTGTTTAGATGATAACCATGCAATGTAAACAAAATGAAAGATACAGATGTGCAGAAAAAGGAAAACATTATAAAGAATCTAATGGTGGTTTTCATTGGGTAGTAAGAAAATAAGAAATATATTTCTCTTTTTCATGGTTTTACGTATTTTCCAAAATTTTGTATTGAGTATATAGGCATAGGGCTTCCCTGGCAGCTCAGATGATTAAGAATCATCTTGCCATGCAGGAGACCTGGGTTTGATCCCTGGGTCGGGAAGATACCCTGGAGCAGAGAATGAATACCCACTCTAGTATTCTTGTCTGGAGAATTCCATGGACAGAGGAGCCTGGCAGACTACAGTTCATGGGGTTGCAGAATTGGATATGACTGAGTGACTAACACACACACACACACACACGCATGCACACACATACAGGCATAGCTTATTTTTATACTTCACAGACATTGTTGTTTTACAAATTGAAAGTTGGTGGCAATGCTTCATTGTCAGATGATAGTTAGCTTTTTTTTTTTAACAATAAAGTCTTTAACTAAAGAATGTACTTTTTTTAGACATAAGGCTTTTATTGCACATTTAATATATGGACCACAGGATAGTGTAAACATAAATTTTATATGCACCAAGAAAACACAAAATTCATTTGACTCATCTTATTGTGATATTTGCTTTATTGTGGTGGTTTGGACCCTAATCCACAGTATCTCTGAGGTATGCTTGATTGGCCCCAGGGTGGCCAGTGGCAGCAGAGAGACCGGAGAGCCCTTCGCTTCTGGGCATCCTCCAACGTCGATCAGCTCCAGCCAACAACTCCACCAGGGTCTTTTCCCAGACCCCCAGGTGGCACACTGACCAACACCCAGTGGCTGGTGAAGACTTACAAACCTAAGAGGACCAGCAGTGGGACACCCAGGGCACTGGGCTTGTCCTCTGGCTTCATGGAGCAGCTGCAGGACTTGTCCCTGCTAGTCAGGGCCTGACAAAACATGGCCCACTGGAGAAGGGAATGGCAAACCATTTCAATATTCTTGCCTTGAGAACCACATGAACAATATGAAAAGGCAAAGAGATATGACACTGAAAAATGAGCTTCCCAGGTTGGTAGGTGTCCAATATGTTACTGGGGAAGAGTGGGGAAATAGCTCCAGAAAGAATGAAGAGGCTGAGCCAAAGCAGAAAAGATGCCCAGTTGTGGATGTGTCTGGTGATGAAAGTAAATTCCGGTGCTGTAAAGAACAACAATAGGAACCTGGAATGTTAGGTCCATGAATCAAGGTAAATTGGAAGTGGTTGAGCAGGAGTAGGTAAGAGTGAATATTGATATCTTAGGAATCAGTGAACTAAAATGGATGGGAATGGGCAAATTTAAGTCAGATAACCATTATATCTGCTACTATGGGCAAGAAGCCCTTAAAAGAAATGGAGTAGCCCTCACACTCAACAAAAGAGTCTGAAATGCAGTACTTGGGTGCAGTCTCAAAAGTGACAGAATGATCTTAGTTCATTTCCATGGCAAACCATTCAATATCACAGTAATCCAAGTGTATGCCCCAACCAGTAATGCTGAAGAAGCTGAAGTTGAATGGTTCTATGAAAACTTACAAGACCTTCTAGAACTAACACCAAAAAAATATGTTCTTTTCATCATAGGGGACTGGAATGCAAAAGTAGGAAATCAAGAGATAACTGGAGTAACAGGCAAGTTTGGCCTTGGAGTACAAAATGAAGCAGGGCAAAAGCTAACAGAGTTTTGCCAAGAGAATGCACTGGTCCTAACAAACACCCTCTTCCAACAACAAGAGATGACTCTATATGTGGACATCAACAGATGGTCACTATCAAATCAGATTGATTATATTCTTTACCATCTTCACCAAAGATGGAGAAGCTCTATACAGACAGCAAAAACAAGACCTGAAGCTGACTGGCTCATACCATCAGTTCCTTAATGCAAACTTCAGGCTCAAATTGAAGAAAGTAGGGAACACCACTAAGCCATTCAGGTATGACCTAAATCAAATCCCTTATGATTATACAGTGGAGCTGACAAATAGATTTAAGGGATTAGATCTGGTAGATAGAATGCCAGAAGAACTATGGATGGAGGTTTGGAACATTGTATAGGAGGAGGTGACCAAAATCATCCACAAGAAAAAGAAAAGCAACAAGGCAAAATGGTTGTCTGAGGAGGCCTTATAAATAGCTGAGAAAAGAAGAGAAGTGAAAGGCAAAGGAGAAAGAGAAAGATACACTCAGCTGAACGCAGTGTTCTAGAGAATAGCAAGGAGAGATAAGAAAGCCTTCTTAAGTGAACAGTACAAAGAGATGGAGGAAAACAATAGAATGGAAAAGACTAGAGATCCCTTCAAGAAAATTAGAGATTCCAAGGGAACATTTCATGCAAAGATGGGCACCACAAAAAACAGAAATGGCAAGGACCTAACAGAAGCCAAAGAGATTAAGAAGAGGTGGCACGAATACACAGAAGAATTGTGCAATAAAGTTCTTAATGACTGGGATAACCATGATGGTGTGATCACTCACCTAGAGCCAGAATCCTGGAGTGTGGGCCTTATGAAGCGTTACTACAAGCAAAGCTAGTGGAGGTGATGGAATTCCAGCTGAGCTATTTCAAATACTAGAAGATGATGTGGTGAAAGTAAGTGCTGGACTCAATATGCCAACAAATCTGGAAAACTTAGCAGTGGCCATAGGACTGGAAAGGGTCAGTTTTCATTCCAATCCCAAAGAAAGGCAATGCTAAAGAATGTTCAAATTAATGTACAATTGCACTCATTTCACATGCTAGCAAGATTATGCTCAAAATCCCTCAAGCTAGGCTTCAGCAGTATGTGAATCAAGAACTTCCAGAAGTACAAGCTGGATTTAGAAAAGACAGAGGAACCAAAGATCAAATTACCAACATCTGTTGGATCATAGAAAAAGCAAGGGAATTCCAAAAAAACATCTACTTCTTCATTGACTTCACTAAAGCCTTTGACGGTGTGGATCACACCAAACTGTGGAAAATTCTTCAAGAGATGGGAATACCTGACCACCTTACCTCCCTCCTGAGAAATCTGTATGCAGTTAGAAGCAACAGTTAGTACTAGACCTGGAACAATGGACTGGTTCCAAATTGGGAAAGGAGTATGTCAAGGTGGTATATTGTCACCCTCCTACATCATGTGAAATGCTGGACTGGATGAATCACAAGCTGGAATCAAGATTGCTGGGAGAAATAATCAACAACCTCAGATATGCAGATGATACCACTTTAATAGCAGAAAGCAAAGAGGAACTAAAGAACCTCTTGAAGAAAGTGAAAGAGAAGAGTAAAAAACCTGGCTTAAAATTCAACATTCAAAAACTAAGATCATGGCATCTGATTCCATCACTTCATGGCAAATAGATGAGGGAAAAGTGAAAACAGTGACATATTTTATTTTCTTGGGCTCCAAATTCACTGTGGATGGTGACTGCAGCTGTGAAATTAAAAAGACGCCTTTTCCTTGGAAGAAAAGCTCTGACAAACCTAGACAGCATATTAAAAAGCAGAGATGTCATTTAACTAACAGCAGCCTGATTAGTCAAGGCTATGGTTTTTCCAAGAGTCATGTTTGGGTGTGTGAGTTGGACCATAAAGAAGGCTGAGCATCGAAGAATTGATGGTTTTGGACTGTGGTGCTGGAGAAGACTCTTGAGAGTCCCTTGGACTGCAAGGAGATCCAACCAGTCAATCCTAAAAGAAATCAACTCTGAATATTTGTTGGAAGGACTGATGCTGAAGTTGAAGCTCCTGTACTTTGGCCACGTGATGCAAAGACCCGATTTACTGAAGAAGAATCTGATGCTAGGAAAGATTGAGGGCAGGAGGAGAAGGGGGTAACAGAAGATAAGATGGTTGGATGGCATCACTGACTCAATAGACATGAGTCCGAGCAAGCTCCAGGAGATTTAAAGGACAGGGATGTCTGGTGTACTGCAGTTCGTGGGGTCGCAGAGAGTCAGACATGACTTATTGACTGAACAGCAATGCTTAGTGGTGTTTTATTTATTTATGGCTGCCCTGGATCTTAATTGCAGTGCATGGGCTTTTCTAGTTTTGGTGCCTGGGTTTCTTGTTGTGGTGGCTTCTCTTGTTGCAGAGCACAGGGCTCTGGGCACATGGGCTTCAGTTGTTGAACAGGGCACGTGGGCTCAATAGCTGTTACCTGCGGCCTCAGTTGCCCCATGGTGTGTGGGATCTTCCCAGACTGGGGATTGAACCCATGTCCCCTGCATTAGCAGGGGATTAGCAGGCAGATTCTTAACCACTGGACAACCAAGGAAGTACCCCTGACAGGATTTTAGAACAATGTTTCTAAAATAGAACTTTGTGCAGTGATGGAAACAGTCCATGTTTTTACTGTCTAATCCATAGCCACTAGCCACATTTGGCTATTGAAGAATTGAAATGTGATTAGGGTGACTGAGGAACTAGGTTTTTAATCATACCAAGCTGTTACCAAGTTAAATTAAAATTTTAGTGGCCATTTAAGGCTAGTGACTACTATATTTGACAATAAAGTTTTAAAAGTGCAAAAAATAATACAGGTAATTTTCTGCTTTTTTGGAAGTTCACTTTTCACCACCTCATTTTTTCAAAAGACCTGTATTAGTACCCATTTAGTTAACCAGAAAGAAATCCAAAAACAATTTCATTTTTACAGAAAAAGACAAAAAGTGAAAATAACGTCCAGAGTTGGCTTTGCAGTGAGCTGTTATAGGGGCTGACAAGAGTGGCCACTCTGGGCTCCTTCCAGGGAACCACACACAGCATCTCAGCATCAAGCCACCATAGCTTTGACCTGAGTCTGTGAGCATCTGTGTTTTATCGTGATTGATTTTATGCAGTGGTTAACAAGATGTGCCTAAGGTAACTGATTCTTTGCTTCATGGCGTTTTGGCTTATGGAAGGTTTCATAAGAACACTGTCCTCTTGGATAGTGGGGAAACCTGTCTATAAGGACACGTATATCCTATCTCAACAAGCTATTAAAAATAATATAAGCATTTAAAATATGCTCACTAAGGTTAGAAATTTTATTGCCGTGTGGAGTGAGTTTGGATTTCATAATAGAGAATGTGGACAGAGCACAGAAAAAACTGTGGCTTTTATTTTAATAGTTTATTTTCTAACTCAATAAAAAATGATCCCGCATTAGGGTTGGTCATGCCCAAGTTCAGTTTTAGACTAGGAAGAAACAAATTACAACCTGGATGTCATTAATTGTCGTTCTACAGAAAGTTCTGCTATTGTAAATAATATTCTTCTGCGTACACGTCCAGATGTAAATTCAAAACATGTAATATCTTTTGAGGTGGAAGCAAAGCTTGTTACTCCCATTTTACAGATAAGAAAAATGAAGCTTACGAAGGTTCAGTTCCCAGAATCATGAAACAAGGAGCAAAAGTAATGCCTCTTAGCTCTTGAAGCCCAGAGGATTTTATTATCTTTCACAATATGAACAAAACAATTTCTGATAAACTGTCTTGGGAAGGGGACTTCACCAAGGAGCTGGAAAGATTTGCTGTTTTTAAGTCCTTTAAATGAAGTCCTTTTGTTTTGGCTTTAAAACTGTCCCAAGATTAGTTCTCAGAAAGCAGAGCACTGTGCATTTATCAAAGGCAGCCCTTTATTGGGTTGGATCTGTGTTTTTATGCTTTCCAGGGGAATGCAAGTGAAAAACCCTAGCCTTTACTCCCCAGTCCTGTACCTCCATCCCTCTTCTGTCCCTCCACGGTGCACAGCCCCTCTTTCTGGGTAGAAAGTTAGCCAATCATAATTCCACATCTGGCAGTTTAGAAACATTTAGAAAGATGCTAAGCTCTCCCGGGATCATGTTCCCTGGACCAGGGGAGGCGCAGTGGACACAGTATTCGAGAGATGACCTCAGTTGGACAAGCCACCCCCCTCCCCATGCTCCCTTCATCTGGGTGGCCCTGAGTGTTTGCGAAGAGCAGCAGACAGCAGCACAACTGAGCACAAATGAATACACTGAATGTTTTCAAACTGAAAGTCTTAATCCTTTTTGATTCAAGTTCTAGGGGGAAGGTTGGAGCCAGTTGTGATTTAAAAAATAATAATAATAAAAAAAATTGGTTCACCCATCTGTCAGTACCGCCAAGAAATATTCACATGAGTAGGACTATCCAAAAAAATGAAGAGTAGCTCTTTTCCAAGACAGATCTCTGGAACTCTCTCCCTCCCTTGCTCAGAACCACTTCCTCTCCTCAAATCTCACTTTAAAACCTTCCTGTTTGCTTTAGCCTATGACTGACTCAAGCCCCATTCATCTTTCTTTCCTCTCTCCCCATGACCACATCCTTCCACTCTCCCCTCACCAGCCACCGTGAGAACACTCGCCGGCCTCTTCCTCCCTCCACTGCTCAGGCCCTTGCCTGCTACCCTGCAGTGACAGCCTGACTTGTGGGGGGTCCTCGCTGGCCTGCGTGAGTCACCCTCACACAGCCCAGACGTGTTTGGAAGGGTGAGGGCCTTCTCTATGAGGGTCCTGCCCCCTGGTCCTCAGAGGAGGAAGAGGTAGTGAATTTCAAGGTGACTTCTGTCTAAAGAGGTGCTTTGCCAGTTTTCTTTCACAAGTTACAGACTCAGAAACTTGAGAAGCAGAACACAAAAAGACCTTGTAATAGACCCACAAAGACACCAACTCTCAGGCCTGTTTCCCATAGGAGACTTTAGGTGAAGCCTGAAGGCTAGATGGGGGTGAAACACAGGCCAGACCAGAGCTGTTGTTACACCTCCAGAATAGAGTTGTAATTGTCTCAACTGCCTTCTTCCCCTCAAAAAATGAAGTAAAATTCCTCAGCAAAATTCTAAGGCAGGATTGGCCCTGGGAAAACTGTCTCAAAGTAAGCCCAACTGTTGGAATCCTTTTCATCAGGGAGTACACCCAGCTCTTTCTAAAGAGTATGTCCAGAAACAGATTCACAGACTTAGAGAACAAATTTATGGTTACTAGGGTAGAAGCCAATGGCACCCCACTCCAGTACTCTTGCCTGGAAAATCCCATGGGCAGAGGAGCCTGGTAGGCTGCAGTCCATGGGGTCCCAAGAGTTGGACACAACTGAGCGACTTCACTTTCACTTTTTACTTTCATGCATTGGAGAAGGAAAAGGCAACCCACTCCAGTGCTCTTGCCTGGAGAATCCCAGGGACGGCAGAGCCTGGTGGGCTGCCATCTCTGGGGTCGCGCAGAGTCGGACACGACTGAAGTGACTTAGCAGTAGCAGTAGCAGGGTGGAAGGGTGGGGGGAGATTGGGATAGATAGATTGGGAGTTTGGGATTGACATGTACACACTGCTATATTAAAAGTAGATAACCAGGGTCTTCCCTGGAAGTCTGGTGGTTAAGATTTCGCCTTCCAGTGCACGCCTTCAATACCTGGTTGGGAAGCTGAGATCCCACATGCCTTGTGGCCCAAAAAAAACAAACCATAAAACAGAAGCCATATTGTAACAAATTCAATAAAGGCTTAAAAAAATGGTCCACATTAAAAAAAAAAAAAAGATCTTAAAAAAAATAGGTAACCAACAAGAACTTACTGTATAGGGGAACTCTGCTCAATATTCTGCAATAACCTAAATGGGAAAAGAATTAGAAAAAGAATAGATGCATGTATATGTAGAACTGCAACAGTTGGCTATACACCTGAAATTACACAAGAGTGAGTGAAGTTGCTCAGTTGTGTCTGACTCTTTGTGACCCCATGGACTGTAGCCTATCAGGCTCCTCTGTCCATGGGATTCTCAGGCAAGAGTGCTGGAGTGGATTGCCATTTCCTTCGCCAGGGGATCTTCCCGACCCAGGGATCGAACCCGGGTCTTCCGCTTTGTGAGCAGACTCTTTACCGTCTGAGCCACCAGGGAAACTGGAAATTACACAACAGGGTTAATCAACTTTTGCCTGCTTGCATGCTAAATCACTCAGTCGTGTCTGACTCTTTGCGACCCTACGGACTGTGGCCTGCCTGTAGCCTGCCAGGCTCCTCTGTCCATGGGATTTTCCAGGCAAGAATCCTGGAGTGGTTGCCATGCCCTCCTCCAGGGGATTTTCCCAACCCAGGGATCGAACCCTCATCTCTTATGTCTCCTGTGTTGGCAGGCAAGGTCTTTACCACTAGCACCACCTGGGAAGCTCTGTTCCAATATAAAACGGGAGTGTGGTTTCAGATTGGCTGTGTCGGCAACAGGCAAGCTGTGGGCTCTCCCACAATGCACTGCTCTGCGATCCCGAGGCACAGCCGCTCCCGCAGACATGGAGACAGGTCAGGCCGTGCCATCTCCACAGCAGCCTCACCACCAGCTCTAAAAGAGGTGCTTCCAGAACCCAGCACCAAAGGTTTTATCTTATGAAACACACACTGGTCTTACTTTTGATTTATCATAATAGCAACCGGTGCCTTTTTTTTTTTTAAACCGCATCGCTTTTTTCCAAAGCACGTTCACGTTTGCTACCTGATGGACGTCAGGCCACTAATAATTTTTCCATTTTGCCCATAAAGGACTAAGACCATTGCAGTTTGACTAAGGTCACAGAGAACGTAAGCAGTAGAGTTGAAATCCACATCAGTCTTCTATGGGAGCCATGCCCCAACTCTCGACACGCCCGGGTGAGCACTTCCTTGTCCATAGACTGACAGTCTGGGGAGGGCTTCCACACGGTGGATTTGCAAACAGCCCTTGGAGATGGCTTTCCAGTGAATTGTGGGGGTTTTATTTCATTTTGGGTTACAGATCTTCTTTTTGATCTTGCTCAATCCTAAAGGAAATCAGTCCTGAATATTCATTGGAAGGTCTGACGCAGAAGCTGAAGTTTCAATACTTTGGCCACCTGATTCGAAGAGCTGACTCTTTTGAGAAGACCCTGATGCTGGGAAAGATTGAAGGCGGGAGGAGAAGGGGACGACAGAGGATGAATTGGTTGGAAGGCATCACCAACTTGATGGGACATGAGTTTGAACAAGCTCTGGGAGTTGGTGATGGACATGGAAGCCTGGCGTGCTGTAGTCCATGGGGTCGCAAAGAGTCAGATATGACTGAGCGACTGAACTGAACTGAACTGCCTCATTTAAAACCATAAGAGTGAGTCAGTGTTACCCAAGCTCACCCAACAGGTGGTAGAGTGATGGGCCTTTGAATTATGCTTAGGGTGGAGCCTGCCTGGGGTTAAGTCTGGAACAATGAACTCTGCTGTGTGAAAAACAAATTACTAAAAAACATATTTTGAAAAATAAATAATTAAAAAATTGCCCAATTTCAGTTTTGAAAGATATGTGTGAGAGAATTTGTATTGAGTTGTGCCATGATTTTCCTCCCTCCAGAACCTCTTTTGTTATGCAGAAGCTTCTCTGAAGGTGAGCAGCTTGATCTGCACTAATGTGACAGTACATGTCCAGTGGTGAGATCTTGGGCAGACGGAACAGATGATTTGGAGAATGGGACAGGGAAAGAGAGCAAAGGGGCTGTTAGCATGGACACTCGGGCCTGGAGAGCCATTTCTGAGTGGAGGCAGGGAAAAAAGTGAGCCAGGCCACGAGGGTCCTTGCACGGTGCCTCCGCGCCACACCTGGGAACGGGGACTTGAGAAGTGGTTGACGTGTTTATTTGGTGTGAGGTCAGCTACAGCTCTGAAAGCAATAACACTATTCCCATAAAACAGAACTCCCAGGCTGGGCCACCAACCTGCTTGCCGCCAGAGAAGGATGGTGGCCTAATAAATGAGACATTGCTGTCAGATCTCCGTAATTGGAGGATTCATTCACTTTGTGAATTATGCAGGCTCTTCCTTGGTCTCCCATCTCCATCCCATCTATTGCTTTAAGCCCTTTCTTGTTTTGTGCTGCTTCTTTCAGATGAAGAAGAATGGAAAAGAGATTTGATCTCTGTGCCTATTAACCATGCCAATAGAAGGTTGTGTGAAAAACGAAGCTATTGGTAGAAGTTTGGGAAAAAATCTAGTGATTAGACCAGCAGAAGATCTGAACTTCGGAGAAGACCACAAATGAATTAAAAGACCAGTTCTCTTTTCAAAAGCTAACACGAAATGAGGATGGGTTTTATACAAAAGCAGCTGCTCCTGCCAGTGAGCTTATGCATGTCTGTCTTTCATATGCCACAGTCAGACCTAGGAAATTCCCTGGGAAGTCCCCTCTACCACAGTGCTTGCCGTTTCTCCATTTGACTATGATTCTATTGACTCTTGGGAGATTGATCTTCAGGAAGCTCTTATCACAAAACAGCTCTTCCTGGAGTGAGGAGAGAGCATGGTACCTGGGAAGACAAAGGGAGTGGACTGGGACATGGGAATCTGGTTTCCATTTTAGTTCTACAACTAGCAGCCTGGTGGCTTTAGGAGGAGCCTGCCATTTCCCTGGCCTCAATGGTTTCATCTGTAAATTGGAACGGCCTGGAGATGATAAAAGTGAAAGCATCCATTACCATGCCTGGAAGTGCTCAAGAAATGATTCTTTCCTGCCTGCTGACTTCCATTTTCCATCTGTAAGGTAAGGAATTGAACAAGAAGATCTCTTGTCCACTCTAATGCTTTAAGGTTAAGTCACTTTTAGGTGACTCTTTTGGTGACATTTTAGGAAATTGCCAACTAACATTCTGTGGTTGTAGTCTATTAGATTCCATCCAATCAGAATAGCGTTGTGATTGTGACTTTGTATTATGATTTTTTATTTTCCCTTATCCTGATTTTTATTTTCTATTTTATGGCTTGTGCTTTATTAAGTTGTCATAAATCCTTTCGGGTATAAGAAAAGAAGTATAACAAACTGGATGAAAGAATGCCTTAATGGAAAGCCAGAGAATAATGCTAATACTAATAAACTGCTTTGATTGGCTACATACTATGTATGAGGAACCATGCTAAGCACTTTATTTAGGTCACTTAAGCACATTAGGTCACTTAAAGGCTCACAATAACCCCTTGAAGTTATAATTATCATCCCCATTTTATGGATGAGGAAATTGAGTCTTTGAGATACCAAGCAGGTTGTTCAAGGTCACACAGTTAATGAATGTCAAAGCTGAGTCACAACTCCAAGTCTGGCTAAATCAGGGCAGTGGTGGGCTGACAAATAGGCTCCCAAAAAACCTAAATCAAAACAAAACTCTAAATCCCTGATATAGAGTATTTACTGATTTCCATCATGTAAATACCTTCACCATGACCAATTTCAAGTTTCTAACAGTTAAATCAGCTAAAAAAAAATCCCAAGTATTTAACAATCTGTTCTTGCAAGCCAACAGGAGCCAACGCCAAAACACTCCAGAAAAAGCCTGAATCATCACCACTGAGATACACTGCCTCCCTGAATTATAGGCTGAGGTTGGGGATAATAGAAAAGAAAGAAGAAAGGGAAGATGGTCATAAACAGAGAAAGTAGAGAGATGACAGATTCATTCATTCATTCCACAGAGGCTTACTGAGTGCTGGCGAAGGACCAAGCATTGTGATATGTGCTTTGGATTTGGGCAAGAGTAAGATAAGCAGGGTGCCCAAGCCAAAAAGTCCAGAATGTTTGGGGGAGAGAGCAACACTCAAACAAATAATTGAACACATTATGTGATACAAGTATGTATGAGTCTACGGGAGCCCAGCAGAGGGAGGAATGAATTCTATCTGAAGGATGCAGTTAGCGACACACACATGGGGACTCCTAGGTAATACACATTGTTCTTCCTTCCCAATTTGTAAAGAAGTTTGCCTCACTAGAGAGGTGTGTTCAGCTTAGAATTCTGCATTTCTGATTATAGAGAAACTAAAGGTGGGATTAAGAAAGGGACAATGATATAGAAAGTAAGCTCTTTGAGTTAGGGGTGTTGTCTGATTTACCCCTATATTCCTGAGACCTAGCACCATGCAGAGAATGTAGTAAGCCCCCAGTAAATATTTGTTGACTGGATAAACCACTGTTGAATAATGATTTATGAGCTTCAAAGAATTTTGCTTGAGGAAAGAGGACTGATAATAGGTAAGAAGTAAGCAATATAAATGGGCTTCCCTGGTGGCTCTAGTGGTAAAGAATCCACCTGCCAATGAAGGAGATGCAGGAGACCCAGTTTCGATCCCTGGGTTGGGAAGATCCCCTGGAGGAGGGAATGGCAACCCGCTTCAGTATTCTTGCCTGGAGAATCCCGTGGACAGAGGAGACTGGCAGGCTGTAGTCCACAGGGTTGCACAGTGTAGGACACAACTGAAGCGACTTAGCACAGCACAGCAAGCAGTGTAAGTGCATGGAGGATCCCGCAGAAGAACAGAGTAAGTGGGGGGCAGTATATGGGCAGGGGCTCCAGGTGCCAGGATGGGGTAAGGGCCCAGAAGGTTGTGTGTCATGCGATGCTGTCACCTGTTGTGCTGGCTGGCCTCTCTGAGGATGATCAGAGGACGGGGCAGATCTCTGGCTTCCTCTGAGAAGCAAGAGGTCCTGTCACATGCCTGCAGATGTATTTGGTGAGCTGGGGAATGCCAGGAATGATACCACTCATCGTTTGACTTCAAAGTTCAATACGGGAAGTGTTAGTTGCTCAGTCATGCATGATTCTTTGAGACCCCATGGACGGTAGCCCACCAGACTCCTCTGTCCATGGAATTCTCCAGGCAAGAATATTGGAGTAGGTTGCCATTCCCTTCTCCAGGGGATCTTTCTGATCCAGGGATCAAACCCAGGTCTCCTGCATTGCAGGCAGATTCTTTACCATCTGAGGCACCAGGGAAGCCCTCAATATGGGAGACGCTAACAAGTCATTGGTACGATGAAGTTTGAGGATTTTAGTGGATTTCCTTCACATTTGTTTGTTCTTCTCTTCCTCTGATTATCTGAGAGGAGGCTGCTGTTATGGAAAACCAGGTAGTTTGAATATTCATTCTTAGGACTTAGGACTGGTTTTGTAAGAAATGGGTCTGCTACTAATGTGTAATTTGTAGATTATTTTCATCATAACAATGCCTTATATGTGTGGATGGTTCCTAGCTGCAAAGGTTTTTCCGGTAATTACTTTTGATGCCTCTTCAAGACAGTCCCATGAGGACATTAGAAAAGATGTGAGTGGCTCTATTTTACTAAAGAAGTCAAATAACTCAGAATCACGGAACTGAGTTCTAGTAGAGCAAGGGCCCAGAATCTGTCATTCCAGACACAGAGACCTCCGTGTCCTCCTGGTTTCTCTTATGATAATGCCTGCCTCCTGGAGTGAGCTGGGACCCAGCAACGTCCAGGAATGGTTTGTCTTGGTATTCGAGAACTTTTTTCTCTATAGTGAAAAATGGAACCTGCCTGCCCCAGTTTCCAAACCACCTCATGATTCGAAAAGCAATTGCTTTAACTCTGACAAAATTAGGCCACCTCCAACCTAAATGGAGCCCGTTTTCAGAGTAAGACCCTGCCTGGAGACAGCTCTTTCCTGGAAGGATAACAAAAGCATGCTTATGTGTGTATTTCACTTGATGGAAAGGAATCCCCAGTGAGGCCATTTTTTCCCCCTGAATTCTCCCAAGTCCAGAATGTGTCCAAGTTTCCAAGATAATCTCAGAAGAGCCATTCATCTATGAAGATGGCCAAACTGTCTTCCAGCTCAGTAGACAAGGTCTGTTCAAGAGAAAGAAGGTGAGGGGGTGAGAATAGGGGTGTGGAAAGAGGGTGAGGGAGGCAGAGAGCGAAGGAGTAAGACATGCAAGGAGAAAATGTGTGTGGACGAATGCTGACGGGGAAAGGAAGGAGACCAAGGGGCCAGCCCTGACTCTGGAGTTCCATCTGCCAGGGACATTTGCAGCTGATTCTTTTTAGAACCTGTCACGGTCTGCCTGGAGAGCTGTCACTTCTCATCACTTGGCTCTCACTGAGGATCTTTGTGTCATCACTGTCATGAAGAAACCTGGCAACTGGCAAAGAATTTCCTGGGGCGCTACCTGATATGCCATTATTTGCCTCTTATCATCTTAGTAGAGTAGTTACACCGCTGTCAGAGGTAATGGAGACCATGCCACTAAGAAAATTGGCTGTAATTTATTTATCAATTGTTTCTGCATACCACAAAAGCGGCCTTCTACTTTACAGTTGCGTCTAAGGTATTTGAGAGCCCCTCAAGTTCATGGTTTTCCGGTATTCTAAGTTCTACTTATGGCCTTTCCTGTATATGACACACAACACCACCCTTGTGGCTTGCAGGCCGTTTTCTTCTTTGCTTTCTTTAGTCACAAATCATCCTGAGGCATCCCTTAAGTGCATTTGTATTGTTAAGTGCACCGGCTTGATTTGGTGTTAATTCAATTTGAGTGCCCTTAATATCTTGTGGGGGTGATGCAATGCGGGCCGCCTGTACCTTGTAAAATCGGGTCCCAGGTCTGCCTGGGAGCAAAGCACCTTTCGCATAGCCATTTACCAAAGTTGCTGATAAAATTTTCATAAGGGAACCTTTTTAGTCTGACCCTATTGTGTTATTGTACCATTAAGTCTCGGAGAACTGAGCTGGCTTCTAGTGACAGCTTATCACGTTCTCCATTATTGCTGGCTGCATGAAGAGCTAACGGGCTGGGTGCAGTGCAAGCCCCCTCCCCCCTCCCACTTCTGGTCCGTTCTGGGAAAAGCTTATGGGCCAGCACCTACGGGCTAATGTGTGATTGTCTCTCTGTGGGTGCCAGAGAGCTGAGCTCTCTTTCTGATGAGCCTGGGAAAGCTTGCGGAGCCCTGAAGGACTTGGTGGAGCCTTCGTGACAAGAAGGGGAGAAGAATGGGCTGAAACAGAATGAGAATTACAAAGCACTTTGCTTAAAAAGCAACCTCCAAAGCGGTAATGATAATGTTGACACCACTTTGACACATAGCTGGAGGTAGTGGATTGGGCCAGGATCTTTGGAAGGTTGGCATTAGAATTCTGACACCATGATTAACTCAAAAAAGAACTCCTAATACTGGGGTTTGGGTGTACCTGGGTTTGCATCCAGCCTCATTCATTGGCTTACCTGCCCTGTGATCTTGATCATGTTTAGTCTTGGAGCTTCAGGGTTCCATCTGTGAAATGGGAATATCAAGGTCAACTCCATGGGCTTTTTGTGGTGATGATGTGAGTGTGGAGTGTGGCTGGCACTCACACAGCATGTCTTGGGGTTATCTTAGAATCTCAGAGGTTAGGAGGTGAGAAATCTGGTTCACATGGTAAAGAAATTAGCCAGCTACCACAAGATGAAAAAATGAAAGAGAAAAATCTAGAAATCTGGTCTCCAGACCCTCATCTAGGTGTCTTTCCATCCTTCCATGTCCTGTCCACAGACATCAGGAACTTGGTTGGATTTGGGGTGCAAGAGGCCACACTCCACTTCCCTAATGATGGTATTTCTTAATAGCAGAGCAGAGTGCTTCTCAGCCCTTCTGCTTGTCTTGGTGGAAATGGCTTGAGCCTGTCTAACCGTGTGAGCCTAGGCCCCGCTTGTCTCTGCTGCTCTGGCTGAAAAAGCTTGGTGGTCTGAGAAAAGAAATGGAAGGTGCTCTTTCTAAAGAACATTTAAAAATCATTGTTATAAAAGCAATACATGTTTACTGTGGAAATGAGGAAATCTAGGTAAAATATAGAAACTCTAATGAAAGAAAAAACCTCACCTGTAGTCCTACCACCTGTGACCCTAGGCTGCTGCTGTGTGTTTCCTTTCAGGCTCCTTTCCGTGCCCACACACATGCTAGCTTGTTCAGACCCTTGCTCCCTGCAGTGTATTTTAGGCATTAAAAGTGCAGTCTGGCTCCACAGGCAAATCATTTAACTTTTCCACTGTTGTTTCCTCGTCCATAAACTAGGACTTCCTCAGAGGGTGGATCAGAGAAGTAAATGAGCTCATCCACCTGACACACAGTATGGAGCACACAGGAAGCCCTGCCAAGGCTTTCCTTAGGATGAGGATTATTCAGTATAAATCTGGGATTACCGTATAATCTGCTGGAAATACGGCTCTTATGGGAGCCATTTCTTCTTTGCTCACCCCCAGTTGCTCAACTCTGATGCTTTCTTAAACTGCTCATCCAGACAGGGTCTCAGGGTCAGACTGACCCCACCCTTCCCCCGCTGAATGGTGATAATCATGTGTTCATCTTCCCAAAGGGTTAACGCACGAATTCTCGCAACTTGACTCCTGGTGGGCGTATTAGACCCACTTTATAGGAAGGAGAACCAAGATGGAGCAGGCATTGAAGTGGCTGTATGAGGTCTCCAAGCAGATGAGGTGGATGTCCTGGTTGCTGAGAAATGAACAGGGCCACCCATAGGAGTGGTTGGGCTACCCTGGGCTTAGGATTTGCCTTTATTACACTGGAGATGAGGCTTAGATGGTTCAAGGAGGAAGGCTGAAATCACAAGAAGACAAGTTCTTGTAAACGAATATCTCATGGAAAAGCTCTGAGAGTCTCGTTGATGTGTGTTTGTGTGTGCGCACATGTGTGTCATCTTTTTGGTGTTTTAAAGCCTCCTTTCCTGGGATTCAAAGATTCTGAGAGCGAAAAATGATCATTTTAAGCCAGACTGGACAAGATAGGATCATAAATCAGAAAGGATGATAAGGGTCCAGCTTTGTGTGTGTGTGTGTGTGTGTGTGTGTGTGTGTGTGTAGCACATGCACAGAGAAGGCGCCAGTGTGCAAGCCTCTTGGGGGTGAGTGGGAGGAGCGGACATGGGCCTGCAGAAGGGAGCTGGTTTTGATGAAATATTGGCTAACGCTTGGGGCACCGAAGGAGAAGAGGCTCTGGTCAGGGAACTGCGCTGCATTAGAATTTATAATAGATTAGTTTATCTGCCCCTTGATCTTCAAGGGTATTCGGGGAGCTGAGGATGAAGCATGTCTGCCTTGATTTTCACAGCGAGAGGAAACCTCTGGAACAGAATTCCCAGCCTCTCCCTCTGCACAGCCCAAGGCAGTGAGAGCTTGCTATTCACACCCCAGCTCAGGTCATTTGGAGGAGGCTGATGGTACCCAGGAATGCCGACATACTTCACAACATCACATGAGAAAGAGCCCACTCAGATTCCTAAGGGGAGCTGCTGTCGGTCCATCCGGGTCTGGACTGCAGCCCTGGATGTGACGGCCCCTGCTCCCCATCCCGCTGCAGAAGTTTGCAATCCATATTCATCCTCACTGTCCGCAGGATTCCCTTCTCTCCATCCGTCTGTCTGTCTTTCTCTCTCTTCATCGCTCACTCTCATAATAAGGGGAGCCTGCTAGGGTGTTTCAGATGCTCTGCTTCAAATGCCAATGAGCAAAGCGGTCAGGAAAGAAAGAATAAGAGGTGAAGTGTGGTTTGATGTCTTGGGGTGCTGGGGAGATGATTCATATAACATGAGCCCCTTGGGGCCCTTGGTTAAATCCCAGCCTAGCACCCCTCCCCGACCCCGGCTGAACTGGAACTCTGAAGTCCAGCCAAGGAGCATTGCTGGTGCTCCCCTGGCAAACAATCGGAGGGTCAGAGGCAAAGTCCAGGGGAGGGGTGATTCTTTCACTGGAAAAATTACCTGCTGGGAAAGAAGGAATCGTATGATGTGTGCGGTGAGAAGTCCAGTCAGGAAGGACCTGGCTGTTGCATTACAAGGCCGCTTTCTGAAGCCAGAGGGACTTTTATTGCCTGAGAGGCCTGCAGGCTCCAGCTAAAGTGGCTGTGGCAAGTCTCTGGGAGGGCATGGTGATGAGGGGCTGCGAGCCAGGGCTCTGGATGCCAGTTTGGGAATGAGGGGGGTGGAAGCTGGGGAGGGGCCTTCACTGTCCTCAGACTCACTCTCCTAAGGCAGGAGGGAGACCCAGCAGAGAGAGGGGCTGCCTGCTTCCCAGCTAGCCAAGGGCAGTGCAGTCTCCGTTGCCCCCACCTTAGGCTTTGTTTGACATGCCCTATGTTTGGCCACCCTCTCTCCACCCCCAGCTTCTTAAAACCTTCCCGTCTCTCACTGGACCCTCTCTCTGCTTCTCTCTTTTTATGGAAGTTGCAAATCATCTTTCACTGAGGACAGCCCCTTTCCCCCAGGCTTCCTTCATGTAGGTATGGGTGCAGAGACTTTGGGGCACCTGACCCAGGTCTGGCCAGGTGATCCGGTGATCCGGTCCAATAAGAAGCAAACCTGGAACTTCGGTTGGAAACTTTTGTTGGAACTTTGGGAATGGAGAAGTTCTGTTTAATCTTGGTTGATGAGATGAGAGGATAAAAGCCTGGCTTCCAGGGAGGCCTATTAGGATTGGAAAATCTGTGTGAAAGTGAAGCTACTGGAAAGGGAAGAAGAGTGAAGAGGTGGATAGAGATGAGATTCTAATGGCATCCTTTGAGCACTAGGATCTGATCTTACTGGAAGGTGGAGTCTACACCTGGACTCTTCAGTTTTACCAGCTAATACGTTTCCTCCCCTTTTCCCTTTCTTGTTCGAATTTTTCCTGCTACTTACAATTGAAAATGTTATGTCTGTATGTTAGGTGGATATACTTTTCTCTCTTCCATGCATGGATCAGCTATGACTATCTCCCAAAGTTGAGTGCTTAGCTTGCTCTTTTTCCTGACTCATTCAGGCTTTCCATGCACTCTGTGGTATCAACTGTGTGTGACCCCCATGAGAATGATCCTGACTGCCACATTTGTGTTTCTACCTTAAATCTTTTTCCTTGTATAACACATTTCCACATGGGCGTCATACATGAGGTCACACACAGCTAGCTGAAGTCAATATGTTACTCCTGATCCTTGGGAAGAATGAGGGGCCCCCTTTTCACGTTTCTCCTCTTCAGACTGGGCATCTGCTTCCTCTAGTTCAAAGTCAGGATTATTTTTGATTCCTCCTTTTCCCCTTTTCTGCCCTGTATTGCATTATCCATCAAGCCTCAAGAATTTCTCTCTCGTATGTTGTTTTCCTTTATCTACTGCCATCCTCTGGTCTAAGATCTCATCGCGATAATCTCAAAAGCCTCTTACCTGGCTTTCAAACTGTCCCATCTATGTAGCACCCTCCAGCATATTTTTAACTTCTTCAAATACCTCTCTCACTTCACAGCTTACCTGGGAATGTTGGATTTCTCACTGTTGGGCATCTCAGTGTCCCTTAGATATTGGCATTCATGAGGTGTGAGAAGTCACAGAAACATCTTTCTGAAATACTAATTTAATCTGAAATCTTTCTTGGGGTGTGGAAAGTTAAGGGTTTTCATGAGAAAGTAATTTAAAAATGTTTTTATATTAAAACAGATTGATCTCGGGTTTCCCAGGTGGTGCTAGTGGTAAAGAACTCTCCTGCCAAGGCAGGAGACGTAAGAGACACAGGTTTGATCCCTGGGTCAAGAAGGGGGCATGGCAACCCACTCCAGTATTCTTTCCTGGAGAATCCCATGGAAAGGGGAGCCTGGCAGTCTGCAGTCCATAGGGTTGCAAAGAGTCAAACACGACTAAAGCGACTTAGCATATACACACAGATTGATCTCATATAAAGAAGAACACAAATGCATATGAATTTTAAAGATTAAATATTGATTTCAAAGAAGTTCTGAGATTGTAGACGTCTACTTCCAGCCACCACCCAAGAGTTCTGGGGTTCCTTTTCCTATGCCATTGGGAAGAAAGTTTGGAGAAGCACTAACATGTTGAGTTAGGTTTCACGTCCTCAATTTGGTGTCTGCCTCAACTGCCCCAGTCTTTGCTACCCTCCTCCTTGTCTCTCATCATTTCTTGGAGGTAGAGGGCTTTCCTAGTTGTTCTTTGAACTCTGTACTCTCATTCCCAACTTCGTTTCTTGTCACTGTCTCCTTTCCCCAGTGATTTCCCCTTTCTTTTTCATCAGCCTAAATCATCTGCCTCTTTCAGCCTTAATCACCAGCTCACAACAGTTTCTCCCTTCTCATACCCTTGTAGCCTTTGGCAATCCAGATCGATAAATGGATTATGTACTGGCCAAGAGTCACAAGCCTGATCAAAACCCTGACAAGGCTCCCTGTTATCTGGCCGTGGGATAAAGTCCGGATTCCTTGGCATGGCTTACTGGCTCTAGGCAGAGCTGGTCCCTGCCTGATGCTTCAGTCTCATCTCTCCTATGACTTCTGATCTTTGCCATCCAGACTTCAAGAACCATTTAGCGCACCTACAGCATAGTAGCCACTCTCACCTTTGTCTTAGTCCTCTTCATCCCCTTCTCCTTCCTTCTTGTCTTTATCCTTTACAGAAAGTATTGAAGAGAGTGAGGTAAAAAGAATGGAGCTAGAGAGGTAAAAGGGACCACATCATGTAGGGCCTCACAAGCCCTGATATTGAACTTTATTTTCAGGACAGTAGGAAATCATCAGTTGCTCTAGGTATAAATGTGACTACTTGGTTTATGTTTTTTTGTGGGGGGAGTGTGTTGCCTTGTTTTCTATTTCTCCCATTTTTATCATTGTTACTTTATACATATTGAATCTATATTGTGAAGTTCATATATCCCAATGATGGTTATATATAGTTCTTCTTTCCTGTTCTTCATATTCTCTTTTTTGGCTTAAATTCCGTTTTCAGGTATTGAAAGCGATGCCATGACTTTCTTTGATTCATATTTTCGCTGAATATTTTTTCATCCTTTCATCTTTTTGTTTTCTTTTAATTTTTCTCACAAACCACATATAGTTGAATTATATGCAAAAAATTTAGCTAATCTGAGAGTCTCTGTCTCTCCTATACTTAAATCTACGTATCCCCACAAATATCTCAGATCTATCTCTATTCCATCCTCCTATCATCTATTATCGATCATCTATCATCTATGTATAATCTTACCCTGAACAAGTTGAATGTGTTCACATATCCTCATTCTTTTTGCTGTCCATTCCTTTCTCCCATTCCCTTGTTGATATTGTTTGAAACTTTTATTCTGAGTTCTTATCAACACACTTACTTATTTTTATTTGTTTATTTTTTAGATAGCAAAAATTATAGTAATTATTTGAATTTCTTTATTTTCCATATTTCTTTTAGTAATCTCCTGGATTTATTCCTTACCTGAGTTGTCTAAATAGTTTGTTGTGTAGCAAGCCTGCTAAAGCCTTGTATGTTTGAGAATATATCTATTGAGCTCCCAGATTTAAATGATAATTTGCCTGAATATAACATTCTACTATAAAACTCCTTTTTTTCCCCTTTAGTAACAGGTGTCTGGTTACTAGGAGGGGCTCTAGATTGATGGAGCTCCTAGAAAGGGTCAGAGATGAGCTCCAAGGCAGAGTATCCAAGTTCCCCAGAACTACAGCATCTTACCTCAATTTTTTGCCCCTTCACAGGCCACAACTCTGGCCAGAATCCTCTTTTAAATGTTCTGAGAAAGTACCCTTGGAAGGAAGTGATCACTGTGGATAAGCTTTTCAAACTCTGGGTAGCAACCCATTAATGGATGATGAACAGTTTAGTGAGTCAGCCAGTGTAGGTATGGGGAGGAGGAGGGAAGAGAGAGGAGGAAGAACAAGAAGGACAGAACATGAAGAACAAGGAGGAAAACGAGGAGGAGAAGCAGATGGAGGAGGAAGGAGAAGGGGCGGAGAGGGAGAAAAAATAGAATGGAATAGAACAAAATAGGCTGAAAAAAAGTGGAGGGTATCCCAATAGGAAGCACATTCTTCTGTGAAATTGTGTTTCATTTATTCAGGGCTATATGTTTACTGAGTCACCACATGAAATGTGTCCTCTCATTGTGAATGGAAGTCAAATTTGAAGAACGTAGCTTTTGATGTGACCCACCAACCTTGAGGTGAGAGGGCATGGAGGCAGTGGTTTGGTGGTTTACTTGCTTGATCGTGTCCAAATATTGTGACATCATGGATGGTAGCCCGCCAGGCTCCTCTGTCCATGGAATTTCCAGGCAAGAATACTGGAGAGGGTTGCCATTTCCTTCTCTAAGGAATCTTCCCTGCCCAGGAATTGAACCCAGGTCTCCTGCAGCACAGGAGGATTCTTTACTGCCTGAGCCACCAGCAGAGGAGTGAAGCTCAAGACCGGCTGACCAACCCAGCAGTATGTCACTCCACAGAGTGTTGCACTGTTCTGGTTTTACCCTTGTCCCACTGACCATCTGGCTAATGTCATTGTCTTCTTTTCCACAGTAAGGCAGGAGATTATCTCCTGAAGGTAGTGGCAAGGGCAGAACTTGGGAGCTTCTTTGATCACTTTGCTCATACCTGCTGCCCCACCCACATTCAGTCTACTAAGGGCTTCCCCACAGTTTTATCTTAGCTCTCCAAATCCAGTCCTGCTGCTTCTTTCTGTGGTTCTTCCAGCTTGGTTGTGTGGGAGGGAGCCAGCATCTCAGGCTGGTTTTCATGCTGTCAGAAAAAGCAGAAACCTTATTTGCAATCTGACCTAGAGCCACTGTGGCCCATACCCTGCTCTTCCGTGTCCTTACCTTTAGCAGCCTTCATCCTCTTTCCACGCCACCCTAGGCCCTCCCACCTCATAAACCCTCCTGCTTCATTCTCTTCCTTCCCCCGTGCACTGTCTATTTTGACTTCTGCCATTGCCTGTGATTATTGGAAACCTCAGGCCCCAGTCAGCAGGGAAATTTATAGCTAAACAATTACACTGTTGAAACCCTGACAAGTCTACCCTGGTTAATGGCTTTGAAAATATGGGAGAGGTGTGAACAACTAAGTCTAGGAGGCTCATGTTGTGGGTCCTACAAAGATAGACTTGTAGGACTTACTTTAATGGGAATTGTTCATTTTCTCTTCCCCTTACATTAGTGTTCCAAATGCTAGTCTCACTCAATATGGATTCATTACCTAGAGAATGCCTTGGATATTTGGATAATCATCTTCTAAATAGTTTCTTTTTTCCCTTTCCTATTATGATTTTTGGAGCTTGGCCAACAACAATGCACCAGGCAGGCAGCAGACTGAGGGAAAAAGCAAACAGTGCTGGGTTACATTAGTAAATTATCGTCTATTAGATGCAGGTGGGATTCCTCAACTTCCCAGCCTGGCAGAAAGCTTTTAATAAAGCAGCATGAGAAGGGAAGAGCTGCTTTTGAGGTGGTGTCATGGAATCTGGGGAGGAAAGGATCCGACAGGAGAGTTCAGTGGTCAAAGACAAGACTCTGTACTGCTGGAAAAGTGGGTACCTAGGGGCGAGCCATCATGGGCATTCTGAAGAACTGGACCTCTGCCTTATCAGGGCAAGCAAATGACTGATCTGACCCATCATTCCCTTGGAGCAGTGGTACCTGCATACCTTTTACATGACTTCTGGTAGGGAGGTGTACTTTCCTGCCCTTTGACTTTAGAGTGGGCCAAGTGATTTGCCTTGGCCAATGGGAGGTTTGCGGATGAATTGTGAGCCTGGGTTTGAAATACACATGTGAGATGGGACTTGCCATCTTGTGCTCCTACTTTCGCCATGGAAAGGACACAACTCAAGGAAATGGTCTTCCAGTGAAGATGAGAGATGTGGGGGAGCTCAAAACCCAACCCACAGGTTGGGACCAAGCCCAGCCACACCCAGTCTCCATCACTAGCCAAATCCCTGTCAACTCATAGTTGTGCGAGTAAAAAATAAGAGCTTTTTGCTGATTGCCTCCCAGATTTTTGTGGTTGGTTGTTATGAAGCGTATCTCATGGATGTACTCAGCAGGGCTGCCCTGGGACTCAGTGGGGAGGCACACTCTGCTCTTCACTGAGCTGGTGTAAGAAGTGGAGGTGGTTTTAGAACCCTGGAAAAGTCTAAGCTGTTGCTTTCTGTGGCAAGGTGACCCATGCAGATGGCAGTGCCATTTTCTCCACAGCATGGTTCTGGGAAGGAGAGCAGAGATACAGTCTCCAGAACTTGCTAAGACAGAGGAAGAACTGAGAGAGCATTTCTGTAAAGGAGCAGGGGTACAGCATTTCCAAATGTTGCTTCAAATGGGAGGTTGAAGTCCTTTGGGTGATCTGCATGTCATTTGTGCCAAGACAAAAAAATAATGTGCTGAGAGGTTTTATTGTCATGACTTAGTTAAGAGTAAGCGGGAATATGTGTTGTCTTGACAGGTGTAGCTTCTAATTCAACGCTGGAAGTTTCAAAGGTTTGATTTGACCGATACTTGGTCTCAATCTTCAACACTTAATACAGTACTAAACAAATAGGAGATGCTCAGTCAATTGACTTATAATTGATAGGTTATCAGGAAACTTAAACCTAATCACAGCACTGCCATTAATTTATTACATGACCCCAGACTAAAAGCCTAACTTCTCAATTCCCTCATGAGTATGAAGCTATTTGATGTCCATAGTCTCCATGATGATAGTTGGGAGGATAAAACGACATGAAGATGGAAAAAGTCTGCAGTGCTCCATAAGTGATAGATGGTTATTCTCCCATAGGCACTGCTGTATTGGGTGCTTGTAACTTGTCGAGCAAAAAGGAGGCTGAAGCAAGAATGCGGCCTCGAAGGGGTCAGAAGGTGCTATTTCCCTCTGCTGTCTCTACAGGAAAATGAATAAAGGAAGTAACAATAATATTTCCCAGTCCTTTTACTACTGTAATTTGTGAGGCCAAGTCAGGTCTCTGGATTGAGAAATCAAGCTTTTTATTGCACCTTAAATTGCATGATGTGAGCCCTGATTTGACCTATAATTATTTTGTAAAAACATTTCCTCAATCAGCTACATTGGAGGATTAAACTAGCAGCATCTCTGATCATAGGCCCTCTGACCTTTTTTAAAGCTCCCTGGTGACATAGGTAGTAATGTACGCATGTGAGAGTGGGACCATAAAGAAGTCTGAGTACCGAAGAATTGATGCTTTCAAATTGTTGTCCTGGAGAAGACTCTTGAGAGTCCCTTGGACAGCAAGGAGATCAAACCCACCAATTCTAAAGGAAATCAACCCTGAATATTTATTGGAAAGACTGATGCGGAAGCTCTAATACTTAGGCCACCTGATATGAAGAACTGACTCGTTGAAAAAGACCCTGATGTTGGGAAAGATTGAGGGCAGGAGGAGAAGGTGGTGACAGAGGATGAGTTGGTTGGATGGCATCATAGACCTGATGGGCATGAGTTTGAGCAAACTCCAGGAGATAGTGAAGGACAGGGAAGCCTGGTGTGCTGCAGTCCATGGGGTTGCAAAGAGTCGGACGTGACTGAGTGACTGAACAACAACAAGTGACATAGGTATGGTATGGTTTGAACTGTGTCCCTCCAGATTCATATGGTAAAGTCCTAATACCCAGTATCTCTTGAAGTGACCGTGTTTGGATATAGGGTCTTTACAGAGATAAATTGCAAATAACCAAAATAGCCTTCTGTGACCACCTAACTTAAAATAGAAGCACCTCACCACACATGTATTTGCTATTTCCCTTTCCCGCTTTACTCTTAACACCTGTATCTGCATGCTTTAGCTTGTTGATTATATATTGCCTAAATCCCTGTACTGGACTGCAGACTCCATGAGGGCAGGAATTGGGTCAGGTAACTGCTTTATTTTGTGCACCTAGAACAGTGTCTGGCACAGAGTAGCCATTCAGGGATGTGTTTGTTAAATAAATAGATCACTGTTTGACATACAGTGCACTGATAAGGTACAGTGTTGTATCATCAGAAATTATACCCTAATGTTCAACCCTGATTCATTCTTAGTGATATGGGAGTGATAAAAATGACAAGTAAAAAATCAGTTTTCTAAGGTATATATAGTAGAAGATCCTAATTATATAAATACATGTTTCCAGGAAGAAATAAACCAAAATATTAATAGTTATCTCTGGTGTGGCTTCCCTGGTGGCTCAGGCGGTAAAGAGTCTGCCTGCAGTGCAGGAGACCTGGGTTTGATCCCTGAGTTGGAAAGATCCCCTGGGGAAGGAAATGGCAACCCACTCCAGTATTCTTGCCTGGAGAATCCCTCAGACAGAGAAACCTGGGTGGGATACAGCCCATGGGGTTGCAAAGAGTTGGACACAACTGAGCAAATAAGCACAGCACAAAGATAAACAAGTTAAAATGAAGTCATTACTGTGAACCCTAGTTTAGTATGACAGGTATCTCCATAGAAAAAGAAAATATAGAATCAGACATTCACACAGGGAGAACTCCATGTGAAGATGAAGGCAGAGGCCAGGGCAATTCTTCTAAAAGTCAGGGAACACCAAAAAGTACCATTGGTCTACCGGAAGCTAGGAAAGAGGCATGGAACAGATTCTCACAGCCGTCAGAAGGAATCAACCTTGCCAACACCTTGATTCAGACCTGTAGCCTCCAGAACTGTAAGACAATGAATTTCTGTGGTTCAGGTCACCCAGTTTGTGGTATTTTTTTAGAGTAGCCTTAGCAAACCAATACATGTAGAATTTCTATTTGTGAAAAAGCTAGTTCTTTGTATTGATAGCAAAGATGTCTACGGTGCTTAGGATTTACCAGGCAAGGTTCTAAGTACTTTACTTATAAGTTGGCTTAAAGCTCAACATTCAGAAAACTAAGATCATGGCATCTGGTCTATCACTTCATGGGAAATAGATGGGGAAGCAGTGTCAGACTTTATTTTTTGGGGCTCCAAAATCACTGCAGATGGTGACTGCAGCCATGAAATTAAAAGACGCTTACTTCTTGGAAGGAAAGTTACGACCAACCTAGACAGCATATTCAAAAGCAGAGACATTACTTTGCCAACAAAGGTCCGTCTCGTCAAGGCTATGGTTTTTCCAGTGGTCATGTATGGATGTGAGAGTTGAACTATAAAGAAAGCTGAACGCTGAAGAATTGATGCTTTTGAACCCTGGTGTTGGAGAAGACTCTTGAGAGTCCCTTGGACTGCAAGGAGATCCAACCAGTCCATTCTGAAGGAGATCAGCCTTGGGATTTCTTTGGAAGGAATGATGCTAAAGCTGAAACTCCAGTACTTTGGCCATGCGAAGAGTTGACTCATTGGAAAAGACTCTGATGCTGGGAGGGATTGGGGGCAGGAGGAGAAGGGGACGACAGAGGATGAGATGGCTGGATGGCATCACTGACTCGATGGACGTGAGTCTGAGTGAACTCCGGGAGTTGGTGATGGACAGGGAGGCCTGGCGTGCTGCGATTCATGGTGTCGCAAAGAGTCGGACACGACTGAGTGACTGAACTGAAATGAACTGATTCCTCAACAGAATTCTCTGAGGTTGGGACTCCTAGTATCCTCATTTTTCTGATGAGGAAACTGAGGCAACCAGGTGTTTTAGCAACCTGCTTAGGGTTAGAGTCAGTATGTGGCAGAACCAGGTATGAACCCAGGCTGGCTGGCTCCAGAGCTTGTGAGATAGGACATTTAACGGTGTCCACTTGTTTGTGCAGAGATCCCAAATCTGCTGTCTTGGTCTTTGCTCTCTAGAGTAACAGAACAACTTTATTTCCAACTCTAAATGACGCCTTTTCTGCTACATTTATGATACAGTTTCCCAAGCTTTCCCCCTTGCCTTCTCTGAATAGCCCCGACTTTGTCAACATTGTCATTCATTTACCTCAGTTATCCAGGATCCCAAATGTGGTCTGATCCAGTTGGAAAATGGTAAAGTTATCACTTGCCATGATCTAAATATTATATTGATTTTTTAGTAGTTGCATTACCCTAATGATCACATATTAAATCATGGTCAACTGACAGACCTGGTCAAAACTCATAGCTCTTAAGCTGGTATTATGCTGTCTGTACAGTTGATTCTTTCAACCAAAGTAATGGACTTTGCATTTGTCCCTGATTTTTTTTTCCCCAACATTTGCACTGTCAAAATTATTTGAATCTTGATTCTATAATTCATGGCCACTTATGATTTTATAGTAGATTTCTTTATTGGAATATGTTATGGGCTGCTAGTCTTCTGGAACATTCTATCCTTTCTACCTAATTCAAGATGACATAGCCAAGCAGTTACTTTGGTCTTAATGAAATGACAATTTCAGGCAAATGTGTGTGTATGTGTGTATATATTTATGTTGGTATCTACTGTATTACAGTTTTAAAAAATTTGGTTTGCTTGTAATTTTCTTTGATTTTTTTAAGCTCCCTAAGCTTTAAAATCGGAGAAAGCAATGGCACCCCACTCTAGTACTCTTGCCTGAAAAATCCTATGGGCAGAGGAGCCTGGTAGGCTGCAGTCCATGGGGTCGCTAAGAATCAGACACAACTTCACTTTCACTTTCACTTTTCACTTTCATGCATTGGAGAAGGAAATGGCAACCCACTCCAGTGTTCTTGCCGGAAGAATCCCAGGGACGGGGGAGTCTGGTGGGCTGCCGTCTATGGGGTCGCACAGAGTCGGACACGACTGAAGTGACTTAGCAATAGTAAGCTTTAAAATAGAAATATTGAAGCATGTTTAGATGAAGAAGCCATGCCTTGTTCTAGATTTGATCTGCCCAAGATGAGCACTATTCTGTAACCTTCCTATGGTCAGGCAGTCCAATCTGGAAATCCAGTCTGCTCACCTTTGGGGAGTTCTTGGAAGATCCTCTTTTATAAGAAACATTATTTTCCACCTCGAGAGAGAAAAGAATATTCTTAGCAGTATTCTTAGTAGTTCACCAAGCACTTGAATTACCTTCACATTTTCAGCTTCAAGCCCTTATCTAAAAGACACTGATTCCCAAAGCCATACCTTCTTTTTCATGGTAGGTGGCTTTTGTCTTCTTTGGGCTTTTCTCCTGCTACTTTGCTACGCTTATCCATTCTGCTGCTTGCTATCCTAAACCAGTAGCTGCTATTTCTGTTCTGCTGATATGGGGAATGTCTTTGTTTCTACTGATTTTATGGCTCTTATACTAGGCTCTGATAAAGTTTCATCACTGTATTTAAGTTTCTTTGCAGCCCTCTCTCTTAAGGAATGCAGAATCTGTTTTTCTGAGGCTAGGTGGAAGCACATGGGTTTTTAATTAGAAATACCCCTTCTTACTGACAGTGGGCCACTGTTCCACATAAATTCCAGCCACACCATCAGGGGTCAAATTCTTACCACTTCTGGTAAGGTAAGCTCATTGGGTTCTAAGGTGGACATTGTCAATTGTTTACTAACATCCATTCTCTTTCTTCTTTCCTAACAAAATCCTTATTTTCTTCTTAGTATTTGAGAAGAATACCCTTGGCTGGGTACTCTGTACCCAACTCAGCCTTGTAACTTAAAGGAGGTTTCTTCAGTCTTTCATTTCAGGGATGGGTCTTGATTGGTCTAAGCCACTCCTTACCATCCCTTCTCCTTTGCTGGTCATTACCCCTGGAGCCAGGGATAGGACAGTTCATACCTGATGGTTCCCTGGCAACTACTGGTCCATTGGGTAGCCCTGGGACTTATGCTGACCAAATAAGACTGAAGGGAAGAATTTTTAGTTCACAGTTAAGGGAGAGTTTTTGTCTTTTGTTCACTGAACATGAATAAGGAAAAATGTAACCCTCTGTGCTGCTGAGAGCTAACTTGTAATCATGAAGGAAGTCAGCTTGAAGACAAAGCCAACAAGTGCCAGAAGAACAGACTAAGGGAACTTCAGAGGTTTAGCATCTGGGCCACGATGTGCCCTGCCTTACTGATATGTGGGGTAATACCTTCTTCTTTCATTGTTTATAGCCGTTCTAGTCAAACATGTTCAAATTATTGCAGGATCTTAGGGAAATGGGAGTCTTATGTTCTTGCAGGTTTGGTAGAATTCCTGAGGTGGGCTTGCATCCAGGGGAAACCCAGCTTTCAGCTTTGTTTGTATAGTGCAATTGAAATATTTGTTTCTTATGGATTAGCTTTTTTAACATGACAGAGATGCTTACTGAACCCTCAAACGTCTCCATTGATCCAGTGGCTTATCCCAATTATTCTAAGCTTCCCAAGTGGTGCTAGTGGTAAAGAACCTGTCTACCAGTGCAGGAAACATAAGAGACACAGGTTTGATCCCTGGGTCAGGAAGATTCCCTGGAGGGGGCCATGGCAACCCACTCCGGTATTCTTGCCTAGAGAATCCCATGGATTGAGGAGCCTGGTGGGCTACAGGCCATAGGTTCACAAAGAGCTGGACACGACTGAAGCGATTTAGTGTGTAGCATGTATAGGGTGGTGATGATCATGTCTGATCGTGCCTTATAAATGAAGCATAAGTATAGGAACCTTAAAAACCTTTAAAAATCTGATGTTCATTTTATAAAGCTGTATAAATTATGTTGAAGAAGGGAGACATTTAGTTCATGCATGACTTAAAAAAAGAAAATGTTCATTGTGACCGTCCATTTCAAGATGCCTGCTCTTAGGAAAGGCACTTGGTATCTTCCTAACAAAAATGTACATACTCTTTCCAGTGTGTCATACCTCTGGTAGCTTGGAGAGCTTGGAGGAAAAAGGATTTTATGTGGTAACATGATTATTTCTAGCGTTTCTAATCAAATAGCTTATAAGGAAGTGAATTATATACGGTCCAAGTTGGTTTGAGGCAGAATAAATTCACTCACGTCTTCATGCTAGGTATGATGGGTTTTTAAGTTTCAGACGTTCAGTCTCTTTTCTTTTGTGACAGCCTCACTTTAATGTCTCAGGTTTCCTGAATACCAAACTCTCTTTGGCTGATGTAAACTTTTATTAGTGTTTCTGACCTAAAGGTGGGATAATTTGCTTTTTTAGGGCAAAGATATACTTAGTTTCATTTCAAGTAACCAATAACCTCTAGTTTTTCTTTTAGTTGAACTTATATATTTGTGTAGTGTGTGTGTGTGTGTGTGTGTGTGTGCATGCACGTGCTTTTGTATGTCTCCTTATGGACACACATGCCTGAGCTTTTTATAAACCAGTAGCAAACAACTTAAGAGATGTGGTCATATAGAATGGACTGAGCATCCTTTTCTTGAGTGAGAGATAATAAATCATTCTTCTCAGGTGGAATCTTTTATTTATGCTTTGGGATTCCCTTTTATCAAGAAAGCTTTGGTTTTCCTTTTTGGCTTTGTCTAAGCTCTACTTTAGTAAGTAATTCCAATCAAGCTGACATTTATTAGTGAGGACACGGTCCACTCCAATCTCATACTCACAGTCCAGCTGTTGCCATAACAACTTTGCTCTGGACTTCCCTATTTGTAAGTACGTGTGTATAATGGCAGTGCTGTGTGGTTGCAGATTTGCTGTTTGTTAGTAGAATAAAACCACTATCTACTCCTATGCCTTAGGAATCAGTTATCACGGGTTTTGTCATTAAAAGAGTTTTAGCTTAAAATCTGAGCAATTGAATAGTATTACCATAAACAAGAATACAAGATTTTACTTACGGGTTGTATGCTGAGAATATTTCTGTTTTCTAAGACATTTCACACTCATCGTTTTATCCTCACAGTAATCATGGAGGTCTAAAAGGTACATGCATACATGCCATCATCACTGTTTTATAGTTGAAGAAAATCAAATCAGAGCAAAGTGGTTTTTCCCAGGGCCACTCAGTTAAAAACTGGCCAGTCCTGAGATTCAAACTCAGAGCTTCTAAATTCCAGCACGGTTTTGCCACAGGAAGAAGCAAAGGTTGAAACAGTACTCTGAGGTCATTCCAAATTATTGTCTGTGTTGTTCTTGTGTGTGTGTGTGTATGTGTGTGTGTGTGTGTGTATGCACCATCTCAGAAGGTAAGAGCCACCTGTGTTGTTTTTGACATTAATTTTCTGAGATATCCCAAGGAGATTTTAAATAATTTCCTTAGTTGGAAAATAGAGCTGTTTATTTGGGTGCTCTGGCTGGTGTGCCAGTTAAATAATTTCTGTGTTAAGTACTTCTTAGAGGTGGTTCTAGAAAGATAGAGCTTCACATTCCTTTCTTTCTTAGAGATCCAGAATTCAGATTCCCTGGGGATAGAACCTCTTTAGCTTCAGGGTTTTTTAATAATCAAATTTATTTATTTTAATGGCAACACACTCTAGTATTCTTGCCTGGAAAATTCTATGGACTGAAGAGCTTGGTTTGCTACAGTACATGGGGTCATAAAGAGCTGGACATGTCTGAATGACTAACACTTTCACACTTTATTATTTATTTTTATTTGAAGGCTAATTGCTTTACAATATTGTGTTGATTTCAGGTTTTGAAAGGATTTGAGTTGTTAGCTCCTCCATGGAAGAGTTTAAAATTTTTAGTGCTCTTTCTACTGTTTTTGTTCTGATTGTCACATCTCCTGGAGTTCTCTCTGTGATTTCAAAAACTCATTCAGTGAATTTTTTGAGTGTCCATTTATGCTGGCAGTGCTCAGCGCCTCCCTTTAGTGATCTCAGTTTTCTGGTTTACAGAGACTGTATTCTGAAGCAAACAGTTGATTTTGCTGAAACTAGTGATAAACTAAAGAGACCGAAACATTGTTTTTCTCTCCAGTTACTCTGCTCTTACAGACTGTTCCACTGAGTTAATGTTGGACACAGGTGGTTCCTTTTAAACCTGAATCAATATGTTCTAGAAGTTGTGCTATTAACATCTGCAATCTGTATAACAGGATACTTAAAGTAAAGCCTGTTTCTTTAAAATGGGGAAGGAATATTTTTGGAGGCTGGGAACCATTTTTTCTTAACTCTGATGAGCATCAGAAGGGGTCTTTGAGACTGGGGACGAGCCCGCTGAGCTGGAAGGCAGCCTGTCAGCGCAAGGCAGAGGAAGGAACGACATAGCTTATGTGCTTCTTTGTCCTCTTCTTGATCTACACTCCCTCCCAAAGTGATTTCTTCCTATCCCAATGGCTTGCTGCATTTTTCAGAGCTTGTTCAGAGAGATAGAAGCTACTCTAGGGAATTCCCTGGAGGCTCAGTGGTTAGGACTCTCTGCTTCCAATGCAGCAGGGCTTGGGTTGGAGTCTAAGTTGGGGAACTAAGACCCTGTATTCCTTGCAGAGTGGTCAAAAAAAAAAAAAAAAAGCCAGTCTAAGTATTATAAGCAGTAATGACTTCAGTTCAGAGAATTAGAGGCAAGCAAAACTGTTCAAGGGCTGGGGAGCTAAGGTCAGGGAAACTCCCAGTGCTGATCTCAGCTGCTGGCAGCACTTGGAGTGGGTCACTCTGGAAAGTTTCCCCAGAAGTCACTGTGAACTTCAAGTCTCCAGGAGCAGGTGATTCTCCAGAGCTCTCCTGGAAACCCCCGTATGTGCTGATGTGTCTGCCTGGAAATCTTTCTGGAAAACTCTGGCTTCCAAATTTTGTGCAAGGGCCTCTGAGAAGAGACCCTAAGCCACAACCAGAGGGGAAGACGTCTAAGAAATGTGTTTCCAGGCTCTCCCCCGCCCTGCGACGCAGAGGAGAGTGTAGCAGGAGGTGGCGCCGATGCTGAGTTATCAGCTGACAACCAAGGGCATTGCCTGTATCCATTTTAAAGACCATTTTTTCAGTCCTTACCACGTGAAAAACAGTTACTATATGAGAATGTGCAAGTCCAAGGCTCCATGATGATCACAAATATGAATGAATTTGGTAGCCTTTATCCTCTTAAAAATTGTTCTTTTAGCAAAAAAGTAGGGAAATAAAAAAGAAGAAAGAAGAAAACCAATGATAGCCTCATTTTAACCTTTGTCTCTGTCCACAAAGTAAACAACTTCACTAACCAGTGACAGTAATTTTAAAAACTTTCATTTAAATCATTACAATTGGGGCTTTCCTAGTGGCTCAGTTGGTAAAGAATCTGCCTGCCAATGCAGGACACGTAGGTTAGATCCCTGGGTTCGGAAGATCCCCTGGAGAAGGAAATGGCAACCCACTCCAGTATTCTTGCCTGGAGAATCCCACGGACAGAGGAGCCTGGTGGGCTACAGTACATGGGCTCACAAAAGAGTCGGACATGGCTTAGTGGCTAAACCACCACCACCTCCCTGAATCTTTACTAAATCTGAATGAATTTCAAATATTGGCTAAGAGTTTATCTACTCTACCATAAAGAGAAACTCCTAAATCAACAGTTCTCAAATGTCTGATACAGTGAAGTACTTCTGGAGTATTAACACAATGAAGAAAAACACCTTTCTTTTACAAGTAAAAGAGGATGATCAGGAATATAGAAATAATTCTTGTAAAGTAGAAAATCTTCTCCTAGCTCTTCCCCTCCAGCTATTTCTTTTTTTTAAATCCCTATTTCATTATGTGCTTTTTCTCTAATTCCTCTTTCTCTCCTCACACCAGTTGTACCATTAGCTCTTCCTTCTCTTTGTTTTTCCAAGGAAACCTGGTCATGGCCAGGGATGGTCATCCCCCCACCTCAGGAACACTGACTGTGCTAATATAAATCATTTGTGGAGAACATACGATAGCCGACAGCCCAGGCCAGCAGGTCTTGGAATGTGTTCTCCTGCCAAAGCCCCTCCTCCCTCCCACAGACATTTTCATCACTGGATTTCAAAGACAGATAATGCATGAGAAGAAGTAACAGCCGTTTTTCTTCCCCCAGCATACCTTCCTCCCACCAAAACTCACCCTGATACCCAATGGGAAAGAAATGAGACAATTAGATTTTTTTTTTTCCTTAGAAAATTTGCAAGACGAAGCCCCAGAGACAGAGCATGCCAGATGTTGTGGAGAGCATGGCCGCTGGGTCCCTTTGGCCACACATGCTGAAGTCATGAAGTCAGGAAACCTGACTCAGGAGTCGCCGTTCCAGTGTGGGGGCTGACAAAGCACTGCATGGTCTAGGACGGGTGGAAACCGAGCCCATCCCCGGAGCCCAGTCCTCTTCTGAGTGCGTTCTTGGGCTGGGGTCAGTGGGAAGGAGCCTGGAGACTGCAGATTACTTTAGCACTTTCTGGGAAACCCTGAAAGGTCAGGATAAACTGGGGGCTTGGTGTCCCTGCAGTTGCAAGGGGAGTCCCATCCACACTGTTGATGGATGCTGAGTGCCTGGAGTCTAACCCTGGGTGCCGGTACAGGGTCTTGGATGCATACTCCCACAGCAAATGAGATGAGATGTCCAATAGGTTTAAATGAGAGAAAGTAAGAAAGCACATGCTTCCATGTTTTTCTATTCCAGGTTTGCCTTTATTAAAATTACAGTGAGACAGTCCTCCAAAAAATGAACACAAACACAAGAGTGAACCAAGTCTTAAAATGCAGGCTCTGGGCTCAGCCTGCTCCTCCTTGAGCCCAGATACAGTCAACTCCCACTCTGCCATATGCTCTTGTTCCAGGTCGAGCTGGCATATTTATACCAGACTTCTATGGATTCAGAAGGCTTCAGTGCTATGCTCATTTGCTCCAGACTTGACGCAGCCTGGCAAAGCAAATAAGATCCTCCTTTTTGGCCCTACTGATCAGCTCTGGGAAAAGCCCCAGCTGCCTCTGATTCCCTGGAGACCAGAGCATCCTCCTGGGCTCACACATAGAAATGTTCCCCAGATATGGAGTTGTACAATCAACATGGACCCATGCTCTGGTTCTTAAATTAGTTCAGAACATTCACCAGGGAGACTTGTTATAGATACAGATACCAGGCTGCCAGCCCCAAAGATTTGAGTGGACTGCTACAGATCAGGGCGTCTTTCCTAAGTTCCCAGGTGGGTCTGATGGACTTGCTGATCATCGGTGACCTAGCTGGGACAGCTGCATTAGAAACTTCTTCTTACAGCAATGCCTCCAAGTGCCTCCCTAGTCCCCCCACCCTCCCCCAACCAGACAGGTGTAGACATTTGCTGTTTGCTGTACATCAGAGCATTTTACAACTAGCTTTCTGCAGAACAATAAAAAACAAAAGAGTTCAACTTAAACATAGCCAAATGACTTTTCACAGAGCAGTAAAGTGATTTCCTCCCCGGCTCTGCTGTGAAGCAGATCTGAGCGGCTGTGTCCATGCTGGACGTTTTTGCAAGTTGACCCTGGGCCCACTTCAGAATCGCCCTGCGAGGGACCTGGACTGCCGGGTCCAAAGTCCATCATTGGTTAATTTCAGGCCTGCATCCCCAAGGGTGGGTGGGAGCTGGCTGAGGCCTCAGACCAGCTGGGTAGAAGAGCCCCATGCCCATGCTGCCTGGTGGCCTTCGGAGCACTGCAAGGTGGGTGGTCTGCGAGCTGGCAGAGCTCAAGGCTGCAGGAGTTCACAGCCCCCTCTGGGGGACATGACGAATGGCCGCGCTGACAAATCCTGGTCTGCTTTCCATCTTGGAGCCGCGCATGGTTTCGCTTTCAAAGCAGGAAAACAAACCACAGGAACCAGACACAACACTCGCAGGCCACAAATGATACAGCCATTTTCTCCTCTCAAGTCAGGGACCTGCAAAGGTGAAAGAAAAACTGCTGTTAGAATTACTTGATGAAGAGTGGATACAGAAAACTCCCCCAGGGCTTGGCCTGAAACCCCCGCTGCACCCTCCCTCGTCACCTCTCCTTCTGACCAGTCTGAGATTCAGTCCTCTTTGGTGCACAGACCCATCTGATACTGGTCTTTTCCAGGGCTTCCCAGTTTGCTCAGCCCTGATGATCCCTAGGCCCCTGAGGAAGGGCCACACGGCACACCAGCCAGTCCGTGTCTGCCAGATGCGCTCCTGGTGTGCCACTAAAACCTCTTCTGAGGAGAAGACTCCGCCAGTAAGGACATTCACAATGTTCTAATCTACTCTGACCTCACCTCCGTTTTAATGATGAGTCCAGTGAAGAAAGGAGGAGAAAAGATCAATGTCACGAGAAGCAGGTTGATTTCTGTGACCCGCTTCTCTCTGATGTTGCCTTGTCCCCATTCCCCTCTTTCACCCTGTGCTCCTTCCTTTAAGGTCCGGATGGTAATTTAAGGTTGAATTACCAAGAACCAGAAAGAACTAGTAAAGAACTTTGTAGATTGTGAATGAAAACCATGTTAGCTAGCCAATGTAATAAGTGATTCCCCTGCCTCAGCCTCTCCCAGTTGGCAGATGGATCTCTGGGATGCCTGGGTCCTGTCTGCCACACCCGATCACGTCAGGACGCCTGTCTTCTCTGTGTTCTCACAGCAACATAGGAAATGTAGCAGACAACTTGGGGCGGTCCCCTCCCCTGGCTGCTCGTATATAAAGTAGCTTTGTTCCCCTAGCCGTAGCTAGCTAAGCCAAGCTGGACCAATGAATGCCTTCTCTTCATTGTGTAGTGGTTAACAGCAGGGATAGGCTCATACAAGAGGTGCTGTAAGAAGTAGGGCCTAAGTGTTGTGGGTAGACAGGACACTATGAGCAAAGTAGGGAGGATCAAATGAATAAAGAGTTCAGAGCAGGCCGTAGGGAGCACTGGGAAAGAAGGGCAGAGCCCCTGTTGTATCAGGTTAAAGTACTTGGAGTACTCTCCTAGGCAATTGGCAGACATTAGAAGGTACGTTAAATTAGGAAGTGAAATGATCAAATATAAGTATGACAAAGTTAACTCTAGTGGCTCAGTGGAACATGGATAGGGAGTGAAGAGGTGGTTAGGAAAATCTATCTTAAATGGTTTATTTGTTTAGTTGTTCAGGAAAAAAGCCTATAGTGCTCATTGGGTGTCAAAGGAGAGTAGATAAGAGCTTTAACTGTGGTGATCCCTCTGAAGAAGAAGGAGAAAGGGATTCACAACCCAGGTCCAACAAGGCTTGACAGCTGGTTTGCTGTGGATATGAGGGAGGAGCAGGACTCAAGGGTAACCGAGACCACAAAGGGGCTGTGTGCACGCGTGCCGAGTTGCTTCAGCCCTGTCCGACTCTTTGTGACCCTATGGACTGTAGCCCATCCGGCTCCTCTGTCCATAGCATTGTCCAGGCAGGAATACTGGAGTGGGTTGCTGTGCCCTCATCCAGATGATCTTCCCAGGGATTGAACCCACATCTCTCGTGTCTCCTGCATTGGCAGGTGGGTTCTTTACCAGTAGTGGGAAGCCCACAAAGGGACTGACAGGCCACTATTCTGAAAGGGACATGTAGGAGGAGGAGCTCTTTGGGATGGAGTAGGGGGAGCAATCAGGGTATATATCAAAATGTGTTTCCTCCCTGACCAATGAGGCTATCCTAACATTAGAGAACTATCCAGAGGTTTGGAATCAATCCACGCCACCTACAAAACTAATGTGAAAACAAAGGAGTATATCTCATGATGATATGAAACAATCAGAATGTGCTAACAGGGAGCTCACAAAAGAAACAAATTATTAGGAAAGAGTGTGAGCCCAATACTAATATGAAAGCCCTTTTCAGGAGTAGTGGGCGTCTTAGAGATTCGTAGCAGGGCTAGGACACAGCCACCTTCAATGAGTGTGGGCTTCTTTGGAGAACTGAGATAAACATTTGGGCCCATGGCTGGACTTCTTTGGAGAAAGGATCTCAGGGAATGAGTAGAGCAGAAAATTTTATTTTCTGCCAGTTTTCTCTCCTTCTTACTCCCAGTGTTCTAGAACATTCCTCAGATGTGGTCTTCCACCACCTTCTTCTGAAATTTACACTTGGCTCTCTCTCTCTCTTTTTAATGCATACCACATGCACCTGTGTTTTGAAATATGGATAACTCTGACTTACTAGAGTATTTTTTCTGTTATCACCTGCTTCCCTGTAGAAATGTTAGAAAGACAGAGTGGGGGAAATCACAGAAAAAGCTTGGCTTTGGTGCCTGAAAAATCTGTTGTCAGATTCTACCTGATGTGACCTTGAGGAAGACACTGAGCTTCTCTGGGCCTCAGTTTCTTTAAAACTTCATTAGACTATTTCAGTATTTGAGGTGATGTATAAAAAAACATTCAGTACTTAGTAAGCATTTGGTAACTATGAGAATGACAGTGACTTTACACTCTGAGATTTTCTTGTTTCACTGTTCATTATCATAAATGGTCCCAGCATATATGCCAACAGGTAAAATTCTCTAGAAACAAAACTTTAGCAAATATCAGTGTGGAATTTATTCATGTTTTATTTAATTACTTAGGACATTTAATGAAAGAATGAATTATTAAGTGAGAACATTGATTGTTCCCTGTGTATGGCAAGAAGATCTCTTGCGTGTGCTTAAAATAACTCCATAAAGTGTAGATCAAGCCGTAGTAAATTAAAGGAAGGGAGAAATGGCACAAAGATGAAAAACACAATTGAGCCTGCAAGTTTGCACAAAACGGTAGCCACACCCCAATTATCCCACATCCCTCACACTCAGGATTCTGGCTCTCTGGAGTGCTGGTGGGTGCTGGCTTCATGAGCCAGAGTAAGACAAGCTCTCTCCGGTGTCTGTGTTCCTCCAGACCCTCTACCCTTCTTCACCCTTCTCTGGGCCCTGGAAGCCTTGCTCTCTGGCTTTTCACTGGGTCTGTCCAATGGGAAACCCTTGTAGGGTGTGGGAGTGAGGGAGAAGAGAGGTCTGAGGTATTTATCGCCCTGATTCTCTCTACTGAGTCTCTCTCTTAGACAGTCTCTAGGTTCTAGAAGTTAAGTTCCAGGTTCCCTCCCCCTACCACTATGGGCCTGGAGGTGGTGACAGCTCCCGTGTCTTTAGACCCAGGGGACTGGACCATCTCTCATGTGGTATACTCTGCCTACACTTTGCAGATAGTCCTTTCATTAAACCTTTCTAGAATTCTTTGGATTTGAGTGTGCCATCTGTTTCTTGCTTGGCAGTTAGCAGTTGATACCAGCCAAGTCACAGTGGTACTAAAGGCTGAGAAGACTGGAGGAAAGGAAGCAAAATGAGAAAGCAGAAAATTAGAAAGAAGGGAGGCTATGATAGCCATGGACAATATCGCTGGAGGACAGAGGGATGGAGAAGGCAGGAAATAAACTAGGATCACACCAATGGAGCAGAAAAGTGGTGTGTGGGGCAAAGACACGCAACACCAGCCTAGAGTCTAGGACTACCCCCTCACACTTGGCCTCACCAGCCCTTGAGAACCTCTCAGGTGTCAAAGTAAAGCCACTCAGAGTGGTCCACAGGTGGGCTGGAGTGCTTAGTGCAAGAGTAAATTGAGTCACACGTAAGGCAGTAACCTCTGAGTTACTTCATTGTGTGAAGACATAGTCTAGTAGCTGATGGTTAAAATGTATGTAATCTAGCATCTTGAGATAAATCTGCATTATATTCCATACATTCCAAAAGGGAAAACCATATTTGTTGAGGGTCTAGAAGGCAATGGCAACCCACTCCAGTACTCCTGCCTGGAAAATCCCATGGGCAGAGGAGCCTGGTAGGCTGCAGTCCATGGGGTCGCTAAGAGTCAGACATGACTGAGCTACTTCACTTTCACTTTTCACTTTCATGCATTGGAGAAGGAAATGGCAACCCACTCCAGTGTCCTTGCCCGGAGAATCCCAGGGACAGGGTAGCCTGTTGGGTGGCTGTCTATGGGGTCGCACAGAGTTGGACACGACTGAAGCGCCTTAGCAGCAGCAGCAGCAGCAACAGCAGTCCTTGCCAAAACAGGTTTTTTGTAATCCTCATAGCAGCTGAAAGGAGAAGAGTGTTACCCTCATTTCATAGGTGAGGCAGTACCTTCAGTGAAATCAACTAACTGGCCTGAGCTACACAGCTTGTGTGTTTCAGATGTAGGAGCTGACTACAGTCTTTCTGATTTCACTGAGGAATCATGCTATCTCAAAAACAATGAATCCTTATCCAGAGTGATCCATGAGCATTCTCAAACCCATGAACATTTGAGGCATGACTATACATTGCTCTGGTTTGCTTTCAGTTTCCAGAGGCAATTTCTCGATTCATTTCCCTTATAATGTTCCCATCCTTGTGAGAAATAGACTTGTGAGTGTTAGCCAGAGACAGTATGTGAACTGGGATTGGGGAGTGGTAATGATATGGTGGCTCAGATGGTGAAGAAGCTGCTTGCAATGTGGCAGATCTAGGTTCGATCCCTGGGTTGGGACAATGCCCTGGAGAAGGGAATGGCTACCCACTCCAGTGTTTTTAACTGGAGAACTCCTTGGACAGAGGAGTCTGGCACGCTACAAGTCCATGGGGTCACAAAGAGTTGGACATGACTAGGCAACTGACACACTCCTATCACTATAATGGTATGATGTGCTGTGCTCATGTTATGTTTCCAGGAAAACTGAGGCTGCTCTGTGAATTCCCAACACCACGTACTAGGGCAGGGTGACTCATGTTGTAACTCTGACAGGAGATTGTCACTAAGGATATAATGATAACCCCTTGTGGAAGGTTTGTTTTGTTTTTTAATAATTTTTCTTAAAACAGGAAAGAACTAATCAGTATAAAATCTAGTTGATTCCACAACTGTGTAGTGAGTGACTGTTATATGTAGGACCCTAGGTTTGGAAGCTCCACCTCTTTAAGGCTTATATAAGCATCAGTTTTTACTAGAATTAATCAAACAAAGCACTACCAGGATCTTGGCCACCCTGCTTCCCTGGTGGCTCAGATAGTAAAGAATTTGCCAGTAGGGCAGGAGACCTGGGTTCGATCCCTGGGTCGGGACGCTCCCCTGGTCAGGATCCCCTTCCTGGAGAAGGAAATGGCAACCCACTCCAGTATTCTTGCCTGGAAAATCCCATGGATGGAGGAGCCTGGCAGGCTATAGTCTGTGGGGTGACAAAGAGTCAAACACAACTGAGTGATTAACACTGTTAACTTTTACCTTTCAGATGGGTTAACACCCAAATGCCTCTTAGGGGCAGCTGCATGTGCCCGTGGGACTGCAGCCTGTTCTCCTAATTTATTTTTCTGTTTCCTTTTCAGAGCAAAGAGGAGAAGAGGCACAGGAATTCCCAGGTAAGAAATATAGATAGTAAAAGCTGTTGCACGGAGCTCCTGGAAGGCTGGTGAGCAGGTGGGTAATGATGTCAGGGTGAAGATATGGCGGGTGAAAGAGACTAAGGTTAAAGTAACCATGATTTCGTTTGAAGCCACATCAGCTCTTCCTGATTTCCTGTCGCAGACAGGAAATTTTTAAACATTTAAAAAGACATAAAGACATTTTAAAAGACATTAAAAAACATAAAAAGACAAGAAATTTTTAAACATTTCTGATTTCCTTTTCATAAGAAAAGTACTGTAGGATTCCCTAGTGACTTCTATGACAGATTCTGAGAAGCTTGCAGTGGAGGCAATGTTTGCATGAAATGCATGAAGAGATTAATGAAAGAGAGCGTCAGAACCCTATTAAAGATGCCCCAGATACTCATATTCATGGATTTCTGATGCGAGTCTCTGGCCTGCACTGGTTTGGCATTGAGAGTGCATCAATAAGAAAGACATTGCACAACCGATATATTTAGTAAATGTGATGATGAAGGAAAAGACTTGAATAGATCCTCTTCTGCAGGCAGTTAGGAAACTCAGAGCAGACACAAGACAAGTTAGTGTGTCTTGGCCAAAAAGGAAGATGGAAAGAGAGAATGATTATAAAAACACCTACCGGTCCTTTCAGTGGCCATTACTTGGCTATGGAAAAGGCAACTTACAACAAACCAGAGACTCTAAGAACCAACGCTGTAGGGAGATAGCTTTTGGGTCAGAAAAAATCCTCACTAATCCCTCCTTTGCAAAACATCAACGAGTACATCTAATACTAGCAAAAGCTGAGCTTTCAATAAATCAGAAAACAATGGAGGCATTGTCTGAACTCGCCAAATAGTCTTTTGCTCCCACCACACAGAACACTCCAGTCTGTGTGCAGCCAAAACTCAGCCCAATCTTATCGAACTAAATTGATTTATGAGAGGAAAAACCTAAAAAGGGAAGCAGAGAAATAATGATATTAATTCTAATAATGCATTGACTAGTGCACATATAAATCATTCTCCCCACTCAGATTGATTTCATACAAATAAGAACTCTATGCATAAACTTGTCTCCAGCCGCCCAGGCAGCCACCCAGAGCCTGCTCTTGCAGATAGAGCTCAAGAAAAAGGGTGGGGGGTCTGCTGGAAGTTCACAGAAGTCTTGCCTGAGAAAAGCCTGTGGGATCAGCCCCAGAGGTACGATGTAATTGGCCACACACACAAATGTTGCCGCATCCGAACATTTTTGGCAACCCATGAAAGCCTCGTTCCTAGAGGCCACTTGAGTGTCCAAATAAAAGGGGATTTTTGTTAGTGAAAACTGGAAAGAATAACCCATCCTAGGATCAGGCTAATAGGGCCTGGCCTGTTAAAATGTAACACTGGGCCGGCCAGAGTTTGAAGTGTTGCTGGCAAGGATTTGGAGCAGCCGTGAGGAGAGCCAAGCCTCTCTCACAAGGAAAACTCTGCTGGTGAGGGGAGCTTTCCACAGCCCAAAGAGCCTGTATGGCCCACCTCGAGAGGAAAGCTTCTTCTGGGACAGGGATCTTATGTACAAGGCTGAAGGGAGAGAGCCTGGGGTTGCTTCTGTCTCCCTCAGCACCTCGGGCTCCACTCCCCAGTTCCCTACCCCACCCACCAGGCTGTGCTTCAAGGCAAGTGAGACTTGGTGGCTGACCTCTGGGGCCGCTTCCGCACATGGCCTGGGAACAGCAATTGCTCTCCGTGTGTCTGCAGGGTGTTGACAGCCCTGGGCTGAGGGAGCTGGGGGAGGGAAGCAGAAACAGTGATGCTGTAGAAATCAGGCCACAGAGGCCTTCTCTTATCACCAAAGGGCCCCCAGCTGAAGAAAGTTCTACTGCTGCCTGCTTCACAAAGGAAATGCCTTCTCCTACTGCAGGCCAATCTTGGCCTGTTCATGTAGCAGAGGCCCCTAGGTTCTGCCTCTAGTATTGCCAGATAAAATACAGGATGCCTGTTTAAATTTGAACCTCAGATGAACAATGAATGATATTTAAATATAACTGTGTCCCAGGTGTTGTATGGGAAAATACCATTTTCATTTGTTGTGTTAGGTAGAATTTTTAGACACCACCAATGACCCTGACTTTTGATTAATCTTCTCCTCTGACGTGTGGGTAATACCAGTAACTAAAGGAGCCATCACTGCTGTGATTGTTTTACATTACATAACAAAAAGGATTTTATGTTTGCAAAATGCTACTAAGGTAACTAATAAGTCGTGTTTGAGTTAATCAAAATGGATTAACTATACCTATCCATATGAACCCTTTATATCTGGATCTAGAGGCCAGAGACACAGTCCAAGATTCAAAGCAGTAGAGAATTCTCTGTTGGCCTTGAAGGAGAACACTCTTGTGTTGCAGAGAAGCCTCACAGCCAGGCACAATAGCCAGCCTCTAGAACCTGAAAACAGCCCCCAGTTAACAGTCAACAAAAAAACAGGGACCTCAGTCCTTTACCACAATGAATTGGATTCTGACACCCTGAAAGAGCCTGAAGGAGGACCCCAGGCCTCAGGAGAGATGGCAGTCTGGCCGGCTCTGATTTCTGCAATGGGAGACCCTGAGCAGAGAACCCATCCATGTTGTGCCAGACTCTGGACCCCTGCAAACTGAAAGAGGAAAATCCTTTTGTTTTCAACAGCTGTTTCTGGTAATATGTTAGGCAGCAATAGCAAATAAACACTTTTGCTGTATCTTAGAGCTCTATCTGTATCCCGTGGTCTCTAAGGCACACTTGTAGGGGTTCCTGGTGTAGACAGTAAGAATAGAAGATGTATGAAGGGACGAGGCAGACCTGGATAAACTGGGCCTCAGTAGAAGAGCAAAGGCAGGAAGACAAACCATAGTATTGTATGCTCTGGAGCTCATGTCCTAGCAGGCAGGAGTGGTCTGGCCTCATGGACCTCACAGGCCCCAAGTCTCAGTTTAGACCTGTAAACACACACACACACACACACACACACACACACACACACACACATGCACTCTTATATATATCTTGTCTCCCAGGGAGGAATGTGGGAATGTGCAAGACAATCTGTCCCTTGTCTCAGAGACAGATACAGTTAATAGATCTGCACATAAAAGTGTGGTATCAGCCAGAGCCCATTACTGATCCAAAGCTATAGAAACACATGTGTTCCATGTAAGGATAAAGTGTGTGTGTGTATGTGTGTGTGTGTTGGAGGATGGGTGTGAATATAAACAAAGAAAGCGAGGGCTGTGCCAGTCTAGAACTTCCTTGGGCATCAATTCAGCTTCCATTCAGATCATGTAAACAAGCCTTCAGAGACTAAAAGAAACTTGCATATCATTTTTAAAAAGCTCAGAGGCTTGGTTTTGTGTTTCATTTATCCAAATGTTCTTTTGCTTATGGATTCCCCTAAATTTTCTTTCCAACCTCTTCTCAGCCTCTCTGGCCTCACACTACCCTTGAAAGTGGCCAGCAGGAAACTCATAGGTGTCAGCCAGTCGGCATGGAGAGTTTTTCTTTCATCCCCTGAGTGTCTGGAGATGTGAGTTTAATGAGAGTCATCGACCTTTGAATTATACAAATGGACCTCTTTAGCAATCACTTCCCTCCCCAGTCCATACCCACCCTCAGCTTTTAATCTTCTCAATTATATTTCCTTTTCATTGATTACTACTTTGCTAACTTTCAGATTGAGCAGGCAGTAAAACCTTAGCCACACAGGTAATGCAATTGCTTTTTGAGCCTGACACGTACATCTCACCTCCTGAGGGGGCTTTCAGGTCCCCCTCCCACCCTACTGGATCTTGGCAAGTCCATCGGCCTTCAATTGATTTTGCAAAATGGCCCCTTCCAACCAAAGACCGTGCAATCCTAGTTAGAAAGACAGAATTACCGTTCTGAGCTTTGGTAGCAAAGATTGGTGAGGTGGGGGTGTGCTGCGTGCTGCTGTAGGGAGTATGGGAAGGGCCCTCACAGAAGCTGGCTGTTCCCAGCTCCGCCTGGGAGTGGCAGGTGATAGGCTTGGGAGTGGGGAGTTCTGGGTTCTGTTCCCACCTCTGCTCTGACTTTCTGAGCGACCTTCGTTGAACCACTTAAGTTTCTGTGCTTTCCTTTCTGTGCCATCTGGAAGGGGGAGACAATGACACTTGTCTGTGAAAATGCTTTGAGGGATCCTGGCATAAAAGACCCAATGTAAAATCAAGTGATGGGCAATGCTTCCCATAAAGAGCCCCTTGTGTGCATCTGCAAGAGGCCCCACTTGAGGGCAAAGAAGAAAACTGGAGAAATTTCCTTGATATCAAGGCCAGGTGGAGGACGGACATTGCTCGGGACGAGTTAGAAAACCCTGCTGTAGCTGGGGGCTCTGGAGCTACAGCCGGGATATGAGCTCGGCGAGGTGCATGCTGGGACCTGGCCAGCAGAACAAACAGATCTGAGGTCTCTGCACCAAGTAGGACCCTGTGCTGTATCAGGATTAGCCAGGGGACCTGACCAACAGCAAGGGGGGGCCTGCCTCCCATGATTTACGGGCACTGACGCAGGGACCCACCGGGGGAGGGGGGAGTCAGAGAACTTTGGGGACATTTTCAAAACTGGAGGTCGTTCAGAGGAAATTACTCAATAAAAACCAGGTTTCTCTAACTGAATAGATCAATTTACAGCTCATAAGGTGGAAAAAGTCTGAGACTTCAAGATTCTGGTTGGGCGGGTCTCCTAAGGTTTCCTCCCTTGGCAGAGCGGCTGTGGCTTTGGCTCTCTCAAGCCAGGCACCCCTTCTGTAGCTTTCAGGGCCAGCATTTTTTCTCTCATCTTGTTTCTCTCTTTCTCTGCTACTTAAATTTTTCTGGTTAAGATTCCTCCTCTCTTCTCTTACAAGCCTCCAACTTTCACCTCCCTACAGTCCTATTAGAGAAGCCCCTATTGTTTTTGTTTTCCTGATAATACAGTTTCTTTTTTCATGGTTCGCCCCTCTCAGCTGCCTCCCCTTCCCCATGGCTCGTCTCAGAGCCTCTCTTCCCTCTGTTTTCCCTTCAGGTCCCTAAAGTTTCTGCTTTTCTCCTCCAGCTGCCCATGGTCTGTTTTTCTGTGGACCTTTCAACCTCTCTATTTCTCTCTCTCTGCCTTTTATCTTCCCGGCCCCTCTCTTTGGTTGCTCTCTTGGCCTTTCTCAGTTGCTACTGCAGTAATTCATGATGAGCGTCCAGTAACACCATCACCTATTGACTGGGCTTCTTTAAGACAGCACAAAAGCAAGAGATTTCTCAGGGAGGCAGGATCCAGGACCCGGGAAGGAAGATAGACAGGACCCAGATGGAGCTGTATTGGAATTCCATCATCCATCAGTCATCATTCATCCATCATCCATCTATCTACTCATCGACCCATCCATCCCTTCATCCAAACCTTCATTTAATCATTCATTCAGTGAACATTTGTTGATATGTGCTAAGTGCCATGGACTGGGCTAGGCACTTGAGAGAAAATGAAGATCCAGTATAGACATGAGCCTTGATTTCAGTAAGGGCTAAGGAGAGGTATAGAGTTACCAAGAGACCATCTCCTCAGGATAGGAGCTACTTAGGAATAGGGAATGAGGCTCAGAGGGGAGAACATGCAGGCGGTGTACATGACTTTTGAGAAAGGCTGCCGCTCCTCACCCCTACCAAATCCTCTCCCATTGGCAGACCGAAGGCTCTAGTTCTTCTAGCAGAGGTCAGCGCTGTTGGGCATTGACTTCAAGTGAAACACATCCTGTGACCTGGAAGCAACAACTTGGTCTAAGTGGTAAATAATAGTCATTAGTCCTTTCCTGGGAACAGACTTTATGAGTGGGCAGAAGGCATTTGACACCCGAAGGTGGGAGCTTGTGGGAAGAAGTCACCTCTCGAATGTGGATGTGTCCCCAGGACGACGTGCGTGCTCTGCACGGTGCTGGGGGTGGACTCTGAGGGTCTGAGGGAAGAGGGCATGCCTCCCCGCCAGCCTGCTCTTCCAGGTGTCAGCTGGGGCCCCACAAGCTGCTCCTTCCCTCTCTGGAGCCTCAGGCCTTCCATAAACTTTGGAGACCAGGTAATTCTCGAAGCCCCACACCTCCCTCCTCCCTCTCCATGGCATTGGTCACAAATTCAAAGCGGCCCTTGAGTTTCATGCCTTGATGGCCTGGTAATTGTTATTGGAACTCGCCTTGGATGGATTTACGGTAATGAATTTACCTAATAGCAAACCCGTCACAGGGCTCTTTGCAGACAGGATCTTTCCCGTGTGAAGATATTAGAAAACCATTCTGCAAAGGAAAAGCGGTACTGACTGGTGACTTCAAGTTTAAGAAAAAACACCACTGTTTGAGTTTTTCTGTTGGTCTCTAACTTTAAACACTTCATTGGCCAGTTGCTAACCAATAGAGTTTTTGGCCAAGATCCTGTTTATATTGGCACCAAATGTGTGTATCACAAGCAGTTTGTGTGTTTTGGGGCATGTGTGTATATGTGTGTGAATCTGTATATGTTACAATCTCCAAAACTTTTGAGCACAAGGTCTTATGCTCTGCTTTTTGCAGATTGTTCTGTCTGTAGACTGAACTAGCAGGCAGAGCATCCATGTGCATGAATAACTTGTTGTCAAGCCACCCTTTCCCATCACAGCCACCCTCTGGCTTGGCCTGACCTGGCATGGAGCTCTCTGGCTTCCCTGGCCCCCTGTCCTGCTGAGTAATGAATGAGTGAGATGGCCTCTGCCCAGTGAAAGGGGCTCCGGGGACAGTGGGTGCTTTCTGTGTCACCTCAGTCCGCAGGACCAGAAGGCGAATCATCAGGAATGCTTGGGATGAGGAGGAATTTGCTCCTAGCTTGAGCCAGGAAGGCTCCATGTTTCTGTGGCTTGGCATTAAGAAAACAGCTGCTTTTTTGTTCTCTCCTCAAATTATTTGTCCAAACAAAAGGCAACTGTCATGGGGAGAAAAGTACAATTTTTCCAGCGCTTGCCCCTCTGTGTGCCTCTTCTCACAGCATGCTCTCTTTCTGTGTGCATTTCCACAGTTCAGTGTCAGGTTTCCAGCTGACAGCAAGGCAGGGTCTGCTGCCCTGCAATGTGAAAGCCACCCTCTGCCACTCTGAAGCCTCCTGACCCAGCACAACATCAGAGCTAAAGGCCAGTTTCCCAGGATGGCACCTTCCCTGTCCACAATCCCCAAGGATTTCTTAAGTCTGTAAATCATGAACTGAGAAACATTCCCTTGGAGACTGAAAGTTTGGAAAATCTGTGAATCCTGGAGGAAAGAAGATGCTCCCTCAAACTCCCATTTCTTTGGAAAGTTTTGTAGTTGGTTCTTCTGCCTGGCAAAGGATTGTTATTTAATTGCGAGTCATCCTTTAGAAAAGACTTGGGTTATTAGTTTGCATGTCATTAGAATATGGTAAAATATGCTAAACAATACAACTAAATGATACAGAATTTAATCTTCCTCTGAGGCTTATTGGGATTAGGCCATGTCCTTATCTGCCCAGCACACTCATGACTTTTCTTCAAGACTTGGGGCAAATGTCACCTTTCTAGTGGGGACCTCCCCTGTCACCTGACCCAGAACTGCCCTCACCTGCCCTGCAGAATTAGGGCAGCCTCATCCAAGCTCCCATAACTCTCCTAGTACTGGCACATCACAATGTTTACACTTTCTGTTCCAAAATAATTTCAGACTTATAGAAAAAATTGCAAGAAGAGGATAAAGATTTCCTATATACCAACATTTCTCAACCTTTTCCTCATTATTGCCCCCTTTCCCCCAATCCTTTCTAGATTTTTTTTCCTAATTATCTTCTGCCATGAAATTTTAATACAATAGATTTGCTGTAAATATGCTTGTGAAATCTCTGTATGTCTGAGCTTTACATGGAAAAAGAGTGAGTTGTGTTGCCCCCAAGAACAATTTCCATTCTTGTGAGCACAGTATTGCCTCCTGGAGAATGTATGCTGTATATCCTTTACCTAGACTCCCCACACGCTAGTGTTTTCTCATATTTGCCTTATTGTTTTTTCTCTAAATATGTATTGTTATTGTTTAGTTGCTAAATTGTGTCCAGTTCTTTCGTGACCCCACAGGCTGTCCATGTGTCCAGGTAAGACTAGTGAAGTGGATTGCCATTTACTTATCTGGGGGATCTTCCTGACCTAGGAATCGAAGCTGTGGGTTTGTGTCTCCTGCATTGCAGGTGGTTTCTTTACTGCTGAGCCACTGGGGAAGCCCCTAAATATGTGTGTGTGTATACACACACACACACACACACACATATATACATAGAAATATACACATTTATTTATACATATACACAGTATATATTTTTTCTGAATTGTTTAACAGTAAGTTGCAGACATGATGCTAAATAATTTAGAAAGTGTTCTTGTAAACAAAGGCTTTGTCTTTGCATTTTAACAAAAAAAATTTTTTTAACATTTCCATCTTTTCCATGTGACTGTGAGTTTCTCAGAGTCTACAACCTGTTTTTTACTATCTTTGGAGACTGAGTACCAGAATAGGGCCTAGCATATAGAAGGAGCTACTATAAAATAATACATTTAATTGGAATATAGCATATGCCATGCATTTTGATATAATTTCAATATAATTTAACAGATATGATGAAATTTTTTCCCTTAGTATAAAATATATAATGTAAAATATCATATGCTGTACATAAAAATGCAAAACATTTCTATTTATAAATGAATGGAAATCTCAGGGTCATCAGTATAAACTTCAATCACAAAGTAGTCTATAGTTTCAGAAGCTAGAAGAAATCAGACTGAAAATTTTCAGACTTTGGAAATTGCTGTAAAAATAGCAAATAGCAACCAAGAAACTGTTCACCTGATGTCAGTGTCATAGAAAAATACTTGGAGTTGTCTGAGCGTGGCACTTGCCACCTGGTCTCAGCATTTGTGTTACTCTTTGGGAGACAGTGTAACACAGTAATTCAAACACTGTCCTGTTTTCTTGCATTCACTCATAAAGATTTATTGACAACCTTCCATTGACAAGCAGGTATCAGAGGATCTTGAATTTTATTTTTCATTTTCTATGTACTGAAAAGTTGCCTAACCCACATTTGCCTTGATTTCTTCAACTGTAAAATGGATATCAATACATTGTGTCCTGTGCTTCAGCACATTGCTTAATGTGATATAGAATATGCTGAGGACTGATTCTTCATGGATTTTAGAAGGAGAAAATGTAGAACAAAATTCCAGGGACCACTGCTGCCAGGGACTAAGATGACCCAAATAAGACATATTCCAAGAGTTTGGCATCATAGGTGTGAATACACTTGGTATGAATAGATACCCATCCCACAAAATATGTAGCTGATGTACAAAACATGTAGCTGATGTACAAAACATGTAAAATATGTATGTTAGGTTAATTTATTTCAAAATAAATTATTTTGCTGAATTAAATTTTACCAATGAAACATTGACAACCCTAAGCATAAATGAGAAAAAAATATAAGTATTTGCTGTTGTGACCACTATTTAAAGATTTTCTTGACTTTCTTGAAGATTGCCAAACCCCACTGTTTCCTTGTGTTATGTCCAGTCCAAGCAGTCTGCTCACCAGATTACCCCAAATATCATGTGAGAGTCCCTGAACTTGCGGGGGAAAGCTTGGGTTGGGGGAGCTGAGAATAAGCTGTGATGTTCTATGGTTAAAGGGTAAGACTATATCAAAGGCTAATTTTGTTGAAATCACAGTATTCGCAATCGATGTTTCCATACTTTGTGCCTTTCATTTCCTCCACAGCAAATGGACAAGAGAAGCTATTCACATCTTCCAAACTCTGAGACAAGACATCCCAGGACAAATCACTGTGAGGACTGCAGCCAGTTATGGCAGAAGGTCCCGCATCACTGAATCCAGAGCTGGAGGAGTCCAGGTGAGTGAGATCTCATCCTGTAATGTTGTAGACAAAGTGAAGTCCCTGTGGGTGGAGGTGACTTGGTTATGGTCACAAAACAAGCTACTGGCAGAACTAAGACTACAGTCCAGGTTTAGCCCCTAGTCCTGGCACTAGGATACTTTCTTTTTTTAAGTGCCCTCCTTGGAAAATTTAAAGATTAGTAGATGAGAATATGTTTTGTTCCCACTTCTTTGAAAGAAACGTTCTGAATAAATTTAAATACCTTATGCACCATTACTTGAGATGATCCAAGGGTCTGATTAGATATCATACTAAATTCATGAGACTAAGAAACAGAATCAGTATCCTCATCTATTTTTAATTTCCCCATTTTGCAGATGAGAAAAATAGGGTCTAGTTGCACTATTTTTGGCTCTGTGAACTTTCCTTGAAGATCTAGCAGAGTTTGGATGAGGATTTTTATCCTAACTCAGTTATCTGTGGAGTTTCTACTAGATTTCACTGTTCCTTAGTGGTGGGGCTAGGTATTTTGGACAGGTGAAATTTGATTTCACTTCTTTTTCATGTTTCCTTGTGAGTATCTTTTCCTTAAGCCTCAAGGTAACCAATTAGAGTATATATTGGAACTCTTTTCTTCCCCATGACTAGGCTTTCCCCTCTCTTACTATCAGAGTGCTGTATGTACTAGACTGCCAGACCTCTCTGTCTTTTGAAACATATCCATCCTCTGTCTGACTCCCTTATAGTTCCATTCATCTGCTATTGGGCCCAGTGGGTCCCAATAGGTTCATCATGAAAGTGATCTATACCAATGAATAAAATAGGCAATGTGTTAGTCTATCTATATAGCTTCATGCCATAACTAATTAAATGTGTATATAGTGTAAATAATTCCCTCCCTTGTGGTAAACTGTTTTTGAAATTTTAAGTCCCTTTCTTTAAAAATATTATATTCACAGCAAAAAGAATAAGATACAAAGTGACTGATGAAAATCTGAGAACATTCTTCCATTTTTCAGGAGACACCAGCAGTCATTTTGCCGGAGATATTGATCAGCCAGAGAATACACGTCTGTGCACTGGGTAAGTCCAGGAGCAGGAGTGGAGGCAGGTTTACCTGAAGTAAGCAACAATGTCCAGTGGAATGAGGAGCCTAACATTCTAGGTGACAATTTTTATGTCCAATTCACTGGAAATATGGTTGAGTCCCTTGGTAGGAAAATTTATTTTTTTTAGCACTATGGCCTTGGAACCAGCAGAGTTCCAAGAATGAGAAGTAAGCATTTAAAAAGTCCAGCACTGGGTGAAATACCAAGTGTTCCTTTCCTGTTTCTGCACTTTTGTTGGTGGAATTATGTTTTCCAGCTGTGGAAGAATCGCTATACATTGGCCACTGGTTCACAGCTATGTCACATCCTATTGTTCAGTCGCTCAGTCGTGTCTGACTCTGCAACCCCACGGACCACAGCGTGCCAGCCTCCCTGTCCTCCACTGTGTTCCATTCTACAGGACTCAGTCCAGACTTGGAACATGGTATCTTCCATTTGGAGCTGAAACTGAGTGTCCAAGTCCCTTTTACCATTCTGTGAGACTGGCTACTTCTGGGTGTTGGGATACATAGTAACACAATGGATGCCATAAGTCTGTTGCCTCACTTTTTTGGTTGAAAATTAGGCAAGACACAGGAAGAAAACCATTAAATAAAATGTGATCATTGAACTTCATCAAACTTCAAAGCTTCTACTCTTTGAGAAGCTATTAAGAAAATGAGGTAAGTCACAGATTAGGAGAAAGTATTCATATTTATATAGCTGACAAATGACTTGTTTACAAATATATAAAGGACTTTAACAACTCAGTAAGAAAATCAATTGACAAGGGGCAAAATTTGAACAGAGACTTCACAAAGATATAAAAATATCTAATAAACACATCTCCGCATCACTAGACATCAGGGAATGAAAATTAAAACTACAATTAAATAGTGCCAAACTACACCTAAAAGAGTAGCTAAAATTTAAAACATTGACAGTACTAGATATTGGAGAGGATGGGCAGCAGCTGGAACACTCCTATATTTTGGTGAGATTATAAGATGGTATTTTGAAAAATAGTTTATTGATTTCTTTCAGAGTTAAATATGCACTCACCATATATGCCTCAAAAGTCTACTCCTTCAGTATCTACCCAAGAGAAACAAAAACGTATGTCCAAACAAATACTCTGCAAGAATATTTATAACAGCTTTATTCATGAGAACTATAACCTGGAAGCAACCCAAATGTTTAATAATGGACAAAAAAATTGCAGTGTGTCCATACAATGTGTTATTTCTCATTAATAAAAAGGAGCAAATTGCTAATATTACTGATACGTATGACAGAATGGAGCAGTCTCAAAAATATTGTGCTGAATGAAAAAGATCCCAATACAAAAGAGTTAATATTGCCTGATTCCATTTATATAAGACTCCAGAAAAGATAAATCAAGTATATAATGACAGAATTAGTGGTTGCCTGGGGCTAGGTTCAGGGACTGGAATAGGGATTGGTGTGAAGGGGCATAGGAAGCATTCTGGTTGGAAGAAAATGTTCCTTGTCTTGATTGTACTATGGTTTCTCAGGCATATAAATTATCAAAAGTCATTGAAATGTGCACTAAAATGGACTTGTTTTATTGTATTGTACTTACCTCAGGTACAATAAAACAGATGGAGAAGCTCTATATAATTAGCAAGAACAAGAGCTGGAGCTAACTGTGGCTCAGATCATCAGCTCCTTATTGAAAAATTTAGGTTTAAATTGAAGAAAGTAAGGAAAACCACTAGGCCATTCAAGTATGACTTTAATCAAATCCCTTATGATTATACAGTGGAGGTGACAAATAGATTTAGGGGATTAGATCTGGAAGGTAGAGTGCCTGAAGAACTATGAATGGAGGTTTGTAACAGTATGGTACAGGCGGCAGTGATCAAAACCATCCCAAACAGAAAGAAAATAAAGAAGGCAAAGTGGTAGTCTGAGGAGGCTTTACAAATAGCTGAAAAAAGAAGAGAAGTGAAAGTCCAGGGAGAAAGGGAAAGATATACTCATCTGAATGCAGAGTTCCAGAGAATAGCAATGAGAGATAAGAAGGCCGTCTTAAATGAACAATGCAAATAAATAGAAGAAAACAGTAGAACTGGAAAGACTAGAGATCTCTTCAAGAAAATTAGAGATATCAAGGGAAAATTTCATGTGAAGATGGGCACAATAAAGGACAGAAATGGTAAGGACATGACAGAGGCAGAAGAGATTAAGAAGAGGTGGCAAGAATACACAGAGCTATACAAGAAGTGCAGATGGTGATTGCAGCCATGAAATTAAAAGACACTTACTCCTTGGAAGGAGAGTTATGACCAACCTAGACAGCATATTCAAAAGCAGAGACATTACTTTGCCAACAAGGTCCGTCTAGTCAAGGCTATGGTTTTTCCAGTGGTCATGTATGGATGTGAGAATTGGACTGTGAAGAAAGCTGAGCGCCGAAGAATTGATGCTTTTGAACTATGGTGTTGGAGAAGACTCTTGAGAGTCCCCTGGACTGCAAGGAGATCCAACCAGTCAATCCTAAAGGAAATCAGTCCTGGGTGTTCATTGGCAGGACTGATGCTGAAGCTGAAACTCCAATACTTTGGCCACCTGATACAAAGAGCTGACTCATTGGAAAAGACCCTGATGCTGGGAAAGATTGAGGGCAGGAAGAGAAGGGGATGACAGAGGATGAGATGGTTAGATGGCATCACCGACTTGACGGACATGGGTTTGGGTAGACTCCAGGAGTTGTGATGGACAGGGAGGCCTGGCGTGCTGCTGTTCATGGGGTCACAAAGAGTCGGACACAACTGAGTGACTGAACTGAACTGAACTGATACAAGAAATGTCTTAATCACCTTGATAACCATGATGGTGTGGTCACTCACCTAGAACTAGACATCCTGGAGTGTGAAGTCAAGTGGGCCTGAAGAAGCATTTATTATAAACAAAGCTAGTAGAGGTGATAGAATTCCAGCTGAGCTAATTAAAATCTTAAAAAGTGATGCTGTTAAAGTGCCACACTCAGTATTTAAGCAAATTTGGAAAATTCAGCAGTGGGCATATAGACTGGAAAAGTCAGTTTTCATTGCAAGTCCAAAGAAAGGCAATGACAAAGAATGCTCAAACTACCACACAGTTGCATTCATTTCACATACTAGTAAGGTTATGCTCAAAATCCTTCAAGCTAGGCTTCAGCAATACCTGAACCAAGAACTTCCAGATATACAAGCTGGGTTTAGAAAAGGCAGAGGAACCAGAGATCAAATTGCCAACATCCGCTGGATCATGGAAAAAGGAAGAGAGTTCCAGAAAAACGTCTACTTTCCCTTCATTGACTATGCTAAAGCCTTTGACTGTGTGGATCACAACAAACTGTGGAAAATTCTTCAAGAGATGGGAATACCAGACCACCTTACCTGTCTCCTGAGAAACCTGTATGCAAGTCAAGAAGCAACAGTTGGAACTGGACATGGAATAACTGACTGGTTCAGAATTGGGAAAGGAGTACAACAAGGCTGTATATTGTCACCCTGTTTATTTAACTAATATGCACAGTACATCATGGAAAATCCAGGGCTGGATGAATCACAAGCTGGAATCAAGACTAACTGGAGAAACATCAAGAAAAACTCTCAGATATGTAGATGATACCACTCTAATGGCAGAAAGTAAAGAGAAACTAAAGAGTCTCCTGATGATGGTGAAAGAGGAGAGTGAAAAAGCTGGCTTGAAACTCAGCATTAAAAAAACTAAGATCATGGCATCCAGTCCCATCACTTCATGGCAAATAGAGGGGGGAAAAGTGGAAGCAGTCATAGATTTTATTCTCTTGGGCTCCAAAATCACTGCAAATGGTGAGTGCAGCCATGAAATTAAAAGACACTTGCTCCTTTGATGGAAAGCTGTGATAAACCTAGACAGTGTATTAAAAAGCAGAGACATCACTTTGCCAACACAGGTGTGGATAGTTGAAACTCTAGTTCTTCCAATAGTCATGTACGAATGTGAGAATTGGATCATAAAGAAGGTTAAGTGCCAAAGAATTGGTGCTTTTGAATTGTGGTGCTGGAGAAGGCTCTTGAGAGTCCCTTGGACTGCAAGGAGATCCAACCAGTCAATATAAAGGAAATCAACCCTGAATATTCACTGGAAAGACATCTGATGCTGAAGCTAAAGTTCCAATAGTTTGGCCACCTGATGAGGAGAGCTGACTCACTGGAAAAGCCTCTGATGTTGGGAAAGAGTGAAGGCAAAAGGAGAAGGGGGCGTCAGAGAATTGGATGGTTAGATAGCATCACTGAATCAATGGACATGAATCTGAGCAAACTCCGGGAGTTAATGAAGGACAGGGGAGCCTAGAGTGCTACAGTAAATTAGGTTGCAAAGAGTTAGATTCAACTTAGCGACTGAACAACAATTTATACCTCAGGAAACGTGTTTTTTTTTTTTTTTTATAAAAAATGTGTCCTTATATGATACTGGATATAATCACCTTGTGATTCTATCAGGACTTGAACTCTTCATTGTGAATCATCTTTCAGGGATTGACATGGAATCCAATGAGCATCTCAAACACTTCAAGCTCTATTAGATTCATTAGTCAGAAGACCTACTGGCAGAATGACTTGTGTTGTGGCCTGAATCAGCTTCTCCAGCTTTGGACTCCACTCAAGACTGAGTAACCTTATGCCTTACTCAGCAACATGGTCAGAGGAGGACATCCATATGTGGTACGTATCGACCCAACAAAGGCCAATAAAAGTGTTGCTCATTCTTAGTGGTGATGTATGTATGATACAGCAGTATTTCTTTCATCTTGGAGGAACTATTCTAGTATTGCAGAAACATGAGCTTCTAGAAATACCCCTGAGATCCATGAATTTCCAATGGATGTATCTCCCCACTTGTGACACATGTGTGCTTTACTGAAATATCTGCTCCTGTCTGCTTACCTGGTTGATTAGCCTGGTGTCAGCTAAACTGGTCCTGTAGAACATTCCATGGAATAACAAGAGGATCAACAATCTTTCCTGATCTAAATTATGGCACAAAGCAGAGTCCCAAGGCCAGGGCGGTGAATATGTACTATTATTCCTGTCAGATAAAAGCAAATTTCTTCTGATTAGAGAGTATACATTTACCAGGTCAGCAGCATTAGATAACTAATTCAGTGACTTGGCGACAAGCTCTTCCGCTGTCCCAGCTATTACTCGTGCCAGTCATGGGAATTATGAGTCAGATGAGAGGGAACCATTTATATGAGGTCAATGCGGGAGATATTTTTGGGAAATGTGACTTTTCCTCATACCATATCTCTTTATAAATTGTGACAGCCCCACTGTGTGATCTGGCCATTGATACATGATAGCTTAGATTTGCAGGGAACTTTAACTTATAAAGAAATAGCTTACAAATGTGTTTATTCACAATTTCCTTCACAATAGGTCTATGGAACAGATAGAGCAGATATTATTTTCTTTAAAAAAAAATCGTTTATTTGGCTGCACTGGGTCTTAGTCGCAGCATGCAGGATCTTCTTGTTCCATGACCAGGGATTGTACCTGGGCCCCCTGCATTGGGAGTACAGGGTCTTAGCCACTAGACTACCAGGGAAGTCCCAAGGGCAGATATTATTTTTTGAATTTGAAATGACTGATATAAGACAATGTCAGGATTTTAGTGTAGATCTCTCTGATTCCACAACTGAGTTGCCACCATGCCCCTTAAAGCAATGCCGTTCCTAATATGTGGGTTAGTTAAATTCAGTTGAACATACTTAATGGTGAGAAGTGATATCTACACAGCACTTGGTACAAGACAGAAGAATCACTTGTTGTTTAGTCTCTAAGTCTTGTCTGACTCTTTACAACCCTGTGGACTGTAGCCCGCCAGGTCCTCTGCCCACAGGATTTCCCAGGCCAGAATACCGGAGCAGGTATGCCACACCCTCTTCTAGGGGATCTTCTCAACCCAGGGATCAAACCAGTGTCTCCTGCGGATTCTTTACTGCTGAGCCACCAGGGAAGCCTACTAAGCGGTGGCTCCTGCTAAGATTGACATACATACATTTAGGATATGCCAAGTGCTGGGGATACAGATGAGGTCCTCCCCTTAAGGAGCATGGTGTGGGAGGATAAGGCAGAACTTGCTGAGGCATATGCTTCCAAGATTGCCTCAGAAAGCCAGCTGCTGCTGCTGCTAAGTCGCTTCAGTTGTGTCCGACTCTGTGTGACCCCATAGACGGCAGCCCACCAGGCTCCCCCGTCCCTAGGATTCTCCAGGCAAGAACACTGGAGTGGGTTGCCATTTCCTTCTCCAATGCATGAAAGTGAAAAGTGAAAGTGAAGTCTCTCAGTCATGTCCGACTCTTAGCAACCCAATGGACTGCAGCCCACCAGGCTCCTCCATCCATGGGATTTTCCAGGCAAGAGTACTGAAGTGGGGTGCCATTGCCTTCTCCCTGATTAAAAAAAGAAAAAAAAAAAAAGATTACCATTTGAGTTCTGTTTAGGCCAGGCAAATTAAGGCTAGTAGTGGAATGCCCCAGGGCTCCTTATGAATCAGAGTTCTGTCCCTTCTCTGATACAGGGCCCTTCTCAGGTAGGGCCCTCCCACCCCCAGTGATTTGTTCTGAAAGCGACACCCACAGAGCAGGTTGCTTTGGGGAGAGGAGTGCAGTGATCACTGTGAACATCCCATTTTTCAGTTTAGCCAATGATCATCACCTTATTTCTTAGACCCAATGTGACTTATTGAGGTATAAAAATCAGCTGGAACACCTTGGGGAGAACACCCTGGAATGAGCTTCCTACCTCTGTGGGGTCACCCAGGAAACATCCACATTCATATCACTTCTCAGCGTTCACAGGGCAAAAGAGTCAGATGGGTTGGGGGTAGCAGAGGAAGCCTGCAGAGAGGCAGTGAAATTGCTTATGCAGTCCAGGGAGGGAAGAGGCTGACCTGGGCATTAGAGAGGTTTATGTGACACCCAGATGCTCCAGAGGTGCCCTGGTGCCACCACGGGCTTTCCCCAAGGGAGGACAAGAAGCATTCTGAGTGGCTGCTCAGGGTCTGCATGGCGCTGAGAGTGGCCTGGTTTGGCTGGATTTCTCTTGTTTTTGTTTTTCTGTTTTTCAGAAACGGTCACCAAATTCCCATCATTCTTTGTATGCAACACCCATTAAACCTAAGCGATTTTCCAAGACAAAGAAAACACCATGTCTGGGAACACGTGCCAATAAGAAGTACATGACCTCCTCTTGCTGGGGCACTGGTATTTTTAAAGCAACAAATGCTTGATATTGAATATCCCATCAAGGCTCCCTTCCGAGCAGATCCAACAATTGTCCTGGGGAAGAAACAATCTGAGAAATGCCCCCAAACCGTTATGGGGTGCCCACAAAAACAGCTCATCAAATTCCTCTCCCTAATCAGGAAGGCAGGGGGTAGTGTGTGTGTGTGTGTGTGTGTGTGTGTGTGTCTGTGTGTGTGTCTGTGTGTGTGTCTGTGTGCGTGTGTGATAGAGAGAGGTGCTTGGCATGGTGCTTGAGACCCATCTTTGTCCCCTTATCAACCTTTTGCTTACCCCTGTAAAAATACAACACAACTTCTCTCCGAGAACATTTTCCAACCAGAGGTCTCTGCCTCAAGGCAAATATATCGACTCTTCTGTGAAGGCCCTTCACAGGCCTTCTGGAAGCCGAGCGCCCTCACTTGGCTAAGTAAATATCAAAGTGCTGGGGCTTGTGAGCAGGTGGAGCTGAGCCTGGTGGGCCTGAGCCCCAGCCATGGCCTTTCTGATCCTTTGTTTTTCTGCAGCAAGTGGAGGCGAAGGCAAAGGTAGAGGGAAGGGAAATGTGATCTCCAGTGAATTGCAGTGTTTTGCTTTCTCTAATCCTATTCAGGTGGTGACTGTAGCAAAAAGGAAAAACAGGCCAATATATAGGATGCAGAAAAACCCTGATTATTACCCCGATGAATGTGCATTGGCGGAATTGAATTCAAGTCGCAGTGATTCATTATTAATGGGTCCCAAGTTCTGACCCAGGGTGGAGGTGGGGCTCTTGTGAAGGCAGAGATGGTGGCTGAGGTAGGGTCTCCACCCTGGAGAGGAACTGGGCCCGGAGCAGGCGGCCCCTGAGCCTGGCCCAGACCGCAGCTGGCCCAGGGCCACGCTTCCTCCAGGACTGCCTACTGCACACCTGCGACTCGGCTTCTCTTGTCTCAGAGCTGCACTGTTGGTGATTTATTCCACCCTGGAGCCTCCCAGAGGCTGGGCCCTGGGAGAGACTGCGCTCCATCTCCGCCATTCCCCAGTGAGGACTCCCCAGTGAGGAGGATGGAAAACACTGTCTTGCATGAATAATACGCCTTCCCCTTTTTGAAGATCTCAGAACACCTAGCAGACAGGATGCTCTTCACCCTCAACCACTCCCTGAGGCTAAATCAGGTTTTGATTTCCCCCTCCCTGCCTTTTTTTTTTTTTTTTTTAAATGAGGAAATGACAGCACAGAGCAATTGGTCCCCGGGAGTGAGTTGTGTTGGGGTAACAGGAAGCAGGCAGGGAAGAGCTGATTTGGTAAGAGTCCTATGTAGAGGCAGAAATTCTCTCAGCTAACCCCGTGCTGTCAGCACAGACACACGAAAGGGATCCCAATCATTTAAAAGCTCCAGTCTACATAATAGCTTACCCCAGATGCTGGTCAATGCACAGGGCTTTTTTGTCTGTTTTAACTCACAGGAGGGTTCCCTTCTAAGAGGACACTTCTAGGTCACATAGAAATAGAATTGAAACCACACCTAAGAATTGGAAAGGCCACAAGGAGAACTGTGTATTCAACCTTCAGTCCTGTTGAGCTCAGGAAATGAAGGCAAAAATTCCCTGTCCCCAGATTTTTCTGCCAAATGAATGGAACAAGAAGGGAGACCCAGGAGCTTCTCTGTGGTAGACTGTCTGTTAGGTAGTGGTGACTAGCCTCTAATTCTCTTTGGCCTTTATTATTGTGCAAATTCTTATTAACCTTTTAGCTGCCCCTAGTTGACTCAGTGGTAAAGAATCTGCCTGCCAAGTAGGAGATGTGTGTTCAGTTTCTGGGTCGGGAAGATCCCCTAGAGAAGGAAATGGTAACCCACTCCAGTATTCTTGCCTAGAAAAACCCATGGACAGAGGACCCTGGCGGGCTACAGTCCATACAGTCACAAAGAGCTGGACACGACCAAGCAACTAAACAGGTCTTTCCTTCACCATGCTACAGCAAAAATGATCTTTTACAAAACCAAACTCTTGTCATGTCATTCCTGTACTTAAAGCACTCTGTGATATCTCATAGTCTTCAAAATAAAATTCAAACTCCTTAGCATAGCATGAAAGACCCCTATCTGCCCACCAGATGCAGGAAACAGCCTGCTACTCTTTATACTCAAGCTTATTCATTCATTCAAGACATCAGACTGTCATTGATTGGGTGTTAGGTGTGTTAGTCTCTCAGTCATCTCTGACTGCGACCCCATGGACTGTAGCCCACCAGGCTCTTCTGTCCATAGGATTCTCCAGCAAGAATACTGGAATGGGTTGCCATTTCCTTCTTTAGGGTATCTTCCCAACCCAGGGATTGAACCCAGGTCTCCTACATTGCAGGCAGATTCTCTGATTAAGGACTCAGTATTTTTCAGTAGGTTTGCCAGGCACTGGAAATGTACTACTACACTTGGTAGAGCCTAGAATGTGATCTGACCAAGACTCAAGGAATCCACCCCTAGCCCCAGAACTTACTTCTCTCTCTGCCCATAACTTCCTCCTCTTCCACCAGCTAGCTTTTCAGCTTCATGAATTTTCTTCTTCATTTCTCCCAAATGCCTCTCTTGAATTTTCTGATAGCCCATGGTGCTATAATTAGGTACTTTTCCGTTTTCCCCCTTTGTGTATGAGATTTTTGAGGACAGGAACTTTGTCTTGTTCATAGCACCTCACATAGGGCCCAGCTCATGGTAGGTGACTCTAGGGGTCATGGTTCCACAGCCACACTGGCTTTGGCCAGTGTAGGGTGGTGTAGGGGCTCTGGAAGAGAAACCTCTAAACACACTGTCCCTTGCTTTCTCCTTAGTGTCACGTCTAGACATGATGCCTGGCGCTGCTGCAGCCGTCTTGCTGTCCAAGTGGCACTAGCTTTAGAAAGAAGCCAGTAACGAGGGCAGCAGGGCAGAGAGTTGCAAGTAACCTCAGTCTGGGATCCTCCTACATCTGGACCTGAAGTTATGTATATAGCAAATTTCTCATGGTTTAAGCCATCTGATTCAAGGTCTTTTCTTTCCTTTTCCTTTTTCTTTTCCCTCCTTCTCATCTTCCTCCTTCTTGTACTTTTTCTTTTAGCTTTTCTTTTTTGCTGCCCACATCTTTCTACCTGGTTTGTAACTTAGTACCAGTCTTCAGTTGGACTGACAGCGGAGAGCCTAGCCAACTGAGTCTAGCTGACAGCATCTGCAATTAGTTGTTTTTATTTAAAGGTCTTATTTTCCCTACTAAACTATAGATTCTTCTGAGGGGAGGAAGTGATTTTGTCTCATATTGTCCTGTTATTCTCTTCTTTGAAGCTCTACCTAATGCCTATTATGTAATACAGAGTTCCAAAAATATTGAGTCAAACTGAACTGAATTGGCATGTTCAAATACTCTTTTCTCCTTTTTCTTAACCCTCAATATATCACTTATCTTTATACCACATAATGTAGTATTTCGTGCTATACTGTGGTTCTTACATTGATGCCCATTGAAAGTCTTGTACTCCTCAAGAAGATGTTAAGGTTCTGGAGAACCGCATCTGAGTCTCATCTCATATTTCTTTGATATCCTTTGTAGTTCGCAGCATTTGTAGGGCTCATAGAAGCATCTAACAACTTCCTGACAAACTAATGCTCTGAAGCCTTGCAAACATTACACCTTCCCGAGGTTTTCAGTTATGCACTCCTTCATGTTTGTCTCGGTTCATGATGGCAAGTCCTCACCGTCTTTGCCGGACACCCTGTAGACATAGAGTACCTTCTCTTCTTTCCCGTGTGCATAGAGGTGACATCAAATAAAGCCTTGTGACTAATGAAGGAGAATATTAAAGTATTATCTCCCCACAGATCACAATTCCACAGAGCGGTTTTGGTAAACTTAAACCTCTCAAGGACTATTGTGGTGGAGGTGGAACTAACATTCAAAATATTGTTTGGGATGGAGGGCAGTTTTTGGAAGTGACACCACACACTGATCACCTTGTTTAGCCATTAAGACTGCTTTGCTATTAACTGTGTGTAGTTGCAGAGCCTAGTTTTCTTTTTCATCTCCAAGACATCTCTATTTTTGAAGCTCTGCTTCTTAGGTATGTCCCTCTGTGTTTCTGAAGAAGTCTACAGTCACAATTACCGTTTGCTGAAAGGACACTCGGCGCCCTGTTTTCTATCCCTTCGAAGGTCCTCTGACAAGATGCTCCAGCTGCCTGTTTTTCACACATTTTCCCATGACTGAGATTCAACAATACAACTCAGCAGTTTAAATTGTTTAAACAAGCTCCCAACAAATAAAAAGTCAGGGAGAGGTAAACATAGGGACCTATACATTCTTATTTTTCAATGCCTCTTTGAACATTGCTTTCCCTCTCTTGGTGATGGATTTTGACTCTGGTTATAATAACAGTATCTCTTAGAGAAAATATTTTAAAAACCCTGAAACCAAGAGAAAGCAGGAATTAAGAATCGACAAATTTATCCTCATTTTTCCCTCCTTATTTTACATACTGAGTGGTTTTGCTCTCCAAATCTGATTAACAAGTTTTCCTTTTGAAGAATGGTCATGCGTTCTTTGGGTTATTTAGTTTGCAGCCAGGTATGTCAAGGTGGTAAGAAATTACATGTGCTTAGGTGTCAGGAACATCCATAGTATAATCAAGGGGATGCCAGAGAGCAGGGCTTTTAATTTAATCTCCTGTGTCAAGTACTGTACAGTTCAGTTCAGTTGCTCAGTTGTGTCTGACTCTTTGCGGCCCCATGGACTGCAGCACTCCAGGCCTCCCTGTCAATCACCAACTCCCAGAGTTTATTCAAACTCATGTCCATTGAGTTGGTGATGCCATCCAGCTATCTCATCCTCTGTCGTCCCCTTTTCCTCCTGCCTTCAATCTTTCCTATCATCAGGGTCTTTTCAAATGAATCAGTTCTTTGCATCAGGTGGCCAAATGATTATGATTGGAGTTTCAGCTTCAGCATCAGTCCTTCCAATGAATATTCAGGACTGATTTCCTTTAGGATGGACTGGTTGGATCTCTGTGCAGTCCAAGGGACTCTCAAGAGTCTTCTCCCACACCACAGTTCAAAAGCATCAATTCTTTGGTGCTCAGCTTTCTTTATAGTCCAAGTCTCACATCCATACATAACTACTGGCTTTGACTAGATGGACCTTTGTTGGCAAAGTAATGTCTCTGCTTTTTAATATGCTGTCTGGGTTGGTCATAACTTTTTTTCCAAGGAGCAAGCATCTTTTAATTTCATGGCTGCAATCACCATCTACAGGGATTTTGGAGCCCCCCAAAATAAAGTCTCTCACTGTTTCCACTGTTTCCCCATCTATTTGCCATAAAGTGATGGGACTGGATGCCATGATCTTAGTTTTCTGAATGTTGAGTTTTAAGCCAACTTTTTCACACTTCTCTTTCACTTTCATCAAGAGCCTCTTCAGTTCTTTGCTTTCTGCTGTAAGTGTGGTGTCATCTCCATATCTGAGGTTATTGATATTTCTCCTCTCAATCTTGATTCCAGCTTGTGCTTCATCCAGCCCCGCGTTTCTCATGATGTACTCTGCATGTAAGTTAAATAAGCAGGGTGACAATATACAGCCTTGATGTACTCCTTTCCCTATTTGAAACCAGTTTGTTGTTCCATGTCTAGTTCTAACTGTTGCTTTCTGATCTGCATACAGATTTCTCAAGAGGCAGGTCAGGTGGTCTGGTATTCCCATCTCTTTCAGAATTTTCCACAGTTTGTTGTGATCCACACAGTCAAAGGCTTTGGCATAGTCAATACAGCAGATATTTTTCTGGAACTCTTGCTTTTTTGATGATTCAGTGGATGTTGGCAGTTTGATCTCTGGTTCCTCTGCCTTTTCAAATCCAGCTTGAATATCTGGAAGTTCACAGTTCACATACTGTTGAAGCCTGGCTTGGAGAATTTTGAGCATTACTTTACTAGTGTGTGAGATGAGTGCAACTGTGCAGTAGTTTGAGCATTCTTTGGCATTGCCTTTCTTTGGGATTGGAATGAAAACTAACCTTTTCCAGTCCTGTGGCCACTGGTGAGTTTTCCAAATCTGCTTTACAACTGATGGACATATCTCAACTTAAGGAAACTTGACATGTGAGACAGTGTGTTATGTGCCCTAGGGGATAAAACATACGTCAGACATATTCAAACCCTACAGACATACTCAAACCCTTTTTTTCCGAAAAAAAGCGGTTTTTTTTCCCCTTTTTTGATTGCTTACAGGTATACTATAAGCATTTCGAAAATGGAAAAATTGTATCACAAAAGTAATTCACTGAGAAATAGATTTAGTATAGAGACTGAAATGTCTAATTCTCCACGTCTCATCGGAGAAGGCAATGGCACCCCACTCCAGTACTCTTGCCTGGAAAATCCCATGGATGGAGGAGCCTGGTAGGCTGCAGTCCATGGGGTCGCTAAGAGTTGGACATGACTGAGCGACTTCACTTTCACTTTTTGCTTTCATGAATTGGAGAAGGAAATGGCAACCCACTCCAGTGTTCTTGCCTGGAGAATCCAGGGACGGGGAAGCCTGGTGGGCTGCCGTCTATGGGGTCACACAGAGTCGGACACAACTAAAGTGACTTAGCAGCAGCAGCATCCCAGAGATAGATACTGTTAAGAGTTTTGTTGAGACTTTCAGAATTTTTATGTATATAGTATAATACATGTGTATAGAAACGTGTATTTTTATGCAGTGGGATCATATTATATATATGGTTCTTTAACCTCTGTCAGTGCATCTAATTATCTTTGCTTTATTTCTCACTGGCTGTGTACTATTCCATTGTATGCGTGTATCACACTGCCTCATATTGACAGGGGACCCAGTTCTCTGAGTGTTTTAAATTGAAGTATAGTTGATTTAAGTTGTTGTTCAGTCATTCAGTCATGTCTGACTCTTTGCGACCCTGTGAACTGCAGCATGCCAGACTTCCCTGTTTTAGGTGTACAACCTAGTGATTCAGTATATTCATAGATTATACTGTATTTAAAGTTATCATGAATAATAACGGTATTCCTCTGTGGTATACAAAATGTCCTTGTTGCTTTCCCTGAGATATTTTTTACTCCATTAGAAACAGTGTTGTAGTAAATATCCTTGTTCATTTATTTATTTATTTATTGCACTTGTGAAACCAACTTCTTAGGAAGATCAGGTAAGATTTCAGAGAAGTGGACCTTTAATAGAGCTTGGAGGATGGTGTGTCATGGGCAAGGATGGAAACCACAAGATGTAGTCTGGGGTCTGTGAATAGACGTCTTTGGGTGAAGTGTAGATTTTGTGGTTTCCATCTTGGGCAATTGACTCACAATAAAAAGTTAAGATGAAGGGGGAGTTTGCAAAAGAACATGAAGTTCCTACAGTTTAGACATTTTGAGTTTGCAATGAATGATGCCATGATGCCTAAGAAGAAATATTAGATGTGGGAATGGAGGGTGTCAGGTAGATGGGAACCACCAGAGAGGAGGAGACATCAGTTTCCGGTAAGCACAGGGAAAGCCATGGCACACAAAAGAGACATCATGAAGGATGATTCAGCAGGGCTGGATGTGATGGAAGTCAAGAAGCCCTGTTTCCTTATCTAAAATTTGGGGGACAACAATTTCCATCCCTCATGGTTAGTATGAGCACTAAGTGAAATAACAGGCAAACTTTTCATAAGTAACAGTTATTCCTGTAATATCATTTCATTGGGTTATGAACTTTCTCTCTAGTCCCCCAAATAATGGTCATCCCAGCAGGGCTCTAGGAGTTGTTCGTTTATGGAACAAAGAGGGTGAATTACAGTGACCTTTTCAGGGAGCAACTGTGAAGTCACCGAAGGGGGTTGGCTATGTTTTCCCAGTGATTCAGTGGAAACTTAAGAGTTTAACTTAAAAGTCACCTCCAAAGATGTGAATCTGGTCTAAATACTTTGGGGCGCTTTCACATCTGTGGTTACTGAGTTAAATTTTCCCTTTTATCTATTTCAACACCCCCTATCCACCCCACTCCCCATCAAATTACAGAGATTTGTTTTTGCTTTTAGAGCAGAAAGGAAGGATGGGAAGACACATTCCAAATATTTAGTTAGTTTCAAAAGTATGTGTTATTCAAAGCACCTTCAAGTACTAGGTTTCTTGAAATAAGAAACTCTATCATCTCTCTCCGCTGTGTTCCCTTGGCAGGAACAGTAACCTTCTACTTCAAGTGCAAAACACTCAGCTCTTTGCAGGGAAAGAATAACAGCCTGAGAGTTAGGAGAGGGGAATTCCAGGCTCAGCTCTCCTCATCCAGGTGGGAAGACTTCTCTGGGCCTCATGATCCTGATCAGTAAAATGAGAGGGCTGAACAGGAAGCCTTTAGTTCCTTATTGGTAAGAAAGCACAACCTCTGGTTCACAGATCCCTTGTGAGGTTGACGGGGCAGTAGCATGAGCCTTGTTTTGCAGACTTGGAAATGGGAAACCCAAGAGGTGAGTGACTTGTCTAAGCAGAATGCGACTTCCCTCCTCAGAGATAAGACCAGAGCCAGTGTCTGCCCCCTGATTACTAGCGGCAAACACTGTCATCTGAACAACTCTGCCTTTGATTGGGATGGAGACTTCTAGAAGGTCAGGGATCTGCTTCCTTCATGTGGAAATTACCTCCCATCCCTTGGCAGCCCCCATTATTTCTTCCCTTCCCACTCCCACTTTTTACTCTTTATTCCAGCCACCATGAACTAGTTTGAGTTCTTCAAATGGCCCCACTCCCTCTCACCTCCTGCTCTCTGCATAAACTGGATGTATTTTTCTTTTCTCTTGGAAAACTTTTCTTCCCATGAACCTTTTCCCCTAGTTAACTCCCCCTCCTCCTTCAGGCTTTTGTTCTGTCCTTGTCTCTTTCATATAGTTTTCCCCAACTCTCCCTCCAAGCTATGTTAGAGATACTTTCTCTGAACTTTTCTAATCATTGTGATGATAGTATTTACCATCATGCAAGGTAAGTGCCTGTTAACTTACCAAAGTATATGAAAAATATACTCGATTTCAGTGGCTTCAACCAGGTAAAAACTTTTCTTTCATGTAACAAAAAATGTAGAAATATGCTCTCGAGAGTCAATGTGGTAGCTTAAGTCAACAGGGACCAGATCCTTAAAGCTTTGTGCTCCAGTGTCCTTATTGTTGCCTCATGGTTCCAAGACGGCTGTTGGAATGCAAGCCATCACATCCATGAACAGGGCCGGAAACAAAGGAAATATCTACCAGATGAGTCAGCCCCCTTAATGAAACTTTCCTAGAAGCGCTATCAAAAATCATCTACTTGCCTATTCTAGGTTGGTAAATATAGTTTGTCAGTATCCTGAAAAACACCGGATGCTCTTGGGAAGGTACAGGAGAGAGGAGCTGTTTGGTAAACAATCTGCGTCTCTGTCATCTAAACTACTCAAGATGTGGTAGGCCATCCTTGTCAGTCTGTTGAGCAGACAAGTGAGGAAATGTACGAATTTATGAACTTTTATAAGAGCTTGACATTGACATGATGTGGTATCCACAGTGATAGTCAGTAAAACAGTAACATTTGGTTCTTTCCCACAGAGTTTGAGAAGCACCCCCTGCCACAGGTCCTCTATCTTCCCCACAAGACTGCAAGCATCAAAAGGGCAGGTAAGCTTTGCTCTCTGTGTCATTCATGGGTCCTGCTGCTATGACACCTAATGAAGAGGTGGTTCACAAACCTGTGAGTCTGGATGATGCCAGAAACTCGGCCTCTGTGCACTGATGCTGAATTGAATCTTGGAGACAGAGTTTGGGGTGAAATAGAAAAGAATAGAAAAAAAAAATTGCTTTATCACTTTGCCAGGCAAAGGGAGGACACAGTGGGCTCCTGCCCTTGAAAACTGTGTGTACCTACCCAGAAGGATTTTTTGAGGAGTTTTATAGCAATAGTTCAAGGGTAGGGTTGCTGATAAGATTAGGGTGTGTACAGGGCCTGCACTCCTTTAATCTGGTCTCAGGTCACCTTCTTGATGAGCTGCTCTGGTTCCTTTAATCTAGTCTCAGGTGGTCTTCTCTGGCATGAAGACTGCTGACATCTTCCATTTATAGAAAGTTAATTCTATGAAGAACTTAAAAACATTGTTATGTGTATCATTGTTATGTGTACCTTGCTGAACGAGGACCCTGCCCCAAGGCTGCACTACTGTTTCTTGGCTACTCCTCCCTTGACTCTGCATCCCCTCCCTTCCTGGATTAGCAACTGTTCAAATCTGTGCTTTGAAACTCAGGAAAGGTCACGAAGGCTAGACTCTGTTCCCTATAAGAAATGGGGTTACACACAACAGCTTCTGTACCCAGGAGCCCCACAGGGTCCTGCTGGGCTTCAAGGCTAAGCACTGATTGCATTTGTCACCATCTGATTCTTGCTCAGCTCACCTACCCAGATGTGTCTGAATTTCTCTCCTCTCCTGTGTCCCTTCGTGATCTTGTGTTCGTGCTTCTCTCTTGCCCTACTCTATGATCCCTCTTTCTCGTCCAACTCTTGAATATGCCAACTCAGCCCTGAGCCCTCCACTTCTCTCTTTCCACACCTTCTTCCTCTGGGATTACCTACTTCATCAGCTTTCCTGCTCCTACAGGAGAAAGACCTCCAGATCTGGCCTCAGGCTGAACTCTCTCTTGGCCCCTGGTATCTTCCAGGTGCTTGCTGGAGTGGGTCCAAAACTGAAGTCTCTCTTCTCCTAAGTTAGGCTGACTTCCCGACTCCTTCCCCAGACACCAGTGGGATTTGACGAAGACCCAAGAGAGGCCAAGCCTTGAGAATGGATAAATCTAAACAGCTGGGGGAGATAGGACGTGCTTCTACATATGAGCAAAGGAGGCTCCCCACGCTTAGACCAGGCCCAGAGGGGCCCCTCCTGTAGGGCTCCGGGAAGGTGATGCAGGCCCTGCTTGTGAAACTAGAATGCTTTCTGTATTGGGCAGGGAGGTGTGATTGAAGATACTTCCTCCCTCAAGGATGACCCTTCATCACAGTGAGCAATTGCTCTTCTCTAATTAAGTGCAAAGCCCACCCACTGTGAACTCACTCCCCAGGTCTGTCTAGGACTGCCCTGGCCTTCTCAGCTTGCTTCACAATCGATAGCTCTAGAAAAAGGAAGCTTTATTCACTGAAATCACAGATCAATGAGACAAGATTTGCATATAAGCTTAGTATATAAATCCTGGGGTGAGGTAATAATTTTTTTTTACCTGCTACCTCCTGATTTTCCCTCCCTTTCTGTTTTCTCAGTTCATTCTCCCTTCGGCTCTTTTGTCCTTCTCCTCTCTGATAATGTCCTTTCCTTAAAGACTCCTGCTTTCCCCACCCTACTCCTATGCACTTCCTCCAGGCCCTGTGTGATGATTATCTGCAAATTTGCCTCCTTTCACCCAACCCTGAGGGCAGAGATACTATTTCCCTCTGGGTCTCCAGAGTGAGGGCTTCCCTGATATCTCAGTTGGTAAAAAATCCACCTCCAGTGCAGGAGACCCTGGTTCAATTCCTGGGTCAGGAATATCCCCTGGAGAAGGGAAAGGCTACCCACTCCAGGGTTCTAGCCTGGAGAATTCCATGGACTACAGTCCATGGGGTTGCAAAGAGTCAGACACGACTGAGTGGCTTTCACTTTGACTTCTCTAGAGTGAGCTGGGCATGGGGGTTTGGGGGCTGCCGCATGGCCTATGCTCAATACTGTTCTTTGAACTCATACATCTGTTTATTGAACAGATGTTCCTGTCCCTCTTCTTTCTCCATTCTTTCCTCTTCTCTCTCCCAGCTTCTCCTTTCATTCACCTTCCTTAGGAGGAAGATTCCTACAGGTACCTTGACAAGGAGGAGCTAGAGTGTGTCACCACGATTGGGACTTCCCTGTCCCAGAGGCCAAGGGGTCACCTGGGACAATTAAGGATCATTTCCCTACATGGAAGTATGACCTGTGTTCCCCAGTATTCTCCCTTACTCCCAGGGGACTTGAAAGACCTGAAGAATATTTGTGTCCTTTTCTTGACTGAAGGCTTTGAAAGCTTCTCTCAGACAGAGAGGTGGAAATGGTGTGATGGAAACCCCAAGAACCTGACCCCAATGAGTCTCTCCAGAAGATAGTGCCCATAGGATTCTTGGGTTTCTATTTTCTGTCTTGACTAAAAAGTTGTAATGTGTGCAGTCTTTCAAAACAGATACAGCTTTTGGCTTTATTTTTGCCAGTTTAATCATGTTTTGTTGTAACTTTCTTTTCTTTCCTTTGGGATATCAAAAACTTGCATTGGCACATTTGGGGGTCCTCTTCTCAGTGTGATACTTATATTTAAAGATAAGTGATTGTTTCAATAAAAATTGGCATGGGTAACTGCCAAGACAACTTCCTGCATCATTAGAGACGAGTCCAGATTGGAACGGAACCTGGGGTCCCATCTTGTATGCTGGCTGGTCAAGATCAGAGGCTCCAGTGCTTTGTACTTGTGACTTACAACAGTGGTGGCCCCTGACATTCCTGTAGTGTGTCACTTACAGTGTGCCTCCATGTAGGATCGTATTTGAATCTTGTGTCAGTGCTCCTAAGGTCAGTTGTAATCACCTACATTGTAGGTGAGTTCATTGAAGGTCAGATGTTATGTACTGAATAACTTGCCTGTAGTTCCACAGCCAGGAAGCACTTCCTAAGGCTCAAACCCACTTTTTGCTGCTAAATTCCTTGTTCTTTCCACTGAGCCACATGGTCCAGGTATGAGCTCTGCTCTAGGGTGATGAGCATCATGGGATTCATGGGATAGTTCTTGACTGCTACTGCCCTAGCTGTCAATGTGAAAAATAGCTCCTGATGAAGTTCACTTTTCCTGGGAGAGAAGGAAGGTGAATGATGTGCAAATAGCTGAACTTCCTTCCTCCAGTTTCCAGAAAATGCTGCCAGGGCCCATGGATAGGACCACTTTAAAACCATCCCAGTCTCTCCTCTTCCTGTGCATACCTTCTCTTCCTTGCAGCCTCTCAGTACTGCCTTCCTTCTGCCTCTGGCTCTCTGGGCATCCCAAAGCCTATTAATACCCATTGTTGCAGTCAAAAATATTGTGCAGTTACTCTCCTGTCCCAACCTTTGCTGAGAAAGAATCTGGTTAATTAACATTGATTGCAATCCACCAACTGCAAGTAAAAATCGATAGCTAGGGTCCCTAATTTGAATGTACTTCTCTCTCCTTATCTCTGGTGAGAAAGAGAGAGGCAGAGAGAGTGAGAAAGGGAAGAGGGGAGAGGACAGAGGGTATTTCTTAAGCAGTCCAATTTCCAGGGTCGCTGGTGAGGGACATTAGTGATGCTGCTGGTCTTTAGATTTTGCCCACTCGCCTTCAGCGTGGCCATTTTTCAGTGTGACGTCTAATTGCCACAAATAGTCACTGTGCCCATTTGGGCCTTGTTCATAGCTCCCTACTTTATTGAGAGAGGAGTGCTAGTATTGATTCTGGATGGCCAGGGAGAGCGGCAGAGAATATTAGTAAGGAGCGGAGAGAACACAGTACATAAACTTTTATGACACAATGTCAAGCTGGATTGTGAAGACATAAATGAAAAGGACAGCATGCTCTGTAATTACCACAAGCACATGTCTTCTGTCTGCTGGGGAAGGCAGCCCAGGCTGGCTGGGGCAAATTGCAGAGGGGGATGAATTGTCCGGCTCACAAAAACAGTGACCCATAGTGGTTGCTCCTCACAGTTGAGAAAGAATATGTGGAATGTAAAAAAAAAAAAAAAAAGCCCTTTTTGTTGTGTGTGGCAGTGAGGTCCTGAGAAAATTGTGTGGATTCTGATGTCAAGTCTGTCACTGACTGTTAGCCATGTGACAGTGGGTTAGTCACTTAACCTCTCTGAGCCCCAATTCCCTACAGGGTAAAAGAGAGGTAATTATCACTACTTTGCAGGGATGATGTAAAGCTTAAATGAGATAATGCATGCAAACATTTCACATGGTATTGGAAAATAGCAGGCTCTCAGCATAGTTGGACTTCCCTGGTGGCTCAGCTGGTAAAGAATCCACCTGCAGTGCGGGAGACCTGGGTTTGACCCCTGGTTGGGAAGATCCCCTGGAGAAGGGAACGGCTACCCCCTCCAGTATTCTGGCCTGGAGAATTCCATGGACTGTAGAGTCCATGAGGTTGCAAAGAGTTGAACATGACTGAGCGACTTTCACTTCCACTTTCACTTCTTTCAGCAGATAGTAGATATAATCATCATTATTCATTTTTTGATTCAATAAATATTTATGGACTGTTTGCCCTGTGCCAGCACTATGCTTGGTCCCAGAGGTAGATGGGCATCCCCAGGCTCGTGGATCTCACAGTTCTATGGGTGAGACAGACATTAATTAATTATCAACCCAATATGTTAGAAGCTGGGAAGACCATAGTGCTTACATGACAAAGTGAGATTGAGGGCAGGAGGAGAACGGGGTGACAGAGGATGAGTTGGTTGGATGGCATCACCAAATCAATGGATATGAGTTTAAGCAAACTCTGAAAGATAGTGGAGGACAGGGAAGCGGGGCATGCTGCAGTCCATGGGGCTGCAGAGTCGGACACCACTTAGTGACTGAACAACAATAACTCCTGTTCCTGCCTTTTCCGCACTCACATTTATTTGTTTATTGTCTGTCTCTCTCACTGAGAACAGGTACTTGGTTGGTTTGATTCACTGCTCTGTCTCCATTGCCTGGAAGCATGAATGACATAGTGAGTGGGCACTCAGCAAGTATTTACTAAACCAATGAGTAACTATATACCCAGCATGCAGAGCAAGAATTTGTACCCTACTTTTAAGAGCTTATAGTCAAGTGAGGTACAGAAGAAATGCATAGTATTTAAGACTCAATGAAATCATTATCAAGTTTAGCTACAAAATCACAATGACATGTGTACCTAGAAAACTCTCTGCCTGGACACTGGCATCACATACCAGCATGCGCCAGATGTCACACAGTCAGTATTTAGTGAGGAGTAAGGAAAGGCAATGGAAAGATAATGTAAGTGGTTGTCCCTTCTGAGGTTAGTGGCTGTGTTCACCCAGTGTGAGTAGTTAGTCAGGATAGGTTGACTTATTTAGCCAACAGTGCCCAATCTCAGCAGTGAGGTCAGCACAGGGACTCCACTCCACCAACTATTCAGAACATAGGCTCTGCTGGTCGGGTCTTGGGTGCTCCAATGGAGCTTCCTTGTCCAGCTGACGGGTGACTCACTGCAGTAGCCTGCAGCCTGCCAGGAAGCTGCCTCTGGCTCACGTGAGCTCTGGCTAACGTTGTGGTGGTGAGATGTCACGTGGTCAATGCGGGCTGGACTGGGGAGCGCAGACAAGTGGTGTGTCCAAGACGGGGAGCTGGTGGGCACCCTATGTCTCTACCGCTGTGAGTTCAGCAAACTCATGGAGACCCAACTGTGAGCCAAACACTGGGTTCCAACATGGCCAGACCCCAGAGCCCTCCAAGAGAATGCCATCTAATGGGCAAAACACGGAACCAAATCACGAATGGCAGGTCTTAATAAGGGCCATAGTAGAGGGACGGCAAGTACAATAGCAATGTGTAGAGGAAGGAAGGAGTTATTCCACCAATTATGGGACAGTCCACAGTCAGACTGGAAAGGAAGTTAAGACTATGATCCCTGGGATGGTGAGATAGCTAACTGTACACCGTAGACTTGTGTTCCCTTCCTGTGGTACAGGCTAGTGACAGGTAAGCAGCTGTCCAGGGTCTCCATTTCACAGATCTCCTGGTGAGGTTTCACTAGTTTTGAACAGTGAGGTGTCAGTCAAAAGGATAATGTTTACCTCTGGGTCAAGCGGCAGGGCTTCTAAATGACTGGGGAACAACCTCCCCGTAATTCCCTGACGCCCTGGAATTACCCTGGACAGTACGTGAATGAGAAAGAAAAATGTTATTGAGTTTAAAATATTAGATATTTTGGAAAACAGTGCGATATTTTCCTACCAGCTTAAAAATGCACCAGTCCTATCTTCCAGCAGTTCTACTCCTAGGGCTTTACCTAGGAGAAATGAAAACATATGTCCACAAAAAGACTTGTGCTAGAGTATTTATAGCAACTTTATTTGTAATAGCCAAATACTGCAAACAGTCCAAGTATCTGCCCACAGGTGATTGGATAAAAACATTATATATTGCATATTCATATGTGAAATACTCTTTGACAATAATTAGTAGGTAAAGAATGAATTACCAGTATACTCAACAACATGTGTAAATATTGAAAACGTAATGTTGGGCAGAAGGAGCAGGACACAAAAGAGTACACACTGTGTGATTCCTCTGTGTAAAGTTCAAAGCAGACAGACTAATTTGTGGTGACAGAAATTAGGATAGTAGTTGCCTCTGGGAGAGAGAATTGGCTAGAAGGGGACATGAGGGAACGTTCTGATACATGGAAATGTTAAGCTTGGAAACACTGAGTGGTGGCATGGTTGTGTACATTTAGCCAAAGTCACCACTTGGTACCCTGAAGATCTATGCATTTCATTGTATATAAATTTTACTTTAATGTTAACTAAGCAAAAAAAAAAAGCGTTCAGGCAAAATGAATGATAATTTTGATTAAAGCGTGGGGTTCTAGATGGAGGGATAGGGGTAGAATACAGTAGTATTAGTACTTAATATAGAATGATAAGTAGTATTCTAAGACTAGTAAACAGATGGGCTTCCCTGATTGCTCAGATGGTAAAGAATCTGTCTGCAATGCAGGAGACCTGGATTTGATCCCTGGGTTGGGATGATCCCCTGGAGAAGGAAATGGCAACCCACTCCAGTATTCTTGCCTGGAGAATCCCATGGACAGAGGAGCCTGGCGGGCTACAGTCCATGGGGTTGCAAAAGAGTCGAACACGACTGAGCAACTAACACTTTCACTTTTCACTCACAGTAGCATGTAAGACTGGTATACATTTTGGGCATCTGATGCCAAAGGAGTTGGATTTTATTACCGAAACAATAGGGTGCCACCCCAGGCTTTTGAGTAGTGGAGAAACAAGCTCACGTGCCAGTTTTGGGAACAAAAGTGTTGGCGTGTGGAGGAGGGAAGGGCAGTATGAGTAAGATGACCAGTCGCCTTAGGAGCCAGGGCCCGTGAGTTATACGCAGACTGGAATTTTCCTCTGCACGTATGCAGTGGCCAGTCCAGGGAGCCGGCCCCGGATCTAGTAGCTGTGTTGGCCAAAGGTCGAATTGTGAAACAGTTTCTTTCATGCAGAGAATATTTTAATCCCTATGACTCTTTAGTAAGACCAGGCCTTGTGTTTTGATTGGAAATGATTTCTATTATTAGTTACTATTACTACTCTCGGACTGTTGAATGCCAAGGCTTGGGAGGAGCTGGGCAAGACCCAGAGAAAGAAATAGTCTGTGAAGTTTGCATTTTCCAGAGCTCAGCAGACAGGCCCTCAGCCTTGCAGCTAGTCATTTTACACTCATTCATCCACACCTCGGGCTGTGTCCTTCAGTTTGCGTCAGAGACCAAGAACCTGGAAGCAGTGATGGTAGAACCACAGGGCAGAGTTTCAGAGCGTAAACAGCTACTTAGACCCATACTCAGCAGCTCATGCGTTCCTCAAAAATCCTAGGAAAGACTGTGGCAGAAACGCCCCCAGGCCATCCTGAGTTATCACCTAGATGAGCCTCCCGTATCTCTTGAGGGCCCAGAAAAGATGAAAGAACTACCAAGTCAGCTCAAAAAAACTCTTGTTTGTTAAGTCAAACATTGCCTGGGTATTTTCTGAGTGTTGACTCTGTGTAGGCGCTGGGACATAGAAGTAGGTGAGACACATGAGGCTCTTCACCCCTTCTGACTCCTTCCTATCACCCAGCAGCGTCTCCATGTCAAGTATTTTCCATGACAGTTTTGAATTTATGTATTTAGATCCTTTTCATCAGAGATGATTCATTAAATATCAAACCATATGTGGCCTTATTTTAGTACCGTTGTCAGATTTTACTCTTAAACACCTCTAGGAATTGGAACAACGAATCCTTTGTCAGTCTCTGAAGCAGAGTCTCAGAAGTAGTCATTGTAGTTGTACACACCAGGTGCTCAATAAGTGCTGAAACTGTGCCTAACCAGGGCCTCTCTGGAAGGTAAACCAGGTAGCTGCTTCCCAGGGTCCCAGTCATCCTGGCTGTGATGCCCCAGGGGGCCCCCATCCACGCTGACTGAGGGTGTCCAGCAATTTCATGTAATGAGTTCCCAGTGAATTGTTGCAGTGTTTGCGATCTCATGGTGCAGGGGTCTTCCAGTGGTCTTTGGGGTGGGAGTAGCCCTCTACCAGCTGTCCTGAACGCACCATGCTCATCAACTTAGGAGCTCTTCAGGGGGTCCTTGCTTTGCCCTGAACAGCAGAGGCTTGGACATGAGGAATCAATCTTCCTGGAAGCTGCAGATGGTCAGCCTTCCTTCCAGACTCCCCTGGAGGCAGGACTGATTACCAAAGAAAACTGGCTTTTTCTGCCATGGAGACCTGTGTTCCCACTCTGGGCAAGTCTGTGGGCCTCCGAACCTTTGCCACACATGGGCCTTTGCCGAGAAGAGACAGCAAAGCAGAAAAAAAAAAAAAATCTCTGGAGGCAGAGAGGCCTAGGTTTGTGTCCTGGCTGTACTGTTTACAAGTAGTGAGACCTAGTCTATTACTCCAATCCTGTTTTCTCATCAATAGATGGAGGTAATAATAGTGATGACTTGTTTTAGAATAAGTAGTACTGGGAACCATAACCAACAACCTTAAATATCGGTGTCCTACTACGAGAAAGGTTTATTTCTCATTCATGCAGAGTCTTAACATGGATGGTTTTGACAGATGGCTCTCCTGGGTGGCTCCTCTATAAGAATGGATTCAGAAGTCAGGATTCTCTCTATTGCCTACCTCTCCTGTTCTAGGGACATGAAGTCCTGTGTTTCCAGCATTGGAACAGAAAGAGAGAGAGAGAGAGAATACCAACATCTTTAATAAGATAATCCAAAACAAAAACTGTCAGTACTTTTGCTCACAAAATGTGCAGAAATACAGGAGGCCAATGAATCATCTCCCCAAAGTTGGCAGCTTGAAGTTGACCTCGATGGGAGTATTTACATCTCAGAAATCAGCAGATGCTACAACAGAGGACCATTCCCCAACTGTTTGTTAAACATTTCCAGGAGCATCCCTGGTCCCCTTCAGCTCTGAGTTAGATGGGCATCCTGAGGGCTGAGCGCCCTCCTCAAACACTTTGTGTCAAATGATGTTTGAGAAAGAAGTGATCCTATTTGTGAGTCTGTGCAGAAAAGCAGGTCCTGAGGAGCAAAGAGAACAAAGTATGGCCTCTACCAGGAGTCACATTCTGTTCACAGCCTCTGGAGGCTGCAGGCCTATCACTAAGCCATACTTTATCTCAGTGACAAAACCCAGAGCTGTGCCCATGGTGCCCATGACATCTCACCTTCTGAACCCTGGAAACAACACTCGCAAAAGTCACGGGCTCTCTGCCTGAGCTCTCGAACCTGCCTCACAGTCTTCCTGTCTTGACTGCTACCCCAGCGGTCTCCAGGCCAGCAGAACTGAGAGCTTTTCAGCAGTTGGGAAGCTCAGCAAAAGGCTGTCCTTTACAGCATCCCCCATGTAGAATAGCTGTCCTCTAAAGACAATTATGGGCCCTGCAGTGCGTGCACCTAGGCACATTCCCTGTCTCCTAATGCTCACATTTCCTACTCTTGCCATTTTCTTTTCTGAGACCTCTGGGAACCATTAACAGGGTTTTCCTGCTCCCCAGGATTTGCAGGAGAATGCAGATGGGCCCAGAGAGGCCTCAGTGACGTCTAGAAGGATGTGATAGAATTTGCTACTGGAACACTTGCTTTTCTTACCTGTGGTGAACATTCGTCATCACTCCCCAAAATAGCACAGGCAGAACCAAGGCTTCTGGGTCTCTGGGCTGGCCTTGGCCTGGGCCTGTGTGTGCTGGGAAGAGAGGGCTGGGGTTAGTTTCACTCATCATTCCAGTGGAGGAAAGGCAAGATTCAGTGCCTTTCTGTTTGTTTTCACAAACTCAGCGGGACCACCTCCATCCCTACTACCACCCAGTTTGCAGTTAGACCCTCCCCAGACCCTGGAACACAGCCTCATGCAGCCGCAAGCTCCAAATGGCAGTGGATGAATGGCCAAGCCTGCAGTGATGTCAACAGCCTGTGCTGAGGCCAAGGAAAATATGCGGGGGCCCGGGATGGCTTCATCCCTGGCTTGTTGAAACGCAGCTGCACGTCGTAAGTTTTCCATCTGAGCAGACAGAGTACGGTGTATCTGAATTAGACTCAGAACCTAGCATGCCGTCTCCGGAAACCTTGCCCCCTCCCTTGACTCCTCACCCTCCTTGAAGAACCACAATTCTCCAAGCAAGTGGAGCTTGAAGGGGCTAGAGATGGAATGAGAGGTAGCTAGAACTGTTGGTAATTTGGAGATTTGGGGGAAGAAAGCTTGAAGTCCACAAGTTATGGCAATGCGGGGTGGGAGTAAGGGGCAGTGAGCAGCCAGGGCCAGGGGGTGTAAGAGACAGAATTCTGGAATTCTTGATATACTGCTGAGAATAGAGACAGCTGTTTTGATCATTCAAGCTCCTATGCCTACTTCTTCCTGATTTATATAAATCGTTCCAAGTCGTAGTTCCTGTTTTGAAGGGGCAGAGGCTTGAGTTGTTTAAAATCATTGTTCCAATCTTTCACTTGCCGCTCCCCATGAAGACACAGCCAGCAGGGCTCTGAGCACCCTGCTCCTCCTTCAGGCTGCTGGTGGTGGAGCCATCTCCATGGTCAGTAATTCTCCTTTTGAATCTGCATCACACAGATGCAGCCCCAGGGGGACCATCCTTAAGTACCCAAGCGATGCATTTTATGGATCAAATGACAAGTGGAAACCGAATTGTTTTTCAGAGTCTAGCAAGGCCTTGAAGCCTGGGAGCAGTTTAGCATGACTCCCTGGCTGCCCCCTCTTCCTCCTCCCAGTTGCCTCCACCTCCCCCAAGTCTCTGTGAATTGCTCCAGCAGAGTGGAGGTTGAAGAAAGTAGGGTCTGTACAGCCTGACAGCCTGATGGGCTGCAGGGCCTTTCCTCCCCCACGCTGACCAGAGCTGGCTGGACACAGCCGGCCATTACCAGGATCGCTGCCTCCCCCACCATCACCGACACTTGGCTCTCCTTTTATGACTGTGTTTATACAGCAAACATACTTCGGAAAAAGAAGAACCCTCCCGTGGCTGCTGGCCATTCCACCTTGTGGTTGCAGAAGCAAAGCAGGGCTGGGCCTGATCTCTGGATGCCACAGAGTCCTTCCCAGGGTCCCGGGGTGCTCTGAGACAGTTGGGCCTTTGACGCACATCTCCATCCCCTCTTCTGTGTCACCTGCCACCATGAGATGATGCTGGGGCTTTAAGTCTCCTGGGGAAGGTTGAAAGCTGAGCCACAAAGTTAGAGACCCATCTGCATTTGTACCTGTAACACCCATTTGCTTCCCTGACCAACAAGAATAACCTAAGAGCTTTCAGCTCCTGAGAACATAGTGAGTGCTCCCCAGACTTTGGCTCCTGTCATTATCAAGGCTCTTCTGGGTATCGTCTGGGTGCTTTGTGTGTTATTTCTAATCTTTACGCCATCTTAGCAGGAAAAGTACCATTAGCTTCATGTTAGAGGTTTGGCTCAGAAAAGTTAAGTAACTTGCCCAAGGTAACAGCTAGGCAATGTTAGAGGCAGTCTAACTCCGAAGTCTAGGCTCATTATAGGAAAACCTGCAGCCTCCTCATATTTTTTCTCATGCATGCGTGCTAACTCCCCTCAGTCATGTCCAACCCTTAGTGACCCCATGTACTATAGCCCGCCAGGCTCCTCTGTCCATGGGATTCTCCAGGCAAGAATACTGGAGTGGGTTTCCTTCTCTAGGGGATCTTCCCGACCCAGGGATCGAACCCACGTCTCGTGAAGCTCCTGCATTGTAGGCAGATTCTTTACCACTGAGCCACTGGAGAAGCCCAATATTTTTTTTCTGTCCTCTGTTTTTTCTCTGTCTTGATGGGCTGCACAGGGGCTGACCACTCAGTCCTCAGGGTCCATGAGTCCTCGGCCTCTCCTTGGAGAGCAGATGCCTCCTGGTTTCTCCTTCCCTTCATCCTGTGTACTTGCCTCTGGGACTCTTTAAAGAACCCCTGCTGGTTTCTGAGCAGCAGAGCTGTGACGAGTAGTGGTCTGTTGGCCAAATGCCCTTTCCAACTCTCCTCATGACCTGTTGAAAATTCAACTCAGTCAGGGTGGGGTTGACTTGGGCCTCAGAGTGTTGCCTTCCAGGAGAGGCCTTCCCACGGAACTGACTGCATCTCCACGTCTTCCCACCTGTACTGAGTGGTGAGACCCAGTCGGCCCAGGGGGGCTCAGCAGGCCAAGCTGCAATAGCTGTGGGCGTTGGGGAGATGGCCAGTGAGCGAGGGGGCCAAGGTCACTTGGTTGGGCCCTAGGAGTGGCTCTGAGAAGGGAGGCAGCATGGAGGGCTGGGGTCCACCCGGAGAGTCCATCTAGGACCTCAGAAACCAGGACCACTGCAGCCACTGCGGTTCCAGGTCTAGTGGCCCTCTAAGAAGCAGAGGAAGAGAGAGAAGTCTGTGACCCCAGGATCTGTGGGGAGAAGGAGACGTCTCTCACCATTCATTACCAACATTCTCTCTTTCATGGTGTGGTCTTCCGTTTAGCCAAAGCTGTGTGTGTGTGTGTGTGTGTGTGTGTGTGTGTGCATGCAAAGGTCATTACATGCCCAGAGCTCAAACCTCCTATGTCTAGAGTGTGGCTAGGAATTCTCCAACATAGAACCTGTTTGCTGGGAGCCAGCCAGGGCACCCCACAAATCTGTAGTGGAATAAGAGAATGACTGTGTGAGTGAATCCATGAGTGACTCCGTGAACAGATGAGATGGGAGACCTGTGCTGGACTCTTCTACTTGTCCCTCTCCTTTCTCTCTGTATACAAATTCCACATGCTACCTCGATTTCTACTTCCTCAATGAACACAATTTCGATTAACCTGTCAACAACCCTCAGATACAGTATCCAGGGTCATTACCGAGGTCAATACCCTCTCCACAGCCTCTTCCAGGAAGTCTCGAGCAAGCACTGAGCTGAATCAGAAGTCCCACACTTGAGCTCCAACTTGGTTCCCAGTTAACTGTGTGGCTTTAAGTAGAACTCCTGCCTTTTCCAGGCATTAGCCACTGCCTCTGCCAAAGGAGGGTGGCCTAGGTAGTCTAGGGGCCATCAAAGTATGGTTCTCTGTAAGTGGCCTTTGAGTGAGCCACAGCCATCACACGCTTGGCCTTTGGTGCAAGAACCACAGTCACTGAAAACCATAGACTCTTTTGAGGCTTCAGCTTGATTATCAAGTATCTGAAGCTTGAACCTTATCTTCCTGTTCATGGAAAAGAGGCATTGAGGGAGCCTAGCACAGTGCCTTCAGGCTGACAAACAGGTCTGTCTTTGGAGTTGTAACAGCAAGGGAAGAGGGATGGGGATGTGAGAGGAAGAAGGCCCAGGCTGGCGGGCAGTTACAGGGCAAGGCTCCTTTCAGAAAGGCAAGGAGAGCCCAAAGCAGGCAGGGTCACTGAGGAACGTCAGGTGGCGGAAGAATGTGGCTCTTCTGAGCTCGGGGACAGAGAACAACAGGCTTTTTAGTGCTGCAGCATCCTCCTCTCTCCTCCTCTCCAACTGTAAACACCACCCTGGGGAGGAATGGGGAGAAGGGTGAGCTGGGGGTTTCTCCATCCTGTGTCAGTGGCTCCAGACCGAGTTGATGATTCAGATGATTTAGTGATGATAAAAGTGTCAGTGAGACTCTGGGGGAAAAGCACAGCTTACCAAAAAGCCTCGCAGGGAGTCTAGGTCAGTTAGGGAACAGCATCCAAAAGTGGAAAGGCCTCGAGAAACCTGCAGACTGGGCTGCGGGCCTGGCATTTGCAGGTGCGGCTACCAAGGAGCCTGAATCGCAGACCACCCCACTGGTGAGGCCGAGGAGCTGTGAGGAGGGCAGGGCAGGAGGGCTGAGGAGCCCAGCCCCTGCCGCACAAACAGCAGATGTCCTGGCGACTCCTCTCCCAGAGTGGGTGCTTCCTAAACTGTATGCTTCAGGGCTGACAAGCAGATCTTCTGTTTCCCTAATCCCCAGCTCCTAATAACCTTCCTACAGGCACCTGGAGTCCTGTCCACGTGTGGAAAGCTTTATCACTTAGGGAATTAATGATCATAAGATAAAAGTCTTCTTGAGCACAAACTCAGGAACTACACTCAGTGCTTTGTAGATATTGTGTTAGTCAGGGTTCTCCGCAGAAACAGAACAAATAGGAGCTCTATCCATCCATCCTTTCATCCATCTGTCTGTATCCATCTGTCCATCCATCCATCCATCTAGAGATGGGGAGAGAGAAAGATTTATTTTAAGGAATTGGCTCACACAATTGTAGAGTCTATCAGGCACTTTGGCAGGCTGGAGTCCCAAGGAAGAGTTAATATCACACTCTTGAGCTCAAAGGCAGTCTGGGGGGACAATTCCTTCCTTTTCTGGGGATCCTCAGTCTTTTCCTGTAAGACCTTCAACTGATTGGATCAGCCCCACACACACATTTTGGAGGGTAATCTGCTTGACTCAAAATCTATTGATTTAATCTGCTTGGCTCAAAATCTGCTTGGTCCTAGTGCTTGACCAAGTCTCTGGGCCTTATGGCCTAACCAAGTTGCCACATAAAATAAACCATCATGCATACTTTATTTCTTTAATTCTCTGTGCCTGGATAGGTGCTAGAATTATTTTAAATCTTGTAACTAGGTTAAGCACAAATCCTGTTTTCCTTAATGCTCATTTATAGGCCTAAAGGAGATTAAAGGAAGTTAACAAGTCACCAAAAATAACACATCTAGTAGGCAACAGAGTCAGAACTCATGTTTAGGACTGCTGGATTCTAGAGCCCACCTCTAGCCACTGCACTGCACTGCCCTCCTGCTTTGGCTCCCAAAGTGTTTGTTTTAAACTACATATGTTTGGGAGGTGTGTCATGTTAAATAATGACCAGGGACTCTCTTGCTCATTCCCCTTTTAAATATTTGGAAGTATCTATGATAAGTGGGACATGCTCGTGAATCAGGCTGGTCAGTCACTTCCTACCCATGGGGTCAGGAGTCTTGACCTTTCCTGCTGAGAGCACTATCACTTGACTAGCATTAAGGGGGATGCTCAGCATTGGGGGTGGTGCTGCCTGCACACTTGTGGCTTGTCTTTTCTTTTATATTCCACTGCAACAGTACTTGCATTCCCAGAGCGTTGCCTCTCTAAGACTCTTTACAAGGCCATCCACTTCCTGCCTTCCCTGCCCAGAGTCAAGGTCCCATTGCTCTCCTGCCTGTGCTTGGAAGCCTGGGCATCCTTCTTTTAACTCCCAAGAAAAGGTAAGGAGAGAAAAGGAGAAACTTAAATTCCCATGATGAGCCTTGAGAAATGATGGATTTAAATTGGAAAGCAAAACTTTTTTCCAGCTTCAGGCCCCCTAGAGAAGGATGAAGAGCCTAAGAAAATGAGGCAAGAAAGAAATCATCTGCCCTGTCTCTGTCTGCCAGCCTCGCCCTCACATGGCTTCTTCTCCCCAGGGTCTCTGGTCTCTTCCCCCTCAGCTTCCACCTTCTGTGTTGACCTGGATGAAAAGGATCAATGCAGTGTCCACCCTGATTCCTATCAGCTGAAGTCCCTCAGCCCATACATACACAGGAGATGAATGGCTCTGCTCACTACAAATCATGATCCTAACAAGCTGCTCACCAAAAGTCAAGTGCGCAGCAACTGTTGAGACTCCCACACTCTCTCTGCCATGGAGGAATTTGCCTAATAAATTTCCTTTTCACTGTGTGAGGGAGAAAGGGAAGAGAGAAGCCGGCCAGCTTGGACAGGAAGCCCTGCATGCTGACGGTGCAGTGTCTGCTGCTTTGTTGGGTCTCCCTTGTTCAGCCCCAGCCACCGGCCCTTACTCAGCATCTGCTCCCTGATAGTGCCCCACACTGGTTGATGGAAGAGAAGAAAGGCAGACAGATGTTGCTGCTCAGGTTTCAGAGTTTTAGGACCCACTGGCTCCCTGAGATTCTAATACCACAGGTGTTTCTCAACCCAAGCCAAGAATGTCAAGTTACAGCGGGAGACAGAACCTCATTATGGGCAGAGACATGGTGGGGTGTGGGCCTCTGGAAATAGCTACTTAGGTCTAAGTAAATCAATTGACTGGTCTTATCTTCTGCATAGAAACCTGAGTTTCCTTTCCATTTTCTTTATCAGAGAACTTATTTGATAGCATTTTATCTGAATAATGATGTTTCCAGGAGGATCTCTCTGATCATAAGATCCACCCTCCTTACTCTTACTCATTCAGTTCAGTTTAGTCGCTCAGTCGTGTCTGACTCTTTGTGACCCCATGAACCGCAGCACGCCAGGCCTCCCTGTCCATCACCAACTCCTGGAGTTCACTCAAACTCATGTCCATCGAGTCGGTGATGCCATCCAGCCATCTCATCCTCTGTTGTCCCCTTCTCCTCCTGCCTCCAATCCCTCCCAGCATCAGGGTCTTTTCCAATGAGTCAACTCTTCACATGAGGTGGCCAAATTATTGGAATTTCAGCTTCAGCATCAGTCCTTCTAATGAACACCCAGGACTGATCTCCTTTAGGATGGACTGGTTGGATCTCCTTGCAGTCCAAGGGACTCTCAAGAGTCTCCTCCAACACCACAGTTCAAAAGCACCAATTCTTCAGCACTCAGCTTTCTTCACAGTCCAACTCTCACATCCATACATGACAACTGGAGAAACCATAGCCTTGACTAGATGGACCTTTGTTGGCAAAGTAATGTCTCTGCTTTTGAATATGCTATCTAGGTTGGTCATAACTTTCCTTCCAAGGAGTAAGTGTCTTTTAATTTCATGGCTGCAATCACCATCTTCAGTGATTTTGGAGCCCGAAAAAATAAAGTCTGACACCGTTTCCACTGTTTCCCCATCTATTTCCCATGAAGTGATAGGACCAGATGCCATGATCTTAGTGTTCTGAATGTTGAGCTTTAAGTCAACTTTTTCACTCTCCTCTTTCACTTTCATCAAGAAGCTTTTTAATTCCTGTTCATTTTCTGCCATAAGGATGGTGTCATCTGCATATCTGAGGTTATTCATATTTCTCCCAGCAATCTTGATTCCAGCTTCTGCTTCTTCCAGCCCAGCGTTTCTCATGATGTACTCTGCATAGAAGTTAAATAAGCAGGGTGACAATATACAGCCTTGACGTACTCCTTTTCCTATTTGGAACCAGTCTGTTGTTCCATGTCCAGTTCTAATTGTTGCTTCCTGACCTGCTTACAGGTTTCTCAAGAGGCAGGTCAGGTGGTCTGGTATTCCCATCTCTTTCAGAATTTTCCACTGTTTATTGTGATCCACACAGTCAAAGGCTTTGGCATAGTCAGTAAAGCAGAAATAGATATTTTTCTGGAACTCTCTTGCTTTTTCCATGATCCAGTGGATATTGGCAATTTGATCTCTGGTTCCTCTGCCTTTTCTAAAACCAGCTTGAACATCTGGAATTTCACGGATCACGTATTGCTGAAAGCCTAGCTTGGAGAATTTTGAGCATTACTTTACTGCTGCTGCTAAGTTGCTTTAGTCATGTCCGACTCTGTGCAACCCCATAGATGGCAGCCCATCAGGCTCCCCCGTCCCTGGGATTCTCCAGGCAAGAATACTGGAGTGGGTTGCCATTTCCTTCTCCAATGCGTGAAAGTGAAGTCGCTCGGTCGTGTCTGACTCTCAGTGATGCCACAGACTGCAGCCCACCAGGCTCCTCCATCCATGGGTTTTCCCAGGCAAGAGTACTGGAGGGGGGTGCCATTGCTAGCATGTGAGATGAGTGCAATTGTGCGGTAGTTTGAGCATTCTTTGCATTGCCTGTCTTTGGGATTTGAATGAAAACTGACCTTTTCCAGTCCTGTGGCCACTGCTGAGTTTTCCAAATTTGCTGGCATATTGAATGCAGCACTTTCACAGCATCATCTTTCAGGATTTGAAATAGCTCACCTGGAATTCCATCGCCTCCACTAGCTTTGTTCATAGTGATGCTTTCTAAGGCCCACTTGACTTCACATTCCAGAATGTCTGGCTCTAGGTGACCGATCACACCATCATGATTATCTGGGTCAGGAAGATCTTTTTCGTACAGTTGTTCTGTGTATTCTTGCTGCCTCTTCTTATTATCTTCTGCTGTTGGAAGTGGTCAAACAGGAAATGGCGAGAGTGAACGTTGACATTCTAGGAATCAGCGAACTAAAATGGTCTGGAATGGGTGAATTTAACTCAGATGACCATTATATCTACTACTGTGGGCAGGAATCCCTTAGAAGAAATGGAGTAGCCATCATGGTCAACAAGAGAGTTCGAAATGCAGTACTTGAATGCAATCTCAAAAATGACAGAATGATCTCTGTTTGTTTCCAAGGCAAACCATTCAGTATCACGGTAATCCAAGCCTATGCCCCAACCAGTAATGCTGAAGAAGTTGAACTTGAATGGTTCTGTGAAGACCTACAAGACCTTTTAGAACTAACACCCAAAAAAGATGTCCTTTTCATTATATGGGACTGGAATGCAAAAGTAGGAAGTCAAGAAACACCTAGGGTAACAGGCAAATTTGGCCTTGGAATATGGAATGAAGCAGGGCAAAGGCTAATAGAGTTTTGCCAAGAGAATGCACTGGTCATAGCAAACACCCTCTTCCAACAACACAAGAGAAGACTCTACACATGGCCATCATCAGATGGTCAACACCGAAATCAGATTGATTATATTCTTTGCAGCCAAAGATGGAGAAGCTCTATACAGTCAGCAAAAACAAGACCAGGAGCTGACTGTGGCTCAGACCATGAACTCCTTATTGCCAAATTCAGACTGAAATTGAAGAAAGTAGGGAAAACCAGTAGACCATTCAGGTATGACCTAAATCAAATCCCTTGAGATTTTACAGTGGAAGTGACAAATAGATTTAAGGGACTAGATCTGATAGACAGAGTGCCTGATGAACTATGACTGAGGTTCACGACATTGTACAGGAGACAGGGATCAAGATCATCCCCATGGAAAAGAAATGCAAAAAAGCCAAATGGCTGTCTGAGGAGGCCTTACAAATAGCTGTGAAAGGAAGAGAAGTGAAAAGCAAAGGAGAAAAGGAAAGATATAAGCATCTGAATGCAGAGTTCCAAAGAATAGCAAGGAGAGATAGAAAGCCTTCCTCAGCAATCAATGCAAAGAAATAGAGGAAACCAACAGAATGGGAAAGACTAGAGATCTCTTCAAGAAAATTAGAGATACCAAGGGAACATTTCATGCAAAGATGGGCTCGATAAAGGACAGAACAGTGCATAAAATAGAACAAATAGAAAATAGAACAATGCAATGAAATAAGTAAGAGTAAAAAGATCACTAGCTTCCCTGGTGGCTCAGTGGTAAAGAACTCGCCTGGCAATGCAGAGTCAGGAAGATCCCCTGGAGAAGGAAATGGCAGCCCATTCCAGTATTGTTGTCTGGGAAATCCCATGAATAGAGGAGCCTGGCCGTCCATAGTCCATCGGATCACAAAAGTGTTGGACAAGACTTAATGACTAAACAACAAACAACATCAAAGCAAAACCACTTAGAGTAGGTCTGGAATTTATGCTGGAATCTTCACGTTATAGGACTACATCACTGGCCTTGAAATGTGTTGAATTGGATTATCTTTGAGTGTGAGTCTGAGAAACAGAATTTTAAAGCTGAATGCATCCCATATGAAACCATGTAGTCTAATTCCCTTTTCTTCTAACAAACAAGACAGCCAAGGCCAGAGAAGTTAAGATTCTTGAAAATCATTGCACAGATAAGATAAGGCCAATCCTGAATTCTGAGTTTGGAGAAATAGAATCAGTTGCAACTTAAGACTGAGAAGGAGGCCTTCTTTTTCCTGGTGGAGCATGAAAACCTTTTGAGGGCCACCTTTCGTGGCTGCTGCCTTTTCCCTTCACCTTTCTGTCCCTCTGACTCCACTGTCCTCTAAAAACAGAGGATCAGGAAGTCTTCTGTCTTTTGCACATGTCTCCAAAGGCAGGCCTGTGTTAGTCAGGCTATCTTGTGAGATTCTTAGCGGGAGAAGGAAACTTGAAGAACCTCTGACATATTTTATCCTTCCTTTGAAAAATGTCTTGATTCCAGCTCAAACTGGTAAGGAGCCAAATATCAGAGAAGGCTCACCCTTGGAAATGCTGGATGTTGCTCTGTGTCATCATTTTTCAGAGCTGAGAATGATTATTAATAGATAGAGGATTTAGGGTGGCTAGGCTAAAAGGATGACATGAAGTCTACTTTTATCTTCCCCTTTTCTCCTGGGAGCCCGAAAACTCCCCCTTGTGCTTTAAAATCCCTATGGAATGACCCTGGCATCCTGGTTTGGTATCCTGGTTCTGTGATTTTATTGCAGTGTTCCCACAGTGAGATTCTGAGAGAAAAGGGTGGTCACACAAAATGGATTCCTTTGAAAATCAAACGTACAGGACTGTGGTGATCATCCTGCCTTGAAATGGAAGTTCAGTTATAATCTTAATCATCATCATGGGACTCAGTGTAAACAGATTTAAGCCTTCCTTGTAACCCACATTCTCTTTTCTACACTGCAGTAGCAGAAAATTTTTCAAAACTTAAATCCAGTCATGTCATTCTCTTGCTCAAAAACTCCCAGCAGCTCCCCTTCATTCTCAGAGTGAAATTCAAAGTTCTCAGCATGACCTAAAAGGCCCTACGTGACCTGGTGCTTGCTGCTTCTGTGGCTTCACTTCCTATCATTCTCTGTCCTTCACTCTGTTCTAATTACATTGGCACATTTGTTTCTCTAATTCACGAAACAGGTTCTGCCTCAGGGCCTTTGAACTTGTTTTATCTTCCTAGAATATTTTTTCTGGGCAAATAGCTGTGTATTTAACTCTTGATTCATTCCTATTTTTATTCAGAGAGGCTCCCTTGACTGCCCAGTAATACCCCACCCATCATTTTCCATTACCTCATCTTTCCCTTTATGAAACAGCTGTTTTTGTTATTTATTCCCAGTCTCCTTCATTCAAATATAGATATCATGAGTCTGGTAACTTTCTCTGTATTTCTAGACTTGTACCTAGCACATAGTAGGCATTCAATAAATATCTGTAGAAGAAAGGAATGAAAAAAAGAAAGGAGTGAATGTCTTGTAGTTAGTGTTTGCATATATTTATATCTCTCTATATATTTTTGTTCCAAGCATGCATACATACATCACATACCACAAATCAAATGTACACTAAGCACAAAACACTTAGGCAGGAGGTCATTTCAAATTCATTAAGCATTAATTGAACACCCTCTTAGGGCAAAGCCCTCTACCAGGTGCAGGAATGAGAGGAAAGTCCTAGAAAAAGAAACAAAATAATCTCTCTCTCCGGCAAAACCCCTTTCTGTTGATGCCACTAAAGCTATTTTACTTCTTGCAATTATAACACAAAACATGAGAAATTATTTGTTTACAGTCAAATATCTGAAATTTTACTTGGTTTTTAAGCATGTCACTCCTTTATGTTTTTCCTTTTTATGTCATCCTATCTTTGAGTTTATTCTTCTACACTGAGTTGTGATTTTGGAATTCTTTATGAGGAATAATCCCAGTGCTGAGATCACACAATTAATTCTTCAAAATGAGATTAAGAAACTCTGCATTCTGGATGGAAGACCCTGTCTGGTGATTAGTTGCCTGGAAGAGCTTGTTACAAGCCAAATAGAAGGAGCTGTCATCCTGTTGATGGTTTCCAGGGACTGAGGCTCCAGGACCTGCAGTAATTTCATTTGTCATCATTGCAAAGCCAGAGAGTCACGTGAACCACCAAAGCCTGCAGCAAAGGAAGTTCACTTGCCAACTGTCCTTAGGAATCGGAACAAAAGATAGACACGGCAACTGCTGGAAGTGAATTATATCCAGCAGTCATATTATCATTGTCATGAAAAATAGAGGCCCCGAGTTTGGATCTACTTGTAATAATTTCCCAACTCCAGGCAAAGACTTTTAGCGATGAAGATATCTTTAGGAATCATGATGTTAGCTCCTTTCCTTGTCATTATGAAAACAGGCTACAAGAAAGCTTTGATCAGCAGTGGGGCTAGACTGGAGGAAAGAAAGGAGAGTCATCTTACCAGCATGCTGTGCTAAAAAGGAGAAAAGGTACCTGCTTGAAGACTCAGCAATATCCCAAGGGTATAAAAGTACAGGTGATGCTGAGTCAGTCAACAGAGTTAGTGAGCACCGGATAGCATCATGACCCAAGTGGCAAGCAGACCTGCACTCTTATTCTGGTCAATCTGCCCATCTGTTGATTCATGAAAACACCTCAGCTGATAATTGGGGATAAAAGGAAAGGACGTCAAGTGCCCAGGAAAGGGATTAGCAAAAGCTGACAGCCCTCACAGGCGTCGAACAGCCTGGACAAACTGAAAGTATGTTGTAGGAACAAATAATACCCATGCCCAGTGACTTAAAACCAGGAAGGCTTGTTCCTTGCTTATCGTAGTAGTGTTCGTCACTCAGTCTTGTCTGATTCTTTGAGATCTCATGGACTGTAGCCCACCAGACTCCTCTGTCCATGGGATTCTCCAGACAAGTATAGTGGACTGGGTTGCCTTTCGCTTCTCCAGGAGATCTTTGCAACCCAGGGACTGAGCCCAGGTCTCCCACATTGCAGGCAGATTCTTTGCCATCTGAGCCACCAGGGAAGCCCTCCTGGCTCACACTATGTATGTATTACACATCGGCAACAGGCTTAGCTGGCTGTGGTCATTCAAGGGCCCAGTTGCCAGTCTCCCTACTTGAGAGAACAGAGGGCTCTGGCAGTCTTGTGCTCATAATGAAATGCTCCACTATAGAGGTGACCCACAGACATTCTGCTTATAAGTCACCGGCTAGGGCTAGTTTTCACAGCACCTGCACAAGAGAAAGTATAATCCTGCTGACTGGGTAGGTTGAGGGCTGAGAACTGGAAACACTTGGTGAATAGCATTGATGACTTGTGCAACCTCTTCTAGGTCCTGCGGGGTGCTCAGGAATAAAGAGAAGAGGGTTGTCCTGGTCAGGGATGGAAATCCAGAGGAGTTTGGGAGAATGAGGGAGACAATATGGAGAACAAGAAATGGAGGGGCCACAGCAGAAACCTAAGATTTGAGACCAAGTCCGCAAAGTGGAGGTGGGGTGCCCGAGGTGGTGGCAGCTCAGTGGCCATGCCCAGCCCAGGGCTGTCCCTGGAGATTGGGTCTGGATGGTGACTAACTCACTTTTAGATCCATCCTCTCCCAGTAGGAGACTGAGGTCAGGGGATATTCTTTCCTGCAATCCTGAGTGGTTGTAGGTCCTCCAGGCCTTGCAGGAGGAGCCTGTCAGAAGACGTACATGGGAGGGAGCTGGGGAAGGGAGGCAGGGGCTGACATCCAGCTCTTATTTCCCCCTGACTTAGAAAATGCCTATATTTTCAAGGACTGTCATTCTAAGTCCTAAAACCCAGGAGAATAGACACAAGGAAGAATTTTCTGAAGCTCTTGAAATTCCCAGATGAGTTCCAAGGGAGGGAGAAGACTTTTGTTTGCCTAAGACTCCACAGCAGCATTTTTTTTGCAGTGTGTAGTTCAAGGCCACCTGCATCTGAATCACAGGGGAGGTCGTCAAAGACGAGGTTCCCTGGGCTTCTCCTCAAATTCACTGAATCACGACTCATGGGGATGGAGCTCAAAAAGTTGTGTTTTTGACATGTTCCCTTGATACAAATTAAAGTTAGAAAACCATTGCCTTAAAAAGGAATCAAGTCACTGGTGGAATGGCACAGGTTGGTCCTCCCTAGAAACAGAAAAGGAAACCCTTCTAGTCCAGTGGTCATGTATTCCAGGGCTGCAGTGTAAAGATTCCAGTAGATTTCACTAATTAGTCTTGTTTGCTGGTTCATAGCCGTATTCTGGCTTCAGCCTCTAAAACTGTTTCAACTTTCCCCAGCATTTGCTGAAGTCTGAGTACCCGGTTGCTGCGATGGGAAAGACAGGTGGCTGGGCCTATGGGGTAGGGGGGTCTGCTCTCCGCAGGAGACAATTACATGCTCTGAAAAGGACAACCATGGCTTGTCCTAGGCAACAGAGGGGAACTCTTGTCAGCATTTTGAAAAGCTGGCGCCATGCTTGAAAGGGGCTGACGGGAGCTACTGATGGGTCCGGCTGCAAAACAATTGCTTATGAGGAGGATCGGTGTCAACTTTGAAGTGAGCCATGCTCGAATTAGCACCGTCGTGGTAACAAGCAGAATGAGCACAGCTGAAATGACATATTTAGTCAGGAGAGAGGCCTGTGTTTAAGGGAAGGAGTCTTTCACAGGAAACAGTGTGCAAGACTTGGATGAGATGCTTCTGGCTCCTTGTTTGTCTGGCTTTAAGAAGCTTCAGCAAAGTTCAGACTTAGAGCTGAGTGGCTCGTTCCCTGAACTGAGTGACATGTGTATCTTCTGTATTTACGTAGCGGATGGAACCTGCCCTTTCTGGATTGTGGTATGGTTGCCATCATTCATGCCCTGCACGTCCCTAGGAATCCTGGAGCTCCTGTATGCTCCACAGTCTCCAAAGGTGGGAATCATGCCTTCCCCCCCTGACTGAGGGGTCTCTACAGAGCCCCGTGGAGAAAATGAAGCATGGTTGCTGCACCTAGGAAAACTGGGTCCACTGTCCCCCCTCCTCGGGGGCTGTCTCCCTCAGATGTATTTGCAAAGAGTGATGGTGTTGTTTTTGGAGGTGATGGTGGGCTGAGAGGGGGTTGCCAGGTGGCACTAGTGGTAAAGAACCCACCTGCCAATGCAGGAGATGTAAGAGATGCGTGTTCGATCCCTGGGTTGGGAAGATCCCCTGGAGGAGGACTTGGCAACCCAGTCCAGTATTCTTACCTGAAGAATCCAATGGACAGAGGAGCCTGGCAGGCTGTAGTCCTTGGGGTTGAAAAGAGTTGGACACGACTGAAGCGACTTAGCACAGCACACATGTGGAGGGAGAGGAATGAGGGATGGTGTCACCTCTTCCCAGTCTCTGCAGCTTTTCTTCCCTCTGTGGCTTTTTACTCTGCCATGAGCTACACTCACAAACTCCTCTAAATTCCTTTCTCTTCACAGAGCCTTCTATGCATAACAGTCATGGCCAAACTAGGTTCTTGGACCAGGTCTTTTCCTCTCAAGCTCTGGGTGGAAGGTGGAAAATGGGACGTGAAGTAGGGTATTCTTTCACCTATACCTTCATAAGCCTTTACTTTCTCAACTTCCCCATGTATAAAATATGGGAATAATACCTCCCTTTAAAGATAAAATACAGTCTCTAAGAAGCCTAGTCCAATATCTGGCAAAAAGTCAGCACATGATACATACTTCTTGCCTTTAATTGAGCTATTTTGATTAATATCACAAATGATATGATAATGACTTCTTATTTGGGAGTGGCATTGATTCAGGCTCCTACGTCAGTCACATTACAGATGTCACAAAAGGCGGGATTTTTATTCTGTCTATGGCATATAAAATAAACAGCTCTACTTGTCTTCATTTAGGTGAAGTGTTTTTGCCTCTTTTCTCTTAAAAGCGTTCTTTAGCAGAGCCCAAAGTGCACAGTTGGAACACAGTGTTCAGCTTATAATTGAAATCAGGAGTTCATTATTAGCTCTCTGGACTTGTAGAGACTAGTTACTTAGCATTTCTTCACCGGGTTCTCTCCATCTGGGAGATGGGGACAGCGTTCATTTTCCTGATGGTCGTTGGTCAGTTGTGTTATAAAGATAAATAAAAGAAAATCCTTCAAACACTTTCATTTCTTAACAACAACAACAAAAGTTGCCATAGCAACCCAAAGCATTAGTCGAGGTTTCAGTTCATCGTTGGAAAAATCTCTCAAACACTGGTTTCTATGTGGGGGAAAAAAAGAGAGACATCATGTTACAATCACTCATTCAGGTAACCCTTGGCACCTTTCATACAGATCAGGAATCACTTCCGGAAGGTTATAGAGTGCCTGTGCGAAGAGTAAGTTGCAGCAGAGAAAAAGCTTAGCACAGCTCCTCACAGCTCGGCCATCTGGCTGCCCTGCTTCCCACCACCCTTCTGTCGCTCACCTGGTGGAGCGCCTGCCCAGGGACGGCAGGGGGCGGCCTTGCAGATCCAAGGCCAGGCTGCTCAGCTGCAGCAAGCACAGCAGTCCAGCCACGAGACCAGAGAGTCCATTAATTGGCTAATTTTGCTTATAATGTTTGGTCACTGCCTGGCAGGCCCCACTGTCTCTCGGGTGGTATTGGGCTCATTTGGAAAAACAGCCTGGCTTGGAATTGTTTTTTTGAATGGCTTGTGGCATCTTCTAACGGTGCCCTTTGCTCCACTCCCTAGTCTAGATCAAGTCTTCTGGTCGTAGGCTACCCGGCAAAGCCTGGTGTGGAGGTGAATCCCAGTGAGTCTCTCAAAATGTCTGCTTCTTCTTAACTGAAGGTTATCTGGTTTTGGGTGAAGGAGAATGGCTGGGAACTCTAAGATGCCTCGGAAATCCTCTTCAGACTAGACCCTTTAATCCAGCATGTCACTATCCCAGGGAAGTCCTGGGTTTCTCAAGTCATCCTACGTTTCCCGCAGCAAAGGAAATGAAGTCCCCAGGTGTTTGCTACAATCAGGACTTCAGAATTTTCCTCCTGAGTTGTATCTGTGTTTGTGTCTGTGTCTGTGTGTGTGTTCCTAAGGCATTTTTTTGTTCTTTGTGAAAATTTCCTAGAAATGGCTGAACGAGGTTGAGCCCATCACTCCACCCTTCATTTGATGTTTTGCTTCAGTGCCAGTTACCCATAGATGTTTTTCTATTTTCTTAGGATTTTGTCTTTCAAACTTCTTACAGACCTTAGAAACATGTTCTTTTCAACACAACTTCATCCCTAAACCATACCCTTAAATTCTTCTTCCTTTAGACCTAGAGAGGGACCAAGTCTCCTATTCAGTTCAGTTCAGTCGCTCAGTCATGTCCGACTCTTTGCAACCCCATGAATCGCAGCAAGCCAGGCCTCCCTGTCCATCACCAACTCCCGGAGTTCACTCAGACTCACATCCATCAAGACAGTGATGCCATCCAGTCATCTCATCCCCCGTCGTCCCCTTCCCCTCTTGCCCCCAATACCTCCCAGCATCAGAGTCTTTTCCAGTGAGTCAACTCTTCGCATGAGGTGGCCAAAGTAACTGGAGTTTCAGCTTTAGCATCATTCCTTCCAAAGAAATCCCCGGGCTGATCTCCTTCAGAATGGACTGGTTGGATCTCCTTGCAGTCCAAGGGACTCTCAAGAGTCTTCTCCAACACCACAGTTCAAAAGCATCAATTCTTCAGCCCTCAGCTTTCTTCACAGTCCAACTCTCACATCCATACAGGACCACTGGAAAAGCCATAGCTTTGACTAGACGGACCTTTGTTGGCAAAGTAATATCTCTGCTTTTCAATATGCTATCTAGGTTGGTCATAACTTTTCTTCCAAGGAGTAAGCGTCTTTTAATTTCATGGCTGCAGTCACCATCTGCAGTGATTTTGGAGCCCCAAAAAATAAAGTCTGACACTGTTTCCCCATCTATTTCCCATGAAGTGATAGGACCAGATGCCATGATCTTAGTTTTTTGAATGTTGAACTTTAAGCCAACTTTTTCACTCTCCACTTTCACTTTCATCAAGAGGCTTTTTAGTTCCTCTTCACTTTCTGCCATAAGAGTGGTGTCATCTGCATATCTGAGGTTATTGATATTTCTCCCAGCAATCTTGATTCCAGCTTGTGTTTCTTCCAGCTCAGCGTTTCTCATGATGTACTCTGCATGTAAGTTAAATAAGCAGTGTGACAATATACAGCCTTGACGTACTCCTTTTCCTATTTGGAACCAGTCTGTTGTTCCATGTCCAGTTCTAACTGTTGCTTCCTGACCTGCATATAGGTTTCTCAAGAGGCAGGTCAGGTGGTCTGGTATTCCCATCTCTTTCAGAATTTTCCACAGTTTATTGTGATCCACACAGTCAAAGGCTTTGGCATAGTCAATAAAGCAGAAATAGATGTTTTTCTGGAACTCTCTTGCTTTTTCGATGATGCAGCAGATGTTGGCAATTTGATCTCTGGTTCCTCTGCCTTTTCTAAAACCAGCTTGAACATCTGGAAGTTGACGGTTCACGTATTGCTGAAGCCTGGCTTGGAGAATTTTGAGCATTACTTTACTAGCGTGTGAGATGAGTGCAATTGTGCAGTAGTTTGAGCATTCTTTGGCATTGCCTTTCTTTGGGATTGGAATGAAAACTGACCTTTTCCAGTCTTGTGGCCACTGCTGAGTTTTCTAAATTTGCTGGCATATTGAGTGCTGCACTTTCACAGCATCATCTTCCAGGATTTGAAATAGTTCAACTGGAATGCCATCACCTCCACTAGCTTTGTTCACAGTGATGCTTTCTAAGGCCCACTTGACTTCACATTCCAGGATGTCTGGCTCTAGGTGAATGATCACACCATTGTGATTACCTTGGTCATGAAGATTTTTTTGTACAGTTCTTCTGTGTATTCTTGCCACCTCTTCTTAATATCTTCCGCTTCTGTTAGGTCCATACCATTTCTGTCCTTTATCAAGCCCATCTTTGCATGAGATGTTCCCTTGGTATCTCTAATTTTCTTGAAGAGATCTCTAGTTTTTCCCATTCTGTTGTTTTCCTCTATTTCTTTGCATTGATCACTGAAGAAGGCTTTCTCATCTCTTCTTGCTATTCTTTGGAACTCTGCATTCAGATGCTTATATCTTTTATTTTCTCCTTTGCTTTTTGCTTCTCTTCTTTTCACAGCTATTTGTAAGGCCTCCTCAGACAGCCATTTTGCTTTTTTGCATTTCTTTTCCATGAGGATGATCTTGATCCCTGTCTCCTGTACAGTGTCGCGAATCTCAGTCCATAGTTCATCAGGCACTCTGTCTATCAAATCTAATCCCTTAAATCTATTTCTCACTTCCACTGTGTAATCATAAGGGATTTGATTTAGGTCATACCTGAATGGTCTAGTGGTTTTCCCTACTTTCTTCAATTTAAGTCTGAATTTGACACTAAGGAGTTCATGATCTGAGCCACAGTCAGCTCCTGGTCTTGTTTTTGTTGACTGTATAGAGCTTCTCCATCTTTGGCTGCAAAGAATATAATCCATCTGATTTCGGTGTTGACCATCTGGTGATGTCCATGTGTAGAGTCTTCTCGTGTTGTTGGAAGAGGGTGTTTTCTATGACCAGTGCATTCTCTTGGCAAGACTCTATTAGTCTTTGCCCTGCTTATTGACTTCAAAGTCCTTAAGAACTCCATAGTCCTATCTTTCCCCTTCTTTTCCTTCTAAGAAAATGGTGTCACCACTGTATCTTTCTAGTATTGTGCTGGAAATGCCTTTTTATTTCTTACAGTGTGCCTTCCTTCTCCTTTTATTCGTCAAAGCTTTTCTGAAATCCCATCTCCTTCCCAGGGACCATTCTGCCCATTGGAGGGATGTTGGTGACTTATCTCCATACCCAGTGCACATGCGTCCTTTTGTCTTTTCATCTTTCTGGGTCCCTCAGCTTTCACATAATAAAAATTCCTTAATTTTCCTGTTTGCCTAATGCCTGCCCCTCAGTGTGTGTGACTTGCCAGCATCCCAGGTTTTCAGTAGGCTGAGTCCTGTCAGACGTTGTCTTTACCTAATCTCGCTCCCTAGCCCCTGTGGCTCCAGGTACTTGGGGTAATTTAATTTTCTTGCACAGTCATGAGGAGGTCTGGTTTACAAATGGCAAAATGAGGTGCAAATAGATTCCTTGGAACAAATGAGTGACTTGATTAGACATGGAGTTAATCTTCCAGCTCATGAGTCATTTGGCCACGGTCCCCAGAGCTCCGCATTTCTTTCAGATCCCACTCTGTGTGCAGAAAAGAGAGGAGCCATTTTTTTTAGTCTCTGTTCTGCTCCATTTCCCCTACCAGTTGGTGGACATTTTATAAATGCTATTTGATGAAAATGAAAACCTCACATTACAAAGAGCAACAGCATCTGAACCTTTATCTAATTCTTAAACTTCTAATAAGCTCTCAGAATGTGACTTGTTTTTCTGAGGGAAATAATTTAGTTAATAGTTGGTTATGGTTCTTCTCAAGGATAAGATAGTTTCACTGAAACCCAATTCCTTTTGAAGTTATCCTTTTTAGTGACATTGTTTAACTCTGGAGCTGGTGTGGGTATATGAGAGTGATATGTGTGTGTATGTGTGATACGTTTGCGGTGAGGTGTGTGTGTGTGATGTACATATGTGTGCTGTATTCATGCTATGCATGGAAATGTACTCTATGTGTACATGTCACATCCTTGTGCTGTGGTGTGTGTACGTGTGATATGTTTGTACTTTGAGGTGTCTGTGTGTGTATGTGTGATGTATTTGTGGAATCTGTGTGTGTGATGTGTTTGTGCTGTGTGTGTGTGTGTGGTGTGTGTGCATGTACACATGTATGCTGTGTTTGTGCTATGTATGTAAACATGTATGTACATATGATGTGCTTGTGCTGTGGAGTACCTGTATGCTGGGGGGTGTTGGGATGTGTTTGTGCTATGTGTGTGTGTGTGTGTGTGTATGTGTGTGCTGTGTGTTTGTGTACATACGTATGCTGTGTTTGTGCTAGGCATATAAATGTGTGTGGTGTGTGTACATGTGATGTGCTTGTGCTGTGGGGTGTGTTGGGATGTGTTTGTGCTGGGTGTGTATGTGTGTGCTGGGCATGTATGCATGCTGTACTTGTGCTATGTATGTAAATGTGACGTGGGTACATGTGATGTGCTTGTGCTGTATGTGTTGGTGTGTATATGTGATACATTTGTGCTGTTGCTGTGCACGTGTGTTGGGGGTAGCTGGTGAGAAGAACACAGCTCCAGGCATCTTGGAGGGAATGTTTGTAACTGAATTTGAAGTTAAGAGCTTTTCCCGGAGCTCATGTTTCATGAAAACCCAGAGCATGGGCCAAATTCAGCAATAGCTGATTTGCGGTTGTGACACTTGAGGACCGGGCAAATCTGATAGTTCATCAGGATTGGTTTCTGGGGGACCCTGGGTCAATGTGTGGGAGAGAATCTGGGTCCAATTAGGACTTGATGGGTGAGAAGGGTTTGTTGGTGATCTGAAGAACAATTTAGGGTTCCTCTGAAGGGAAGCCACACAGGCCTGCCCAGACAGACAGACACCATACCTGGCTTTTGTGAGATTTGCCCGTGAGGGACTGTCCCAACTACTTTTCACATGGATGGCTTCTGGCCTAAAGAACTGCACTTAAAAATAGAGAAGACATTTTCTGTGGTAAGACATTCAGAAACCAGAAACAAAGGAGAGAGTGCACTGCACCCGCCCTGCGCTACGGCAGCCCCCGGGCTCCTCCTCTGACCAGACCCTTCTGGGAAGAAGGGTGCTCATCACAAGCACTCACTTCAGAACTCCAACTTTAAAGAAATATTTCAAGAAACATTTCTGACACATAAATTAATTTGCAGACACCATATCTGGAAAAGCCTGGTGTGCCTTTCCAATTATTGAGTACAGACCAACACTCATGCCTGCTTTGCTCCCGAGGTTCTTATTACAGAAAACAATTATATCTGCCTATGTGTCTTGTCACTAGTTAAATCATTGTGTTAAAGCAAGACAAATGTATTCCTTGCATGAGGAAAAAGCATAAGTGAGTTATTTTGAAAATTTGATTGTGAGATGTGTCTGCAGAGAGAGCGAGAATATGAAAGAATGGCGTTGAATGTCCATCTGTGTCCTGTAAACCCCAGCTTCCTGAACTAAGCTTCTCGTGTTCACTGATAAATGATGCTCCAAAGAATTAGGCAATTGCTACTTTTTTGAAAGACCATGAAAACTAACACAAAACCAAAGCAAAAGTAAAAAGCCAATATGTGAAAAGAATGAAAAATCATTTCCAGGTAGTAGTTGGCTAAGGTATATGAAGAGTAGCATCTTTCTCTCTCATGTCCTGCAGTGTTTATCTCTTTGTTTTGACTCTGACCTCAGTTTTCCACATCTAGTGTGACAGGTGGCAAGAAGACTGAATTCTTCAACATGGGTGATATCGTAAAGGAAGTTTCAGTTCCATGGTAGAAGTTTAGAAGAGCTTTTTTCTATACTAGAGGGAAGATAAGGAGCGGGTGGGGAAAGAGCCTCTGTCTCTGCATCCGCTCAGGCAGAATGTACATTTAGAAACAAAAATCCTGTGTGTCTGGAAATAATTGAGGCTGCACAAGATATATAAATGAATAAGAGAAAACATGTAAACAATCCAGATAGCAACTGAGAAACAGATTAACATAAAATAATATAATTTGGTGACACATTGGCTTCTGCCTTCTTTACAGGTAATGAAAACACATGTTTGTATAGTCTGGTTTCCAGGACATTCCTTTAAAGTGTCTTCAAAAACCTTATCTTATCTCTGGCTCACTCCCTGCTTAACCTTGGTCTGATGTCTGGGATAAGAATGGGGATGCTCCCGAGATCCAAAAAGCGGTATGTTAACCATACAGTGTTCAAAACTGCTCATCAGATGCAGTGTGTGCATATTTCTCAGTACAGAGCAGAAAGGCTGGACGGAGGGCCTTTATGTTGTCTGATAATGCAGCTCTTTGAAACATTGCTGGCAGACTCTCTTCACATCATGTCACACAAGACAAGAAACGGGACAGGCCCTCTCTGCTTCTTGATTCATCGACCTGCCATACAATACAACAAACCAGCTTTTTCAAGGCCCCCTGAATGAAGGCCTGTGCCTGCAAGGGAAATTTAATTGGATTTCTTTATGGGTTGCAACAATCCAATGAAAAATTATGTAAGAATGGTATGATTCAGTTTCAGCATGCACTTGAATAATAATAATTTTTTTATTTATAACAAGAATTCTTTAAAAAATAAAAAGAAGAATTTTTAAATGAAAACACCGTGAAATAGCACTTTTCAGCTCAACGAGACCAGGCAGCCCAACTGTATCTGCAGCAGCTTGTGTTGTGTGGATGTTTGTGTCATTGTCCCAGCTCAGAAAATGATTTTCAATGCATAGATTACATTCAGAATGGAGTCAGAGGTTTTCAAAAGCACTTGGTTTGGCTTTCTGGAAGAATAATGTTGTCTTTAACAATGTCCCCTGCTTTGAACCCAAGTGTTATTTGTGAATCCTGGAGAGGAAGAAAATGGCCATCCCTCTATGCATTCTTTGGAACATCTATGTGACAATTGAAGATTAAGTCTTCTGTAGTGTTTTGACATCTTCAGATTGGTTGAAACTGTGTTGAAGATTATTGCTTTTCCTCCTCCTGGAAGTGGGCAAGGGGCTAGTACCTGCCTAAAAGGCCTTCCTTGATATCCCTCCTATTTTCATGGTCACTGGGTGCCCTTTTTGGCTACTTGGGCAGCATAAGGAGCTAAAAGCACCTCATCGCACCCACCTCCATCCATAAATAGCCACATGGTTGAAATACAAGGTGGCAGGTCACTTAGGCTATTTCCTGTGTGACTTCAGCTGTCCCTTCATTTATTTGTTCTTTTTTATTCATCAAAAAATATGCTCTTCTCACTTCCTGTAATATACCTCTTTCACCTGGTTTACCTGGGAAACCCATATCATCCTTCAAGACTGGGATCCAGCGTGTCCTCCGAAAGGCTCCTTACGACCCTTCACCCGTTCCAAAACCAGCACCCTTCCCCTCTGTGCTCCCGCTACTCCTTGCACCTCTCCAGTGTAGTTCATACCACATCGCCGTAACTGTGTGCACAGATTGGGCTCCCACACTAGACAAAGAGTTGAATACAAGGGCCATCGGCCATAATTATCATTGTCTCCTCAATAATTGATACAGTGCCTAGCACCAAACAGAAATTTAATAAATAGTTCTTCAGTGTATGAGGCTTCCCTGGTGGCTCAGATGGTAAGGAGCCTACCCACAATGTGGGAGACCCAGGTTCGATCCCTGGGTTGGGAAGATCCTCTGGAGTAGGAAATGGTTATGCACTCCAGTATTCTTGCCTGGAAAACCCCATGGACAGAGGAGCCTGGTGGGCTATAATCCATGCGGTCTCAGAGTCGGACACTACTGAGCGACTAACACTTTTTTCAGTGTATGAATAAATTGATGTGTGTAAATAAAATGAAATATCAGTAGCCCACATATACCTGCCTAATCAAAAAGAGAATCTATTTTTCTGAAGATACTACACTAAAATGCAGGACTTTATACTTTTGAATCAGGGCTCTTTGCTGAATTTTTTGGAAATGTCTGAAAACATCATACTCATTTATGTAGAAATGATGTGCCTAAAAACTGTACAGTGGAAAGGAAAGCTTTTTAAATACATATATAAATTGTTTGAGCAGGGCAGCCCCATAACCAATCACTTGGTATTTGCATGATGTCTAATAATAATAATAGTATCTGACATTAGCATGTGCTTTACAGTTTTCAAAGTATTTTAAGATTCTTATTCCTGCATTTATTCAGCAAATAACTACTGAAGGCTGCTTTGTTGTAATTGCTGTGACGGTGTGCTATGTGGAGCAAAATAGGCCTCAGGGTGCTTACTGTCTAGTGGAGGAAGAAGATGTGAAAGGAATCATTGAACAGATGATTTTAACAAAGACTACTATGCATTAGGATGGAATATTAAGAGGGTATCTGTTATGTCCTATGTTACTTGAGTTTTACACTTTTGTGAAGATTGAAGACCATCATGTATATTGTTATGTGTCACATTAAGCTAGAATGGACAGAGTTTACAGTGGCTAGCAAGAGTGGAAGCAAGAGTAGAAGCCAGTTGCACTTCCAAGTGGGAGCGGGCATTGGGAGTTGCTGGAGGCTGAGCCACAGGAGTTACTGGCCTGGGGCCCTCCAGAGATGTCTCCTCTGAGGTAGGGGAAAGAGTTTCCAGCTTTGTGAACAGGAAGGAATTGGAAGCCAGAAAGAAGCTCTTACGGGAATGTAGCACACCTGGGAGGCTTGGTCAGTCGGGGCGGGGGGTGTGTGTGTGTGTGTGTGTGTGTGTGTGTGTGGTTGAGATGGCTGGCGTTGGAGGGAACCATGTTCATAACATCTTCTAGCTCCTGTGTTGGAATGATAATGGCCTCCATTTTAGCGCTTATTAGATGCAAGGCATTTACATACCTTAATCTCCATTTTATAGACCAAAGGCAAAAAGACACAAAAGAGCTTAGAAAAAGCAAGGACCCTACCCATGAGCATAGAGGTAGAAGGCGATGGGACTGGGATTTGAACCCACATCTGTGGCCTCAAAACCTGTGTATGTTGCTGTCACCTCTTCTGACCCTCAGATCTCACAGTTTTGTAAATTTGGTGGTTGCTGTCAAAAGAACTTTTCCCTCATCTTTGCTGTTACACTGGAGCATAGATGTTAAAGGATTCCCAGCACAAGTAGGTTGGCTGATTTTAAACTATAAAGATTCAAAAATGGTAAGAATCTTCCACCCATGAAGGCTGCTACACACACACACACACACACACACACACACACACACACCCACCCCCCCCCCCCCACACACACACACACCCTACTCTGGAGATTGTCCTTACAACTCCGCATCTTGCCACCAAGGAGAGACTTCAAAAGTGTTTGGAGCCTCTCCGACTTCAGTGGGACACACATGTGTGCATCAGGAGACAGTATTTGGCTAGTGGGGAAGAAATGAATTGTGGCTATCAGTGACCGTGGAAGGAAATCTTGAATCAAGAGTCTCTTTTTACCATGGGAAGTAGCTTTGTTGGTAACACTCCTAATCTTCTTTTTCAGCGGGTGGGCGGGGTAATGACATTTCTGGCTGAGGCTCACCGGGAAGTGTGGCACGTGGGGGAATAGTTGAGCATTCAAGGGGAGGAAATGTAATCACAGGAGCCGTAAAACCACTGCCATTCAACCCCACTCCAACAGCCCCAGCCCCTCACATTTCAGCCACTCGTAACTTTATGACAAATTCTGCTTTGGGGATAAAACTTTCCAAGTTCAGTTTCTGCTCCCTGAGGGTCAGCTTTTTATGGGAAATTTGTGCTAAATCAGCATAGCTCTGTTCAAATTGGAGAAATACAAGATACGATATGCTTTCCCTTCGCCAGCTTGAAAGAAATGACCAGAGCAGGGAGCGTCTCCTGAGGTCACCATCTCAGGGATGTCTCTTATTTCTGAAAGTTCCAGGCTTGGATATGATCTCAGCGATGATGAGAAACAGCATTGACAATTTTCAGAGATGTCTGAATCAATGACAGAGCCAACAAATGGATATTGCCAGGGCACAGGGGCAGATGTGAGAGAAACTGGGGGGTAGTAACAAATGAACAGAGAGATTTTATAACACAGAAAATGTTAATTGACAGGGATGTCTCTGATGAAAAATAAAACTCTAAGGTTTGAATAGAAAAACATCCTGTGAGAACACGCCCATCTGTCTAATGTCTCCTGAGGATGTACCTGGTGTCAGACTCCACTTGAAGCCACTGGCATCAGGTCCACTTGTTCTCAGCACGAACCTGTGTGACAGAAATTCCTGTCCCCATTTTACAAGAAACATTGTTCATTTATTCAGCCAATAAATACTTTGGAGAGTTTAACGTAGTTAAAAGCAGCAAACCAGACCACAACTTTCCTCTCTCAAGAAGGTCCCATTCTCACAGGGCACGGCCGAGAGAGACAACAGTTACGTGTCCAGAAGCGATCAGAGCAGTGAGGAAAGGTGAAGCAGGGTGTGAGCTGCCACTGGGGGCCCTGACCAGGCTCCCTGGTGAGGGGGCGTGTAAGCCGGGCCCTGAGGACAGGTATTCTTGGCGGCTGCAGCATGAGCACAAGGGCAAAGGGGACAAGAAATGACGGTGGAGATTGTCAAGGGCAAGATCGCACAGGGCCCTGTGGGTCTCTGGAAGGTTTTAGCTTTTATTTTATTGGGTTGGCCATAGAAATTTCACTTGGGTTTTGCTATAACATCTTACAGAAAAAAAACCCAAATGAACTTTGTGGCCAACTCAGTGATGCAAACTCAAGGCCCTGGAGGGTGTGAAGCTAGAGTACACGTTCAGCTGCCATAGTAATGGAATGAGATGCAAGTCTCGTTCTCTCTCAGGTGATATCCAGAGGCGGGAAGCCCAGGGTTGTTAGAGTGGCCGTGTGAGGGTGGGTGTAACTGCACCCATAGGCAGGGGGAGAGAAGTAGTGATGTGTCCCCCTCTGTCAGTGCTTAGTCTGGACGTTATACATGTTGCATCTGCTCACGGACACGGACTCCAACCTAGCTGCAAGGACACACCAGCTGCTATGGAGGTGGAAGATAGAGTCTTTACCCGTTCTTCAGATACATTTTGGAGGATCTATTATTAAAGGAAGAAAGGGAGAATGGGTGTTGCGGGGCAGCTGAGAGTCTGTCAGAGAAGGTTTTGAGTGGAGAAGTAGTGTGATCCGATGTATATTTTTAAGAGACTGCTCTAAACACTGTCTTGAAAAAATCACCTGGAGGACTGAGGGTGGAAGTAAAGAGACTAGTTAGGAAGTGATTGTAATAACCCAGGTAATGAATAATGGCACAGGCTAGGGTGGCAGAAATGAAGATGGTGAGAGTCATATAGATTCTGGATATATTTCAAAGTAAAGCTAGAAAGATTTATTTTTTAATTAAAAAGTTTTATTGAGGTATAGTTGATGTATAATATTATGCAAGTTACAGGTGTACAATCTAGTGATTCACAGTTTTTAAAGGTTATACTCCATTTATAGTTATTATAAAATTTTGGCAATATTTCCTGTGTTGTACAATGTATCCTTGTAAGCTTATTTTATACATAATATTAAAAGTTTGTACCTCCTTAGAAAAATTTCTTTACATTTTTATTGATATAAGTATAAGATGTGATAAAAAGAAAAAGGAGTCAAAGATGACTCTGAAAATTTCTGATGTGCGTACTAAAAAAACGGACTTATCATTTACCAAGATAGGAAAGACTGGGTAAAGGGTAGATTTTGGTATAAAATTAAGAGTTTGCTTTTAGACATATTGAGTTTGAGATGACTATCAGACACCAAAAAGAAATGTCTAGAAGGAAGTTGGAATTTTGACCCCCCATTTGGGAGGAAGATTAGGCCTGGAGATACAAACTGGGGAGCTGTCAGTGTTTAGATGATGTTTGAAGCCACACTCAGATGTAATGACCTGCTTCCAGTCACTGGTGTAGTTCTCTCTTTGTCTGTGTATGACAAAGCCCATGCTTTCCCCACTAGGCAACACTAGTGATCCAACTCTCCATCTCCTAGGAACGGCTCATCTGTCTTCTCAGACCCACTGTGAATCACTCCACCCCTCCCCTTCTCCCCCCACACCCATTTAAACTTTAGTTTGTGCCTTCAGTATTTCATTAGAGAAAGGAAACAAAATATATTCCAGTCAAGCAGAGAGACTGCACAGAAAGGGGTGCCCTCAAGTCCTTGTTATTCATAAACTCCTAGAAGTTAACCATAGGGCATGAGATGAAAACAGCTGAAAGGAGAAGCTGGTGAAATGGGATCGCCAGGGAAGAGGCACTGTGAGTCTCTGAAGGCAAGAAGCATAGACAGAACAGTGGGGTGAAGTGGTGGCTGGGGCAAGTGGTGGAGGTTGTCAGGGCAACAGAACGAGGAATAGCGCAGAGCTCAGGAAGCTTTTGATGACCAGCTTCTGGGACTTTGCATGCTATGCAAGGGGTGGGACAGTCCTGTATTTCAGAGCCCTGTTGGCCTGGTCAAGACCACCACTGGGAGGGGCTGTCCATTGTGCAGCTGCTAAGAACAGCTTTTATAAAGGTATCATGGGGATTGAGGAAACACTGGAGCGGAGTTTGAGGACTTACAATAGATTTCCTTTAACTTTTAGCATCTCTTAGTTTCTACCCTGTCTATATTAGCTGAAAAAGATGAGCAAGACTCTAGAACAATGGAGAAAAATTGAGAATGCCATCCTGAAGCTTTGCTTCTGTGGTCTTTCTTCTGGAACTCACTTTCCTGATGACCCGCTTTCAGCTGGCTCATGGAGACAAGGGGTTTTTCTGCCCTCCTACACTAGAGGCCTCATTATGGGTTGAAGAGTGTCCCCCTTCCCCCTGCTACCTCCTCCACCAATTTCAGTGTAGAAGTCCTAGCTCCCAGTACTCAGAATGTGACCTTATTTGGAAATTGGGTCATTGCACTCCTAATTAGTTAGATTGAGATGAGGTCATTAAAGTGGCCCTAATCCAGTAACACTAGTGTACTTAGGAAAAGGGGAAATTAGGGCACAAAGCCGTGCATAGAGGGAAGATGATGTAAGTAGGCAGAGGGAGAAGAGAGTTACTTACAAGCTGCAGAGAGAGGCCTCGAACAGAGCCTTCCCTCACAGCCCTCAGAAGGAACTTCAAGGTATAGTTGAGTACCATGCTGGTTAGTTTCTGCTGTGTAGTGAAGTGACTCAGTTACACAATGCTTATACGTTTTTATATTCTTTTCCATTATGGCTTATCCCGGGATATTGAATATAGTTCCTTGTGCTATACCGTAGGACTGTGGTGTTTATCCATTCTATGTATAATAGTCTGCATCTGCGAACCCCAGATTCCCAATCCATTCCCCTCACCCCCTGCCCCCTTGGCAGCCAAAAGTCTATTCTCTATGTTTTTGAGTCTGTTTCTGTTTTGTAGTTAAGTTCATTCATGTCATACTTTAGATTCCACATATAACTGATGTCTTATGGTATTTGTCTTTCTCTTTCTGGCTTACTTAATTTAGTATAAAGTCACATCCATGGTGCTACAAATGGCATTATTTCATTCTTTTTTTATGGCCAAGTAGTATTCCATTGTATATATGTACCACATCTTCTTTATCCATTTATCAGTCAATGGACATTTAGGTTGTTTCCATGTCTTGGCTGTGTGTATAGTGCTGCTATGAACATCGGGGTGCATGTATCTTTTTTGAGTTATAGTTTTGTCTCGATATATGCACAGGAGTGGGATTGCTGGATCATATAGTAATTTGACTTTTAATTTTCTGGGGAACCTCTGTACTGTTTTCCATCATGGCTGCCCTTATGTACATTCCCACCAACAGTGTAGAAGGGTTCTCTTTTCTCTCCCCACTGCTCCAGCATTTGTTAACTGTAGACTTTTTAGTGACGGCCATTCTGACTGGTCTTAGGTGGTACTTCATTGTAGCTTTGATTTGCATTTCTCTCCTGATTAATGACCTTGAGCATCTTTTCATTGCCTAATGACAGTTTGAATTTCTTCTTTGGAGAGATGTCTATTTAGATCCTCTCCCCATTTTTCAATTGGACTGTTTGTTTTATTGTTCTTGTTGAGTTGTATGTCAACACTTCAATTTAAGACTTCTAGCCTCCAAAAGGAAAAGACAATAAACTTCTGTTGTTTAAGTCACCCAGTTTGTGGTGCTTTGGAACAGTAGCCCTAGCAAACTGTTTACAGGCCTCCATCCACAGCACTCCAACAGGTATCCACAACAGGATACCAGACTTAGCCTGAGGACAAGGCATTTATGCAAAAAATGTTTCCTTCTCTTGTGAAGTCCTGTTCTATGTACCCAAGATTTTATCTTTGCTGATGCTTTTTAGAACCTGAGAATCTTTTTCCCAGCAGCACTATGGCCCTGATCAAAGAGATTCATGGCGTACATGTATACCTTAAAAAAGTGGACTATACCAGTTTAGGGGAGAAAGAAGAGCAGTTTAAATCAGTGGTCCCAATCTTTTTGGCACCAGGGACTGGTTTCATGGAAGACAGTTTTTCCACAGATGGGGAAAGGGATGGTTTCAGGATGATTCAAGTACAACAATGGGGAGCAGTTGCACATACAGATGAAGCTTTGCTGACTTCCTGCTTCCCACCTCCTGCTGTGTGGCCTGCTTCCTAACAGGCCATAGATTGGTACTGGTCTGTGGCCTGGGGGCTAGGAACCCCTGGTTCAAATGATTCTGGCAAGTTTGCCCTCCATCCCACTCAGCAGATTTATGCTTCAGAATGAGTAGGAGCCAAGAGGCAGGAATCTGCTGTTCCAACCTACTGTTTCCTCCTGCTCTTGATTCTGGCCTGCCTTCACATGAGAGTCCCTTTCCAGGAAAGGGTGATTCCTCTGTATAAAGACTTGTTTTTCATTATTTGGGGTTTAAATTATTTTGCTTTATAAGATGACTCTAACACCCATCCCTGCGTAGGCAGTGACCCCACAAAAATACTGCCATGGGGGTACTTCTGGTGGAAACAATGGCATGTGAGGTGATCCCCATGTGAGTATTGTGCTCCCTGGTATGGATTAGAATAGGCTCAAAGGCCAATTAGAAGATGCCATGCAGGGAGTGTTTATGAAATTATTTTTTTCCTCATGCAAGTCAAAGACAACAATGAATGGATAGTTCTTGTGTGAAAGAGCAGGAAGATCATCTAAGTTTAATTTTCTTTTTAAATGTCTATTTTATACATTGCAGACCTATGTGGAACCCAATGTAGAAATCAGATAAAGGGGAACCTCCCAAGGCCAGAGTCACACTGGTCAAATATCTCAAGGTAGGTCATTCAGCTGAGTGAAGTGAGCTGGGTAGATCTCTGTTGAGATTGGAGAGAGTGTCCCTGGTCTTAAGAGGCAGCCACTAGATGGCTTCAGCCCTGCAGGAATGGGTCCCAGTGTTACCAGATCTACTTCCAAGGGAAGCCAGGAAGCTAGAATATGTGAATGCGCCTGATTTCTAAACTGCTGCTCTGTGATGGACACTGCTAAAAAAATGAAAAGACCAGCCATAGACTGAGAGAAAATATTTGTAAAACACATATCCAATAAACAACTTTATCCAAAATATACAAAAAGTTGACAATAAGAAAACAAACAACCCAATTTAAATGCGCCAAAGATCTGCACAGACACATCACTGAAGAAGATGTACAGATAGTAAATAAGCATATAAAAATATGCTCAACATCATATAATATGACCCATGGGAATTGCCAGTAAAAACAGTGAGATGCCATTACACAGCTCTTAGAATGGCTAAAATCACAAACACTGTTGCTGCTGCTGCTGAGTCGCTGATAACACCAAATGCTGATAAAGATGTGGAGCCATAGGAGTTCTCATTCATTGCTTGTGGGAATGCAAAATGGCACAGCCCCGTTGAAAGACAGTTTTGGCAGTTTCTTCCCAAACTAAACATAATCTTACCATACGCTTCAGCAATGATGTTCCTTGGTATTTACCCCAATGATTTGAAAACTTGTGTTCACACAAACCCTGCACATAAATGTTTATAGCAGCTTTTTCATAATTGCCCAAACTTATAAGCAATCAAGATGTTCTTCAGTAGGTGAATGGATAAATAAACTGTGAGACATCCATAGTGCTAAAAAGAAATGAGCTATCAAGCCATGAAGAGACATGGAGGAATCGTAAATGCATATTGCCCAGTGAAAGAAGCCAATCTGAAATCACTACATACTGTCTGATTCCAACCATATAACATTCTGGAAAAGGCAAAACTATCAAGACAGTAAGAAGATCAGTGGCTCCTAAGGGTTGGGAGGATAGAGGGATGAGTAGGCAGAGCAAAGGGGATTTTTAGGGCAGAGAAACTAGTTTGAGTGATACTGCAAGGCTGGGTACATGGCACGAGCATTTACAAAACCCATGAAATATACAACACGAAGAGTGAACCCCAACGTAAACTATGGACTTTAGTTAATAGTCATGTATCAGTTCCGATTCATCAGTTGCAATAAATATATCACACTGATGCAAGATGCTAATGATAATAAAGAAAACTGGGAGCCAGAGAGAAGTGAGAGGAAAGAGTTAGTATCTGGGAGCTCTGATTTTTGGCTCAATTTTTCTGTAAACCTAAGACTGCTCTCAAAAAAATTATTGATTTAAAAACTCCTGATTTTGAAAGCTTAGCAACCAACTCAATAGGTAAGGGGAAAAAAACCATTGTACAGGTCAAGGAAAATACTCATCTGTAAGCTGAGCATGAGCTGCTTGATTTTGACCTCTGCCCCAGGCCCCTCTCCCTGGTGGCTCAGACCATAGAGAATCTGCCTGCAATGCAGGGAACCCAGGTTTAATCCCAGGGTTGTGAAGATCCCCTGGAGAAAGGAATGGCAACCCACTCCAGGATTCTTACCTGGAGGATTCCATGGACAGAAAAGCCTGGAGGGCTACAGTCCATGGGGTCAACTGAGCAACTAACACTTTAACTTTCATCAGGTCCCGGCAGCAGCCCCATGGGCACTGCCACCAGATGCCAGGCTCCATGGGACACAGCATGAAAACCACATTGCTTCTCCAGTCTCCATCTATAGAGTTAGGGAACTGAGGCCCAGAAAGCGGGGACTGGCCCAGGGTGACCTGGATGATTAGTGACAGGGTTCAGACTGAGACCCCAGCCTTCTGCCTTCAGTTTCTTCCCCAAGAAGTCTTTCCTGAGGCCTCAGGCCCTCAGCTTCCTTTCCTTCCATTGCTTAATCAAAGAGAAAGGGCCGCCAGGTTCATTTTAATAGAGGCAAAACTGAATCCTTGAGGCTTGGACTTGGCAAAGGGAAGGTAAAAACGGAGTGGAGAGATTAGCCAAACAGACAAAGATAAATTCTTCCAGCAGGGAGCTTCCTGCAAAGCCATAACGACACTCAATGTTTCAAACACAAGTCAGAGGTTGAGACTGACTGTGTGTTGAAAACAATTGGGTGACACAAAGGATTTGAGGGGGAATGAAGCCTAGTGTTTATGGAGTACTGATGAGTAATGATAGCTGTCGTTATGGAGCACTAACTCTGTGTCAGGCACAGTCTGTGTCCCAGGCTGTGTTAGCCTCAGCAACGCCGTACAAGGCAGGCGTCATTCTATCACTGCCATTTCACGGGACAGCTAAAGCACACGGGGGTTAGTTGTTGGCCCAGCGTTATATAGGCACTAAACAGTAAGGCTGGGATTTCAGTTCTGGTGGTGTGACTCCCCACCCCTGCTATAATGCCTCTTTAACACCTATCAAGTGCCCAAATTGGTGGTGTGGTGTTTTGACTATGTAAATGAATGTCCACATAGCCCACTGAGGCAGCTGCAATTGGTTATAAACATTCGTGGTCAGATATTCTGGCTTTGGGCTTCCCTGGTGGTCCAGTGGTAAAGAATCCGCCTGCCAATGCAGGAGACACAGGTTCTATCCCTGGGTTGGGAAGATCGCCTAGAGAAGGAAATGGCAACACACTCCAGTATTCTTGCGTGAGACAACCCATAGACAGAGAAGCCTGGCGGGCTACAGTTCATGGGGTTGCAAGAAACTCGGACACGGCTTAACGAGTAAACAATAACAATAATTCTGGCTTCAACACATACCCGCTGTGTTGTTTTCAGGCACCTAAAACAACTTAGCCTCTCAGTGCGTCAGTTTCCTACCTGTAAAATTGGGCTGATAACAGTGTCAACCTTGTAGGGCAACTGTGAGGTTTAGAAGAGGTAATGTGCCTGAGAAACCTAGCACTTTTTTTTTTCCCCATTTAATAAATGGGAAGAATGAGTTTCCGAGAGATTAAGTCACTTGCCAAAGATCACACAGCTGGTGAGTATATTGCCTTCTTGGACAGTGGGGAGAAGGGAGTTGGGGGCTGCTTCTGAAATGAATGTAATTCACTCTAAAATGAATGTAATTTGGACACCAAATGCAGCGGAGAGCATCGGACTCTAATAGAGAAAATATGATTTAGTGGTTGGTTTTTAAACTAAACAAATTTACTGTGGTCTCTAAATGAGTCTCATGACAAGACCAAAACATTTCTTTAGCCCCAGATTACCAATATCATATGTTAAGGAGAGAAAGCCAGATGGCTCTTAAACTGGTGTCAGTAGAAATATATATAGGTGGGTTGTTTTTTATAGCTGTTGGCATATAAAATAAGTCATTATTCTAAATAGAAAAATATTGATGATGTCATCGAGGCCATTGAAAGAACATCAACCTGATCTGATGAACCGGGAAATCAATAGATACTTTCCAAACAAGATGACATGCCTTTTTAATTGGTTGTGTGAGTATGATATACTGTGTACTGCAAAGTTCAAAGTTAATTCTCACTGGTTTGGGGTTTTGATTGTTGCTTCTGTATGCGGGCACTTTTGGATCCACGTAGTGTGTTATTAATAGCGATAATAGTACCTGCTGCATGTGTCTTCTTTCCAGCAGGGACAAAGTCATAGGTGTCTTTGTCAGCAACATAAGAAGAAGATTGGCATTTCTACCTACTTCGTTGGAGGTCAAGGGAAGGCTGATGTAGGTTTGACCTACATGTAACGCATGAGACACCAACCAAGAATTATCCTATTTCCCGTAGGATGTTAATTCAGAGGCAGGTGACTCAGTAGATAAACTTGATTGATTCTGGTTGTGGGGTCTCTGAGCTATTGCCTTGGCTCCAAATAAGGTCCAGGTGATCTGTGTGTGCACCCTTGTCACTGAAGCACCTGGTTGAAAAGGTCTTGGGATCAGAGAGAGAGAGAGACAGAGAGGTTTATGGGCCAGGGAGGTGGTGTCTTGCTGCCGTGCCGCGTGGCTTCTGTTCAGGAAGGTGAAAGTGAAAGTTGCTCAGTCATGTCCGACTCTTTGTGACACCATGGACTATACAGTCCATGGAATTCTCCAGACCAGAATACTGGAGTGCGTAGCCATTCGCTTCTCCAGGGGATCTTCCCAACCCAGGGATCAAACCCAGGTCTCCCACGTTGCAGGCGGATTCTTTACCAGCTGAGCCACAAGGGAAGCCCTGTGTTCAGGACTTGTGCAGTGATTTTCTGGCACACCTTCCTAAGAACCAAGACCTGGTAAACAGGAAAATGCTTTGTCCACAAAGGACTTGCTAGCCCTTCCTATGTTTCTTGGTGTCTTTCCCCGATTTCACATGGTTTGGTATACATTTCCTTTGAGAAAGTGACTGTACCTCCAGAGAGACCCATTTTAAGGAAGAGGCATGAGTGGATTCTGAAAATTTTGTGGGAAATCAGTGCTAGAAGGAACCTGAGAAGTGATATAGTCAGTCCCCCTTTTCATCAATGACAAGGAGTTTCAGCTTATAAAGCAGCCTAAAAACATGGGCTGTATATCAAACTAGTTTTAAAAATTGTAATGTTTGCTTTTGTAATGATGTATGTAATTATGCAATATACTTTGAATGACAATAAGGAAAAAAATAAAATAACTTGACCTCTGTGAAAGTCCTTTCTGGAGTTTCACATTTTGGAGAAAATGATATATGAAAGAAAGGGAAAAGTCAGAGGATTGGAAGAGGGGAAGAAGAGGACAGGGGGATGAGAGAAAGAGGAGAGAGTGACAAGCTCCCACACCAGCATCTTAGTCCTCACACCACCTGCCTCCCCAGTATACCGGTGCTTTGTCCTGGCTGCAGGGAATGGTTCCTGTTGACCACTGTGGAAGCTTTCAGCCCATAGGCAAAGGTACACTGATGTTTCTCTCTGCATCTCCTCAGAATCGCTGGGTGATGTCTGATTGCTTTCCCCCAGGAAGCAAAAGCAGTAAGCCCCCAGTTGTTACGATTGACGGGGGCTGAAGAAAGTGGTATATGGAGCCTGAAAAGGGGAGAGGTCAAAGACCGTGGCCAAGTGGGTGGGCTGGGAAGTAGGGCAGGACACTCCCATGCTCTCTTCAGAAAGTTCTCCAGCCCCTGCAGAGGGTCCCTGCACACGGAGTACTCACATTAGAAGACAAAGCAGCTGTCATGCTCCAGACCAACCCCATATTTATAGTGACCAACCCTGCCTGAGATTTACAAGCTCAGCCCTTAGGAGGGAAGTGCCTAAGAACACACACCAAACCCTGAAATGAAGTGGGTCCATCACTCCACACCTTATCACCTCTTCATCCATCAGAATGACATTTTTTATGGCCTTCTTCCCAGCCCAAGGTCAGCCAGAGGGCAGTTTGGCTTCTCTTGTTTTCCCTCATACTGAGAATGTTTGGTGACCTTGCTGCACTCTTCCCCACCACGCCTCTTGGAGGATTTTTCCTGCCTACTCTTAGCTGTTGATTATTGATGTCCAGTCCTTGCTGTGAAGGTGGCGACCCATCCTGGGGGATCTTTGGCTGGTTTTAGTTCAACTGATTACAGTTTCCAGTCAGATGTCCTTTCTCCCTTGAGGCCCTGTCAATACCACCCTAGGTAACCCTCTGCCAGAATATGTCTGGAGGAAGCACCCCATCACATTCAGAAAGGGGCTTAAATGCAAAAGCTCATTATACTTTCTCTATAGAATTGTGACCTTGATCAGGTTCCCTGGAATTGAGTTTCCTCCTGTTGGACAGCAACAACAATACTAATCATTAGAAGAAGCGCTAACATTTACACTGTTCTTATGTGTCCATGTCTAAACACCTATGTGTTTAGTGTGAGTCAAATCTCTCAAGAACCCTGCCATGCAGGTATGAGTATTACACCCTTTTCACAGTTGATGAGACTGAGGCCTAGGGTGTTTAAAATGTCTCAGCACAGTTTGCTCAGCAGAACTTGGGGCCCAGGCAGCATGACTTTGGTTTAGAGTCCTCAGAGCATTTGCGAAGCTGTTTCACTGATTCCTTTATATAGTTCCAGAAAGGAAGCCCAGTAAGAATGATAATTCCCATTTTTCAAATAAGAAAACTGACTCTCAGAATTTAAAAGATGTCCAGAGATAGCTGGCTTGGGCAGAATGGGACCTGGGACCTGTTCCTTTTTGGTAAATCTAGACCTCTTTAGCTTTGAGGCCCTGCAGGGTGTAGCTCTCGGCCAGCCGATTCCTGAGGATCTTTCCAGAGCCTCATTCAAGACTATAAATTGGAAAGTGTGAAAATGTTAGTCACCCAGTCGTGTCCCACTCTTTGTGACCTCATGGACTACAGCCCGCCAGGCTCCTCTGTCCATGGAATTCTCCAGGCACAAATACTGGAGTGGGTTGCCACTCCCTTCTCCACACAAATTGGAGAATCACCTCTCTTGGCCATTGGGACAAGTGTTCCTTCCATTTTTTAAACAGTGATTAGAATATAGGAAGGAAATTCTTCTCAGCGAAATGAAACAAGTTGCTTTATGTAGAAAACTCGTGCTGATAACCTCCTTAACAACAACAACGAGAAAAACCCAAAGCATTTGGTTGGATATTTTATGTTTTTTTTTAAACAGAACTCTTTAAAGGAAGCCTAATATTTACTCAGGATTGCCCTATCTACAGAATATTAATTAGGAAATGATTAAAGGATATTGGATTGCCTTCCATTCATTGCCTCAATTATTTATGAGGAATGCATATTTATGGAAATGCTCATTTTGTCATCTTTGAATCTATTAGCTTTCATACTGAGTTGCATTTTGTCAGGTTGCCCCAAAATCCAGTGGCTAAACAGGACCTAAATCTATTAAATATTGACTCCAGCTCTGCCAGGCAGAAACGTTCCTCCGTTAATAATGCAAGTCTATTAAGCATCATTGATACAGTAAGTGAGACAACTTCGTGTTCGAGTGGCTACGTTTACTCTCAGGCAAGGGAGCAGAAAGGGGTTTTCCAATTTGATGTCAGTGAGTTTTCTTCTACCATGGGATTCTTGTGAAAGAAAAAAAAAAAAAAAAACTGACCAAATTAAAATTGGCCTGTGGGCTTTGTTTTTTATTTCCTGTAGCTAAAAGTGTATAAGTGGAACTGCACTAAATAAAACACAATAATTTGTTCTTGAAATTAGCAAGCACACGTTTCACCCATAAAACCGGTGCTCTGTGATGTGAGGCTGGATTTCATTTCAGTGGTCTTGATTTATTGTCTGGTTTGTTTTATTTTGAGGAGGTGGGGACAAGACCACTGCAGGACAGATCTATTAAAATGGTTGACAAGAAGAGATTTGAGAAGGTTTATTAATCTTTAAAAATCTGAGTCAGTGAGTTGAAAATGTTTAAATGTTAGGAAGAATTATAAAAGACCTTAAAGATGTATATATGCCATTTAAACCAAAAATATTTGATCTTAGTTTGGAGATATCTTCTTGTCTCTATTCCATTCTTCTTTCTAAGGTCATTTTCTATGCCCGTACTTTTTGTGTTTAAGGGAGATTGTTTTGCCATGCAGGTTGAGAATCTGTTGTATTAGGACACCTTGACCAGCTTTGAGAGAGCCTAGCTGCTGCCTGTATAAACAACCACTATCACCATCACCCCCGCCCCCAGTGCCCCCAGACCCTGTTCTTCCTCTGCTCATCACATCTGTATGCATTCTCTGATAGGAGCCAGTGTAAATGGGAAAAAAGGGAAGCATTTTGATTCGAAGTGCAAACCAGGGGGCAATATGAAGAGAGAGGTTAGAACTGCAGCTACTTTCTTGGGCTGGTTGTTACGTTTCTCTGGAAAGATAGGTAAAAAGGCAGAAGCCATCAGAACAGCTCGAAAGTAACTTGGCAAATTGCTAGACACAAGCATTAGTTGCTTTGGATCATAGATAATACTTAGTGTTACTCTGCCAAACAAATTATTCAGTTAGGATTCTGGGTTCCAGTGATGACCTGACTGAACTCAAATGGCTTTTAATGAATAGAAAAGAGAACATGTTGGTTCATGTGACTGAAAATTTCAAGAATAGGCTGGTTTCAGTTATAAGGTAGTCCCAGGGGCCCAAATGATGTCACCATCCTCCTCCTGTTCACTCTGTTCTTTCCCAGATGGTCTCATGATGAGGCTCTATGGAGTGGCAAGATGGCTGCTGGCAACGAGTCCAGGGGAAAAACATCAGTCTCTCTCCCAGGATACCCAGCAGAAACGCCACTGCGTCTCATTGCCTCTGGGTGGGCCACCTGACCATCCTTGAACCCATCACCAGGTCTAGGGGAATGAATGCTCTCATTGGTCAGGCCTGAGTCGTAGACCCACATTTGGGGCCAAGAGAAACAAAGTCTACCCAAGTACACAAATTGAGAGGGAGGGATCAAGTGGCTTCGCAGAGGGAAAGAGGATGGTTGAAAAGCCACATGGCAGGAACAGCAGAAAGCGTGGTGTTCTCAAAGAGGCAGGTTAACGGAGAGACAGAGCAGGGTCAACACCAGGCGGCAGCTGCTGTCGTAAGCTGGGACACACAAGGCGCGCCTTTAGGGACACCAAGGAGGAACTGAGAAGCACTCCGAGGGGGCTCTGTCTGCCAGTTAGCTGGGTGGGAGACTTGGGCCATTGTGATGAGCACAGAAATGATGGTTTTCCTTCCAAAGCGAGGCCTAGGGCATTTGATTACACTTGGGACTCTAGAGAAGGCAGATGTCACTTAAAACAGAGTTGTACGAGTGTATGCAATAAAATCCCCACAACACTCTATTTAAACTCTAGTTATGGTTTGTTTTAGTGCAGTTTTTAAATGGTTCGTTCTGGTAGAAATACAAATCCATTTATAGGGCGATTTGGAGGAGCTGGAGACAAAGAAGTCTTTATCCAAGGCAGTTATTAAGTTGAAATTTTCCAAGGCAACCTCAGCAGCTCAGAGATATGATTGCATTTGTCTCTTGAAATGAATTTAGTCCTTTTGGTGTCTGTAACTGTGACTTTTCTTTCTCATTCCTCATGTTGTGTGCTTTAGTTTCCTGTCTTAGGCTTGCTAAGGGTTGGTACATTTTATTTGTCTTTTTGAGGAATCCACTTTGATTTTACTAGTCATATATACTTTGTTATTTAAATTTCTAAAATTAATCAATTCCAGCTTTTTTTCCCTACAATTCCTCTTCTAACTTCCTGTTACTTTATTTCTTGCTGTTTTTTTCTATTCCATTGACTTGCATGTTTACTTTACTTATCTTCTTAATCAGTAAAGCTACATGTTTTCTTTTGAATACAGCTTTAGTCACTGTTCCATTAATTTTTTATATCAAGTGTCATTTTTCTGCCCATTTCTGGGTAATTTATCTTTCAATTTGATTTCTTCTTTAATTCAAGAATTTTTTAGAGTTATTTTAATTACCAGTGAAAGAGTTTCATTGTTGTTAATGCTGGTTTCTGGTTTTCCTTCATAATGATAAGTGAATACGACCAACATTTTGGAGGTTTACAGTTTTATTTCTGGCCAAGAACACTATCAGTTTTTTTGTGAATATGTATTAGACGTAAGAGGAAAAAATAATTCCTTATAACATATATTATACTTGTGCAAATACATGTATATTTGCACACATATGCACAAAAACACTTACATATACTAGATAGACGCAAGGCACTCATATACTGGATACACTCTATAGATTGTTTTTCTAAACCTTTATATCCTTTTGTTACCCTAAAACTTAGACATTGAAATCTGAGAAAACCAAAGACTCTCACTATGATCATGATTTTATCAATTATTCTTATATGGTTAAAAGTTTTTGTATGATACATTTTACTGTCTTCAACAATTCAAACTATTCCTCTTTACCTAATTTCATGATTTTGGTCTTAAGTTTTACTTTATATGACATTAATATCACCATTGTTTCATTTGGTCTGTATTTCTATTTAATGAATAGTTGCAGCTAGTCTTTATTTTCAAACTTTGTTTTTCATTTTATTTAAGGGACATACCTTACAAACCAACTAGATTTTTGGATTGTTGCTGGTTGGTTTGTTTTTTTAACCTAATCTGCAAGTCTTTGCTAACTGGGCTTCCCTGGTGGCTTAGATGGTAAAGAATCTGCCTACAATGCAGGAGACCTGGGCTGGATCCCTGGATCAGGAAGAAGGGAATGGCTGGAGCATGGAATGGCTACATACTCCAGTATCCTTGCCTGGAGAATCCCCATGGACAGAGGAGCCTGGTGGGCTACAGTCCACGGGGTTGCAAAGAGTCAAACACAACTGGGCAACTAACACTTTCAAGAAAACTATTTGCATTAATTGTGATATCTGACATTTTTGCTCAGATCCCATCCATGTTATTTTAGATTTTCTTTTTTTTTTTAGTCTTGCTTTATTGTTTCTTCTTTTTGTTTTCTGGTTTCATATTTTTTGCATCCTTTTTCTGTCCTTTAATATGAAGGCCAATTATGTTTCTTATTTTCTTCCTAAATAACTTAATGTATCCAGCAGTAATATTTAAACAGACCTCTCTAAATTCAGTAATAAAAGAATTAAATAATAATTGTACCCCTGCCCCAGAAGCACAAGATTTTTAGCCTGTTTTTGCTTCCCTACTCTTTAGCCCTATGCCTACTCCTTACCCTACTTTTATGCTTACATGCTCAGTTGCTTTATTTGTATCCGACTCTTTGTGACCCTATGGACTGTGGCCTGCCAGGGTCCTCTGTCCATGGGATTCTCAAGGCAAGAACACTGGAGTGGATTGCCATGCCCTCCCCTAGGGGATCTTCCTGGCTCAGGGATGGAATTCCCATCTCTTAAGTCCCCTGCATTGGCAGGTGTGTTCCTTACCACCAGAGCCACATGGGAAGCCCACTCTACTTCTGGGTATTGTTTAATTAACATGGCATTTTATTTCCAACCAATTATTACATTTTTATTCCAGTTACCTCATTCTTTTCAAATATTTTTTATTAATACTTACATTATAATTTATGACTGCATTATTATGAGGGTATTTATAGAGGTCTTATGGTGCAGAGGATAAGTGTGCAGGCTCCAGAGTCAATCCATCTGAGTTCAGATCCTGGCTATATGACCTTGGGTAAGTTACCCACTCCTCAAATAAAAGTAATAGTAAAATTTGATTTTTTCCCTACAATGTGAAGAAAGTAATAGTAAGTTATATATATAACATACTTAGAAAAACACCCGAGACACAGTAAGCAGACAAAAACTTTTAGACAGTATTATTATTATCTAATTAGATTTAGTTGGAAATTACTGCATTAGACATTTCAGTTCAGTTCAGTTCAGTCGCTCAGTCGTGTCCGACTCTTTGCGACCCCATGAATCGCAGCACACCAGGCCTCCCTGTCCATCACCAACTCCCGGAGTTCACTCAGACTCACGTCCATCGAGTTAGTGATGCCATCCAGCCATCTTATCCTCTGTCGTCTCCTTCTCCTCCTGCCCTCAATCCCTCCCAGCAGCAGAGTCTTTCCCAATGAGTCAACTCTTCGCATGAGGTGGCCAAAGTATTGGAGTTTCAGCTTTAACATCAGTCCTTCCAATGGACACCCAGGACTGATCTCCTTTAGAATGGACTGGTTGGATCTCCTTGCAGTCCAAGGGACTCTCAAGAGTCTTCTCCAACACCACAGTTCAAAAGCATCAATTCTTCAGTGCTCAGCTTTCTTCACATTCCAACTTTCACATCCATACATGACCGCTGGAAAAACCATAGCCTTGACTAGACGGACCTTTGTTGGCAAAGTAACATCTCTGCTTTTCAATATGCTATCTAGGTTGGTCACAACTTTCCTTCCAAGGAGTAAGTGTCTTTTAATTTCATGGCTGCAATCACCATCTTCAGTGATTTTGGAGCCCCCCAAAATAAAGTGTGACACTATTTCCACTGTTTCCCCATCTATTTCCCATGAAGTGATGGGACCAGATGCCATGGTCTTAGTTTTCTGAATGTTGAGTTTTAAGCCAACTTTTTCACTCTCCTCTTTCACTTTCATCAAGAGGCTTTTTAATTCCTCTTCACTTTCTGCCATAAGGATGGTGTCTCTGCATATCTGAGGTTATTGATATTTCTCCCAGCAATCTTGATTCCAGCTTGTGCTTCTTCCAGCCCAGCATTTCTCATGATGTGCTCTGCAAAGAAGTTAAATAAGCAGGGTGACAATATACAGCCTTGGCGTACTCCTTTTCCTATTTGGAACCAGTCTTTTGTTCCGTGTCCAGTTCTAACTGTTGCTTCCTGATTAGGCGTTTGGTCACCCCTAATTCTTATATTCCATTAGCTTTTATCTTGAGATCTGTATTCTGATTTTATTTTTATTTGACATGCATATTTTATTAAGTAATTCTTTTAGAAAACATACAAAAGTCTTTGTATGTGTGGAAATGTCTTTTTTTTGCTTCCCAATACCTTGGTCAGGTGAATAGTTTTGAAATTATCATCCTTTACTTACCAGACAGGAAAATCAATGACAGTCTCATTCTGTCCTCTGTGTAAGTGAATGATTTTCTCTTTATCCTCTGATTTCAGAAACTTTACCCAGATATGTCTAGAGATTTTGGTCTGTTTATTTTAAATCTGCCTGACTTTTAGTAAGCCTTTTTTGGTATGAAAATGCAAGTCATTTTTTTTCGGTCAGGAAAATTTTCTTCTGTAATGTTTTTGATTATTGTCTTCCACCTGTTCCTTTCCTCCTGGGCTTCTGTTATTTCACGTTAGGTTTCCTGCGTCTGTCCTCCATATCACTGATCCTTTCACTCATTGCCATTTCTTTGCATTTTTGCTATGTTGGGAGACAATTTGTCTATTTTTCTAAATCACTAGTTTAATATCCATCATGGTCCAGTCTATTGTTCAATTTCCTTGTTCTATTTTAATATTTAGAGGTTTTTCTTTTTTTTTTTTTAGAAACTTTTAGGGGCTTGGGTTGTTTTAGCAACATCATTTTGTATCACTTGAGGAGTTTTGGTTTTAGTTTACTATTTTGTTTCTATCATATTATAGCTTATTTCTATCATTAAGTCATCCTTAGTATGTGCCACCTTTCTGGTTGTCCCTTGGTCTCCTATTTTGGAGGTTACTGATTTTGTTTGCACTCTTTCCTTGTTTATTTACTTTAGCATATGTGAGTTGTTCTGGCACCTGAGTAGGTCAGGCTACCAGTATCTCCTGACCATACACGTATGGTGGGTAAGATTGGCAAGTGACCAAAGGGAAAGCAGATTATTTTCCCCATCAGTTACCAACAGAATAGCACACTGAATTCTGTCGTGCAGGCTATGGGGACAGCTCTCAAGGATTTCACGATTCTCCACAGTGACAGAGATGGGCTGTCCCCAGCCATAGAAAGGAAGCTGTTCATTCCGGGATTGATGAGGACCAGTGGGAAGGCCCAGGGCTGCACACAGCCAGCAGGTGGTGCAGTTCCTTTGCCTGCGCTAAGTGCATCCTTGGGCGCAGCTGCCGGGCAGCCTTGGGAGAGGTCGTCTTTGTCCCAGAGCCCTTCAAAGGCAGCTCACACCTCCAGTTCCTTTCCCCACCAACCCCCTAGGGCTGAAAACATGGAAAGCTACCCCTCTTGGCCCCTCAACTGCACTTGTTCTCAAGAACCTTTCTCTTCCCAAACAAACCCTACAGATTCCTTCCATGCTCAGCAGTAGACCTCCCTCAGGATGAAGGATGAATCAATCCCTAAAGCCAGGGGTCTTCTAGACTTGTATTTGACCTTAAGTAACTCCTAAGATACAATTCAGTGCTAGAAAATCCTGTTGGGAAGGAAAAAATATTTTTAAGGAAAAGAAGGACATTATCTCTTTTTGATTCAGAGAAAGAGGTAGATTGAGATGTACAGATTTATACAACAAAGCTATGCAGTTTTTTTCTGTGATATCTGAAGAGGGAGGACTCAGAGGAGCAAAAACAGCTAAATGTCCTACCTCTATGCATTTTAAACTGAATGTAGCTGGTGCTGTTAGTTGCCTGGTCAGTGGACATCCCTACCTCCTTATTCCCAGTTAGCCATACCCCAGAGGAAGAGTTAGAATTAGCCTGAGTCAGTCATGGAAACTCCATCCCCCTTTGCCAGATTCACTCTCCAGCCTTCCTTGTGGCTAAAGAGGGTCATGATGAATTCTAGCCAAAGACCCTTTAAGATACATGTTTTGGAGGAGTTCTTTTCCTCCCTTTCATTCTTCTTAGGATGATGGTTCAAAAAGTAATGCCAAAGCTTGGTAGTCATTTTCTGATCAGAAAAACTACAACAGCAACAGGACAATCGTGAAAAACCAACACATTTAAGAGGCTGAATTAACCTATGTTGGAAAAATCAGGTTGTTGATGATAGAAGTAAATCACTAACCATTATTAAGTAAACTAAGTAATCATATAGATTACTTACGGCTTAGTCCACTATATTTGACTATTCTATTATTTGTAATTTAAAGCATTTTTAACTGATACATTGACATTTGGATTAATGTGTTAGGATTATGCAAAGGCAGATAATAACTATTATTTTGTTTTAAAACTAGAACCAATATATTACAGAGTATAACTCAAAACTCCTGTGAATTTTTAAAATAAAATTTTATCAAGTCCTTGCAAGAATTCCAGAGCAATTCATATATAGGGAAAGCAGGACTTAGAAAAGTTATGTAATTGGCAGATTTTAGTCTACTGAGCCTACATTCTTAATGCAAAACTATGCCCTCTTCTAAAAGGCAATTTAATGCCACTCTTACCTATCAAACATATTTTAACCCAGTGGTCTGGCTCTTTTAACCAATGTACCTGTTGATGGTGACATATTTAAACTTTTTTTTACCTTTTTTAAAATGACTTCCTACATCTTTGAAATTGTATTGGTGGGATTAAACCAATCAATTATCAATAGAATGGTATCACATTTCTTTATTATCAACCACTGGGGTATTTATTAAATAGTAACATGCATACTTTCATTGTATTAGATTCTTAAAATATCAAATGAAACATAATTCTGATGGTCCTTGAGCCATAGGTTAAATGAAAAAAAAAAATCAAATGTGTCGTGGGGCATGTCACAGATAGTTTGGACATAGTGGAGTAGTTTTCTTCATAAAACAGTGCATATAGTCTCTGACATTTTTTCTATATTGACAAAAAATAATTCCAATTTTCACACTGTCATGGTACAAATAGAAGTGTGACTTACGTCTCACAATTTGCATAGCTGATTCCATGTCCTTTTAGCCATTCCATCATGGGCCTGACAGTTACAAAATTGTTTTTCTTTGGGATATCATTGGTATATGCTTATGTTGCAAGGAGTTTCCAAATCAATCCATGGGTTTATTATATGACACAAAGGGAACCTGATCCCGTGTGTATGAAAATCAGGTTTCTTGTGAATTTTCTGGGTCAGGGTACTCAGGTGCCCAGTTGTGAATGATGGATAGACTCAGCACTCCTAAGGCCTGGGGTTAACCATCTCAGAATCCTGTTCTCCTGTGTTCAGTCCCGAATATACTTTTTTATATATATATTTATAATTCTTGGCTGCACTGGGTCTTTGCTTTTGTACTTTCTCTACTGCTACTCTTTGTTGCAGTATGTGGGCTTCTCATTGCAGTGGCTTCTCTTGTTGCAGAGCAGAGGCTTCAGTAGTTGTGGCTTGCAGGCTCTAGAGTATAGGCTCAGTATTTGAGCTGAGGGGCAACAAGCTTGGTTGCCCCACAGCATGTGAGATCTCAGTTCCCAGACCAGGGACCGAACTCATGTCTCCTTCATTGGCAGTTGAATTCTTGACCACTGGACAACCAGGGAAGCCCCTCAAGTATGTTTTTAACTAGAACTCTATAAACCTGCAAATGGTACCTGATGAAAAGCCAAGTTTGGGAGAGCTTAAAGGTCTTTACCGGAGAAGGCAATGGCAACCCACTCCAGTACTCTTGCCTGGAAAATCCCATGGATGGAGGAGCCTGGTAGGCTGCAGTCCATGGGGTCGCGAAGAGTCGAACACAACTGAGCGACTTCCCTTTCACTTTTCACTTTCATGCATTGGAGAAGGAAATGGCAACCCACTCCAGTGTTCTTGCCTGGAGAATCCCAGGGATGGGGGAGCCTGGCGGGCTGCCATCTATGGGGTCGCACAGAGTTGGACACGACTGAAGCGACTTAGCAGCAGCAGCAGCAGCAGCAGCAGCAAAGGCCTTTACATTCTAACACAGGGATAATAAAGGAAACTTGAATGGCTCTGGTTTAAGGCCAGTCTCTCTACCTTGGTCACCTGCTTCACCATGAGTACCTTGTTACAGCACTGTGACCACCTACATTCTCCCACCCCTCTTCTTAGAGGTGCTTTTCTGCCTAGAGCTCTCAATAAAATACAGCTGTATTTTATAACATATGACTTGTCTGAGGCACAGCTGATCGGAACAGAGGTGGGCACTGTCCCAAGGAAGCCAAGGCAAAGCTTGCCAAAGACCCAAGACGTTGCCTCTCCCCCAAAAGATGAGCTGAGTCAACCAAGACCTCTGTTTCAGTTGAAAGGAGGGAAGAAGTATCACTGATGGAGGCAAAGTAGAAAGGATATCACACGACAGAGAAGAGCTGGACAAGCTCCTGGGGAAACAAATTCTGAGTGAGATGGGGAAGCCAATACCAAGGAAGCAGGAGCTATGAGGCAGAGGAAAGGTGTGATACCCAGGGTAAAAGCTGATCATTGAAAGGATAGATGAGAAAGCTGCATGGGGAGAAATAGAGAAGGAAGGAGGGAGGGCAGAGAAAGGCTAGTTTCTAAAACTGTATAAGGCTAACACTTTCCAATTCCTATACATGATCCTGTGTATCTTTATATTAAACCCTCATTTCTGTAAGAGTTGGTCTCTCCCCTACAATCCAGAGTCTGAATCACACAACAAGCAAATGAGGGGTGGAGGCTAGTAAGCTTAGATACATCATGATGATGAATCCAGGTGAATACAAACCCCAGGACCTATCTCTGTGTCCTTTCCTCTGTGATCCAAGGCTCCATGGCCCAGTCTGCCCTAGAAGATGCTAGAATCTCAGCCCTAGAAAGGTCTGGGGTGCCAAATGGCTCACACTGTGAGGACATATTCAGAGGCAGAGACCTTGAAAAATTCTCTGCAATAGATCTCAACAGCCCACATACTGAAGTTGACCCCACTTGGGGTGACCTTGGCTGTGGTCACACTGTTATCATTAAGAACAAACTGTCCTGAGGAAAGGCACATCCTGTGACCTTAAATGAAGAGTCTAATTCAAAAAAGCAGACTCTTTGGGTTTTCAGGTCTTTAAGGAGAAACTCACAGTTTGCTTGGTGGGGAATCATCTTCTGAATTGCCTGTGACCTAATTCTGTGAACAAAACCCCAGAGACCAGCCACTGTTTGTAACTGAGGGAGGTATCTGTTCACTTAAATAGAGCCCATCATGCTTGTAGCCAAATGCTTTGACAAGTGGGAAAGGACAGGTGAAATTATCTAAATGGCCCAGGCTATTTATCTATCTATTGAGAGTGCTGTTTCCTGGAAAGAAGCCGTGAGTTAAGAAAACAGTTTTAACTTGTTCTCTCAACTTCCTGGCTGTTCTGATACTCAAACCACATTTCAATATTTCTGGGTTTCGTCTGACAAAGTAGAAATGTGTGGGGAGGGGAGGAAGGGAAAGGATGTAGTGAAGACAAAACCATGAAACTGGAAGAATTTCAAGGATTCAGAGGCTGCAGTTTCAGTACGCTAGCAGGGCTGCCTTGAAACAGGGGTGAATGTGCCTCTTGTTTAAAATTTGCAATGAGGGCATTATATATATATATACCACTCCTTTTTCCTCATCTGTCTCAAGTCATCAAAAGCTAAGAAGAAGTGATCTTATTTGGTGTCTGTGTAACAGGGTACCAGGTACTTGCCCATCTTCCAATCTCTCATCCTTTGTGGTCTAAAATTTTGTAGACTGAAAGTCATTTCTATGGATTACACATCTCCAAGCATCTTCTTTTGATCTTTATATAAATGTATCAAATAACTTTTCCCCAAGGGCAGTAGAGAATTCCTGGTGAAGTTGAGATTACTGGGCATCTATGTAATCTGTGGAGATAAACGAAACACAGTTCTAATATTTCTGCAGCACCTGAAATCTGTGGTTTGCAAAATGCTTCATATATAATCTTATTTCATTTCTACAACTCAAAAGATAGGTAAGATCAGTTCAGTTCAGTTCAGTCGCTCAGTCGTGTCCGACTCTTCACGACCCCATGAATTGCCGCACACCAGGCCTCTCTGTCCATCACCAACTCCTGGAGTTCACCCAAACTCATGTCCTTGAGTCAGTGATGCCATCCAGCCATCTCATCCTCTGTCGTCCCCTTCTCCTCCTTCCCCCAATCCCTCCCAGCTTCAGGGTCTTTTCCAATGAGTCAACTCTTCGCATGAGGTAGCCAAAGTATTGGAGTTTCAGCTTTAGCATCAGTCCTTCCAAAGAACACCCAGGACTGATTTCCTTTAGAATGGACTGGTTGGATCTCCTTGCAGTCCAAGAGACCCTCAAGAGTCTTCTCCAACACCACAGTTCAAAAGCATCAATTCTTCGGCGCTCAGCTTTCTTCACAGTCCATACATGACCACTGGAAAAACCATAGCCTTGACTAGATGGACCTTTGTTGGCAAAGTAATCTCTCTGCTTTTGAATATGCTATCTAGGTTGGTCACAACTTTCCTTCCAAGGAGTAAGTGTCTTTTAATTGCATGGCTGCAATCACCATATGCTGTAATTTTGGAGCCCCCCAAAATAAAGTCTGACGCTGTTTCCACTGTTTCCCCACCTATTTCCCATGAAGTGATGGGACCAGATGCCATGATCTTAGTTTTCTGAATGTTGAGTTTTAAGCCAACTTTTTCACTCTCCTCTTTTGCTTTCAACAAGAGGCTTTTTAGTTCCTCTTCACTTTTTGCCATAAGAGTGGTGTCATCTGCATATCTGAGGTTATCGATATTTCTTCCAGCAATCTTGATTCCAGCTTGTGTTTCTTCCAGCCCAGTGTTTCTCATGATGTACTCTGCATATAAGTTAAAAAAGCAGGGTGACAATATACAGCCTTGACGTACTCCTTTTCCTATTTGGAACCAGTCTGTTGTTCCATGTCCAGTTCTAACTGTTGCTTCCTGACCTGCATGTAGGTTTCTCAAGAGGCAGGTCAGGTGGTCTGGTATTCCCATCTCTTTCAGAATTTTCCACAATTTATTGTGATCCACACAGTCAAAGGCTTTGGCATAGTCAATAAATCAGAAATAGATGTTTTCCTAGAACTCTCTTGCTTTTTCGATGATGCAGCAGATGTTGGCAATTTGATCTCTGGTTCCTCTGCCTTTTCTAAAACCAGCTTGAAGATTTGGAAGTTCACGGTTCACGTATTGCTGAAGCCTGGCTTGGAGAATGTTGAGCGTTACTTTACTAGCGTGTGAGATGAGTGCAATTGTGCAGTATTTTGAGCATTCTTTGGCATTGCCTTTCTTTGGGATTGGAATGAAAACTGACCTTTTCCAGTCCTGTGGCCACTGCTGAGTTTTCCAAATTTGCTGGCATATTGAGTGCAGCACTTTCACAAATAGATGTTCTTATTTTTCTCAAGTCTCAGATGAGAACATTGAGGCTTTAGGAGATTCTATGAGTTTTTCAAAGTGTGTATGTAAGCAGCTGAGGCTAGATAAGACTCAACCTGTTGAGTGTTTTTATTTTTTCCACTCTAGGCAGACTCTCCAGGGAAGTGAAGAGACTCACTTCTTAGACTGTTCTGGGTCAGCCTTTTAGCCAGTGGCCAGCAGCCTGGGGGTGGGGGTTAAGTATAGTAGCAGGCAGTGGGCCTTTGTATCCCATAGGCAATTCTTCTCCATGAGGAGAGCATCCAGGAGCCCATGGCACCCCCAGGTGAGTGGCAGCTTGGCTAGCCCTAATGAGAGGTGCTGTGAACTGTTTCTGTCCCCAAGACAGAAAGCTTTATAGGAAATTACCACCCCTCTTTTCTGCCTTCTCATTTTCTACTTGAAGGCATATCACTTTGAGACAGCAATCTCATCCAAAGTGTACTGTTGACTTAGTCACCACCTTAGGATGTTATCTATTGGTGCATAAGAAATTAAGAACAAAACTTAGCTGTTTAAAGCAGTAAACATCAATTATCTTCCTTTCTGTGGATTAGAAGTTTAGAGCAACTTATCTTGGTAGTTCTGGCTCAGGGTCTCTTAGAGGCCACAGCATCTGAAGGTTTGATGGGGGCTAGAGGATTCATTTCCAGAATGAAAAGATTCACTGTCGTGACTGTGGGCAGGAGGCGCCACTTCCTTACCACATGGACCCTCCATGGGGCTGCTTGAGCATCCTTACAACATGGCAGCTGGTTCCCTCTGGAGTGGGGGATCTGAGAGAAAGAACACAGAGGAAGTCATGATGTCTTTTATGTCCTAATCTTGGAAGTCACGCCATCACTTCTGCCATGTTACATTTGTTAGACTTTGGTTGCTGAGTACAGCTTACATTTATGGGAGGGAATCAGGGTATTTACAATGTAAATCGATGAAATTACAATACAAGCTGTACCTAGGGCACTAACAACCATGACTAAAATTTATTGAGCACTTACTGTAACCCCATCATATCAGAAGGGCTCTACATGTATTAAGTCATCTAATGCTCACAGCAACCCCCTGGGGTAGGGGCTGATTTGATGCCCATTGTCTTAGGAGTGCAGTTAATAATTGGTGGGGCTGAGATGAAAGGAATACAAATGAAAAGCAGAGGAAACCCAGAGAGGAAGAATCTCCTTTTGCCTTGGTGGTGGTGGTGAGAGTTGTAAAAGTCATTCTGAAGGGGAGATATTTGAGTTGGGCCGTAAAGCATGAGTGGTAGTTGGTGGTTTAGGCGCTAAGTCGTGTCAGACTCTTCTGTGACCCCATGACTGTAGCCTGCCAGGCTCTTCTGTCCATGGAATTTTCCAGGCAAGAATACTGGAGTGAGTTGCCTTTAATTCTCCAGGGGATGTTCCTAACCCAGGGATCGAACCCACATCTCCTGCATTGGTAGGCAGAATCTTTACCATCTAAGCCACCTGGGAAGCCATAAAGCATAAATAGGAGGTCATTAAGAAGACAAGGTAGACGATATAGAACAGAGTCTGGGTAGTGAATTGTGAACACTGAGGCTAGGGTGTGGAGAGCTGCTGGAATTTTTCCACAGTCTTTTCATATGTTCTGGTGGATGTGAACCTATTTTTTATAGTATTCACATCTGAGTTTTACACAGGTCATGCATAAAGTCTGGTCCATCCTCAAACAAAAATTCCTACACCAAATAGATCCTTAAGGGTAGAGTTCCGGGTGTGTAAGAAAGAGAAAAACGTCCCTGTCTTGCCTGTGTCTAGTTAACATGTTGCTCAGAGCAGGCAGGGAACGAAGTTGCCCTCCTAAATTCACTGTCTGCGTGGTCTAGTTTGCTCTTCTTTGATCCATTTCACAAACAGTGACCAAAGCCAGCTGTGACCTGGCCGGCCATCCCGCTGGTATGTCTAGCTGGTTGCATAGTGGTTAAACCTCATGTATGTTGTTAGGAGTGAATGGGAAGCACATCTTAATGATAAGAACCATCGTTCTACGTGAAGACACTCGATAATGAAGCACATTATTGCCATATTAAACTCCTGTCTAGCCCAAGTAAGATTGTAGTTAGTTCAACATTTTGGTTAACAAAGGATTCCTACATAGATCATCCTTTCATTACCAATTTTCAAAGAATTAGAATCTAGTAAGACACTACTTTTTTCTAAAGTAACTCTGTGCATGATTTAATAGTTCTATGAAGACTCAAGGCTCTGCAGATATTAAGGGTTCTTAAAGTCCACATTAAGAGGGCAAGGTTAGGTAGATGAAATTGAGAAGGAAAAAGAGGGAAAAGAACATTTTTCCTGTGGAAACCACCAGCCTTGCTCTGGACTTTGAATGTGGAGGTCAGCTTAGGAAATCATGCATCTTCTAGGTTGTTCTGGGAATGAGCAGACTTTCAAAGAGGAACACAAGGCCATGCTGGAAGAAAGATGCTGCTTCAGATAGAGTTTTGGAGCTTTCTGACCCACGAGTAGAAAGACATTTGTTGAAAACTTCCCTGCTAATCAAAATTGGCTTCGGAGGTGGGTCAGAATGTGATTTCCAGAAGCATTGCTTCCTAAGGGCACTAGAACATTGCTGGGGTGGGACATCTTTCTGGAAATATAACAAGATGGAGAAAGTTGTATTTATCATAAGTGTTGTGAAGTTGAAATATTTAAAAGAAACGTTATTTGAAGGAGTTGCGGTTTTAATAGTTGCGTGGTATGTCTTCAAAAGAGGGTAGGTCTGGTTGGCTACCTACATTTGTTTATCTGAGCGGATTATGCAGATTTGGGACTGAGCAGAATTGTTCAGAGAACAGAGGAGGTGCCTAAGGCTCTTATTAGTTTTCCTCTCCCTCTCTTCCCACCCCTCTACATAGTGTTGAACAGATATGTAAAGAAAATCATTTTGGAGAAACACTGAATTATGAGGCATCCCACTAAGGTTGTCATGTATCTGTCTGGCTTTGTTCCTAATGCACTGATGCTTTAAAGCTCACTAGTTAACTTATCTTGTGACCCCAGTCACCCAACTTTCTGCTGTTTAAATATTGATTATATTTCTTTCAGAAAGTGGAAAAAAATTTTTTTAAAAAGAAAAGGGATCAAAAGCAATCAATAAAGTATTTTACTTTTTAACAGCTCTATTTTAAATAAGGGGGTGGGGAATGAATGGAAGAGGTTGCAACTGGTATTTAAAATGAGGTTTGAAAATTTCCTGTATCTGGTTTTAAAATAATTTGCACTAAAATGGATCTTAAAAATGATGTAAGAAGCTTTGCAGATGAGGAAACTGCTCTCCAATATGACTTGCTTCAGGTCACAGTGCTATTACAATATGTAATTAAGTGATAATCAATGAGATCCAGGAAAAGTATCCCCAAGATAGAAAGATTTTGAAGGATGTGTCCATCTGGTCATCATCTGTGTATGAGTGCTTTCCTTCTTTTACCCGATAAGAAATAGAGAAGAATTACTCATGATTACTTGTGATTACCCAGGATTACTCTCGTGAATAACAACCACCTTGGATTTTTCTGACCACATTTATATAGCACTTCTTCCATGAAAGGCATCGTTCTAGGCAGATTCCAAACATGAACCCTTTTCACAATGGTAACAGCCCCTGGGACAGACGCATCTCCGTTGTGCAGATGGAGAAACTGAGACATGCAGTTAGTAACTTGACAAAGTCAAGTCAGGCTCAGAATCTGTGCTGCTAGCCACTAAATTAGCCTGACTACAGAGCTCTGGGCCTTCTCTGGTGACTCAGATGGTAAAGAATCCTTCCTGTAATGCAGGATATCTGAGTTCAATCTCTGGGTCAGGAAGAAGGGAATGGTTACCCACTCCAGTATTCTTGCCTGGAGAATTCCATAGACAGAGGAGCCTGATGGGCTATAGTCTATGGGGTCGCAAAGAGTTGGACACGACTAAGCTATTAACACACAGACACACACACACACACACACACACACATACACACAGAGAACTCTGCTCCTTGTTTTTCCAGAAGTCTTCATTGTAATCCCCCGTGATCCACCTAAAGTAATGAAAATGCGGTGAGCTGTGCTGGTGAGAACACAGAACCCTTGCTGGCTGGGAAGGGGGTCCCCGGAAGGGTCCTCAGGATGAAACAATAGAGCAACACCAGACATCCAGATGAGATTTTTTCCCCACAAAAACATCAAGTTTTTTGGGAACAAAGAGAGGAAGGTGGGTGAAGGCGAGGCTAAGAATGTGTAATAAGATGCAGTCCATATGGGATTACATGAGGACATGTGTATATATGTGTTTGGAAGTCTGCACACATGTGGTTCTAGTTGTGTGTGAAAGTGTTTATGCATTCAGGTTTTTATACCCACTATGTGCATGTGTGCATATGTCCATGTGTGTGTGCGTGTGTGTGTGCATACGCACCCGTGGGCTTGCTAATATTCATAGAAGGTGCTAGAATAAACTCCTCCAGTGACTGGGAGTCTGCCTGCTCTGTGAGCTCATATCCACATCTGGGTTCATTCTGCCTCAGGAGTGCCTGGTCTTCCCTGTCTCCTGAAGGAGGATTCTGCTCACCCTTCTCTTGGAGCCAAAGCAAAATGAAGCTAAAGAGGAAAAGTAGAGAGAGAATTTATAAATTAGAACTTTTTATTTTTTCTGAAAGGGCAGTTATTTGCTCAGAAATACATGAGATGAGCAGTGCCGTTGGAAAATTTTCCCACCTCTTAAAGAAGCTGAGGCCCAGTTGGAGAGGACCAGAGTCCTCTGACGTCCCGGCCCCTCAAGCCCCACAGCCTATCCCATGGGCGGCCAGGACCTTACCCCTGTGGCTCACACGTACCAACCATCTGGCCAGGAACCAGGAACCTGGGAGGGCCCTCGGGTCCCATTTCCCCAAACCCTTAAAATGCTAAGACCCTGTTTAAGGCTAGCCCTGCTATCCCCAGAAACATTGTGTGTACACGGCCTTTCAAGTTGCTGCTGCCAACAAGCGCCCAAGCAGACAGGGGGAAAGAAACAGAATGCTGTGCCTGCTTCATTTTAGCACACACCCTGAACATGGCTGTGGGCTTGTGTCTGTCTACAGAAGTGTGCATCCAGGCTTCTTTCCCTAAAGGGGAAGGCAGGGTGGTCTTCCCCAGGAAGGGGTGATTGCTTGGCAGCTGGGATGATAAGCAGGACCAGCAGAGGGCGCCACCGTGCTGACTCTCATCTCACTCCTAGTTACAGATGTGTGGGAGGGAGGCTCAGGAAGGCCAAAGATGGATCGATTCAATACTGTACCCTCTCCCCTGTCTCCCGCCTGCTCCCATCTCTTCTCTTCTCCCTGCCCCCTCCTGTGTTCCCTCCTTCCCTCTCCTCTCTGTGTTTCTTTCCATCTCTAGCCCCCACACCCTCCCCAACTTGAGCAGCTCACCCCAGGGAACCTCAAGTCTAGTAACTGAGTGTTAATTATGTCTGAGTGGATTCTAGAGAAAAAGAAAACCATATACTGTATCAGCAGAGAAATGGTTTCACTATGAGGAAACTAATGATGCTTTTATCAGGAACAATATAAAGATTGCTTTTTTACTAGTGTGTGTCCCATAGGGTTCAGGGCTATGAGATATTTCTGTATCTGGCTTTAGGTTCCTCTGAGCTTTTACATAATCAAATCAATATAGCCATGATTCACCCTCTGGCAACAACTAGTCCCTGCAAGTTTGCTGTTGTTTCTTTAGCGGCTAAAGAGAAAATAAATAAATATATGGAAAGGAACTTATTATGAATCTGTAAACATTGATTTGTTCGGTCTTTGGGCTTCCTTTTTAATTGCTCTGCATACACAAGTACATACACACACACACAAAGCAAGGGTGCGAGTTCATGGTCAGAAAACAAGGTGGCGAGTACCGCCTGAGTGTTCACTGCTGTCTGGCCTTCACATTCAGAGATGTCTTGCCTGTCTATCTACCAGCGTCCTTTTCATATCTTTTCTTTTCATCCATCGCTCCTGTGAGTTCCCTACATTCTGGGTGTGATTTTGGTTCTTGCCTTTCTCTTTGAGTCATATTGTTTTTATCAGGAATTTCCCTCCCCTCTGCCAGGCAGAACTGATCCCCTTCAGACCTCTATCTGGTCCCAGGGCTGTGGGAAAGAGAGAGAGAGAGCCCATGGCAACCTGAAAACGGGCTCACCGTTTCCTTAGGAAACACGTCTTCCCTTTGTGTGTTTTGGAGTCTCAGCCCAGCCTCTACAGTTCCAGAAGAAGCCCAGCTCGGAGAAAGGTTGACATCCTTCCTAGCACGTGCGGCGTGCCCGTGAGGCTTCCCCTCCCCTTCTCTAAGTAAATAAACACAGCCGTCTGTCTTTCACACTGAGGCCTGGGGGAGGTTCCAGCCCTCTGTCATCCACTCTTCATAGACGAACTGAGATGACAGAGGCCTCTAAAGATGGCTCTTTCAATGTCACTTGCTGCTTTGGATCCACAGGGAGTCAACAGAGGAAATCCATGTGTTTAGCAGGATTTGGAGAATAAAGGTGGAGTCTTACAGGCCTCTGGTCTGTAAGGGACAGGCAGAGATTGTTCAGTCATCACCCCTCTAGTCCTGAGCCTTTGAGGCCTTCTTCATGATACGCTTTCTTTTCTCTGTCCCTCCAAAGAAGCAAAAACATTAGAAGTAATAACAGAGACAAGGCAGGAGAGAAAAATCACTTCTGTAATCAGGTGTGCTGAGCCCTGGGGCTGATAATTATCACAAAAGTGAAACGGCTCCCTAATTACGAGGGAGTCTGATTATTGAAGCCGTGCTTCCGTGACAGGGACGCCATACTCCTCTGAGAGGACTGCGAGAGCAAAGTTCCTCAAAGCTCTTCCTTCTCTGGGTAAATATTTGCCGCTGAAGTGCTCTCAGTGCTGCTATACTCAGGACTTTCAGGTCTCCAGGCGGAGGTGGTCTAGCCTGTAGTCTGGGAAGGGAGGGGCATGCAAACAGTCCTGGGTGTGGTGCTGCCGGCAGTACCGCGTGTTAGCCTGTGAGGGTCGCAGAGGCTGCCACTTACTGAACATCTGCTATGTGCCGAAGACTGTGCTTTGTGTGCATTATTGCGTTAAGTTAGTTCTCATCCTCTGGACAGTGTGGCAAAGAAAGTCTTATTATTCCCATTTTATGAAAAAGGAAAGTAAGACTCAGCAAGTTAAATGATTTGCCCAAGGTCACAGAGCTGGCATATGATGGAGTTTTTCCTCTCTCTCTCTTTTTTTTTAATAAGTGTAATTAATTTTTAAGTTTTTCTTTTAATATTTGTTTGTTTACGTAATTTATTTGGCTGTACAGGTCTTTGTTGCGGCATGCAGGATCTTTGTTGCAGCATGTGGGATCGTTTTAGTTGAGGCATATAAACACTGAGTTGCAGTTTGTGGGATCTAGTTCCCTGGCCAGGGATCAAACCTGAGCCCCCTGTATTAGGATCGTAGAGTCTTAGGCACTGGATCACCAGGGGAGTCCCTGATGGGTCTCTTGAACTCCAGTCTATGGACTTTGCACCATCCTGATGTCCCAAGAAGTGTGGAAAACATACCAAGGACAAACTTATAAAAATGATATGATTATGTGTTTCTTCTGAACTGGTATTAAAAATCATACTGCTACCACATTAAATCCCCTGTTTCATAAATCTTATTCTTAGAAGGGGCTGTTTTTTTTTGTTTAAAAAGAAAGAGAAGCAATGTAAAGCAATAAAGCTAACTATATTGAGATGGTGGAGGGTGCTGATGTGGTAGACATCACAGAGGAGGTCAAGGCATGACTGGAGGCTGGCGAACGCCACTATTGGCCACATGGCCTCAAAGAGCAGGAAAGGAGGGGGGACTGTTACTAGCTGCCTAGAGTTTTGTGTTGAGAAGGATTCTGAGGCCCCATATGTTACCTATTAGTGATGCCTGCCTTGGGACACCATACGGGCTTGGCGGAAACAGTGACTTGTGAGGCCTCTTTGATCAAGCCAACCTGCTCCTTTCCCAAAGGAAGATGAAGCCCGGAGAAATTAACTGAACCAGTCAAATGCTTTGAATCCATAATTCTACCATGAGAAGCTTTTTCCTAACAGTTCCAAACATTTGCTCATCGATATCTTTTGTCCTTGGGGAAGAGATGGAGGTTGTGATATATGCATACTTTCTCCCAGTTGAAGTTATTTCCAGTGGACAGACAGGACTGGATGAAAATCCTGCCCTTTTCCACATGTGATTGAGAGGAAGTGACCTTTGAAGTTTCCTCCTCCATAGACTTGAGATTAACATGGTCAGGGCACTATTGCAGGGGTTGGATGAAATAAACTACATAAAGCACCAATTCTGATAAGCAGAGGAAAAGTTCAAGAAATGATACCTAATATTCAACTATTTCCTTATCTAAACACTGGGTACTTGTTCAGTGCCTCCTATGTGCATTGACCAATAGGTTTGCACAACAGTAAAAAGATCAAGGCAGCTCATCCTTTGGTACAAACTTAGAAGGCTCAGCTGACACTTTTCCTGATGCCTTTTCTGGACGTCATCACTCTGGCACACAGCCTCCATCCTCACCAACACACGAATGCACAGATCCTGACCACATGCTCTCACACCAGGAAAATCAGAAAATACACTAAGAAAAATCCAATAATACTGACTTGAGGTTTTCAGACTCCTTGGGGGTAGATAGATACAAGGCAGTAAACCAGCATAGGGAAAGAAAAACAGTTTAAAAAAAAAAAACTAATAAAAAAAATCCCATAGGAAGGAAATGGAAACCCCCTACCCTCCAAATGGAGCTAAATTGTGTGGTTACCGGGACTGCTTTCCTGGAAAGGGGACCAGAAGCTGAGAGCATGCAGCACTTAGACTGGAGCTGTTTTCTAAACAGATTTTTCTCTCTCTCTCTCTTTTTTTTTTTAGCATGTATTTTTCACATATTTTAACCTTTCTCAAAATGACCTGGCCAAAAGCACTAAAAATGCTGTACTATTAAACTTAAATTAGGGGCCTGTGTCGGTCGAGGCACCCCGCTGGGTTTTTTCTGGCAACTGGAGAAGGGCCCTGGGGGTGGTGGGGGAGGCACACAGCAGCCCGTCACCCTCAGGTCCTCACGGGGTGAGGAAGTATACTCGGCTCAGCGGCCCCTGGTGAATGACAGTGAAGGAAACTTAAAAAAATAATGAAAGGACATGAGTATGCTAAGAAGTTTGTTTTTTGTTTTTTTTTTTAAGTTTAATCTGCCCGTTTTTAGAACCAGCAAGAGAGGTTATGACTACAGTTTCATTGGCAGGGGGTGCCTAGAGGAAGGGTATGAGAGTGGGTATGAGGTAGGGTAGGTGGAGAGTGGCCCAGGTTTTATTCACAACAGTAGGTTTTAGCTGAAGCCAAGTTGGGCAAAAGAGACATGTTCACAAGTCATCACCAGTTGTGGCCAAAGAAACGTCACTTTCCATCTCATGATTTTCCACAGTCCTTGGGGACCAAATGGAAAACTTTAGGACTTCTTACTTCAGGAAAGCATACCCTGGGTGAAGTTGAAGTCCTGGGTGACACAGTGGGTCATCGGACCATGATGAGAGTCCATTTAGCACAGCCTGACTCAGTCAGAAGGTACCCGAAGGAAATTCTGTAATCGGGGATGAGTGAGTTCATTGGTCTTTTTGGAAAATGGGCACTTCAGCTTCTTTCCAGGGAATCAACCTGGACGTGTCAGCAAAGAGTCCCTTTGGACACATCGACCCAAGCTGAAAAATGTACTTACGACACTTCACATCTACTGATGCTGGTGCTACTGGCTCTATTGTCTGGTAGGCCATGCAAGAGGAAAGGGAAGTGGCAGAGTTGGGATTGCCTCTCTCTGCAGCACTGGGCACCTCACAGCAGGCCCTGGGGTATCTGTGGAGGCTCTTGGGGGCCCGCTGAACCTTGGCACAAAGATTGTTGCAGTTGGGAAGAGCCTTTGGAACATGAGAAGTGGTCTGCTGGTGCCACCAGGCCTCGTAGTTGGAATCGGGGCTCAGGCTGCTGCTAGGACATGACCAAAGGCAACAGATGTTTGACCAGACGTCTGAGAACATCTGTTTTGTTTTGCTTGTATGGGTGAAGCTTGCTTGGCCTGAGGTGTCTGCTTTTGGCCATGCAAAATGGATGCCTGTGTGCAAACATGGGCAATGCCAAATATGGGCAAAGCCAACTTAGGTGACTGCATTTTCCCCTACTTAAATCCCTCAGTAAAGATGAGTTTCTTCCTGGTTTATTCCAAATGTAAATGTTCAGCATATTAAGGGAGAGAACACAAAGGGACCCGGGTGTCTTGGACACCAGCTATTCTCTGGGCTTTGAACGGTTTTTTCCTTTCCTTTTTCCAACTGCAGATGCTAATGGGCCTCAAGTTGCCGCTGCTTGGACCTCCCCATGAACCCCTATTCTTCTCTGACCAGTACAGGAAAGTGATGGTTAGGGAGAGGATGTGTAATGGAGCTGTCCTGGGAGGAAGCACTGAAAAAAAAAAAAGAAAAGAAACAGAAGGAGCAGTGACATCCTGGTCATGACGCCATAGGCTTTTTAAGAATGCCCAGGCTCCCAGCCAGGGGTGGCGGCTATTGCTCCGTGGCAGAGTGATGCCTGGTTTATTCTTAGTAAAGTGCTTGGGTAGCGTGAGCCTAGGAGTCCTAGAATGGAAGAGCAACCACCAAACAGAACAGGCTCACTCTGCCTGTCTTCTGGACTATTCAGAGCCGGGGAAGAGACATAGATAGAGAACAAGACCCAGACATCGTGGCATCACGAGTGCCCCCAGCCCCCTGCCTCCTGCCCCCCAAATCATGATTGCTTTACGTGGTTCATTTTCCCTTTGGTGAGGAAAATGGGATGTGGTGTCAATTACTAGGGAAAAATATACAAAGTCCTAATGGCTAATCTATTCTTTGAAGTACAAGGAAGGCTAGTACACCTAAGAGACTTGATCTAATTGTATAATAAAACTCGAATCACTTCAAGCAGGATTGGACCTGCCGGGTCTGTTGGAGAAAGCTCAGGCCGCCGCTGCTGCCCTGGGCTGGGAGAGTGGTGAGCTGACCCTGGCAGTTGCTTGTGGGTAGAATCCGAGGAGGGACTGAAGGGAGGCGGGAATATGGCTGCAGGGAGCAATGAGGGATCGTAAAGATGTTGGACCGTAAACAGCATCTTCTCATTTTATATGTCTCCGTGGTGGCGGTTGCTTTCTCAGTTCCAGTGTCTATGTCAAGAGTCTAACCTTGGAACGGAATCCACATGCTGCCTCTCGTTGGTCTCTCCTTCTTTGCCCGTCCCGGCTCTCATCTTTTGTAGATTGATGTTTAGAAAACTTGTGGTGCTAAACCTTTTCACATAATTCTCTTGTTTAATTTAATCTTCCTGACACCCCTGGTTGGAAAATCCAGTTATCATTTTACTGATGAAAGAAAAAAAAAATCCAAAAAAAGGCAAAGTTGTGCCAAGTTACATTGCTAAAAAGTGATGGAGCCAGGGCTCAAACTTGGACTTTCTAACCCATTCCTGGCCTCTGCCGTGTCCCTGTTTGGGGGCAACATGCCCTCTTTGCCAAGGCCACTAAGTGATTTGGGTGTCAGGGCACTGTGGGGACTTCAGGAAGGCAGTGTGTGTACGGGAAGCTAGTGGCAACATGGATCCTAAAATTAGCTTTTCTCCTTTCAACTCTTTCTGATTCGATCTAAAAACATGAAAAGACTTGCAACTCCTTTGCATGTAAGTCCAATGACAGCTTCTAACGCCACCACAAAAGCCAAAGCCTCTGTTTATTTAAGTGTTGGGATTTGTTTTTTTTTTTAAAGAAAAATACATCTGGGAGTAGAAGTCGCTGGGTTATAAATGAGCTCTCACCCCACCAGAGAAAAAAATAATAATTATAATAAAAATAATGGCACCATATTCTCTGATAAACCAGTGCCAGAAAAGCTCTTGGGGATCAAGTTTTGTCAGTCCCCAGCTTTTACCAATTTAAATTCTTGGCAGAGTATTAAAAAAAAGTATAAGGTATTTGAAACTCCAGTCCCTCAGGTACTAAATCTAGTGTTTCCTGGCACTAGATGAATGTTACTGAAGTGAAAACCTAGCACCACAAGACCGTATCTCCATGGCTGTTCGTATTTATACTTAACAGACAAATATGTCATTCTTTCGGGATCGCTTTACAGGGCCAATTTTTTTTTTTCTCATATGTTACCCACCCTTTTCTGATAAAAATGAAGGCAGACCAAGGCCAGGACACAAACTCTGAGTTAGTGAGATGCTCTTTCAGTATCAGAAACCATGTTTCCCCAAAGCTGTGTCTAATATCCTAAGCCACGGATCAGATGAAGGAATAGGACAGGCAGGACCCTATGAGATGATAAAGGGGAGCTAGATGGATGTAGTCTGGTGACATTTACTCCCTGGTCACTTCACTTGTTGTCTTTTTTTTCTTTACAGTGTAACTTTAATCCACAGGGAGAGTAGGAACTGTATGGTCCCTCAGATGTTTTTGCCAGAAATCTGGCTTGGCAAAGGATATTCAACTCCCTCTACACAGTTAGCAAAAAGATCCTTTTTTAGTATCCATGTCTACACTCCATTCATGAACTAGAGATCATCTTTTCTATCCTGAGTTCTTGCAGTTTGACCCCATCACGGAGTCCTCTAGTTACCTTTCAGAATTTTTTTCTGCTCTGGCTACTAATCAAGTTTCTTCTCTCTCCTCTCCCCTAACTCCAGCTAATGAAAGTTTAGTCTAGAAATAGCTGGAAATATCTCAAATGACTCAAACTCTTCAAGTCTGTAGACCACATTTTAACCTCCATCATATAGGAAGGGAAGATGACATGTTCTTATTGAACACCTACTATGTTTGGGGCACTTAGTCCTTACTCAGTTTTAAAACTGGGTGATGAATCTTATAAACCTCATGAAGAAAGGAATGGTATTAATATTTTAAGTACCCTGAAACCCTGAGAAGCACTGCATAAAATATTGCAATATGCCACTTCCATTGCTTTGTCTAATCTAAAGGTTCACATTTTTGCAAGTGGAAAATACATCCTTTAACTTTCAGAAAAATGACTTTTTAGTCAAAGTGTTAGGATATCTCAAAGTACCCTCTGTACTTTGTAAAATATTTATATCCTAACCTGAGGGACACAGAATGGAAAATAACTGGAGTGAGGATTTTCAGCAAGAAGTTGCCACGGGAACTTTCCACATCTCCCGTGGGTACCACTTAAGCTTTAGCCCACACGGCAGGCTTATCTTGGCCTGGGCTGGTGAGATGCTACTCAACTGTCTAAAGCAACTGAGAATCACAGCATCAACCAGCAGTGGCAATGAGGTCGACTTTTTCTTTTCGTCGTCCCGCTCCCAAAGTAAGGCAGCTGCCTGCCATCAGTTCAGTTCAGTTGCTCAGTCGTGTCCGACTCTTTGCGACCCCATGAATCACAGCACGCCAGGCCTCCCTGTCCATCACCAACTCCCACAGTTCACTCAGACTCACGTCCATCGAGTCAGTGATGCCATCCAGCCATCTCATCCTCTGTCGTCCGCTTCTCGTCCTGCCCCCAATCCCTCCCAGCATCAGAGTCTTTTCCAATGAGTCAACTCTTCACCATAACCTCTTTCTTTTTGTTCTCTCTTGGGAGTTGCTCATCGATTCCAATTCAATCACGATTTCTATGCTAATCTCTACTCCGCATGCTGACTTCTCCTTAGGGCATCCGTCCTGTGTGTTGAGTTGCCTGTAGGACATTTAAACACGGTGGCCATACCTCAAACTCAGAGCCCCCCCAAAGGAACCCTTTCTCTCCCAGTGCACCCTGCTTTAGCCAGTGTCCCCATTTTTCAGTTACCCACCTCTGAAATACTAGACTGTTCTGACTCTCTAGTCTTTAGTCTTTCTTAGCATAAACAATAGTGGTGTGCTTTGCCTTTTTTGACTTCATAGTCTCATTGAGTCTTTATCACGATTCTATGAAGTACATATTATTATTTTTACTATATGGTTGAACACTAAACTCAGAGATGGGACATGCCTGGCCAAAGGTTACACTGCCGAGTAAATTACAAGTAGTGGCTTTCCATTCAGATCTTGTTCTTTCTCCAGAGCCCATGCAAAAATCACTACATTATATGGCGGGCAGGTAGAGTCTGACCAGAATTCCTAAGAAATATCTCTTGAAGTCATCTGTCCTGGTCTATTCCAAGTCTACCTAGCCCTTCACCATCTTTCTCCTAGACTGATTTCCTAAAACCACAATTTCCTTGGATTCAGCCTTTTCCCATCAGAAACATTATCCAGAGCTCATCTCGTTAAGATACTGTGTTTACTATTTTCAGCAAGAACCAACTTCTAGTTGTTCTCTATGAGTGCAGCCTTACCCAAGATGTTTTCTGGAACATTCCACATACATCTCCTCATTGGAGGGTCAAGAGTCTGTTCTGTACCTGGAAGGAGTCAAGACAAACTAATGGAGTTTTCAGTCTAATAAAAAGGTAGGCATTAAATAACAGTTACAGAAGTGATGAATGTTTTGAGGAAAAGCACAGAAAGTTTGCGGAAGCCCCTGAAAGGTGTGCTAATCTTATCTAGTCTGCTGGTCATGGAGGCCTCTTTTAGGAAGATCCATAGGATGCCTCTTTCATAGGGATTTTTTCCTAGCATATTTTGTAGTTTTGGAGGTAAGCTTGTCTTCAGGGTCACTTTCTTTATGGAAATCCAGCGTGGTCTCCACTGAGGGTGTGACTCAATGGAGAGTTTTGTTGGTTCATAACTGTATTACATCATGGTCTAGCATCACCTTTTCATGTTACAAATCTCATCTCCAAATATCCTTAGACCACACATGTAGCGTAAATTCAAACCTCAAATCCAAATAAGGCATTAGGTTCTTGGTTGAGAATTCTTGACTAAGGCAAACTTCTCTGTACTCAGATCTCAGATTAAGACAGACCAATTCCCTTGTCTCCCCGTGCTGATGGCTCCCTTGCCAATGCCTGCCTTTGACCCAATACAGAAGCTGCAACATGTAGGTCTCAGCATTCACGATTACTTGCCTTTCCAGTTCAACTTCCCAAGACAATTAATATTGTCTCTTGGGTTTCCCGTGGCTCAGTGATAAAGAATCTGCCTGCCAATGCAGGAGACGCCAGAGATGTGGGTTCAGTCCCTGGGTCAGGAAGATACCCTGGAGAAGGAAATGGCAATCCATTCCAGTATTTTTGCCTGGAGAATCCTGTGGACAGAGGAGCCTGATGGGCTACAGTCCATGGGGTCACAAAGAGTTGGAGACGTCTGAGCGACTGAGCACATGCACAATAGGGTGTCTATAGGTGAACATAGGGGTGAAGAAAACTAAATACATTTCCTCATCCCAGTTTTCTCAAAGCTTGACCATCTTTTAAGTGTAGCTGGTGGTCAGCTTTAAGATGCCTGAGCTCGCCTTGTCCACCTGTGTTCCAGGGCCTGTAAAGCACCTGGAACAGAGTAGAGACTCTCAATAAACATTTGTTCAAAAAGCTCATCATTGAACAATGAAATGCTTTTGCATGAAATTGATGTAGAGATCATGCCGCTTATCATATTTATGCTTTTGCGTCTCCTAAAAGATAAATTCCATTAAGACCTTGTTTCCTTTAGGTTTTTACTCCAGGCTGAGTTTCAAGGGATTCAAAATGGAAGTCATATAGGCCTGGTTTTGAATCTTCCTCCATTTATTAGCTGTGTGAACTTGGGAGACTTACTTAACCTCTCTATTCTGGTTTTCTTATCCATAAGATGAGAATTACAATCTTAGCCTTTCAGGGTGACTAGGAGGAGTAGATACAATAATGCATGTAAAACCCTTGGCGTAGAGCCTGGCATCGAGTAATACAGTAAATGGTCATGTCACTTTTGCCACTGCAGTTGTGATGGGTGGCTTGTCCTCAGCCTCAAAAGGCTTGCAGTCTAGAGGGGAGACACAGAGCACCCCAGCATGCTCATCAACGGATGGCTCACGGTCAAGTGTAGCCAACACACCAACCTGAATTTTTTTCAGACCCTTCTAAGGTCATGTTCACTGTCTACCATGAAAGGAACTGACCTTACTCCACTTGCCACGCACCCTTTAGACCCCAGTGGGAATTCTCACTCCCTAATTGCATAGCTGGGTGGTCCTAGTAAAGCCAATGTACCTATTCTCCTTTCTGGTCTCTGTTTCCATGCTTATGAAATTGGTGCTTATGAAATGGTGCTAGCAATGCATATCGCATTGGGAGATGGTGAAGATTAAATTAAAGAAGCTAGCATTTGTGAACAGGCCTGTGTCGAGTAGATGCACAATAGCTGTTAGCTGCCTCCCCTTCTTAGCCCACTGCCCCAAACTGCCCCCCTGCCTGTGGGAAACAGCCCTCCTGCAGTGACCCCCATCCTCCTCCTGGGGCTGGGGTTTCACTCTCACCCTGTATAAAAATGTCAGGCACTATCCAAATGTCCATGTGAGTTTCTGCATCCTGTAAGAGGTAAAAGGATTCTTCTTATGAGAGTTTGCTCAGCTTTCTGAACCATCAACAGAGGGGCCAAATGCAGACCCTTCCTTCCCCAAGTCCTGACTTCCTGTCTTCCCTCCAGTTAAACCTGCATGGTGGCCCTGGCTCTGAGGAGCCTGCAGTCAGAAGGGTGCAGTGTGGCCTGTTCTCTCTGCCCCCCAGCAGGCCCCTTTCTGGTTCTCAGAGCCAACCGTGTGCCTCTTTAAAGATCCAGGAAGCCCCACTGGAAACAGCTCCACTGGTGTCCGATCTCCAAGCTTTCTGATCAGACTCCCTCATCTCTGTGCCCAGCGAGTACCTACAGAGAAGGGAGGGGAGAGAAGTGCTGCCTCCCTCCCCAGCCTCCTGTTTCTGGTTTCTGTGGTGGTTCCTCAGCATTTCTGCCTATGTGTCCTGTGACCCTCAAGGTCCAGAAGGAGCAGTTGGGAAGAGCTGGAGGAGGGTACAGACCCCGATTGTAATGTGACAACATTCAGTTCTTTTAGTAGGGTGTATGGCAATGTCTCTGGAAGAGGGGAGTGATGTTGTGGAAGGAGTGGGGTGACAGCTTGAGGGCAGAAGCAAGAAGCTGAAGAATGTGTCTAAAGCCTGCATGGTTCAGGGGGAGGTGGGGGGGGGGAGAGCCAGAGGTGACACTGAAAAGGGACAACAGAGACCAGAAATGTGGATGGGAATTTAATTATCTGCTGTAGAGTCTCTGTGGACCCTCATCAAATTTTCAGTAAGATCTGTGCTGCTCACTGAAGCACTGTGCCAATGGGTTCTTTCTTGGGAACTCCCATAGGAGCTGGATTCTGCACAGCGTTGTGCAGGACAACAGTGCAGCTTAAGGAGAGGTGGGAGGTAGAGGACCTCTGGCTTCCAAGGTGACCACAGCTACAATAATGAGGACAGGAGACATGGCCATGGTGGTTTCCTCAAAGGTTGCTCACTTTGAAATTCAGTGCACTTTGAGAACTACCTACCTTTCTGCCTGTCGTGAAAAACTTTACAGCGTCTCTTCTCATGGAGCAGATAATCGAATGGAGAAAACAAATAAGCAGACACCCAACTTGGATCCACACACAATGACCTCAGATCAGTAATGGTGGGGCCATTAACTTCTGACCAGGAAAGTTAGGGAAGGTATCGGGAGCCTTAAGAGATGCTGCTGCTGCTGCTGCTAAGTCACTTCAGTCGTGTCCGACTGTGTGCGACCCCAGAGACGGCAGCCCACCAGGCTCCCCCATCCCTGGGATTCTCCAGGCAAGAACACTGGAGTGGGTTGCCATTTCCTTCTCCAATGCATGAAAGTGAAAAGTGCAAGTGAAGTCGCTCAGTTGTGTCCGACCCTCAGCGACCCCATGGACTGCAGCCTACCAGGCTCCTTCGTCCATGGGATTTTCCAGACCCAGTACTAGAGTTGGGTGCCATTGCCTTCTCCCCTTAAGAGATGACATAGGTGGAAATAGGTAAGGTTGTACCCATGGGGATATAAAGGAGCATGTTGGTGTTTACGGGAGCAGGATTGAGTATTGTCACGAGACTCATATCAAGAATGGGGGCCCCCACCAGGGAGAGTATTGAAAACACTCCATGGAGCTAGGATTTTATTACTCAGGCAGATGTTGAAGGTATTTAAGGACACAGGTGACATGATCCAACCATATTTGACAGCCAGTGTAGGATAGATTGGAGGAGTAGTACATGAGGGGCTCAGAGACCAGCTAAGAAGTAACTATAGTCATCCAGGTGAGAGGATCAAGGCCTGAATGAGTGACACTAGAAGGGCCCCCTTCTCAGCCAGACAGGCTGGGTTTAATTGTCTCCTGAGATATGCCCATGGAGGGATGCTCAACACTGAATAGTCAATCCTGAGAGTCCAGCTTGTGTATCTGAAGACCAAATCTGGCTTTGGTTGTTCCCCTCACCCCTGCTTTCTCCGTTCCCAACACATCCATCAGGAGAAGGCAATGGCACCCCACTGCAGTGTTCTTGCTTGGAGAATCTCAGAGAATCCCTGGTGGGCTGCCATCTATGGGGTCGCACAGAGTCGACAGGACTGAAGCGACTTAGCAGCAGCAGCAACACATCCATTAAGGACATGAATCAAAAAGCTCCAGTCAGGCAGGTGGTCAGCAGGTCGGAGATGATACTGGGAGAGGGTGTGGTCAGCCTGCCAGTGTGGAGCTGGGTGCTGGGGGAGGACTGATGTGAATCCACGTGTGAGATTCAGCTGAGTATTGATCCAGCCCATTTGCACGTGCACCTCATCTTCAGCTCCTGCTTAAGCCCTCGCTTCCCCCGTAATTGACTCTCGCATATTGATTAAGATGTTGATGTGTCCCAGGATTTCTCAGTGGCAATGCCGGCTTGCCTCCCGGCAGGCAGGCTGGAAAAGCTCTCACTGTACGCCTGTCACTGAACGCTCCTTAATGGATAAAGCTGTCATCTGAGAGCTGGAATGTCTTGCAGGCACAAAGACGAAATTAACTGTTCAATAATGTATGGGACATGGAAAAAACTTTACCCAACAACTTGAATTGATTGCTCTAAGTGTTTTGACTGCACTTGCCTGCTTTGCATAAAGTCAGCGACTTTGGCCGATTTTCACATACAGCCATTTGTTGGCCGCTTTCAGAGTGAGAATTGAGACACTTCCGCTGCTGCCAGGAATGGGCTGTCTGGAGGGGTGGGGGTGATGGGTTCGGGGAGCAGGTGGGCATGGCCGACACTCACCCCTTGGGATTCTTGAGTGATCCCAGGTCTTTAAAGCAATGGGTTCCTGGCAGTTCTGTGGAATCTTGCTGGAACTGATCATCCCGGGTGAGGTGGGTGAATCACTGGGTATGGAATTCCTGTGACCTCACTTGGCCTGTGGCTTTCGTCCTCAATTCCAGCATAAAGTCAAAGGCTCCTGCAGAGAGAGGATGTGTGTCGGACCCATGGGTGGGGAGAGGACAACTGGGTCACATATTTAACACCAGTTTGATAAACAAGTTTTGTATCACTTAAATTGGCCCTTGCTCATAATCTGGAATTCATACTCCTGAACTATCTTGAAGGTACTGGAACCCACTGTGTGCTTCTCTCCTAGTCTGTTACCCATTTCTAACTTGGAAAAGGGGGAAAACGGGGAGGGAGCAAACCTATACTCTACATTTTTTCTGCCAAGCTCAGCCTTTTAAAAACATAACAAGATCCTTTGAACATAGCTCTGTTTTATCACAGGATCTTTATTGAAGTTTTAATCAACACAAGCAGCTGACAAAATAGGAGAGTGCAGATTCGGCTGTACATTATGTGTCCTCCTTGTGAGTCTGAAAAAAAAAAAACCATAACATTAAAAGAAGAGAAAATAAACAGCCTCGTTTAAAAAACAAATGGAACGCACCAAACCAAGGAAATCCTCTTGCACCCAGAGGAAGGCCTGCCGTGTGGCGTGCCGACCGCAGCCCTGGAGTTTGCAGCCTCGTGGAGGTCATTACCATAAGACAAATAACCATCTCCTTTTTCTCACCCACTATGAGTGAACTTAAAACCTCAGGCCCACGTCCAAAGATTCCTTCTTCTCAGGCCCCACCAGCCATGGATCAGGATGACACATCTATAGGAGGAAAGGAGGGCATGGGCCTGTGTCCCAGCCCAGGTCCTCTTCTCAGTCCAGCTGCTGTGCCTTGGCCCGTGGCCTCCTCGCATCACCACTGCCTTCAACTCCCTTGTTTCCTTTCTCTCCTTATTCACGGATGGGACAAACATCCCTGTCTGGGTTTCTCCACTTAGAGTGACAGGGAGAAACCACTAGATCAGGAGGGGTGGATGCTTTTTTTTTTCTGTTCCCAACTAGATATTTCTTTTTTTAACTTATTCATTTTAATTGAAGAATAATTACTTTGCAATGTTGATTTGATTTCTCATTCCAGGGAGATCAGCTTGTCTTTTTGGAGGCCTGGGGTCTTCTGCTGTTGTTTAGAAGTTGCTCTGTAGGGGTTGTTCCATAACCCCTACAGATAAGTTTTTGAAGTATTTGTGGGAAGGCAGGCAATCTGGCCATCTAACTCCTCCACCATCTTCTCCCAACAGCCTATATCTTAAAAGAGCTGGGCTGCTGTCTTGAATTCCAGGAGGGGCATCCCCTGAGTATATATAGCAATATAGCAATTTCACTTCAAAAGTGGTACATGGGAGCTACTGAAGAGAGAGACCCTGGTGGCCACAGCCCAACTGGTAGGACTCCTCCCTTTGTGGCCAATGCTGCCTCTCTTTTCACTGAGATAGGAAGGAAATGCCAGAGCAAGGGGAATGGGACCCATTGTCTCAGGTAGGGCAGAGTAGTGTTGTGATGGAGAGCTGGACTCTCCTTTTGTCAGGACCTGGATTTGAATCTCAGTCCTGCCACTTAAAATGTGTGGGCCCAGCATCCATTGTGACTCACTGAATTGGGAGGCATTGGCAGAAAGAATGAATGAGGATGAGGCAGATGGTGAGGTGCAGATGGGACAGTAAGTAAGGCAGGGATGCAGAGTAGCAGGCAGATTAGCCAGATTATTGTCCTTTAGGAAGGTTTCTTAGAACAGTGCTTTAACTGGGTTATGAAGTAACAGATATTCACCAATTGGCAGGGAAGACTCTAGATGGGTCCAAGCAAGATGTGGTGAAAGAGGATTGGCCTTCAGGCCCTCGGGGAGTCTGGAGACTCAGATGGGGTCACTGACAATGTTGGAAAACCTTGGATGCCAGGTGGGGCCTGGGAGTGAGCGCTGGATTCTTGAATAGAAGACTGGCAGGATCTGTCCTTAGGAAGTGATCCATGGCCACAGTGAAATGATGCTGAATGAACCGCAGGGAGTCAGAACACGTGCTTTGTCCAGGGTGGCCCGCCATGGTGTGGCGAAACAAAGGCCAGAACTAAGGCATGGGGATCAATATAAAGAAATAATAAGTATTGGCAGATGTCAGGGGAGGCTGCGCAGCCATCCTGACCCACCCCCTAAGATTGGAGTGGCATTTAAAGCAGAGTTTCTACACTGGAATAAAGACTTTCCAGGTAGCTTTCCTAGAAGCTCTATTTCTGTGCAACCAGATCCAGAGAACTGGATCACCAAGCCAAGACTTCTTCCCATCATCCCTCCCTCCTTGCTTCTTCAGACACCTGTCCCATGCACATTCAGGCAGGCAGCGGCATACACAAATGCAAGACACCAGGTCCCTCTTCGCACATGTTTGCAGACCACAGCAGACAGACAAACTGATACACAGACATGGCCATGGTACTGAGGAGGCCAAAGGGACAATGCCACTAACTCAAATGAGGGGCACAGTTCACATACCTCTGGATCAGTAAAGTGCACACAGGAACTTGGTCTCTGCAAAACAGAAGTAAAAGAGAGGCTCCAAACCTGATTCCTTGTAATGCGATGAGAGAAAGTTTGGGTGAAAGTGGAGTTAATACAGAGAAGGGCATGACTGAGTCTGATCAGGTTTGGTAGCAAGTTACCCAACTTGGTAGAGAAGCCAGACTGGCCCAGCCAGGGCACCCCATATACTGTGGGCTTTCAAGAATCAACACCGCTGGGGTTGGGGGACTCTTGTAGAGATTTCACAATTTATTCTGGTCACCTTTCACTTCTAGACTTTCTGGAGTACAGCGAGTACTTGCCCCTTAGCCATGGGGAAGAGCAGTAAATTAGGTCAGAATTGCAATTTATCTCCACAGGTAACTAGGGGGGATTGTCCCAGAGCCTGGGTGACCAATAGCTGACTCCCCAAATCTGTCTCAAGGCAATCACAGTAAGTGATTTGCAGTGGTGGGAATGGAAATGATTTATTCTGAGAACCCTGTTGATGTTGCTATTAAATCATTTGTATTTTGTTATGGGACGTGAGTGGGCTAGCTGTTCCCCAAAGGATATTCCTGTGCTAGGGGGCCCCCATGCTATTTCCACAACTGGTTATTTCAGGTGACAATTAACAGGAAATGATCATAACTGCCCCCAGGGTGGTCACTTTTTCGAGGGATGCTGCGTATTAAGTTTCAATTACTTACAGTCTCTAATCTAGGTCTCCAAAAGGACATGAGCTGCTTCTGTAGTTGTCAGAGAAAATCAGTTTCTTTTTTTCCTCCTTTCCATTCCCTATTTTGTCAATTTTCAGGAAGCTACAATAAAAGTTAAACTAAAGTTTCTCTGGGGTCTCATCTGTAAGAGACACATCTATTTCCCTCACCACCCAAACTCTAAAAGGCAAAGTAGGAAACCTAAGAAGAAGAAGCAAATAAACCGAACAAAATGACGTTTATTTGCCCGTTTCCCTTCATGAGGTGAATGCTGTGTTATTGAGAATGCTCCGGGCAGAGTCCCCGGGTGGAAACGTGACAATTGAGCATTCCCTGCCCCGGTGGATGACAGGCTCATTCATTCTCCTCTGAGGAACCACGTTTCTGGTCCCCTGAAGAGGATGTGCTAGTATTCAGATCAGACAGCAAGCCAGGGTCCAGCCTGGACATGCCGAGTATGTGGGGTTTCTGTTGCCTGCTGCCTCCGAAGTTGGCATGGTGCTTCGCTGCCTCTGCTACGGCGGCGAGCAGTGTCTGTTTGAAGTCTGGTCTTTGGGAAGGAGACCCAAGAGAACATGAGCTGGGCTTGTCTGGATATCAAAGTCCAAATTAAAAATTTATTCCAGTGTTTGAAAAATTCCCGACCCAAACCTTCGTATGGATTAAAAAAAAGTACAGACTCCCATGTTTCTGCAGTGTCTCCAATTGAGAACTAGAGGATTTATTCTGAAAAAGGAAAATAAAAGCAAGGTCAAATAGCTCCATAAATGGACTCTGGTCAGATAGCTTCTTAGCTAAATCTGGAAGGAAAGTAATCTGTTTAACCATGTGGGGCAGTTGGGAAGCATTGTTTTAGTTATCATTTTTGAATTATTTTTTAAAAATTTTCTCTTTTCCTATTACATGTCAGATCACCTAGCTCCTCACTGCTGGAGCTGGAGAGTAGAGAATGATAAAGAGTTTCTCCTGTTCAAATCCCCCTCCCCACTCTACCCCATTAGACAAAAAAAAGTAGAGAGAAAGGCTTTTATGTAAAGTTGTGGATTTGAGGAGGAAATGATGGCCAAGGAAATAATCAAATAATAATTATGAAACCATAGATAACAAGAACATAAAAGATGGTTAGCAAAAACAGGAAATAAATAAAGGAGTAAACGTTTAGACAATCCATTTACGATAAGGTCAGTAACAAAATTTACAAAAGAAGTAGAACTAACCTGAAATGAGGACTTAGTGAAATATTGAAACAGAAGTTGAGAATAAGAAATCAGCTTCAAGTGCAAAACACCTAGATGAAGGATCAGGCTCAACGTATCAAGTTCTGATTGAAAGCAAAGGGCAGAATGGAGGAAAGTGCTAGAACCGTGTCAGAGAGAGGTGGTGGAAACCATGAATGGAGGTAATGCTAGAGCTACAAAGACATAAAGCAACCTGCAAAAGGTGCGTGCTGGGGTGTAGATGCATTTACGCTGGTCCGGGGTTTCTGCTGTTGTTGTTCTGATAAACTTTGGTGACTTACATGCCTATCATTAGTGTACAGTTTGAAGAATTTCAGAGAGAGCACACCTGTTCAGATGCGGCCATGGAGCATCACTGTTACCCCCAATGCTACTGTGTTGACTCCTGCTTTCCAAAGGTCATGTCTCATCAGACATCCGTCATAGATTCACCCTGCTCATTTGGGAAAGTCACGTAGAGTCTTAAGAATATTTATTTCGTTTTTTTTTCTCCCTCTTTCATTCAATTTTGGTAAGACCAATCTTTTGTTTTAGGGATAGTGAATTTCATGCCTTGTTCAAATTTACCTTCACCAAAATGAAGATATCCTCATGTGTTACATTCTAGAAGCTTTATTGTTTAACTTTTTACATTACAGTCTGTGATCCATCCATATTTTATCTTTATTTTCAAATCCATTAATATAGAATTATTTTTAATATCCACTTAATTTTTTTTAATGTCTGTACAGTGTGTCTTGGTAATTTATGCCAACTCTCTTTTTATCTAATTCAGTCTTCCCAGAGATTTATTTTTCTTTCTCTAAAGGATATAGACAAATACATAGAAATCCATTATGTGATAAAGAATTAAGGGAATGCCAACTGAAAGATGTATAGTGAGTTGGTAGTTTAAAGCAGGAGAATTGATTGAAAAGCTCAAAAGAGACTTGTAAAGTGAGAAGTGTTTGAGATAATCCTTGAAGAAAAGGTAGAGTTTGGGCAGTATAAGTAGAAGCATTTGAGCATTGCTGGCAAAAGGGAAACCTGGAAATAGTCATTTGGATAAAGTATAGCTAAGAATTGGTAAAAATACAGGAAGTCTGACAGAGAATAGGTCCGGACTATCAAGAGATTTGAATCACAGACCACTGAGAAGACAGTGAATATTTTCAATATGTTGTTAACTTGAAACCATGAGGAGTGATGTCGAGAAAAGACTCCAGGTTTTCCAGCCTGGTAATTGGGAGGATGGTGACATTTCTAAAAAAGGAAAAGCAGAAAGGAGACCGAGCACTGCAGACTTTAGAGATGTAGATTCATGGGTACCAGCATAAAGCCGAAGCCTGGAGCTAAGTCTGAATGAGTTATCAAGGGTGAAACAGCTCAAGAAGATAATCAGGCTGAGTCCAGCATCACTGACCAGCTCCCTTTAAGTAGTAAGAAGAGTGTGGAGTCAGAGAGCACAGGAGAGAGGAACGTTATGGAGGGAGCCCCGGGGGTCAAGAAAGCAGGATTTCATGCTGAGGAGGGTTCATTGAATCAGCCTCTACTGATTCGATGAACTACTGAGGAGCTAAGTGATGACTGGGCATGCTACTAGGCTTGGTGTCCAGTGGGAAATCACTTTTGACCTTGGCAGTATTTAAGGAGATTGTGAATGTTTGGTGTCAGCGGAAAGAGAAGAAGATCCTCATTTGAATGGGTTTGCTCTTCCTAGCTGTGCAACTCCCATTTTTTTTATCCATTCAGCAATTCTTCACTGGCTCCTTCCTTTTGTCAGGCACCATGCCAGGTATTCACTGCATGGTGGTAAACAAGAGAAACAGGATTCCTCTCCTACTGAGCTTACATCTAGAAGAGGGGCTAAACATCTCACAAATATAAAGAAATGATTTAAAAAAAAAAAACATGATTAGTGGTCAGGGCAAAAGAAGAGAGGGTTATGGGAGAGAATAACAGGAGCTTGATTTAGGAAGCAGGGAGGAGTCAGGGAATGCTTCAGCATGGATGGCATACAGGGGCATAAATGGATTGTGACAGTATGGAAGTGACCTTGAGAGCCTCATTCAGGGGCCATGTGGTCTATGAAGTTCTGAAACTTACAGAATATCTCAAGTCCCCATCATATATCTGTCTTCAAGAGACAGAGATCAATGGGAAAATTGTATAGTTTGAGGAAAAGTTTTCTTTGAAAACACATAGGGTATATGAATCTACCAATGTTAAGTTATAATGCTGGGAGACTACGAAAGCTCATATGATTAATTGTAATTATCATTTATAATGTATGCTCATAATCACATTGCTGCAAGAACATCTACATTATCGTTCACTTTTGAAATGCTTGTGTTTCCCAACAGACTTGGGAAGGGGCTTTTATTAGGTCCATCAATCCAAACCTTTTAAGGTAAGGCTGTTGCTACCTTAGAAGGCAGAAATGCATTTCCTAGCCTCGAAAGAAAGCACTAAATAGTCATTAGCTTCTTCAGTCTGTTTACCAGACTGCCTGTCATTGGGGTTAGACTGGCCTCAAATTAACACTTTGCTCTATTTGTCCACTGGCATCGTCGCCTCATTGAATGTGTTCTCAAGTGACCGCACGCGCAGACCTTACCCCATGCCAGAGCTAAGTTCCTGGGGGAAAAAATTTAGTCTAAATTAAATTTAGTTTATTCAGTTCCATTTGAAATGAAATCTGTGTTTAAAAGAAAGTCCCACTCAAACCTTTTTCAAGCCCGTATCCATCATTTGCACTAATTGGTCTCAGAAATCTTGATTTGGAGGGGGTTCACACCCTTCTTTTATCACCATGGTAACTTCATTCTCAGGATGGTTTCTTCTCACCTCCTGTGCTCCCTTCACAGGAGCAAGGATGCTCCAAGGGGGGCCCTGCTCTCCCCAACCCTTGCATCTCTCTCTCTCTGCCATCTCCAGCCATCCTCTTCCTTTTTCTGCCTTATATCACTTGTTCGCTGGGCTCTTGGGTCTTGTCTCCCTGGGGAATCTCTCAGTGGAAGCCCTTGTGCCCGAGCGTGGTGGCTGGCCCATTCACCTTGATCTGTCAGTGTCAAGACCCTTTGGAGCCCACAGGGACAACTCTCCAGTGACCAGGGGCAGAGCAGATGTATCAACTCAGCTTGGGGAAGCTCAAGTATCCAGTGATCTTGGCTGTGTGGAGTTTGAAACTAAGCCCAACATATTACTCACGGCAAAACGAGGGACCGGCCAAGTTAAATAGAGCTCTCCCCAAAACATTCACGGACTGAGTGGAGAAGGAAGCTGTGATGTGAAGAGAGGCTATTTTGTGCCTGCTTTTATTTTTTAAAGCAACACACTCTCCATAAGTGAGATGAGAAAAGTAGGAACCTCAAAGAGCAATATCTATTACTTTAAAAAGTTTGGACCTATGACCATATGCTATGTCCCTCTAACTTCAGAAGCTTGGTCACAACTGTAGTGGTGCCTTCTTTTGTCCAGAAACTGTGCTAAGATGAGTTACAAACATATCCTCATCTAGTCTTCATGGGTACCATTGCTATCCCCCTTTGCAGTTGGGCAAGCTAAGACCCTGGGGCAGTACGTGCTATTACATGGCTGTTGAGTGATGGAGCTGGAATTTAAACCCCAGGAATCTGCCTCCATGGTCTTCCCAGGTGGTTCAGTGGTTAAGAATCCTCATGCCAATGCAAGAGACACAGATTCGATCCCTGGGTCAGAAGATTCCCTGGAGGGAATGGAACCCACTCCAGTTTTGTCACTTGGAGAATTCCATGGACAGAGGGGCCTGGCGTGCTACAGTCCATAGGTTTACAAAAGAGTACACCTTAGCGACTAAAACAACAAAACAAACAAATCTGCCTCCATACTGGTACCTGTCTGCAGGTACCAGTGCAAACAAACGCAGGTAACCAGGAGATTTCACTAAGAGGACACGTCAAGAGAAAACCAGGATGCCACCTCTTGGGTCTGTGAATAGAAGCCCATCTGTGTTTGAGAGAAATTGGAAGTTCATAAAAGTTGGGCATGCCCCATTGAACCAAGCAGGGCTTGAGTCTGCAGATTATTTTCCAAACCAGAGGGAGTTCATTAAGCTGGAGGAAAAAAAGAGGATCATTTAATAGACACAGAAAATATTTTTCGAATTTTTCCCCTAGCAGAACGGTTCAGTCTTCCCAAGTCATGGTTCGTGCTTCTGCTGGCCTTCCTACCTGGAATTGTTTCGAGAGGCCTGAAGCAGAGGCCTGGGTCCCCAGCTGGTCAGGCCTGCCCCTTCGCCAGTCGGGGCACCCACACGGCCCTCTGTAGCAGCTCATCCACACAGACACTGTTTATTCGAGCACTGAGAATCTCATTTCTCAAAAAGCCCAGGGAATTAGATTGTTTGTTTTCCACACTGAAAGTTTTCATTTGAAAAATAACCCTCTTTGTTTAACTAATGAAGAGGTGGAGGTGGGGGGCGGGGGGAGCTGCTTGCTTCTCAAGCTGGGTAAGAATTCCATGGGCAGTAATTCTGTTTCTCAGTGGAAAATGTTTCGGTTTCTTAATGTCGTTTGGCAGACTGGCCGCTGCCCGGCCCTCGCTCCACAGACCACACATACACACTTGTGCACACTCTTCCCACCCTTCCCTGTTGGGGGCTGGGGATGGCTGCCTCCTCTTTCCAACACCTGCAGAACAAAAACGAGGTGGGTCCACGGCTGCCGGCCGGCCAGAGTTATCGCTGTCTGTTTGGGAACAGAACGCGTTCCGGGGCCATGCTTTCGACCCCAGAGGCTGGGTGGGCCACAGAGGAAGGAAATTGGACTCCGAACGTCTCTTGTTTCTGTGCATCTCCATGTCAAGCAATTCTCTCACACCATGGAGGGGGTGGTCTAACATTCCCTCCTCATTAGGTTAGTATGAGATGGTGATAAACACAGTGCTGTCATCATTGGCTTTCCAGCATGGTTGGCGTGGTGCTGAGTGGTCTGCATAACCTATCAAAACATGGCCCCAGAGGCAACTTAGTAGAGGGAGAGAAAGCATGGATACTCAGATCAGACAGATCTGCTCTGTCACTTAGCACCTCAGTCCACAGGCAAGCGACAACCGGGCCACTCGGAGCCTGTGTCCACGACTTTATTTCACAGGGATGTGCAGTGCGGGGGATGGGGTTCATCACATTGTAAATGTCCAAGCACTGTCAATCTGGTTCCCGCTTTGTTCTCTGAACACTGCCTGTCTCGGGTCCAGCTGAGGAGATAAACCCCATTCCTGTGGAATAAGCTACTAGCCATTGAGTGCTGTCCATGCAGAGGTGAGCACAGAGCAGGGCACCCTTGCTGAGGTCCAAGGCAGAGTTGAGGGGCACAGTGGAGCAGGTACTGGAAGCACTACATACTTGAGGATCTGTCACCAGTGCTAACAGTTATGTCTGTTATCCAGGGAATTTGAAGACTTCCCTCTGTCTACATTCTTCATGTGGGAGAGATCCATCTCTTCTGAGAGGCATGGCTGAAACACTGTTCTGCTTCAGGCAAGCAAAAGAGATGGGCAAGATGGCTGCTGTATAAAAGTGGGCATTTAAAAGATCCACACATGAAAGGTGTTAAGGAAAGAGTCAGCAGTTAGCATGGAGTAAATGAATAGCTTCCAAAGGGGATATAATATGGAACATGTGGGCTTCCCTGGTGGCTAAGCTGGTAAAGAACCTGCCTGCAATGAAGGAGATCCAAGTTTGATCCCTGGGTGGGGAAAATCCCCTGGAGAAGGAAATGGCAACCCACTCCAGTACTCTTGCCTGGGAAATCCCACGGACAGAGGAGCCTGGCAGGCTACAGTCCATGGGGTCACAAAGAGTTGGACACGACTGAGTGACTAAACCACCACCACCACAGGTGTACTAGTGAGACCACTTTGGGTTTTAAGTGATAGAAACCCTCTTCTAATATGACCTTAAGTAAATAAATATCTAAGACAGTCATATCACTAAGACATTCTGGGTTGATCTTCAGCTAGGGCTGAATACCCAGTCATAGTATGTTACTGGAACTGGCTCATTTGCTCGCTTCTCTCTCTCTCTGTCCCTCCTTCTCTCTCACTCACCATCTCTTCATTTTGTCTGCTAACCTTATTCTCTCTTCGTGATTAACTTCCTACTCTCACCTTAGCAGCTCCTCAGAGAGAGAAATTCTCTCTCTCAAGATCTGGAGATCAAAGCCAGGGAAGATTCTAATTGACCCAGCTCTGAACTTCTGCCTGGCTGGAGCATAAGGGACTTGATTTTGCCGAAGTCAACCAGAGTGTTGGTGGAGCACCGGTTCTGTGCACTGTTCTAGCCGCTGGGGACCTGGTGGTGAGCAGCAGCGCTGCCTGCCACTGAAGAACTTGGTCTTGTGAGAGGCCAGGATTTTAGTTGAATCCTGCTGCTTCCTGCTCTGCAGTGTCAGGAACCAAACAGTAGGAGCAAGTCTTCGCTCTTCACAAAGAAGCCAGTTCCTTGGCAAATTTAATACAAAGTCACGAAGTACCATTCTACATGCTGAAGGTTCCCACACAAAAGACAAGTGTACATGTGGTCTCTCCGCATGCTGGCCAGCAGGACAGCCTCAGCGTGAAGGGTGCCTCCTGGAGCTGAGCTTAGGCAGCACCTCTGGCCAGAGTGGCTTAGGTTCTGAGGAGACACCATGGCTTTGGGGTTTCTTGCAGGAAACTCTCACAAGGAATGCAGATGGTTTCTGTCATGGGTAGGGGCAAAGCAGGATGACCCTACAGCTCATGACATCTCAGGTTGCAGAAGGGCTTAGAGTTGTGCAGCTTCTGCTGAATTGTCAGCATCTCCTGAGGACCCCATGAAGAACTTAAAAAACCTAGTGTTCTTTTTAAGGTGTGGAGGGATACATATGTGTGCATGTGTCAGTCTTTTCAGTTGTGTCTGACTCTTTGTGACCGCGTAGACTATCTAGCCCGCCAGGCTTCTCTGCCCACGGGATTCTTGAGGCAAGAATACTGGAGTGGGTTCCATTCCCTCCAGGTGATCTCCCTGACCCAGGGATCGAACTAATGTCTCTTACTTCTCCTGTATTGATAGGTGGGTTCTTTACCACTAGCGCCACCTGGGAAGCCCAGGATATATATATATATATATATATACACACACACACACACACACACACACACACACACATATGTATATAATTATTTGCTTTCTGGTCAGAAGATGGGATGCTCTCTAATTAGCAGCAGAAATGGACTCAACCCTGTGCCTGTTGGAGTGCTCTGTAATGGGCATTGTGGTTTTAGAGGGAAAGAATAGCTTTTCAAACTGTATGTGGAGAGAGCAGTAGATTTGTGTGTCTTGGTGACTTGGATATGTGGTGGCGTGGGAGGGAGGACTCAGTACATGTAATTGATTCAGTATTTATTGAGTACCTACTATGTGCCAATCCCTGGGTGTATATAATCCAGGCTGTCTGCGTCATGATGGAGTGACGAACTCAGGAAGCTCCATGTAGACTGACCACACTACTGTGTCTAAGAGAGGTGGCCAACCGACAACGATGCCTCATGTGTCCCAGACACATGGTGGGGAGGTTAATGCTTATGGTGGATATAAATGATTTTCCCCTCACTTCTGAAAGCCTGCCTGAAACCCCAGCAAGGAGGCTTGGCTGGAAGCCAGGAGGTTTGGGAGAAAGGTGGAGGCAGACTTTCATGTCAGGCCGTGGAGTCATCTGAGGCCACCACCCGCTGAGTACACTTAGCCTCTGCAGGCCCAAGGTGCTGTGTGACAGGGCTCCCGGGGGCCTGTGGACAATCATTACTTTTATTACACTTCTCACTGTCAGGTCTTCCGAAATCCACATGGACTGCTCTTATGATTTCAGGTTGTCCCCAAAGAGAAGCTCAAGAATCAGTGATGAGCACAGCGGGAGAGGGAGCCAGCTGCCTATCTCAAAAGGGCACATCACCATAATCACGGGGACACGAGGAGCATATGCAGAAAGAATGAACGGGGTGGGGGCGGGAGTCGGGTGGGGCTGTGTGTGTCAGGAGCAGCCCAGGAGGTGTACAAACCAGGCGTCCCTCCCTGCATGCCTCGCGCCTTCACCGCCAAAGAGTGCCTTTAAAATAGGGGGTGGGCACCCGCGTCTTCTCCCCAACCCTCCCGGGCCTCCTCCCGTAGTAGCCACCTTGCCTGCTATTCCAGTCAATTCACCCTAGGTCTCCCCAGGGCTGGCTGTTGCCTTCATATTTCATGCAGAATGTGCAGCCTCCCAGGAGCCCGAGGCATGCCCTGCATTCTGATGCATCGGCCGGCTCTGACACCAGCCTGCCACAGAGCATGCCTAATGAGGAGGCCGACACCGGAGGGGGAAGAGTCAGCCCGGCTGCGAGGGCCTGCCATGGATCTGGAGTGGGGCGGCAGGAAGGCGGTGAGGGTGAACTAGGGGAGAGAGACCATATTCCATCACCAGATAATACAAATGTGGGCCCATTTAAACAACACTGGGAATGTTTCAGAGCCTCAAAGTAGGAGCAGTTCAGATCAGGGAACTAGCTGGGGGAGAGCTGTGGAGACTAAGAGGAGGAGGATGCGCTGAATCGCATGGGTTTCGGTAGGCAGGGCCGTGCCTTTTCAGTGTTTCTTCCTGTGCAGGGTTTCTTCAAGCTTCCTTAAAGACCACTTCATTAGCTCAAAGATCCTGCTGAACAGAAGTTTTTCCTTTGGTTAAAGCCTCATCTACCTTAATTTCACACACTACTCCTTCCGACTGGTTCTGTCAGGATAACTGGGCCCTGGCTTCCTCTGGGACTGAGGGCATTTATGCTTGGGGCAGACGGAGCGCCTATAATCTCCGTCCCAAAGCTACAGGCATGCAGTGCTGACTCCGCCCCCTCCCTGACGTTAGCCCCGCCTACTTCCGATGGGCCATTCCCATGCCGAGGAAGTAGTGAGTGAGGCTGGTTCCAGTTGACAGACAAAAAACCAGGAGTGAGAGGTCATACACCAGAAATAAGCTGTGCATGCGTGCCAAGTCCTTTCGGTCGTGTCTGACTCTTTGTGACCCCCTGAACTGTAGCCTGCCAGACTCCTCTGTCGCTGAGATTCTTCAGGCAAGATTACTGGAATGGGTTGCCATTTCCTCCTCCAGAAGATCTTCCCGACCCAGGGATTGACCTCGCCTCTCTTATATCTCCTGCATTGGCAGGTGTCTTCTTTACCACTCGCACTACCTGGGGAGAAGCTGCTGCTGCTGCTGCTGCTGCTGCTGCTGCTGCTGCTAAGTCTCTTCAGTCGTGTCCGACTCTGTGCGACCCCAGAGACGGCAGCCCACCAGGCTCCCCCGTCCCTGGCTTTCTCCAGGCAAGAACACTGGAGTGGGTTGCCATTTCCTTCTCCAGTGCATGAAAGTGAAAAGGGAAAGTGAAGTCGCTCAGTCGTGTCCGACTCCTAGCGACCCAATGGACTGCAGCCTACCAGGCTCCTCCGTCCATGGGATTTTCCAGGCAAGAGTCCTGGAGTGGGGTGCCATCGCCTTCTCCGGGGGAGAAACTGGTCACCCCTAAAATCTTGTCCACTTGAAATGTGTGTGAAATGAGGTAGCAAAGCATGATTCCCAATATTTTCACTTAGATATACACTGAGAAAGAGTGAAACATTCACATTTAATCGAAAAAAATCATTTTTAAGTCATAAATGTAACAAAAAATTTCCTTTAAAGCTCTGATTTCTGTCATCCCTGTACGTGTATGTAATCAGCCTTCTGTTTGGATGCTGGGGACAATAATTTCATAATAAGAATAGTAATCCCTTATTGAAGTCTTACTATGTGCCCCATACTTTTCATTAATTGTCTCATGTTATCCTTGGAACACTGGGAACCAGGTGATATTGTCCCACCCTGCAGGGAGGAAATTCTTGCTCAGAAGAGTTAAACAAAGCTCGTGAGCAGCAGGAGAGGAACCTGTTTGCCTTGGAACTCCATGCTTTTAACCCCTACAGCTAATGCCCAGATTAAGCCACCCTGGTTTGCAGCCACATCACGTAAATACATTTTTAATATAAATCATTGCCCCCTTTGCTTTCAGCATTACTGTTCCTCGTGTACTTCTTGCCTACAGTGTTCTTGAAATATCTCCCTTGTTAATACCTATACTTTTTCTCATGTGGAATCATAGTTTACTGGTTCTGATTTTATGGTTCTTTAGATATTGTCCTGAAAACAGAGTAATTTCCACTTTCAAGAAGATGTTTTATTGCCATGGAATTCCTTTAGAATTAGAACAATAGAATTTTTACAACTGGAGGAAACCTTGGAGAGGATCCATCCCCGCGTCACTGCTGAAGCAGGAATTGCTCCTATGTCATCCTGAGCAGGTGGTCATCTCTGCATAAGCATCCTCAGTGCTAGAAAGCACGCCACACGGAAAGTAGCTCAGCCTGCTTTCAGGCTGAGAGGTGGGCAAGGTCTCCCTCTGCCTCCTGTCGAGTGCCTGCCTTCCACAGCCACTGAGAGTCATGTCTACCACCCAAGGACTTTGGCCGCTGTGTGAGTTTCCCGAGGATGTCATAACAGAGCACCATGATCTGGGTGATATCTCACTCTCTGGAGCCTGGAAGTCATGATTCAGAGGGTTGTCAGTGTTGGTTCCTTCTGAGTGCTGTGAGGCAGAATTTCCTCCATCCTACTCTCCTAGCTTCTGATGGCTCATTGGCAATCATTGGTATTTCTTGGCTTATAGGCCTCTGCCTTCATTTCACCTGGCATCCTACCTGTGTGGGCTTCTGTCTACAAAATTCCTCTTGTCAGGTCACCAGTCATATTGGGTTGGGGACCCTCCTTATTCTGTGTGTGTGTATGTGTGTGTGTGTGTGTGTGTGTGTGCATGCGCTGTCACGCAGTTGTATCTGACCTTTGGCAACGCCATGGACTGTAGCCCACGAGGCTCCTCTGTCCATGGGAATTTTCCAGGCAAGAATACTGGAGTGGGTTGCTATTTCCTCCTGCAGGGGATCTTCCTGAGCCAGGGATGGAACCCAGGGATCGAACCTGCGTCTCTTCAATCTCCTGCATTGGCAAGCAGGTTCTTTGCCACTGCACCATCTGGGAAACCTTCTTATTGCTCTAGTATGACTCATTTTAACTAATTACATCCTACAACAACTCTGTTGCCAAATATGGTCATATCCTGAGGTAAAGGGGTTAGGGTTTCAACATGTGGATGGGGCAGGAGCAGGCCATAGTTTGACCTTTACCAGTCCCTCTTCTGCAAATCAGCCTTTCAGACATAAGAAGACACTTGTGTTGCCTTGAGGCTTCTCCTTCTTATTTAACAACCTCCAGCTTTTGGCCAGACTCTTCTGTTCTGGGAGTCTCTTCCAAACACACCTCTCTCTTGGTCAGTGCCTAGGAAGGTGGCACCCTGCCAGTTGGGCTCTGAGGGCCCACTCCCCCAGCCCAAGACTCTGCTTCTCTAGGTCAGCTCTGTGGGTCCACACTCTCAGCTGCCTGAATGTGCAGAGCTTGACTCTACTAATCCTCCTGGTCTCTGTCAAATGGATTGCTCTTAAGCCTGGACTCCTCCACCCAGTAAGATGCTAGTTGACTCCCTTTGAGAACATCAGTGAAACAACCCTGGCCAGAGAGAGATCCTTTGCTGAAAAAGAGAGACACTTTGCTGAAAACTTCTTGTCCAGGTCAGAGGCAGTACCACCTATTCATGGGTCATTTAGTCACTTTCCATGTCCATCACTGCAAACCCTTTTCTAGTCTTGGTATCAAATCCATCACAAAAATGAAGGAATATGGAGTGCTTTGAAGGCACCTCATTTGTTAATCCTGAAGCTGAAATGTTAGAAGATGTCCAGTGTGTTTGGCAAGCTCGGTTTTTCATAAACACGCTGTGTTAAGTTCTCGCTGCCCTGTTGTCTTGCTCACTGAGCTTTTCTCACTTAAGATTTGTTCCATTTTCTTGCAAAATAGTGAAATTCCCAGTTCTCTGTTTTCCCTGGATTATTTCCAGGGAGATAATGCTTTTCTATTTTGGAAATCAGTCCCACATGTCTTCTTTTAATACTTCTGATAAATCCCCTGATCATGATTCATGGTTTTCAGTCCTTTAATAAGTGGGCTTCTTAAGCAATTGTTTTGATCAGTTTTCTAATCTGGGCTTGGGGAGGGCAGTTCCTTCATATCTACTGGTCTGAATTCTTTCCAAGGGCACCATTTTTTGGGTAGTCTTCCTTTGTAGATACCAAAGAACTAAGGCAGGGCCGAACAAAACCTGGGAGTGGAAGTAGGATGAAACAAGTGGCAGGCTTAAGAGAAAAAAAAAAAATAGCCAGCTCTGCTTTCCCAAATTCTTTTGGGGAGAATATGAGATAGGGTAACCAGATGGGGTTCTAAGTGGAAAACACTGGGAACAAGATGGAGGAAGGTAGAGAAGACAGGAGATGAGGGAACCCGGATTGCCTTGGTGTGTGAAAATGAGGTAACCCCACCAACGGAAGTGACATTCCGCGGGGAGTTCAAGTCCTAATCCTTCCGGGACAAGTTCTGAGGTCTCTGGAGAGCTGTGGTGTCACTGGTATATTTGACATGCAGAGCAGGGCATTCTCACCCCCTCCTCTATGCTACAATATTAATTTTTAGGAATTAGCATGTAGTATTCCTTAGTAATTATTTCTAGTTCTCACTTAGTTTTAAAACTAGAAATTTAAAGAAGAAAATCTCAATTTTGAAGATACTATTTAAAGTCAGCAAAATAATTTGTGTATGCACCAAAATGTGGGCTACCCAGGTGGCACTAGAATGGTAAAGAACCCGCCTGCCAGTGCAGCAGATGCAAGAGACACAGGTTCAATTCCTGGGTTGGGAAGATTCTGGAGGAGGGGATGGCAACCCACTCCAGTATTCTTGCCTGGAGAATTCCATGGACAGAGGAGCCTGGTGGGCTACAGTCCATGGGATCAGATACAACTGAAGCAACTTAGCATGCACACACTAAAATGTATGTGTGTTAAGCAATGTATTACACCTCACAGTTTGCACTGTTTCACTGCCTTGACTATGCAAAACACAAACTCTCTAAGAGGTCACATAAAATAACAGAATTTTGTTGTTTCATCCTCGCAATCTTTTACTATTGCTCTTCTTTTTTGCTTTTATTGTTCAAATGCAGAGATATATTCTATCACAGGAGTTGAACACATAAATAGCACCCAGTGTGAATTCAAAGTCTCCCCAACTAAGAATTTACTCTCAAAAGCAACATGAATGTGTATCTGCCTGTGCTGGAGACTACATGGATGACAATTTCTGATTCAGATCAGATCAGTTGCTCAGTCATGTCCGACTCTTTGCAACCCCATGAATCACAGCTCACCAGGCCTCCCTGTCCATCGCCAACTCCCAGAGTTCACTCAGACTCACGTCCATCGAGTCAGTGATGCCATCCAGCCATCTCATCCTCTGTTGTCCCCTTCTCCTCCTGCCCCCAATCCCTCCCAGCATCAGAGTCTTTTCCAATGAGTCAACTCTTCGCATGAGGTGGCCAAAGTACTGGAGTTTCAGCTTTAGCATCATTCCTTCCAAAGAAATCCCAGGGCTGATCTCCTTCAGAATGGACTGGTTGGATCTCCTTGCAGTCCAAGGGACTCTCAAGAGTCTTCTCCAACACCACAGTTCAAAAGCATCAATTCTTCGGCGCTCAGCCTTCTTCACAGTCCAACTCTCACATCCATACATGACCACAGGAAAAACCATAGCCTTGACTAGACGAACCTTTGTTGGCAAAGTAATGTCTCTGCTTTTGAATATGCTATCTAGGTTGGTCATAATTTTCCTTCCAAGGAGTAAGCATCTTTTAATTTCATGGCTGCAGTCACCATCTGCAGTGATTTTGGAGCCCAGAGAAATAAAGTCTGACACTGTTTCCACTGTTTCCCCATCTATTTCCCATGAAGTGGTGGGACTGGATGCCATGATCTTCGTTTTCTGAATGTTGAGCTTTAAGCCAACTTTTTCACTCTCCACTTTCACTTTCATCAAGATGCTTTTTCTATTAAATGATAAGCAGTAAAAATGTGCATATATATGTGTGTATATGGCCGTGTGTATACACACATGTATATAACAAATATGCCACAGTAATGGCAACAATTGTTTAACTCAGACCAACAGAAGATTTTGGGAGTGTGGGAACAGGACTATTTCATCATTGGCACTTTTTAGCATCACTGGCACATGGTGAAAATAAAAGCTGACCAACATCACACTGGTCGCTGGGGCATTCTGTTCCCCCTAACCTCAGGGGCCACTGCTGGCCCATCGTGGGAGAGGTAAACAGGAGAGTGTACTCAGATAAGCCTAGAGGACTGTTGCGGGCAGGCAAGAATTAGGGCCTGAGATAAGGGTCTATGTTGTTTGAAGGGTAAAAGGACACACGGTTATTTTATTCCGCATATTTCTACTTTGTCTCTTTAGCTCTGCAAATATCTCCAGGGTTCCCCATTGAGAGCCCTCGGAGGGCACAGGCCCTGTCTGTACATCTCTGTATTACCCGCCTCCTCTGCCTGCCCCCTGGATGTAGCACAGCCCTTGGTTCATTCTAAGTCCTCTGTAAATGTCCACGGATAGAGAGATTTCTCTAACCAGTATCTTCAACAGTTTAAAAGCAACTCGTCCTCTCTGTGTTATGTGAACTCAGAAATTGTAGCCTCCTCCTCTTGCATTCATTATACACACCAGCGGGCTTGCTCTTCCCCAGCATGGTTATATAATAGTCTTGAGTCTCCAAAACGCTATTAGCTCACCTTCACTGTCTTCACTTCTGCTGCCTCGGGAGACTGACACAGGGGAAGGGAGAAAGAAGGCAGGAAGTAGAAAGAAGACCTCTGAAGATTTCAGTGAGTTGGCTCCACCCGTGATCATTCAGATACAGGTTCTTAGACCCCCGAGGCCTGCCGAGGTTCCCATTATCTTTACAGAATGGAAAATGACATATCCACAGAGGAGTCCCAGGGCCCTTGTGGGAGTGCCTGAGGGAGCTGGAAGATGGAGCCTTTTGGAAGCTGTGCCGGCCCTTGTCTGCCTTCCTGCTGCAGGGCAGGGAATCAGCGCTGCGATTTGGAGCACTTCCTCCAGCCCACCTCCAGACCCCACAGTTTAGTTCTTCATTAAAAGAAGGCCCGTAGAGGCGCTTAAACACAAAACTCCCCATAATGGTGAATACTCAGAATTACTTTCCACCTGATACTGCTTCATTTAATTGGACTAAAGCAGGTTCCCCCAGCTCCAGGCGCCCTTGAAATCCTGCCCAAATTTGCCTGGCTCCTGCGTGGGCCTGGGTAAAGATGAGGCAGGTGCACCGAGGGGCTGCGAGCTGGGCTCCCATGAACTGTAATGGTTGCTGCATGACTGATTCCCCAACTCCTCCGCCTTCCCGCCATATCCCAGGACCCCCCCGCTTATGCAAAGAGTAGGCTCCCTAGTGCCACCTTATGAAGAAGTGGTAGGGCAATTTCATTTAATATTGCTAGTGCTTCCATTAACCTGACTATATTGCTCTCCATCCTCAATTTAAGACTCTCTCTTTCTCTTGATTATCGATGTATTTCGGAGCCTCTGAATGTCCTCTCCAGACCTCTAAGCTAGCCTGGAATAAGTTGATAATCGAAAGCTTCAGTTCCTTGAGGTTTTCTGGCTTTAGAGTAATGCAACCTTCCCGTGCCCCACCACCCCCAGGCCTTAGAAGCCATCCTGGGGTCTCCATTTTGCTCTAGTGTGCTCTGATGTTCTCTGTATTCACTCTTGCCTCTATTTCTCTTCCTCCTTCCCACCTTCCCTCCCTTCCTTCCTTCCCTCTTTCCTTCCCCACCTTTTTTTTAATTGGTCTTTTCTTTTTGTTGTTAAGATTTGCTCAATGAGAACGTGTTTTAGTTTTCTTGGAAACAGGTAGGCAGAAGTGTATTATGGACCATTTTTACTCTATGATTGATTGATTCAATTGTTAATTCAGTAAGTATGCATTAAGTGTCTATTATGTGTCAGGCACTCTTGTAGGTTCTGTAGATGAATCAGGAGCCAAAGGTTGTGCTTTCATGCAGCTTAAATTCTAGCAGAGAGAGAATAAGTTAAGGAAAAAAACCCACATTTACAGCAAATGAAGATAAAAAGTGTGAAGAAAACTGATGCAGTGTAAGGGGCTGGAAAGTGATAGGAAACCCCCCCATGCCTGCCCTTGTAGCCATACATGCTCCTTTGAACGACAGAGGCCTCTCTACATTTAAATTCTACAATAAGGACAATGTGAGAGTGCGATAGGAATACTCTCTCCGGGGGAGAGTACAACGGGCAGTGTAAATAAGCTTACACGCCCCCTCCCCATGGCTTCCCTGCCATGGCATGCAGAAAGCTGGCGTAGGGCCCCCTAGGAGAACAACCCCAAGCTTTCCTCTGGAGTGCAGCCCTGGGAGGATGAGGCATCAATATGACTACAGGGAAAAGATGGTGAGTCACCCTGCTCCATCCTGTCAGAACTCTCAAATCACTGCTCAGTTCCCAAGGTCGGAGAGAAGGCCATCGCCCTTATTCCTTGCATCCCGTGGGCAGCCTAGGATTGAATGCTGCTGCTGCTGCTAAGTCGCATCAGTCGTGTCTGACTCTGTGCGACCCCATAGACGGCAATCCACCAGGCTCCCCTGTCCCTGGGATTCTCCAGGCAAGAACAGTGGAGTGGGTTGCCATTTCCGTCTCCAATGCATGAAAGTGAAAAGTGAAAGTGAAGTCGCTCAGTCGTGCCCGACTCTTAGCGACCCAATGGACTGCAGCCTACCAGGCTCCTCCATCCATGGGATTTTCCAGGCAAGAGTACTGGAGTGGGTTGCCATTGCCTTCTCTGAGGATTGAATGAAAGCTGGCTTTTCAAACCTATGGTAATTGGGATGAAGGCTGCAGCTGGATTCCTCCCACCTCTAATGCCTTCAGGGAGTGGTCCACTGTAGCCTGGCCAAAGGAGAGCACAGATCTCTGACCTCAGCAAAGAATGGAAACCTCAATGCTCGGACCAGAGGATGATTCTGTAAGAATAGCAGGCCAAGACAAAGGCAGGGCTCAGAGCATGAGAATAGTTACATGCCTTCCATGAAAATAGGTCTCTAGGCCTTTGTACGAAGTGAAGGAGGGATGGAGGGAAAACTCTGGACTTGGTCAGACTTGGGGCTGGATCCTGGATCCACAGGCCTCTGTTGTCTGGTTTAAACTATCCCCTTCTGGGATATAGTGTCCTCGCTGGTAGAATGGGCCAGCCACACCTTATTCATAAACTTGTTGTGAGGATTAAAGAAAAATGTAAATGGATAAGTCCAGGCATTGGGAAAGGAACCTGGCACTGAGTTAATGACCATAAATGTCCTTGTCTGGAATTTCACTTAAGCAGGACTATGTCCTCATTTATTTGAAGCCTGAAGAATTTAGGGGTGAATAGCATGGCTGTAATTTACTTTTAAAATTCAAAAAATATTGTGAGGTAAATAGTACCTTTTCTGCAGAGTCTCTAGCCAATACACTTATCCACTTTTATTCAAAATCTAGGTAACGTCATTCACCGTCTTGGCTTAAAAACCATCTACTTGCCAACAATGCTTTATTTTTATCTCCAAGCCAGACCTCTCTTAGGAACTTCAGACTCACATATTCAACTGCTAATTTGACATCTAAGAGCGTGCATATCCCAAACAAAATGCTTGACTCCACATCCCAACCCTACCCCCACAACCTGGTACCCAGCCCTGCCCCACCTTTTCCATGTCAGTAAATAACCACCACGATTCACCCAGATACCTCAGCCGGAAACCTCCATCCCTCCTCCTCCTCCATGCCCCTCAGCCAACCCATCAGCATTCCCAGCTGATCTTACCCAGGATTTTCCTAATCCAGCCCCTCCCCACCACCTCGACTGCCACTTTCAACTGGATCACACCAGCAGCCTGTGAAATTAGTCTCCCAGCTCCCACTCCTGTGCACTGTAATCCATTCCCTGCATGGCCAGCACCATCTTTTTAAAGCACAAACCAAGTCTTGTCATTTGCCCGCTTAAAACTACCAGTAACTTCCCTTGTACATAGAGTCAAATCTAAACACCTCCCCGCAACCTGCCGGACTGGGAGTGTGTACCATCTTCTTTTCCACCTTTCTCCCCCTCCTTCCCTTGTCCATCCTTCTGCTTTTCTCACAGCACTCCAAACACACCACCCTCCAGATACATCGCCCTCCTTTCCATTTCTTTGACAAACCAATCCCCTTCCCCTCTGGCCTTTCTGCTAGGCTGTTTCCTCTAGCTTGAATTCTCTCTCCCTTTCTCTTCCCATACCCAGTTCCTTCACATCCTTCAGGTCTCAGCTTACAGTTGACCTCTTTGAGTATCCTTTTGTGACACCCCAAGTTCCAAATAGGCCCCTCAGTCATTCTCATAGCACATGGCTCTGCTAACCTTCAGAGAGGGAAGGATTGGCTGTTTACCAGTGGATATCCAAAGCCTTGCATAGAGCTTATTAAAATTTAATCTCTTAATAAATGAACCAGTTAAAAATCATTCTGCCCTTATTCTAAATCCCCATCTCTAGGCCCCACACCTTGCTTCTCAGCCACAGGTATACCGGGCCATTCCTTTTGCCAGGCCCCCGTGGCTTCTTTGTGAGACCCTCACACTTCCACCTCAGCCCAGCACTGCATCAGCCTCCCTGTTACTCTGCCAGCATCCAACAGCCCTTGAAAGGCAGGTTGGCCAACCTGGGGCATGAAGGGTAGCTACGTTCTGCACACATGTGCATGTGTTCATCACACATTTCTTACTCAGTCTTTTATTTCTCCTGCAACAAATGCGGTCTTTGTTTGCCCATCCAACACCCCAACCCCTGCAAAATGAGACGGTGCCAACACTGACAGCAGACCACAGGCCCTTGCTTGCCACGTTGGCCCCCTCAGAGGCCTTCTCCTTGCACTTTTTGAGGTGGTTTCCTGTTGTTGCTGAGGTCAGCATTCAGCCCAGCTTTGAACAGGGAAGCCTCACCCATCCCAGGGCGACTCTGGCTTTCTTATCAGACTCTGCCCTAATGGGAAGTGAATGCTGCAATCGCGGGGCGCACTCCGAGGTCACAATTACGTAAGGATTATTAATGAAGCAACGATGTCAAAATTGTGTGAAATCAAACTCAGATTTAAGTACTTAAAATAAACAGATATAAAGTAACAGATGTCCCGTTTTGTTCTCAGATGATTTCATCCCTTGTTAAAAATAAATGTCTGGCTTGAAAGGAGAAAAAAAAAGAAAAGGGGAACTTTACTTCCATGTTAAAAATTAATTGAATCCAGAGGTTGGTAAAGCAACTAAGTGGTGTGGGTTTTTTTTTTTTTTAAGGCAAAGACATATTTGTGTTGATTTTTATTTCAGCAAGTAATAAATTCATTGCATAGCCCCAACTTTGATAGACCAAGCTCACGTCCTTTGAAACCCAAAGGGAAAATTTCTCCATAGTTATTATGTAGATAAGAATGGGGCCCAGTGTATCCATCTGAGGAGAATTTAGTTCCATGCTTAACCCCAAAGGATGCAACAGCAGAGGCTTCAAATACCACAAGTCCTGATTGTCATGCTTGCCGCCATCAGAAACCCATGGAGGTGGACTTGCCTTGGAATTTCAGTGTGGAATTCCCAGAGAAGACGCCTACTGAAATTAGTAATGGGAAAGGCAAATTAGGTCATCTTGTCTGTCCCCCTGCCAGCTTCCTACACTGTGGTTAATTTTCTCCTCCTTTGATCAGATACATTTTAAATGTTTCAAGAGATGGAAATTGCACCAGTTGGCTCCCTCTAGAGTTCCACAGTCTACTGAAGTAACAGGACTCGATTTTCTGCCTGTGAGACTCAGTGGGAATTTTTCCAAGAGTGGAAGGTTGTTTGTGAACTGGGGGCTGCCTTTACCTCCCCCAAATGTGTCTTCCTCGTTCTGTTTATGGCCCAATTCAGAGGATTTAGAAATCCGGAGAAATGTTCATCTGTCCAAAATCACAAAATGGCCCCGGGAACATTCAAAGGAAATAATTTATTTGTAGATTCTGAGTAAAAAAACACAAGGGGATTGGTATTGATGCCCTTGAATAAAAGATGGAGCAGCTCATAGCCCCGATGCTGGCTGTCTGTGCAGGAGAGTTGCATGTAGCACCATTTATTGAAGGGGATAAATAATCCAGATAAGAAACCATATGTTTCCAGGCCGAAAATACATGTTACTAAACTGTTAGCCACTTTGAAAAGTAAAAATACTTGGTTTTTCAATCGGTTAAAATTGTCTTGCCTGTATTTCCGGTCCCCATCTCTGAACCCCCATGCCTGAACAAACCGACATTAGATTAGCAATGAAAAGCAAAGAACGGGGTAGTGGTGACAGTTACACAACATTGTCAATGTACTTAATGGCTCTGACTCGTATGCTTAAAAATGGTTGAAATGTTCTTTTTAAAAGGGAGGGAGGTAGAAAAAATGAAGCCATTCGGTGTGTCATAAGTAAGGAGTGGACAGTTTATGCAATAGGTAGAGTGGGCGGGAGGGGTGGGTGGGGTCTAGTTTCGCTCAGACTTGCTTCATTTCTCTGCACTTGACTCTGCAGCTTCTGCACAGACTGAGGGTGGGCCAAGATGTCCCCAAAGTGTCCCCAGACCCAGCACGTGCCTGCTTTGTGGTGGACACTGCTGTTGCCAGCTCCCCAGTCATTCTCCTTTCCTACAATAGAACCTCACTTGGGTTTTGAGTATCGCTTTGCTGAACCATTAAAAATAAATAAAAACTCAAAGCTCACTTACTGCCTCCCTTGCGTGGTGACTGGCTGTGTGACTTAGCTCTGACCGATGAGATGCCGGCAGCATCCCCATGGAGGCAGCCATCCATGTCCCACTCTGTGTCCCTTTGCCTTCGACCTTCTTCCTTTTGCTCCTTTATGGTTGTGATGCTTGAAGGAGCAGCAGCATCCAGCAACTATAGGGACAATGCAGAAGGGAGAAGGCAGGTGGTGACATTTCAGAGTTGCCCTTCAAGCCTTTGTAGGGGCAGAAAATGCTCCCTTCTTCACTTCTAGATTCTTTGGATGGTCTTATAATTAAGTTGACAAAAAACAGATTAATAGAAAAAAAATTTAATTCCATATGTCCAGAAGTCCCAAGGATATGAGACTCAAGACCAAGTCAGGCAGTTGAGCTTATGTGCCACCCCCAGCTAAGGAATGGGATAGAGGTCAGGGGCTTCAAGTAAGGGTGGTGGGAGGACAATTCACAGAACAATGAGATGAGCAGATGTTTGGTAATTAGAAATTTTCCATGCCATGCAGATATGCCTTTCAGATAAAAACGTTATCTCTGGTAATAATCCTTTTTTTTTTTTGGTACATGTCCCTATCTAAATTCTTCAAGGTAGTTAAGGGAGAAGTAAAAGTTTTTCCTGAGTCTCTAGGTCTTGATTGCCTTCAGCTCAAAATAATTCACATGCGAAAGTGGCATATTTTGGGATAGCATGTTTTGCTCCCCTTCATCCTGGGCAAATCAACACTCGTGTGTGTGTGTGTGTGTGTGTGTGTGTGAAAGAGATGTATATGTTTTCCTATAACAAATAAACAGTTTTCCTTGTTTAAGCCAGGGCAGTAGGGTTCTCTGTGATAGCCAAATGAATTCTTAACTGATACAAGTTCTATGTCATGTCCTTTGAAATTCCACATTACGCGCTCCTTTGAATTAAGTGCTGAAGGCCAGTGTTAAAACACAAATGCTCGTTGAGAGAAGAACATTTTAAGTTGTAACAAGCCATTGACATTGTACTGAAAGTGAGTTCATCAAAATAGCTCTCTGGTCCAGTAGCAGGGGGCTGAAGGATAGGCAGGGAGGCAGGTGGGCTTTGATGGAGGGAGGGGGTTCTATTCCCAGTGGGTCACTACAGTGACAGTCCTGGGGTCTTGGAGTTAGGGGTCTTAGGGGAGGTGGGCAGTGCTTGAGGGAAGATGAAGGACTGGAAAGAATATGGAAAAGAACAAAAGTGGCCTTGAATTCATCTTCTGAAGAGAACACTTCAACCCTGAACAGCATCGGAACTACCCTCAGACATCTACAAGAGAGATGGGAGAGCTGCATAAATATTGTCTGGAGAGTTTAGACTTCAACAGGAGATAATTCTGATTACAGTTTCTTTTCTCAGGGAAAAGGTATTTCCCTCCCCTGTTGCCATCTCTTCACGCCTACCCCACTTTAAGAGCCTGCTCAAAGCCTAGAGCCTACCAGGACCCCTGCCCTTCCCCGGGACACTGACAGCATGCCTGTGCTGGCTTCCCAGCCCTTTCTTCCCAGCTGCATGAGTACGAATCTCAGCCTCTCCCGGTGGAATGTCCCCTTTGGCTGGGCTGCCTTTTTTGTTTGTCTTAGTGTCTCTTGCAGTGCCTTATGCCTGGTGGCCTTTTTTTAAGCTAACGTTTGTAGAGTGCTCATGGTAAACTGGGCTTCCCTGATAGCTCAGTTTTAAAGAATCTTCCTGCAATGTAGGGCACCCTGGTTTGATTCCTGGGTTGGGAAGACCTGCTGGAGAAGGATAGGCCACCCACTCCAGTATTCTGGGGCCTCCCTTGTGGCTTAGCTGGAAAAGAATCTGCCTGCAGTGAGGGAGACCTGGGTTCGGTCCCTGGGTTGGGAAGATCCCCTGGAGAAGGGAAAGGCTACCCACTCCAGTATTCTGCCCTGGAGAATTCCATGGACTGTGTAGTCCATGGGGTTGCAAAGAGTCAGACACGGCTGAGTGACTTTCGCTTTCATGGTAGGCCAGGCACCTTTCTAAGCCATTTACAGGAACTCTTCCTTCAGTCCCCAGTCCCTGGTCCAGCCCCACCCCCAGCCAGGCCCTCAGTGTTGGCCTGGCAGAGAAGGGGCCCGTGTGTTAACCCTGGGTCTGTTCATCCCACCCCCTCCTCTTCTCTCAAACCCTCACTCACGTTAACCTCCCTGCTTTCCCACCAACAGAGCCAGGCCCTTAGCTGTTCTACTGCTAAAAGATACACCATCCCTATAAAGCTTTTAAAGGAGGAAGTTACTTCATCAGGCTCAAGTCAAGAGGTAAGAAAACAAGGATCCTGGGAAAAGAGCATTTAAAGAAGACAGCCCACTAAAATCAGTCCCACACAGCACAGGGGAGGAAGATCCCAACACTGTGAGCCTCGGTCGTGCCCGACTCTGCGAGCCTATAGACTGTAGCCCGCCAGTCTCCTCTGTCCATGGGATTCTCTAAGCAAGAATACCGGAGTAGGTTGCCCTGCCCTCCTCCAGGGGATCTTCCTAACCCAGGGATCAAACCTGCCTCTCCTATGTCTCCTGCATTGGCAGGAAGGCTGTTTACCACTAGCAACCTGGGAAGCCCTGGTGAGTCTCTAAACCACCTCAATATAATAATCTGACAGGGGAGCAGGCTTGCTCTTGAGGTGTAGAGTTAAATACAGGAATTTTAGGCATCAGATAGCCCTGTTTTATGTCCCTGCTCTGCCCCTACCTTGCTGTGTGATCCTAGGCCAGTCACTTAGTGTCTCTCAACCTGTTTTCTCATCCGTAAAACAGGAGCATAGTTCTATTAGAAAAGCTCACATCTCCTATGTTGCTGTGAGAATTCAGTGAGAGAATCCATACGAAACACTTTCAGTGGTTCATCAGGGGAGATTTAATACCAGAGATTACTGGGGTTTAGGATGGGCTGTTGGAGCAAAACGAGGGAGACAGTGTTACCCAGAGAGAGGTTAGTAACTGCAGGAAGACCCTACCCTTTGAGACAGGAGCAAAAGAGGAGAGGAGGTTACCCTTGCTTACAAGCACTATCTCGTGAGGCCACCGCTGCCCCTTCTGCTGGAGCCACCACCACTGCTGCAATGAGGAAGCAGAAGTCTGGGCCCTTGCAGACTCTGCAGGACCCCAGTAAACCCAAGGGTGCTGCTGCTCACCAGCCAGGCACAGCAGCCTGCGGTCACCTGAACCAGACAAGTAACGAGTTACAGTATTGATATAATGACTTCTCCCAAGTCTCTGTGAGTGCTTCCCATGATAGAACCTAACCCAAGCTAGCAAGGAAGTCTGGGAAATGTAATTTTCAGGTTTCTGAATCCTGGATACAGAGGAGAAAATACAAGAGTGTGTAGGAAGCTAAGAACCAACTAAGAAATCACCAACACTGAGGTTACACAATCCGAGCACTTGATTATGTTAATTATCATCATCATCATCATCGTCATCCTTTTTTAAATTTTAATTTCTGCAACAAACAAGTAGTGGGACCTCAATCATGTTATTTCATCTCTCTGGGCTTCCCTGGTGGCTCAGATGGTAAAGAAACTGCCTGCCAATGCAGGAGACCAGAGTTCAGTCCCTGGGTCTGAAAGAGCCCGGGGTGAAGGGAATGGCTACCCACTCCGGGATTCTTGCTGGGAGAATTCCATGGACAGAGGAGCCGGATGGGCTGGTCAGGGTCACCAAGAGTCGGACAGGACTGAGCAACTAACACTAACTGACTAACCAGGCTTTTATTTCTTTATCTTTAAAGCAAACAATTTGGGCTGGACAAGTAATGGGTCCCTCCCAACAAACAATTTTCTTCTTTCCCTCGTGTATCCAATCAGTAAACATTTTGCTGAGGTCCCAAGTGTGAACTGAGCACTGAGGTAAAATCAGCAAGATTGGGTTTGAACTAAAGGTCACTTGTAGTGATAGAGACAAACAAATGCATAATCTCGAACTCATCCAGCTAGTTAAGGGCAAAACAAACTGACTCCCAGGCGAGTGCTCTTTCCTGTTTATCTCCTTACTTCCCTAATTGATCTAGTAAATTCCACACAGAAGAATTTCTTGTTCTGGCTCTCGATGTGCACAGAACCAATAGTCCTTTCTCTGATAAGCTCCATTTCCCATTGTCCATCATCTACCTCCTCCCTGACCTGTACCCCAATATCAATCTGTCAAGGATGTAGCAGACAGGTGACCTGCAGAGTGGGTCATCTGCCTGGGGTCCTGGTCAGCACCTGCGGAGCTCTCAGAGTAATAAGGGGTGTAAAAATATGAATGCTCTGGATGTCCGTGATTTCCCTGTTTGCCCCCTCTGTCATTGTGCTGCCCACAGATTTCCCATTATTGCTGATGACCCTAATGTGGAGTAGGAGACCCTGTGGAGTCCATCTCTTCCTCCTGCTCACTCTGAATGCATTTCAGATATTGCCGTGGAAACGTCAATTCCCCAAACCAAGAAGACCCTGTTTCCCAGAAGCTGCTTCTACAGACTCTAGAATATAGATGAGCCTGGCCCAATCACACACTATATCTTGACCCAGCGGATTTGCAGCATACCTGCATTGGAGGTAAATCGATTGGTGCTGCTTAATCCTGGCTACTACCAGGCAGGTTCTCCCCTACTCATTGAAGCTTAGTAGCAACAAGCCCTTCACTGTAAAGAGAATTTTTTGTCCTCTCACTTGGGACTAAAGGTCAAAGTTTAAATCTATATTTAATGCCATTTTCTGAAAACTGGATTTGTGATTCCCTTTATGTTGGTATTACATATCTTAAGGGATTTCAAGGGGAGAAATCTGGGAAGCCCAGTTTCTGAGAATGACCTTTACTTTAAATGTGTAAATAGGATGGAGCTTGTATTTCTGCTTTTTAAACCTTTTAATTGTGCTTCCAAAGACAATTCCGGAAAGCAGGGGCTGTGCTGAGTGGTTACCTGGAAGCCACTTTGAAAAGAAGAGACTCAGATTTTTGTCTTATACAGAAAGGCCAAAGGTTAATGGCTCCTGCTCTGTTGGCCTGCTAGGGACAGTCTCTTTTGAAGCTTTGTACCTTGAGCTATGGTGATCCCATATTAGAATATGCAAATAGTACGGCCTTTAACTGCCTCGGAAAAGGGAAAGTTCAAATTTACTTAATTCTATTTTTCCTCTGAATTTTATAAAACATTATTGAAGTGGTATCAGAATATCATTCAGAATGTCAGTTTTAGAATATTTCAAATATTTACCTAAAGTTTTTTTTAAAGGGCCGCTTTCACTGTCTGAATGTGGCACTAAAGGCAGTTATAAAATTGACTTTCCTTGCACTTCATAAGCTCAGACTTGCATGTTTAAAAAGTAGTGATGGGAATTTCTCAGTTTGCAAACAGCCTCTGGGCATGGCCAGATAGATAGATACGTAGATAGACAGGAAGAAATAATTCTAATATTTAATAAATATACCACGATAAGCTTATTAAAAAAAAAAAAAGTTGATCCTCATGTTATTATCAGGTAATCTCCAGTACTTCCAACTCCTAAAATTTGGAGCTTGTTATTTTGAAGTTAGGTGTGATTTGTCCTCCATGGTCTCTGTACGGTCAGGCCACCCAGCACGGCTGTCCTCTTGCTGTCTGTCCATCACCTGCTCCACCAGTACCTGCTTCACCTGACCCTACTCACAGGACAGACCTTCCTAAATAGCTGCCCCCACCCTGGCTAGTGATTGCTCCAACTTTTAGATCAAAACATCTCCACCTGTTATCAATGTGGTGGTGAAGGGCATGGCGCTCTGCTGGTTTCCCTGGTAACTGATGAGCCCACCTGATGTCAATTCCCCCTGGAACTCCCCCTTCCTCCAGGGAGCAGAGACTGCCACTCTGGCCTGCCCCATCATCTGCTTCACACTTCGGGGTGTCGCTCTAGGACCTGGTTCAGACATGTAAGTCCCCCACTCGTTGAACCACTGATGGCTCTGTCACCAACTCTGGGCCCTTTCTTTGGTCTTGAAGCTGGGCAAGCACAGGGCTCATAGGCTTGTGGGGTGAAGCCCAACAAGTAGCGGAACAGCCAGGAGACTGAGGAAACTCCAGTGAGCACCGACATGTTGGGAAATAAGGACGGGGGTTGGGAAGTTAAGGGGACCCTGCACTAACACGTGGGCCTGAAAGTTGCAGGGGTGATCCTGGGGTGGCCATTCACTTGCATATGGGGCACAGAGGTTCTGGGGTGATCCCAAAAGTTGTGGGGAAACCCTGCATGGCCGTCCACTAGTATGCAGGAACCTGGGGTCGATGCGCCAAGAGAGTTCAGAGAACTCGTAGAAAATCCTAAGGCTGTTGGCCAGAGCTCTGGGCTGGCCGCTGGTTTTTACATAAAGAAAGACCACAGAGGCTAACTGTGGAGGCAAAGGTTAACTTAAATGCTGATTCTTGTTCCTCTGAAAGTGAAGCACGTGAATGTGAGTGAATATGTATTATTGTCTATTACTGTTATTTGTTTAAACCAAATTGGCTATCTAGAAACGGAAAAGAAATCCCTGAAACTGTCCAAGATGGGACTCTTGACATTGTGAAACTGGTTTTTATTACCGATAGAGGAATTTAGCTTTCTAGAAGGAATGGGTGTTTCTCTTCTTGTGCCTTTGAAATGCAAATGATCTAGCTGGGCTCTCAGGAACTTTCATCAAATCCCTATGAGTGAAGGGGGAAAAAGGAGGCTTTTTCAACTCTCGAAGGAAAATTGTGAGATCTCTGTGTCTGTAAAGATACCTGTATATCTATGTGTACCTTACAAACCTGAGGTTGTCTCTGCCGTCAAATGGCTTTGCTAAGATCAGTTTGTGGATGAGATCTGTTTCCCTGGGTTAAAAAAAAATGTGTGACGCCAAAAACTCTGCCTCAGTGCACCAGCACCGAATCAAATCTCAGAGACAGAATTCTGAGTGAAGTAAAAAAGAATACAGTCATTGCTTTACCAGGCAAAGGGGAACAGAACAGGTTCATGCCATCAAAATTGTGTGTCCCAAGGACTTGGGTGGTGGTCCAGTGGTTAAGGCTTCATTTTCCAATGCAGGGGGTGAGGGTTCAATCCCTGGTCAGGGAGCTAAGATTCCACATGACTCGTGGTCAAAGAACCAGAACATGAAAAAAAAAAAAAAAAAAAAAGCAATATTATAACAAATTCAATAAAGAAATTTTTTAGAAAAAAAATTGTGTGTCCCAACCCAGGGGATTTGGTGAGGAGTCTTATGATAAGCATGGTTCAAGGGTGGGGTTGCCCATAACAATCAAGTTATGTGCAGGACCTGCAGTCCTTTAATCTGGCTTTAGATGGTCTGCTGATGAGTTTCTGTGGTTCTTGAGGTTTTCAAACTGTGACCTTCTCTCGACTAAAGAATGCTTCCACAAGTAGTAGTGGTCGTTGTTGTTCAGTCGCTCAGTCATGTGTCCAACTCTTTGCGACCCATGGACTGCAGCACGCCAGGCTTCCCTGTCCTTCTCCATCTCCTGAAGTTTGCTTAACCTCATGTCCACCGAGTCCTTGATGCCATCTAACTATCTCATCCTCTGTGGTCCCCTTCTCCTCCTGCCTTCAGTCTTTCCCAGAATCAGGGTCTTTTCCAGTGAGTGGGCTCTTCTCATCAGGTGGCCAAAGTAATGGAGCTTCAGCTTCATCAAGTTCAAAGATATTGGTACAGTTATCCCTTGGGGCAAAACAGGACTCTGTCCCAAGCCTGCACTGTTGTTTCTCGACTGCTGCTCTCTTGACTGCCGCTCCCTTATCTCTGCACCCCTTCCCTTCCCTGATTAGCAACTGTTTGAACCTGCCCTGTGGAACTCAGGGAAAGTCATGGAGGCTGAGGCCTATTCCCTACAAAAAAAGAAGTGTGGGACACAGAAAGGTTTCCATGCCCAGGAGCCCTGCAGGGCCCTGCTCAGTTTCAAGTGCTAACACAAATTCTGAGAATTCATTCCTGAAGCTGGGAAAGTATAGGGCTTATAGGCCTGTGGAGTGCAGCCCAATGTCACATGGAAAGGAGGGTGGCTCCCAAATTAGATTTTTCATTACTCAGCAATGTAACAAAATCTAGCCATAGGAAGTTGTTTCTCTGGATCCTTCCAGACGGTTCTGCCCCTATCATTCCTACAGCTGACTTGCCCACCCATCTCCAGGTGCTTTCTGTCTGCACAGTATCTATCCATGATGCCCTGTCAGGGGTGCTTTTGTACGGATGAGGCCCAGGAAAGGGCACACCTTCCCCAGATGCAATTCAGAAGTGGCAGGACCAGGTTTTAACTGCTAGCCCATCTGACCCAGAACCCACACCCTCCCCTTGACTCCACTCTGCTCCAAAATGAAGTTCACTGGGCTCTCTCCTCTGAAAAAAAAAAGAAAAAAGAAAAACTTTTGTTTTATAAAGAGAACCATTTCTTGTAACATTTATTTTTTTTTACCCCTTTCATCTATACCTGTCGCTCAAGTGCCTCCTCCCAGCCCCCTGCTTCCTTCCTCAGAAAGCAAAGTCACAGACAGGTTGAGGCAGAAATGTGCTGGTGTTTCAGCCACTTAAATAACCAGATCAGGTGTCTTTGTGGTCAGCTAGTAGCTAGCCAGATGGAACAAAGCTGTATATGTCTGGGGCTAATGTGTTCATAGGTTATAGCCATGGTGAGCCTCAATTCTCCAAGACACATCTAAATATTCACTTTATGCTTGCCCCAAACTTTCCCCTGCTTCCTGTGGTCATTTATGCCTTAAGGTTGCTCTCCAGCCAGCAGCCAGCAACTTGCAGCTCCTGAATAGCCCCTTAGGGAGATGGCAACTCTCCTGCCTCAGTCCCTTCTTCGTTTTCCTGGTTGGTCTTTGTTTCTTCATTCTTGCAGCTGGGCTCCTCCCATTGTCTCCCTACCTTTGTCCCCTGGCCCCCAGATAGCTGTCGCTGAGACCGCTGTTGACCCTGGCCTCTCCAGGACCTGCTCTCCTCCGCCCGACATCCTTTATTTAACTGCGGCTGCCTTAGGCAAAGCTGATTAAACTCGCCTCCTGCACTGCCACGCTCCTTCCCCGGGGCTTTGTGCCACCTCTGGCTTTCTTCTTACCTCTCCTGTGATCTTTTACCTTCTGTTCTCCCAGCTCCCTTCAATTCTGCCTCTGCACTTTGTTTCTGTCTGACCCCCTCTATCCCTTCACTTTTAACTGTAGCAGACTCAAGGGAATGTCTTTAAAAAAAAAAAAAAGAAAAGAAACCTGAAACACTATCTTCCCTCTATTCCCTGCCATCTCTTTCCCAGCTCCTCCTTTCTCTTTTAAGGCAAGTTGCCACCATATCAAACTAAAATCGAGTTTTATTGTTTTTGCCTCAGGCCCTTTCCTCTCTCATTCCTAATTCCTAAACTCCAAGCCTAAAGTACTCCTACAGTGTCTCAGATTGAGACCCTCTTTTCCTTTTTTCCAAAGATCTCCAGAAATCAGTCTTCGGCTCCATCCTCAGCAGAAATGTCTTCATTCAGGGTCTGTGTGGTACACCTCGGCTAATGAAATTCTTGGCTTTTCATCATGTAGCCCAAGATAGAAACCAAGACCGCCACCTTCAAGGCCCTCTTGGATGGCTAGTACAGATGTAAACACCAGAGAAGTGGCTTGTTCACAGCAGGCATGTAATAAATACTGACGCAGCAGAGAACTAGGTAGGATTGTGGTTTCTGGAGTCAGGCAGATGAAGGTTCCAGTCCTGCTGGATTCCTTAAAATCTCCCCATTCCTTCCTCTGTGAAGGATAAATTATAATGCCTGCCTACTTTATGTGCTTGTCGTAAGGATTGAGTGACATAATGTGTACAAAAGTTGAGCCCTAAGTCTGGTACAAAATACTGTTCAAAAACATTAGTTGTTATTAATAGACAAGGAACAAATTCCATGAGACAGAACCGTAGCTTCTTACAGCTTAACTTCGGACTCTAATTTTTAAAAAATTAAAAATCTCAGCTTATTGCTAGGTTTAATTGACTAAAAGTGGTTCCCACTGTGTCTTAGGCCTGTTTCTAGTTCTTTTGTAATACACATTTGGAGTATGAGCAGTTCAGCATGAATCAGGCAGCCCCCACCCCAGCTTTACCTAAAAATCCCACAACTCACCTTGTCACTTTCCATTGGTATCCCCTGTCAGAGAGCTTTGAGGTCCCTAGGCTTCCCTGGTAGCTCAGCCAGTAAAGAATCTGACTGTAGTGCAGGAGACCTGGGTTCGATTTCTGGGTTGAGAAGATCTCCTGGAGAAGGGAATGGCAATCCACTCCAGTATTCTTGCCTGGAAAATTCCATGGACAGAGAGCTTGGTGGGTTACAGTTCATGGGGTCACAGAGTCTGACATGACTGAGCGACTAATACTTCAGGGGTCACTTGGAGGAACAAGTTTATGCCTTAGGAAAGAATTGTTTACACTTGCTTGACCACCACCCCCCGCCAACCCAGCCCTGTGCATTATATGTCACTTAAGACAGTCACAGGAAAGGCATGGACACAATTCTTCCACAGGAGAGGTTGTACTCTTTCAACTCTAATTAAATTGGCCAGTAAATTCAATAAGCATTTTAAAGAAGGATCAATGCAATCAAAGAAACAAGGAATTCAGTGTAGCCACAGGTTTGGGGTTTTTTTTGTGTGTGTGTGACTTGTGGGTGAGCCACTATTGCAGTTGACACAGAATAGGAGCATCTGGATTCCATCAACTTCCTTTAAAGCACTTGCAAGTAAGTTGCCTTGACCAAGGGGCTAAGAAGTCGGCCTTTCACTACCTTCTCAACAAATGATAATTTTTTTCGTCAGCCCTGTTAAAGTCAATGTTTGAAGCCAAAGTGTTCGCCATTATTCCCAGAAGAAGAAAAGGGAGCCCAGTGCTGTTGCTTGAGCCAAAAACCGGCCGCTAAGACTCGGAGCTCTTAGTTCTGTTGCATGGTCAAGGCTCTATGAAGACGCTCGGCTTCCTCTCCCTCACCTTCTGCATCTATGAAATAGGAGTGAGTGAGGTCTAGAATGGCCAGAGACTCAAGGAGAAACAGGCATCAGTGAGGCCCTATGTGAAATGTTCGGTGAGATTCTTGGGTAAAAAATTACCAGGGATCACATATGTGCTTGCCCACTTCCAGATTTACCAAATCTGTTATGTTAATGCATAGTCACATTCAAGGAGAGCAAGTCCAAATTGTATTAGAAGGAAGGACTTTAAGTGCAGCCAGTTTGGGAAAGCTCCTCTGACCATCTGGGCTCATCCTACTTGCTCTTCCAATTCAGGCATTAGTCTCTGTGTGTGATGGGTCCCCCAGGCCTGCAGTCTCAGGGTCACCCACTCCTCCCTGCCCACCACCTCCTGTAGCTTTGTGCTGTGTCCTCCAATCTTATTTCACAATAAAAGATCACAAGGCTGCCTTTTTGCTGTTAAGTCTCAAATACCCCTGATGTTAATCCTTGGAGGCTACACAAGAGTGTCATTTTTTCAATGCCATCCTCTATTCCTATCAGTGGGTCATCTAAGCTCAAGAATATACACACCATACGCTTCCAAAAATGGACTCCATGAAGCCATTTTTCCTTTGAATGAGGGAGTAAGATGCCTCCAAAAATGTATTGTTTTTTTTTTCCCCTTAACTGACATTTTTGTGAAGAAGTTATGTAGCATTTGCCCTGCTCTCAGATTGTCTCATGCAGTGAGCCATGTTATAGAGACAGCCTTTCCCAAATATCCTCCCACACCTCATGCATCCCCTCTGAAAAAAGCAAAGATGTGTGTGCTAGACTTTGGGGAATGAAAATGGTTCAAGGCCCCCACCCACTCAGAAGGCACCTGGTCTTCCAGCTCCCCAAACCTCATCCTTACTCCCCTTAACATTTTTTCTTTGTCCTATTTCTTAAAGGAGCCAATTCAGTGCATGTGTGAAGCTGGTCTCCAGGGAGAAGCATTCTCTCTCTAGTGAACCCAACTAGGAGGGGGAAGCCAGACAGGGTCACGTCCCCCCATCCCCTTGGTGGAACCAAGCCAGCAGTCAGCTTGGAATGTCTGCGGAAGAGGACTCTGGCAGCCAATCTAATTGCACAACCCCGCAACTCCCCTGGGCCATGAGTCACCCGCCTGCTGTGAACCCACAGCGCTTTGATGCAGCCCTTCTCAGATCCCTGGGCCTGCTGCTCTCATGCCTGTCTAGCCCATTTCCCTGTGAGTCCAGGCAGGCAGCATTAAATGCTTTTTGCTGTGTCCCTCTGTGCCTAGCACTGTGCCTGATGCTTTGGAAGCTTTCACTAATTGTCTGTCAGATGAACAAACACAGATAAAATATCAGTTGACAATTAACCCACTTCAAAGGATACGGAACTCTATTTCTGGAAACTGTATTGAAGTAATTGGTTCACAGCTTAAATTACTAAAAGTGCTTACTGGATAAATGAGTGACTTTCTTGGCACACTTTATAACAAGTGACACATCTTTGACCAGTCACCAGAAATGTGAGTTTACCCCTCCAGTGTATATTGAGAGCCATCTCTGCACCCACGATTGTTTAGCATGTGGGAAAGGGGAAGACAGAAAGGAAGACATAATAGAAAGGGAGACCTCAGCCTTGTCCTCAAGAACATCTTAATCCTAACGAAGAGGGGCAGATTCAGAAAACTCTTTGCAGAATCCTTCTGATATTTCAAGCTGGTCTCAGATCCCCAGACAAACTTGCTGGGATTTAGACATTGCTCAGCCAGCCAGATTGGTTCTGGTCACAGTGTCTCAAGAGCTCATCATGTCACGATGTTCTATGGTCACATCACTAAAATATTCAGACAGGCGTTCAACCATTATGAAGCCAAACCAGTGTCTGTGGGGAGATGAGTGGTTCCCATGTAATCCCAAGTCTGAAAGCAGGAAAAGCAAATGGAAAACTTCATCAGACATACCAACTGAAAGAGGAGGAGATGTGCCAGCCTCCTCCATCAGAGCTGTGGTCTCTTCCTTCTGTCTGTCTAGATCCCCTAACCATCTCTTAAAAGGAGAGTGTGGCTAAGTTGTTTTGATGGCACCTATTTCCAACTCCCTTTTCTTTCATAGTCCTCCACTCTAGAGGCTGGAGAAGCTATCATTTTTGTCAGCCTGCATTATGAGGAAGGGTGGTCATGTGATCTTTGTGGCCAAGAGATGAAAGTCTTCTAGAGGCTTCTGAGAGTGCTTCTGCTTTCCTGACACTACCCCCATTCAACCCCCAACTTTCTGTCCTTTTTAAAATTATTATTTATTTGGCTGCACCAGGTCTTGGTTCTGGCACACAGGATCTTTCGTTGCATCTTGTGGGATCTAGTTCCCCGACTAGGGATCCAGCTTGGGCCCCTTGCTTTGGAAGCATGGAGTTTTAGCCGCTGGACCATCAGGAAAGTCCCCTACTTTCTGTCTTGAATACAGATATGATGCTTCATGTTGGACAGCCTTTTTGTAAACGTGAGAGATAGATGAAGAGAAACATCAGTCTTGACCCTTGAACCACAAAGCAACCTTCAGACTTCTTATGTGAGAAAAAAAAATTGACTTTTGTTAAAGGCGCGGTTAGATTTCCTGTTACTTGCAACTAAATACGTTCCTAACTGGCTTAAGTTTTAAATGTGTTTTTAACTTTTCGTGAGGAATAATCAACAAAACATTAACAGTGAACAACAACTGGGAAAGAGGAAAATGGTAACAGAGAGGCTGGTCTCTCTGGGAGGCATTTATGAAAGAAGAGCCCATTGTGGCTGTTAGTGGATATGCAAGGGGGGCCTTTTCTTGTTTCCCAGTTAATACACTGTGGAAACTTTTTTCAGTTTTTATATCTTTTTATTGAAGTAAAGTTGACTTACAACGTTGTGTTGATTTCTGCTGTATTGCAAAGTGATTCAGTTTTTTGTTGTTTAGTCACTAAGTTGTGTTGGAATCTTTGTGACCCCATGGGCTGCAACATTCACACCAGGTTCCTCTGTCCTCCACTATCTCCCAGAATTGGCTCAAATTCATGTCCATTGAGTCAGGGATGCTATCCAATAATCTCTTCCTCTGCTGCCCCCTTCTCCTTTTGCCTTCAGTCTTTCCCAGCATCAGGTTCTTTTTCAATGAGTGAGCTCTTTGAATCAGGTGGCCAAAGGATTGGAGCTTCAGCTTCAGCATCAGTTCTTCCAGTGAATATTCAAGTTTGATTTCTTTTAGGATTGACTAGTTTGATCTTCTTGCTGTCCAGGGGAGTCTCAAGAGTCTTCCAGCACCACAATTTGAAAGCTTCAATTCTTTGCCACTCAACCTTCTTTGTGACCCAACTCTCACATCTATACATGACTACTGGAAAAACCATAGCTTTGACTATATAGACCTTTGTCGGCAAAGTGATGTATCTGCTTTATAATATGCTCTCTAGGTTGTGAGGAGAAGGCAATGGCGACCCACTCCAGTACTCTTGCCTGGAAAATCCCATGGACAGAGGATCCTGGTGGGCTGCAGTCCATGGGGTCGCTGAGGGTCTGACACGACTGAGCGACTTCACTTTCACTTTTCACTTTCATGCACTGGAGAAGGAAATGGCAACCCACTCCAGTGTTCTTGCCTGGAGAATCCCAGGGATGGGGGAGCCTGGTGGGCTACCATCTATGGGGTCGCACAGAATCAGACACGACTGAAGCGACTTAGCAGCAGCAACAGTCTAAGTTTGTCATAGTTTTCCTTCCAAGGAGCAAGATATACATTCTTTCATAATATTTTTTCCATTATGGTTTATCATAGTATATTGAATATAATTCTCTATGCTTTAGAGTAGGAATTTATTGTTTATCCATTCTCTATATAAAGGCTTATGCTTGCTAACCCTGAACTCCCAGTCCACATCCCTCGCTCAACCTTCTCCCCGTTGGCAACTACCAGTCTGTTCTCTCTGTCCATAATTCTGTTTGTTTCATAGATAGGTTTATTTGTGTCATGTTTTAGGTTCCACATATAAGTGATATCATATATTTGATACACGATATCTGTCTGATTTACTTCACTTAGTATGATAATCTCTAGGTCCATCCTTGTTGCTGCAAATGGCATTATTTTGTTCCTTGTTACGGTTGAGTAGTATTCCATTGCGTGTGTGTGTGTGTGTGTGTGTGTGTGTGTGTACCTCATCTTCTTTATCCTTTCATCTGTTGATGAACATTTAGATTGTTCCCACGTCTTGGCTGTTGTGAGTAGTGCTACTCTGAACATATGGGTGCAGGTATCTTTTTTAATGTTAGTTTTATCTGAATATATGCCCAGGAGCAGATTGCTGGATCATGTGGTAATTCTACTTTAGTTTTCTGAGGAACCTCCATACTGTTTTCCATAGTGGTTGCACCAACTTGCAGTCACACCACCTGTGTAGAAGCGTTCCCTTTTCTCCACAACCTCTCCAGCATTTATTATTTGTAGACTTTTTAATGATGGCCATTCTGACCATCATTGTGTAAGATGAGGTGGTACTTCATTGTACTTTTGATTTGCATTTCTCTAATAATTAGCAATGGTGAGCACCTTTTAATTTGCCTAATGGCCACCTATATTCCTTCTTTGGAGAAATGTCTATTTAGGCTTTCTCCCCATTTTTCAATTGGGTTGTTTGTTGTTGTTGAGTTGTATGAGCTTTTTATATATTTTGGAATTTAAACCCTTATCAGTCACATCATTTGAAATATTTTCTCCCATTCTATCAGCTGTCTTTTCATTTTATTATGGTTTCCTCTGTGCAAAAACTTTAAGTTTGATTAGGCCCGATTTGTTTGTTTGTTTTTCTATTGCCTTGCATACTGACCTAAGAAAACATTGGTACAAGTTATGTCAAAGACTATTTTGCCTATGATCTCTTCTAGGAGTTTTATGTTTAAATCTTTAAGCCATTTTGAATATTTGTGCGTGTGTGTGGTGTGAGGGTGTGTTCTAACTTTGTTGATTTACATGCAGCTGTCCAACTTTCCCAGCACCACTTGCTAAAGAGACTGTCTTTTTCCCGTCGTATATTCTTGATTCCTTTATCAAAGTTAATCAACTGCAGGTGTGTGGGTTTATTTCTGGACTAGGTATTATATCCCATTGATCCGTATGTCCGTTTTTGTGCCGATACCAAACTGTTTTGATTCCTGTAGCTTTTCAGTGTTGTCTGATGTCTGGGAGGGTTGTGGCTCCTGCTTTGTTCTTCTGCTTCAGGATTACTTTGGCAATTCTGACTCTTTGTTGGTTTCATATGAATTTTAGGATTCTTTGTTCTATTTCTGTGAAGAATGCCATGGGTAATTTGATGGAGTTCACATTAAATCTAGGTTGCTTTGGGTAGTGTGATCATTTTAGCAATATTAATTCTTCCAATCCAAGAGCATGGAATATCCATTCATTTCTTTGAATCTTCTTCAATTTCATGGAAACTTTTAAATAATGTTTTTAACAATAAAACCTCAATTAGCCAGCCCATTGTCTTCAAGTATCTAATTATAACTCTCAAATAATCGGCCAAGCTCACATCATTGATTACTAATATTTGGATCAATGTTTTCAGGTATCAGAAAGCACTTTTACATATGTCATCTGATATGATCACCACATCCTTCATCAGCTCCATGGATACAGATGTATACAAGCATGCCTGCCTGGTATTAAAAGGGCAATTTTGAATCCTCCAGGAAATAGACCTATTGACTAATTATTTACTGCATGTGAAATATATGCTGGTTTTATGTTTTTAAAAGCTTGTGGTAGTCATTATAGTATGCTGGTCCATAGTACCATTACTTACTATAGCCAAAAAGTAGAAACAAACCCATGTGTCCATCAACTAATGAATGGATTTTTGAAATTAGTATTTCATACCACAAGATATTATCTGGCCATTAAAAGTATTTACGTACTGATACATACTACTACATGAATGAACCTTGAAAATATCATTCTCGGTGAAAGAAACTGGACACAAAAGACATATTGTATGACTCTATTCTATTTTTAATTCCATTTATATTAAATGTCCAAAATAGACAAATCCATAGAGACAAAGTAGATTAATGGTTACCAGGGACTGGACAAAAAGAAGAATGGGAAGTAATGCTCATGCTTATCAGGTTTCTTATCAGTGGTAAAAGTGTTCTAAAATTAAATGGAGATGATAGTTGTACTAGCCTGGGAATATACTGAAAACCACTGAATTGTATACTTTAAAAGGGTGATTTCATGGTATATAAATTATCTCAATAAAATATCATTATCTATATCTAGATAGATATGAAAGCTCAGACTCTGGAGCCCAACTTCTTGGGTTTGAATTCCAACTCTGTCACATCCCAGGTATGTGATTTTGGCCAAGTTACTAACTTCTCTGTGCTTCAGTTTTCTCATCTGTAAACCAGAGATATTAAGATTCATGTCTCATAGGACTGTTGAGGGGATTAAAAATATATATAAATTGCTTAAAATCATGCCTTACATATAGAAAGTACTGTGTATTATTATATTAAATATTATTTATTATTATTGTTATTAAAACCCGTGTCTTATTTGGTACAAGGACCATTATTTATATCAAGTTGTAGATAAATTTATTTGAAAAATAGATAAATTTTAATGTATAGATTTGGTTTCCCTGTCTTCATCCATTTACTACCTAAATGGGTATCTGTTATAGACTTCAGTTCAGTTCAGTCGCTCTTGTCCAATTCTTTGCAACCCTGTGAATCACACCATGCCAGGCCTCCCTGTCCATCACCAGCTCCCGGAATTCACTCAGACTCACGTCCATTGAGTCAGTGATGCCATCCAGCCATCTCATCCTCTGTCGTCCCCTTCTCCTCCTGCCCCCAATCCCTCCCAGCATCAGAGTCTTTTCCAATGAGTCAACTCTTCGAATGAGGTGGCCAAAGTACTGGAGTTTCAGCTTTAGCATCATTCCTTCCAAAGAAATCCCAGGGCTGATCTCCTTCAGAATGGACTGGTTGGATCTCCTTGCAGTCCAAGGGACTCTCAAGAGTCTTCTCCAACACCACAGTTCAAAAGCGTCAATTCTTTGGTGCTCAGCTTTCTTCACAGTCCAACTCTCACTTAGTTGTTTGTAGATACAGGGGTAGTAATCACCAGCTAGTGATTTTACACACACACACACGCACACTGTGACTTTGAACTCCACATATGTTCAAGTGTAAAACTTCAAACACCCCTCTTTTTTTTTCTGGAAGTCCTAACAAGGAGCTTGCATGAGCCCACAGTCTATCAGTCAACTTCCATGGGTAGCGGATGCCCACATTTTCTTTCTCTCTCACTCTGGCTAGCATAGAGCTGCCTGAAGGATCCCCTGCTACACTGGCACAGTGAGCATCCCCAGTGCCATTTCCCACATAGACTGATATCTCCAGTGTGCCCAGAGTAGGCAGGGGACCTATATAGAAGAGAGAATAGAGACCTTCCCTGCCATACCACCCCCCGTGCTGCAAAGCTGCAGCCCACACCCAGAATCTCACAGAATATTCTCAGGAGAAGAGTTCTCTCCTGCTTTCACTCTTCTTCCTCTGATGGTGCATTCAAGCCTTATCCACCAGACTGTACTGAAAATGGTTGTTCCTACCATCTTAGCCAACACATTCTTTTCTCTCTTGCCTCCTTCCCCTGCTAGTTAAAAAAAAAAAAAAAAAAAATCCCCATGCAATTAAAGGAAGGATCAGTGACAGATACAAGTAGCACGTAAAGAGTAGGCTTCTCTATACTAGCAGCACCCAGGAGTGGGGATCCAGTTTGGTCAGCAAAGTGTTCTACCCACTTCTGGTAGAGAACTGCCGTCTGATCCCCTCATGAGGCTGAGAGCCTGTAAGGCAGTCTTTTAAAAGGTCAGGCCATGCTAATTCATTCAGTGAATTGTTACTGATCACCTACTAAGTGCCTGGCATTGGGCTAGTGCCAGGGGTACCATGATGCATAAACATAGCATCCAGCCTAAATCACAGTTTGCAGGGAGGTGAAGCATGGGTGAGTTTGCCCATGCTTCCTTTCCCAGTGAAGAGCACATGGGATGTGCTCTCCCTTTTGCATGAATAAGACACATTCCCAGCCTGGACTCTCCAACTCCCTCCATAGAGAACAGAAAGATAAACATTCTTTTATTTGCAGTTGACATGGTTTTATTTTCATGAACTAGGAGTGGCCTTAATAGACAACAGGCCCTACTCTCCAATTACTGCCAAGAAGAAGAGCTACAGATCATCTTTTCTGAAACCATCTCTGTGAACATTTAACTCACTCAAAGTTCACAGTCTATACAGTTACCTTTTGGTCTATAGTGTAAATACATGTATTTGATAGCTTCTAATCTAAATTTTCAGGATGGCACATTAAGTACCTAGTGTAGTCCCCAGGTGCTCATTTTATAGAATGCCTCTAGGATAAAGAGAAGTCCTCCTAGGAAAGGCTGCATAACTCATCTAAAAAACAAACCAAAACGTTTGGGAAGAATCTCAGCAAGAGTGATTGGAAGAAAAATGGAGAATTCTAACTAACCCTCCATTAACCAGACTATCCTCTGCCTGTAAGCATTCTAGCTGATCAAAGTTTTATTATACTCTCAAGAATTTATAGTAAATCCTTAGGGGCCCACTTCTACGTCTAATGGTATATACTTCCACCTCCTGGTATATATCCCAAAGAATTAAATGGGGGGCTCCAAATAGATGTTTGTATGTAAACACATGAAAAGATGCTTAACATTATTAATTATTAGGAAAATACAGATCAAAACTACAATGAGGTACCACTCTACACCCATTGGGAGGACTACTATAAAAAAATGGAAAATGACAACTGTTATTGAGGATATGGAGAAATCGAAACTTTTGTGTAGTTGGTTGAAATATAAAATAGTGCAACTGCTATTGTGGTTCCTAAAAAAAATTAGAACTTGAACTACATATGATCCAGCAATTCTGCTTCTAGGTATGTACCCCAAATAAGGTCTGGAAGAGGATACATAATAAGTATGTATCCATAAGTACTATCATAGCAGCACTATTGACAGTAGCAAAACGGTAGAAGCAATGAAAATGTGCACGGATGGATGAGTGAATAAAAACAATATGGAATATACATATTATGGAATATTAGTCAATCTTAAAAAGGAATAGAATTTTGATACATTCTACAACAAGTGTGAATCTTGAAGACATTTGTGCTAAATGAAATAAGCCAGACACACAATGACAAATACTGTATGGTTCCATTTATATGGGACACCTGGGGGAGTCAAAATCAGGCCGACTGAAAATAGAGAAGTGGTTCCCAGAGGCTAGAAAGGGAAGTATAGTGGAGTTTTTGTGTAAGGGGTACAGAGTTTCAATTAGGGAAGATGAAAACTTCAGGAACTGGATGGTGGTGTTGATGTACCATGTGAACGTACCTCATGTCATTGAATTGTGCACCTAAAATGATTAAAATGGTATATTTCATGTTATTTATATTGTACAAAAAATTAAATTAAGGGAATTCCCTGGTTGTCCAGTAGTTAGGACTGCACGCTTTCACTGAACCTGGGGTCAGTCCCTGGTCAGGGAGCTAAGATCCCCAAAGTCACAGAGCAGCCAAAATAATCAATAAATTAACAAAATTTTTAAAAATTAAAGAGAGAATAGATGTACTTAGAATGCCACTTGAAACTGGCCACTTGTCTCTTCAAAATCTGAAGACCTCTGCCTTCTCGGGTCTGTTTATCCTATAGAAGGGTCCTTGGCCATGGTCTCCACGTCCACCATCCAGTAAGGAGTGTCTGATTAAGTGACACTGCTGTATCCACATGTGATTCACAAAAATCCTGTTTCGTCTTCACCATCAGTACTGTTTGTGGCTGCACACTGAAGAGCAATAATCTCAAAAGGTTCCAGCTGGCCTTCCTCAAAAGGTAAAGAAAATCCAGCATTTTTAAGGTCTCTCTAATCTTTTGTTTCAAGTGAATGCTTCCTCGGAAGGACTGTTTCAGCATTTCTGGGATCTATTAAGAAGAGCGTAATGAATGATACAGAACCAGTCAACTTAAAAAAGAGAGATAGAGAAGAAAATACTGCCAACTTCCAGATACCTCCCCTACTCCTTTTATACCAAAGGAGCCATATCTTCATGCAATAATAAATGCAAATTTGGAAAGGCTCACAAACCCTCCTGCCTCTTCAGCTGACAGCCTCAATTATGGGGCCTAATCCTGCATTCCTGACACTCCCCTTACCCCTGCATAACTTCCAGAGGAGTCAAAGGACCCTCAGCCCTGGCCCTGGCAGGGAGACATTAGTTATGCAGGAGCAGTGCCTGGGGCGTGCTGGCAAATTTAAGGGTCTGTTCATATAATGACACACACTTGGAAGCCTTAAATCCTCATGCTTTGGACTCTTCACCTTCTATTGAAATAAAAAGCCACAGCAACTCCATTAAAAAATATAAAATTGCTCCACAGGAAATGAACACTAGTTTGCTTCCAATTTACATTGGTTTTAGGTTTCTTCTTCCCTGCCCCTACCCCTTTTTAGTTTTAATGTCAGTGTCCAGTTTTATGGAAAATATTTTCTTTGAGGAAAAGAATAAACACAAGCCTCGTGCTGGGTCTTTGCTTTTTATTTACTGAAGTGGGCAAAACAACCTTGACTTGCTGGCTCTCACCCTCCCGTAAATCAGTTGGAATTCCTCACAAGTATACACACAGGCTACCCTCTTATGTCACCCTGTGAGGACACCTAATGACCTCTGGCTTCTTGAGAAGTGGCCTTGTTTTATATAAACTAATCATCCATCCAGCTATATTAGTAACGAGGCTATAACTCATTTTCATCCCAGGCACACGCTGTACATTATCAGTCTCCTAATTAATCCCAGGCAATTCAAGGGGCAGGGATTATTCCTTCCAATTTTCCTCACCACTCTTCACTCCCGAGACCGGGCCAACAGAGGGTCAGGCTCTGCGTCCTGCAGGCATGGCCCTGAGTCCCAGCCCCGAGCCCAGCCTGCCCCAGGCTTGCTCCCTCTGCCCTGGGGAAGCCTGGGAACTCGCACACCCCTCACCCCTGCTGATCTCAGAGGCGGCAGGGCCGCCTCCGGGGAGAAAAAACCTGGGGTCAGCAAACATCTGGCAAGCCTGCCGAATGGACGAAGTCCACAGCTGCTCCCCTGAGTCAGAAAATAAACTCAGAGCCTTGGGGCACGAAGCAGAGCTGGGCCCCATGCTCTGGGCAGCTGAGATATTCACCATCCGCCCTGAAGTCCACCTTGCGGGCAGCTTTGTCCTTTTGGGCACAGGTGGGGGCAGCTCCAGGTACCCTGCCTGCCACCCCAGGACAGGCTGCTAGCTGTTCAAAGTAGAGACCAGGGACTGGATGTTCAAATCTCTCCAGCACATCTCCCCACCTCACACAGGGAAAATCAGAATCCTTTGATGACATAGTGTCCAGAATATTGAATAGATTCTTAGGCTTACTGAGAAAGGAGTTTCTCTTCCTCTTCATCCTTGGTACTCAGAGCCTGTGTTCAACCATGAGCATGAGCATCTCTAAACATCTTTGAAGAAGGACAAGCTCCCTTGACTCCCGGGGTGCTTGAGCACTGGAAAAGCTTCCCTTGTTTCATTTGAAAGACCGCAGGGTCTGGAGTGGTGGTTTAATCATTAAGTTGTGTCTGACTCTTGCGGCCCCATGGACTGTGGCCTGCCAGGCCCCTCTGTCCATGGGATTCTCCAGGCAAGAATACTGGAGTGGGTTGCCATTTCCTCCTCCAGGAGATCTTTCTGACCCAGGAATCGAGCCCAGGTCTCTTGCATTGCAGGCAGATTGTTTACCAACTGACCTACAAGGGTCTGGAGACCTGTGTTCAAGTCCCAAGTCTCCCATTAACCTGGTGCTTACTTGACCTCCACAAGTCTTGGTTTTCTCATATTTAAAGGAAGCCTGGGAAAGACTTCTTCCCATTGGATGAGGACGGCAACGTGATTCCCAGTGAGAAAGATTTCGTGGATACCTGGACGGCCATGGAAGAGCTGGTGGACGAAGGGCTGGTGAAAGCTATTGGAGTCTCCAACTTCAACCATCTCCAAGTGGAGAAGATCTTAAACAAACCTGGCTTAAAATACAAGCCGGCGGTTAACCAGATCGAGTGCCACCCATACCTCACTCAGGAGAAGTTAATCCAGTACTGCAACTCCAAAGGCATTGTGGTGACTGCCTATAGTCCCCTCGGCTCTCCCGACAGGCCCTGGGCCAAGCCCGAGGACCCTTCCATACTGGAGGACCCCAGGATCAAAGCGATTGCAGACAAGCACAATAAAACCACAGCCCAGGTGCTGATCCGATTCCCCATACAGAGGAACCTGATCGTGATCCCCAAGTCAGTGACGCCTGAACGCATTGCTGAGAACTTCCAGGTCTTTGACTTTGAACTGGACAAGGAGGATATGAACACCTTGCTGAGCTACAACAGGGACTGGAGGGCCTGTGCCTTGGTGAGCTGTGCCTCCCACAGGGATTACCCCTTCCACGAGGAGTTCTGAAGGCGTTCTGAAGCTGCGGGCGCCTGCCCTTGCCCAGGTGACCCGCCGTCTCCCACCTCACTCTTCTTGTGTGTAGCGTAATTTGGCCCGTGTCCCTCAGTGGTGGGTCAGCGACTTCTAGACAAACCCGCGAGGGCTTGGCCAGCTTGGTGTCGGGTCCAAAGAGCAGAATCAGTAGATTAGTAGAAGTCTCTCCAGTTTTCCTTTGCCCTTCTAGTCTGGGGATCTGGGGAACATGCAACCCAAATACTCTTTTCTAAATTGAATTCACAAAGTCAGAATAGTGCCTCTAACAGTGGGGTTTTGATTGCTTGGAACTGTAATCCTTTCAGCTAGGCTTTTCTTTGCCTCAAATAAAAAATGCTCTTATGAGTTAAAAAAATAAATAAATAAATAAAGTGGAGATAATAATGCCCTCTTCCTTTGCAGGGTGCTTGTGAAACAACAACCTTTTCAGGCTCCTTTATAAGCTTTTCTTTGGATCAGCCAGCGACGTTGAAGTTCCTGAGCACAGGGTCCCTGACTCTCCTCCCTTCTCACTCTCTCCCTGGCAGTCCTGTCTGCCCCAGTAATGACCATGTCAGTGTTCCACCTGGTAGGATTTTGATCCTTTTTGAGAGTTCTGTGCCTTACCTATGGCTCTTAGGACAAGGAGGAGGACTGCCCTCAGGTTGACTGCATGGCAAAGAGAGGACATGCCTGGGGATGTACCACATGTGGTTCCTACATGGTGGGCAGGAAAGCTGTGAGGCTTAATGGGCTCTCCAGAATTCCCTTTAAGTAATCAGGCTGACACTGATGCCAAAAACTCAGCTTCTGTGCATCAGTGCTGAATCAAGTCTCAGAGACAGAGTTTGGGCTAAAGTAGAAAAGAATAGCTTTATTGTTTTGCCAGACAGTGGGTACACAGCAAGCTCATGCCCCTGAAAAACGAAGTGTCCCAACCTGTGCGGATTTGGTGAGGGGTTTTACAGCAGTGGTTCAGGGACGGGGTTGCTGATAAGATTTGGGTATGTGCAGGGTCTGCACTCCCTTAATCTGGTCTTAGATAACCTCTTGATGAGCCTCTCTGATTTCATTAATCTGGCCTCAGGTAGTCTTCTCTGGAATGAATACAAATCCACTTGCCAAGAGGTTTTGGTTCTATAAAGAGCTCAAAGATATTGTTCTGTGCATCACTTAAGACAGAACCAAAACCCTGTCTCAAAGCTACACAATTGTTTCTTGGCTATTCCTCCCTAATCTCTGCATCCCCTTCCTTCCCTGATTAGCAACTGTTTGAATCTGTGCTTTGGAACTCAAGGAAGGTCATGGAGGCTGAGGCCTATTCCCTACAAACAAGAAACGGGGGACACGGACAGGCCTCCATGCCCAGAAGCCCCACAGGGTCCTGTCGATTTCAGGATCAGGCTCATACCTCCCCTCTGCAAGAGTTTGCCTCTGTAAGCTTTTGTGAAATGAAATGTGACTTCTGTCTTATTATACTCTTATGTTAAAACAAAATATTAGAAGTTTCTGGTTCCACTTAGTTTTTTCTCTCAGCATTCAGCTCATGTTCCAGACTAAGAGCTTGACTGGTTTTAGGGAAATGAAACCGGACCTTTGGAAACATAAGAACGAAGCTTTTCTCTTTAATTGTTGCATGACCCAATCACAATGATTAATTTGGCCATGGGCTGGAGTAAATTTCAGATAGGGCTGATGCTTTTGAGCGGGGAAGTGAATCCATGCCGCTTCATATTTTACCCTAGAACCTGGGCATTTTTACACAGAACCTTGACAGCCCCAGGTGAGCAGCACGTCCCAAGGTGATTCTTCGTCTGGGACTTTGAGGATGGCCTCACACAGGGACCACAGCCTCAGAGTCCGTGTGACAAGGGAGGCACGCCCTACGCGCCCTGCTTCTCTTGGAATCCGTTTTGTATTTCTGTAAATGTTGGGTGCCTTGTGCTTCTTTGTTGGCAGGCTTGTCTTGCCGAAGTCTACCTTGATTTGACACTTCCCCATAGCTTACTCAGATTGAGGAGCTGGGTTGAAAATCAAATTCTCAACCTAGGACAAAGCTCTTGATGATATCACTCAGGCCCAACACTTCGGTGACTGTACAGTTTATACAATGCTTTTTTATATATTAACTTTGGGGCCTGGTCTGGCTGCCCTCTTTCTGGTAAGTTCTATCCCAGGTCTTCCCTCCTCTTAATTCAGATCTCAGTGTCATCTTCCCTGACCAATGCTGTGAGCAGGCCCTTCCACAGCTGTGTATTTTCTTTCCAAAGCTCTCATCACTCTCTAAAAGGATCTTGATTACTTTTCTGTTTCCTTGCTGAATACCTCTCTCCTCAAACCAGAATATCAGCCCCACAAGGGCAGGGACCTGTCTCATTAATCCTGCCTCTCTGTGGCCAAAAACAGTGCCTGACCCTTTAAAACACTCAGCACTTTTTTTTTTTTTTTTTTGCTGTATTGGTGGAGAAGTAAATGATTTTATTTGAGTATTGTGATCATGTAAGGTAGTTTTTATCTTCATTTTTGAAATGAGTTACCTACATCTTCATGAGATTAAGCAATTAGCCTGAAATCTCCTGGAGTAGGAAATGGCAACCTGCTCTAGTAGTCTTGCCTGGAAAATACCATGGATAGAGGAGCCTGGTGGACTATAGTCCAGGGGTTCACAAAGAGTTAGACATGCCTGAGCATGCATGCACACACACAGCTGGTCTGTGACAGAATAATACCTCAGACCCAGGTTTTCTACCTCTGTTCTGGAGTCTTCTTATGGGAAGGAAAGTGAAGTTTTACCCAAAATTGGATCATGCTTGGTACTTTTAAAAACAAGCACCCCATCAGAGATCATTGTCAATGGTTTGGAGTGTAAAAACTTGATAAAACCCTGACTCTATTCCCTTTATCAAAGATGAAAAAGCAATCTACAAGATGGGCTTATAAAGCAGAGCCTGAGACTGCTTCCTACACCAGCCCCTGGGTGGATCACTGCCCCTCTCCTCTGACATACTGTGGACCCTCTCCCATCCCTCCCTTCCCTGGCCTTGGACCTCAGTGGCCTCTGGGTCCCTCATTCCAGGAACTGGCATGGCTTTCTAGACTTTCTGCAATTTTTCTGATGTCCTAATTTCTTGATCACCTGTGCTGACACGATCCTGATTTCCTTCAATATGTCTTTTTTCCACTCCTGGGAAATTTATGTCTGTTCTGGCATATGTCCCCATCTTCCTTTGTGAAAAGAGAGGTAAGGAGGGGAAGGAAAAATGCCTTTTAATATTTTTTCGCAATGTCTTCATGTTCTGTCAATAAATTACCTCTGTCAGCTTTTAGAGGCCCTACTGGCTCTTGTACTGACCTCTTGTTCCTCCTGTACTTGAAAAATGCCTTATTATTTATCTTAGCCTCTCTCGCAATCTTCTTTTCATTCTTTACCTTTGCTTTCCTTATCATGTTTTTGCACTTTCTTAACTTTGTACTATAATTTCTCCAGCTGAGTTGCCGTTTGATTTTTTTTTTAATACTTTCTCGCTTTCCTGGTTTTGATTACTTCCCCTACCACTACCACATCCTTTTTAGAGCTATTTGTTTGGCCTATTTTCTATGCAGCAGGTTGCTAGGGAACACGCATTTTCTTCGGGCAGTTTCTATTCATTTCTCTCTGATTACACTCTTCTGTCAGCGCTTTCAATGCCCTTGGCTTTTCTTGGTAGGAACTGACCAACTTCTGTTCCTTCTGGAATCACTGCATGTCCTGCTAAGAGGGTCCTAATTCCTGCTGGGCCTTACTTGGAATGAGCAGTTCCCCTAGACGGCAGGCTACAGGTCAAGAGGAAGCTGGGTACTTTGATTGACACATCGCTCAAGCTTCCCCCACATTAAACTGCCTGCAGGTACAGGACCTTACAGCGAGTGTAGGTACCCTGTGCACACTGGCAGGAACTCAACCCCCTGCAAAGAGCTTGCCTCGGTAGTTGGGAGAATCCCGTGGGCTCACTAACAAGACCAGTCAGGTGTGAGCAATACCCTCGGGACTCCTTGGCCAATGTCTACCTTCTGGATGCCTCTTTATCTGCTAGGCACTGTTGCTAATGCTGGGCACTGCTGCCACCTCTGTTCGGTGTTGTCACATTGACTGCTGTCACCACCTAGCCACCACCAGACTGCTGCACTGCCACGGTCCAGACCACAGCTCTCAATATCTCAAAGCCACACTGAGTTTGGATAGACGTCTCCTCTCCTGCGTTATGCCACAGGGGTCGAGTTGCCCTTGCCTTATAGAGCCTTCGGGGAGGCAGAGAGTTTCATCATTACTTCCAGCACTCCTCTCCTGGAATGAGATCCCTGAGAGACAGAGTCAGATGGACCCTCAGGATGATGGTACCTTACTGAAAGGGCATAGGGAACTGGCCCTGAAGTAGATGGCAGAGCAAACCAGGGCCACTTATGAGGCAAAGATACAGAATTGTAAGGACATGAGTAAACAGAGAGAGGAGAGGACCTCAGGAAGACAGAGGACTGGAGCAGATACACAGAGCATGGTGGATCAGAGTTCTCGTGCGCCTCTGACAAATTAACATCCCTGATTTCCCGGTCTGGGCCCTCACACAGTACAGCAGAACTTTTTTCCTCTTACTTTCCTGTAACATTATCTGTGGTACATCTAAAGTAACATTCCTCTTAACTTCATCTAGTTTAACTGGAGATTGTTGCTCTGCAACCAGAATCTTAACTAATATAACTTCCCAGTTTACCCAGCGGTGGCCTTCTGGTGCAACTTTTCTGATGTGAATGCATGCTTAGTCTTCATTATCCAACTTCATTGTCACCTCCCCTCTGAAGTCTTTCCTGACAGCACCCTCTCTTGTGACACTTCAAAACTCTGCTCATAACCACTTACTGGAGTGTGATTCATCTATTTATAAACACTCCACTTGCCAGACCATGAGGTCCTCGAAGACAGAACCATGTCTTAGTGCCTGAAACGCAGAAGGTGTTCAGTCAGTGTTTGCAAAGATGACTCAGTGGCTCCAAGTGGATTCTGGGAGCCACCTGCCAGTTGGCACCATGCTGCTGCTCAACCTTCCAGGCACTCGAGGGGTCTGAATTTCTGCTGACTTTGCTAACTTAGCCCTTCACTCTCAGCTCCATCTTTTCCTAGTCCTCCCTGGGGTCCAGGATTGCTTGCCTGCTGGGACCCTCCTGCTCTGTGCAAACTTCACTACCTTTGGATCGGTGACAATTCCAAGGTGACCCCCTCTGGGGCACAGCACACACTGTTTCCCAGGGTTCTAGAACTCTATGCTGAGTTTTGGCTCCTCTTAATGGCTTTGTGTGGTTGCCTGGGGCCCGTGCTACCTGTGCGTCTGCTCATGACAGCATCCCCCACCTGATCCAGCCATCTGTTTATTTTGGCTGCATCTCCTTCTTTATTCTCTGACTCCTGAAAGATGGTGAACAGTAGCTACTTCCTTTAATCAGCCAGAAGCCCTGGTTGCCTTTCCATGGTAGAAAAATTGTCTCCAGATCAGTTGCAGCTTTCTTACATGAGAAAGAACATCAGTGCTCATTTGCTCAGGAAAAGCAACAACAAAACCCTCTCGCTCCGTTTAGACCATTTTTCCTTTATGGATTGCAGTGCCCCTAGCACGCCCACCAGGTTTCCCTGCCAACTGCCAGCAATGTATCCAAGTTGCTGTTTCACTCCGTGACAGCGTGAGGCAAGGGAAGAGCTTCATAGCCTTGGGTGGGGGGTTGTTTGCTTTACTCAGGTTCTCACATACAGAGTGTTTTGCAAGAAGGGTTTCTGCCAGTAACTGATACTCTAACCTCTGTACCAATAGGTGTGCAGTTGCCTGGGGCATCAGGTGGTTTAAATGCTCTGGGGTTGTAACCCCTTTGCCCCTCAAAGTTTACTTTTCTGACCTCTGCTTCCAGCCAAAAAGAAAAAAAAAAAAATGATACCCAGGCTTAGTTCATCCTCAGGAATTTCAGAATGGTCTCCCTCTGAGCCCCGCCTCTTGTGCTGATCAACATGGCTTTCTGAGATTCTGTGATAGCCACGTGCCGTGGTCTGGAAATAGAGTCAGAACTTTGGGCAAAACAGTGCCTGCTGCGGATCCAGGCTCAGGCTGTTTCTGGTCTCCATGATGAATAAGGATGTCCACTCAGGATGGGCTCATATCCAAAAGAGCTGCTCCTTGCTTGAGAGGAAAGAAACAGCATTTCTGCACCAGGCAGTGGCCTTTGGGCCTGTTGCTGTGGGATGGACACAGAATGAGAAATGAAAGGCCGTCTCCAGCCAGGCTGAGGCTATGAGGGATGAGGATGGTAGAGGATGCTGTTGACTCTCTTTCTCTCCACGGCTAACTGCCTTCAGTAAGAGATTTCAATGCATCAAAATATTAGCTAAAGAGATACTTTAATTTGGTGACAAAAGGACACCTATTTAAACCTATTTATCAGTGAAGGCAGCTAGAAGTGGTTTGTATTTGAGCATAAATTACCACCCCACCCCAACCACCACCCACCCCACTCCAAAGCGCTGATCTTTTAAAGTGAAAACCTGGTTTGGTGATTTGGGGCAGCCAAAGCATGTGTAATAAAAGAGAAAGAGCAACTGTACAGGGAGTCAGGCCTTGTCATTTCTTTATATATATATATATATATACATATATATATATAATTTATTTGTTTTATTTTAGTTATTTGGGGCTATGCTGGGTCTTTGTTGCTGCACACAGGCTTTCTCTAGTTGCAGCCAGTGGGGGCTACTCTCCAGTTGCAGCTTGCGGGCTCTCATTGCAGTGGCTTCTCTTGTTGCAGAGCATGGGCTCTAGGGCACGTGGGCTCCAGTAGTTGCTATGCATAAGCTCAGTAGTTGCAGCTCTCAGGCTCTAGAGCACAGGTTCAGTAGTCGTGGGACACAGGCTTAGTTGCTCTGCAGCATGTGGATTCTTCCAAGATCAGTGTGCCCTGCATTGCAAGGTGGACTCTCAACCACTGGATCACCAAGGAAGCCCAGTGTCTCCATTTCTAATGCTAGACTCTTTACTAATGATGTCATTTTGGGCAAATCATTTCTCCAGCTTCAGTAGTGACCTCAGTGGAAGCAGAAAACACTGACATTCTAATTGCCAAATCCATAGGCTAAGTTTCATTCCTCATCCTATTTGATAACTCCATTGTACATGGTGCTCTTGATTGCTCTTTCCTTCTCAAAACTGTCTTGCTTTTAGTTCCTGGGGCTCGCCTCTATGAATCCTCTTCCCTTCTCTCTCCCAGCCCTTCACACTCCTTTCTTAAACCCCTCCTGTCTCACTGCTGCCCATCCATTGCCTGCTGGTTATTTCCCAGAATTTCCCCATTGGGCCTCTTCTCATTATTCTTCCATTCCATAAGCAATTCCAAGGATCCAACCACCATCTCTTAGCTGATAGCTGCCATCTCTCTACTTCAGAGCTCTCTCAGCCTCTCTCCTGAATGCCAGCCTCTCCTTCCAACTTCAGATGACAAGCCCCTCCAACTCAGCCTGTCCAAACTCTGTTCACTGTCTTCTTATATATGTCCCATCTGTCCTCTGAAACCCGAGTCCTTGCAGCCTGTTCTGCCTTCTGTATTTCACTTGGTCTCAGAAGCTAAATGATCTTTTGTGCTTCATTCTCCCTAAATAGATATTGCTGCCTAGTTTACCTGAGGCAGGTAGGAACATGAAGATATTCCTACATCTTCATGCCATTGCTGCTTATCTCTTCTTGTCCACAGGGTCTGTCACCTGAATCTCTAAAATAGTACTGGAAGTAGTTAAGGATGGGTGTAGCTGACATAATAGAAAGCAAGACTTGCCATGGCTTACCCAGAGAGTTTTGTGTTGTTGGTTTTTTTTTTTTTTTTTTTTAATGCAATATGAAATCCAGATACAGAAGACCCAGAATCAATATGGCAGCCCCATTATACCTCCAAGGCATGCCCTAATTTCCTTCTATCTTCCCATTCAGCCATCCTTGACTGGTGCTATCATCTGTGGGCTTGTCACCTCATGCCCACTAAATGACTGCTCCTCTTCTACATCCATATTCCAGACAGAAGAAGAGGAAAGGCAAAAGGCAAATGTCTCTCAAGTCTGTTCCCTTTCAAAGAGCAGTCCTGAAAGCTTCACCCAGTGACCTGACTTACCTTCCATTGGCCAGAATGTCATGGGACCACTCTCTCCAAGGAAGACTGAGAAAGGCTGTGGGAGTTTTGTTTGTTTTTTAAGCAGGGCACATAGCCTCCCTGAAAAAAAGAAATTGAGAATGGTTCTGCTGGAAAGGAAGGGAAGGAATGAAAGGAATCAACACTGCATTAGCAAATATCTGTGACTGCAACAGCCTGTTCTTGGTCTCCTGGCCATCTGAATCTTCATCCACTACTCTGTCCTCTATATCCCCTAAAAGAAATCTGACCATACTGTGCCCCTATTTAAAACATCTCTGTTGAATCCTCAGTGGCTGCAGAATAAAGAACAAACATTTTGGTCCATGGGGCCCCATTTTCTTTTCTATGCTCTTCTCTTGTCATCACCATCTGCCCAGAACACACTCTAAGATCCCATAGAACCCATAATAGTATGACTGTTCCCACTGCCCAACTGCCCTTCCCATTGCTGGAGATATTTCTTCAACCTTCATTCTTGGGGAGGGTGTAGGCATATATCAACCCCTTGACTCAGGTTTCTTCCTTAATCTTTAGAAGAGAGACCTTCCTCATGCCTCCGAGTCCTCCCCATCCTACACAGCTTGTGATCCTTGAGTGCAGACAGTGGTGTGTTGATCCGTGTTTAACAACCAGCTCTCTGGGGATGGGCTTCCCTCATAGTTCAGTCGGTAAAGAGTCTGCCTGCAATGCAGGAGACCTGGGTTCAATTCCTGGGTCAGGAAGATCCCCTGGAGAAGGAAATGGCAACCCACTCCAGTGTTCTTGTCTGAAGAATTCCATGGACAGAGGAGCCTGGCAGGCTATACAGTCTATGGTCAGTCTAAGAGTCAGACATGACTGAGTGACAACTCTGGGGATGGGAGGCTCTGGTCTCTATTTACTGAGTCCTGTAGTATAAATACTACCCCCATGACCAGATTCAAGCTACCACCATGATGTAACCCAACCTGTAACTGAAAAGAGGCATGATTGGCTCCCAAGAGCCATTTTGAGTACAGCAGGAGACCCCCAACAGGGAAGAAGGGTGCGTGATTAGGTCACAGCACCAAAACCACAGGCAAAGCTTAGCAGCTACTCCCTCACCATCATCTCTGAACTAACACTCCCCCAACCCCTGCCCTGCCAAATAGATCTCTTCTTTCCCTGAGTTTACACTGCTCTTTGGTGATTCTTCTCCCACAGTAGTGTTTTTCTTAAATCTTCTTCTGTGTGAACAAGTGTACTTTTTCACACTGTGTGTTCCCCCTATCATTTACTCCCCACACGGGGCAATGAGCCCCTTTCATCCATGATTCCCTGGTGAATCCTCACCTCCCTGGAGAGGCTGCCACACCTCAGGTCACCACCAGGAGTTACTCTTCAGCATCAGATGCAGACACAGAACCTGGGCAGCAGGCGACACATAGTGGGACTAAGTGTCCACTTGTTTAAAGGATGAAGGAGAAAAAAGAACTGATTTTTCTCTGCCTGGAGCCCAGTCCCTCCTCCCTGATATCCTAGGACTATTCACTTATCATTTGGGGCTCAACTTCAATGATTCATTCTCTAGGAAGCCCTTCTTGGACCAGCCAACCCTCATCCCCGCCACCAAAGGTGGGTTAATACCCCTTCTTTGGGCTCCCATAAGCCTTGGCCATCAGTAGAACTGATCGCCCTGTATACCTGTGTTTCAGTTATGACAGTTTTGACAGCCTGCGGACCATCAGCTTCCTGAAGGCAGGGGCCCTGTTTGCAGTTTCACAAAGGAGGTCCTTACTGATCACTTGCAGAATGGGGACTGAGCAGAATGTGTAGAATGCTCAAATATTCCCTGGGGAGGTTTAGTTTTATTTCTTTTACCTTTGTCTTTTGCTCTTGCTATCCTTATTATTGTTTTTCGCACCAGATCCCTCCTTTCAATTGGTAATACCAAAAGAAAAAAAGGAAAGATTTCAATGAACTGCAGCTTCCAGCTGGTTATCATTATTTAAATGCTGGCTTTATCTTTGTGGGCAGCTGAAGCCTATGATTTAAGCTATCTCTAGCTGAGCAAGAAGGTCTGGTGCCCGCCCAACCACTCATATTTCCAGAGTGCACTTTGCTGTGTCAATACACATTACTTGTCACATTGCAAAGAGTCTGAGGAGAAGTTTGATCTCTGCTGTTAGATTGTTGTCATGTGTCAAATCACACAGCCCAGGGGGAATGACTACAAATGCACAAGAAAGGCAGACGCTGAGCCCTGGTTGGACTGCCTGAAAGATAAACACCTTGTAGAGACCAGGAAAAGAAAGGCCAAAAAACAATCAGAAGCCACAGACACTGTAAGGCTTACTTTCATCTTCTTGCCCCTCTGAGCATCTTGTTTTACCAGCCTGGGCAAATATGCATTTTTCATCCAACTGGCCTTCCAGCTGATGCTCCCTCAAGGGGGGACTAGTTCGAGTATGTAGTAGCATCACTGGTAACCAGGGTGGCAGCTGCGATGCTCTCACAACACAGCTGAGGAAACAAGGCAGGTGACTGTGCAAGTTCCTCCCCACCGGCTCCTTCCCAATGAAAACTCTGAGAAAATGGGCAAATACAACTAGACTCAGGGAAGAAAAACCCACTTCAAGGAGTATGAACTACCCAAGCAGGAAGGCTGGAATAATTGTTTGCTGCGGCTGGTGATAGTTTTTGTTTTTTTTTTTTTTTTCCCCTTCTTGTTTCTTTTAAGTTGGCTGAAAAAAAAAAAAAAAAAAACACAAATGGGTACTAGCTGTTCCGTATTAAAGAAGGAATGGGCGCTAGTCAGTCGCCCCATTTCAAAACGCCCACGCGCTTGAAATAGTTTCCTAGAAAGGCAGATATAATTTAACTGGGTGTAGCTTAGCACACTGGCAGGGCATTTTTACGACACCTTCCAAATCCTCGATGGCTGATCTCGTGGTATGACAGCAGCACACCACATTCATTGCACCAGACAAGGATTAGGGGAGTAAAATTAGTCATGTATGTAAATTGTAATCACGTTGGACGGTTGTATGTGCTCATTTAGGCATTTTAACAGTGTGTGATGCTATCCTCTCCGCAGGACTAATAAGCATTAGCCATAATGAGGTCAGTCAGTCAGCCAGGCATTCTCAGGGGATTTAATTGGGACATGGGTCTCTGCTGAAGTGAAAATTAATAACTTTTGTCAATGTTCTGGTGAAATGTTCTGTCTTATTAAACTATGAGGGTCAATTAGAAAGCATTATGTAATAAAGTCCCCAGCAGCAGAACTCAAATTGAGTTATACCACAGTCATTATTCCAGGGCGAATGCATTTGAAAATGGAAAACCAGAGCGCCATATGGAGGATTCGGGTCAGATTTACAAGCATCGCATGTTAAGGCTTCAACAAGAAGGAAACAATTAAACGTAATACCGAAATAAATCAGTGCGCCCGGCGTGCTGTGCAGGGCGGGGCGCCTGGGGCCAGCGCAGCCCTGGAGCCGTGACACTGCGCAATGGCAGCACAGGCGAAAAGGCTTGTTTGGGCTGTATCAGGCAGCGCCGTCCCCGCAGATCTCTCTAAGTGCTTGCTTCAAATCTGGGGCACACCTGGAAGCCTTGGGCCAGCACTCCGCCTCCTATAAATAACTCTTTATTGTCTGGCTATTAAGACGAGAGATTGCTTTTTATTAAAGTGCAAGTTATTGTGGTACAGCAAATTAAAGAATTTTAAAGTACACTAAACAGCCTCGATAGTCCCCATTCAGTCATGTTTTATGGTATTTAATTAAAAAAAAAAAAAAAATCCTAACTCCCTCAGGAAAGAGTTCCACAAAGTTCCAGTAGGGTTGATTCGCCTGCCCCCTCAGGACCCTACTGGGGTCAGGGCACTAGATCTGCTTTTCAGGAGTGCCACTACCTCCATCCTACAAATGATGGAGCCCATTAGCATCTAGAATGCTTCTAGCTTCCGCCAGTCAGTGCTCACGAATCCTACGCCTTTTCCTGTTTTCTTTTAGATCTGCTTTTTGCGGTCATCAAAACGCCTTCCTGTGAATGGCGGAGCCAGTCAGCATCCAGAATGCTTCTGGCTTCGGCCAATCAGTGCTCACGAATCCTCTGCCTTTGCCGTCTACTCTGGCCTTGCTCTAGGAAATGTGCTAGAAGCCTCTGCTGCTGCTGCTAAGTCGCTTCAGTCGTGTCCGACTCTGTGCGACCCCATAGACGGCAGCCCACCAGGCTCCCCCGTCCCTGGGATTCTCCAGGCAAGAATACTGGAGTGGGTTGCCATTTCCTTCTCCAATGCATGAAAGTGAAAAGTCAAAGTGAAGTCGCTCAGTCGTATCTGACTCTTAGCGACCCCATGGACTGCAGCGTACCAGGCTCCTCTGTCCATGGGATTTTCCAGCCAAGAGTACTGGAGTGGGGTGCCATTGCTGGTACTTGAAATGAGCGGTGTATTATGAGGGAGAGAGTCGAGGCCGAGCTTTGGGCTTTGACATAGAACTGTTCAGGCACGTATGACAAAGAGTGATTGGGAAGAATGGATGCTGGGGACACGGCCTCAGGCCTAGATGTGTGGGGGTGCTGGAAGGACCGGACTGTCCTGTCTCTTCTGGAAGCCTAGGCAGGAGGCTTGTCTGCTGCACTCTTCAAACAGATATTTAAAGATGCTCTGCACCTGAAACAACTAGGGAATAGAAGAGAGGGAGGGGAGGAGAGGCAGGCGGATGGGGGAGAGGGAAAGAGATATATTATCCTTACTCTCCCGTTGCTGAAGGACTACAACTTCCCTGTCCCGCCCACTCTTTTCTGAACTTTCTCTTCCCTAGTGAAGTGATCTGGAGAAGGAAATGGCAATCCACTCCAATGTTCTTGCCTGGAAAACCCCATGGATGGAGGAGCCTGGTGGGCTGCCGTCTGTGGGGTTGCACAGAGTCAGACACGACTGAAGCGACTTGGCGGCGGCAGCAGCAGCAGTGAAGTGATCTGGGGTCTGATTATTTCTCCTTTCCCATAATCACGTATGTTGATTGTGTTTCTCATTAAACGCCAATTGTAACAATGCCCCTTCCTTGAGTCCAGACCGCGGTGGAAGCCAGTTCATTCCCCTCACCCTCATCTTCATGGCTACAGCTACGGTCTGAGTCCCTGTCACCTCCCACCAGGGCCCCTTTTCCAATGTTGCCCCCCTCCCACCCATTTTTTCACACCAGTCACAGTAATGTTTAAAAAGACACACACACACACACACAGATATGGTCAAGCTGTTTAAAAAAAAAAAAACAAAAAACTCAACACTTTTCGTTTGCAAATAGGATAAATTCCAAAACACTTGCACAGCCCACAAAATCCTGCCCGGATGTGTCCAGGGCTCACGGGAAGCCATGTGTCCTGTCACACTGCCCCTGCGGCTTCTAGAACGTGTGGTTTTGTTGCCCTACTTGGAGTTTTTGCGCATGTAGTTTTCTTAGTCTGGAATTTTCTTTCCCCTGGTTATGGATGACTAGTTCTTCTTAAGCTTAAATAGCACCATCCGGGAGGCCTTTTCCAACCATTCTATCTAAAGTAGACCCATCTAGAACTATCATCACCCTGTATGTTCCCAGTATAATACTTTCCATAGTGTTTAATTTTAGAAAACAGCTTAGTTTGGGCTGTTCTTTTTTTATTTTTTTCCTTGATTTCTTCTGAGCCTAAGTTCTATGATGGCAAAGACCAGGTCTGTTTTATTTTCAACTGTGTAGTCAGCAGTGGGGGCAAGTGACAGGTGCTGTGTGCTCAGTGAATGAAAACCTCATTGAATTAAAGGATTGCCTTGGAGAGAAACATGAAGTTTTTCCAGCTCCTTTGTTTTGTAGAAACTATTTCTGAGGATGGAGAAATAATATGCACAAGAAAGTTGTGGAAGAGTTGGGACCGGTACCTGATTTACCCTCAAAATATTTCTTTATTACTTTCTTTTGCCACATCACCCAATCCTATCTCTTGAACACATCTTGTCTTTTTCCCTATTTGAATAAACACCACCAAATCCTATGGTGAAAGCATGTTTAAAACCATTTTAAAAAGTACAGCTGCTCCATCAATAAGAGATCAGATTATTTCATTCTAGTATATTCACATAAGGGAAAGAAAATGAATGAACCAAAGCTATGGGCCTAAAAATGGTTGAATCACAAACACATAATGTTGAATAAGAACAGCTAGTTACAAAACAATATATAATTGTGATAGCACTTATATAGAGTTTAAAACATAAGCAAAACTAAATAGCAAGTGGTTAGTGGATATATGGTCAAACTCTAATAAAAAATAGGAATAAAGAATTTTTTTTGAAAAATAATAAAAGCAACATTCAGATGGTTACTTGCCAAGTATAGAGAGAGGTGGGAAGGAAAGGAGCCTGTGGAAGGAAGAGCATGGAGATGGGGTGGGTGGTGATACATTAGTTGGGTAGCAGTTTCACGATTACCCATTTATATTTTATACTTAATAATTTGTAAGCTGATACATATATATATATATATATATATATATATATATATATATATAAAGGACTTACCAGGTGATTCAGCAGGGAATAGAATCAGGAGACACGAGAGATGTACTTTCAATCTCTGGGTCAGGAAGATCCCCTGGAAAAGAAAATGACAACCCACTCCAGTATTCTTACGTGAGAAATCCCATGGACAGAGAAGCCAGGTGGGCTACAATCCAAGGGTTGTAAAGGGTTTGACATGACTGAGCAGCTAAGTACATGTATGAAAAATTGATTAATTTTTAAGAATTAAAATTGACATGATTTCAGCTTTGCCTGACTATACCCAATCTCAGAAAGGAGTTCTTTCTCCTTCTTCAGGAGTGCCTCAATGAGCTTCCTCCAGCCTCACAAAGCTGGAGAACTGGAGTTCTTGGGGCCTGTTCCTGAGCCAGGTCAATATTATACAAAAACATGCAATAATCGTTCAGACTGTGTGGAAGATGGCTTTGGAGTTAACTACCCAATGGGGTAGAGCCCTTGAGCAAAGTAACCTCTTTATTTGCCTTTCCACAATAACAGACTCTTCTTTACTGTCCTCAGGACTTTTGCTCATTTTCTATCCTGTGATTACAATGCAAATACCCCACATCAAAATCAACACCCTAATGATCTTCACGGATGCTGAGCAAGTGATATGTTGAAGAGAGGCATGGCGGTGGTAAAGGAGGTGAGACAGACTCAAAGGCAAGTCAGGCTACTGTCCTCTTGGCCAGGTGGCCTTACCTGTTTTTTTGCACAACCTCATTAATTGAAGGAGAAGCGGGTGACAGAGGATGAGATGGTTGGACATCATTGCCTCAATGGACATGAGTCTGAGCAAACTCCAGGAGATGGTGAAGGACCAGGAAGCCCGGCATGCTGCAGTTTATGGGGTCGCAGAGAGTTGGACAGGACTGAGCAACTGAACAGCAACAATTTATTTCACATTCTTCGTCTCTGATTTGAGCCCTGGACTTGTTACCAGCACACAGTACCCCAGATAGCCAGCAAGTGTGCCCTAGTGGTGTTGCCACATGCTGAAATTAGTCTCTTAGAGCAATTCCTTTTTCTAATGTTAGTGGAGGGAGTTCCCACCATAAGGGTTTCTGGTTCATTTGTGTTACTGGGTCTCTCAGGGCCACACTTCTGTTTTCAGAGAGAATTTTGGCATCGGGCTCCTTCTGACATGTCAGGCTGAAAAGTGATTTTGAGCCAAAAGTTCTGTTGCTTCATTTCGGTTATTTATGAGAAGCTGGTATTTTCTGCTAACAAAGACAATGGGAAATTTCAAAACCTAAAAATTATCAAGCTGTTGGGATAATGGTGGGAAAATAGAAATTGCAAAGTATTTCTCAACAGTTGGAGTAACTTGCCTTCCATATTTTTTCCCAAGATAATTATGAAGATAAATGCCACTTGCCTTTTGGAATCTTTTTGCTGATAAGTATGAAACTATTCCAGGGAGATTCTGGATGCCGGGTCCCCATGACCACACACTCCTGTAGGAGAATGCAATCTGCCTGTACTTTCATCTGTTGGTTAGTGAACGAATGGAAGAATAAGTGAATGAGAAAACAACTCAGCTACACACACACACACACACACACACATTGCCACACATACTCATGCATTAACTTAGTTTGAGGCTAGATTGTTTCTTTATCTTAAAAAATGTGGGGGGTTTCTCTGATTATAAAACTAACGTGTCATTATAAAATGCTTGGAAAATACAGAAAAGTATAAAGAAAAAAAAAAAGACATCCATAATCCAGCCTCACAGAAAGATCTTATTAACACTGAGGTTTATATCACATGATTGTTTTTTGAGCATGTAAATGTTGCATGGCTGAGATGTTACTGTGCATACTGCTAATATCTGTATTAGACAGAATTCTAAGATAATTCCCCAGTGCCTGACACCCTTGATTTATCTCCTTCTCCTGGAGCATGGGCAGAAGTGACCTGCAAATGGGAAATAGACATCACTCCCATGACTGGGTTATGTTACAATGGGCTTTAAGAAAAGGAGATTATCCCAGGTGGGTCTGACCCAATCAGGTGAACCTTAAAAGAGACTGGACTTTTCCTGGACACAGAGATATGAAGCATGAGAAGGATTTAAAGTGAAGGAGATTCTCTCTTGGTGGCCTTGAAGATACAGAGGGCCACAGGGCAAATAATTCTGGAAGGTTTCAGAAGTTAAGAGCAGTCCTCACTGACATCCAATAAAGAGACAGGACCTCGGTCCTACAACCACAAAGAACTATATTCTCAAACTAGTTGAATGAGTTTAAAAGAAGACCCCAGCTGAGGACTCAGCCAGGCCAACACATTCATTTTGGTCATGAGACCCCAAATCTACATAACCACAAAATAATAAGTGCCTACATTTGTAGTAATTTGCCATGTTGCAATAGAAAAAAGACCAAATATTCTTTTTCATTCACATTACAACTTAAACCTTTTTTTCCTATTATTGTTAACTAAAATTTTCATATTTTCATCTAATATGTGTACAGATCATTTGTTATTGTTCAGTCACTCAGTCCTGTCTGACTCTTCATGACCCCGTGGACTGCACCAGGCTTCCCTGTCCTTCACCAACTCTCAGAGTTTGCTCAAATTCATGTCCATTGTGTTGGTGATGCCATCCAACCATCTCATCCTCTGTTGATCCTTCTCTTCCCACCTTCGATCTTTCCCAGCATCAGGGTCTTTTCCAATGAGTCAGTTCTTCACATCAGGTGGCCACATTATTGGAGCTCATCTTCAGCATCAGTCCTTCCACTGAATATTCAGGATTGATTTCCTTTAGGATTGACTGGTTTGATCTCCTTGCAGTCCAAGGGATTCTCAAGAGTCTTCTCCAACACCACAGTTCAAAGGCATCAATTCTTCAGCCCTCAGACATTTTTATTGTTCAGCTCTCACATCTGTACATGACTACTGGAAAAACCATAGCTTTGATTTTATGGACCTTTTTCACCACAGTAATATCTCTGCTTTTTAATATGCTGTCTGTGTTTGACATAGCTTTTCTTCCAAGGAGCAAATGTCTTTTAACTTCATGACTTCAGTCACTGTCCACAGTGATTTTGGAGCCCAAGAAAATAAAATCTGTCACTGTTTCCATTGTTTCCCCATCTATTTGCCGTGAAGGGAAGGGACCAAATGCCATGATCTTAGTTTTTTTGAATGTTGAGTTTAAGCCAGCTTTTTCACATCTCCTCTTCATCAAGAGGCTCTTTAATTCCTCTTCCCTTTCTTCCATAAGGGTGGTGTCATCTGCAAATCTGAGGTTATTGATATGTCTCCCCTCAGTCTTGATTCCAGCTTGTGCTTCATCCAACCCAGCATTTTGCATGATGTACTCTATATATAAATTAAATAAGCAGGGTGACAATATACAGCTTTAACATACTCCTTTCCCAATTTGGAACCAGTCCACTGTTCCATGTCAGATTCTAACTGTTGCTTCTTGACCTGCATACAGGTTTCTCAGGAGGCAGGTAAGGTGGTCTGGTAGGTAGTTGCATCTCTTGAAGAATTTTCCACAGTTCATTGTGATCCACACAGTCAAAGGCTTTAGGGTAGTCAATGAAGCAGAAGTAGATGTTTCTCTGGAATTCTCTTGGAATCTATTTATCACTTCCACTGGATAATCATAAGGGATTTGATTTAGGTAATATCTGAAAGGCCTAGTGATTTTCCTTACTTTCTTCATTTTAAGGTTGAATTTCACAATAAGGAGTTCATGATCTGAGCCACAGTCAGCTCCTGATCTTTTTTTTTTTTTTTCTTTTTTGCTGACTGTATAGAGCTTCTCCATCTTTGGCTACAAAGAATATAATCATAATTGGTACTAACCAGTCTGTATTATTGGGCATTTAGGTGTTGCCGTTATACGTCTGTACGGTCAAAGTATGGTTTTTCTGGTAGTCATGTATGGATGTGAGAGTGGACCATAGAGAAGGCTGAGCACCAAAGAACTGATGCTCTCAAACTGTGGTGCTGGAGAGGACTCTTGAGAGTCCCTTGGACGGCAAGGAGAACAAACCAATCAAAGGAAATTAACCCTGAAAATTTATTGATAAGACTGATGCTGAAGCTCCAGTCCTTTGGCTACCTGACGCCAGCTCATTGGAAAAGACCCTGATACTAGGAAAGATTGAGAGCAGGAGGAGAAGGGGGAAACAGAGAATGAGATGGTTGTATGGCATCACCAACTCAGTGGACATGAGTTTGAGCAAACTCTGGGAGATAGAGAAGGACAGGGAAGCCTGGTGTGCTGCAGTCCATTGGGTCACAAAGAGTTGGACATGACTGAGCAGCTGAACAACAACAATTATAGGTGTTAGAGGTGTGTTACTTAAAAATTAAGTGTTGTCTTCTTATTTTGTAACTGTGCTTTTTATTTATTTATTTATTTATTTTGTCACATGAAAGAAAACAAAACATCTGCTAAGCTGCATTGCCTCTGAAAGAAAGAGACAGAGAAACAAATAGGGACATGGTATGTCTAAGGTTTTCTCTTTGCTCCTGAATGGAAGGTAAAGACTGTGTGTTTCAAAGATGGGAGTCCTGAACACCTGCAGGCTACATTGCTCAAGGGGAGGGATGAAGACTGGGAGCTACAGAAGTTAAAGACTGGCTTCTCCCTAGTTAGGGGTTCCCCAGGGCTGAAGAGAAATATGGGTTGGACCCTTTATGGATCTCTGGTCCCATCTGAGCCTGGTGCTCTGGATCACCTCAGAGTGCATGACCGACTATGGGACTATGGGACTGATGAGGCTCTGCCAAGGTCCTCAAATTCAGTTGGACGTGGGCAAACTGAGAACTCATCTCATTATGCTTGGTTAGTACTGGTTTCAACCAAATTTAATTTCACTTTGAAAAATATATATGAAATTTCATACTTAAGAGATATGGGGCATTGCTACCTGTTACATAAATGGTACTATGATAAATAGTCCTACATAAATGTGTCTCTCTATTTATTACTATTTATTTGAACAGATTTCTAAAGATAGGTTCAAGGATATAAGTATTTTGACATCCTTTATATAAATTGATGCTTTTGAATTGTGGTGTTGGAGAAGACTCTTGAGCATCCCTTGGACTGCAAGGAGATCCAACCAATCCATCCTAAAGGAGATTAGTCCTGAATATTCATTGGAAGGACTGGTGCTGAAGCTGAAACTCCAATACTTTGGCCACCTGATGTGAGGAACTGACTCATTTGAAAAGACCCTGATGCTGTCTTTGGAAACGATTAAAGGCAGGAGGAGAAGGGGACGACAGAGGATGAGATGGTTGGATGGCATCACCAACTCGATGGACATGAGTTTGAGTAAGCTCCGGGAGTTGGCAATAGACAGGGAAGCCTGGCATTGTACAGTTCATGGGGTCGCAAAGAGTCAGACATGACTTAGCAGCTGAACGGAACTGAACTGAACCTATATAAATAATAAAATTAGCAGGTTTTTTTTCCAGGTTTTTAGATTTCTTAAGCTAAAATATATAGAAGGCACTAGATGCATAATAAATTCTCCCTTCGGCCTCTTCCCCCAACCACCCCAGTGTACCAACGACAGAAGATTCAAGCCCAGCTGAGCAAGTGTAGGCACTGTATATTTCCTCCTGGAGAAGGTACTAGCATGCAGCCTAGGCTGTGTAACAACTGGCACACTCATGGCCTGATACACACCACCAATGCCAGTAACTGGCTGTGTGACCTTGTGTATGCATTTCTTGGGGCTGCCAGGACAAACTACCACAGCTGGATGGCGTGAACAACATAAATTTATCATCTCACAGTTCTGGAAGCTAGAATTCCGAGGCCAGGGGTCAGTAGGATTGGTTCTTTCTGGAACTGTAAGGGAAGAATCTGCTGAACTCTCTCTCTCCCAGCTCTGGTGGCTTACTGGCAGTCATGGCTGTCTTCTCCCCATGTCTTCATAACGTCTCCTCTCCACTCCAAACTCCCCATTAAAAAAAAATAATTTTATTTGTTTATTTAGTTTTGGCTGTGCTGGGTCTTTGTTGCTGTGCAGGCTTTTCTCTGGTTGTGGCAATCAGGGGCTACTCTCTAGCTGCAGTACGTGGGCTTCTCATTGCAGTGGCATCTCTTGTTGGGCAGCATGGGCTTTAGGGTGCATGGGCTTCATTATGCTGTGTATGGGCTCTAGAGCACAGGCTCAGTAGTTGTGGCACATCGGCTTATTTGCTCCACAGCATGTGGGATCTTCCCAGACCAGGGATTGAACCTGTGACTCCTGCATTGGCAGGCAGATTCTTTACCACTGAGTCACCAGGAAAGCCCCCCATTCGTCTTTATATAGGGATACCAGTCCTATTGACCTCATCCAAACTTGAGCATCTACAGAGACCCTATTGCCATACAAGGTTACATTCACAGATCCTGGGGGTTAGGACTTTAGGGGGACACAGTTCAATTCATGACACTTTGGAGAGCCATATACTCTCTCTGAGGCTGTTTCTGATCCAACAAAACCTCCCTATAGTGAGGGTTCAACTTACATGATAAATGGGAAGGGAGATAAGTGACAGAGCACTTACCAGTGCCTGGAACACAGCACTTACTTAATAATATCGACTAAGTTACCAAGTAAAACTGTTGCTCTTACTGTTGTGGTACACTCACATGGATATAGAAACCCATCTCTAATTATTGAGTGGAGATGTGTGTTTATGTGACTGCTGCAGCACCCCTACAGAGGAGAGGCCATCTTACTTTTCAAGTATCTGGTGCGTTTTCCTGGTCCAGTCTTCACAGGCTGATTGTTAGCCGGACACAAACCTCGCCTCTGCCACAAAGCCCACTTCGGAGATTGGCGCCTGCCTTCTGCTGCTAGTTCGTTGTTTGAAAAGTGCCAGTGCCCCTGTTCATCCACAGTGCCAGGAATCTGCACAAAGCTGCCCGCACAAGCGAGGCTTCCCTGAACTCCAGGGTTTCAGAAGGAGGATCTGGCACCAACCAAACGTAGTGAGAGAGACCTTTGTGATACACACGTGTGTGCACGCACACACACACACACACGCCAAAGCAAAGACCCCAATCAGTACTTAAAGCATCTTGTAAAAGGAATAGAAATTGCTCAATCTCATTGATGATATCCAAAGAGTCTTTTTTAATATATGAGAAAGCCCATTCTAAATTCTGAACACATCTGGTGTCCCCAGCTCTTTCTCCCCCACTCTAAACCCTCTTAAGTCCATAATTTAGAAGGTCTGAAGACACACAAGGATCTCACTGCAGCATAATTGGGCATCCTGAGCCCTCTGGGTTGGTTTTGGTGCCCCACCTCAGCCCGGAGAAACTTTGTAACCGAGTAGGAGAGGGAAGGTTTGGGGAAGGGGCAGGGGGCGGGGGGCGTGGACAGTGGCCTGCCTTTGATGGGAGAGCTAAGCCGCCTGCAGGAAAATGTTTGCTATTCATTTCACCCTGACACTCCAGGAGAGGAGCACAATTTCTTTTGTGATTGGAGGTAATGTAATCTACAGGAAAATCAATGTGGGCTGACAGGAGAATCGCCCAGCTGATCCGCAGACCAGAGACACTGAATCACAGCAGCTGCAGGCAGCCGCTCGGCTCTGCACTACTGCTGCCTCTGGGAGAACGAGGTTTTGGAAAAGCTCACACCCTGGGGTGCTCCTGACTCCGCTAGGCTGTCAGCCTGGCTGGCTGGGCTGCTAGAGTTGAGTGACAAAGCAGTCAGTTGAGGGGAATGTGTTAGGGGCACAGAGGGCCACAGCATGAGGCCTGGAGGGTTTCTGTGAGGGGGGAGACAGAGATGCTCATATTACAAAGAGATGGGAGAGATAGACCCACCAACAGATACACACACACTCAGTTTTAAATGATCTTTGTGAGCCTGTATTACTTACTGCTTTTTAAATTAAAAAATTCTGACTCTCTACCTCCACCCTCAAACATGCGTTACTCTAGTAATCAGAGAATAAAGTGTAAAAATAAATCAGAGAAACTTAACGACTACAGCTCTTGCCACCCTCAAAATGGCTGCACATCTGCTGGGCCCCTCTGCTGGCCTGGTGCAGCTGACCTCAGCACCCAGAGCCACCACCGCGGCAGCAGCAAGGTTAGCAGGTGTCACCCCAATATGGCTGTGAATCACGTCCTTCAATCTGGAGACATAGTCAGGATCCCAGGCACATGCTGTCCCCACGCTGAATGTCCCTTTTACTTGCATCACGGCCACAGACAGCCTTCTGGTCCCTGGGTGTTTGATTTAAGGCATTACCAACAATTCCCCTTTGGGGGTGAGGGGACCTGAGATCTGTATAGTTAAAACACCTAGTCTGTTGCAAGAAGCATGTGGAAAACAGCACTTGAGAAAGTAATGGTTTAAGAACCAGAACCCAGAGATTGAGTCATGGTGGTACCCATTGGTACCCAAAACCAATTCCCGGACCCAGGAGCCCGGGTGGCCCAGAGGAACTGGCGAGCCTCACAGGCCTCTTGTGACCCCTCCCTCTCGGCTTAGCGAAACCACGTCTCCCACAGACACTGGCTGCTCCACTTCTCTCCTGTCTCCTCCCTCCCGAGCTCCCTGGCAGAGGCTTTCTACTTCACCTACTATGTTCCTAGCAAAAGCGTTTGAGGCCGTAGAGGCGTCGGCCTCAAGCCTGCTCTCTTCCAAGATCGGGGGCAAGTCTTGGTCTGAACAGGCGCCCATTCCTTCCTTTCCCCCTGCACAGTCCCTGCTCTGCAAGGAGCTGACAAGGGCTCTGGACAGCGGGACAGTGGGATCCAATAAATCTGAGGCCTGTCTAGGTGCTTCATTTATCAAGAGGCCTAATTTACCCAGGCCCTTTAGACTAATTGCAGATTTGCAAAAACTGCTGAGAGTGTAGAACCGAGTATTGTGAGTGTCCCTTGCCATATTTCTGCTAATGTGTTTCATCTGGAGTGCATAAAGAGGCAGGGATGCTGATTTTAGACACAGCACTTTGGGGCTAATCCAGCTAAATGATTAGCCCTAAAATTCTGCAGTGATGTCATTTTCCCTACAGTGCTCTGCCAGTCGGCTTGTTTGCTTTATAGTAAGAAATATGTACTCACAGCCCCTGCTAGCTGTCTCGGCTTCAGGGAAATCCGCCCTCCGTGGTTTATTTGGGGCAGCAACGCAGCCCACCCGTCAATCTCTGGGTCTCTTCCCCGGTTGACAAGGATTGCCAGCAGACAGCAATAATGGCAAAATGTAACTTCTTCAAGGGACTCTTGGATATACTACAGTCTCCTCCATCACCCTAGGCATGTCTGTGGGCAGGTTCTGCCAACCAGGGATGCCATTCAGATTCTGAGCGTCAAGCCAGATGGATGTGGATAAGAGGTGGGGTCTCAGCTCTGCCCTCAGCTGTGTTGGCACCTGCCAGTTCCACCACCTCTCTGAGCCTCAGTTTCCTCCTCTACGAAACAGACATGAGCACCTACTGAGAAACTCAAAAGAGATAATATGTATGCAAGGGTTACCCAAGGAGGCAGCCCTCACGGCAAGGATGAACAGGGAGCTTTGGAGTCAGATGGCTGAAGTGCAAGCTCAGTGAGTTCTGAGCCCTAAGATCCTGATTACTTATCTGCAGTGAGCTCTAGGCTCCTCCTACTTCAGACGCACGGCTATGAAAGTAGCCTTGCGGGATGATTGAACTCAGCATCCACTCACCCCAGCTCCAGGCCTGTGTTCTACACATGACGGGTGCTCAGAAAACAGTGCTCTCATTTGGGTTTATGCATGTCCCCAGTGTTGGGCCCATGTATCTGTTTCAGAAGCAGTTAATGGTTGTTTCACAGCCTAGCAAGTTATTTTCCCAGGAAGTTCAAACGAGTCTGCATTTGGCATAACCCATACTTTGGCCACCTCATGTGAAGAGTTGACTCATTGGAAAAGACCCCTCAAAGAGAAGGGGACGACAGAGGATGAGATGGCTGGATGGCATCACGGACTCAATGGACATAGGTTTGGGTAGACTCCGGGAGTTGGTGATCGACAGGGAGGCCTGGCGTGCTGCAATTCATGGGGTAGCAAAGAATCAGACATGACTGAGCAACTGAACTGAACTGAACAGAGTTGAAAAATAAAATTTCTAAAGTTGGTTAGACTTTCTGGAATTCCTTGCTATGTTTTGAGGAGGGATAGCAATATCCAAATTGCCGAAGTCTTTGCAAATTCCAAAATGCATATCCTCCTTAGTATTTATAACAAACATGTATAGAGTGCTTAGTACATGCCAGGCACTGTAATTGAAGCATTTTATATACAACTGCCCATTTCCATCTTAATCACACCTCTCCAAGGCAAGTGCCATTATTGTGTTCATATTAGTGATGAGAGAAAAAAACTTTGTAAGATTAAAGACTTAAACCAAAATTGCTCTCTCTGTTAAGGAACAGAGAAGAAACTCAAACTTTTGGGTCCAGCTCTCCTCAAACTGATGCTTTCTCTGGAACATCACACAGGGGCAAAGTCACAGGAAGGGAAACCTGCAAACACAGGCTGCAACCCAGCAGTGGTCTACAGAGTGCCAGTTACTAAGCTGGGTGCTGTCCACATAGCATCTCTAATCTTCCCAACAATGCTGCAGAGTGGGAAGTAATATTGATCCAAGTTACAGATGAAGAAAGGAATGCTTGTGCGTTTCCCCAAGTTACTGGGCTTGAAATGGGAGGAGCTGGGAGTAGAATCCAAGGCCAGCTCCCTCTAGAGGCTACTTCTTTGTGCTAATCTGGGAGGAGGATGAGCCCCGCAAATGGGCTCATGAAGCAGACACCCATGATGGAATTGCTGGGCCCGTAATCTTTAGAAACTGGCTCTGGTTCAATTGTGAGCATGATCTTCATAACTAGGCCAGAATAAATGAGGCTGTGTCTTTGACACCTTCACAAGGCCCCTTGCTTGCCTAAAAACTCTGCAGCATGATCCTTTGGCCTAGAGAATTGTTAAATAGCAGCCCTGGAGAAGCTGAGGGCAAAGAACTCCTCTATGTTGTGAGAGGCTGGGTGTAAAGCCATCTTATTAATTGGCCCGCCTGGTGGGAATGTTTGTCCTGATGGATCAAAGCTTGAAGCTGAGACACAGCACCCAAAGCCATGGAGGCAACATTTGTCTTGCATCTCCCATCTCTGATTAAGAAGCCAGGGGCATGGGCCAAATTGTATGATGGATTCCTCACACATCATACCATAAATTTACCCCCAAGGGCCCAGTGCCGTGGGTCCCGCCTGTGTCAGCATGCTAACACACAGCCTCAGAACCATAATGTAGTGTTCTAGGGGGAGGCTGAAATTAATGAAACCCTGGCTGACATTTTGAGCACGCACACACATATCTCAAGATTATCCCACAAGTATATTTCTTGTACAGAGAGTAGTTTTTCCATATTAAAAGATGGCATTAACCTTCAATAGTCCATCACTTGCGTTAATCCTTTCCACCTGTAAATATTTCAGATAAAAATATCACACTGGCTGTGCCTGTGTCTTACAAATGTGGCTTAGATCTGGACATGGGAGAGATGATAGGTTAAATTTTTCACTTGCAAATATCCATCAAAACTAGAATCAGTGGGTGGTGGTGGAAGGAACATGGGATTTGAGGTCTGCAAAGCCTGGATTCAAATACCAGCTTCATTACTAGCCCAGGGACTTTGGGAAGGTTCCTTGGCCAGTCACCCCCTACATGTGTGGAGTTTATGCCTTGCAAAAAAGGGCTTTGTATAATTAGTCCACCCAGAGTGCCTGAATTTTTATAATTCATCTGCCTGAAGGGCGTGGTTTCAATACTTACACCATTGTAAGCATGACCACAGTCCTTGCTGCCCTGGCTTTTTCAAGGCTCATCAGCCTCCTGCGTAAAACGAAGAGCATGCCTTCTTTTCCAGGTCCTGAGCTTGAGTGATGCTATATGTATAAGCCCAGACCCATATTTCTATCATGGAAAGGAGGCCCAGTGCATTCATTGTAGCTAGAACCAGGATTATAAAATGGCAGCCTGTGGGCAAGGGTCATTCCACATATGGGTTTTATTTGGCTCACACATGATTTTAGAAATGTTGAAGACAAATCCTTTAAAATCCACAATAATCAGGAGCCTAAAAACCTTTCAAAATCAAGAGTTGTTTGTTTTTATAAAAATTGTACTTCCAGTTGTTTGCTGTTCAGTCGCTAAGTTGTGTCCGACTCTTTGCGACCCCATGGACTGCACCATGCCAGGCTTCTGTGTCCTTCACCATCTCCTGGAGTTTGCCCAACTCATATCCATTGAGTCAGTGATACCATCAAACCATCTCATTCTCTGTCACTCCCTTCTCTTCCTGCCCTCAATCTTTCCTGGAATCAGGGTCTTTTCCAATGAGTTGGCTCTTTGCATCAGATGGCCAAAGGATTGGAGCTTCAGCTTCAGCATCAGTCTTTTCAGTGAATATTCAGGGTTGATCTCCTTTAGGATGGACTGGTTTGATCTTCTTGCTGTCCAAGGGACTCTCAAGAGTCTTCTCTAGCACCGCAATTTTAAAGCATCAGTTCTTTGGTGCTCAGACTTCTTTATGGTCCAACTCTCACATTCATACATGGCTACTGGAAAAACCATAGCTTTGATTATATGGACCTTTGTCAGCAAAGTGATGTCTCTGCTTTTTAATATGCTGTCTAGGTTTGTCATAGCTTTTCTTCCAAGGAACAAACATCTTTTAATTTCATGGTTGCAGTCACCGTCCACAGTGAATTTGGAGCCTGAGAATATAAAATCTGTCTTGACAATTGGAATGTCCGGGCACATGAATGGCACCCACCAAGAGTGATAATCACCAGGACCTGTGAAAGGGTGCTTCTTGCAGAAAGGCAAGCTCATTGCAGGTCTCACGGCCCCTGCTCTCAGCCTGCACGGGCACCATGCGGGCCACCTCCCTCAGGCATATTCACCACTAGTTCCTGTTCCCACTGCCATTCAGACGTCCAGGCTCCTGCTCCCTGAAGTGTGATCTCCTGTCCAGCACCTGGGAGTATGTGCAAGTTGAGGAAGTTCAGGCCCCAGCACAGACTTCCTGGATCAGGATATACAGTTTAACAAGGTTCCCTGAGTGATCCACAGGCACACTAAGGTTTGAGAAGCCCTCGATTAGGAAGAGGGTGGCAATCTGTGGCCTGTGAGCCAAATCCAGCCAACTGCCTGTTTTGTCAGTTAAGTTTTATTGGAGCACAGCCACGCCCATTTGTTTATATGGTCTCTATGGTGAGTAGTTGCAGCACACCCTCAAAGCCTGAGATATATACTGTCTGGCTCTTTACAGAAAAGATTGCCAACTCCTGCTCTAGAAGAATGCTTTTTCTAAAAAAAAAAAAAAGCAAAATACATTTCTAAAAGAATATCTTATTATGGGTTCAAATTGGACATTCCGAGAGCTATAGATGCCACAGAGGGAGTAACTGTTCAGGAACATTTCTTCATACAAACTGCTAGTTTCACCTTCTCTGGTTTCTCTTGATTTGGGGTTCTGAGTTCTCAGTCCTTAGGGAGACCACAAAACTGTATCCCTAACGTTGGCAGAGGAGCCTCTTCCATTTGGATCTCCTTCCTCTTCTTTGTCTTTCTCTCAGCCTTCCAGGCATTTATCCCCTTTTTCATCTCTTCCTCAGGACTTGCTTCTTCTTTTCTCAGCTGTTGCATCTTCAGCTAGGCCAGGTTTCTTCCTGGATGATTTGGGTAAGTACAGCCCTGGGCCAGTCAGGATGGGGAGGTCAGGCTGGGTTGTCAGTGCAGAACCTGTGAGATAAGAAGGCCTTTCCCCAAGCCTCAGATTCATAGTTCACCTTCTACACTAGTGCTTTGCTATAAGCATGGCTCTCTTTACCTTATGCCAGCTGTGTGTGTACAGACCCCAGAAGACAAAAAGAGCAAAGCAGAGACTCATCCTGCAACCTGATGAAACAACTGGCCCGTGGGAGGCCCTCGCTGCTGGTACCTGCGGGCCTTCCCACCTGAAGCAGCGTGTTGTTCTTTTTTTTACTGATCTGGAGGTAGAAAACTCTGTGAAATACTGCAAAGTAAAATTGTTTGGGAGCCAAAAAAGTGTCTAGAGCCACACAATTTCCATATGTGGGTATGATGAATTTTCAACTGACCAGTCAACAAAGACTCTTCGTCTTCAAAGTGGAATTCAGCATTTCAGAAGGTGTGCCAGCCAGCAAGGTGTTCACCACATGAGAATCCCACAGTGATGGAAAACTTCAGGTGGGCCTCAGGGCTTGCACAGCGGATCTGGAGTGTTAGGCACGGCCCCAAACCTCCCCTTGGCATCCAACGAGGAGACTGGAAGCCTCAGAGGCCGAGGGGCATCACACTGGATTGTAGCATCTGAGCCGGGAGAGGCTCCTATGCCTGCCTTTCCGCCTTTTTGTCTATTTGAATGTGATTCCATCAGGGGAAGACTTCCAGAGATCCACGCACATCCTTTGTATTACTAAACCAACAGAGGGTCTCATAGCCCACTCTGGAGCTCTTCCCCATCTCTGTCAGGAAGTGATTCTTAGAGAGAACCTAAATCCCTCTTGCTTCTTTCTCTAATTTCTGTTTGTTCTCTCTTTTCCAAAGAAGCATCAGTTGCTACTCTCCCCCTGCCTTTTAAAAAGCTCTTATTTATTTATTGCTGTGCTGGTTCTTTGTGACTGCACACGCTTTTCTCTAGGCGTGGCAGCTGGGGGCTCCTCTCTGGTTCCAATGCGTGGGCTTCTCATGGTGGCTTCTCTCATTGCAGAGCACGGGGTCTAGGCCACACAGGCTTCAGTGGTTACAGTGCCTGGGCTCAGTGGTTGCAACTCCCAGGCTCGAGAGCACAGGCTCCAGAGTTGTGGTGCATGGGCTTCATTGCTCTGCAGCATGTGGAATCCTCCTGGACCAGGGATTGAACCCATGTCTCCTGCATTGGCAGGTGACTTCTTTACCACTGAGCCACCAGGGAAGTCCCCATTCTCTCTTTTGTCTATAGGGAGAGGATAGCGCCCCTATCCTCTCTGCTGTCTCTTCTCCAAGTTATAATTTTATTTCCTTTCGTCTTTCCCCATTAGTCTTGTTTTATAACTCTTAAGTATCACTACCCTGGAACTGTTTCCAAATTCCCTGCATTCCTACAAACCTCATTCTTATCTTGAAAATTGTATAAAAATGTATGGAGTCAACATAGGAATAGGATGGTTGTATAGCTATTAAACTCTATCATGTTATGGACGTGGCCAGGATTTCTTCTGAAGAAAGTGTTCAGAAGTAGTGAAAGTGGGGATCCAGAGCTGGACTTTTCTCACATTTGTTTCTTGGAGTCAGGGGATGTAGGAGATGGTTGACAAAGGCCTACTAAGAATAATGGTAAAGTTAATAATGATGACAATCATATTGAATGCTTATGATGTACAAGGCTCTGAACTAAGGTTGACATGTAGTATTTCACTCAGTCCTCATAATAACCTTTGGAGAAAGCACTGTTATTATTTCTGTATTCCAAACAAGGAAATTGAAACACACAGAGATTAAGCAACAGGCTCAAAGCCCTCCTGTAGTAATTCCAGATGATCTCACAGAAAGGTTCCCTCTCTGCTATGAAGGATATAGAATTTCCCTGATTGTAAGAGAGACATTGAGGAGCCTGTTCAGGGAAGAGGCCATCTTTTTATTCCCCACTGGACCCCCAGCACCTAGCAGCGTGCCTGGCGCATGGTGGGTGCTCAGCAAATGTATGTGGGGTGAGTGGGTAAATAAACCTCACTGCTGGCTTTGAGCGTGGTGTCAGGACTTGGCGGAGACCTGTAACTGAGACCAGGTGATGACACATGCTTACAAGAACATAACTGAAGTAAGAGGTTATCCCTCCTCCTGAGCAGCAGAACCACCCAACGAATGTGGAAGGTGCAGCTCCTCTGGGCTCACTGTAGGTCTCCTGAATTGGAACCTTCTCAGAGCAGCCTGGGAGTCTGCTTGCTATCAGACCTCTCTAGGTTATCATCAGTCAGGACTGCCCAGGGACTCCTTCACCCTGCTTTGTACCCAGGCAGGGGGACTCTACAGACTGTACTCATGTGCAGACTACTTCTATGGGTGCCTGCCCGCTGACTGCTGACTGGGTCCAGGCTTGGCAGAGTACCAGCAGGGGATCAAGCGAAGGACAGCATTTGTGCAAGTTGCTCTGACAACAGCTGCTTCCCCTACTGAAGGCCATAGCTCACCAGGCACCTAGTCGTGGCCCCCTCCCGCCCTCACCCCTTTAGCCTGCTGTTTCTCTGTTGTTATTAACCTGGGTGCCCCTCAGCACCCCTTTTAGTTTCCCCTGGTGGCACCCCTACCCCCACCTTTGAAAACAGTCAAGTGTGCAGTCTGCTTCCTCTTGGGACCCTGACTGGCCAAGTGTGACTGTGACGTTAGGCACGCTGTCACACAGTGGGGGTGGTATGAAGGGGGCTGCCATGGGTTCCTTTCTAGGGAGTTTGCTAATGGGACTATTCTAAGCCCTTTATCCTACTGCTGGGACCCAGGGGCTAACCACTGACAAGGTCTATCTGTGTTCCAATTTGCAGTTTTCAACCCAGATCTGATTTATCAAATTTTTGTTCAAAGTAAGCTGGAAAAATCCTAACACTATCTTTTGGAGTACTGACCTGTACCGTCATGAGCCTGACTTGAAACATTCTACTGAAATGAAAACCTTTCTCTTGTGAGGTTTTCATGTCCAGGTTATTGAAAAGCCACTCTGCCTGAGGTTCCTCCATTCACTCACTCCCTGCATCCTGGAAGGTTGGGGTTGTGAGTGAAAGTAGATGAGCCTTATAGGAATGAACGTGGGGAGAGAGGGCCAGCATTCCCTCCAGGAGGTAAAACTCAGGCTTCAGTCACTTTCCCAAAAACCTCAAAGTGAAAACTGCTCACAGCCCCAGGCTTTGCCTGTTTTCTGCCCAAACTCAGTAAATCAGCCAGTTTGCATACCACACAGACCAGCATCTGCTGAAACAGGCTCAGGCCCTGAAGAAACCCAGGCTGAGGAAGCCCCCTCCAATCCCAGTCTAGAGTTTTCGAACCTTGGCCAACCTTTCCCAAGCGTTTGGCCCAACACACAGGCCTGGGCCCAGTTTAGGGTTTCAGAGTGGCAGTTTCAAAGCCGTCTCATTATTACTGATGACCAGGGCTTGCCGAGAGCAATAGTGTTTTATAGCCCACTGAGCAGAGGGCCCCAGGAACTGTGGGGGATACACTGCCTCTGAACTTGCACAAGAGCTGTTCACAAAGGGGGTGGAGACCACATGCTTAGCTGAAGCTGCTCCAAGTAAAGGTTGCAAAAAGCAGACAACCAACTCTTAGGCTCCCACACAGCAGCCCAGACAAACAGCGGTATCCAGCTGTGGCCTCTGACCTTGTCTGTGGGCCTCTCAACTGCAGGGAAAGCAGAGGGAAGCTGTAGGCAACTGCATGGTTTTGAAAGCAGGTTTTGGTCCTTCGGACATCGTCAGGTGCCCTTAGGATTACATCATCAGGAAACTGAATGATACTTCTACTCGTTCCTGGGCCATCTTGCTTAGATGTAGACCTGAACTCTCATTCTTCACCAAAGTCGATTTCTTTCCTGTCACCACTCACGCTCTGCTGTCCTGGCCCAGTAGAAGTCCTGAGAAAAACTGGAGTGTGAGTTTCAGGGAGCAGAAGGAATAATATTTATTGATGCCAGACTTTTTTTTCATGCTTTGAGTTTCACATTTATTCTTCATAGCAATCTTAGGAAGTAGCAGGCATGATCATTCTCATACTCATAGCTAAGGCTGACACACGGGTTTTTAGGCAGTCACATAGCTGGGGGCCTCCCTGGTGGCTTAGATGGTATGTCTAAGAAGTATGGAGCCAGCTTTGCTCTGTTAGCTTCATGGCAGATTCTAGAGTGAAGCACTGGGCAATCTGTGTTTCCCCCAGTGCTGTTCTTGGGAACTGTTTATGCAACTTTTGTTATCATACAAACTCCCTTGACAGAATCTCTAATACAGGTCCTCCCATTGGCAACAGGGTGTCAGTCTTGACCGTGGACCTCAGATCCGTGGTGACAGAATCTGTGGGTGTCTCCCAGAGGAAGGCAACGGAGGCAGCAGGGACCAAGGTGACCTCCCGTCCTTCCTTTCTGTATGAGATTGTTCCTTGAAAAGTCAAACAGGACTTGATTATGGTGGGTTGGCCCGCAGGTTTCCCCACACCAGCTTTTGTGGCACATGGTGCCTCCCTCAGCATCAGATTTGAAGGCGAAACTGAGCTTAAAAGACATTGCTCGTGCCTTCTGGCTTTACCCTGTTCTGCCTGCCTCTCCCTCTTTCCATCACTGCTGACCTGGGGACAGTTTAGACAATGGACTCTGGAGCCACCTGTCTGTTACTTACCAGCTGTGTAACGTAGCTCAAGATACTTAAAGTCTCTGTTCTGTTTCCTTACTTGAAAAATAGGAATAATAATCACAACAATACCTACCTTGTAAAACTGTTGTGAGTTGTTATACGTAAAGCACTTTGAACAAAATCTAGCATATGGTAAGTGCTCTGTAATAATAGTAATAATACCAATATTATTATTATTATTCATTCTTACACATCATTGCAAACTCTGGTGTCCCAGGCACTGAGGAGATCAAAATAAATTAGCAGCTGTCCTCGCCCTCAGGATGCACATGGTCAAGGAGGGGTGGCAGAGAAGTAAACATAGATAGGCAGTGACACATTCCGAGTACCGTTGAAGCCTCTGTACAGAGCCCCATGGAGGACCACGGTGGGAGAGGTGCTTACCCTACAGACCTCCCTTGCTCACTGTTTCATCCCATGCCCCAGGTATAGCTGCTAGTCCAGGGTCAGCATTTTACTGGACTGAAAAAGTCAGGAGCTGAGACTGAAGAGGAGCTTACCAGAGAGGGGAGTTGGAACTGACTCAGGGTTTTCTAGGGGAACAAAGGGGAAGAGGTGAGAAACAGCCATGAGCAAATGTGCCCTAGCATAAAACAGGCTGGAACATTCTGACAACTTCAAGTTCAGTGTGGCTGACCCTCAAGGGGTGGGGTGGGGTGAGGGCAATGTGAGTAACAGGATCGAAGTAAGAAAACCAGTTAATAAACTTAGTGTTAATACTGAGGAGAGCTAATGAGGACCCAGATTAAAGCAGGCCAGTGAGGAGAGCTGGGAAGGCTGGCTGGGGGATTGTGGAGGAGGTAACCCTGGTGGTAAGCTGAGGGTGCAGTCAGCCCAAAGAGGCCAGCCCTGCTATCTCGGAGCTCAAGGGGACAACATGCAGATGAGAACTACTGGGACCCTCGTCTACGTGGATACAGTTTTTGCTCAGATAGAGCAGCTGCTGCTGCTGCTGCTGCTGCATCACTTCAGTCGTGTCCGACTCTGTGCGACCCCATAGACAGCAGCCCACCAGGCTTCCCGTCCCTGGGATTCTCCAGGCAAGAACACTGGAGTGGGTTGCCATTTCCTTCTCCAATGCAGGAAAGTGAAAAGTGAAAGTGAAGTCACTCAGTTGTGTCCGACTCTAGTGACCCCATGGACTGCAGCCTACCAGGCTCCTCCGTCCATGGGATTTTCTAGGCAAAAGTACTAGAGTGGTGTGCCATTGCCTTCTCCGCAGATAGAGCAGCACTTTCTGTTCAACTAGTAACTTTGCAAGACACTCAGTTTTTTTTTATCAGCTATTTTCTCTGAGGAAAAGAAGTCATGTCATTCCATGTTTAGAAATAGGATGAATGTGCACAGTCAGATCTTCCCAGGTGGCTCAGTGGTAAAGAATCTGCCTGCCAATGCAAAAGAAGTGGGTTTGATCCCTGGGTCAGGAAGGTTCCCTGAAGGAGGAAATGGCCACCCACTCCAGTATTCTTGCCTGGAGAATCCCATGGACAGAGGAGTCTGGTGGGCTACAGTTCATGGGGTCACAAAGAGTCTGACACCACTGAAGTGACTTAGCACTAAGAGGGTTCACAGTCAGGGTTCCATGAATGCTTTCTGGCCCCAGGACTGCCTCTCACTTTCTGACCCAAGGCATCCCCTACTGGAGGTGTGAAAAACACTCATGGCTGCAGGTCAAACAGGGCAGCCGCATGAAATCAATCAGATGTCAGATGTAACCAAGATCTCAGAATCTGTGCTTTTGTAAACTCCCCCTCAGGTGTGAGAAATGGCTCAGGATTTCAAAAACAAACCTGTACATTCACAGCATTGCTACTGTTATGCTGCAGGAGGCAAAGGGTATGTGGCCGGGTGGCCTGTTTGGAGTCACCCACCCATGAGTTCAGTTCAGTTCAGTTCAGTCACTCAGTCGTGTTCGACTCCTTGCAATCCCATGAATCACAGCTCACCAGGCCTCCCTGTCCATCACCAACTCCCAGAGTTCACTCAGACTCACGTCCATCGAGTCAGTGATGCCATCCAGCCATCTCATCCTCTGTCGTCCCCTTCTCCTCCTGCCCCCAATCCCTCCCAGCATCAGGGTCGTTTCCAATGAGTCAACTCTTCGCATGAGGTGGCCAAAGTACTGGAGTTTCAGCTTTAGCATCATTCCCTCCAAAGAAATCCCAGGGCTGATCTCCTTCAGAATGGACTGGTTGGATCTCCTTGCAGTCCAAGGGACTCTCAAGAGTCTTCTCCAACACCACAGTTCAAAAGCATCAATTCTTTGGCGCTCAGCTTTCTTCACAGTCCAACTCTCACATCCATACATGACCGCTGGAAAAACCATAGCCTTGACTAGATGGACCTTTGTTGGCAAAGTAATGTCTCTGCTTTTCAATATGCTATCTAGTTTGGTCATAACTTTCCTTCCAAGGAGTAAACATCTTTTAATTTCATGGCTGCAATCACCATCTGCAGTGATTTTGGAGCCCCAAAATAAAGTCTGACTCTGGTACTCTACCCCAAACCAACGGCATCCATGCCAAGAGACACCTAGGGAGCAGACAGCCCGCACGGAGAGCACGCCTCAGCCCCACCTCAAGGGAAGCATCTTGTCCTCAGAGTAGCAAACATCTCTTGTCTCTGTCATTTGTTTTAAATGGTGAAATCCCTCCCTCAAAAAATGAGAGTGAAAACGTACCTTGGTGTGTCATCATCTATCATCACGAATGAACAATAGGGGAGTGTACCAAGTACTAGCAAGTTTGTTTTGTCCACTTTCATTTGGTTATTAATTTTTAATTCATAAAGCAGTTCACCATTATAACAATTTTAAATAATCCATTAAATTGTTCTGGGCACGGATAGCATTAGAATATTTTTAAAGTAAATTTATTACTGACAGCCATTAAATTGTGTTGGTAGTCTTTTGATCATATGCCATCCATTCAATACACTTTTCTGAGATGCCTTTCAACAAGTGCATATTGTCAAGGTTGCCTGTCTTTCTGATCCTATATGTTAAAATATACTAACATTTGTTTAAAATCCAGTAATGAGACAGACAGCTGAGTTTACCTTACTTTATGCAGTATGCATACTCCCAAAAAGTTGCACCTAAGTGGCATTTTTGGTAAGTTTTCTCATACTTTAGTATTCTAGCTAGGAGAATTCCATGGACAGAGGAGCCTGGCAGGCTACAGTCCATGGGGTCACAAAGAGTTGGACACAACTGAGCAGCTAACAACACTTTCACTTTTTTATGTTCTTTTCGAAAATAAAAAGATCAATACTAAACTTTTTTAATACATAAATTGAGATTCCCCATGTCCAGTGTGCTCAAACTGAAGTATACCTAAGAATCATTTTTAAAATTATATTAACAGTGAATGTACGTATGTGTATTTAGCCTTCATTCAATACATGTTTACTGAGTACCTACTGTGTGCCAGGCACTGCTCTAAGAAGCTGGGAATTCAGCAAACAAGCTAATGTCCCTTCCCTTGTGGAGATGATATTCCAGTGGGACAGTCATACTAGCCAAGTAAATAATTGTGTAATGTAATTTCAGCAGCAGAAAAACTGCTATGAAGACAAATAATGCAGGAAAAAGAGAACAGTGGTGGAGAGGGTATCTTAGACATTGTGTTCATTTTCCATTGCTGCCTAACAAATTACCATGACCTCTGTGGCCTAAAGCAACACAAATATATCATCTCATATTTTCCATGGTCAGGAATCAAGGGAGCGTTAGCTGGGTTCTCTGCCTAGGTCTCAAGGCTGTAGGCAAAGGGTCAGCCAGGGCTGGGTTGCCTCTGAGGCTTGGGGTCCTCTTCCAAGCTCCTGTATTTGTTGGCAGAATTTAATTCCTTGCAGCTGTAGAAATCATGAAGGCAAAAGGAGAAGGCCTGTGACTGCTCAGCTGGTTAGGTCAGATCCACCCAGGATAATCTCCACTTGATTAACTCAAAGTCAAATGATTAGTAACATAATTGTGGCAGTTATATCCTATTAAAGTACAGGTTCCCGGTGCATAGGAACGTTTTCCCAGTGGGGAGATCTTGGAGGCCATCTTAGAATATTGCTTATTACAGAGTGGTCAGGGGAGAACTTTTCATGGAGGTTACATTTGAGCAAAGACATGGGGAAAAAAATCAGAGATTGAGCTGTGTAAAGGTCTGGGAAAAAATCATATTGGCATGTGCAAAGGCCCTGTGGCAGGAACTGGTATATCCAAGGATTGCAGAAAGGCCAGTGGAGTTGGAGGTTAGTGAATGAGAAGAAACATGGTATGAGGTCAAAGAGGGAAGCAGGCCACAGACCATGGAGAGCCTTGTGGGTTATGGGGAGGAGTCTGGAGGTTTCTGGGTTGGAAGTGATTTATGATCTGATTTATATTTTAAAAGCCCTCTCTGACTTCTTTATGAAGAAGGAATTGTAGGGAATTATCGAATAGAAAAAGAGAGACTATTTTTAAAACTTTGGCTGAAGTCCAGACTGAAGTCCAGGTTTGAACTAGGGTGGCAGCTGTTGGTTAGAGAAAAGGAACTCGAGGTGGGTTGCGGAGGTAGAATCAATTAGATGTACTTAAAATGTAATGATTTAAAAGCATATACTCTGGATCCAAACTTCCTGGGTTCAAATTCTTGCCCTGCCACACACCAGCCATGGGAACTTGGACAAATTATTTAACTTCTCTGTGTCTTAGTGTCCTCGTCAGAAAAAATGGGATTTATAATAACACCTACCTTGTGGGGGTTTGTGAGTGTTTGGTGAAATAATTCTGATAATAATTGATGTATGAATGTCATTTACGTGTATATAAATGGTGGCTGTTATTTTTATTGATGATAGACGTGGAATTTGAGAGGAAAAAGATATCACAGGTGTTTTCAAGGCTCTTATTCTGAGTAACTGGAAGAACAGTGGAATGGAAAAGACTGAAGGCTGCAGCATGTCAGCTTGTCTAATATTTTAGTCATTCGAATACAGTTACACAATGCATGCATTTGCCACTGACTAGCAGTGAGAAGTTGTATAATAATTAATGTGACCCCACGAACCTCAGTTTCCTCATCTGAAAAAATATATAGGGTTAGTAATAGTCATTGAGTTAGACAAGGCTGTGGTCCATGTGATCAGCTTGGTTAGTTTTCTGTGATTGTGGTTTTCATTCTGTCTGCCTTCTGATGGATAAGCATAAGAGGCTTGTGGAAGCTTCCTGATGGGAGGGACTGGCTGTGGGGAAAACTGGGTCTTGCTCCAGTGGGCAAGGTCATGCCCAGTAAATATTTAATCCAATTTTCTGCTGATTGGTGGGGCTGTGTCCCCTCCCTGTAGTCTGGCCTGAGGCCAAACTCTGGTAGAGGTAATGGCAACCTCCTTCAAAAGGACTTCCGCCAGCATTCAGGGGCTCCCAGGTCTGTTGTAGTCAGAGCCCTGACCCCACAGGAGGCCACTGTCAACCCACACCTCCGCTGGAGGCTCCAGGGTACTCACAAGCAAGTCTGGCTCAGTTTCTTGCGGGGTCACTGCTCCTTTCTCCTGGGTCCTGATGTGAACAAGTTTCGTTGTGCCCTCCAAGGGTCTGTTTCCCTTGGAGGTTCTGCAATGAAATCCCACTGGCCTTCAAAGCCAAATTCTGGGGGTTTTCAGACCCTTTGCCAGATCCCCAGGCTGGGGAATCTGTTGTGGGCTCTAGAACTTTTGCAACCATGCAAGAACTTCTTTGGTATAATTGTTCTCCAGTTTGTGGGTTGTCCGCTTGGTGGCTCTTCGGTGGGGCTAATGCCGACCTCCTCCAGGAGGACTTGTCCCACACGCTGTGCCTCCAGGGTCTGCTGCAGCCAGAGCTCCTTTCTCCGTGGCAGGCCATTGCTGACCCGGCCTCTGCAGGAGACACTCAGACACTCAAAGGCAGGTCGGTCAGTCTCTTGTGGAGGTCACTGATCCTTTCCCTGGGCCCTGGCATGCACAAGGCTTTGTTTGCACTCTCCAAACATCTCTGGCAGGTACAAGGTTTGATTCTAAACACGATTGCGCCCCTCCTACAGTCTCATTGGTGCTTCTCCTTTGCGCTTGGATGTGGGGCATCAAAAGCAAGACTGGAAGCTGACTGTGGATCAGATCATGGACTCCTTATTGCAAAATTCAGCCTTAAGATGAAGAAAGTAGGGAAAATCACTAGGCCATTCAGGTCTTACCTAAATCAAATCCCTTATGATTATCCAGTGGAAGTGACAAATAGCTCCAATACTTTGGCCACCTGAGCTGACTCATTAGAAAAGACCCTGATGCTGGGAAAGACGGAAGGCAGGAGGAGAAGGGGACAGGGGACGACAGAGGATGAAATAGTTGGATGGCATCACTGACTCGATGGATATGAGTTTGAGCAGGCTCTGGGAGATGCTGAAGGAGAGGGAAGCCTGGTATGCTACAGTCTGTGGGGTCACAAAGAGTCAGACACAATTGAGTGACTGAACAACAACAAAAGTAATATTCATCTTCCAGAAGAGAATGAGGTAGCCCCCAGCACACCGTAGGGCAGAAGGAAATGTAAGGATCTCTTGCTTCAAGGAAGCAGTGGACAATAGGGCAGTTCTTGTGTTTTTTAACAACTGTTGAAACAGCTGTCTCCTTTATACTCACTTATCCAGGGATTTTGCAGTGTTTTTGGCTCTCACTTAAAAAGCCTGAGATCACTGCAGGGACTGTCACTGAAAAGCTACTAGGTAGAAAGAGCTGTTGGCTTCCACTATCATTGGGACTACCTGAAATCTAGCTACAACCTCTCTGAAAACAGACATCATAGACTCTCTCCCCAGGGTGTTGTTAAGAAGCCCTCATCCCTGATCACTCTGGGACCCTGCAGGCAGTGTTGGGACCCTTACAAATGCGCACAACCTTATACACTCTGCAGCAGCTACGCGATGCAGGCAGAGCTGAGAGGACCTACCCCCACATCCAAGGTCAGGAGCAATGGCTGCACTTTGCTGGAGCAGCCGTGAAGAGATACCCCATGTCTAAGGTAAGAGAAACCGCAGTAAGACGGTAGGTGCTGAGAGATGGCATCAGAGGGCAGACAGACTGAAACCACGATCACAGACAACTAGCTGATCTGATGACATGGACCACAGTCTTGTCTAACTCAATGAAACTAAGCCATGCCATTTGGGGCCACCTAAGACAGATGGGTCATGGTGGAAATGTCTGACAGAATGTGGTCCACTGGAGAAGAGAATGGCAAACCACTTCAGTATTCTTGCCTTGAGAACCCCATGAGCAGTATGAAAAGGCAAAAAGATAGGACACTGAAAGATGAACTCCCCAGGTCGGCAGGTACCCAGTATGCTACTGGAGATCAGTGGAGAAGTAACACCAGAAAGAATGAAGAGATAGAGCCAAAGCAAAAACAACACCCAGTTGTGGATGGCACTGGTGATAGAAGCAAGGTCTGGTGCTATAAAGATCAATATTGCATAGGAACCTGGAATGTTAGGTCCATGAATCAAGGCAAATTGGAAGTGGTCAAACAAGAGATGGCAAGAGTGAATGTTAACATTCTAGGAATCAGTGAACTAAGATGGACTGGAGTGGGTGAATTTAACTCAGATGACCATTATATCTACTACTGTGGGCAGAAATCCCTTAGAAGAAATGGAGTAGCCATCATAGTCAACAAAAGAGTCCAAAATGCAGTATTTGAATGAAATCTCAAAAACGACAAAAGAATCTCTGTTCGTTTCCAAGGCAAACCGTTCAATATCACAGTAATCCAAGTCTATACCACAACCAGTAACGCTGAAGAAGCTGAAGTTGAACGGTTCTATGAAGACCTACAAGACCTTGTAGAACTAACACCCAAAAAAGATGTTCTTTTTATTATAGGAGACTGGAATGCAAAAGTAGGAAGTCAAGAAACACCTGGAGTAACAGGCAAATTTGGCCTTGGAATACAGAATGAAGCAGGGCAAAGACTAACAGAGTTTTGCCAAGAGAATGCACTGGTCATAGCAAACACCCTCTTCCAACAACACAAGAGAAGACTCTACACATGGATATCACCAGATGGTCAACACTGAAATCAGACTGATTATATTCTTTGCAGCCAAAGATGGAGAAGCTCTATACAGTCAACAAAAACAAGACCGGGAGCTGACTGTGGCTCAGATCATGAACTCCTTATTGCTAAATTCAGACTGAAATTAAAGAAAGTAGGGAAAACCACTAGACCATTCAGGTATGACCTAAATCAAATCCCTTAAGATTATACAGTGGAAGTGACAAATAGATTTAAGGGACTAGATCTGAGAGACAGAGTGCCTGATGAACTATGGACAGAGGTTCATGACATTGTACAGAAGACAGGGATCAAGACCATCCCCATGGAAAAGAAAAGCAAAAAGCCAAATGGCTGTCTGAAGAGGCCTTACAAATAGCTGTGAAAAGAAGAGAACCAAAAAGCAAAGGAGAAAATAAAAGATATACCCATTTGAATGCAGAGTTGCAAAGAATAGCAAGGAGAAATAAGTAAGCCTTCCTCAATGATCAATGCAAAGATATAGAGGAAAACAATAGAATGGGAAAGACTAGAGATCTCTTCAAGAAAATTAGAGATACCAAGGGAATATTTCATGCAAAGATGGGCTCGATAAAGGACAGAAATGGTATGGACCTAACAGAAGCAGAAGATATTAAGAAGAGGTGGCAAGAATACACAGAAGAACTGTACAAAAAAGATCTTTATGACCCAGATAATCACAATGGTGTGATCACTCACCTAGAGCCAGACATCCTGGAACTTGAAGTCTGGGCCTTACGAAGCATCACTACAAACAAAGCTAGTGGCGGTGATGGAATTCCAGTTAAGCTGTTTCAAATCCTAAAAGATGATGTGTGAAAGTGCTGCACTCAATATGTCAGCAAATTTGGAAAACTCAGCAGTGGCCACAGGACTGGAAAAGGTCAGTTTTCATTCCAATCCCAAAGAAAAGCAATGCCAAAGAATGCTCAAACTACCACACAATTGCACTCATCTCACATGCTAGTAAAGTAATGCTCAATATTCTCCAAGCCAGGCTTCAGCAGTACGTGAACCATGAAATTCCAGATGTTCAAGCTGGTTTTAGAAAAGGCAGAGGAACCAGAGATCAAATTGCCAACATCTGCTGGATCATGGAAAAAGCAAGAGAGTTCCAGAAAAACATCTATTTCTGCTTTATTAACTATGCCAAAGCCTATGACTGTGTGGATCACAATAAACTGGAAAATTCTGAAAGAATTCTGTGAATACCAGATGACCCGACCTGCCTCTTGAGAAACCTGTATGCAAGTCAGGAAGCAATAGTTAGAATTGGACATGAAACAACAGACTGGTTCCAAATAGGAAAAGGAGTACGTCAAGACTGTATATTGTCACCCTGCTTATTTAACTTCTATGCAGAGTACATCATGAGAAACGCTTGGCTGGAAGAAGCACAAGCTGGAATCAATAATACTGGGAGAAATATTAATAACCTCAGATATGCAGATGACACCACCATTATGGCAGAAAGTGAAGAGGAACTAAAGAACCTCTTGATGAAAGTGAAAGTGGAGAGTGAAAAAGTTGGCTTAAAGCTCAACATTCAGAAAACTAAGATCATGGCATCTGGTCCCATCACTTCATGGCAAATAGATGGGGAAACAGTGTCAGACTTTATTTTTGGGGGCTCCAAAATCACTGCAGATGGTGACTGCAGCCATTAAATTAAAAGACGCTTACTCCTTGGAAGGAAAGTTATGACCAACCTAGACAGCATATTAAAAAGCAGAGACATTACTTTGTCAGCAAAGGTCCATCTAGTCAAGGCTATGGTTTTTCCAGTGGTCATGTATAGATGTGAGAGTTGGACTGTGAAGAAAGCTGAGCACAGAAGAATTGATGCTTTTGAACTGTGGTGTTGGAGAAGACTCTTGAGAGTCCCTTGGACTGCAAGGAGATCCAACCAGTCCATCCTAAAGGAGATCAGTCCTGGGTGTTCATTGGAAGGACTGATGCTGTAGCTGAAACTCCAATACTTTGGCCACCTGATGCAAAGAGCTGACTCATTGGAAAAGACCCTGATGCTGGGGAAAATTGAGGGCAGGAGGAGAAGGGGACGACAGAGGATGAGATGGTTGGATGGCATCATTCACTCAGTGGACATCAGTTTGGGTAGGCTCCAGGAGTTTGTGATCGACAGGAGGCCTGGTGTGCTGCAGTTCATGGGGTCACAAAGAGTCGGACAGGACTGAGCAACTGAACTGAACTTATACACTCTAGAAAACAGGAAATAACAGCTAGACCTGAAGAATCTAGAATGCACTTACCCTCTCTCTGCTGACCTATTCTGGCCATTGCTAATTCTTGAGATAAAATGTTCATTTCTCCTTACTAGTCCTGGGATAAGGTGGTTCTTCTAGAACATCAGAACAGTAAAGAACCCTGGATTCACTGACTGGGGTTCTCCCATTGCTCCTTCATGATCTCAGCATTCTGAAAGAAGCTGGGGTCTCAAAGAGTGGGACACACGACTGAGCACCTCCCCTTCCCTCTTAGACAAAGTCAAGATTTCTCATCGTGTCCTCAGGGCTCCCTGTAATATGTCTTCATGGTCACAGGTCATCATTGAAGTGAAGTGAATTCGCTCAGTCGTGTCTGACTCTTTGTGACCCTGTGGACTGTAGCCTACCAGGCTCCTCCATCCATGGGATTCTCCAGGCAAGAGTACTGGAGTGGGTTGCCATTTCCTTCTCCAGGGGATCTTCCCAACACCTAGGGATCGAACCCAGGTCTCCTGCAGTGGAGGCAGATGCTTTAACCTCTGAGCCACCAGTATTACCGCCTGAACTATAAACTTTGTGGGGACAAAGACAATCTCAGCTTTGTTCACCACAAACATCACCAGTCTGTCATAGACAGTCAGTTGATGCAGCTCTGCATCCACTATTGAGCACCAGCTGTTTGCCAGGGCCTGTGCACTGGAAATATGGTGGTTTGCAAGATAGATTCCTTCTCTTTAAAGGGTCTATAGGCAATGTAGTTGTTAACACTCCTGCCAGTGGTCAGCTGGGATGGAATACTAGTAGAAAGGCGTATATGTTATCTGTGATGTTTGAGAGGTTTGGAGGAAGTAGAAGGAGTATTATATAGCACTGATCAAATGTTTTCTAACAACACTGTAAATGAGCACTATTGTGTTCCTATTTTACCAACAAGAAAACTGATGTGCCAGGAGGTTAGCTAATATCCTGGTGAAAATGTGGAAATATGGTAAGACCATGATATGAATCTAGACCAGGGACAGAGCTACAGAGCAGATGCACGGGAATGCAGGTGCACAGGTCCCCATGCTCAGGAGGACCCAGTGCTGGGCTTAATGCTCTGCAGTCCCCACTGTGGGATTCCTAGCAATTTTATCTTTGAACTTGGGTGTGTAAATGAAGTCTGACAGGACAATAGAGCAGGTACGTGAGGAGGTGCTCATGATCTATCTGCCAGTCCTTGTCCCTCTATTTACATATAGCGTTTGGGATGCCCTGTGGCACAGAATTTCAGAGGTGCCATCCTGTGAGAGGGTCAGGGAGACTCCAAGCGAATACAGGGTAAGCGTGTTATGTCTACGGCTAAATAAACGAGGGTGCTGACAGCCCTAAGGACCTGCATCATTTTCATTTGAACCAGAACTTACTTCTAACACAGGAAGGGAATAGCGGCATTCTAAGAAACAAACAATCAGTGAACCCTAGCATATCCTTTTTTACTCTTGCTGCTTCCCATACACTGAGAATGATGCCTTAGAAGGAGAGAGAGAGGGAAGTCAGTCCACACTCGCTTTTCTTCTCAGTCCTTCTGCACTCAGCAGTGAGCCAGACACAGAGTGTTGCTAGAACGCACACAGATCCAGCAAATGAAATTTGTGTCATGAATCTACTGTTCTAGCAACAATGAACTACATGTGTGAGCTATGAAATAGGAATGTGTCATTTTGATGATTCCTGGTGAGTTAAATGCTATTATGTTTACATTTAAAATTCCATGACATAAAGTTAAATGGTAAAAGGGATGCTAATAATTTAAGATTTTAATTTCTCTTTACCTTTAATAGCTTTGTTTCCTGCTTTTTAAGCACGAGACCCTGACAATTTTCATTTGGCACTGGGCCCCCAAATATAGGTGGTCTTGGAAGGGAAGTCCTATAGCTGGCACTATTCAGTGCTACACATTCCTAAGACAAGTTCCATTCTTGTAACTATAGTGTGTAGCTTGATAAGAGGGGATGTGTAACCACCATTGTCACATGTACACTCCCAGGGAAGGGCGAGACTGTCATTGTGACCTAGGTAGAACCAGTCTGGGAGAAGCCAGTGAGCAGAGCTGGTGGTCGGTTGATCAACAGACACCAGCTGCTCTCACCTTGAAGCCTCTCACGGAGACTGCATCCTATCCAGAGTTTAGTGGAGGAAAAGTGACTGCCTGTCACATCCAAAGAATGGAGATGAGAGTGCTGCTCAGAAGGTTACAGAAGGCTGACAAGACACCAGATCCTAAGCACCACTGAGTCAAAATCTTCCATCTAGAAACCCCAGCGATTCCGTGATGATTCCCCAGCCAAACCCACCAGTTGAAAAGTTCATGTGAACTTTGGGGTTTTGTTGCAAAACCTATAATCAGGCCAGGTTTCAGGTTCCATAACAAAGTGCTTCCCAGCCTGGTGACCGCAAGCCAGACTGACATTTGTGAGTGCATTTCCATGGAAAAAGAAGGTGCTGCTTAATTGCATTAGGAGAATTATACCACAGTCCATGGGGGAACACTGACAGGCTTTGACAAGCATGAGGAAAACGTACTCTTTTCTGCGCCATGTCCATTTTCTTTGGGGTCATGGCCATTACCATGGAGATGATATGCAAAGAAGAACTAGAATTTATTCCCCTAATGAAAACCAAGTTGGCTGTTCTTTCTTAGTAATAATCACAGCAACCACCCAGTATATTGCTACCAAACCATCCTACTTCCTTCTAGTCATGAGGATTGTAATTCCGTTCTGCACAAGGCTATTATTTTAACTTATGAGTTTCCCAGAGGGAGGGGCATGCTAAGCATGGGGGAAAAATCTAGGGTTATAGGGAGGGAGCAGATAGAGAGATAACACTGATGATTCAGTGTTGTTTGTTAACCAGGAAAGTATAGAAAGCATGTGAAATAAAATCCTTCAAAGACAATTTTTCAGAGTACATACGACTCTAGGGAAAGTGTTTTAGGAAGGAAGTCGAAAATTATGGATGTTTCAAACAGGAAAATTGTATAAATGGACATTTCCTAAAAGGGAAGTGTGTAACTATGCTCCCTGAAAGCTCAAAATCGTATTTCTGTAGCAAAGATAATATTTTGCAAATATTACACTCTTCTAACTTTTGGGTTTTCTCTTAAATCACCTTCCCCTGCTGTCTTCCACCTCCAAGGCTGAAGCTTGGGGCTTCTGGCCCCGGGGATACTGCCTAGAACAAAGACACCATTGATCAGTTTGAATCTCAAAGCTGACTTTCTTGACCTCTTAAGCAAGAAAATCATCCTCAAAGCCAGGCATTGTTGAGAAGGAAAGAGATTTTCTAAATTCCTTTAGCTGCCATTAGTCTATCAAGAGCCAGGCCTGGTGGAGTAGGCCCTAAAGAGATTTACTCCACACCACCGTGATGGGCTATGGAGGAGTGGGAAGCTGGCTGCTCTGAGCCAGAGAGGTCGGACAAAGAAGGCAAAGGAGGCAGGCAGACATGGGAGCCAGCGGTGTCCTGGACTCTTCTCTCCTGTCCTAAGTCCTGGACCTGGGGGGCCTGGGTAGAAAGACCAAAGGAAAGGCTGAGAACATCAGGAAGACTGTGACTCACTTCTTGTCATGCTTCTTGGGGGATTCTTCGGGGTGGCTGTGAGCCTCAAGAAGTCCCCTATATGGTCACCTCTAACAGGATACAAGACCATGAGATGATGGAAGCAGAAGGGAAGCAGGCCTGTGCACCTCAGGTGATGCTTCAGGTTCCTCGCGCCCTTGGTTGTCACATGGAGGATCCAGGGTATAGTGATGAGAAGGTGGGAGGGATGAAAGCAAGGATCGGCATGAAAAGGCCATACCAGGCCCTGAGAGCAGGAAGAATGGCCGGAAGTGGGTACCGTTCCATCACCCCAAAAAGGCCAGGTAGACACTGATCCCAGTACAGGGAGCAGGCCAGCCCTGCCACTTTGCAACAAAGACCAGCAAGAGTCTAGAGGATCCCACCTGGTCCCCTCTTTCCCCTTCCACCAAATTACACAGAAACCTCTTTAGCCACCCCTTAAACCACCTTGAGATGGAGAAAGAGTGGGAGAGAGGACAAGAAGTCCTCTTACATACAGTCCTTTTACATACAGAGGACACTCTGTATGTAAAGGGAAAATTTAAACCAACCCTAGAAAGGAGTTGAATTTCAAATAAATAAAATATTTAAATGAAAATGAGAAAATTTAAATTGGAAGAGACTCATATTGTTAATTGGCAAGTGGTGGGGAGGGGTGGTTGTCAGAGGAAGATCAGACCAGCTTTGGGAAGTAGAGAGACCATTTGATATTGTGCATCTGAGTGGAGTGTGAGTGAGTTTGCAACGCGGCTACATCTTTATTCCTCCCTCCTCCTTACCATTCTATTGAGCATACACATGTCATCTTCCTTCAAGTCAAAGCAAATTTGGTGTTTGGAAGTGTCCTCTGGGAAGCCTAGGGGCACGAGAAACTTTCTTTAATGTCCCAAAAAGGCAAGAGCAATTTGAAGTTTGCAAGATATCCTCCTGAGAAGTCCTCAGTGCTCTCATCACTTGAATTAAAATCAAAGCTGCTGTGAAGACTCACTGAGCCCCACTGAGCTCCATGTAAAAGTGGAGGTCAGCATTCTTTAGGGTCGGGGGAGGAGAACTTGTTGGGAGGAAGTGGGAGACGTGGAATGAAAAATCATTAAGAGTTTATCTCCCTGTAAAAGTCTCCGTTGAACCCACATGTATTGAAGCCAACTAAACAGACTCTGGTCTGCATATGAGAAAGAGACTAAATGTTATGATGAGAGGTAGCATTTTCCATCAGCATCTCTGCTCCCTCCACCCCTGAAGCTGTGCAGGGCAGTGCTTGTGTGGCTGTGTGCACGTAGATATGTGGCCCAGGCAGAGCCCAAGAACTCTTTTAAGGATGCTTAAAAGCTGAAGTTCAAGAGCAAAGCTGAACCTGCGTCAGGAAAATGGTTGCACGTGTTAAGTCATCTCTAAGGTGTTTGACTGTAATTGAATGCCCACTTTATGGTCATAGGCTGTTTTATGAAGGTACCCATCCTGAGAAGCTGCCCTCCGCTGCCTCTGCTAGCCCTCCTTGATGTTCAGCAGTTTCTGAAAATCATGCTGGATACATGGAGTAGCCTGACTTTTTACAAAACACACAGAATCTCAGAAAGATCCAACTAAAGGTTATAGCTAGACTTGAGCATTGACGATTAAAGTATGACCTGGTCTGTTTTATTGCTGAACATCAGATGTTCAGCTGCACAGAAACATTTAGAATAGCAGTTCTGCTGCCTTTTACTCATGTGCCACCAAATTCTGATCAGTGTAAAATTGATTTTTGTTGAAACAGGGATGTATACTGTTCCAGTGATGTCAGCCAGACAGATGAGCAGAGCCCCATGCAGGAGTGTGGAAGGGATCACCCGCCTGTGAAAGTGTACAAGGTGAGGCATGACAAGGAGCCAGTGTTCAGGGTAGAAATTCACTCTTGCCTGGAAAATCCCATGGATGGAGGAGCCTGGTAGACTGCAGTCCATGGGGTCGCTAAGAGCAATATAAATCTGGGCACCTCTGTCACAGGCGACACATAAATTAACCATCACATGAATGTACATCAGCCTAAGACAACAATGTACGTGGAACCTGTGACTTCCTTCCTTAAGAATATGTTTCACTGAACCAACGGTTTCCCTCCTGGCTCCTGGCTTGCAGTCTGTGCTCTTTGAATCTGAGATTTAGTAGCACTCAAGTGATGGGGTGGTCACATTTACTGGTATTTCACTGTTGACTTGCCTGACCTTCAGCATTGAGTTGACCTTGTACAGAACTGTTGACCACCTCGGTCACCCATTATTGTACACTCCTGAGGAAAGATGTCCCACATTTCAGCCAACATTGCTGCTGCTAAGTCGCTTCAGTTGTGTCCGACTCTGTGTGACTCCATAGACAGCAGCCCACCAGGCTCCCCCATCCCTGGGATTCTCCAGGCAAGAACACTGGAGTGGGTTGCCATTTCCTTCTCCAATGCATCTGAGTAGGACACAAAGTTGAGGAAGGAGAAATTGGCCCTTCTTTTTCTCCTGTCTGCCTGCATCAGCTGGGACATGATCTTCTCCCGCCCTTGGGATTTATACCATCCATGACCCAGACTGAGAAATACCACCTACTTTCCTGAATCTTCAGCTTGCAAGTGACAGATCATGGGACTTGTTGGCCTCCATAAACATGTTAGCCAATTCCTCATGATACATCTCCTTGCACATTTATGTATAGATAGACTCTAGGATATCCATATCTAGCTATAGACTTATAGATATGTGTCTTATTGGTTTTGTTTCTCTAGAGAGTTCTAATATAGTTAATTCACCAACTCCCATCTTTGTGCTATAAAGGGTATCAGAAATCATTCAATCCAATGCATTCATGTTTCCACACACATTAATTGTATGTCCTGTGGACTGTGCTAAAATACAATCTAACCCTGCCTTCAGCATGCCCTCATTTAAGATGACATTGCATACTTTATGTCATAGTATCATAGGTTCTTCAATTGGAAGGGAATAAAAAATTCGCCACTTCCAACTCTCTGTATTTTATAACAAGATTCCAACCAAAACATTCCCATCAAGTGGTCCTTCAGCACTTCAACTTCAAACACTTCCAGTGACCAGGAACTCACTACTTCCAAACACAGCCCATCCTAGCCTTGGAATTACAGTTATAAATTACTAAATCACTCTTTGGAATGTTTATGTTTTGTTAAGAAAGCATCAGGACATTAGCTAATTTTTTTAACTATTCTCTGCAAAATATTATACATATATGTACAAATGTACACAGTAAAACATAGAATCAGTGGCTATAGTACTTCTCAATAGGATTAATTAGGGAAATGGATTCCACCTGTGTGTGTTTGCATACACATAAGCACACACATGCACACACAGTGTTACTCCAGTTCTTAAATTGTCATCAAGAATGGTTTATTTACACAAGCATTGGCTGCTCTTCTCTTTGGAAATTATTAACAGACCCAAAAGAGTTTTCTGTTTTTTTTGTTTTTTTTTTTTAAGCTCACCAGTTTACCTTGGAGCAGAAAAAAATGTAAGTGTAATTTATCATTTTGCCAAAATAAGTAAGTGTTGAGGAGGTGAGCACCAATCAGTTGCTTAAGTGAGTTAATAATGGGAACGTCAATATGGGCACCATCCATTCTTTGTCTGGATATCAGTGAACAGAGCCAGTTCATGGTCTCTCACCCCAGCCTGTACCCAGATCACCAGTGCACATGCTTCTAGCCATGTTCAGACCTTCTCTCCATGAGGTATGCTGTGGAACAAATGATAGGTCTCTTTGGGGTATTTAAAGATTCAATACCTTCCTCCCTATTGTATTTCACTGCTGCAAGCGCCTTGACTGGGAGACAGGCATTGGTTTTACATCACGTTTTAGGGGACACTGATATATCTGATGGACAAGTATGTTGTACGCTGTAAGCCTCCAGATTTCGGAAAGGTTGAGTCGTGGGAACATCCGTTGCAGTTAAGGAAATACAGTTTACTTTCCTGAGCATCAGAAAAATAAAATGCAAGGAATTCCTTCAGCTCAACCACCACATAGAGGATTGAGTTCGGTTTGTCTGGTGTTTCTATCACTTGCCCCATTCCCTCTGGCTGTTCTTCCAAGTCCCCTGTTCTCATGAATGTTATGCTTTCACCTCTGTTAGCGTCTTCTTCTAGGTACGTTTCCTTTTACCACCTTTATTTTTGGCAGCGGTGCTGAGTTTTTTCCAGCCAACCAAAATAGGGCCAGCTCTCATCTGAAGGTGTATCATTTGGGTTTCTTTAAGCTCCTAGGCTGATACATCCCGAAAACCAGTTGTATCAGGAGAGATACAGCCCATGAATTATAGACATAAATAGTATTGGGGAAGATTGACCTTCACACAGACAGATAAATAAGTGATAACAGTGAGACAAATAAGAGCATGTAGATAAATAAGTGATAATCTCAAGAAAACTTTTTTTCTCTCTACATCTGCAACCTGAAAACTTGGGCGTTCTCTATTCATAGGTCTCCAGAATTCTAGAACAGACCCTTCATTTTTACTCCAGCAGATGGTCCAGCGAAACTGAGACAATGCCCAAGCTTCTTTGCGAACATTGGCAGAGTATTGGTGCAGAGTGATGGACACACTTTTTCTCATTGTGAAAAAGCCACAGGTGGAGGCTAGGGATGGGGTAGAGGGTTTCCCTCTTTCCTTGGAATAAACTTTGCAAAATATTTGCAAATCCTGAGAAGAAATTAAGAGTGGGTCAGGTGCCCTCCAGGTCACTACTTTTTGCCAGTTTCACTGGCAGTCCCTTGCCCAGCTTTGTTCAGCTAATTAATCCCCCCAGACACTCGCATTCACCACATGCAAATTATAGCAGAAAGGAGCTTTTTTCCCCATTCTATTTTTCTTTAATATACACTTGAATTATACTCTTCTGACATCAGCTTCCAGCCCCACTGAGGGGTTTCCAACAGCCTAATAACAAACAGATTAGAGGCCAGAAGAGCATGTATTCCTCAAGTCCCTCTCTGCGTCCAGCTGTGAAGCTGCATGGCCGTTACAGGCAGAGGCGAGCCCGGGCTGCGGCTCCAACTCTGATGTTAAAATGGAAACTCGGTGTGAAGGCCTCGGGAGGATTAGAGAACACTAACTTTGCTGCCCATCAGAAAAGGATAATGTTCCCCGTTCTGTTCCTGCTGGTATCAGTTCCAAGTTGGAAAGCCGCCTCCTCTCCTAATTCAAGCTGGGGCCAGAGTGGAGCAAGCCCTCTCAGATATTGTAAGCCAGTGTGAGCTCAAAAAAGAATTCACCGCTCAAGGCCAAATAGCTTCAAAGCTAATAATCCTCCAGAGTCGGTGTGAGAGTGCTACAACTGTCAATGTCAACTTACACAAGGCATGGTGAGAGCGAAACTTCAATAATGACATCATGGAGGAGAGGGCAGAGGGCAGCCGCTGTACAGGGAAGTGCCGGGGCCCTTCAGATCTTTGAAACCTGCAAGGATTTATCCGGACTAACGTGTCTCCATGTAGTCATTGCAGTCTTAGGCTACTCTGATTAAGGATTTAACGTATTCAAAGGGTTTCGGCAGCAGCAAGATGACACGTCTTCGGGAGCTCTATTGGATTCCATTATCTTCTCCTCGCTTCTCCTGCAGACGCCCTCCCTCCCACCCTGTCCCGTCTCCTCCCAGGCCCCTAGACAGACCTCCTCAGACAAGAGGCTGATCCACTTTGGGGTCTGTACTGGCCCCCATCTCGCCGCCTCGTTTGTTTCGTGCCTGGGTTTGATTGTCAAACAGGCCTGGCCACACTTACATACTTGAGTGTCAGGATGCAAACCCCAGCAGACTTGAACAAATTCCTCCAGGATTCCCTGGAGTCTCACATAACTTCCTTAGCCAACCCTGTGGTGGAAAGAACGCAGGTTCTTGTTAGAATACACCCAGAGATATATACGGTCATGGTCACAGTTCAAAAGAATAAACTTCGTAGCATCCCAGGGGAGGGAGGAGGAGGGAAGTAAAGCTCAGGGCAGGAGTGGAAGGTCAGGCAGGAAACTCCCCCACCCCCGTCCCCGAGGCCCATGAGGACAGGGCAGTTCACCTCGGCCTCTGGTTGCTGGCCATAAATGGAGCACCTGTCTGCCAGGCACAACAGCAACTACAGGAGAGAGGGAGTTTAAGAAGGCTCACTGGGGAAGGGAGATGCCCTGAAGATGCTGGCAGCACAGAGAACTTGAGTACTTTGCAGCTGCAGCCGTGTCCATGGCCCCCTTTGGAGGACTGTGTGGTCTGATTTACTGGGCCACAATGGGCCCAGTGTCAGAGGCCCTGGACTGCAGGGATAAGAGCTCAAAGTCTGAATCAGACAGACGTGAATGCCAGTTCTGGTCTGACTTGCTATGTGTCCTTGGCAAAAGCCTTCACCTCTATGAACCAGGGTCCTGATCTGATAAATGAGGATAATACCTCAGAGAATCAGGACTATGTGACGATTACATAAAATAATGCAGAGTATATGGCCCTAGTAAATATTCAGTAAATGTTAGCTGTTATTATCATCATCATCATCATCATCCAAATGGCAGTTTTCCCTACATCTAAAGGAATTTTCCTGGAGAAGGAAATGGCAACCCACTCCAGTATTTTTGCCTGGAAAATCCCATGGACAGAGAAGCCTCATGGGCTACAGTTCATGCAGTCACAAAGAGTCAGACATGACTTAGCGACTGAGCACAAAGGAATTTAAAATGTAAGAACTTGAGAGAAGCATAAAAACACTTCAGAGGGAAGAAATAAAAAATGTCTACAGATTAAACTATACACAGCTTTTCATAATGGTTAATGTCAATATATATCCAGATTGAAAATTCCAAGTGTGGTCTACAGGAATGTCTCTGGAATGTTGACGGAGTCCTACCCAAGAACAGCCATGAACAGCTTGGGATGTATTCTCAAATTAATCAATCTCACAACCTTATTAAAGCACAATTTACATATAACAAAATACATACATTTTTGGTACATAGTTTTGATGAGCTTGGGCAAATGTCTTCACTCATGGAGCCACCACAACAATTACAGTCATGAGTGCATGCTCAGTCACTCAGTTGTGTCCGATTCTCTTGTAACCCCATGAACTGTAGCCCTCCAGGCTTCTCTGTCCGTGGAAATTTTCCAGACAAGAATACCTGAGTGGATTACCATTTCCTCCTCCAGGAGATCTTCCTAACCCAGGGATTGAAACTGTGTCTCCTGCATTGGCAGGCAGATTCTTTACCACTGAGCCACCTGGGAAGCCCCAGTTATAGGCATACCCTGTTTTATTATGTGTTGCCTTATTGTGCTTTAACGATACTACATTTTTTTTTTTACAAATTGAAGATTTGTGGCAATACTACAAATACTAGGTCTGTTGGTGCCATTTTCAAACAGCATTTGCTCACTTCATGTTTCTGTCATGTTTTGGTAATCCTCACAATATGTCAAACGTTTTCATTACTATTGTATTTGTTAGGGTGATCTTTGATGTTACTACTCTGACTTGTTAAAGGTTCAGATGACAGTATCTTTTAGCAATAAGTAATTTTTAAATTAAGATTGTACATTATTTTTTTAAAACATAATATACATTTGATAGGCTGTAGTATAGTATAAATATAACTTTTCTGTGCACTTCACATGGCTCAGTTCATTTTTATATTCATTTTATTTCTGTGGTTGGAACAGAATCTGCAATATCTCTGAGGTTGTAATGAGCACTAGCCACACACCAGAAAGTTCCCATGTATCTATTCCTCATCAGTACTCACCCTTGGACCCGGTCTCAGGCAACCATTGTTCTGCTTTCTGTCACTATAGATTAGATTTCCTGTTCTTGGTCTTCAAATAAATAAGATCAAACAATGTATACTCTTTTGTGCCTGGATTCTTTTGCTCAGCATAATATTTGTAAGCTTCATTATTTTGTTGCATGTATTGGTACTTTGTTTTCCATTTCTGGGTAGCATTGCCCTGTATGGATATATCACATTATTGAGTCATTCAGCCTGTTGATGGACATTTGAATTGTTTCCATTTTGGGTTTATTATAAAGAAAGCTGCTTGTGAACATTTACTCCATGTGTTTTTGTTTCTCCTTGGTAAATATGTAGACGTGCAATTTTTTAATTTTAAAAGAAACTACCAAGCAGGTCTCCAAGGTGGTCATACCCTATGACTCCCCCACTCTTGGATTGTCTGCCCATCTTGGCCAAGAGTGAGGTATCAAGGGAGAGGGGAGGGGGCTGTTGGGGGGGTGCCCTAGCCAGGGAGGAGAATGTTATCACTGACATTGTGCTGCATGATGATAATAAAAATTGGACTGACTTTTAGTGGTTTTGTTACTGTTTTTAAGTTCTCTGCAGACAGTGCACCCCCTCACTGTCCTGCCAGACAGACTGCTTGCACCGCCTCACCATTGCTCACTGTTCCCCGAGAGGTGGCATGGTCAGTCTTTTGCATCTTAGCTACCTTAGTGCCTGCGAAGTGGTATTTTATGTGGTTTGAGTTTGCCTTTTCCTGATGGCTGATGAACTTGAATTTTTTGGCTTCTCATACATCTTTTTTTTTTTTTTTGGCCAGGTGTCTTTTCTAATCTTTTGCCTGTTTTTAATTGGATTGCACATTTGTCTTTATTTTCTGGTGCTGTAGTAGAAGTTCTTTATGTATCCTGGGTGCAAGTCCTTGACCAGGTGCATGTATAACAAATATTTTCTCCTGAAGTGTGTGGCTCCTTAAATTTTAATTTCTGTGTCATCCTGCTAATCTTTATCTCACTGACCTTCATGGACATCAGATTTCTTCCTCAACACCCAACAGTCCACCAAGTACATTTGTGTTGCTACTACGTCTGCTGATAAGTCACTTCAGTCGTGTCCAACTCTGTGAGACCCCATAGACGGCAGCCCACCAGGCTCCCCCGTCCCTGGGATTCTCCAGGCAAGAACATTGGAGTGGGTTGCCATTTCCTTCTCCAATGCAGGAAAGTGAAAAGTCAAAGTGAAGTCGCTCAGTCGTGTCCGACTTTTAGTGACCCCATGGACTGCAGCCTACCAGGCTCCTCTGTCCATGGGATTTTCCAGGCAAGAGTACCGGAGTGGGTTGCCATTGCCTTCTCCATGGTCTGTTGCAAAGACATAAATGCCACGATGCCACTGACCTAAAGGGGGCGCTCTTCTTTGTTCCTTCCTGTGGTGATTCTTGGTGCTGTCAATGCCCTTTTACACATGCTGGTTAGATTAGGAAGCTCTGCCTTCTGGCCTGCCTGCTGCCAGAAATACTTCCCACCCTCCTGCTCCTTCCCGTCTCTCCCTCAAGCCCCCAGAATGCTTCATGTGGGCTTTTTCAGGGTCTTGCTCCTCAAAGTCCTACTCTCACAGTCCCCACCCCAGCCACACCATGACATAGGGTCTGTGCTGGGCTTAATCTTCCTAAACACTTCCCACTGGTTTTCTGTCTTTACCATGCCCACCTGTTTACCTCTGCTTCTTCATACTTCTGCACGAAGCCCAGAACTTAACTGGAATGTTTTGAAGCAACCAAACTCCCCCACGCCTACCCGCGCCCCCCGCCCCGCCCCCCTACCCCGCCATAGAGCCATCAGGGGAGGTCAGAGTGTTCCAGAGGACTCCGGGAACTCCAGGCCCTCCACCAGGAGGCTGTAAGGAAGCATGGCACTTGTTTATAGAGGCGCGATTCAGGAACGGGCTGCTGGCAGGCAAAAGAAGGGAAGGCAGGTGGGAGGCAGGGGAGTCCAGGACCTGTAAAAACTGGCCCAAGTGCCACCACAGGATCACGTCAGTATCTCACTCAGGCGTAGATTGCGAGGATTAAAAGAGATGCTACATAAAAGGCACTTAGTTGATGTCTGGCACCAAATAATTGCTCAATAACTGTTGGCTATTAGATCAGGATCCCTTTTATCTGACACAGTATGGACTGGTGTTGGTCAGTTAATGGAAAAAGTTGGTTGAAAAGGGAAATCAGAGAAAATTATACTACAAACCTTCAACATTTTAACTTAAAACATATAAACGTACATCCATTCACTGTTGTTTGATGTAAGTCCAGCGCCTTGCCTTTGAGTGTGGGTCCGTGGATGGGCGTGTCCAGCCGCCTTTCCTGAGTCAGCCACACCCAGTAATGTATTATCTACCATTTCCCCTTTCTTTAAAGTGGTTCGAGAACTTACACTTGCCAAGTCCTGAGTGAAGAATCATTAAAGATGTGTGCATTTCCCCCAATCTTTAATGGTAGCTTACCCACACCTAACTCATCAGCAATTCTTCAGCAGCCCAGCATCATTTGCTCATCTCAAAGTACCCAACTCAGTTTGCATACGAATAAAGACTCTTTTTGCACTCTCATTGTATCATCTGTTTGCAGAACGTTTCATTTAATTACTTATTCGCAATAAGACTTTCACAAAGACAGGCAAAGCAAGAATAAGACAGGTCCAGGATAAAAAATCCACTGATGCTTATAATGCAAGGGTACGTTCACCTAGGGGGAGCAGCAATGCAGGCTGGAGAAGGCTGTGCTGGTGTGCAGGCGCAGGGCATAGTCAAGGCACTGGAGGCTCCCGAATGGCTGCTAGCCAGGCTTGTTCCCTGTGACATGGGCATCAGTTAATTTAGGAGGGGGTTGAAGAGCAGCTGTTATCTAGCAGCTTGGTTAAATAGAAGCCGTTGAGAGAAGCTCTGTGTAACTTGGGTCAGATGCTGTTTGTCATCAAACTTTGTCTGGACCTTTGAGATTATAAGAGTCCCCTCTCACTCTAGGGAGATACAGTCCAAGACCCCAGGTGTTTGCCAAAGCTGTACTCAACCCCATATGTACTATTTTTTTCCCTATACATGCATACCTATGAGAAAGTTTAGTTTACAAATGAGGCACAATGTGAGATTAACAATAACAATAAATAATAAAATAGGACAGTTAGAACAATATACTGTGATGAAAGTTAGGTGAATGTCTCTCTCTCCAAGTATTGTACAAATTTATTGCCTTTTTCGTTTTAACTAAGCACTTAGCACACACTGGGGCTATAACAGTTTGAGACACAACAGAAAAACTAGCACCGATTTCTTTTTTCTTCTCCACAATTTTCATAGATAGAAGATTTGTTCTCTAGTAGGGTGGGATGGGGCGGGAGGTAGGAGGGAGGTTCAAGAGGGAAGGGATGTATGTATACCTACGGCTGATTCATGTTGATGTTTGGCAGAAACCAACACGATACTGTAAAGCAATTATCCTTCAATTAAATATAAAATTTTTTTTTTTTAAAAGATTTGTTCTTACCATAGACCTTAGCAACCTCAGCATACAATTTTCCTTCTTTCCTCTTTGAGTTGAAAACATTCACTCTTTTACTTAAAGGAAGCACTTTATGGCCTCTCTTTGGCATACCTGAATTGCCAGCATCACTCTTCTTATGCTTTGGGGTCATTAGTAAGTAAAAGTTATTTCAACACAGGCACTGTGATACTATAACAGTTGGTATGATAACCGAGGAGGCTACTAAGTAACCAGTGGGTAGGATGCTCTAGACAAAGGGAGATTCACTTTCCCAGGCAGGATGGAGTGGGAGGGCAAGAGATTTTGACATTCTCCTCAGGACAGCATGCATTTTAAAAGTTATAAATTGTTTATTTTTAGAATTTTCCATTGAATATTTTTGGACCACAGTTGACTGCAGGTAACTGAGACCATGGAAAGCAAGATCACAAATAAGGGGTGGGGGGAACTACTGTACTTCCCACCCTTCTGGAAATCCACAGGAGGAGGCACTGGGAGTTAGAAGACTGTGTTCTGGTCCTGGTTCTATCAGTACTTACATACTTGTGACTTTGGCAATGACATTCACCCTCATTTCCTAGAAGGAAGGTTTGATGCTTGGGGAGTTGAGTGATTTTTTCCACATCATTCTTGAGGACCTAATGAGATGTCTGAGTAATGCTTTGTCCGAGTTATGACAGATCTCAGTTTGAACACTTTCTCTTGTCTTTCCATGAGTTGCCATAACCCAGAGGCTGAAGGTCAGGCCATGACATATTTTGTTGTTGTTGCTCAGTCATGTCCGACTTGTGACCCCTTGAACTGTGCCATGCCAGGCTTCCCTGGCCTTCACTATCTCCCTTAGTTTGCTCAAACTCTTGGCCATTGAGTCGGTGATGCCATCCAACCATCTCATCCTCTGTTGCCTCTTCTCCTCCTGCCCCCAATCCCTCCCAGCATCAGGGTCTTTCCCAATGGGTCAGTTCTTCGCATCAGGTGGCCAAAGGATTGGAGCTTCAGCTTCAGCATCAGTCCTTCCAATGAATATTTAGGGTTGATTTCCTTTAGGATTGACTGGTTTGATCTCCTGGCAGTCCAAGGGACTCTCAAGAGTCTTCTCCAGCACTACAATTCAAAAGCATCAAATTCCTCAGTGCTCAGTCTTCTTTATGGTTCAACTCTCACATCCATATTTGACTACTGGAAAAACCATACCTTTGAATATACAGACCTTTGTCAGCAAAGTGATGTCTCTGCTTTTTAATATACTGTCTAGGCTTGTCATAGCTTTTCTTCCAAGGAGCAAGTGTCTTTTAATTTTGCAGCTGCAGTCACCATCCACCGTGATTTTGGAGACCAAGAAAATGAAATCTGACATGGTTTCCACTTTTTCCCCACTTATTTGCCTTGAAGTGATGGAACCAGATGCCATGATCTAGCTTTTTTGAATGTTGAGTTTTAAAGCAGCCTTTTCACTCTCTTCTTTCACCTTCATCAGGAGGATCTTTAGTTCCTCTTCAATTTCTGCAGTTAGGACTTTAAAATTCCAGGCAGCAGTCACTTAGGACAGGAAAGGGCAGAGGCCTGCTCCTCTGTTAGTTCCTCTTAGCATCTTGTTTGACTTCCTCCTTGCCCTTTCCTTGCCTCCAGAGCATTGTTTATCAGGCAGACACCAGTGCAGCACCTCAGGCAGCGGCTGCCACACTAGACAACCTGCTCCTGGGTCAGTACACCTGTTGCCAATAAAAACACAATTAACCACAGCCGGATCCATGCCATGCTCTCTGCGGCTCTTTGCAGGGGGGTGAGTGTGGGGAGAAGGTGCTATATAGAATGTAAAGAAGGAACCCGTGTTACAGACTTCTACCCACCAAGCTGAGCCAAAACAAAAACACCCAGCTGTGGATGTGACTGGTGATGGAAGTAAAGTCCCATGCTGTACAGAACAATATTTCATAGGAACCTAGAATTTTAGGTCCATGAATCAAGTAAATTGGAAGTGATCAAACATTTTAGGAATCAGTGAGCTAAAATGGATCAGAATGGGAGAATTTAATTCAGCTGACCATTATGTCTATTATTGTGGGCAAGAATCCCTTAGAAGAAATGGAGAAGCCATGTCTTAGTCAACAAAAGAGTTCAAATGCAGTATTTGGGTGCAATCTCAATAACGACAGAATGATCTCGGTTCATTTCCAAGGTAAACCATTCTATATCAGTAATCCAAGTCTGTGCCCCAACCAGTAATGCTAAAAAAGCTAAAGTTGAACAGTTCTATGAATACCTACAAGATCTTCTAGAACTAACTCCAAAAAAAGATGTCCTATTCATCATTGGGTACTAAAATGCAAAAGTAGGAAGTCATACCTGGAGTACAGGCAAGTTTGGCCTTGGAGTACAAAATGAAGCAGGGCAAAGGCTAACAGAGTTTTGCCAAGAGGACACACTCATCATAGCAAACACCCTCTTCCAACAACACAAGAAATGATTCTACACATGCACATCACCAGACAGTCAATACCAAAATCCCATTGATTATATTTGCAGCCAAAGATGAAGAAACTCTATATAGTCAGGAAAAGTAAGACCAGCAGCTGACTGCAGTTCAGATCATGAACTCCTTACTGCAAAATTCAGACTTAAATTGAAGAAAGGGAAAATCAGACCATTCAGGTACGACCTAAATCAAATCTTTTAAGATAATACAGTCAGTTCAGTTCTGTTAGTTCAGTTGCTCAGTCGTGTCCGACTCTGCGACCCCATGAATCGCAGCACGCCAGGCCTCCCTGTCCATCACCAACTCCCAGAGTTCACTCAGACTCACGTCCATCGAGTCAGTGATGCCATCCAGCCATCTCATCCTCTGTCATCGCCTTCTCCTCCTGCCCCTAATCCCAGCATCAGAGTCTTTTCCAATGAGTCAACTCTTCCCATGAGATGGCCAAAGTACTGGAGTTTCAGCTTTAGCATCATTCCTTCCAAAGAAATCCCAGGGCTGATCTCCTTCAGAATGGACTGGTTGGATCTCCTTGCAGTCCAAGGGACTCTCAAGAGTCTTCTCCAACACCACAGTTCAAAAGCATCAATTCTTCGGCACTCAGCCTTCTTCACAGTCCAACTCTCACATCCATACATGACCACAGGAAAAACCATAGCCTTGACTAGACGGACCTTAGTTGGCAAAGTAATGTCTCTGCTTTTGAATATGCTATCTAGGTTGGTCGTAACTTTCCTTCCAAGGAGTAAGCGTCTTTTAATTTCATGGCTGCAGTCACCATCTTCAGTGATTTTAGAGCCCAGAGAAATAAAGTCTGACACTGTTTCCATTGTTTCCCCATCTATTTCCCATGAAATGATGGGACCAGATGCCATGATCTTAGTTTTCTGAATGTTGAGCTTTAAGCCAACTTTTTCACTCTCCACTTTCACCTTCATCAAGAGGCTTTTTAGTTCCTCTTCACTTTATGCCATAAGGGTGGTATCATCTGCATATCTAAGGTTATTGATATTTCTCCCAGCAATCTTGATTCCAGCTTATGCTTCTTCCAGCCCAGCATTTCTCATGATGTACTCTGCATATAAGTTAAATAAGCAGGGTGACAATATACAGCCTTGACATACTCCTTTTCCTATTTGGAACCAGTCTGTTGTTCCATGTCCAGTTCTAACTGTTGCTTCCTGACCTGCATACAAATTTCTCAAGAGGCAGATCAGGTGATCTGGTACACCCATCTCTTTCAGAATTTTCCACAGTTTATTGTGATCCACACAGTCAAAGGCTTTGGCATAGTCAATAAAGCAGAAATAGATGTTTTTCTGGAACTCTTTTGCTTTTTCCATGATCCATCAGATGTTGGCAATTTGATATCTTGTTCCTCTGCCTTTTCTAAAACGAGTTTGAACATATGGAAGTTCACGGTTCATGTATTGCTGAAGCCTGGCTTGGAGAATTTTGCGCATTACTTTACTAGCGTGTGAGATGAGTGCAATTGTGCGGTAGTTTGAGCATTCTTTGGCATTGCCTTTCTTTGGGATTGGAATGAAAACTGACCTTTTCCAGTCCTGTGGCCACTGCTGAGTTTTCCAAATTTGCTGGCATATTGAGTGGGGCACTTTCACAGCATCATCTTTCAGGATTTGAAAGAGCTTAACTGGAATTCCATCACCTCCACTAGCTTTGTTTGTAGTGATGCTTTCTAAGGCCCACTTGACTTCACATTCCAGGATGTCTGGCTCTAGGTCAGTGATCTCACCATCGTGATTTTCTGGGTCGTGAAGATTTTTTTTGAACAGTTCTTCTGGGTATTCTTGCCACCTCTTATTAATATCTTCTGCTTCTGTTAGGTCCATACCATTTCTGTACAGTAGAAATAACAAATAGACTCAAGGGATTAGATCTGATAGATAGGGTACCTGAAGAACTATGGACAGAAGTTCATGACATTGTACAGGAGGCAGTGATCAAAACCATCCCCAAGAAGAAGAAATGCAAAAAGGCAAAATGGTTGTCTGAGGAGGCCTTACAAATAGCTGAGAAAAGAAGAGAAGCAAAAGGCAAAAGAGAAAAGGAAAGATACATCCTTCTGAATGCAGAGTTCCAAAGAATAGCAAGGAGAGATAAGAAAGTCTTCCTAAGTGATCAGTGCAAACAAATAGAGGAAAACAATAGAATGGGAAAGACTAGAGATCTCTTCAAGAAAATTAGAGATACCAAGAGAACATTTCATGCAAAGATGGGCTCAATAAAGGACAGAAACAGTATGGACCTAACTGAAGCAGAAAATATTAAGAATAGGTGACAGGAATACACAGAAGAACTATACAAAAAAGATCTTAATGACCCATATAACCACAACGGTGTGATCACTTACCTAGAGCCAGACATCCTAGAGTGCTAAGTCAAGTGGGCCTTAGGAAGCATCACTACGAACAAAGCTAGTGGAGGTAATGGAACTTCAGCTGAGCTATTTCAAACTCTAAAAGATGATACTATTCAAGTGCTGCACTCAATATGCCAGCAAATTTGGAAAACTCAGCAGTGGGCACAGGACTAGAAAAGGTCACTTTTCATTCCAGTACCAAAGAAAGGCAATGCCAAAGAATGCTCAAACTACTACACAACAGCACTTATCTCACACACTAGCAAAGTAATGTTCAAAATTCTCCAAGCTAGGCTTGAACAGTGTGTGAACCGAGAACTTCCAGATGTTCAAACTGGATTTAGAAAAGGCAGAGGAACCAGAGATCAAATTGCCAACATCCGTTGGGATCATAGAAAAAGCAAGCGAGTTCCAGAAAAACATTTACTTCTGCTTCATTGACTACGCTAAAGACTTGGACTGTGTGGATCACAACAAACTGGAAAATTCTTAGAGAGATGGGAATACCAGACCACCTTACCTGCCTCTTGAGAAATCTGTATGTAGGTCAAGAAGGAATAGTTAAAACTGGACAAGGAACAATGGACTAATTCCAAATTGGGAAAAGAGTATGTTAAGGCTGTATATTGTCACCTTGCTTATTTAACTTATATGCAGAGTACCTCATGAGAAATGCTGGACTGGATGAAGCACAAGCTGGAATCAAGATTACTGGGAGAAATATCAATAACCTCAGATAAGCAGATGATACCACCCTTATGGCAGAAAGTGAAGAGGAACTAAAGAGCTTCTTGATGAAGGTGAAAGAGGAGAGTGAAAATGCTGGCTTAAAATGCAACATTCAAAAAACTAGGATCACGGCATCCGGTCCCACGACTTCATGGCAAATAGATGGGGAAACAATGGAAACAGACTTTATTTTCTTGGGCTCCAAAATCACGGTGGGCGGTGACTGTAGCCATGAAATTAAAAGACACTTGCTCCTTGAAAGAAAAACTATGACAAACCTAGACAGCATTTTAAAGAGCAGAGACATTACTTTATTAACAAACATCCCTCTAGGGAAAGCTATGGTTTTTTCAGTAATCATGTATGGATGTGAGAGGGACCATAAGGAAAGCCAAGCGCTGAAGAATTGATGCCTTTGCACTGTGGCTCTGGAGAAGACTCTTGAGAGTCCCTTGGACTGCAAGGAGATCAAACCAGTCAATCCTAGAAGAAATCAGTCCTGAATATTCGTTGGAAGGACTGATGCTGAAGCTGAAGCTCCAATCTTTTGGCCACCTGACGTGAAGGATACCTGATGCTAGGAGAGATTGGAGGCAGGGGAGGAGAAGGGGACAACAGATGTTGAGATGATTGGATGTCATCACTGACTCGATACACATGAGTTTAAGTAAGTTCTGAGAGTTGGTGATGAACGGGGAAGGCTGGCATGCTGCAGTCCGTGGGGTTGCAAAGATTCGGACATCACTAAATGACTGTAATGACTGAACTGACCCACCAAACACGTTCGCAGGCTTCAGGGGTGATTCCAAAGAGCCAGGAGCGCCTGATGAGAGTTGTACTCAGAGAAGTCCTTTTGCAATAGTGGGGTTAGCAGCCCTCTACATTGGGTGCTTTGTTCCTAGGATATCTTCATGGGGCTTCCCAGGTGGCTCTAGAGGTAAAGAACCTGCCTGCCGACACAGGAGATGTGAGTTCGATCCCTGGGTCAGGAAGATCCCCTGGAGAAGGGAATGGCAACCCACTCCAGTATTCCTGCCTGGTGAATCCCATGGTCAGAGGAGCCTGGCGGGCTATAGTCCATGTGGTCACAAAGCAGTGGACACGTTTGAAGAGACTTTGCACACATACACAGGATGTCTTTTGCCCCCCCACCTCCCCCGCCTCCATGGCTCCTCACCAGCTCCTGAGGCAAGAGGCCCCACACACTCATGGCCATTTGTCCTGGGATCATGGCCTCCAGGAAGGGGACACATTGAGTTCTCTCCTCATGTCCCCTGCGATCTGAGTAGCTTGGAAACTTTCTGCAGACTTATTTTTTGTTGGGCTGAAAGAGAAAGACATGGGCACACAGAAGGAAAAGAGAGAGGCAATATTTGTGGGAGAAAAAAAAAGAACACAGAAAGGAAGAGGTCCAAGGAGACTGCCCAGGACTAGAATAGAAGAAAAGCCTGCCAGCGAGCCAGGTGCCTCAGCAGTGCTCCCTGACACAGCAGCTCACAGATGCAAACATCCATGCTCCATGTGTGTCTGTGTGTGTGTGGTGTTCCCACAAAACCCCTAAAATCATTCAATAATATTTTAAGGTTTTTTTTTTTTTTACAGGATGAACAAATTAACATTTGGTGAAATTTTTCCTCCCTATCTAAACCCAACCCTGGTTTTTCTCTCTCCATCTGTGTTCTTTTGGCAGAAACTTGTACAGAAAAAAAAGAAGAAGAAGAAGGAGCAAAGGGTCATTCTGGGAAGTGACGGGATGCTGGCCAAGCTGGGAACATTCCACGACCGTGGTGAGCTTCTGCTGAAGGGGCCCAGCCACTGGCCACCCTGGGAGACGTTCGTGATGGAGGAGTAGGGCCTGGTGAGGGGCCTGAGCTGCAGGTCCGTCGCTTGTGTGCTCACTCTTATGTAAGGGTCACAGCAGCTCCACTTTGGGGTTTTTGTGCAGTTGTGTTTCGTTTTGTAAAGCTTCAGCCCTGCCATCCGTACCACATGCTTCTTGCTGGGGGAGGGGGAGGGGATGCGGGGTGGTCATCACATGAGCTTCCTGAGCCTGGAATTTCCACCCTGGTTGTCCCCACACATTGTGGAAGTTGAGGAATAAATCCTGCATTTTTGCGTTTAACCGCTGAGTGACTGGGTAGGCCCTTAAGGGAGGGTCAGTGTGACCTCCAGACAGCGGACATTGGTTGTTCACTTGCCGTGGTCCTTCAGGCAGGAACCCATCTTCCTGACCAGGCCAAGCTGGAACTCCGACCTGAGTCAGCCTGCAGGGTCCTCCCCAGCAGGTGTAGCGGAGACAGCGTCTTCAAGGTGGCTTGCGGAAGTGGAGAGTCTGACTTGTGGAATCCCAGTTCTGCCCTGTCCGTGACCTTGAGCAAGTCACTTAATTTGTCTGAGCCCCACGTTGAAATGTATCTGAGACTTGATGGCAGGGTTAAGTGAGACTGAGAACAGTTCCTGGCACAGACTCCGAAGGCGACGGCCACTTATCTTACCGGCCCTGGCCTCCTCGTCCTCGTCCCTGGAGAGTGCCCAGTGCCAATGAATGAGGTTAGGGCAGAGTGGGGTAGGGAGGGCTGGCATTTACTGGAAGAGTCTGAGCTTTCAGCGTTTCCCCCTCGGCCCCACTCCCGCTGCTCCCAGGAGCCCTCTAGGAGGCGGGCGTAGCCCTGAGTGCAGTCTTTACAATTCTAAGTGAGCCAAAGAGCAGCCTGTGGCTGCCTGTCACCATCAGAAAGGCCAGGTTGTGCTAATAGGAAGTGATGGTTGGTCCCATTTAGTAGAAAATGTCCAGGAAGGCAGGATTTAAAGGAGGCTCACATTCCTATGGTGCTTCTCCTGGGAGCTCAGGCTCAGGGGTGAGCAGCATGGACTCAGATGCAGAAGGGCCTTGCAATTTGGGTAGAAGGAGAGGTGGGGCTTGCAGGCCCTGCACTGGCCCTGCCACTCACCAAGGATTGTTCTATTTCTGTAAACCCTTTATTCAGGCTGAAAAGGGGGAAAGTTTGGGGGAATATTTGGGAAGGATGGAAATGCTCTTGGGCTGGTATAGCATTCTCAGAGGGGCAGAAATGGTGGAGAACAGACACACGGGGTCTCTGTGCTGCTACCCTGGGGTCACCCAAACAAAAGCAGATCTGAGTCTTGGCAGTTTGATGCCTGGAAAGATGAGATGATCCCACAGTTTCATCAGCAGTTCAGGGAGCACACAGTTAAACAGCCTCACCATCACTCTGCTGGCTCAAATGGATGACGATGTTGTTCGTTTTCTTGTGATCCATCAAGGCTTTTCTGAGGCAACTCAGAGATTTGATGTCATTGTTCAGTTTCAGGGAGGGAAGATCACCGGCTTGCTCAGGGATCCCTGGACATCGCTGATGCGATCCCAGAGCCAGACCTTCCTACAAGATGGGTGCGTGTTCATGTGCCCTCAGTTGCTAAGTTGAGTCCAACTCTTTTCAACTCATGGACTGTAGCCCACCAGGCTCCTCTGTCCATGGGATTTCCCAGGCAAGGATACTGGAGTGGCTTGCCACTTCCCCCTCCAGGGGATCTTCCCAACCAAGGGATCAAACCCACATCTCCTGCACTGGCAGGAGATTTCTTTACCACTGAGCCACCTGGGAAGCCCAAGATGGGTACCAGGGCATAGTTCAAGGCAGGCTCAACTCTTTCTCCACCCACTGCCCGCTTCCCAGATGAGCTAGTGGGAATTACTTGACTTCTCAAGGAACAGCGTCCTAGGGCCCAGATCAGCAATTTTTGCCCACTGACAGGTCAGGCAAAGTGGACCTAAGGAGGGCCACTTTCATTGGGGCATAGAATCCCCTGCTCACAGGTCTGTCTAGTCCTCTGGACTCGCTCCTTTCAGTGGGGACACATGCTACCTTGTAGCTGGAGGCCTGGACATTCTGGGTGTGCATTTTGTTACAGAGACTTAGATACATAGCATAGGCTCTGGCCATAAGGATCGTTTAGCCGAGCTGAGTGTCTTAATCCTTTGAGCTGCTATAACAGAATACATTGGCTTGGGTGACTTATACACAGCAGAAATTTATTACAGTCCCAGAGACTGGGAGGTCCAAGATCAGGACACCAACAGATTTGGTGTCTGGTGAAGGGCTGCTTCTTGGTTCATAGACAGCTGTCCTATCACTGTGAGCTTGTGTGTGGGAAGGGGTGAGAGAGCTCTCTGCAGTCCCTTTCAGAGGGCACTGATTCCATCAGAAGGGCTTCAGCCACATGAGCTAATCACTTCCCAAAAGTCTTGCCTTCTAATGCCATCATACTGGGGGTTAGGATGTCAACATGTGAATGTGGGAAGGACACATTCAGTCCATTGCCCTGAGCACAGCAGGTAAACTAGCATCTGTGATATGTCAGAACACATAGAAGGTAGGTACCTATTACTGTGATGGGCAGCCATGGCGTAGAGTCACAGCATGGTAGAAAAAGAAGGCACTTCAGTGGGAAAGCATGGATTCAGAAAGGTCAAGTAATCTGCCCCAGCCTCACAGTAGAGTTGTGGTAGAAATGCGACAAGTTATACAGGTTTCATGCACCCCAGTCACGGGATGGTTCTATCCTGTCTCCCATACCATAGCTCCATGTGGAATGAAGAGCTAACAGGGAAGCCAGCGCAGAATGATGGAAAGGTCTGAGCTTTGAGACCAGAGAATCCTGGGTTTGAATCCTACTTACTCTTCAGGACAACACGGGCTGAGTCCATAAATGATGATGGACGCTCACAGGCAGTGATGGAGAACCTTCATTGAGAGGACCCACTAAAAGAATTTATGAGTGTTTACATTTCCTGAGCCTAGGTTTCTGCATCTGTGAAATGGGAACAGCAGGGGCCCTCTAAGTTGTGCCTGTGGAGGGGGAGTCCATGAGAGAAGACGTGGAAAGCGCTCACAGTGTGTCCTGCCGTTCCACAGACTTATTGTTTACCAGGCTGTCAGTTAAAGCAAAAGCCACATCTTGCAGAAAATAAGGTTAAAAGCAGGTCTGAGAGAGGAGAGATTGTCAGAGCCCGGAGGAGAAAGCTCTCCAGGAGATGAAGAATGACCTTGCCGAGGGGCTCACCAGGGAGGAGTCGGCCAGGTGAATGGCTGGCGTTTAGCTGAGCCAGGCATTCTCGGCCTCGCTCCCGGCCCCCTTGGCCTGGGAAGAGTGCCCTGCGTGTCGGCTGCCAGCGCTCCGAGGCGCCGCGTAATTACTTAGCGGTTTACTAGCATTGGAGACACCCAGGGTGCACTTGAGCCATCAATTAGCTCCCGCTCACAGCCCCCCTGTGAGGCCCAGTGGTATCAGGACTCCCATTTTTCAGCCAAGGAAACTAAGGTGTAAACAGGTTAAGCAACCAGCCCAAGGTCACACCTCGAGTCAAGCAGTCACGAGGCGCCAAGGCTGCGTCCTTGCTGGCTCCCCGGCCTGTCCTTAGCCCACTGGCCCATGCTACTGCCTATAAAATTCGCTGTTTATATCTCGTCAGAAAGCCAGGTAGTGCACCGGGGACATTAGGAGATGTACAGAAAGGCCATTCAGCTGATTTCCAAGGCACTGCAGGGTTTTTAAGGAGATGTTTAACCCCTTGCTTGGAGAGGTCGATGGGGGCGACAGGACCTGAGTTGGCAGTTCCTGTGCTGAGCGGCCAGCTTGCCTCTCACGTCACAGCCGACTTTGGGGGCCTGGCTCTGCTTTCTCTCCACCTGCTCCGGGAGACATGCGTGCCGGCACCATCTGGGGACCCCAGAGAGCATCTCCTAGGAGATGCTGAGATGGTGAGTATGAAGTGCAGGCCCCACTCCAGCTGGCCGGTGGTTCCAGGACTCTCCCTTCAGTTCCCATTAATAGGAGAGAAAGGTGGCCTGAGGTTGACCAGCTTTCACAGGTGTGTGGGTGAGCCGGCAGGAGGGGGTGAGGCCCGAAGAGCTCTGTTGCCTGATGGTTCTCCTGGCCACACAGAGCTGCTCCTGATGGTCCCTGGCCCCAGCCAGCCACCTCCCTGACTTGCCTGTGTTCCAGACCTTTTCTCTCTCAAGGGCACTGTCCTAGCCCATGTCCTGTTCTTTCCAGGCCTTTATAGGTCACCAGCCGAATATTCTTGGTTTCTCCCTCTCCCTCAGCATCCCTTCCCTAAATCCAACCACTTGTCTCCCTAAAATATCTCATGGATATTTCTGGAATTTCTACCCAGACAGTTCTACCCTAGACCATTGTAGGTAAATCAGAAGCTTAGCACTAGATGAGTGGTCTTCAGACTGTGTGGGGAAGCCCAGATGAGGAGGCCTTTGGTCCTGTTATTGGGATGAGGGAGAGCTCAGCAGGTAAGTCTCCAGTCTCCTAACAGATATCCTTCTTCCATCAGATAGTCTGCTCTTGTTAATTTTATCAGTTGGGCTTCTACATAAGATATCATTTGAATGAAAGACCTTGCAGCTTGTGAAAGTTAAGGAAACTACCTAACCCATGGCAAGGCCAAATGGGGGCATTTCAGATAGACCGGGGTATCTTTTAATGTGGGCTTCCCAGGTGGAGCAGTGTAAAGAATCCACCTACCAGTGCAGGAGACCCGGGTTTGGTCCCTGGGTTGGGAATATCCCCTGGAAAAGGGAATGGCAACCCACTCGAATATTCTTGCCTGGAGAATCCCATAGACAGAGGAGCCTAGTGGGCTACAGTCTATGGGGTCATAAAGAGTTGGACACAGCTGAGTACACACAATAGCAATCTTTTAATGTCCCTCCAGTCATATGCTTATAGCCTCAAAGAGTGAGCCTCCTTGAATATAAACAGGGAGCCCACAGAAGCATCTCTTTTCTTGTAACTTTTGGGAGTCTCCAGGGACCTCAGGCATCCGAGGCTACTTTGGGCAGAAAAGTTCAAGCTGTCAGCTGAGTCTCTGGGCTGGGAAGACTGCTTATAGCAGAAATCAGGCAGGGTGAGTAGGGAGGATGGGCAGGGACTACCTGGCAATAAGAGGACTTGGCCCAGACTCCACTCCAACCCCCAGCTGCCTCAGCCATGGCCTCACAGAGAGCTCATCAGAAAGGGACATGGAAAGATGCCAGAATCATCCTATTTGTCCGGAACCCAACCTGAGCCATTTCCAGGCACTCGCAGGCATGAGTCCCTTTTTCCAGGTACAGACTGGGTGTGTTCAGGGTAGAGTGAGTGATGTGGGGAGCAACACAGCCTCTTCCTGGAAGGGCCACCCAGCGCCCCGCCTCGTGGTCTCTAGCCTATGTGGCACCCTCCTGGCCATGTCTGTGGTATATGTGGGCCAACCACAGAACCTCACCCTCGTTTCCTGGGTCCTGAAGGGCACAGGCTAGGGGACCAGACACGTCTGGATTCTTTCCCCAACTTGGCCACTCTGCAAACCCTGAGACCTTCGTTAGGCAAGTGAATGGCTTTGAACCTCAGTTTTTTACCCTGTAAAATGGGGAGAAGTCATTTAAACAATCTGCACTTTAGTTTTTTCATACATAAAAGTACAAATAAAAGCAAAACCAATATCCTTGATTGTAAGGATCAAATGAGATCGTGTATGAGAAGAAAGCACTGAGGTGAACCTGACTCCGTGAGCTCAGTTTATCAGGATGAGGATCTGGTTGCTGGCTGAGTCTCCTGGGGCTGCTGGCCCCGGCCATGTCACTAACTTCTCCTGCCCCCACCCCGCCCCCAGCACTCTCCTGTGCGGAGTCGTCTGTCCCTCCTTCTCCCATTTCTCACCCCTGACGCCCCATCTGTCCCCACCAGTGACTGGGTCTAGGATGTCCCCCTCAGGCGTTCCTGCCCAGAGGAGAGCCTATAAACACATCTGGGACTAGTTACCATTACGTGTTTCAGCTGTTAGTGGGCACGCAGGCCTATTATTGGCAAATCACACTTTGTTAACAGAAGCCAAAAATTAAGCGTTTTAATGTGAACGTTTTGACTTTTGAAGCATTGACTGTTTCTTAAGCACTGTGCAGGTTAAGCAGAATATGTCTGCCGCCGGATGGGCCCACATCTGTTGCAGTGCCTTTGGTTTCATGCCGACCTCCCTGGGGCTGTGATGTCTGCCTCCCCTCACCGTGTACCTGGAGGAGGAGGGACGCCAGTAAGGAAGGAAGGTGGCTGGGGAGAGAGGGAAAGTGGAAGGCCTGTGCAGCCGGGTGGCAAGTTCTCCCACTCAGAACATTGATCAGCCGACCCGCGTGATATATTGAGTTCGTTTCCACAGGTAATTGTTTAAATGTTATAGCAGCTTTAACGTGTCGTCTGTTAAAGCGTATTGGTTAGGCAGCCATTGCAGACTTGTAATGTGGGTAATATTTAGATGATTTACTAGGTGAAGTGCAGCTTCTGATTCAATCAGAGTTGCCTTTGATTCAATAGGTGATGTATCTAATCCGACTGGGAGCCCATCGAATCCAGAGGTGACGTGTTTGATTCACGGGCTGATGTACCTGATTTAGAAGTGATGGATCTAGTCCATGCTGAAGGATTCCAATTCCCCCACACCGGATGTTTGCTTCAGTGTGTGATGTATCAGTTTTAATAATAAGACACGCTTTGGGGACAATGAGCGTACTGGCTCCTCCACACCTGGCACGTCTGTGGCTATAGCCCACTTCCTACAGAGCTGGTCTCAGCCTCGTGGATCAGAGGGACAACATCGGGGCAAAACCTAGTTTCCCAAGTGCGAGCTGAGCCTCCCCATGCTGTGTCACCGCCACCCTTCTGAGATCCATACCTGGTCTTTTGTCTGTTTAATTGTCCAGGGGTCCACGGGCATGCCCATCACGCTTAGGACCTGCTTCCTTGCATGTGAGGGGACACCCTAGGCAATTAGGAGATGCTCACCTGTGTAGACTCTGCTCTCGGCAGCCGGAGGTTCCTGGAGCCTCACCTGACACTTCGTGGGGTCCCAGTGCAGTTTTCCCAGGCTGGGCACAGAGCTTTCAAAGAACGTTTGAGGGACTGGATTTTCACATCCCAGCTGGGGAGAGAGGGAAACCACCTTTCTTCCCCTCCCCCATCCCTCCTCCCTCCCCCAGTGACTGGCAACCTCATCCTCCCAAGAGTCAAGATGTCCTGTTCCTATCCTCCCCTCTGCCCAGGATGCCCCTCCCCTTCTCCTCCTCGTGTCAGCAAGCTGTGCACCCTGTCCAGAGTCACCGCCTCCTGTCACCCTCCCTGACAAGCCACCCCAGCCCTGTACCTCAGCTCAGCCCCAGAAGAGCACCCTCCATGGTTTTCCTAGTCTCTGGCCGCATCTCTGTGATAACACTTGTCACATAATGTTGTCCTGTGGCGGAGAGGCCTCTTCTTCACCCTGCTGTCCCCAGCACCTGCTCAGCACCTGGCCGAGTGCTGGCAGACTGACACGCAACCTCAGAGGGGGAGGTAAAGGTTTAATTAATAATGTTAATAGTGAGAGCTCATATATATGGAGCTCCACGTATATTCTAATTGTTATAAGTGTAAAGTCCTGATACTTCATCTCTTTATCTCTCTTAATCCTCACAGCACACCATAAGTGGTAAAACCATCATTACCTCCACATGTACAGAGGGGGACACTGAGGCTCGGCAAGGTTAAATGATTTCCTCAGGGTTCACCTTAGCCAAATCACAGTTGACGCTAGATTTCTCAGACCCCAGAGCCAAGCTCTTAACTGTCGCATCATGATCTGGCCCCCAGGAACAGAGAGACTGCTCTGTCCTCAGCCAGGATAGGGGGGCTGGAGTCCCTGGGGATGCAGAGATACCGGCACACTGCTCTGTCCTCATCCAAGACAGGGAGGCTGGAGTCCCTGGAGATGCAGAGATGCCCTCAGGGAGACAAAACCATGACAGAAGGCAGAACAACCTAATTAGCAAACTGAAGCACAGGGGGAGGGGCAGAAGAGGCAGGAGTAATTAGGGAGGCTTCCTGGAGGAGGTGTTTGATCTCACTCTGGAGGAAGAGAAGAAGAAAAGTGGGGCTGCCGGCTATGCTGATGCCTATCTCAGCTGCTCTTCATTCAGCTCTCATGTCCTCAGGCCACCTCTAAGCATGGGAGAGGCAACAAGGCTGAGTGTGTGGCAACTAGTCTTTCTGGTAACAACTAGTCTTCCCCCTACCAGGAGCTCTGTGTGTCCGGGAGCTGGGCCGTGACAGCCCGATAGTAGGAGCAAGCAGCGATCCTATCTCTGCCCACAATGCATGAGTCGTCTCATCAGATGCCAGGAGGGAGAGATGATGCTCTGAGCCTATACTCAGGTGAGTCCTGGATGCTCTGCAGCCACAGGAATCATCCAGATCCTGCCTCTCTCACTCCTGCTCCTCCAGGACTGACCCCGCAGTTTCCCGCTCGCTCATTTCCATCACAGCCTTGTGCCCCCAGAGCCCTGGCCCCGCTTCAGCCTGCAGTCCCTTGTAAGATGCCATCACCCACGGAGTGGGGTTTTTGGAAGACAGACTCGGAGTTAACCTGCCGCCTCCCAGGCCTCTGTCGTGTTGGGTCTGAGGAGAAGGCGGGAGATGTCTGAGGCAGGGCTCTGCTTCCAGGTGACCTGGCCCACTTCCTGTCACAGGCCCCACAGTCTGTCCCCATGAAGCTGGCATCTGCACTGAAGCAAGCTCTCCGCGGGAGTTTGACTGTGACTGCGTTAGGCCAGATGTGCAGGTGCCCAGGGACGGGGCCCTGGCGTCAGAGATCGCAGGGCCCACCCCGCCCAGCTCTCCACTGATCCAGTGCCACAGCTCCCTGAGCCCTCCGCCTCCATACTCTTCATCCCACCTCCCAAGAGAGCAAATCTGACTGGTTCAGAGCAGCCTAGAGGTTGACCCCTGGGCAGCAGGGTTACAGCAAGCACAGCAGGCAGTAGTTGGGGGAAAGTGTGCAAACCAGAGCAGCCAAGGAGGAGAGGATGGACAGCTCTGTCTGGGAAACGATGCTTTCCTGGCTACCGGCTGTAGGCCAGAAACTTCCACATTCTCCATCCCGTCTGGCTCCTCAGCCCTGAATTCTACCCCCATTTAACAGAGAGAAAACTGAGGCTTGGAGAAGTTAGTGGGCTTAGCCAGGGTCATCTATCACAAGTGTTGAAAAATGAGGGAGGGAAGTTACACGTGCTAGCCCAGGGCTGCCCACCCTGTCTTTCTCTGTTTCTGTGCATCTCTGTGACTCTGTTTCTCTGTGTGTCTGTCTCTGTGTGTCTTTCTTTCTCTCTGTCTCTCTGTCTCTGTGCATCTCTCTGTGTGTGTCTGTGTGTCTCTGTCTCTGTGCATCTCTCTGTCTCTGTGTCTCCCTATCTCTGTGTGTCTCTCTGTATCTCTCTGTCTCTGTGTATCTCTATGTGTGTCTCTGTCTCTGTGTGTCTCTCTGTCTGTCTCTGTGTCTGTCTGTCTCTGTGTGTCTCTGTGTGTCTCTCACGGTGGGCTGTCAAGCCCTGTGACAGGCTGGTGTGGGAGATTTTGGACCGAGTACATCTCCGTGTCCTCCAGGCTCACCACCCAGGCAGAGGCCTGCTCTAGCCCAAGGTTGGTGACGGGCCAGACAGGCTGATTCCTAGGAGGCTCGGTGCAGAACAGCTGCCGGTTCCATTTCTGCTGCTTCCGGAGGCTGCCGCGGCCCTGACTCCACACACTTTCCCAGGCTGCGCCCGAGAGTGGGGGGTCCTCACATGCAAACAAAGGAACAGCTCAGCCCTGCAAATGGCTTTGAAAATGGGGCCACAGGGATTCCACTTGGCTGACACACTCCTCCCTGGCCCGGGCTTCCTCCCCCAGGGGCGTCCCCCAGCCCCTGCCGGCCAGCTGCATCTCCCACCGCCACCCACTCCAAAGCCCTGACCACACGGACGTGGTGGCTCAGTCCAGAATTCCCTGCACACCCCTTCCCACGCAGGGAGGGGCGGGCAGCAGGGGTTGTGGGGGCTGACTCACTGCCAGAATCCAACACCGGTCACAGAGCCTCACGGGGCATCCACACCCACCCCGGGCTCAGCCCTGCCTGAGCCGAGCAGGGTGTTCACACGCGACTTGCCTGTCGTTCTTCTCTCGGATGAGACCTCCAGTCTGAGACAGAGGATGTTAATCCCCCCACACACTGTTGAAGGGTGTCAAAGCATTTATGCAGAACTTGCCAAGGGGTGACCACAAAAGACACAGGCACCTGTTAGCCCAGCAGCCTTCCTGTGGGGTGTCCCTGGGGACATACGGACACATTCGCAAGAGTACAGAAGCACTGACAGTTTTGAAGACGTCACTTGGCAGCCCCTCTGTTTTAGGTGTTCTCTCCTAAAGCCAGTGTGTCTGAGCATACACTGGTGGTTTCCAGTTTGCCCACGAAACAAAGAAAGGCCTTGCCCATCCTGAATCGGGCTGTGGTACATCTCCTCAGTGTGTAAAGTGCTCAGCACCAAACAGTACTGCAGACTCCAGCTATCATCCAGGCCAGGCGTGGGCCACACGAACGACAAGTCCCTGCAAACTCTGCACCTGGCCGCCTGCCACCCATCTATCTTGCGCTAAGAATGCAAATGTCTCCAGTACATATTAATGTATACATTTGAACTGAAAAATGAAATCTGAAGTTTTCCTTTCTTACAAAAAGTTATGATCTAGCTATTTGCTTTTTGCCAAATTACATTATAAGGTGGCTATTTTTCATAAATTAAATAACCCAGATCTGCAACTTCAAGGTTTTGATGAATAATATTTAAAGTGTATACATCATATTCAATACACCAGACATTTTATCCTTTATAACTATGTCAACTTGTGATGTAACATTTTGGACGTCAATATCAAATGCTTAATAGTGAAAGCATTTTAAAATGCTTAAAAATATTTGAAAGGCGACATGGTTTTCCAAAATTCTTTTAGAAGCTAGTCAGACAAGAAATGTTGAAGGCCATTGCCTGAGTCCACCCCTCACACTTCAGTGAGGCACAGAAGAGAACTGGTCAATAGCGACTGATGGGGACAGTTTCCTCAGAGCAAGAGTTGTCTTGCGAGCCTGCTCTGTGGCCCTGGATCCTCGGGAGAGAGTGACCTCAGGCCTCTGGACAGATGCTTACTGCACAACAGGAATCTGAGTCATGGTGACCAAACTAACTGGAACCTCTCAGGAAAGGAGCCCTTGAGGGAGCCTGACATGAACCCAGGAGCTGGAGACACTGTGTTGATGCCTGGAGCGCATCTGCAGAGGCCCGAAGGTGAGCGGCTGGATGAGGGCGGAGAAGGCAACAGTGGGGAAAACCGGGCTTCCACCCAAACAGGAGAAGGACAAGGCCGCGGGCCATCTTTTGAGGGCCAGGTGCGCCTACGAAGGCAGCAAGTATGATTTTGTTTTGGAGAGCCCTCCAACCAAGCAGGCTTCCTGCCAGGGCCGAGGCAACCCCGAGAGAAAGAGGCTGGAGATGGCCCATGGAATGCAGAGCTTGAGAAGGGCAGGTCATAAGCTGTCAGCTAGAGATCGCATCTCCCCAGCCATGTAAAGGCTCAGCAGGGACCCCAGGAAGACCCACAAATGCCCATCACAAGAAAATGAGCCAATGTTTGCACAGGGGCCAGATTGTAACAGTCCAGGCAAGAAGGATCTTCCCACTGTCACACCTCTTCCTCTGCCCCAGCCCCAAAGAGCCAGAGGCTGCATGGTTGATAGAAAAGGAGATGAAAGTGAAAACAGTGAAGCTGGCCACAGTGTTCCCCTGAGTCCGGGTGGAGCTGGGAACAGGGAGAGGCTTTAAAGTGGGTGGGAGAGTGAAGCTCTGGGATTAGACTGGACTGGACTTCTTAATACACTATTTGAAATTGTGTGATAATAAGATAAAGTGATGAAATCTACTAAAATTGGGATATGACCCAGGCTAGTGGAAAGATAGGCCATGGTAAAACCATACATAGTCATGTTTGATCTTTCGCTAACTTCCCATAGAGTCAGACTCCACAAGGCAGGGAGGGGGTGGTCAAAGCCTGGTGCTCATGGTTAGGCTTCATGAGCCTAACCTCCACAGGTGACGTCAGGCAGAGAGAAGAACAAGGCGAGGGGTCCATGCTAGAGGAAGGTGATGGTGCAGGTACAGCAGGGCGAGAAGGGTCACGGAGCAGCTTTGATTGCACAGCGTGTGGCAGAGGGGGGAGCCAGCGGGGAGCGGCGGGCAGGGTGGGAACTGCTCCAACAGCATCCACACCCTCAGGCGTCCCCCCAGTTTAGTAACCATGAGTCACAGGGGGCCACCTGTGACATGTGCCAAGAGTGTGGTGCAACGTGTTAGAAGAATCTGGAAGAGACTTCACCTGAGATGACTGCACCTCTGAGTTGGACTTTGAGAGATGCGAGGCTGAAGATGCTGAATGAGTTTATGGAAGAGAAGGGCAGACTTGCTGAGTCCTGGGTGATGCCCACACAGCCCTGCTAACCCTGTGGTCTCCCAAAGCCCAGACAGCGCTACCTATCAGCACAGATCCATCTGCCACCCTCCGGAGCCCCAGCCTCTGAGCTGTCACTGTAGTCACCTGGGCTTAGGCACCCAGATGAGTTGGGGCCGCAGGCGGAGCTTTCAGACGTGCCTGGCAACCTGCCCTGCTTGGTCCATTCAGTCTCCATTCTTCTTAGCTCCAGAGCCAGTGCACCCACAGACGCAAACGTGTGTACATGTCCACATACACACACATGCATGGTGACATGTGTACACACACTACAGATGGTACTTGTCTCAGGGAGCAAGCTCTTTGAGAAGAAGCAGAGTCAAGCACAGGCAAATACCTTTTGCCTCCTAGTCCCTAACTCACCAGACATAGCCATTTTGATTAAGGCAGCCAACGATGAGGAAGAAAATAGCCCAGACTCATCCCACCCACCAGGGAAGGCTTGGGTACAAACAACTGCCGAGTCTTGCCTTGACCGTCTCCCTCCATCACATGAGCCCTGTTAACTTCTCGTCCCTTCAGCATTCTCTCTGCCTGCAGAGGAGGCCATGGCCATCTTAGGAGCATCTGGAGTCCCAAGGTCTCAGTGGCCTGGAGGTCCTCAGTTCTCCATGCTCATGCAGGCCCCCCAGAGTCCGGACTTAGACATCTGGTTCCCCCATCTGTCCAACCTGTAGAGGGAATGCTACTCTCTCCATGAGAGCACCAAGAATCTCCTGTGTCAGTTCTAGGAAGGAGAAGCCCTGTGGGGAAGGACGGTTGACCAAGTGACGTGCACTTTCCCTGAGATGGACCTTCTGTTGGGCTCACTCCCATTTCCACCAGCATATAACCCCATGGGAGTATTGTTCCCCTGATTGCTCTGAACAAGAACACTTGGTTGTCTGGAAGGACCTTGGTGCTCATTCCCAGTTACCTGGACAATTAACTTGCTGGCACCTATGGCCCCAAATTTCCTGCAGGGGAGAGCCTGGGCCAAGGTCAGTTGCCCAGAGTCATGGGTCTCAAGGGCTCCAGGTGCTGGGAGCTGGTGTCCTTGGACACCTCTGGTAAGTGCTGGACCCCTGGGCCAGCCTGCATTGTGCTAAAGTGGTCTGATTGCTGCCCCCAAAGACATGGTTTTTCTCTTGCTTGTCCTGTAAGAAGAGACCTTCAGAAAGGACAGAATCCCTATGTGGGAGTGAAAAAGTTTGCCAGCGCAGAAAACTTCCCAAACCCATGGGCCCAACGGGAGAATGCGGGCCTTCGGTCCGGGACTCCTTATAATTTTCCATTCTCTGTAAAACCTGTCCCTTAGCCCATGCACTAGGACATCTGCCTCCACCCTGGTGCGTGATAAGCAGTGCCCACCAACAAGCCAGCTAACTGTGCCATAACAAGGAACTGTCGACCGAGCAGCTTAAACAGTTCAGGAGTCTAAGATCAGGGTGCCCAGAGGGTTGGGGTGGTGGCCCATTGGGGTGGCCAATGCGGGTTGGGGCAGAGCAAGGGGATTTCCAATACTGTTCTTTGGTCTTGTGTTGGGAACAAAAGTCTCGGGTTTATCTTCGTTTCCGTCTCTACCCAGGCATTGCTGGGAGTGGTTACATAATGTTGTCACTTAACAATTGTGTGATATGTGCTTGTTTCCTGTATACCAGCATCCCCAGTGCAATCTGTGCATCTAAGATCCAGAAGGATCAAGTATTAGGACTCGAAAGAACACCAGGGAAAGACTAGAAAGTGTTTGCTGCCCTGAAGGCTCTGCTTGCCTAGAGGAGAGTCACATAGCCTTTAAACAACACTATCACAATATGTTAAGTCCCCTGATCAAGTGATGCTTTGGGGGTCCCAGCAAGGGACCAAGGAAATGGCAACCCACACCAGTATTCTTGCCTGGAAAATTCCATGGACAGAGGAGCCTGGTGGGCTTCAGTCCATGGGGCTGCAGAGAGTCAGACATGACTGAAGTGACTGAGCAGGGATGGGAGCAAAAAGGATTTCCCACTTTTTGGATGATTAAAGTGAGGCCTGGAGAGTCAAGGTGATGACAAGTTTTTTTGTTTATTTTCTTGTTTGTTGGTTGGATGCCAAGCCCAGGAGAGGCCCGAGCACTGCAGGGCCCCATCTCTCTTTCCAGAGTCGGGTCTTTACATGGGGTTGCCTCCCACCCTTTGGTAGCCCTGACACGCAGCATCCCCAGAGAAGATGCTGGCAGGGCTGCCCTCGCACTGGCTGAGTACCTGGAGCCATACCAGGCAGGCGATGCCCACCCTGTGCTGGGGCCACCTGGACAGTTTGGTGGCCTTCTGGGGGTGGGGGGTGGGGTGTGCAGGGGCAGGGAGTCCACCTGGCCTGGTCTCCTGGCCACAGGAAGTGACAGCTCCTGGGCTCATGTCAGCAGCTGTTGCTTGGTCTGCATGGCTGGGATAAACAGGCTGATGTCCTCAAGGCGACCTCCCTGACTCAGAGAGTTTGGGAACTGAGGTATTTGTTCCCTGGGGGGCAGGGAGGAGGCAAGGACAGGACTTGAGCTGCTGACTCACCCTCTCTTGCTATCTCTGTGTTCCCATTCTTGAGGAGTCAGGAGAGAACTGGGCAATGAAAGCGCTCTCTGCGAAGGACAGGTTCCAGGACAGGCTCTCATGCCGCCCCTCGCCTCTTCCAGATGGCAGCCGCTTGGAGCACTGTCTCGCCTTCGTAAGAAAGCCTTCCTTACGAGGCCTCTGGGTGGTCAGGCGAGCAAGGGAGGGGAGAGATGATCCCACAGGGTGCCAGCCGGAGGCACAGCTAGGTAGAGTCACCACAAATATTTTTGGGGTGACATATGAATTGTAAATAAACGAGGTGGGGATAATAGCAGAAACAGCCTAGAACTTTAGTGAACAGAGGAGCCTGAAGGGGCATTAGACAGTGCACAGTCTCAGCTCATGGCCAGGGCCAGCTTCTTGGGCAGGTGACCTCTGCAACCATATAGGGCCCCACCCTCAGAAAGGCCCCACTCTTGGTTTAATGCTCTGCTGCTACCATTTGAAATTCACAATAATTTTCTAACAAAAGACCCACATTTTCATTGCACACCAGGCTCTGCAAATTATATAGCCAGTCCTGTCCACAGCGTTCCAGGTGAAACAGAGAGTCCAAGAGGGATCATGGCTGCTCAGGGTCACACACTTTATTTGTTATAAAGTAGTAGTGAAAGTGTTAGTCACTTAATCATGTCCAGCTCTTTGTGACTCCATGGAATGTAGGCTCCTCTGAACCTGGAATTCTCCAGGCAAGAATACTGGAGTGGGTTGCCATTTCCTTCTCCAGGGGATTTCCCCGATCCAGGGATCGAACCTGTGTCTCCTGCACCTCAGACAGATTCTTTACCATCTGAGCCATCGGGGTTTGTTATAAAACCTGAATGGACCCCCCAGTCCTGTGTTCTATCACACACTGAATCTCACTCTGCCGTTCATCTCTGTTTGGGGCAAGGATGTCAGACTCTTGACTCCTCAGCACCGAGGCTCTGTGCTCTGTCGCTCTGTCCACAGAGATAGGCCTTGGCCAGTGCTGTGTGGGCCATGGCATCATGGGTGGGGCTGGGTGGTTGTTAGTTGCTGGCAGCCCCCAGCTAAGGGGAACTGGAGTTCAGGCAGCGATGTTGGAATCTCAGCTCAACTCTTTCTTCCTTTCAACCTCTCTCTGACCATTTCGGATAATAGTACCTATTTTTAGCAATAACACAACGGTTAAAGATAATATATGTCCGGAACCCAAGATGTCAGCTCGTATGTGTTTTGGAGAAGGAAATGACAATCTACTCCAGTATCCTTGCCTGGGAAATCCCATGGACAGAAGAGCTTGGTGGGCCACAGTCCAATGAGGTTGCAAAGAGTCAGACACGACCGAGCAGCTAACCCACCACCGCCACCACTAGCTTTGCGGTAGTTCCCACTGGTAGGAATCAGCGCTCCTTCTCCATCCTGCCTTCACCTGCAGACTGGCACAGCTTCTCAGACCTCCGCCTCTCTGAGTGGCAGGTGGGTTAAGAGAACTAATTTTGGAGCAGAGAGAGATTTAAGCTGCAGTTCCACCATTTCCTAGCTGGATAAGCTTGGGCCAGTTCCTTTATCTTGCTGAGCCTCAGTTTTCTCATATAGGAAGCGGGAATAATAATGGGATTCAGTGTATGGAGTTATTAGGAGGATTGAGTCTGTGCAAAGCAAGGATTTAGCATAGCACCTGGCATAGATCAAGTGCTCGATGAAGAACACTGTTGCTGTTTTCTGTAGCTCCGCTGGGCCTGGCTTAAGGGGAAACCCCTGCCTTAGTTCTTGAAGCTGTCTTCTTGAACCCTCCTAGTCACACCATACTCTAGGGACCAGCAAGATTGGCCTAGCCTTGAAAATCACCAGAAATGCAGAATCTCAGGCCCCACCCAGGCCTACTGCAACAGAATCTGCAGTGTAACGAGATTCCCAGGTGACTCATGCATTCACTTTTGAGAAGCAGTGTGACTTCCAGTGCATGCAGCTGGCCTCTCTTGCCCTGCCTAAGGGGAGATGAGTCACTGCCTAGACCCAGACAGAATTCTTCTTAAAAAGGCAGAGCCCAAGCCTGCCATGGTGGATTTGACTAGAATCTCGGGCCCTTCCTGAAGGCTTGCAATGTGGCTGGGAGACTAGGCGAGTAAGGCAGTGATGTGAAGGTTGTATTGAAGCATAAATGAGGGATACTACCGCGGTGGTCCCAACAGGAAGTGAAGGGCCTGAATTAGGACAGGGCCAAAAGTGTGGGGGAGAAGGGGCTGAGTTGTAGAAATGTGTCCATCTAGAATTCAGCAGACTTAGCACCCAGGTTACAGGTAAAATAGGATAAGGAAGGATCAGGGACAACTCTGAGGTTCTAGATGGAGATAATGGGATGATAATACATTGATAGAGACAAGGTTGGCCAGAAGGAGGAGAAGGGGGTGATGATTAAGTGAAAGAAGGTATGCTTTCCATCCAGGACACTGTAATTCTTTTTTTTTTTTGTTAATTGAAATATAGTTGCTTGACAATGTTGAGTTAGTTCCTGCTGTACTTGAATCAGCTATATGTACACATATATCCCCTCCCTAGGGAGCCTCCCTCTCCCCAGTCCTACCCCACTATGTCATCGTAGAACTCCGAGCTGAGCTCCTTGTGCTCTACAGCAGCTTCTCACTAGCTAGCTATTTCACACATAGTGGTTTATATGTTAGGGGCTTCCCTGGTAGCTCAGTTGGTAAAGAATCTGCCTGCAATGCGGGAGACCTGGGTTCGATCCCTGGGTTGGGAAGATCCCCTGGAGGAGGGCATGGCAACCGACTCCAGTATTCTTGCCTGGAGAATCCCATGGACAGAGGAGCCTGGCGGGCTGTAGTCCATGGGGTCGCAGAGTCGAACACAAGTGAGTGAGTGAGCACAGCACAGTCTTTATGTCAATCCTAGTCTCCCAACTTGTCCTACCCTCCCCTTCCTGCTCTGTGCTGGACACTGTGATTCTGATGGACAGGTGGCAAATTAGTTAAAGGTTTTCCATGAGAAGAGCGGGCTTCCCAAGCAATCAATTCCCATCTCCTTGCAGCACTCATTGTTCTGTGGAGTGCTTCAGGGCAATGAAGTGAAAAGGCTGTGGGTTCAAGTCCTGACTCTCCCACTTAGGAGCCGTGCACCGTGTACAAAAGTTAACAAACCTCTCTGCACCTCAGCTTTTACATGTACAAAATTACCTATCTCAGACCCCGGCAGAGAGGATTAAATGAATTAATATTTGTGATGTGCCTTAAACCATGCCTGGACCATAGCAAACACTCAGATATTATCCATTATTATGATGGCCTGTTTATTTGAAATTGTGAGGTCCTTGGGGACAGGGACCTCAAATAAAATCATCTTTGTGTTGCATAACACTAAACACAAAGCAGGTATACAATATGGTCCATGACATATGTTGTTCATTAAAGGTGGCCCAGTGGGCCGGTATGGTATCTGTACACAGATGAGTACAGATGTATCCCTTTACAAATGTTCATCCCTTCCCCACTCACTTTTTTCTAATCACAACTTAATGACTTGTAGGTAATGAGAATCCGTGCTCATTCACAGCCTAAGCTTGGCTGTGGGTTACTCTGGTAACTGAGCTGGCTCTTGGGTAAATCCACTCTCCCCAGAGGATGATACTGCCCCTTGAGCAGGGGCAGCCTGTCCTCTGAAGATTCTCTCGTTCATTTGACAAAGATTATCTGTGTGCCAATCATTAATAATGATATTCACTGCTATTTCTTGAGGTCAGACACCAAGCTGAGTTTGAGTAAGACCAAGGCTCTGCACCTTGCTCTAGAGCTCACAGTCTTGTCAGGGAGAGAGACAGGAAGACAGGAGATTGTAAGAGAGTGTGAGATATGCGACATGGGAGGTAACACTTGCTGCCAAGGGTCGGGCAGACTCAGAGGAGAAAGAGCACCCCAGTGTGCTCACTTGAGATGTGTCTTCTTCCAAAAGAGGACCAAGATGGCAGCCCTGAATGCATGCCACTCCCACCCCAATGCCGCATACATTTTCTCTTTCACTGTCACACTGGGCTTGGTGACACTGGTCAGGGTTAAAGACTGGGAGCAAAAGGAAGGCAGAGGTCAGGTTCCAGGCACACGTGCATGGAGGAATTCAAGGCTGGCACAAATCTTAGAGTGTCTCAGGTCCTCTTTACTAGAAGCAGAGCTTGAGATCTGGGGAGAGTACAGCTGAATTATTGAGGGGGTACTCCTCAGGGAAAACTAAGGAGGGAGAAGTCACAGAAAATCAAGGAAGGAGAAAGAACAGAGCAAGAATGTGGTCTTAGCTGAAGTCTAGTCTTTTCCCAGATTCTCAGGGTCGGGGCTGAAGAAGCGTGCCCAGGCAAGGCACTCCCTTGGTCACTCAGCCGAGAAGGCAGGAGGCTCTGAGTTGTCAACAGTCAGCAGTTGCAGCATGTAGGTGGGCACACTGACCCAGAGAAGGGGGCCTGGGTGTGGCCTCAACTTTGCCAGCACAGGCAGGTTCAAGTCCAAGGTACCAGCATTCCACAAGGTCCACTTACCCCCAGGATCACTTTGGTCTATGTGTGACCTCTTAGAACATGCACTTTGGGAACTGAGGTGTTCTGCCAGGCTCCTGGAAGAATCTCAGGCCACACTTGGTGTAAAGCTTGCTGGTGGCCAACTCTTCCAAGTCTTTTCCACAAATGCTGCTGCTGAGCACATCTACCTCATCCTGCTTGTGCATCCAGAATATTCCTAAGAACCAAGACTTTGAGTGTTCGGGACAAGTTGATTTGCCCCACACAATTGGATATTGTGGGGGGGGGTGGATATTGTGGACACCCTGAAAGTTAGAACTCAGAAGAGCACTGGAATGAAAGTCGATACAACTGGCTTGCTGTGTGACCTTGGGCAAGTCCCTCCAGCATCCCAGCTCTCTCAACTTTGGTTTCCTCACCTGAAAAATGAGGAACTAGACCAGAAAGTTTCCAAAGTGAGATATCCCAGAGAAAGCAAACAGACAAATCTATACAGCAGATATTAAATTTACATCTGCTGTTCACACACATCTGTAAACTGGTGTGTGTAGTTCTGTGTGTAGAGAAAAAGGAGAGTATTTGCAAGCCAGAGTGCTGGGACCTTTTATTCATATGTATTTAGAACCTTTGCTGTTTGTACTTGGCCAGCTTTGGATGGCAAAACAGTCTATTCTCTGTGGAAATTCTGACTTATTTTTCCAGCTGGTCTGCCAATTGCCAAGAAATGTCATCTGAATATCATTATTTAATCGAAGATTAGTCCACGCCTGTGATATAGGCTGTAACTATTATCTTCTTTGATTCTTTACATAAGCACACATTTTCTTCCAGGATTAAACCTCACATTCATAGAGGTAAATACTACTCCATCTTTGACCAAATGGCCAGGAGCATGATGAAGTAACCCATTGGGATTGTGACCCTCTGTATCTGTGTGTGTGTGTGTGTGTGTGTGAGTGTTCATTGTATATATGCGTGTGAGTGGGAGGAAGTAAAAGTGAGTATGAGTGAGAAAAATACCTTTGGATTCATTTCTTACAGAAAGAAAGAGGACCTTCCTTGATTGTTGGTCATATCACCATAGCCTTCTTGCAGCTGATTTCCAGTATTTGTTTTCAGATCAGAACATGTGAGAAATAAAACCCAGCCAAGCCTGCTGGGAGGTAAAGGGATGGACCAGACTCTATTGCAACCCAGTCATATTGCAGATCTCTTGGGTAAAGCAAAGGAGGAAAGGGCAGGGAGGGCATGAGTTCAAGCTGTAAATGTTGGCTTGGGTGTTGGAAAACTCTAGACTGAATGACCTTAGGAGGCTCCCACTTAGCCCTGGAATGTCTCCAGCCTTCTTAAGCTCCATGTGACATCTAAGCTAATCTAGTGCTTTCAGGGTTTCTAGGACAATTTTCTCATTGGCCTTGGTCTAGCCAGTTGAGGTGATAGCATTTCATTTCAGTTTTGTTTTTTTTTAATCAGGTTGCTCCCAGTAAACCTGGGCCCCCACCTGCCCTCGGAATAGAGCTCATTACAAAGTTAGGACTAGCTCCCCAGTTCATGAAATCCCTTTAGATTCCTCCCTTTTTTACAGCCTCTTGGATTCTGCCTGGTCTTAGGGCCACGCTATGGCCAAACATCTAACACCACCATTCCCAAATTATTAGCTAAATGATGATCTGCCAGAAAAAGAGAGTCCAGGGACAAGACCTTGGACCTACTCGGCTGCGTGACTGTTCCCATACACCATAGTGGGGGCAGAAGAGGTCACTGGCTTCATCTGTAAGAGCTGTACGGACAGCAGCCCTGGACCTAACAATCAGAAATTCTCAGAACTTACTTATTCTCCTCTCTGCTTCATTTCCTTGAACGTTTTCTATTTCCAAAGGCAGTTCATGGACATGTGTTTGTGGGTGCATGATGCTCAGTTATGTCTCACTGTTTGTGACCACATGGACTGTAGCCCACCAGGCTCCTCTGTCCATGGAATTTTCTGGGCAAGAATGCTATTTCCTACTCCAGGGGGTCTTCCCCACCCAGGGATCAAACTCTCATCTCTTGCATCTCTTACATTGGCAGGCAGACTCTTTACCACTGGTGCCACCTGGAAGGTGCAGTTCACGGATGTGTCAACTCAGAGAGGATCATAAACATCAGGATGATCACGTGTATGCCTCCAACACTTCACCGCAGGCCTGGCCTGTTGTAGGCCCACAAATACATTTTTTGAAATAATGAATGGGTGAGTGCATGAGTGCATGGAGTGGGTGGATAGATGGAGATTTCAGAATAGATTGTCAAGATAATCTCCTTTGGAAAGGGTAGAGTTGGGAAAAGTCCTTCATCTGCATTTGTTACACTGTTACAGACATAAGTGTTTCCTACCCTACTGAGTGATTCAACTTTCAAATCAAATTGGAAAGCTCCTTTGAGGTTCCTCTGGGTGCATAAGTGAGAGTTGGAGGAGGAACAGAGGCAAATGGGGAAGGAGTGACCAAGGTGAAGGCCAGACCTCAGTTCCCATTTGAGCTATATGTGCATTTCAGGTCTTTTCCCATACTACTCCACACATCTCTCCCCCTGGTGCTCCCACAGGTAATGATGGGGGAAGATGACTCGATGGAGAAGATAACCAGAAGCCCAACCAGATTTTTTTTTTTTTTTTTGTCCAGTTGCTCAGTATAGAGTGACTCGTAAGAACTCCAGACAAGGATGACGATGGAAAAGGAGTCTAGCAGTTCAGGGGAGGGTTGGGGGAAAGAAAGGGGGACCCTGGAGGCTGGGAGAGAATGGGAAACATGTTTTGTAAGATTTCCAAGATTTTTGGGGGCTGTTGTTAAGGACTTTTTCGTAAGACCTGTTATCCTGCTGGGGTTTGCATCACTATTTGATCTAAGCCCCAACAGGACGACTACATCTGCTACTAAGCTGTGTTGTAAATGTCTTTAATTTTTATATTTCATCTGAAGGGAGTTGTTAAAGTGAGTTTACAGGGTGATGGCTCTTTGAATAAAGGCCATCAATACTGGAGCAGGGCTCTGTGTGACACTTAATTTTCGCTCTAATAAGCCCTCCTAAAACATTACAAGATTTAGAAGAGGTGTGTCTCCACCCCCGCCCCCTTTCTTCCTTTCTCCTTTAACTTTCCTCTTCATATTTTGCCTCCGCTCTCAATCTCTTGTGCTCTCCTCTCCTGCTTTCCTTGAAGGACACATTTGAAGAGAATATTTCTGCCCAGATGACACCACTTCTCTTTTCACTGCCAGCCAGATGTGCTCTTGACTTCTGAACAGGAGAAATGTTTCTTTGAAGTTTTTCAAAGACGTTGCTTTTATTTAGAATGTTCTTCCCTTTTCTTTCTCTCCCTCATGTTTAACTGCTTGGGAAGCCCTGGGAAGGGTTTTCACAGGGGCCTCTTTTCTTTTCTTGGGGGCATAAAAGGACTGGGATCAGAAGCACTTTATTCCCAGAGAGCCTTCTATCTTCGGCCCCTATGATTCCAAGTGTTTGCTGGTGGAGCCGCTGTCCCCAAAAGCAAAAAAAAGATGGCATCGCATTTATCCTGGAAGCAAGCACATTCCTGAGATGAACAGAATAGTTCTGTTGGGGGTGCATTTTTCTGAACATCTATCTTCCATAAGGTTGGACAAAAGAGGCTTTTTCTTTCTGGCTATGGTGCAGTGGCTCAGAAGATAAAGAATCTGCCTGCAATGTGGGAAACCTGGGTTCGATCCCTGGATTGGGAAGATCCCCTGGAGAACAGCATGGCAACCCACTCTGGTATTCTTGCCTGGAGAATCCCATGGACAGAGTTGCTTGGCAGGCTGCAGTCCATGGCTGCAAAGAGTCAGACACGACTGAGTGACTAAGCCACGTGGTGCAGTCATGGAGGCTCAGATACTCTTGTTCTGTCACTAAGGCATGCCAGGCCTCACTGTTCCTCACCATCTCCAGGAGTTTGCCCACGTTCATGCCCAGATGCTCGTGGCTTGGCCTGAAATTTTGTTAAAACAAAGATCAGTGATGGGAATTCAGGGGACACTTCATAAAAGGATAGATTGGCACCCAAAAAATAGATCAGAAGCCCCTCTGAAAACAAGAAGAGAGCTTTGTTCTGTCTTTATCTCTCTCAAAGCAGCACAGTTCAGCATGCTACTGGGCTGACCAGTGTTTTAAAAGGGAATTGGGAAGAGTTAGTGCTTCAGGAGATGTAGTGATAGGAAGCTGCAAGATCCATTTGGAAAATGGGCGCATCTTTAATACGACATATTAGTGCAGAGGATTTGGAATATGAAATCCTAAAGTTCCAGCTGTGTGCACACTACCTGTGTCTCTATCCCCATTGAAAGTAACTTCCAAAAAGGTGACACAGTCTGGGGTCTGAAAGAATGCCTGGGACTCAGGAAGCACATGGTAAATCTTCGTTGCCTTTGTGGATGTGTCTGTCTCGCAATAGCCGTGATTCTTTGGGAGGGAAGGGCATTCTAGACTTAGAAAGAATTTTTTGCCTTAGAGTTTCTCAGAGGAAATAGTTACAGTAAGCGCCCTACATATGAACCTTCAAGCTGTGAACTTTCAAAGATGCGAACGTGCATTCACATATCCAACCACGTAAGTTAGTTCACAATGTCTGGTGTACATTGTCATGTGTGTGCACCCTCCACAAGTGTTTGTGCTTTTGTGGACTTTGCTGCACAGTACTATATAGAGTACAGTGGTACAGATCTTTATTTCAAGCTAGATCTGCAAGAGGAGGACTTCTTTGAGCTACTTGCTGTGCAACATAAGGAGCTTACTAATGAAGACCTAATGGAATGGGAGGCCCGGGGCAAGGATGAAGAGAGACAAGAGGAAGAAGTAACGGAAGAACTGAAGAGGTTCGCAGCACAGGAAATGTCAAGGGGATCTTGTTTATCTGAGGAGGCACTGTTAGTTTTGGGGGCGAAGGACCCAGCTGTAGAAGGATACACGAAGGTTGCAGCAGCCGTTAAGAATGCAATCAGTGCTGCTGTGCATCTAAGAGGAGAAATAAAGAGTTACTACCCAGATATTACTGGATTATTCTTTCAAGAGAGTAGATAGAATTGAATCCAGCAAGGAACCAGAACTGTGCCATCAACATCAGGCATGAGTGAAATTGCATCTTGCCCTGCATCTCCTGTTGCTGAGATGCTTCAGCTCTCCCATCTCCCACCTCCTCGCCCTCCTCCAGTCGGTGACTTTGTTCACTCGATGCCAACCCCTGTATGCCAGCTGTTATACTGTACTTTTCAAGGTGCTGTTCTATAAGATTAAAAATGTTTTACTTTTCTGTGTTTGTTTTTATGTATTATTTGTATGAAAGCTACTATACACCTATTACAATCCAGTACTATATAGCCAGCTGTGTTAGTCGGGTACCTCTGCTAACTCTGTTGGACTTATGAACAAGTTGGACTTACGCACTCTCAGATTGGAATTTGCTCCTATATAGGGGACTTACTGTATTCGGGATTATCAGATGACTTCTTACTCCATCAAAATACGTATATTTCTGAGGTTGTTGAGAAAGATAAATAGATTTGGTATTGTGGATTTTGTGTTTGGTTTATGTAAATATGTGTTCATTAAAACCCAGAAGTGTTTGTGTACACAGGCACACGTGAACTGGTTTCTGTCTGTCTTACGTGAAGTGTGTTGACATCTACAGATAATCACAGTCAGACACTCCTTTGACTAACTCCTGGTAACTAACAAAGACCCAGTCAGATTCAAGGCATGCCACCTCCCATCTGCCTGAAATCATACTACTCCTACAAGTGACTGGGTGAGTTAATAAAAGTTATTCTGCAGTCTCTCTTCTTACCTACTTGCCTGTGTTCTTAGGGGCAAGTTTCATATATGACTTTAATTTCTGAATTTTGGTGAAATCCTGAAATTACCCTACTGTAGCTAAAAAGGTGAGGCCACCATATTTCCCAACCTCCTTTATAGTTACTAATCACATTGTCCTAATAATATATTATATATTATAATATATTTTATATATAATTATTATATATGTAATAAATATAACATATTATTAGGACAGTATGATTAGTTTAGTATAGCAGACTGTGAGGAGAAGTGATACTGATCACTTCCCAGTCAAGTCAGTTGAAGGTCTTTATGCTTCTTCCATCCCTGTCTCTTCCTCTTCTTTAGCATCTGGAAGGCCACATCCTTCAAATGGTACAGAAAACCAAACAGGACCTCTTTCAAGCTGGGTTTCTGAGTCTGGGATGTACAACATAAGCAGGTAAAAATGTGTTACATTACGTATTGAGATTTCAAGAATCATTTGTTCTTGCAGCATAGCCTAGCACATCCTGACTGACATGCCTTTGGTAGTCTGCCCAAGCTATCAAACCAACAAAGCTGATGCTCCCCTTTCTTAAAGTCTCTCACATCTGTTCCTTTCCATTTCTATGGCCAAGATTCCAGTTCACACACCCAACCTCTCACTTGTACACTTGCGGGAACACTGCACTACCTCTAAGCCTCCAGCCTCTCCCGCTCTGTTCCTTCCTCCTACCTCATTTTCAGATCCTCAAACATAGCTTAGCATCATGCCACTCTCTTGCTCAAAATGGCTCCCCATTGCCTACGAAATAGTCCAAACACTGAAGCCAGAGCCACAAACTCTTCTGTAATGAAAATTTAATCCTGTCTTTCCAGCTTCTTTTCTCAGATCCCTCTTCCTACCTCTGATTGAATTAATCACTCTCTCTCTTCATGCTCCCATGCTGCACTTTCCCACCTCAACTATTGCTGGTTTTCCCCCATAAGTCTTATCTCTCCTCATTCCAGGCCCCAGTTATTCCTACCTGACAAAGGCTTCAGGGCCAATTCCTCCATGACATTCTCCCTCTCTGTTTTTAACTTTTATTTTATATTGGAGCATAGTTGATTAACAATGTTGTATTCATTTCAGGTATATGGCAAAGTGATTCAATTTTATATGTATACACACACACACACACACACACACACACGCATATCTATTCTTTTTCCAAATAGGTAATTACAGAGTATTGAGCTGAGTTCCCTGTGCTATACAGAAGGTCCTTGCTGGTTATCTATTTTAAATTTAGCAGTGTGTACACATCCATCCCAGACTCCCAGCCTATCCCTCTCTCACACCTTTTCCTCCATAGCCATAAGTTCTCTAAGTCTGCAAGTTTGTTTCTGTTTTGTAAATATGTTCATTAGTATCATTTTTTTAAAGATTCTGTATATAAACTATGTCATGTATTTGTCTATCTCTGACTTCACCTAGTATGATAATCTCCATGTTGCTGAAAATGGCATTATTTCATTCTTTTAAATGGATGAGAAATATTCCATTGCATGTGTGGACCACATCTTCTTTATCCATTTATCTGTCATTGGACAGTTAGGTTGCCTCCATGGCTTGGCTGTTGTAAACAGTGCTGAAATGAATATTGTGTGTTACATGTATCCTTCTGAACCATGTTTTCTCTGGCTGTATGCCAAGGAGTGGAATCGTTGGTTCGTATGGGAGCTCTGTTTTTAGTTTGTTAAGTGAAGTCGCTCGGTCGTGTCCGACTCTTTGCGACCCCATGGACTGTAGTCTACCAGGCTCCTCCGTCCATGGGATTTTCCAGGCAAGAGTACTGGAGTGGGCTGCCATTTCCTTCTCCAGGAGATCTTCCCAACCCAGGGATTGAACCCCGGTCTCCCATATTGCAGGCAGATGCTTTACCATCTGAGCCACCAGAGAAGTCTCTTTAGTTTGTTAAGGAAGCTCCATATTGTTCTTCATAATGGCTGTACCAATTTATATTCCCATCAACAATGTAGGAGGGTTCCCTTTTCTCATACCCTCTCTAGCATTTATTGTTTACAGATTTTTTGATGGTAATCATTCTGACTGCTGTGAGGTGGTATCTCATTGTATTTTTTAAAAAATATTTATTTACTTATTTATTTGGTTGTGCTGGGTCTTGGTAGCACCACACAGAATTTTCGATCTTCTATTGGATCTTCTATCAGATCTTTTAGTTGCTGTGTGCAAAATCTTAGTTGCAGCATGTGGGATCTAATTCCCTGACTGGGGATCAAGCCCAGGCCCCATATACTGGGAGTGCAGATTCTTAGCCACAGGCCCACCAGGGAAGTCCCTCACTGTAGTTTTGATTTGCATTTCTCTAATAATTGGCGATGTTGGGCGTCTTTTCACGTGCCCCTTGCCCATTTGTGGGTCTTCCTTGGAGAAATGTCTATTTAGGTCTTCTGCTCATGTTTTGATTGGGTTGTTTGTTTTTTTGATATTGAGCTACATGTGTGGTTTGTAAATTTTGGAGACGAATCCCCTGTCAGTCACATCGTTTGCAAATATATTCTCTCATTCTGTGGGTTGTCTTTTCAATTTATGATTTCCTTTGCTATGCAAAAGCTTTTGCTTTTAATTGGGTCCCATTTGTTTATTTTTGTTTCTATTTCCACTACTCTAGGAGATGGTTTGGAAAAGACATTGCTGCAATTCATGTCAAAGAGGGTTCTGCCCATGTTTTCCACTAAAGGTTTTATAGTATCCTAAAGGCTTTATAGTATTTAGGTCTTCAATTCACCTTTTGAGTTTATTTTTGTATATGCTGTTTAAGAATGTTCTAATTTCACTGTTTTACATGTAGATATCCAGTTTTCCCAGAGCCATTTATTGAAGAGGCTGTCTTTTCTCCATCACATAGTCTTGCCTCCTTTGTCATAGATTAAATGACCAAAGTGCACGGGTGTATTTCTGGGCTCTATCTACGTTTCTACCCTGGGCTTTCCATCTACGTTCTATTAACCTATGTTCCTGTTTTTGTGCCAGTATCATGCTATTTTGATAACTGCATCTTTGTGGTATAATCTAAAGTCAGGCAGCCTGATTCCTCCAGCTCTGTTTTTCTTTCTCAAGATTGATTTGTCTATTTGGAATCTTTATGTTTCCATACAAATTTTAAGATTTTTTTTTGTTCTAATTCTGTGAAAATCCATTGGTAATTTATTAGGGATTCCATTAAATCAGTAGATTGCCTTAGGTGGTATAGTCATTTTGATTTTTTATTTTTCCAATCCAAGAACATGGTATATCTCTCCATCTGTTTATGTCTTCTTCAATCTCTTTCACAGCACATGATAATCTCTCTTTCTAGCTCCCTCACATAAAAGTGATCCTATCTGTCTCTGAATTCCTAAAGACCTGGTCCTTTCCTGTCACAATTAACCCCTACCTCAGAGTATTACTTGTGTTTCACAGAGAAAGTCTAAGAACTCTTTATTTGCACCATCCTCATCTAATTCACAGTGACTAGCTCAAAGCCTACACACAGTAGCTCTATAAACTGCTGAAGAATTTACAGAGAATGAGCCAATAGCTCAGAGACCTAGTAGGAAGGAGGCTGTTTATTCTACTGTGTATACTAGCTTATCGAGTATTTAAAACTGTTATTTTGAGAATATTCTGATTCCACAGCTTTAGAGTGGATCTCCACAATGTGTATTTTAGTAAGGACAAAAGGGGATTGTGATGCAATAGATCTGCAAACCACATTTTGAGAAACACTGAAGTATACAAACGTGTGAGTATGTGTTAGTGAATGCTCTCAGTATATGACTGAAGCGCGATGGTAGTTTGGGTCATCAGAGTGCGATCTTTTCCAGGGATGGCAAATACACTTTATCTCACTTGTCAACACCAATACATTTGCTGGGGCTGTCCAGAGTGCTGTTTTAAGTAGGTCTCGAGGGCCACATCTGGACTGCACAGGAAAAAGTCCTGTGATTGATGGATGATGTCTGCTGTAGGACCAAGAAGGGAATGTGGCGGCCTGTGTGCCAGGTGTCAGCCATCACTGCCAGCTCCTTGTTTTGGAGACAGTGAGCCAGGACGTGGAGATGGAGATCAAAGGATCATCTGACTCTTAATCCAGCCTGCAACCAGCACTGACATCAGCCATTGACTCCCTCAGGTGACTTTGTGGCAAAAGAAAATAAAATCAAGATGTGCAATAAAAGGCATCACTCATCAAGGAGCTACAAGTTGTTGGAGCGAACATTTGTTGTTTACATCCAAGCCTCCATTGCCCCCCACCATTCAACGGCAACTTGCTTTCCCCTCATGCATGTGCCCCTCTCTGTTCTATTCTGTTCCCGCTGGATGTGGCGTGACCACACTCCCTGTTCTGAGGTGGGCTCTCACTGGCTTAGGCCAAGCAGCATATTCTGTCTCTCCAGGAACAGGAACAGAAGAGAGATTCCCAGGACTCTTGGGAGCTTAAGGAAGACCCTCTCCTTACTCTTTGAGGCGAGGTATGAGGGTGTGAAATTGGACATGGCTACAGTAATTTGGGGTCTCGAAGAATTGGACACGACTGAGCGACTTCCCTTTCACTTTTCACTTTCATGCATTGGAGAAGGAAATGGCAACTCACTCCAGTGTTCTTGCCTGGAGACTCCCAGGGACAGGGGAGCCTGGTGGGCTGCCGTCTATGGGGTCGCACAGAGTCAGACACGACTGAAATGACTTAGCAGCACAAGCAGCAGCAAAGTAATTTTGTTACCATAAGACGAGGAACTGCAGCTGCTAGGGGGCCACTCTAAGCAGTTGAGGATGGAGCCAATACCACTGAGAAAGAGAGACGAGAAAGAGGGAAGTGGGTCCCAGGTAACATTATCTGGGCCACTGGATAAAGTCTGACATAGCATCAATCTTACCACTAGACTATCCAGTTATATGCACTTTCTTTGTTATCTAACTAGTTTTTTTAGTCATTTAGCACCAAACAAATCCTATCTACCAGTTCATTGAAGGAAAATGGAGATTCAGTGGTATTTGGCTCTAGCACAGGCCAGACACAATAGTGACCCAGACTCAAGGCCCCACCTGGAGTCCATCTTTGTCTAACTGTGCACACACAAATTCACTTCATTCCTTTGGTGCTTCTGCTGCCGTTACCCTGGAGTGAGCCATTCATTTCAGGAGGGAAGGAGACAGAGGCAAGTCAGTCCCACAAGGTGGTTTGCTCTGGGCCGCCAGCCTTGCGCTCTGCTTTCAGCACCTAGACCTCATCTGAGTCACCGGGCAGTAACGCCTGAGCTTTCATTACTTGCATTGGTACTGGTCTTTGAAGGTGAAAATTGCCGAACAACAGTGTTTTGATTCTTTTGAACTTAGGAGCATGTTATTACACATATAAAATAAAAAATCAATAGCCACTGAATTATACACACTAAAAGTGGTTGGTTCACACATCAGCATATAGATATATAACAATTGCTTTCATGGGATGGAATTTAAATTTATGTATTTTAACAGATCCTATTGTAGGGCTCTCATAACTAGAATATTTTATTAGTCACCTTTTTTACTACAGCCCCAGCTAAAAAGAAAGAATTTATTTCTACACAAACTTACTTGTCTATGTGGGGTTTATTCAAAATCACATTTATGGAAAACACTTTGAATGAAAAAACACTCTGGAACATAAAGACACAGGCCTCTATTGTGGGTTATTTTTTCTTCCCTCCATTGGTTATCAGTTCTCTTCTAAATTAAAGGTGAAATTGATGAGAATTAGACTGTCTGCAAGCTGGAAAAGCAATCACTTAAATAATGACATTCAAATAGATCATTTGGTATCATGTAAATGTTGAGTGAGGGTCATTTTTCAAAATAACACCTTTGTTCAACTGGCTCAAGTGTCCAGACACACTGTGTCCAGCTGCGGTGGGCAGACCCCTCCCTCTTACTTTCTGTTGGTCCTTGAACAGAAGGGCCCCGCCTCTCATTAGAACATCCTGTGCCCTGTGTGTGAGTCTGTGCAAGTGGGTGAGTGTGGGGAGGGGAGGAGTCAGCTCAAGAAAGAGATCCTCCACCTCTTAAAATGACACTGTTAATTTCTTCAGTTTGGGAAAAAGAAAAGGTTGTCAAGATGAAGAAAAAACAAAAACAGTTTGAAATTCAGCCTTATGTCTTTAAACCACCCTCTGCTCTTTTCGTCTCTCCACCAAAATCGTGCCGTCTGGTTTCTTACCTTATGAAATATTATCGACCAGCTTGAAATGAAAGTGGGCTGTAAATTAATGCAAGCTCCCATCGGACGGGTGGGGCTGGAAAGCCACAGCTTTTAGAATGTTAAATATTTATGGTTATCATTTGAACCAAAATATGAACTTGTACAAAGAAGAACATGATGCAGATCACATTGAAAAGGTTTGCCTCACATTATGTCACAGAGAAACTTCAGAAAACTAGGGCTGGTGCGGATCATGCAATTTGGCTCTGAGGCCATAAAGACTCCCAGAAGAGAAATGCAGGACTGGGTTGCAAATGACTGGGAAGAGCCGCCAGTCTCCCTGAGGAGCGTTTCCCTTGTTTCCCGGTTGAGAGATGAGTGGCTCATTTAGATGATCCGCTTTCCCATCCTTACATCTGGCTGAGTTCTTCATACTCTCCATGTGACCCCCCATAGTGGAAATGAAAGTCGCTTATCAAGTATTCTTCTAAAAGTCATTGCTATGGATCATTTATTGCAGACAGTAATTGCTTTGTCTTTGTTATTGTTGGACCTTTTAATCCCTAAAGTGGGAGAGTCTTAGGCACTCAGTTGCGTCTGACTCTCTGCAACCCCATGGACTGTAGTCCACCAGGCTCCTCTGACAATGGAATTTCCCAGGTGAGAATACTGGAATGGGTTGCCATTCCCTTCTCCAGGGGATCTTCTCCACCCAGGGATCGAACCCAGGTTTCTTGGACTGCAGGCAGATTCTTTACCATCTAAGCCACCAGGGAAGCCTTAAACCTGAATATTTAAGATTTGTTGTTAGTTACAAATCTCTCAGCAACTGCAGATTTATGAAGGCTTGAAGATTTTCTTTTTAATATTTTTACTTATTTATTTATTGGCTGTGCTGGGTCTTTGTTGCTGCAAGGGCTTTTCCCTAATTGTAGCGTGTGGGGGCTACTCTCCAGTTACGGTGCACAGGCTTCTTACTGCAGCAGCTTCTCTCATGGAGCATGGGCTCTAGGACACAAGGGCTTCAGTAGTTTGGGTGCCTGGCTTGAGTACTTGGATTCCTGGACTCTAGAGCACAGACTCAATAGTTGTGGAGCATGGGTTTAGTTGCTCCATGCCAGGTGGGATCCTCCTGGACTAGGGATTGAACCCACGTCTCCTTACTTCAGTGGATTCTTTACCACTGAGCCAGCAGGGAAGCCCTGAAGATATTTTGAACATAGACAAATACTGTAGGAGAATAAACTGTGTTCTCTTTTGGACTTCATCACCACAAGGAAGTGAATTTACTTCCCAGGTCTAGCAAAGAAACACAAAATAACTCCAGGAATGCTGTTTCTGTGACCAAAAATATTATGAAGAAAAATCAATAAATTCACAATGTAATTTGAAGCCAAAGAGTGGCAGGTAAGTTTAGAAACCCCTGCAAAGGTACAACATAAGGATGTCCCTGAGATATGAGCTGGGTTCTGAAAGGATCAGCACTGTATACATTGTGCCATAGTCCACTGAGATGTGTCTGTCTGAAAGGCTTCAAAACCTTTGCACTCAAGGTCAAATAATACTCATCAGATCAGATGAGATCAGATCAGTCGCTCAGTCGTGTCCGACTCTTTGCGACCCCATGAATCGCAGCACGCCAGGCCTCCCTGTCCATCACCAACTCCCGGAGTTCACTCAGACTCACGTCCATCAAGTCAGTGATGCCATCCAGCCATCTCATCCTCTGTCTCCCCTTCCCCTCCTGCCTCCAATCCCTCCCAGCATCAGAGTCTTTTCCAATGAGTCAACTCTTCCCATGAGGTGGCCAAAGTACTGGAGTTTCAGCTTTAGCATCATTCCTTCCAAAGAAATCCCAGGGCTGATCTCCTTCAGAATGGACTGGTTGGATCTCCTTGCAGTCCAAGGGACTCTCAAGAGTCTTCTCCAACATCACAGTTCAAAAGCATCAATTCTTCGGCGCTCAGCCTTCTTCACAGTCCAACTCTCACATCCATACATGACCACGGGAAAAACCATAGCCTTGACTAGACGAACCTTTGTTGGCAAAGTAATGTCTATGCTTTTGAATATGCTATCTAGGTTGGTCATAACTTTCCTTCCAAGGAGTAAGCGTCTTTTAATTTCATGGCTGCAGTCACCATCTGCAATGATTTTGGAGCCCAGAAAAATAAAGTCTGACACTGTTTCCACTGTTTCCCCATCTATTTCCCATGAACTGGTGGGACCGGATGCCATGATCTTCTTTTTCTGAATGTTGAGCTTTAAGCCAACGTTTTCACTCTCCACTTTCATTTTCATCAAGAGGCTTTTGAGTTCCTCTTCACTTTCTGCCATAAGGGTGATGTCATCTGCATATCTGAGGTTATTGATATTTCTCCCACCAATCTTGATTCCAGCTTGTGTTTCTTCCAGTCCAGTGTTTCTCATGATGTACTCTGCATATAAGTTAAATAAACAGGGTGACAACATACAGCCTTAATGTACTCCTTTTCCTATTTGGAACCCGTCTGTTGTTCCATGTCCAGTTCTAACTGTTGCTTCCTGACCTGCATACAAATTTCTCAAGAGGCAGATCAGGTAGTCTGGTATTCCCATCTCTTGAAGAATTTTCCACAGTTTATTGTGATCCACACAGTCAAAGGCTTTGGCATAGTCAATAAAGCAGAAATAGATGCTTTTCTGGAACTCTCTTGCTTTTTCTATGATCCAGCAGATGTTGGCAATTTGATCTCTGGTTCCTCTGCCTTTTCTAAAACCAGCTTGAACATCTGGAAGTTCACGGTTCACATATTGCTGAAGCCTGGCTTGGAGAATTTTGAGCATTACTTTACTAGCGTGTGAGATGAGTGCAATTGTGCGGTAGTTTGAGCATTCTTTGGCATTGCCTTTCTTTGGGATTGGAATGAAAACTGACCTTTTCCAGTCCTGTGGCCACTGCTGAGTTTTCCAAATTTGCCTGCATATTGAGTGCAGCACTTTCACAGCATCATCTTTCAGGATTTGGAACAGCTCAACTGGAATTCCATCACCTCCACTAGCTTTGTTCGTAGTGATGCTTTCTAAGGCCCACTTGACTTCACATTCCAGGATGTCTGGCTCTAGGTCAGTGATCACACCATTGTGATTATCTGGGTCTTGAAGATCTTTTTTGTACAGTTCTTCTGGGTATTCTTGCCACCTCTTCTTAATATCTTCTGCTTCTGCTAGGTCCATACCATTTCTGTCCTTTATCGAGCCCATCTTTGCATGAAATGTTCCTTTGGTATCTCTGATTTTCTTGAAGAGATCCCTAGTCTTTCCCATTCTGTTGTTTTCCTCTTTTTCTTTGCATTGATCGCTGAGGAAGGCTTTCTTATCTCTTCTTGCTATTCTTTGGAACTCTGCCTTCAGATGTTTATATCTTTCCTTTTCTCCTTTGCTTTTTGCTTCTCTTTTTTTCACAGCTATTTGGAAGGCCTCCCCAGACAGCCGTTTTGCTTTTTTGCATTTCTTTTCTATGGGAATGGTCTTGATCCCTGTCTCCTGTACAATGTCGTGAACCTCAGTCCATAGTTCATCAGGCACTCTATCTATCAGATCTAGGCCCTTAAATCTATTTCTCACTTCCACTGTATAATCATAAGGGAATTGATTTAGGTCATACCTGAATGGTCTAGTGGTTTTCCCTACTTTCTTCAATTTAAGTCTCAATTTGGCAATAAGGAGTTCATGGTCTGAGCCACAGTCAGCTCCTGGTCTTGTTTTTGCTGACTGTATAGAGCTTCTCCATCTTTGGCTGCAAAGAAAAAAATCAATCTGATTTTGGTGTTGACCATCTGGTGATGTCCATGTATAGAGTCTTCTCTTGTATTGTTGGAAGAGGGTGTTTGTTATGACCAGCGCATTTTCTTGGCAAAACTCTATTAGTCTTTGCCCTGCTTCATTGCTTTTTCAAGGCCAAATTTGCCTGTTACTCCAGGTGTTTCTTGACTTCCTACTTTTGCATTCCAGTCCCCTATAATGATAAGGACATCTTTTTTGGGTGTTAGTTCTACAAGGTCTTGTAGGTCTTCATAGAACCATTCAACTTCAGCTTTTTCAGCGTTACTGGTTGGGGCATAGACTTGGATTACTGTGATATTGAATGGTTTGCCTTGGAAACAGAGATCATTCTGTCGTTTTTGAGATTCCATCCAAGTACTGCATTTTGGACTCTTTTGTTGACCATGATGGCCACTCCATTTCTTCTGAGGGATTCCTGCCCGCAGTAGTAAATATAATGGTCATCTGAGTTAAAGTCACCCATTCCAGTCCATTTCAGTTCGCTGATTCCTAGAATGTCGACATTCACTCTTGCCATCTCTTGTTTGACCACTTCCAATTCATGGACCTGACATTCCAGGTTCCTATACTCATATCCCCACCTTAATCTTAAAAGAAATTTAAGTGGCTTACAAAGATGTAAATATTACTCCAAGATCAAGTAACTGTTACATAAGGTTTTAAGTTTGAGACAAGGGAAAATAGGGTCAGAGAAGTAGGATGGCATCAAGAAATAAGTGTGTAAACTAAACACCCACAATTAAACATTCAAGTTTGAATTACAGGCGGTTGTAAATTTTCTTTGTGCTTCCCAGCAGCCACCATGAGGAGGGAAACATGAAAGGCCATGGAAATTTAATCTGTAAAGTAAAAATAAGCCAGTTTTTCAGGGAAGCAACATAGTCACTGCTGGTACTGAGACCAATCCAGTAGCTCTCCTGAGGGTCCTTGTAAAATAATAGATGTCATCTTCTGCAGCATCATTGATCATAGCAATAAGCTTCATAGACTATTTCTTAGGAGAAGAGGAGGCTATGTTTTTGGTCAAGGCACACAAGTAACTGGGCTTCTGAAGATGCTTTCAAGGTCGGTCTGTAGGTTGGAGTAGAATTAGTCTTTCTGAATATTGCAGTCCATCAATCTTACACTTGTACAAAGTACAAATGCAGTCGGATAGGACTTGACTAAGTTCTCGAATTAGCAGTGTTTTGAAGGTTCAGAATCCTGCAGTGAGGTCACACATCTCCTTTCAGAGTAAGCTGTCTGTAAAATGGCATGTTAGCCTTCACCAAGACAGTGGATAGGATATGGTTTTGTGGAGGTCCTGTTATTGACAAATGGATTAAATTGGCCTGTTATAGTGATAAGTGATAAGATTGCTTTGTTGCTAGCTAAACCTCAAAGGTTGCTCCTCTCGGCCGCCACCCCTGGCCTCGGGCCGGGGATAGCTCCTCTGGGCCGCGCTTGTGAGCCATTGCAGAAAACGAAGATCATGGCATCTGGTCCCATCACTTCATGGGAAATAGGTGGGGAAACAGTGGAAACAGTGTCAGACTTTATTTTTCTGGGCTCCAAAATCACTGCAGATGGTGACTGCAGCCATGAAATTAAAAGACGTTTACTCCTTGGAAGGAAAGTTATGACCAATCTAGATAGTATATTGAAAAGCAGAGACATTACTTTGCCAACAAAGGTCTGTCTAATCAAGGCTATGGTTTTTCCAGTGGTCATGTATGGATGTGAGAGTTGGACTGTGAAGAAAGCTGAGCGCTGAGGAATTGATGCTTTTATACTGTGATGTTGGAGAAGACTCTTGAGAGTCCCTTGGACTGCAAGAAGATCCAACCAGTCCATTCTAAAGGAGATCAGCCCTGGGTGTTCTTTGGAAGGAATGATGCTGAAGCTGAAACTCCAGTACTTTGGCCACCTCATGCGAAGAGTTGACTCATTGGCAAAGACTGATGCTGGGAGGGATTGGAGGCAGGAGGAAAAGGGGACGACAGAGGATGAGATGGCAGGATGGCATCACGGACTCGATGGACATGAGTTTGAGTGAACTCCAGGAGTTGGTGATGGACTGGGAGGCCTGGCGGGCTGCAATTCATGGGGTCGCAAAGAGTCGGACACGACTGAGCGACTGAACTGAACTGAACTGAAACCTCAAAGGACTTTTCTTCCTCTTATCATGCAATGAGAGGGCTTTTATAAGAGTAAAATGGTAATGAGATGCATTATTTGTCTGCCAGAACCCCTACCTTTCTCTGCAATACAATCCACCCCATTTAGGACATTGTTCCTCCTCGTCTCTCAAAGCCTTTATTTGTAGCTGGGGTCAAAAGCCATAGTCCCTTAGCCCCTTGACCCCAGTTGATTTCTCTAAGTGTGGTACCTGATTTAAACTGGGCCAATCAGGATTCTTCCCTGGGATGTTTCAGACTAGAGGTAAAGAAAGGGCTTCAGGCTATCTTTGGTGGTAAAATTGTTAAATAGGGCCCTCGGGAGCTGTCAGCAGCCACAGTCTCGGTCGCCTGACGGCAGCTAGTTTGCATAGAAGGTGATGAAAGATGGAGAGAGGCAAAGAGAAGGCACAGACCTGGCACCATCATGGCCCAAGGTCTCTGGGCATCTTTTAGACCTTTTATGATTCCCCTGTAGCCAGTTAAAGTTGAGTTTCCATCACTTTCCAACCACATGGCTTGACTAGTTCATACTCTTTTCCTCTAAAACCTTTCCCCCAGTGTGAATAAACACAAGTAAGCAGATTATCCTGAAACTCCCCCCAGGAATGTTTTATACATGTTTTCCAGACGGAGGTTGCTCGGTTAGGAGATAGTTTGTGTTCACATAGCTTATTCTCAAGAATTATACAAATAGTTAAGATGGAGAAGAGGGTGAATTCCAGGCTTCCGAGCATCAGCTTGGGCCTCATGTTCTACAGTTTCCAGCCCAAAGCTGACATCCAACACAGCTTTACTGTGTCACACACAGAATCACAGGGCTCCCTGACCTTAACATATTTCTAGCAAGTGTTTAATTTAGGCTGTTTGACAGTTTATATGATTTAGAGCCAGTTATATCTGGACCAACAGTCAAACTGGTGTTTTCATAGTCATTGTAAATTGGGACAGTCTCCCCCTTAAGAACCATATCTCTCCAACTTCAGTTACCAAGTAAGAATGGGAGGCCAGATTTTTGTGTTAGGTATCATGGAAATTAATGAATTAACAAACTGGTCTATAACCCAAGAAAACACATTTTTAAATTATTTATATGGGAGTTAGTAACTGGGAGCTAGATCTTTTTCATAATGTTCACTGATTCTAAAATGTTGTTTTTCCAGCATTTTTACATCCTTGATAACAGAATATAATTGATATTAGATGGGGGACTATAGTTGCAGCATTTCTTTCTTAATAATGCATAAAGTGGTAGGATATCTTACAAACAATGGCATTTTTTATTTTATAAAACATGGTGTTTGATCAGGAGAGCATGTTTTCTTTGCTGTAGTATTTTCAAATATTACTTGCTCTTCTCCTCACAAAAGTTCTGTGATGTCGCACAACTTCAGAGAGGTCCAGGTGTGAGCCTAAAGCCCCCCAGCTGTTACTGGCAGAGCCCAGCTTAGAACTTGCCTCTCTGGGGTCCCATGCCGGGTTCTGCACATGGGCTCAGAGTGAGCAATTCCAGATGAGAAGTGTATTCAACAAGAGCTCTCTAGCTACCCCCAAATATAGTTTGATTTCACTATTTCCAGGCATTTCCAATAAAATTGGTATGGGGTAAGGGGAATAAAAGTAATTGGCACCATAAAGGAATCAGTTTCTGGACCTCAGAATGACCAAAAGTTTAGTAAGAATTTGGGGCACATACCCCTGACTAAGGCCCAACCACACTGTCCTCTCTCAGAGTCTTTTGTTGAATGTCAGTACCGGAAATGAGACTGGTAAGTCTCTGCCTATGGCGGACACTGCTATGGGATCAATTTCTCTTTCCCATTGACTCTGTGTATTCTGCACACAAAACACTTGGGAGAGCCACTGCCAATCACATACAGCCCTTGAGATGAAACCCTTTTGTTACCCTTGACCTTCAGCAGAGAATTCAATCCTCTTAACCCTTTGCAGTCTGAACACAGCCTCCATTAGTTCCCAATTTCATGCCATGCTGCTGCTAAGTCGCTTCAGTCGTGTCCGACTCTGTGCGACCCTGTGGACTGCAGCCCACCAGGCTCCTCTGTCCATGGGATTTTTCAGGCAAGAGTGCTGGAGTGGGGTGCCATCGCCTTCTCCGAATTTCATGCCATAGTCGATGCAATTGCTCCCTGTCTCCGGTTAGATGCTGAATTTTCAGTCACCCTGCCCTCCAGAAACTCCTTAGTTCTCTTTTGCATGTTCACTTGTCCTTTTACAGTACCCCCTCAAAAAAAAACAACTTTTTTTCCATCAAAAGTAAGCTGTTTGAGCACTAAGCTCCTATAGCATTTTATCTTCTGTTTCTCTTGTAGCAGATATAAATTTGTTCCTTGATATTAGGTGCAAATAACATTGTGTTTAATTCTTACTCTTCCTCCAAACAAAACTATGCTGACGACCACTAAGGGCTGGGCCTCAGGATCTATAGGCACTGTAAAATTGGGCATTGGCACAATGGCTGAGGGCAAGGAGTCTAGGAGCCAGCATCAGTTCAGTCCAGTTCAGTCATTCAGTCATGTCCGACTCTTTGCGATCCCATGGACTGCAGCACTCCAGGCTTCCCTGTCCATCACCAACTGCCGGAGCTTACTCAAACTCATGTCCATTGGGTCAGTGATGCCATCCAACTGTCTCATCCTCTGTCATCCCCTTCTCCTCCTGCCTTCAATCTTTCCCAGCATCAGGGTCTTTTCCAGTGAGTCAGTTCATTGCATCAGGTGGCCAAAGGATTGGAGTTTCAGTATCAGTCCTTCCAATGAATATTCAGGACTGATTTATTTAGGATTGACTGGTTGTTGGTTATTCAGAAGCGTGTTGTTTAGCCTCCATATAAAATAGACAAACCATTAGCCAGACTCATCAAGAAAATAAGATTGACTAATTGGATCTCCTTACACTCCAAGGAACTCTCAAGAGTCTTCTCCAATACCACAGTTCAAAAGCATCCATTCTTTGGCACTCAGCTTTCTTTATAGTCCAACTCTCACATCCATACATGACTACTGGAAAAACCATAGCTTTGACTAGACACACCTTTGTTGGCAAAGTAATACCTCTGCTTTTTAATATGCTGTCTATGTTGGTCATAGCTTTTCTTCCAAGGAGCAAGCGTCTTTTAATTTCATGGCTGCAGTCACCATCTTGCAGTGATTTTGAAGCCCAAGAAAATAAAGTCTCTCACTGTTTCCGTTGTTTCCCCATCTATTTGCCATGAAGTAATGAGACCGGATGCCATGATCTTAGTTTTCTGAATGTTGAGTTTTAAGCAAACTTTCACCTTTATCAAGAGGCTTTTTAGTTCTTCTTCACTTTTAGCCATAAGGGTGGTGTCATCTGCGTATCTGAGGTTATTGATATTTCTCCCTGCAATCTTGATTCCAGCTTGTGCTTCATCCAGCCTGGCATTTCACATGATGTACTCTATATATAAGTTAAATAAGCAGGGTGACAATATACAGCCTTGATGTACTCCTTTCCCGATGTGGAACCAGTCTGTTGTTCCATGTCTGGTTCTGTTGTTTCTTGACCTGCGTACAGATTGGGGAGGAGTAATCCTGCTTCTGCTACTTCCCACCTATAAGAACTTAGAAAAGAGACCCAACTTCTTTCCACTTCGGTATTATCATCTACTGAAAGAGGATGAGAATGGAACCTATTTGGAGAGATTTTATGGCAATTCATTATAATATACATAGAAAACTTAGCACAGTGCCTATCCCAGAGCAAAGCTCAAAAGCTGTTATTTATTATCATTATTAGGCTTCCCTCCTGTTATATGTTGGGTCAAACAAGAATTTTAGGACTAAAGGAGCTAAGATGGGCCTGGTTCTCCATCTTTGGTGGCCACCACCAGTACCCTGGCTCCTCCTACTCTAGGGTAGCACAGGTCAGCGGCAGTCAGTCCTCTGCCGGCGGTGGCCCTGATGCAGCAGGAAAGCTCCAGAGGTGCACTCCTGGAGCTCACTGCAGCCACAGCCCCTCCCCTCCCCAGGCTCCCAAAACATGGGAGCTTAATAATCAGTCCCATGACCGGGGTCTGCCCTTTCAGAAGTGATGCAGTCTGGCCCAGAAAGGACAGCAAGGAAGCCCAGCACAGTTTCTACCCTCAGACCATCAGCCCGAGTGGTCCTCTGTCCACCTCCTCCACTTTCTGCCCAAGCTCCAGCCATGACTCCTGCCACTTCATGAGTCTTCCCAAGTCCCCAAAGACCCTATGTGGGGACTCCCCTGGAGTCAGACATTTTGAGGGTGAGTGGGAAAAATTACATTTTCATTCTTCTGTGCCTCCTCTAACAGCAAAAATGAATATCTACTTCCATTTTCCTGGCCCACCCGTGTCCTATTGTGGAGAAAAATGCTTCTCTCTGCTCTCAGAAGGTAAGCTCTGGTGGGTTATATCCATGTCAGGTTCACTCTCTGGTTTTCCCTCAGGGTTGTGCACAGTTCAGTTCAGTCATGTCCAACTCTTTGCAACCCCATGGACTGTGGCACGCCAGGCTTCCCTGTCCATCACCAACTCCCGGAGCTTACTCAAACCCATGTCCATTGAGTTGGTGATATCATCCAACCATCTCATCCTCTGTCGCCCCCTTCTCCTCCCGCCTTCAATCTTTCCCTGCATCAGGGTCTTTTCAAATGAGTCAGTTCTTCGCATCAAGTGGCCAAAGTTGTGCACAAAGGGTCCTTATTCTATGAGTATTTGTAGCAGAGAAACTCCATGGGGGCCAAGACACTCGATACCTGCTTCCCCTAAGCCACCCCCTCACCAAGCCACTGGGTTAAAATACTGCCAAGACATGCTGCCAGTGGGTGAGGGCAGACCAGCTTCTGGGTCCCTCAAGCCAGCTTTAAATCTGGGGAGAGGGGCCTGCCATCAGTCCCCCTCCCCTTCCTTACCTCAACTTAATGAGCAAATAAGGAAAGAAAATTAAAGCAAAAAAAATTAAACAGCTTTAGCTAAGATCAATAGAATTCTATAAAGCTCTGGGCTGTGGTATTGAGTGAGCCCAGAGTAATCCCCAGCATATTGCATGTTAAGTTAACTTGTAAGAGAAATATGCTCCTTGCTCAGCCTCACACCTTCCCCTCCACTGTGAATGAGGAAGCAGGGAACACAAATTAAAATCATGTTGATTTAGTTTTTAAAGGGAGTGCCCGGGAGCGTGTTCTGCATGGCCAGCTGAAAACCCCAGCCCCAGATGCTCGGTGCCTCCCTTGCACAATACAAAGAGGATATTTGATGCCCGGAGCTCAGCCCACGAGTGGATTTTTATTTTGTTTTGGCTTTTGTTTCCTTTACGCATTCCTTTGGATTTCAAACTTTTAAACGCCAACTTGAAAATTCCTTTTTCTGCAAAAGGTCTCTACTCCTGCAGGGCTCCCTGGACTCAGTCCTCACCCACAGACGTCTGTGATCTGGACGCTTTGCATATGGGACGCAGACGGGGAAGTTGACTGCCTGTGCATAGGTACAGTGTAGGTCACTGTGTCTTTTCACCCGCTTGGGTGCCCCCAGGTGATGGAGAGCTCAGGAAATCAGGTCTTCAGGCTTGTTACTGGCAATTCAGCCACCTCCTCAAGCCCTGCCGACACCAGGTTTAAATTCAGACAGTGGCAGGCACTCGAAGCCAGTGAGGCCCCTGGGATGATTCCTCATGAAATGAAGGCGTTCGTGGTCAGCCGTGGTGAAGAAGTGTCAGGGCTTGCAAAGGGGGCTGAGGACTCAGGCAGACCTGTGTCATACCCCTAGCTCCACCACTAATTAGCTGCATACCCCTAATGAAGTTCTTTAACCTCTCTAAACCTCAGTCTCCCATCTTTAAAACAGGAGTTGTAACGCTCCCCTCGCAGAATGGCATTGAAGATTAAGTTAGATAAAGTGGTCAGGCCACTCAAGATGACTGTTTTCATGCTCTGTGTGCATTCCTGGCTCTACCAGCATCTGCTTCACCTACACCCTACTCAAATGACTGGCCTTCCCCTATACCTGCCCCAGCCACTGATCCTTCTAACCTTTAGATCAGAATATCTTCACCTGTTGGCTTATTAAAGGAGTGGTGAGGGGCCTGCCCCTCTGCTGATCTCCCTGGTAACTGATGAGCCAACCTGAAGTAATTCTCTCAATAACTAGTAACCTCCCCTTCCCCCAGAAGTCATGAAGACTGCTGCCCTGTCCTGCCCGTCATCTGCCGCACCCTCTGGGTGTCGCTTCAGAACCTGGCTTCAGACGTGTAAGTCTCCACTCACTGAACCACTGATGGCTGTGTCACTGACTCTAGGCCCTTTCTTTGGTCTTGTGACTGGGCAAGCACCAGGCTCATAGGCCTGTGAGGTACAGGCCAGCAACTGGTAGAGTGGCAAGGAGACTGAGGAAACTCCCATGAGATGCTGGGAAATAAGGATGGGGGATGGGAAGTTGCAGCGGGCCATGCACTGACTTGCACCCCACTCCAGTACTCTTACCTGGAAAATCCCATGGATGGAGGAGCCTGGTAGGCTGCAGTCCATGGAGTAGCTAGAAGTCGGACATGACTGAGCGACTTCATTTTCACTTTTCACTTTCATGCATTGGAGAAGGAAATGGCAACCCACTCCAGTGTTCTTGCCTGGAGAATCCCAGGGACGGGGGAGCCTGGTGGGTTGCTGTCTATGGGGTCGCGCAGAGTCGGACACGACTGAAGTGACTTAGCATAGCATAGCATGCACTAACTTGTGGGGCCTAAAAGTTGTGGGGGTACTCACAGGAAGGCCATCCACTAGAGCAGGAATTGAATGTAGAGTACTTTAAAACTTTAAAGACATAATCAAAGAGAAGTATTAAAAATCCATAATCTTGCAAACCAGAAATAGGTACCATTATTGTTTTGGTGTAAGCGTTCTGGATATTTGTTAATTTGCAGAGATACCAATATTTGTTAAAGCAAAGATGGGACCATCCTGAAACACTCTTGGTGTAACCCATTTCATTTATTTAACAAAAGATCTTTAACATCTTACCATGTCATTCAATGTCCTTCTATTATGTGACTTTTGTTAAGAACTGAATAGTATTCCCTGACTGAACATATCTTCATTTCTTTAACTAGGCTCCTTCTTGAATATTCAGGCTATTTGCAAAGGCTATTCAGGCCTTTTACGAATGAAAGCATGATGAATACCTTAGACATCTGTCTTTGTGACCAGGTTTGAATACTACCTAAAAATGAGTTTAGGGTTAAAAAATTCTGGGTTAAAGACACTGGAAAGGTCTAAAGTCTACCAGAAAATGAGCTTGAAGTAATGACATTGTGGGAGCAAGATCCAAACAACTTTCATAGCTACCTGAACTCCCTTTCTGACCAAATGAGGCCCCAGGCCTTGGCCCAAGGCTGGAGCTTGGGAACTAGAGGTGGCCAGAGGGGAAGGTCTGCTCTGAAATGGCCTGGGGAGGGGGTGGAGAGATGAATAGAGGCAGAATTAGGTGATGTGCCATCATCACCCGGGGCTGTTTGACCCCAGGCAAGTGTTTTAATCTGGGAAGTCTGCAAAGTAAGAATAGTGTATTTTCCCACCCACTTTGGGGGCTTGTTATGAGGATCTAATGAAAGGATATCTGTGAAAATGCTTTTCGAAGAGCAAATGAAACTAGGGAGGAGCTGTTCTATGGGCAACTTGGGAAAATTGAACAGTTTTTCCAAACCTCCAGAGACTAGCTTCTCAGTGTGTGGCTTTGAGCTTTTATTTGCAATGATATGAATTCCCAAAACATCAGACACACCCTCGGTCAGATGTAAGTACAGAACACACCCGAGCCAAGGGTGCTGGGAATCCTGGCCCCTCTCTATGCAGGGTTATTCACCCTGGACCCGCCTTCCTTCCACCAGGGCCGTCAGCTGCCTGAGATACAGATTACAGATGCCACATCACCAGCCCCCAAAGCACCAGCCTGGGACCTTTGTCCATCATCCATGTCACCCAGTCATCGGGAAGAAGGAAAAAGACAAACATATTTGCCAATTTATCCAAGTTTTCTAGGCCGCTGGGGACATTTCCAGATACCCCTTAATTCTGGTCTTGTGAAACTTTCCAGAAAGATGGCTGAGGCTGGCTTTCCTCCCTGCAGCCTGAGCTCTCAATCTGGCACAGTGTCTGCTACCATCTCTCCTCCAGGGCATGTTCTTGTGTCTGGAGGAGTGAGAGGTGCATCAGAAGAACCAAGACCAGCCACAGCGAAACACAGCAGCCCTCCCCTGGTCTGCCAGAGCAATAAGCCAAGTTTGTTTGGCTCCAGACTGTCCAGTTTTGCCCACCCATTGGGGGCTTTGCTGGGGGGAGGGCAGAGCTGGGCTACTGTAGGAGAGAGTGCATTCATTCACAAGTCAATAGAGGACATTCCCTGGATGCTGGGGCCAGAGCTAAACACTGGTGCAAAGGTGTGAGAGACAATGTCTTCTCAAGGAGAGTATGGAGCTTCTTCCTTGTGGAAGAAGAAGCCCTCAGACTCTGGGCCTATGCACCACATCCACCTCAGCCCCTTCCCCTCTGTCAGCCTTTCTCCTCTGGACCTTTCCAGTCTCAGTGCCTCCAACTGCCAAGGGGTATAGGTTACGTTTGCTAAAATCTCTCACCATGTCCATTCCCCTCAAAGCTCCAGAAGGGTCAAGCCATTTCTTCAGTTCAACAGTCACTCAGCTGGAGCATTGGGCAGGGTGACACAAGAGATATTAATTCCCCTCTGGCAAACAACCCTATACTTGGGGTTCACATACCAGGAAATGCAGCCAGCTTTCCTCAAAGAGATCTTCCTGTGATGACAGCTGACTCAGGTCCTTGCCGTGAGCTGGGCACTGTTCTCTGGGTTCTGTTGATAGTTATAGAACTCCCCAGTCTCTATATGGTGAACCATTTAATCCTCACAGCATCCCCATGAGGTAGATGCTCTCATCACCCCCATTTTATAGACAAGCCAATAGAAGTACAGAGAGGTTAAGTAACTTGGTTGAAGTCTCACAGCTCAGATGTGACCCAGTCGGGATTTGAAGCCAGGCTGTCTGGCTCCAACTTCTGACTCCTGATCAAAATTGTCTAGTGCCTCTCCATCTTTCTCTTTTATAGGCTGGAGGTGAAGAATGGATCAAGGTGTCAGAAAAGAATTTAGTCACCTCAGCATGTGAGCAAATGTGTGTAGCACCAATCTCTGGAATGTAGGGGATATTTGTCACACATTGACATCAGCTTTCGGTGAACCAAAATTTTATAGACAGCAGTCAAGGTCCCACTTAACAAATTGTTACATATATATTTAGAAATTTGCCAGCCATTTCTTTATAATAAATGGAAGTTTCAAGGCTCATGGTTTAGAAGGGAGAGAACTAGCCAGGACAAAAGGCATCATAATGCTGTGTAGATGCTGTGTTTTTTATTTCATGTCATGTATTTCACAAATATTTACTAAACATCTGTTATGGTCTGTTAGGGGCTGAGGATATAAGATCAGAATGGACAAGGTCCCTGTCTTGTGGAAGGCCCCTGCAGTAGGATGGGAAAATGTCCTCTGGAAAGAATTTCTATTACCTTTTGCTGCACGAATAATGACTCCAAACTTAGTGGCTTTAGATGACAGCAGCCATTATTTACTCATATTCTGTAACTTGGAGGGGCTCAGCGGGGGTGGCTCAACTCTGTGGCATGTGTATCTGCTGGAGTCTCTTAGGCTGCTGTATTCACCTGGGGAGATGACCATGAAGGTATCACCCATGGGTCTGGTAATTAGTCCTGGCTGAAAGCTACTGTGCCTCGGGTTTCTCTCTCCCTCTGGTAGTCTATATTGGCTTCTTTACCAAAAAGTAGCTGGTTTCCAAGAAGGAAGTCCCAAGAGGATGAGCCCCATTGTGCAAGACTCTCTGCTTGCATCCGGCTTGCTTATGTCTCATTGACCAAGCAAGTCACAAGGCCCAGCCCAGAGTCCATAGGAGAGGGGACCACACAGGAAGGCATGGTTCGTGGGGGGCCAGTTGTGGTAAAGTCTACCACAGAAGGCCTCACAGGCTGTCTGAACCCACCAACAGCCTCTCCCAGGTAACTGAATCTGGCTGTGTTCCTGACTCCCACCCTCCCTGTGGAAATTCTGACCTGGAGACTGACACTAGAGAGAAGCTTCTGAGTCAGTGGGGAAGGGCCAGGAACCTCTTCCCATCAGATCAGAAATGTACCTTCTGTATCATCACCTCTGTGGATCAATTTCAAGATACACCCTCAGGGTCCCCATCTCAAAAATAATCGCACCCTCTGCCATCTCTCCATGATAGCTGCATTCTTTGGAGAACACATTCATGTCTGAGTGGAATAGAGACATCTTTAGTTACTGAACCTGAGCCCAGCTGTGTGTGATTTGGTTCATAACACATAATTGTAACAGGATCTGTCTGGACCCTGTTAGCCTGGAGGAGAGCTTAAGGCAGTTTAAACAGAATTAATCAAATAGTTGGAGCGAAGTGGCAGAGTACAGAGAACAGCTTCCCTGTGGCTGGTCACGGACATGCTGTGAAGGCAAGTCCTTGGTAGATGGCAGGAAGAAGAGGTCACAGGGCCCTGGGTGGGCCAGTGAGAACCAGAGGGTGGGCTGACTGCAGGGATTGGGATGAGGGTGGCCGTGGCACACCCCCATTAAACATCTCATCCATCACTTTCCCTTTCCTCGGTTTCCCATAATCCCAGTGATTTTTCTAGTGGGGTCCAGGCAGGAATGGGAATCCCTGGAAGCTCAGTCGTAAAGAATCCACCTGCCAAGGCAGGAGACTCGAGTTCGATCCCTGGATCAGGAAGATCCCCTGGAGAAGGAAATGGCACCCCACTCCAGTCTTCTTGCCTGGAAAATTTCATGGACAGAGGCGGCTGGCAAGCTACAGTCCACGGGTTTGCAAGAGTCAGTCACGACTTAGTGACTAAACCACCACCACAGGCAGGAACATCTTGCTCTTAATCCTAAATGTCTCCTCTATCTTTTGTCAGTTAGTTCTTTCTTTCCTCACAGGGTCTAGCGTTTGGACCTCAAAGCCAAGAAGAAGTTCCCTTTTGCTCTGCCTTCCCCTATCACATTCTTTCCTGAGGGAATGAATACAGAAAGACTAGCCTAATTGAAGGGGGCAAAGGGCCAGAGAAATTATAATGGGGAGAAAATTTTGTTGACATTTCCAAAAATTATTATCCCATTGCGTAAGAATGCATAACCTAACCATATGCTGAAACTTATATTGGTCTCATCCCTTTGGGTGGGTTCAACCATGATTAACAAACCCTTGTATTGTCTTCTTAAGTTCAAGAACCTCTCCAGGTATTTTTATAGCAAGAGTGGGCTAAGTGGGAGTGACCTGCCTCTTGTAGTCAAGATTCTGGCAACCAGATAGGAAAAATGAGGTAAGTAACTCCCCTTACAAACAGATTTTTCTCTATTGGCAACAGCAGTGTTTGCGGGAGGATAGGAAGTGACATGATCAAAATTGTATTTGGGGAAGATTAATCTGGCAGCAACATATTAGGCTGGTCTGGAGGTGAGAGATCTAATAATAATATCTATGAATTATATAGTATCTAATGTGACCCTGTAGTAGACACTTGATGTAGTCTCTCCCATTTCATCCTCACACACCTTCAAGGCCATGCATTGTTTTCTGAATTGTGCAGATAAGGAAACTGAAGTCAAAGAAAGCTAGACATGTGCCCCAGAGTTTCACTTTACTTCACTGCCAACAGAGTGTTAGCCGCTCTGTTGTGTCCGACTCTTTGCGATCCTGTGGACTATAGCCCACCAGGCTCCTCTGTTCGTGGAATTCTCCAGGAAAGAGTGCTGGAGTGGGTTGCCATGCCCTTCTCCCGGGGATCTTCCTGACTCAGGAGTCGAACCCAAGCCTCCTGCATTGCAGGCAGATTCTTTACCATCTGAGCCACCAGGGAAGCCCTGCCCCAGAGTTTAACTGCAAATAAGTGGTAGAGTCAAGATCAAATTTAGATCCATGTGGCTCAAAAGCTCCCTTGTCTCTGTGTTCAAAGACACTACGATAGCATAGATGAGAAATGACAACAGCCAGAACTAGGGCATTGAGAAAGGTACAGTGAAGAGCACAGTGGGACAGAAGACCTAGGTCAGAGGAATCCAACAGGCTCAGCATCAACTTGAAGTCAGATTGAGCCGAGGCATCTCTGAGTCCTTCTGCCTGGACCACTGACCACAGACGAAACTGCACTGGCCCTGGAAGCCAGAGACAGCTTCTCAAGGAGGCAGGCTAGGAGGAACAAATTCAGTCGGGTTTTCCTGGTGGTAACTCTGTTCTATTTCAGAAAAACTGATGAATCCTACACATTTAATAGGATAATTCTTTACTAATTATCCACTATTTTAAATCCATCTCTTCATTTGTATATGCCTGCTATGCTAATTCGGAGAAGGCAATGGCAACCCACTCCAGTACTCTTGCCTGGAAAATCCCATGGACGGAGGAGCCTGGTAGGCTGCAGTCCAAGGGGTTGCTAAGAGTCCGACACGACTGAGCGACTTCACTTTAATTTTTCACTTTCATGCATTGTAGAAGGAAATGGCAACCCACTTCAGTGTTCTTGCCTGGAGAATCCCAGGGACGGGGGAGCCTGGTGGGCTGCCGTCTATGGGGTCGCGCAGAGTCGGACACGACTGAAGCGACTTAGCAGCAGCAGCAGCAGCAGCAGCTATGCTAATTCACTTCAGTTGTGTCTGACTCTTTGTGACCCCCATGGACTCTAGCCCGCCAGACTTTCCTCTGTCCATGGGATTCTCCAGGGAAGAATACTGGAGTGGGTTGCCATTTTCTTCTCCAGAGACATTTGTATATTCTCTTATTCAAATAATCAGGGTGGGGTAGGGGTGCATGGCATAAACAGAAAGCAGGAAATCCTGGAAAAGACATTAGTTACTGTTCCATAGTGATGGCAGTGCCCTGCTGTAACCTGCTAACCACTGAGGAGGCCGACCCTGATGCACGGACCTCTTTTGGTTTCCATCACTTAGCATCAGAGCACCCGTCCCGGAGTAGATATTCAACACAAGCTTTGAGATCATGATGTTGACAGGGCCACCCAAGAGACATCAGACTGCCTGGTCCAGACTCTAGATTCATGGATGGGTTACAGGTCCCTGAGCAAGTCATTTAATGTCCTGGTGCCTCTATTTCCTCATCAAAAGGACAGGAGAGGAGTGGGACTTACCCCACTGGGTAAGTAAATTTAGTGAGTTATATGTAGAGAACTTAAAGCAATGTATTCTAAAAGTATTAGCTATTATTATTATTATTAAGCACCGAGCTCCCATTAGGATCAACTACCTTGTCTCCACCACAGGCTCCTGGGGGTGGTCTCAGGGACCTGTGGGTTACTAGACACAGGACTTTTATTAGACTGAAACTGAAGCTCATTAATGTGAAGAAGCTCACAGTTCTCTGAACTGGCTTGCCTCCCACCTTCTTGGCCTCCCCTCCTATGATGCCGCTCAGCTCTGTGCCTAGACTGAGTCTGTGTGGTGCCTGGAGCCTCCCACTCTGAGACTGTCTCCATTGCCGCAGGCACCTCCTCTCTTCCCGGGACACCCTCACTGAACCCTGCTTTGATCCTCTCAGTCACGTTCAGAAAATCGACTTCAGCTGCTTCCAGCCTCTCCAGCCAAGTGGACCATAAGTGCTTCAGGAAAGTACTCAGGTTTCCCAAGCAGACGAGAAAGGAAGTGAATGGTAGCCCTGGCCGACATTTTTGGAGGGACCCTGGAAGCACCCTGTCCTGCACCCCTGCTGGTCATTTCCTGCAGGGGTGCAGGAAATTCACCCCTTCTGAATTTCCTGCCAGGAGCTCTTTGATCTACTTCTGAGAAAGTCACTGTCACTTGGTACAAGAAGTTCCATCCTCTCTGGTTTCCTACCTCTCCTTCACCAGTCATCGTCCTGCTCATCCCTTCTAGCTCAGTGTCCTCTTGTCTTTGCTGAGGTCCCCCCTCATGTCACCCATGCTAACCTGGAAAACATTTTCTCCATGGCTCACTTTTGTCCACTCTTGGGCTTCCCTCTCTCATGCTCCTCTGGTCACATTCATCTGATATGAATACACAGAGTGTGTGTGTGTTAGTCACTCAGTCGTGTCTGACTCTTTGTAATCCCTTAGACTGTAGCCCACCAGGCTCCTCTGTCCCTGGGATTCTCCAAGCAAGAATACTGGAGTGGGTTGCCATTCCCTTCTCCAGGGGATCCTAACCCTGGGATTGAACCCAGATCTCCTGCATTGCAGGTGGATTTTTTACCGACTGAGCCACCAGGGAGCCCAAACACACAGCACTCATGCCAACTTGAGAGGCTTAACCCTGACCCACTGACCTGTTTAGCCTGCATCTTAGTTCATTGTTCCTTTTCTGTTTCGAACCTTTGGATCTAGAAGTAGTTGTGTTTGCAGCCATAACCTCCTCCTCTCCCAATTTCTCCCTAAACCCTTTTCTTCAACTGGTGTCCACCTTCTGGTGCTACTCACAGTTCTCTCTCAAGAGTCGTCAGAAAAACCCCAACCTCCAAACCAAATGACTGTTTCCTAATCCTTAATTCTCCAGACCTCTCAGAAGTGTGTGTCTGCATTGGACACGTACTCCTCCTTCAAAACCTGCTCTTGGTTCCTGGTGCCTCACTTCTCTGGTTCTCCTGCCTCCCTGAAGGCTCTTCATCTCTGTTCTTATCCAAAGCCTGAGACTGTTTCCTTCACTGATCCCATGTCAGCAACTCTCCAATCTAGAGCTGCCTGCAGGATATTTCCACTTGGTATCTGATGACCAGATCCAACCCAGAAGTCTAAAATGCAGTGATTTGGCCCCTTGACCAATTGGCTTTCCCATTTTCCATCTGTATTTCTCTCAGTGGTACTGTGGTGTTTGAGGAACTCAGCTTGCAATCTGGAATTACCAGTGATCTGAGTCTTCTGTCCGATTTCCAGGTCCCTCAGATGTCAGGGTTCATCCCCTAAAGGTGGCTTTCCATTTCCCCTGCTGTCACTGCCATCAGGGCCTCAACATTTTTCCCTAGATCATCACAAACTAACCTCTCCCTTTCCATTCTGCCCCCAGCCCTAGTCAGACTTAAACTCTGTCTTTAGTGGTTATAGAATGATTTCCAGAATTCAGGTCTCATTTCCCTAAGACTGGAGGACCGTGATGGCATCACCTTCATTCACCAGTCCCAGCATGGGGCCATGTCCATAAAAAAAAATTGTCATTAGCTGTGGCCCGAGACATGTCTTTACATATCGTGTCCAGGGCAATGATTGCGACTGGTCTGTACCGTCCCTTTTTCCCTGGTAGCAATGGTTCTATGACATCAGTCAACTTGTAGACTCCATCTGACCACCACCAATGATCTTTGCTTACAGTCCTTAGACTCTCTAATCTCTCTTAGCACTATCTTGCTACTTGTTCTGTCTTCTGCTGTAAACTGTGGTCCTTTATTTAGTTATGAGGACTTTTTAAAGGCAGGAACTACATCAATTTTGCCAATACTGAATGGAGAATTGTGTGTGTTAAGAAAGGTGATAATCTCCAGGGCCAGCACACTAACATTTAAACATTTATGCTCACATTATTTCCCCAGTTATCCCAAAGTTCTCTATGCAAAATGACAATATCTCACATTTTTCTGAATGTTCCTCTTTGTGTGTGTGTGTATGTACAATAGGAAAAAATTAGTTTCCACAGACCAAAGGAAAAAAAAATCCAAGTTGGAAAGATCTTAGTTTTGCTACCATTTGCTTAAAAAAAGACCAATTAAAGACAAATGTGCCCATGAGTCCACAGGAGGTGATTAAGCAGTCACGCTCCTTGCCCTCGGGGAGGTCATTACCTTGAAGAATGAAGCAGCCACTGCAGTTCCTATTAATGGTACATATTGACTATATCTGTTTTCGAAATCCCTTCCCTTAAGGATGGAGCACGTCCCCCAAGGCCACCAAGCTCTGCGCAGCCCATCCAACCTCAGTGAAGGTTATGACCTGTAGGCTGCCCTGAAAGCCTGATGCCACCTTGCACTTGACCTTATAGTGGTGAACAGTGAGGCTCAGTCTGTAGGGATCAGACATACACAGAGGGTAAAAACACAGGTTTCGATGACTTCAAAGGAAATGGCAGACCCCAGGCAAAGAGCCTAGCAAGCACCATTCACTTGAGATGATTCTGAAGACTCAGAAGTATCAGCAGACCAGAGGCAATGTGGCTGGAAGCAAGCTCTGCTCTGATACTTGGTAGCTGAGGGACTTTGGGTAAAGCATTTGTCCTCAAGTCTCAGTTTCCTCATCTGAAAAACATCCCCCTTGCAGGGCTGCTGTAGGGATGAATTAATGTTGAACAGGATTTCAGTGTGTATTTTGCACCCAGCACAATTCTAAGCATCTATAGGCATTAAGTCATTTAATTCTCTCAACAAACCCCTGAAACAAGTAGTAGTATGATCCCCTTTCTACACTGGAAGGAAATCAGAAACAGAAGGGTAAGCAAATTGCCGAAGGTCACCCGGATGATGACTATGCACAAAGCCACTAGCACAGAGGAGCAGCTGCTCTAAAAGGTGAGTCAGTAGAGGAGACCCGCTTGGAGGGGTACAGAGCAGGGACGTGTGTGACACTCCCACAGTCTAGGAACAGAGGGCATTGGGCAAAGATCACCCTCTGATGTGTCAAAATCAAATCTGACTGGTTTTTTCGCCGCTTCCTCTTAATGTGATTGTGCAAGTGTGTGCATATGTGTGTGTGTGTGTGTGTGTGACAGGAATGAGGAAGCTCAGGAATGGGGTGACACCCTCATGTATCTTTGGCCCCTCCACAGCCACTCCCCTGGAAACTCTGCCTTCAGACGAGCACAGGTGACAGGAGCCTTAGGGAGAAGTTTGCTTCATCCCTGACTCCCTCTTCTGGCTACTGGTCCATCTCTTCTCCTCCAAACTAGCTCCTGCTTGATCTGTTTATACTTTGGGAACTCAGGTTAGGTCTTGTTGGGGAGGAAAGAGTTCTGCCACTTTATAAAAACTTTAAAATCACCAGTGAACACATATTCTCCATATAAGGATCATTTAGACCAACCAGGTTTTAAAGAAAAGTTGGAGTCAGTTGGAAGTTAAGAGTTTCTGGGAAAGAGCTAAACTTAGTAACAAAATAGAGATCTCCATCCAGCTTGGAAATGAAGTGCCTGCTATCTGCATGTGTGTTCAGTCACTGAGTTGTGTCCAACTCTTTACAACCCTATGGACTTAGGAACTAAGATTCAAAGTTGCCTTGATGAGGCCCTAGCTCCCACAGGGTTTTCAGGTAGGGGGAAGATAAATACATGGAGAAGAGTGTGAGGCAGGGATGAAACAGGTGCTGGGAAGACCAAGGGGAGGGGTGCTGAAGCCTCATGAAATGAAAATGCCAGAACGCCTGGTTTGATCAGTTGCTTCCCCAGCAGCCCTGCCAGGAATAATCCTGCAACTCACTTCCCTCACTCTAAGACTCTAGAAGTTCTCCACTCAAGCTTTCCTAGGACTGATCCAATTCATGACTCTGCCTCTCTAGGACCCACGCAAGGAATTGAAAGCCTGATATCGGCCTGTAATCTGTATTTTTCACCATCTGTACTGGGATTTGTACTAGGTTCATTGCTATAGATAAACACAGCCTAAGACACAGTAATAAACAGTCACTGAGGTTTCCTTTCTGGCCAGAGCAACTCTGAGGGGCAGGGGAAGGTGATGAGCTGAAGAGGAAAGGCAGTTTCCTCACTGAAGGAACCAGGGGTAGATAGAGTATGGAGCCTATTGCCTTCTTCTTTTTCTTTTCTTAAGGTGGAGTCCCCCATGGTGGGATTAGTGCTCTTCTAAGAGTAAGAAGAGGCCAAAGCCCTCTCTGTCTGCCACATGAAGGCACAGCAGGAAGGATGTTGTCTACCAGAAGAGCCATCACTAAGCCTGAATCTGCTGGCACCTTGATCTTGGACTTCCCAGAACTGTGAGGAATGGCTGTTGTTCAAGCCAGCAGCGGGTGGGAGGGATGGTTTTGGTTTTGCCCTCTGCTGCTTATCTCTTGCTGTGCAGCCTGGTTCCTAACAAGCCTCAGATCAGTACCAGTCCATGCCCCAGGGGTTGGGGACCGCTGGTTTAAGCCACCCAGTCTGTGCTGTTTTGCTACAGAAGCCTATAGGAAGCGTAGGAAATTTCCTACAGATAAGAACTAGGATCTGATGTAGAAGGAGCTTGGAAAAGTGGGGAGTCTTTGTACCCTGTGTCTTCTTGCCTATTTTAATACCCCATCAAAGGTCTCCTTCCCACACCAGCATGCCAGAATCAGTCAGCCCCAGCTTTGCTAGGCCTTGAGGGCTGGTTGTCATGTGTTGGTTGGACAGGCGTGTCTGACTCTTTTGCGACCCGCCAGGCTCCTCTGTCCATGGGATTCTCCAGGCAAGAATACTGGAGTGGCTTTCCATGCCCTCCTCCAGGGGATCTTTCCAACCCAGAGATCAAACCAGAGTCTCTTGCATCTCTTGCATTGGCAGGAAGGTTCTTTACCACTAGCGCTACCTGGGAAGCCCCTTGAAGGCTGAGCTCCTTTGAAAGAGGCTTTGATTTGTAAACCTAGGAGGCTGAAAACTTGAGTCCTTCTAAGAACAGATCAGAATGGAACTCCCTCTGGAGACAGTGTGGGGTTGGGCTTGGACACACAGACACACAAGGAAGAGAAGACAGCCAGCGGGTTAGAGAGAAGAGAGAGGAAATATCTCAGGACTCCCACTGCAGATTGTCCCCCTCCCCTCCCGCCCCCACCCGCAACCAGAGCACTTCATTTCCAACGAAATATGAATCAAGAAAGAGTGTTGGGCACACGCGGTAATGAAAATCCATGATTCAACTGTGCGTTCATAATTATTTCATAAATAAATGGCTTCTGGAGAACTGCATCTGTCTCTGGCCACGGAGCGTCTGTCTTTCACTAATGTATGCCGGCCTGCACAGAGCTGGCCCATGAGCCCCACTCATGGCCGCCTCTCCTCCTCTCCATCACTGTCCACCCAGAGGTTCTTGTGGTTCAGAAAGAGCTGCAGCCCCACACTCCTCCTTGAGGCTGATGTCTCGTCAATAACATTAGCCGGCATTACGGGCCGCACCGGGGTAGAGCAGAATCAATACGGCCAAGTAAAAAGTCTAATCAGTTGACATGGCCATCCTCAGCAGGCCTCACATTACAAGAAATGAGTTTTCTTAAGGAATCAGCGTCAAGGTTGCTTAGGTGTCCCACACCCAGATGTCCTAAAATTTATAGCTTTGCATTAAGCAGGATTGGTGGGGAAAAGTGAAATGGTAACTGGGGTTAAAGGCAAAATAAATGGGGGGGCTTGGGCCACTCCACTGATGGGGAGGGAGGCATGTGGCTGGGGGAGCCTTCATGGGACCGTGCTCCCCACAAGCCAGCCAATCCTGCAGCTCATACCGCTGTTCTATTCCCAGGGGCGGCTCCTGCTGAATGACGGGAGGTCACTTCCCCTTCAAGGGGCTGCTTAGCACTCAGGCACTGCCACGGTCACCCCTCCTCCTCTCCTTTCACCTAGAGTCACCCACATGCCACCAAAGCAGAGAGGAAGATGCAGTAAATCTGTTACTCTTATGAACTCAGATGCTCATCTTTGTCCATTTGTCTGGTCAGTGGTAAAGAACCTGCCTGAAATGCAGGAGACCTGGGTTCGATCCCTGGGACGGGAAGATACTCTGGAGAAGGGAATGGCAACCCACTCCAGTGTTTTGCCTGGAGAATTCCATGGACAGAGGGCTATAGTTTGGTAGGCTACAGTTCATGGGGTTGCAAAGAGTCAGACATGACTGAGCAACTAACACTTTCCTTTTCTGGTGATCAGAGGGAAGCCACATTCAGTCACCTGATATGAAAGTGTCAGCAGGAGCCTTTACTGGGCTCAGTCATTTTTGAGACAACCTACCAGAGGTAGGTTTCTCCAGAGATTTGCCGTCTTCCTCTTAAAGGGACAGCCCCGTGATACAAAGCCAGGGGGAGAATTCCAGTAGCCCCAGGAGAGCACTCACCTATTTAATCTCACCTCTCATGAGCTCACACAAGCCTTTATTTATTTTGGCTGTGCTGGCCCTTTGCTGCTGCATGCAGGCCACTCTCTAGCTGTGGTGCACAGGCTTCTCATTGGAGTGGCTTCTCTCGTTGCAGAGCACAGCCTCTAGGGCACTGGGCTCAGTAATCGTGGCACATGGGCTTAGTTGCTCCATGGTACGTGGAATCTTCCTGGACCAGGGATTGAAGCCACGTCCACTTCACTGGTAGGTAGATTCTCAACCACGGGACCGCCAAAGAAGTCCCACACAAGCTTCTGACCTCAAGTTCACAAGCATAGATCAAGGGTAAGGGAAAGTGAAGGCAATTCAAAAGAGTAAGAAATGGTCTCTTCCCCAAATTGCTGGTGGAATAAAGGGAGGACACAGGCAAGGGCCAAAAATGGCTATTATATCAGTCAGGCTGAGAAACGGTCTCTTTCATTCATTCTTACAGGAAACAAATACATTGAGGACCTACTATGTGCTGGCATTGTTCAAGGTGCTGCAGTAGAGCAGTGACTGAGAGAGACAAGGTCCCTGTCCTGGGGAGCTCACACTTTTGAGGGGGCCAGCAAACAATGAACAATTTCACAGGTGAACATAGTTTCAGGAAAATTCTATGAAGAAAAATAAGGCAGGTGATGGAGAGGGCAGTGGAGATGAAAGGGGAGCTGCTGCTGTGAATGAGGATGGTCAGTGAAGGCCTTGTTGAGGAGGCACATTTGAGTAAAACTGTAAAACGAGGCCTGGCTGAGAAGACAAAGTGCAAAAGTCTTGAGCAGGCCAGGCGTGTCCCTGGGGAGTTTAAGGAGGAGCTAGGAGATCAATGCGAGGAAGGAGAGAATGACAGGAGATGGCACTGGGGAGGGAGCCAGGGGCCAGAGCGCATAGGGTCTTCTGGGCAAGAAGGACTATGGATTCTCTCTTGACTATATTGGGTTGGCCGAAAAGTTCCTTGGAAAAACTTGAACGAACTTTTTGGCTAACCCAATAGTAGGAAGCCATTAGAGAGTTTTGAGAGGGAAGTTGACATCACATGTTTTCAGTTTATCAGGATCCTTCTGGCTGTTTCATGAGAAGAGTTTGGGACAAACTGGGTAAGAGATGATGGACTCAGCAGTGGAGAGAGTGATAAACTAGTAGGATTATTTTGTGGAATGGTGAAATCAAGAGATGACTTGGGGGCATATTGAGTTTGAGATGCCTATTAGTGTGTGATACAAAGAAGTCAAGGATGAGGCCGGGGTTTTTTGTCTGAGGGAATGAGCAAATACTGGGTTCTTTTCTCAGGTGGGAGCAGATTTGAGCAGGCAAAATCAAGAGATGATTTGGGGGCATGGTGAATTTGAAAAGCCCATTAGTATCCAAGCAGAGTAGAAGATGTGGCTGTGTGTGTGTTCAAGCCTGGAGTTCCATGAGAGTTCTAGATTGAAGAGATTAACTGGGAAATCACCTGCATACTGATGATGATAATATTTAATATCATATTCCTGGATAAGTCACTTTGAAAAGGAGTCCAGAGAGAGCAGCCATGCAAAGGGATCAAGGACTCTGCTTGGAAGTACTCCAGCATTTGGGCGGCAGAAAGATACAAAGGAGCCAGCAGTGAAGACTGAAGAGGGTGGTCAGGGGGGTTGTGAGGATTTGGACAAAGTGCTGTGAGATCAGTCCAGAGGGAAATATTTAATCTGAAGATGGCAGAAATTGAATGTCAGCCTTGAAGGATGAGATAATTGTGATTAGATGGGAGTGGGAGGAGGAAAGTTTGTCAGGAAATGAGGGTGGAGAGTGAGGGTGGAAAGAACAGCAGGAAGAGACAGTGTGGGGAAAATGGCAGGCTGTCCAGACAGGCTGGCACAGGTAATGCATGGGGGCAAGGAGAGGTGGGTGAGAGGAGAGCCCAGATCAGCAGAGTCTGCAGCCAGATTCTGAGTGAACGTGCATGACTGGACATGACGGAGAAGTAATAGCAAGTTGTATCCAAACTGTGTCAACAGCCATCAGAGAACATGGGAATCATAGCTTTTCCTAGTTTACTTAACGGGTAAGATCCCTGAGCTAAAGTGCCTTCTACACTATGTTGAATATCACCCACCTCTCCACTTTCCATTTCTTGGTGGCTCAGATAGAATTTGCCTGCAGTGCAGGAGACCTGGGTTCAATCCCTGGGTCAGGAAGATCCCCTGGAGAAGGGAATGACAACCTACTCCAGTGTTCTTGTCTGGAAAACCCCATGGACAGAAGATCCTGGTAGGCTATAGTCCATAGGTTCACAAAGAGTCAGACACGACTGAGCAACTAACACCTTCACACTATGGGAAATGCTCATGTAATTCCAATAAGCCTAAGCAATTTAAAACATAAGGAAAAATTAAATTGCCAACTGAACAGAATGAATCAAGTCTCTATGTGTACCCATCCCTTGAACAAAACTGAGCTAAAGCTTCTTGAAAAATCTGATCCATTTGCCTGATGATTTATCCCATGAAACAAATACTAACATATTGTTTCTTTCCCCCAAATATCTACATTGATTTTGTCGTACATTCATCTTATGTTGTATTTTAAAGACCCAATGATTGTCAGTTCTGCCAATAGCTTTGGCCAAAAGCAATAACATTCTGACCTGTGAAAAGACCTTTTGGGTCTTTTGGGAAAATAAAGGCTTATGGAACAGTGTCTCCAGGGAACTTAAGCTCCATCAGGGGAGAGAGCACAAGAAATAAGGAGCAATAATTGCTCTAGAAAGAAGAGACTCACAGTGGGGCGATATCACCAGCTGAGGGTGGCCGGGAAAGCAAAGAAACCCAAGGGACCAGCATTTGGAAAGGAGGAGCGGCTGAGGGACATAGTGAGAAATATCATTTGCTGAGTGCCCATTTGAGTCAGGGACTGTTGGGTGCTTTACAGGAAAAATAAACCCCAAAACGACTCTGTGGAGTAAATATTATTTACCTTCATTTTAGAGAAAAGCCAAATAGGAAGGTTAAATTCTTGTCCACAGAAGTGGAGCTGTGAGAAGGGAGGCAGGTTTCCACTGCAGGTCTCTCTGGCCCCAAACCTTAATCATTTATCCTCCAGATTCTCACAGAAGAACTGACTTGAGTGAGTGGGCACACAAATGCAAGGAAGGAGCAAACAGCTTAGAAGAATCTTTGGAGTGGGAGAGCCTTAAACATGCTTTGTTAAACTATGCAATGACACCATGAACACTTTCCACCACCAACAATAGAATGGAATAGAGGCTACAAATAATCCCCAACCACAACTTCAGTAGACTGAGAACATGCAGACCCCCAAAACACAGGGCTATCAGTGACCAGAGCTACCGGAGCCACCAGTGACAGGACGGTCAGAGCCTTGCCCTCCTTAAGCCTAGCTCTGTCAGTCAGGAAATCTTCAGACAACTTGAGTTCAATAAGAATGAGACACTTTGTTGTCATGTGTTAGAGAATTTTAGTGATAAATGTATACCTCCAAGATGTAAAAGGTTCCTCTTAAATATGGCACCCTGGATTGGTAATTGAGAATCTCATGTTGAAGAAACTATGAGAAAACAAAATTACTGGTGGAAAGGCAACAAGGTTTAAACTTTACAGAGGTCATTTGTAAATATGTGTTAAAACTTCAAGCATATATATCTTTGGACCCATCAATTACTATGGAAGAATCGATCCTAAGAAAATAATTGGGTAGGTTATTAATTCATGTGCAAGACTATTCATTGCTAACTGTTAATCATGAAAATCAAAAACATCTACATTTTATAAATAGAGAACTCATTAAATTATATTGAGTATTTAGTGGAATATCAAATATCTGTTTTAAAAGTGAGTTAAATCTCTGTATGGAAAAAATACTATCAATATCTAGTTAAGTAAAAACAAAATCACATATTGCCATTATTTTTAAAGGTTTATAATAAAAGAAAATCTGGAAGGAAACCAACATGGAGGTAACTGTAGGTAACCTCCCCTTTCTTGTTTTTCTGTTTACTAATTATTTGAATTTTCCACTAAACAAATATCACTTTTATAATAAAAATAAATAAATAATTCTATACTGAAAAAATAAATCAAATTCATAAATGAGAATGCTTTGAGGGAGGAAGTTTTTCAAATTAGTTTATCATTAACCAAAATAAATTCTAGTTGGATTAGAGTTAGGTATACAGTCTGTGTTAAGCAACTATATTCCAATTAAAAAAAAATAATAATTGGAAAAATAAAATGATTACCAATAAATAAACAAAAGCAGTCTATAAAAACCAGAAAGAGACCAAATATTGAATAATCTCTGCAGAGAAAAGACTGTCTTAAATGTAAAAGCAATGCAAGAACTAACAAAGGAATTTCATTTTTGTATATTTAATTAAGTCAAAAGTTTGAAACTGTCTTTTGAATATCAAAAATCATCATGAGTAAAACTGGAGAAAATATTTTCCACAAGAAAGAGATAGTGACTATTGCCTTTGATATACAAAAAACTCACTGAAAATGTTAGAAGAAACACTATGAACTCAATATTTTAAATGGAGAAACATAAGAGGTGGTAAATATGTTCGTAATATACGTTTACCTCATTGGTAATTTACAAAAGGAAGACTACACAAGGAGATAATTTCTCTGTTGTTTTCTCTACTGTTTTCTCAACAAAGACTTTAATGTAATAGTAGCACTGGAGAACACGAGTCTGGCATTTTCCACATATGGCTGATGAGAAGGTTAAATGTTCCTAATCTGGGGGAGAGCAACATGGAAATATACCACTCCTTTCAAGGGTTTTTCACCTCTTGGTCTTAATTCAGAAGTATTTCCTAGAGAAATAGAGAATAAATAACAAAATTTCTTGTACATTCTCATGGTGGTATGTTCAGTTCAGTTCAGTCGTGTCCGACTTTTTGCGACCCCATGAATCGCAGCACGCCAGGCCTCCCTGTCCATCACCAACTCCCGAAGTTCACTCAAGACTCAAGTCCATTGAGTCAGTGATGCCATCCAGCCATCTCATCCTCTGTCGTCCCCTTCTCCTCCTGCCCCCAACCCCTCCCAGCATCAGAGTCTTTTCCAATGAGTCAACTCTTCCCATGAGGTGGCCAAAGTGCTGGAGTTTCAGCTTTAGCATCATTCCTTCCAAAGAACACCCAGGGCTGATCTCCTTCAGAATGGACTGGTTGGATCTCCTTGCAGTCCAAGGGACTCTAAGGAGTCTTCTCCAACACCACAGTTCAAAAGCATCAATTCTTTGGCACTCAGCTTTCTTCACAGTCCAACTCTCACATCCATACATGACCACTGGAAAAACCATAGCCTTGACTAGACAGACCTTTGTTGGCAAAGTAATGTCTCTGCTTTTCAATATGCTATCTAGGTTGGTCATAACTTTCCTTCCAAGGAGTAAGCGTCTTTTAATTTCATGGCTGCAGTCACCATCTGCAGTGATTTTGGAGCCCAAAAAAATAAAGTCTGACACTGTTTCCACTGTTTCCCCATCTATTTCCCATGAAGTGATGGGACCAGATATGTTACATAATAGCAAAGAAATAAATAGAACAGAAATGTTCAGTAGATGAACAGCTGACTATATTATGCAATAAACATACTATGGAGCATTGTACAACTGGGATAAAAGCAAGTAAGACAGTTTTCCAGATTTTTCTTTTTTGAAAATGTGGTCCTTATCTGCAAGAATACAATTCTGCTGTGGAGGTAAGTTGTAGAACTAGTGTATGGTTTCAAGCTAGTATACAGTTCAGGCTATAGGTGCTATCAGGATTTCAGAGACAGAGTAGCCCTGACACACATACATGCACCTTATATTGTATAACTGTGTGTGTGTGTGTGTGTGCATGTCGCTCAGTCGTGGCCAACTCTTTGTGACCCCATGGACTGTAGCCCATCAGGCTCCTCTGTCCATAGGATTCTCCAGGCAAGAATACTATAGGAGCATCATTTTTCCTGCTACTCCATCCTATGATTTTTTTTTTTTTGCCTACATTCTTCAAGGTAAGATGGTTGGACCTGAGATGATAATTGTTTCTCTTTCTGACTTACTACACTTAGTATGGTAATCACTAGGTCCATTCATGTTGCTGCAAATGGCATTATTTCATTCTTTTTTATGGCTGAGTAGTATTCCATTATATATATACATATATAATGGAAGAATATGTGGTGTATATATATATATCCATTCATCTATGGATGGACATTTAAGTTGTTTCCATGCCTTGGCTCTTGTGAATAGAGCTAGAGATGGAGTACTTCTAATGCAACCATTTCTGCCTTCTAGGAGGGAGAGAATTCATCATGAATGAGGCTTTTGCTGAGAGGCCACAGTGAGACACTATTCCAGTCTGTTCCTTGATACATTAGGATTCAGCTGACATACGGAAAAGCCAATTTATTCTTCATAATAAACAAAAGGTGTCCTACTTAGGTGGACAAATTGTTTTTCAGGGAGGTGGTGGGATGAGGCCACTAGCATGGGTCTAACCCAAAGTGGGAAGAGAGAATATAAGTATTTGACTGCTACTGTAACAATTTATCACGAACTTGGTGGCTTAAACAATGCAAATTTATTATCTGAAGATTACAGATCAGAAGTCTGACAGGGATTCTCTGGGTTAAAATTAAGAAATTAGTAGAGCTGTATGGTGAAGACCAGAAGCTCTGGGTGAAAATCTGCTTCCAGAATCATGGCAGAATTCAGTTTCATGAGGCTGTAGACTGAGGTCCCCCTTTCCTGGCTGACTTTCATTGGAGGCGCTTCTCCGCTTTTAGAGAAAGCCAGCTCCTGCTCTGCATCCTCCATCTTCAGAGCCAGCTACAATGCTTGTCCCTGGTGATTTAACCAAACACTAACCTAGGTACTGTTGTGAATGGGGTTTTACAGATATACTTAAGCTTACAAATTAGCTGAGCTTTAAAAAGAAGGCAGCCCAACTGAATAATCACTTGAGCCCATAAAAGCAGAGAAATTTCTGGAGCTGGACACTGAGAGATGTGGTAGAAAAAGAAAGCAGAGGGTAGATAAGGAAGAGGAAAGATTAGAGATCTGACATGTGAGAAGAGCTTAGCCATTGCTGGACTCCGTAGTCTGTGCCTTCCCATCTATCACGCTTCTGATTTTGCAAGCAGCCATCTCCATGTACTTTTACAGTCTCTCTGTAACTCCGCTCAGCTGTGAGGAGATTCTGTGGGGCCAGGCAGCCCTCTGGGAGGATTTCTGCAGCATTAACTAATGATAACAATCTTTGCCACCCCAGGCTATGACCATTTCCCCACCTCCAGGTTGGGGTTCACAGATGGGATTGTGTCTTAGAGACTCTGTCTAAACTGTCAGATGTATCTAAGTGGTTACTGTCTGTAAACTACACCAGCCTAAGGAAGTCCATCCTCTGTCCAGTGTTGGTAGGCAAACTAAATAACAACCAAAATGGCCCAGCACTGACAATCTTGCTGGAAGCCAGCCCCAAACAACCCAACAGGCATACTGTACAAAACATGAGCCCTGTCTCCATCTATCTTCTGATCATGGTCCACAAGGAAGGGCTTCCTTCATTCCTCTTTTTGGAGGTTGAATATGGTTCCTCACACAATGAACTCACTATTTTCCAGAGGCCTTTGCAGTTCATTACAAGAGAAAAGACATCCTTCTGGAGATTAAGCTGTCTGGAAATTTCCTATGGTCACGTTCAGAGGAGGCATTAGCATACACTACTCTTCTTTGCCTCGGGCAGTTGGAAGGCACAACGAGGAAGAGACTTCACTGGGGCAGGAGACCTGTATTTTCATTGCAGGGCCATTCTTGACAACCTCAGGTGTGATGGATCAGCTTAACACGTTAGCTTGGCTCAGCTATAACTCTCAGTTATTCAATCAAACATTATTCTGGGCGTTGCTGTGAAGTTATTTTGTACCTGTGACTAAAGTCTACAGTCAGTTTACTTTAAGCAACATTCTAGATTATCTGGATGGGCTGGCTCAATCAGTTGAAAAGCCTTAAAAACAGGACCAAGTCTTCCTTGAAGAAGAAATTCCACCTGTGGAATGCAGTTTCGGATCATGCTTGAGCCTTCTGGTTGCCCTTCCTGAGCCTGCCCTGTGGTTTTCAAGCTTGCCTAACAGACTTCACAATCACATAAGCCAAGTCCTGGAAATCAATCTTTATATAGATTTTTACATACATAAAAGCTAGTCACCTGAGTGTGTTCCCTCTGCACTCCTGCAAGCCTGCAAACAAGCCTGTGGCCCCTTCCTTGGGGGAACAAGGCCCATGCCCTCCAGAGTTGAAACAGGTGAGTAAGAATGGGGCTTGCTTTACAATGATGATCGGAACAACAGCAGGCATTCACAGGTGCTTTCTGTGTGCCAGATCCTCGTGACCAAGAGGTAAGTACTATTATTAACCTCAGTTTGGAGACCTGAAACTGAAACTGAGATGAGCATGCACTCAGTCCATGATAGCGTTGGCAGCGGGCACCAGGCAGCTTCCCATGCTGACTCGGACACCCGTGGCATCACCCTGCATCTGGGAGCGCTTACACAGGGCCTGTGGCCTCCTTCCTTCTGTTCAACAACAGTTACAGGTAAGAATCTATCTTAAATGAAAATGGTTTTCATTTGTCTTAAATGAAAACAGAAAATGGTTTTCTCCTGTAAAGTTTCCTAAATTTTAGGACTCAGACTTGCTTTGGGGGTAGCTAGAACTTGTGTACCTTTAATTCTCCTTCATGGTGTTACTGACCTCCTTGATTCTAGCAATTGAAGTTGGAGTATTAATAAAGCAGGGGTCCCCAAACTCCAGGCCATGGACCACTACCCATGCATAGCCTGTTAGGAAGCTGGCTGCACCACAGGAGGTGAGTGGTGGGCCAGCAAGTGAAGTTTTATCTGCCAGTGCTTGTCACTCACATTATCACCTGAACCTTCCCCAACTCCAACCCCACTCCTCCGGATCCATGGAAAAATTGTCTTCCACAAAACCGGTCCCTGGTGCCCCAAAGATTGGGGGCCTCTGTATTAGAGGAAACATGGGACATTCTAATGCATGATATTGTTTCTGGTTAAATGGATTACAGTTTATGGGCTTCAAAGCAAAAGGGTAGTGTGAGCAAATAGCTGAACCATCCAGGTATTTCTTCAACAATCCCTTTTTGGTATTGACTCACTTATTTGGAGCACTTGGATCTGTGAGACCCAGGTTTCTGGGGAGACAGAAAGCTCAGCCCAAAATAAGACTTTGTGTCCAAGGGCAGGTGCTGTGCATTAATGACCATCTCCAGGTCAAAGTCTTCCAGAAAAAAAGTCAGTGTCACCAAGAAGGGGCTGGGTAAGCATCAGAAAGCGGGGGGCCAGGTTGGTACCCGCCTCATGTCCTGAAGGCCCGCAGTTGAACTTCAGGCCAGCCCCTCCAGGGATGGGCTGGTGTTAATTATGATGCAATCCCCCAGCCATGCAGCCTCAGCAACAATTTCGGGAGTCAGGGTCCGTGTGCAAGGCCATTAACACTAAACATGTTTTAATCCATAATTGTGCGAGATTTATTTAATTTAGGGGCTTTATTTATAGTTCGATTGGAATTGTAATGTATTTTCGGCCCTCCGCACTGGGATCTGTCAATTTTTACGGCGTCTTTTAATTGTGTTCTTCCAGGCCAGGTGCAAGCAGTTTTCCAAAGCAGGCTGATCACAGGAGGCCTCCTGTTGTGCGATGGGGGAGGGGAGCGGCCTTGCACAGACATGACCCTGTGTCACCAGGAGGGCAGGGACATTGACGCTGGGTCCCCAGTTCTTGGAGGGACCCAGCCCTCAGATTGCAGTCATGACCCCCACCCAGCCCAGCCTCTCCCTTCCTGATGTGTCAGAGCTTGTGTGTTGAGCACCAGCTTCCAAAAATTTCCTCTAACACCCTTCCATCCTTTTGTTCATTCCTTTGTTCGATTATCAAATGTGTGCTGAGTGTCTATTGTGTACCAAGCCTTGTGCTTGGCTTAAGAATGCAAAGACAAATAGGCTGGTGGCCCAGACTTTGAGGAGCTAAGAGTATACCAGGAGGAGACAAAGAAGAACACGTAGGCTGCCTGGTACTAGACACTGAGCTCCATGCTAGAGACTGACAAAAGAGCAGAACCTCATCTTACAGGTTTGGAGGAATGAGAACAAATTTATCTGAGAGTCATTTGGCTACAATTTGTCTGGTAGCAATGTGGAGGAAAGCAAGTTTGTCAGTACGGCAATTTGATCCCAGCACCTCCAGTTCTCATGCTGTCTGCGCTGAAGACTTCTGCCGATGAGGAATGCTGGGTTTCATTAAACACGAATATTTCTTAGCCTTGTTTATCTTGGAGCTTTGGTAGTTGTCAAACACCATGGGGGTACTTTTGCAACCCTTTATGCATCTTTGAGCATTTAGTGTAGTTTTCCAAGTTATTTCCCTCTGAATCATATACTGCCACAAGCTATGAGTGTTGGAGGAAAGTACCAGAAATCGAAGTAAAAGGAAATGGAGAAATGAAACAAGGTTGTGCCAGCTGGGAGCTCACACTGGGAAAGATCCATTCAAATGTAGCTAGAGGAGAACGTAGCCCCGCCTCTGTGCTAAGACCAAGCCACTCGATGAAGTCGGGGCCTCCTCTGTGTGGTTCACTCAGTTATCCCCCAGAACCTAGAACAATGCTTGGTGTGTGCAGTCATCAATAAATATTGAATGAATAAATGTGAGTGAACGTGAAAAAACAAAACACCAAGGGACAATGCTTTACTGGTTAGAAAAACAAACATGCTTGGTCAGGAAACAGTGGGGAAAAAAATGTATTTTCTGAGTGCCTACTACATGCAGTAGGGGTTACAAAGACAGTCTCTTTTGCAAATGGTGTTAATAAAGCTAGATAACCACATGTAACAGAGTAAATCCTCACAACAGGGTGAGGTGATCATATTATTCCCACCTTGCAGAAAAGGATTTGAGAGCTTAGGGAGATGAAATAACTTGTTTGGGGTCTCCAATTACAAGAGCTAGGGAAAAGAAAGGTTAAGGATAGCCCTGGTGAAGAAGACCTCCTTTCCTGTAGCTTTGCAAGAGAGGAGATAGCACATCCTAATTCAGGAATAGCTGATAATGGCAACACATTACTCCAGAAAGAATAACAACATTTTATAAATGTTTTCAGAAGAATAGCTTTAGGGCTGAAGGAGCCATATTCAGTAAAATTGGAATATGAAGAAGCTGAAATATGAAATCCTTCCCTCCCCCATCCACCCCGCCCTTTGCAGCTGCAAGTCTGTTCTCTGTATCTTTATGTTTCTCTTTTGTACTTAGGTTCATTTGTATCATGTTTAAGAGTCCACATATAAGTGATATGGTATTCTTCTTTCTGATTTCACTTAGTATGATACTCTCTAGTTGCAACCATGTTGCTGAAAATGACATTATTGCATCCTTCTTTATGGCTGAGTAATAGCCCACTGTATAAATACACCGCATCTTTATCCATTCATCTGTTGATGGGCATTGAGGTTGTTTCCATGTCTTGGCTATTGTAAATAGTGCTAACTGTGAACATTTGAGGTTCATGTGTCTTTTCAAAGTATAATTTTGTCTGGTTATATACCCAGGGGTGGGATTGGTGGATCATATGGTAGCTCTATTTTTAGTTTTTTGGGGAACCTCCATACTGTTTTCCATAGTGACTGTACCAATTTATAACCCCACCAACAGTGTAGGAGGATTCTCTTCTCTCCAGACCCCCTCCAGCATTTGTTATTTGTAGACTTTTTAATGATGGCCAATCTGACCACTGTGAGGTGATACCTCATTGTAGTTTTGAGTTGCATTTGCCTAATAAGTAACGATGAGCATCTTTTCCTGTGCCTTCTGGCCATCTGTATGTTTTCTTTGGAGAGATGTATATTTAGGTCTTCTGCCTGTTTGTTGATTGGGTTGCTTTTGTTGTTGTTATTGACTTCTATGAGTTATTTGTATATTTGAGAAATTAATGCCTTGCTGGTCAAATTATTTACAAATATTTTCTCCCAGTGTGTGGGTTTACTTTTCATTTTGTTAATGGCTACTTTTGCTGTGAAAAGGCTGTTAAGTTTGATTATATACCATTTGTTTATGTTTGCTTTTATTTCTATTGCCTTGGGGAATTGATATTTTGCCTATATTCTGGGAATATTAGGGTGTCATGTCTTATATTAAAGTCTTTAAACCATTTTGAGTTTATTTCTGGATGATGTAAGGGAATATTGTAACTTCATTGATTTACCTGCACCTATCCAGCTTCCCAATACCAACTGCTGGAGAGACTGTCTTTTCTCCATTGTTTATTCTTGCCTCCTTTGTCAAAGATTAGTTGTCCATAAGTGTGTGGGTTTATTTCAGGGATCTCTATTCTGTTGCATTGGCCTATATGTCTGTTTTTGTGCCAATATCATGCTGATTTGATTACCATAGCTTTGTAGTCAGAGAAGGCAGTGGCACCCCACTCCAGTACTCTTGCCTGGGAAATCCCATGGACGGAGGAGCCTGGTAGGCTACAGTCCATGGGGTCGCGAAGAGTCGGACACGACTGAGCGACTTCACTTTCACTTTTCACTTTCATTCACTAGAGAAGGAAATGGCAACCCACTCCAGTGTTCTTGCCTGGAGAATCCGAGGGACGGGGGAGCCTGGTGGGCTGCGGTCTATGGGGTCACACAGAGTCGGACGCGACTGACATGACTTGGCAGCAGCAGCAGCAGCTTTGTAGTATTGTCCGAAGTCTGGGAGAGTTTTGCCTCCAGTTTTGTTCTTTTTCCTCAGGATTTCCTTGGCAATTCTGGGTCTTTTGTGGTTCCACATAAACTTTAGGGTTCTTTATTCTAATTCTGTGGAAAATATGATGGATAATTTGATAGTGAAAAAATGAAGTCGCTCAGTCATGTCCAACTCTTTGTGACCCCATGGACAGTAGCCTACCAGGCTCTGCTGTCCTTTGGATTTTCCAGGCAAGAATACTGGAGTATTCTGCCATTTCCTTCTCCAGGGGGATCACATTAAATCTGTAAATTACTTTGAGTAGTATGGACATTTTAACAATATTCTTCCAATCCAAGGGCGTGGGGCATCTTTCCTTTTTTTTTTTAAATCATTGTCATTTCCTTTATCACTGTTTTATTGTTCTAAGTGCATAGGTCTTTCTCCTCCTTGACTAGCTCTATTCCTAGATATTTTATTTTTTAGACACAATGAGAATTTTTTTTACTTTCTCTTTTTGATATTTACTAGTATAAAGAAATGAAACATTATTATACACTTATCTTGCTATGTTGCTGACCTCATTTATCAGTTTTAGTAATTTTTGTGTGGAGCTTTTAGAATTTTGTGTATGGTATGTCATGTTATCTGCATGTAATGGCAATTTTACCTCTTCCTTTCCAATTTGGAGATCTTTTATTTTTGTCTGATTGTTGTAGCTAGAACTTCTGATATGATGTTGAATAGAAATGGTGAGACTGGACATTCTTGTCTTATTCCAGAATTTAACAGAAAGGCTTTAAAGTTTTCATCATTGAGTATTGTATTGGCTATGATTCTTATTATGTTGAGATATGCTCCCACTATACCCACTTTGGTCAGAGTTTGATCATGAATGGATATTGAATTTTGTCAATACATCTATCATCTTTTGAGACTATCATGTAGTTTTTGTCTTTTCTTTTGTTGATGTGGTATATTACATTGATTAGTGCATGATGAACCATCCTTGTGACCCTGGGATGAATCCAACTTGATCATGTTGTGCAATATTATTCTTCTTTGTTGTTGGATTCAGTTTGCTGGTATTTTGTTAAGGATTTTTACCTCTATACTTATCGAAGATATTGACATATAATTTTCTTTTTTTGTAGTGGCTTTGTCTGGTTTTGTTATCAGGCTGATGGTAGCTTTGTAGAATGATTTGGGGAGTAATCTGTTCTCTTCAGTTTTTTGGTAAATTTTGAGAAGTATCAGTTCAGTTCGGTTGCTCAGTCGTGTCTGACTCTTTGCAACCCCATGAACCGCAGCACACCAGGCCTCCCTGGCCATCACCAACTCCTGGAGTTTACACAAACTCATGTCCATTGAATCGGTGATGCCATCCAACCATCTCATCCTCTGTCATCCCCTTCTCCTCCTGCCCTCAATCTTTCTCAGCATCAGGGTCTTTTCAAATGAGTCAACTTTTCGCATGAGGTGGCCAAAATATTGGAGTTTCAGCTTTAGCATTAGGCCTTCCAATGAACACCCAGGACTGATCTCCTTTGGGATGGACTGATTGGACCTCCTTTCAGTCCAATGGACTCTCAAGAGTCTTCTCCAACAGCACAGTTCAAAAGCATCAATTCTTTGGCGCTCAGCTTTCTTTATAGTCCAACTCTCACATCCATACATGACTACCAGAAAAACATAGCCTTGACTAGATGCACCTTTGTTGGCAAAATAATGTCTCTGCTTTTGAATATGCTATCTAGGTTGGTCATAACTTTCCTTCCAAGGAGTAAGCGTCTTTTAATTTAATGGCTGCAGTCACCATCTGCAGTGATTTTGGAGCCCCCCAAAATAAAGTCAGCCATTGTTTCCACTGTTTCCCCTTCTATTTGCCATGAAGTGATGGGACCAGATGCCATGATCCTCGTTTTCTGAATGTTGAGCTTTAAGCCAACTTTTTGCTCTCCTCTTTCACTTTCATTAAGAGGCTCTTTAGTTTCTCTTCACTTTCTGCCATAAGGATGGTGTTATCTGCGTATCTGAGGTTATTGATATTTCTCCCAACAGTCTTGATTCCAGCTTGTGCTTCATCCGGCCCAACGTTTCTCATGATGTACTCTACATATAACGTTAAATAAGCAGGGTGACAATATCCAGCCTTGATGTACTCCTTTTCCTATTTGGAACCAGTCTGTTGTTCCATATCCAGTTCTAACTGTTGCTTCTTTACCTGCATACAGGTTTCTCAAGAGGCAGGTCAGGTCTGGTATTCCCATCTCTTTCAGAATTTTCTACAGTTTATTATGAATCACACAGTCAAAGGCTTTGGTATAGTCAATAAAGCAGAAATAGATGTTTTTCTGGAAGTCTGTTGCTTTTTCGATGATCCAGTGGATGTTGGCAGTTTGATCTCTGGTTCCTCTGCCTTTTCTAAAACCAACTTGAACATTTTGAGAAGGATGCATATAAATAATTATGTGGTAGAATTTCCCAGTGAAGGCATCCAATCCTGGACTTTTGTTTGCAGGAAGATATTTGGTTTTCTTTTTGCTTATTTGTCTTAGATTCTATTTCATATAGACTGACGATTTATTCAAACTGTTTCTTCTTGATTCTTGTTGGCAAGCTGTTCTTCAGGAAATTTTTCCATTACTTCTAGGTTGCCCAGTTTGTTGGCATATGCTCATAGTATTTTCTTATACTTTTTTGCATCTCTGCTGTATCTGTTATTTCTCCTTTCTCTTGAGTCCTCTCTTCAGTTTATTGATTTTTGTTTATCATTTTAAAAAGGCAGCTCCTGATTTCTTTTTCTGTTGTTGTTCTCAATCTCCATTTTATTGCCTCTGATCTTTGTTTCTTCCTTCTGCTAACTTTACATTTTGCTTCTTGTTCTTTTTCTAGTTATTTTATGTGGTAGTTTAGGTTGCTTGAGTTTTTTTATATTTTTTTGCAGAATGCCTATATCATTTTGAATTTCCCTCTTAGAACTGCTTTTGCTACATTTCTTAGATTTTGTAAGGTTGTGGATTCATTTTCAATTGTTTCAATGTATTTTTTTTATTTCTTTGATTTTATTGTTGGTCCATTGTTTTTAGTAGCATATTTAGTCCCCATGTGTTCTTTCTTTTCCAATTTTCCCTTCTATGTTTGATTTCTAATTTCATATAGTTGTGGTCAGAAAATGTGCTTGAAGTAATTTCTATTTTCTTAAACCTGTTGAGGTTTGTTTTGTGATCTAGTATGTGGTCTATTCCTGAGCACATTCTGTGTGCACTTGAAAATAATGGTTGTTTTTTTTTTTTTCTTCAATGTAATGTCTGGAAGAAATGAATTAAGTAAATGATTATAGTGTTATTTTAGGATCTCTGTTGCCTTATTGATTTTCTGCCCAAAAGATCTGTCCTTTGATGTCAGTGAGGTCTTAAAGTCACCTACTATTATTATGTTTCTGTCAATTTCTCCCTTTATGTATTTAAGTGCTCTGACTGATGCTAAAGCTGAAACTCCAATACTTTGGCCACCTCATGCAAAGAGTTAACTCATTGGAAAAGACTCTGATGCTGGGCGGGATTAGGGGCAGGAGGAGAAGGGGACGACAGAGGATGAGATGGCTGGATGGCATCACTGACTCAATGGACGTGAGTTTGAGTGAACTCCGGGAGTTGGTGATGGACAGGGAGGCCTGGGGTGCTGCGATTCATGGGGTTGCAAAGAGCTGGACACGACTGAGCGACTGAACTGATACTGGGTACATATATGTTAATAAAATACAGAATCCTCTTCTTGAGTTGATCTCATTATCATTATACAGTATCTTTCTCTATGACCTTTGTTTTAAAGCTTATTTTCTCTGATATAAGTATTGTTACACCAGCTTTCTAGTCATTTCTATTTGCATAAAATAGCTTTTTCTATCCTCTCATTTTCAATCTATATATATATTTCACACTAAAGTGAGTCTATTGTAGGCAACATATTGTAGATTCTTGTCTTATTATCCAATCTGCCCCTCCATATTTTTTAATTGGGACATTTAGTCCACTGATGTTTAAAGTAATTATTGTTAAGCATATATTTATTGGGCTTCCCTGGTGGCTCAGTGGTAAAGAACCCATCTGCCAATGCAGGAGATTCAGGTTCTGTCCCTGTGTTGTGAATATCCCCTGGAAAAGGAAATGGCACCCCACTCCAGTATTCTTGCCTGGGAAATCCCATGGACGGAGAAGCCTGGTGTGCTATAGTCCATGGGGTCGCAAAAGAGTCAGATGACTTAGCAACTGAACAACAACAATTCATTGTTGTTACAATCACTTTCACAAAGTTTTTTGATTGTTTTTCAACCTATTTACTGGCTTATTTAAGTGATATTCAATTCCTTTATATATTTGCCTTTCCTTTTATGATTTTCCATTTGCTATAGATTCTTGCTTCTCTTCTATTTAGACAAAACTTTTCAATATTTCTTTTAGGTTTGTTTTAGTATTGTACACTTTTTTAGATACTGACTGAGAAATTCTTATATCTGATTCTGTTCTAAATGGTAATCTTGCTAGGTGGAGTATCCTAGGTTGCAGGTTTTTTTCTTTTGGAAATTTGGACATATCTTGACACTGCCTTCTGGCCTGCAAGGTGTCTGTACAGAAATCAACTGATAGCGTTATGGGGGTTCCCTTGTAATTGACTCTTTAATTATTGAAAATACAACACATTTACAGGAAACTTGGAAAATACAGAGCAAATTTACAAATCCACTATAACAATTGTTTGTTTTAAGTAGATCAGTTCAGTTCAGTTGCTCAGTCATGTCCGACTTTTTGTGACCCCCATGGACTGCAGCGTGCCAGCTCCCTGTCCATCACCACCTCCCAGAGTTTACTCAACTCATGTCCATGGAGTTGGTGATGCCATCCAACCATCTCATCCTCTGTCATCCCCTTCTCCTCCTGCCCTCAATCTTTCCCAGCATCAGTCTTTTCAAATGAGTCAGTTCTTTACATCAGGCGGCCAAAGTATTGGAGTTTCAGCTTCAACATCAGTCCTTCCAATGAACACCCAGGATTGATCTCCTTTAGGATTGATGGTTGGATCTCCTTGCAGTCCAAGCGACTCTCAAGAGTCTTCTCCAACACCACAGTTCAAAAGCATCAATTCTTCAGTGCTCAGCTTTCTTTACAGTCCAACTCTCACATCCATACATGACTACTGGAAAAACCATAGCCTTGACTAGATGGACCTTTGTTGGCAAAGTAATGTCTCTGCTTTTTAATATGCTGTCTAGGTTGGTCATAACTTTTCTTCCAAGGAGTAAGCATCTTTTAATTTCATGGATGCAGTCAACATTTGCAGTGATTTTGGAGCCCCCCCCAAATAAAATCTGCCACTGTTTCCATTGTTTTCCCATCTACTTGCCAGGAAATGATGGGACCAGATGCCATGATCTTTGTTCTCTGAATGTTGAGCTTTAAGCCAACTTTTTCACTCTCCTCTTTCACTTTCATCAAGAGGCTCTTTAAATACATAAATTAAGATTTTTAGTTGGAGTTTCAATATCAGGCTCTCAAAAATTAATAGAATGAATGTACAGAGAAGTAGAAGAATATAATAGACCTGAAAAGCAATATGAACCAATTTGACATAATTAAAATTTATACTATTTTCACAAAACAGTAGGATACAAATTCTATTCAAGTTCCCATAGCCTTTAAACTAGGAGATGCTGGAATGTATCCAGAGACATAAGACCAGGTACAGAAATTTCATGGTCTAAAGGTAATGAAATCACGCAAGATTCTGTTCTTTTTACTGTGGAATTTTGTTAGAGATCAATGTCAAAAGATATGTGAAAATAACCCACATGTTTTCAAGTGCAGTGTGATATTTACTAAAAAAAGATCTTTGATTTAGCCATTGAAAGTCTCAATAAAGTTAGAAGACTAAAAAAACCCAGAGGGCGATTGCAGAGAAGAAAACATTTAAATGAGAAATTAATATCACAGATACTTTAAATAATCCCATGTATTTGGAAATCAAATGTCCACTTTTAAATGAGGGATATATATGAGAAGCCATAACAAGGAAAATTAGAAAATATTTGTAGTAGAATAAAAATGAAAAGAGAATTTAGCAGAATTTGTTGCATGCAGCTGAAGCTGCTCAATGCAATTAAATATAATGTGGAGTCTTGAATGAGGTATGAAAGCAAATAATGGACAATAGCATAACATTTTGTGAGATTTGAACAAAATCTGTACTTCAGTTAATAATACTGTGTTACATGTTAACTTCCTGTTTTTACAACATAGTATTTCTTCATATTCTCAAATTAGAATATCAAATTAGATTAGAAGTTTCAAGCCTCATTCATATTTTTTAATCACCAATAAACTTTCTAGACTTTTAGTAGTAATACTAGATGCCAAAATACATGGAACTATATAAAATTTTTGAGTGAATATAAATTAGAAATCTAGCATTCTATTCATACTAAGTCTAATAAGTGGAATCAAAATGTCATAAATTGTTTAGCTGGGCAAAAATTCTTAAGTTTTCTGAAATATATGTGCTATATATGTATGTATGTATACAAAAGCTTTTCTACTATGTTTGGTAGGCTTGAGAAAGAACATTTAAAAAAAGAGATGGAGAAATTGAAAAACATAAGCTAAATGAAATGGAAGCACTGAATATGAAATAGAAAAAATGAAACAAGCTAGATAAAAGTAAAATATCCTTATATAGTCCAGTTGTTTTTAAACATGACTGCTCATTAGAAACCTATCTGGAGCTCTGGCAAAACAAAAGAAATACCTGGGCATTTGTATTTTTCAAACACTTCTAAGATATTTCTGATATGCATCTGGATTTTAAAAAGTGATTACAGGTTTTTCTATTAAATGGTAGTTTTAGTGATATAGAATTCTACTTTTTTATGTTGGCCAATCATGATACAGTTATTGTATTAAATAAGAATCACAATAGTAGATGTTTATCAGTTTTCACAATCAATAGCCAAATCAAAAAGATCATTACAGTTGCAAGCCATAGTGGAAACATGATTAACCTAACAATATAAAATAATTACATACAATTTGGGGGCATTAGGTAGAATGATGTGGTAAGTGGAAGTACATCCATGCACATGTTTTCATCTGACCAGCCAGTCTATATCTTTTGGTTGGTGCATTTAATCCATTTACATTTAAGGTAATTGATATGCATGATCCTATTTCCATTTTCTTGTTTTGGATTTATTTTGTGTAGGTCTTTTCCTTCTCTGTGTTTCCTGCTTAGAGAAGTCCCTTTAGCATTTGTTGTAAAGCTGATTTGGTGGTGCTGAATTCTCTTAACTTTTGCTTGTCTGTAAAACTTTTGATTTTTCTGTCAAATCTGAACAAGAGTCTTGCTAGGTAGAGTATTCTTGGTTATAGGTTCTTCTCTTTAATCAGTTTGAATGTATCATGCCATTCCCTTCTGGATTTTACAGTTTCTGTTGAGAAATCAGCTGATAGCCTGATGGAAGTCCCCTTATATGTTATTTGTCATTTTTCCCTTGTTGCTTCTAATATTTTGTCTTTGTCTTTCATTTTTGTCAGTTTGATTACTATGTGTCTTGGTGTGTTCCTCCTTGGGTTTATCCTTCCTGGGGCTCTCTGTGCTTCCTGGACTTGGTTGACTCTTTCCTTTCCCATGTTAGGGAAGTTTTTTTTTTTTTTTTTTAAATTTTATTTTTAAACTTTACAATATTGTATTAGTTTTGCCAAATATCGAAATGAATCCGCCACAGGTATACCTGTGTTCCCCATCCTGAACCCTCCTCCCTCCTCCCTCCCCATACCCTCCCTCTGGGTCGTCCCAGTGCACCAGCCCCCAAGCATCCAGTATCGTGCATCGAACCTGGACTGGCAACTCGTTTCATACATGATATTATACATGTTTCAATGCCATTCTCCCAAATCTCCCCACCCTCTCCCTCTCCCACAGAGTCCATAAGACTGATCTATACATCAGTGTCTCTTTTGCTGTCTCATACACAGGGTTATTGTTACCATCTTTCTAAATTCCATATATATGCGTTAGTATACTGTATTGGTGTTTTTCTTTCTGGCTTTTCAGCTATAATCTCTTCAAATATTTTCTCTCTCTCTCCTCCGTCTGGGACCCCTATAATGTGAATGTTGATGTGTTTAATGTTGTCCTAGAGGTCTCTCTTAGGCTTTATTCATTTTTTGTTTTCATTCTTCTTCCTATATTCTGTTCTGTGGCAGTGATTTCCACCATTTTTTCTTCCAGGCCATTTATCCATTCTTCTGTCTCAGTTATTCTGCTATTGGTTCCTTTTAGTGAATTATTCATCAGTTTGTTTGTTCTTTAGTTCTTGTAGGTCTTTGGTAAACATTTCTTGCATCTTCTCCATTGTTTTCCCGAGATCCTGGATCACCTTCACTATCATTATTCTGAATTCTTTTTCTGGAGGGTTGCCTATGTCCACATCATTTAGTTATTTTTCTGGGGTTTTATCTTGTCCCTTCATCTGGGACATAACTTTCTGCATTTTCATCCTGATTAACTTTTTGTAATGTGGTTTTTGTTCTAGCTGTGGGATTGTGGTTCTTCTTGCTTATTCTCTCTTCCTTATGATGGAGTCTAAGAAGCTTTTGTAACCTTCCTGATGGGAGGGACTGGTAGTGGGGAAAACTGGATCTTGCTCTGGTGGGCAGGGCCTTACTCAATAAAGCTTTAATCAAATTATTTGATGACGGATGGGGTTGTGCTCTCTCCCTGTTAGTTATCTGGCCTAAGGTGACTCAACCCTGGGGTCTACAGGCTCTATGGTAAGGTTAGTGGTGACCTCCAAGAGGACTTATTCCAAGGGGCCCCTTGTAGGACTGCTGCTGTCAGTGCCCTGATCCCTGTGGCAAGCCACTGCTGACCCGCACCTCCACAGGAGACCCTCCAACACCAGCATTTAGGTCTGGTTCAGTCTTCTGTGGGGTCACTGCTCCTTTCCCCTGGGTCTTGGTGCATGCAAGACCTTGTTTGTGTCCTCCAAGAGTGAAGTCTGTTTCCCCCAGTCCCGTGGAAGTCCTATAATCAAATTCTGCTGGCCTTCAAGGTCAGAGTCCCTGGGGATTCTCAGTCCCTTTGTTGGACCCCAGGCTGGGAAGCCGGATGTGGGGCTCAAAACCTTCACAACAGTGAATGAACTTCTTTGGTATTATTGTTCTCCAGTTTGTGGGTCACCCAGTTCAATTCAGCTCAGTCACTCAGTTGTGTCCAACTCTTTGTGATCCCGTGGACTGCAGCATGCCAGACTTCCCTGTCCATCACCAATTCCCGAAGCCTGCTCAAACTCATGTCTATTTAGCTGGTGATGCCATTGAACCATCTCATACTCTGTTGTTCCCTTCTCTTCCTGCCTTCAATTTTTCCCAGCATCAGAGTCTTTTCAGATGAGTCAGTTCTTCGTATCAGGTGACCAAAGTATTGGAGTTTCAGCTTTAGCATCAATCCTTCCAATGAATATTCAGGACTGATTTCCTTTAGGATTGACTGTTGGGTCTCCTTAAAGTCCAAAGGACTCTCAAGAATCTTCTCCAACACCACAGTTCAAAAGCAACAATTCTTCAGCACTCAGCTTTCTTTATAGTCCAACTCTCACATCCATACATGACTACTGGAAAAATCATAGCTTTGACTAGATGGACCTTTGTTGGCAAAGTAATATCTCTGCTTTGCTTTTTTTTTTTGGTGGGTTGCCCAGCCAGCAGGTATGGGATTTGATTTCATTATGTTTGTGCCTCTCCTACCATCTTGTTGTGGGTTCTTCTTTGTCTTTGGTCATGGGGTGTCTTTTTTTTTGGTGGGTTCCAGTGTCCTCCTGTTGATGGTTCAACAGCTAGTTTCAATTTTGGTGTTCTCACAGGAGATTAGTGTATGTCCTTCTATTCTGCCATCTTGAACCAGAAGCTGTAATTGACTTTTTGTTTTACTCTTGCTGTATATGGAATCCTCTCTTTATCTTTATTTATATATTGTCAGCTGTGCTGGATCTTCATTGCTGCTCGCAGGCTTTCTCTAGTTGGGGCACGTGGGGGCTATTCTTAATTGTGGTGTGTGGGTTTCTTATTGTAATGGATTCTCTCATTACGGAGTATGGGCTCTAGGCATGCAGGCTTCAGTAAATGCAGCCTATGGGCTCTAGAGTGTGCAGGCTTCAGTAGTTGTGTCATGGAGGCTCATTAGTTGTGGCCCTTGGGCTCTAGAGCACAGGCTCAGTAGCTGTGGCACGTAGGATTAGTAGCCCCACAGCATGTGGAATCTTTTTGGAACAGGGATTGAACCTGTGTCCCCTGCATTGGCAGGCAGGTTCGTTACCACTGAACCACCAGGGAAATCCCTCTCTTTAACAGTTGACATTTTATTTATGGAATGTCTGCTGTTGCAGTTCATCTTGTTTGGGACCATCTTTGCTTCCTGTTCCTGGATATGTATTTCCTTCTTTAGGTTTGGGAAGTTTTCAGCCATAATTCCTGTTTTGTTTTAATTGAAGTAGGTTTACAATGTTGTGTTAGTTTCTGCTGTACAGCAAAGTGATTTAGTTATGTATACAGGAAGCAACAGTTAGAACTGGACATGGAACAACAGACTGGTTCCAAATAGGAAAAGGAGTACGTCAAGGTTGTATATTGTCACCCTGCTTATTTAACTTATATGAAGAGTACATCATGAGAAATGCCAGACTGGAAGAAACACAAGCTGGAATCAAGATTGCCGGGAGAAATATCAATAACCTCAGATATGCAGATGACACCACCCTTATGGCAGAAAGTGAAGAGAAACTAAAAAGCCTCTTGATGAAAGTGAAAGTAGAGAGTGAAAAAGTTGGCTTAAAGCTCAACATTCAAAAAATGAAGATCATGGCATCCGGTCCTATCACTTTATGGGAAATAGATGGGGAAACAGTGGAAACAGTGTCAGACTTTATTTTTTCGGGCTCCAAAATCACTGCAGATGGTGACTGCAGTCATGAAATTAAAAGACACTTACTCCTTGGAAGGAAAGTTATGACCAACCTAGATAGCACATTCAAAGGCAGAGACATTACTTTGCCAACAAAGGTCCGTCTAGTCAAGGCTATGGTTTTTCCAGTGGTCATGTATGGATGTGAGAGTTGGACTGTGAAGAAGACTGAGTGCTGAAGAATTGATGCTTTTGAACTGTGGTGTTGGAGAAGACTCTTGAAGAGTCCCTTAGACTGCAAGGAGATCCAACCAGTCCATTCTGAAGGAGATCAGCCCTGGGATTTCTTTGGAAGGAATGATGCTGAAGCTGAAACTCCAGTACTTCGGCCACCTCATGTGAAGAGCTGACTCTTTGGAAAAGACTCTGATGCTGGGAGGGATTGGGGGCAGGAGGAGAAGGGGACGACAGAGGATGAGATGGCTGGATGGCATCACTGACTCGATGGACTTGAGTCTGAGTGAACTCCAGGAGTTGGTGATGGACAGGGAGGCCTGGTGTGCTGCGATTCATGGGGTCGCAAAGAGCTGGACATGACTGAGTGACTGAACTGACCTGAACTGACATATATATTCTTTTTAAAGATACTTTTCCATGATAGTTTATTAAAATATATTGAATATAGTTCCTTGTGTTATCAGTAGGCCCTTGTTATTTACCTGCTTTATACATAGTAGTGTGTTTGTGTTAATCCCAAACTCCTAATTTCTCTCTCCCTCCATTCCCCTTTGATAACTGTAATTTTTTTTCCAAGTTGTGAATCTGTTTTGTAAATAAGTTCGCCTATATTCTATTTTTGATCCCACATGTAAGGTTAGGACATCTGTCCTGCTCTGGGACATACATGCTCCCAAAGCCCAGTATGACCAACACTGTGTCCCACCATGAGCATGCTGATAATGAACTACTATGGCAGACCCGCCCTCCATCCTGTGTGCATCCTATAGCACAGGCTATAGTCTAGGCTGTCTCCACACAACCAAACCAAGGCCTCTAGCTGAGTCTGTCCACTGAAGCATGAGTTTTGCTGCCCACCCACTAGCAGGAATGCCTTATGGGCTGGGAAATGCAGTGACATGGCAGGGACCATCTGTGCCAGTTCCTCTGTACACTGCCTGGAAGCTCCCATACCCTCCTCATACCCTCCTCTTGAGCAAATTCTAAGCCACTCCATCTTCCTGGATGTTCCAGCAGACCTCTGAGGCAGCAGGGGATCCCAGGTTGAGGGACCCTTTCCTCTTTCACAGCTCCCTCCAAGAGGTACAGGTTTCAGCCTGATGCCTTTTATTTTTCTTTCCTTTCATCTTACACAGTTACATAGGGAACTTTCTTGCAGTTTTGGTTGTATAAGCACTCTTCTGCCAGTTTTCAGTTGGTATTTTGAGATTTGTTCCACATGTAGATGAGTTTTTGATGTGTTTGTAGAGGGAGGTGGGTTCCATGTCTTTCTACTCTGCCATCTTGATCTCTTTCTCCCCATTCTAACTAAATTTTGAGTCTTAGTACTGGTTTGTAGTTGGCATCCTTGCATACCCTTGTTCCTGGAAATTTCTCACTGGCAATCTCTCTGCCAACCTGTTGCTCAATACCCTTTGCCTACCTTTCCCTCTCCTTTTAATGTCTTCTTTTAAAAATACTTGTTTTAAAAGTATTTATTTAATTAATTTGGGGAAGGAAATGGCAACCCACTCCAGTATTCTTTCCTGGAGAATCCCAGGGACAGAGGCTACAGTCCATGGGGTCACAAGAGTCAGACATGACTTAGCGACTAAACCACCACTTAATTAATATTTTGGCTGCATTGGGTCTTAATTGTGACACGTGGGCTCTTCTTTGTGGGCTTAGTTGCCCTATAGCATGTGGGATCCCTGTTCCCCAAGCAGGGCTCAAACCCACGCACTGGCAGGTGGGCTCTCAACCACTGGACCACCAAGAAAGTTCTTCCTTTTAACTTGTTAATCAGAGTAGTTTGTCTGTCTGCTTGTTCCCATGTATTCGGGAAGGATAATGCCCTCTCCACTCTATTTCCACAAAAAAGACTTGGAGAATTATGTACAATACAAAGACTTGCCTATCCTTTAGAGGAGCACTGATGCTAGTGATTAAGGTAATATATTTTTCACCCCTGAAATAGATAGCTGTATTCTTCCTTACAGCCCAAGTTGACATGCACCCTAAGGTCACATTTAAGATAATTGTGGGTTGAGCAGGTAGCAGAAAAATAGCCAAAAGACTAGATTCAGGAGTAAAGAAAAAAAAGTGTATGAATTAATGGGTATATCCCATCTTGAAAGTTAATTACAGAAATGTCATACTATTTTAGATGACTTCTCAGGACATAAATTGCCTTTCTCAGTCCAAGATAACAAGAAGCTGAATCCCAAAATTATCTCCATGCCTTGGGTTAGCTAACACCTGGCATCACAACCAAGTTCTGCCCAGACTACCCTGAAAAGCCTCTAGGGTAAATTCACTTTGGAATGTGCTGGTTGACCTGCTTTTTAAAGTAAAGATTCTTTTCGGTATGTGCACTGAATCCTAAAGGACTGGAACATCATGAGCAGATGTGAATGAACTAGTGGAACCTTAAAACTTAGGGTGAAGCCAGGAATTGTACTGAACTTAATTTCCTTAGGAGAGGAAAAATAATTCTATGGTAAACAGAACCATTTTGATTATACAATATAACTAGAAAAATAATGGATTCCTTATTTTCAGAATATATATTAAAATATGTAACTAATTTTTTAGAAATGTTGGTGATGGTTTAGTTGCTAAGTTGTGTCCAACTCTTGCAAGCCCATGGACTGTAACCTGCCAAGCTCCTCTGTCCATGGGATTCTCCAAGCAAGAATACTGGAGTGGGTGGCCATTTCCTTCTCCAGAGAATATTCCTGACCCAGGGATTGAACCTCGGTCTCCTGCATTACAGGAAGATTCTTTACTGACTTAGCTATGATGGAAGTCCAAGCGAATTTGATGCGTGCACACACACTACTTGCTTTACAACTTCTTATTGTCTAAATCTGTCTGTGTGTTTTTCAAAAACCATTATGTCCCAGTGGAAGACTTCCTTGATCAATTTTAACATTCACTGATTTTTTTTTTTAAAGGTGAGATCAATATAAATAATCTCTCTAACATACATACAACAGAGATTGTGAAGAATTTGCTGAGCTGACCCCAAGGGTTCTACTCAAGCAAACTTTGTACTTGAGGTATTATGAGGACTTTAAGGCAGTGCTTGGGAGAGCTGCAAGGTTAAACAAGACCTTGAGGAAAGAAGGTGATACTTTAAAAATTATATAGTTGGATAAATTTTATATGTTATGATGAAGTTTGAGTCATTTTCCCTCCAATTTTTTGTTTTCCTGGGTTTTGGTTTGTTTGGGGTTTTCTGGTTTGTTTTTATTTTTGGTCTGCTTCTGTGTTTGGGAATAGTCTGTCATATGAATCTTGAATCTTGGTTAGAGCATGTGTCAGTCAGCTTAAGTTAAATATGTCATAACAGACTTCCCCATATCATAGCGGCTTAAAGTCTAATTCCTGCTAATGCTGCATACACATCATAGATATAGATATGGCTATAGCTTTGCTCTTCATCACATTCTCTTCTTATACCCAGGGTGATGGAGCAGTACCCATCTAGAATATTGACGTTCTTGTTGTTATTAATTGAAGTATAATGGTTTCCCTGGTGGCTCTGCCTACCAATGCAGGAGGAATGAATTTGATCCCTGGGTTGAGAAGACCCCCTGGTGAAGGAAATGGCAAGCCACTCCAGTATTTTTTGCCTGGGAAATCCCTGGGACAGAGGAACCTGGCAGGCTGCAGTCCATGGGGTCCCAAAAGAGTCAAACACAATTTAATGACTAAACAACAACAATATAGTTGCTATACCATATTGAAGTTATAGGTATATAAAATAATGATTGACAATTTTTAAAGGCTATACTCCACTTACAGTTATTATAATGACTATATTCCCTTGTTATAAAGTATATCTTTATAATTTGTTTTATATGTATTAGTTTGTACCTCTTAAGCCTCTCTTCCTAAATTGCCCCCTCCCTCCTTTTCAGTCCCTACTGGTAACCACTAGTGTATTTTCTGTATCTGTGAGTCTACTTCTTTTTTATTATATTCACCAGTTTGTTACAGTTTTTAGATTTTGCATATAAGTGATATCATGCAGTATTTGTCTTTCTCTAACTTATTTCATTTTGTATAATGTCCTCCAAATCCTGCATGTTGTTGTAAATGGTAAATTTTCATTATTTTTATGACCGAGCGGTATTCCATCGTGTGTGTCTGTGTGTGTCATCTTTTTTAACCGTTCATCTGCTGATGGACGATTACGTTGCTTCCTTATCATGGCTATTGTAAATAATGCTGCCATGAGCATTGGAGTGCATGTATCTTTTCGAGTTAGTGTTTCCGTATTTCTTGGATAGATAACCAAAAGTGGAAATACTGGGCTATATGATAGGGTATTGTTTTTAGTTTTTTTTTTTTAAAACTCCTACTATTTTGCACAGTGACTGCCATTTACTCCCCCACCAACAAGGTATGAGTGTTCCCTTTGTTGTTGTTAATTTTACTTTTTATTTTATATTGGAGTATTACTGATTTATACTTGTGTTAGCTTCAGGTGTACAGCAGTGATTTAATTGTCCATATGCATATATCCATTCTTTTTCAGAATCTTTTCACATATAGGTTATTACAAAATGTTGCATATAGTTCCCTGTGCTAGACAGTAGGTCTCATTGTTTGTCTGTTTTATATATAGTAGTGTGTATATATTAATCCCAAACTCCCTGCCTTTCCCCTTTGGTAACTCTAAGTTTCTTCTTGAAGTCTGTGACTCTGTTCAGTTTAGTTCAGTTCAGTCGCTCAGTCATGTCCGACTCTTTGCGACCCCATGAACCGCAGCACACCAGGCCTCCCTGTCCATCACCAACTCCCGGAGTTCACTCAAACTCATGTCCATTGAGTCGGTGATGCCATCCAATCATCTCATCCTGTGTTGTCCCCTTCTCCTCCTGCCTTCAGTCTTTCCAAGCATCAGGGTCTTTTCCAATGAGTCAGCTCTTCGCATCAGGTGGCCAAAATATTGGAATTTCAGCTTCAACATCAGTCCTTCCAATGAACACCCAGGACTGATCTCCTTTAGGATGGACTGCTTGGATCTCCCTGCAGTCCGAGGGACTTTGCATTTTGTAAATAAGTTCATTTGTATCTTTTTTTTTTTTAGATTCCACCTGTAAGTGATATAATATTTGTCTTTGTCTGACTTCACTTAGTGTGATAATCTCTTGTGTTCATCCAAGTTGCTGCAAATGGCATTATTTCATTCTTTTTATATGGCTGAGTAACATTCCATTGTATATGTATACCATATATTTACCCATTTTTCTGTCAATGGAGATTTAGGACATTGACTATTGCTAATAGTGCTATAGTGAACATTGGGGTATATGTCTCTTTTCTAATTATGTTTATTTTCTAGATACATGTACAGGAATGGGATTCCTGGGTCATATGGTAACTCTCTTTTCAGTTTTAAGAAACCCCCATACTGTTCTCCATAGTGGATGTACCAATTTACATTTCTGCCAACATTGTGGGAGAGTTCTCTTTTATCCACATACTCTGCAGCATTTACTATTTGTGGACTTTTGAAGATGATCATTCTGACTGGTGTGAAAGGATATTTTATTTTACCTTTGAATTGCATTTATCTAACGATTAGGGATGTTGAGGACTTTTCATTTGCTTTTTGGCCATCTGTATGTCTTCTTTGGAGAAATGTCTATTTAGACCTGCCAATTTTTTGATTAGGTTGTTTGTTTGTTTGTTCTTTGACATGGAACTGCGTGAGCTGTTTGTATATTTTGAAGATAAATCGCCTGTTTGCTTCATTTGCAAATATTTTCTCTCATTATGTGGGTTGTCTTTCAGTTTTGTTTGTGGTTTCTTTGCTATGTAAAAGTGTTTAAGTTTAATTAGATCCCATTTGTTTATTTTTGTTTTATTTTCATTACTCTAAGAGGTGGATCCAAAAAAATATTGCTGTGATTTATGTCAAAGAGTTTCTGCCTATGTTTGCTTCTAAGAATTTTATAATAACTGGCCTTACATTTTAGGTCTTTAATCTGCTTCAAATTTATTTTTGTGTCTTATACTAGGAAATGTTCTAATTTCATTCTTTTACATGTAGCTGTCCAGTCTTCCCAGCACCCCCTTAATGAATGAAGCGTCTATCTTTTCTACAATGTATATTCTTGCCTACTTTGTCAAGGATAAGATGACCATAGGTGCATGGGTTTATTTCTGACTTTATATCCTGTGTCACTGATCTATATTTCGGTTTTTGTGCCAGTACCCTACTGTCTTGATTACTATAGCTTTGTAGTGTATGTAGTCTGAAGTTAGGGAGCTTGATTCCTCTAGCTCTATTTTTCTTTAAGATTGCTTTGACTACTCAGGGTCTTTTATGTTTCCATACAAATTTTAAAATTTTTGTTCTGTTTTTTGTGAAAAATGCCATTGGTACTTTGATGGGGATTGCATTGAATCTGTAGATTGCCTTGGGTAGTATGGTTATTTTGATTCTATCTATGCAAGAACATGTTTTTTTCCCATTTGTTTCAATTTAAATTTTTTTCATCAGTGTCTTATAGTTTTCAGAGTACTGGTCTTTTGCCTCCTTAGGTATGTTTGTTCCTAGGCATTTTACTCTTTTTTAAAAAAATTATTTAATACAGTATTGTGTTGGTTTCTACCAAACATCAATATGAATCAGCCATAGGTTGACCCATGTCCCCTTCCACTTGAACCTCCCTCCCACCTCCCTTCCCAACCCACCCCTCTAGGTTGTTACCAAGCCCTGGTTTGAGTTCCCTGAGTCATACAGCAAATTGCCATTGGCTATCTATTTTACATATGATAATGTATATTTCCATGTTATTCTCTCCATACCTCCTACACTCTCCTTCCTCCCCTCCAGCCCTGTCCATAAGTCTGTTCTCAATGTTTGTGTCTCCATTGCTGCTCTGCAAATAGGTCCATCAGTATCATCTTTCTAGACTCCATATATATGCCTTCAGTTCAGTTCAGTTGCTCAGTCGAGTCTGACTCTTTGCAACTCCATGAATCGCAGCACGCCAGGCCTCCCTGTCCACCACCAACTGATGGAGTTTACTCAAACTCATGTCCATCGAGTCAGTGATGCCATCCAGCCATCTCATCCTCTGTCATACCCTTCCCCTCCTGCCCCCAGTCTTTCCCATCATCAGAGTCTTTTCTAATGAGTCAACTCCTCGCATGAGGTGGCCAAAGTATTGGAGTTTCAGCTTTAGCATCAGTCCTCCCAGTGAACACCCAGGACTGATCTCCTTTAGAATGGACTGGTTGGATCTCCTTGCAGTCTAAGGGACTCTTCAAGAGTCTTCTCCAACACCACAGTTCAAAACCATCAATTCATCGGCACTCAGCTTTCTTCACAGTCCAACTCTCACATCCATACGTGACCACTGGAAAAACCATAACCTTGACTAGATGGACCTTTGTTGGCACAGTAACGTCTCTGCTTTTTAATATGCTGTCTAGGTTGGTCATAACTTTGCTTCCAAGGAGTAAGCGTCTTTTAATTTCATGGCTGCAGTCACCATCTGCAGTGATTTTGGAGCCCCCAAAAATAAAGTCAGCCATTGTTTCCACTGTTTCCCCATCTATTTCCCATGAAGTGATGGGACCAGATGCTGTGATCTTCGTTTTCTGAATGTTGAGCTTTAAGCCAACTTTTTCACTCTCCTCTTTCACTTTCATCAAAAGGCTTTTTAGTTCCTCTTCACTTTCTGCCATAAGGGTGGTGTCATCTACGTATCTGAGGTTATTGATATTTCTCTCGGCAATCTTGATTCCAGCTTGTGTTTCTTCCAGTCCAGCTTTTCTCATGATGTACTCTGCATAGAAGTTAAATAAGCAGGGTGACAATACCCAGCCTTGACGTACTCCTTTTCCTATTTGGAACCAGTCTGTTGTTCCATGTCCAGTTCTAACTGTTGCTTCCTGACCTGCATATAGGTTTCTCAAGAGGCAGGTCAGGTGGTCTGGTATTCCCATCTCTTTCAGAATTTCCACAGTTTATTGTGATCCACACAGTCAAAGGCTTTGGCATTATATATGCCTTAGTATATGATATTTGTTTTTCACTTTCTGATTTACTTCGGTCTGTATATAGTCTCTAGGTTCATCCACCTCATTAGGACTGACTCAAATGTGTTCCTTTTTAGGGCTGAGTAATATTCCACTGTATATGAGCCACAGCTTCTTTATCCATTCATCTGCCAGTGGACATCTCAGTTGCTTGCATGTCCTAGTTATTGTATACAGAGCTGCAATGAACATTGGGGTACAGTTGTCTTTTTCAATTTTGGCTTCCTCAGGGTGTATGCCTAGTAGTGGGATTGCTGGGTTATATGATGGTTTATTCCTAGTTTTTTAAGGAATCTCCATACTGTTCTCCATAGTGGCTGTATCAATTTACATTCTTATCTTCAGTGCAAGAGGGTTCCCTTTTCTCCACACCTTCTGCAGCATTTGTTACTTGTAGATCTTTTGATAATGGCAATTCTGATTGGTGTGAGGTGATACATCATTGTAGTTTTGATTTGCATTTCTCTAATAATGAGCGATGTTGAGTATCTTTTCATGTGTTAATTAACCATCTGTTTGTTTTCTTGGGAAAAATGTCTGTTTAGGTCTCTTGCCCACTTTTTGATTGGGTTGTTTTTCTGGTATTGAGTTGAATGAGCTGCTTGTATATTTTTAAAGTAATCCTTTGTCAGTTGTATCATTTGCCATTATTTTTTCCCATTCTGGGGGTTGTCTTTTCACCTTGTTTATAGTTTCCTTTCCTATAGAAAAGCTTTTAAGTTTAATTAGGTCCCACTTGTTTATTTTTGTTTTTATTTCCATTACTCTAGGAGGTTGGTCATAGAGGATCTTGCTGTGATTTATGTCATAAAGTGTTCTGCCTATGTTTTCCTCTAAGAGTTTTATAGTTTCTGGTCTTACATTTAGCTCTTTAATCCATTTTGAGTTTATCTTTGTGTAGGGTGTTAGAAAGTGTTCTAATTTCATTCTTCAACATATAGCTGTCCAGTTTTCCCAGCAGCACATATTGAAGAATGTCCCATTGTATATTCTTGCCTCCTTTGTCAAAAATAAGGTATCCATAGGTGCGTGGGTTTATCTCTGGGCTTTCTATTTTGTTTCATTGGTCTATATTTGTGTTTTTGTACCAGGATCATACTGTCTTGATGACTATAGCTTCATAGTATAATCTGAAGTCAGGAAGGTCAATTCCTCCAGCTTCATTTTTCTTTCTTAAAATTTCTTTGACTACTCAGGGCCTTTTTTGTCTCCACACAAATTTTAAAATTTTATTCTATTTTTGTGAAAAATGCCATTGGTAATTTGATGGGGATTGCGTTGAATCTGTAGATTGCCTTGGGTAGTACAGTCATTTTGATTCTTCCTATGCAAGAACATGTTTTTTTTTCCCCCCCATTTCAATTTCAATTTTTTTTTCATCAGCCTCTTATAGTTTTTGTAGTACAGGTCTTTTGCCTCCTAAGGTAGGTTTGTTCCTAGGCATTTTATTCTTTTTGATGCAATGATAAATGGGATTGTTTCCTTAATTTTTTTTTCTGATTTTTCACTGTTAGTTTATACAAATGCAAGAGATTTCTGTGTACCATATTAAATTTTTATCCTATAACTTTACTGAATTCATTATTGACCTCTAGTAGTTTTCTGACAGCATTTTTAGGATTTTCTATATATGCTATCATGTCATCTGTGCACAGGGACAGTTTTCTTTTCCAATTTGGATTCCTTTTATTTCTTATACTTCTCTGATTTCCATGGCTAGGACTTTCTAAACTATGTTGAATGAAAGTGATGAGAATGGATATTCTTGTCTTATTCTTGATCTTCAATGAAACGCTTTCAGCTTTTCACCATTCAGAATGATGTTAGCTGTGAGTTTGTCATATGTCATTTATTATATTGAGGTAGGTTCCTTCTTTGCTCATTTTATGCAAGGGTTTTTTTTTTTATCATAAATGGATGTTGAATTTTGTCAAAAGCTTTTTCTGCATCTGATGAGATTATACGGTTTTTGTTCATTTTGTTAATGTGGTTATATTGCATTGATTGATTTGCATATATTGAAGAATCCCTGGGATTAAACCCTACTTATGCTATGCTAAGTCACTTCAGTCGTGTCCAACTCTGTGTGAGCCCATAGACGGCAGCCCACCAGGCTCCCCCGTCCATGGGATTCTCCAGGCAAGAACACTGGAGTGGGTTGCCATTGCCCTCTCCAATGCATGAAAGTGAAAAGTCGAAGTGAAGTCGCTCAGTCATGTCTGACTCTTAGCGACCCCATGGACTATCATCCTTTTAATGTATTGTTGGATTTGGTTTGCTAGTATTTTCTTTTTTTAACAGAATATACATATTTGTTAAAAATACCTGAAGCAACTATGGTATAATAACATTCATTAAATCTGGACAACTAAAATCCCTGTGTGGTATACAAATGATTGTTTTACTATTATTTTTATTTATGTGTTTTAATTGGAGTTTAATTACTTTACAATGTTGTGTTAGTTTCTACTGTACAACAACGTGAATGAGCTATATGTATACATATATCCCCTTCTTCTTGAGCCTGCCTCCCTCCCTCCACTCACCTCATCCCACCCCTCTAGTTCATCACAGATAACTATGCTGAGTTCCTTGTGCTATACAGCACTTTCACAATAGCTATCTATGTTACACATGGTAGAGTATTATGTTGGGCTTCTCTGATAGCTCAGCTGGTAAAGAATTTGCTTGCAATGCAAGAGACTCTGGTTCGATTCCTAGGTCAGGAAGATCCCCTGGAGAAGGGATAGGCTACCCACTCCAGTATTCATGGGCTTACCTGGTAGCTCAGCTGGTAAAGAATCCTCCTGCAATGCAGGAGACCTGGATTTGATCCCTGGATTGGGAAGATCCCATGGAGGAGGACATGGCAACCCACTCCAGTATTCTTGCCGGGAGAATCCCCATGGACAGAGGAGCCTGGCAGGCTACACTCCATGGAGCTGCAAAGAGTCTGACATGACTGAGCAACTAAGCACAGCACAGTATATTATGTCAAAGTTACTCTCTGTCCCACCATCTCCTTCCCTTTTTGTGTCCGAAAGTCCATTCTCTTAGTCTGTGTCTCTATTCCTGCCCTACAAATAGGCTCATCAGTACCATTTTTCTCGATTCCATATATGCATTATGATGTTTGTTTTTCTTTAAAAATTTTTTTTTAGATTGAAGGATAATTACTCTACAGAATTTTGTTATTTTCTGTTAAACATTAACAAGAATCAGCCATAGGTACACTCATGTCCCCTGTCTCCTGAACCTCCCTCCCATCTCCCTTCCCATCCCACCCTTCTAGATTGTTACAGAGCCCCTGTTTGAGTTCCCTGAGTCATACAGTAAATTCCCATTGGTGATATATTTTACATATGGTATTGTAAGTTTCCATGTTACTCTCTCCATATATCTCATCCTCTCCTTCCTCCCCTCACCCCATGTCCATAAGTCTGTTCTCTATGACTGTTTCTCCATTGCTGCCCTGCAAATAAATTCATCAGTTCCATCTTTCTAGATTCCATAGATATGTGTTAGTATATGATAATTTTTGGAGAAGGCAATGGCAACCCACTCCAGTACTCTTGCCTGGAAAATCTCATGGGCAGAGGAGCCTGGTGGGCTGCAGTCCATGGAGTTGCTGGGAGTCGGACATGACTGAGCGACTTCACTTTCACTTCTCACTTTCATGCATTGGAGAAGGCAATGGCAACCCACTCCAGTGTTCTTGCCTGGAAAATCCCAGGGAGGGCAGAGCCTGTTGGGCTGCCGTCTATGGGGTCGCACAGAGTCCGACTCGACTGAAGCGACTTAGCAGTAGCAGCAGCATGATATTTTTGTTTCTCTTTCTGACTGACTTCACTCTGTATAATAGGCTCTGGGTTTGCCCATCTCACTAGTACTGGCTTCACTTTGTATGACAGGCTCTAGGTTCATCCACATACTATAAATGACCCACCTTCTTTTTATGGTGGAGTAATATTCCATTGTATATGTATACCACATCTTCTTTGTTCATTCATCTGTCAGTGGACATTTAGGTTGCTTCCACGTCTTCTATGGCTATTATAAACAGTGCTGTAGTTTGGGAAATATGTGTCATTTTGAATTAGGATTTTCTCAGGGTAAGTGCCCAGTAGTGGGATTGCTGGGTCATACGGTGGTTTTATTTTTAAGTGTTTAGGAGATTCCATAGTGTTCTTCATAGTGGCTGTATCAGTTTACATTCCCACCAACAGTGCAAGAGGGTTCCCTTTTCTCCACATCCTCTTTGCATTTATTGTTTGTAGATTTTTTTGATGATGGCCATTCTGACCAATGTGAAGTGATACCTAGTTGTAGTTTTGACTTGCATTTCTCTGATAATGAGCAATGAGCATCTTTTCATGTGTTTCTTGGCAGTCTGTGTCTTATTTGGAAAAGTGTCTGTTTAGATCTTCCACCCATTCTTTGATTGCATTGTTTATTATTTTCTGATACCGAGTTGCATGAGCTACTTGTATCTTTTGGAGATTAATCCTTGGTCAGTTGCTTTGTTTGCAAATATTTTCTCCTATTGTGTTTTTTGGATTTTAAAAATTATTATTATTTTTAATTTATTTTGGCTGTCCTGGGGTCTTTGTAGTGCACGGGCTCTTCACTACTGCACGGGCTTTCTCTAGTTTTGGGAAGTGGGGCTACTCTCTGGTTGCGCTGTACGGGCTTCTCACTGCAACAGCCTCTCTCGTTGTGGAGCACAGTCTTCAGGGTGTGTGGGCTTCAGAAGTTGCTCTGTGAGGGCTCAGTAGTTGCAGCTTGCCATCTCTACTAGTTGTAAGCTCAGTAGCTGTAGTGCACGGGTTTAGTTGCCCCACAGCATGTGGGATCTTAAGTTTGAACCAGGGATTAAAACTGTGTTCCCTGCATTCTTTACCACTGGATCACCAGGCAAGTCCCATTTTTTTATTTCATTTTTTTAAAAATGTATTTTATATTGGAGTATAGTTTTTAATTATTTTTTTATTTTTTAACCTTTTTATATTGGAGTTTAGCCAAATAATAATATGATTGTTTCAGGTGGACAGCAAAGGGATATAGCCATACATATACATGTATCCATTCTCCCCCAAACTCTCCTCCCATCCAGGCCGCCACATAATGTTGAGCAGTGTTCCATGTGCTATACTGTAGGACCTTGTAAAATATACTGGATATTTTATCCATCTAAAATATAACTGTGTGTACATGTCGATCCCAAACTCCCTAACCATCGCTTTTTCCAATTCTCCCTCTTGGCAGCCATATGTTCTATTTCTCTTTTGTAAATAAGTTCATTTGTATCATTTCTTTTTAGATTCCATGTATAAGGGACGTCATACAATATTTCTCTGTCTCTGATTTACTTCACTTACTATGACGATCTCTAGATCCATCCATGTTGCTGAAGATGGCATAGTTTCATTCTCTTTTATGTCTGAGTAATATTCCCTTGTATGTATGTACTGGATCTTCTTCATCTATTCCTCTGTCAGTGGACATTTAGGTTGCTTCCGTGTCTTGGCTATTGTAAACAGTGCTGCAATGAGCCCTGGGGTGCTTATATCCTTTTGAACCATGTTTTTCTCCAGATATATGCCCAGGAGTGGGATTGCTAGGTCATATGGTAGCTCTACTATTATTATTTTTTTAAGGAACCTCCGTAATGTTCTCCATAGTGGATGTACCAATTTACATTCCCACCAATGATGTAAAATTGTTCCTTTTCTCCATATCCTCTGCAGCATTTATTGTTTGTGGATTTTCTGACGGCCATTTTGACTGGTGTAAGGTAATGCCTCATTGTAGTTTTGAATTGCATTTATCTAATAATTGATGATGTTGGGCATCTATTCATGTACTTGTTGCTCATCAGTGTGTCTTCTTTGGAGAAATGTCTATTTAGGTCTTCCATCCATTTTTGATTAGATTGTTTTTTACATTGAACTGTATGAGCTGCTTGTATATTTTGGATATTAATCCTTTGTCACTTCCTTGATTGGCAAATATTTTCTGCTGTTCTTCAGATTATCTTCTCATTTTGTTTATGGTTTCCTTTGCTGTGCAAAAGCATCTAAGTTTAATTAGGTGCCATTTGTTTATTTTTGTTGTTGTATTGTTGTTCAGTTGCTCAGCCCTGTCTGATTCTTTGCAACCCCATGGACTTCAGCACACCAGACTTCCCTGTCCCTCACTATCTCCCAGAGTTTCCCCAAGTTCATGTCCATTGAGTCGGTGATGCTGTCCAACTACATCATCCTCTACCACACCCTTATCCTTCTGCCTTCAGTCTTCCCAGCATCAGGGTTTTTTCCAATGAGTTGGCTGTTCATATCAGGTGGCCAAAGTATTGGAACTTCAGCTTCAGCATCAGTCCTTCCAATAAATATTCAGGGTTGATTTCCTTTAGGATTGACTGGTTTGATCTCCTTGATGTCCAAGGGACTCTCAAGAGTTTTCTCCAGTACCACAATTCAAAAGCATCAATTCTTTGGTACCCTTCTTTATGATCCAACTCTCACATCCATCATGACTACTGGAAAGACCATAGATTTGACTAAACAGACTTTGTTAGCAAAGTGGTGCTTTTGCTTTTTAATACGCTGTCTAGGTTTTTCACAGCTTTCCTGGGAAGTAGCAAGCGTCTTCTAATTTCATGGCTGCTATAACCACCTGCAGTGATTTTGAAGCTCAGGAACAGAAAATCAGTCACTGCTTGCACTTTTTCCCTATCTATTTGCCATGAATTGATGGGACAGGATGCCATGATCTTAGTTTTTAAATGTTGAGTTTTAAACAAGTTTTTTTTTTTTTTTTTTTAACTCTCCTCAAGAAGTTCTTTTCCTCTTCACTTTCTGCCATTAGAGTGGCATCATCTGCATATCTGAGGTTGTTGATATTTCTCCTGGCAATATTGATTCCAGGTTGTAACTCATCCAGATTGGCATTTTGCATGATGTACTCTGCATACGGAGAAGGCAATGGCACCCCACTCCAGTACTCTTGCCTGGAAAATCCCATGGATGGAGGAGCCTGGTAGGCTGCAGTCCATGGAGTTGCTAACAGTTGGACACGACTGAGCGACTTCACTTTCACTTTTCACTGTCATGCATTGGAGAAGAAAATGGCAACCCATTCCAGTGTTCTTGCCTGGAGAATCCCAGGGACGGGGGAGCCTGGTGGGCTGCTGTCTATAGGGCCTCACAGAGTTGGACATGACTGAAGAGACTTAGCAGCAGCAGCAGCAGTACTCTGCATATGTGAAAGTGTGAAACTGAAAGTCTCTCAGTTGTGTCCAACTCTTTGCGACCCATGGACTGTACAGTCTATGGACTTCTCCAGGCCAGAATACTGGAGTGAGTAGCCTTTCCCTTCTCCAGGGGATCTTCCCAACTTAGGAATTGAACCCAGGTGTTTTGCAATGCAGGCGGATTCTTTATCAGCTGAGCCACAAGGGAAGCCCAAGAATATTGGAGTAGATAGCCTATCCCTTCTCCAGGGGATCTTCCTGACCCAGGAAGTGAACCAGAGTCTCCTGCATTGCAGGCAGATTCTTTACCAACTGAGCTGTGACAAAATACAGGCTTGGCGTATTCCTTTCCCAATTTTGAACCAGTCTGTTATTCCATGTGTGGTTCTGTTACTTCTTGACCTGCATACAGGTTTCTCAGGAGACAGGCAAGGAAGCCTGGTATTCTCATCTCTTGAAGAATTTTCCACAGTTTTTGTGATCCACACACTCAAAGGCTTTAGCATAGTCAATGAAACAGAAGTAGATGTTTTTCTGGAATTCCCTTGCTTTTTCTATAATCCAACGGATGTTGGCAATTTGATTTCTGGTTCCTCTGCCTTTTCTAAAGCCAGCTTGTACACCTGGAAGTTCTTGATTCAAGTTTGCCGAAGCCTAGTTTGAAGGATTTTGAGCATAACCTTACCAGCATGTGAAATAAACACAGTTGTGTGGTATTTGAACATTCTTTGGTATTGCACTTTTTGGGGATTGGAAAGAAAACTGACCTTTTCCAGTCCTGTGGCCCCTACTGGGTTTTCCAGATTTGCTAATAGCATTATTTTTTAGGATTTTAAATAGCTCAGCTGGAATTTCATCATCTCCACTAGCTTTGTTGATAGTAATGCTTTCTAGGGCCCACTGGACTTCACACTGCAGGGTGTCTGGCTATAGGTGAGTGACCATACCATCATGGTTTTCCTGGTCATTAAGATCTTTAAAAATAGTTCTTCTGTGTATTCTTGCCATCTCCTCTTAATCTCTTCTGCCTCTGTTGCATCCTTACCATTTCTGTCCTTTATCATGCCCATCCTTCCATGAAATGTCTGTTTGATATCTCCAGTTTTCTTGAGGAGATCTCTAGTCTTTCCCATTCTATTGTTTTCCTCTACTTCTTGGTATTATTCATTGAAGAAAGCCTTCTTATCTCTCCTTGTTATTCTCTGGAACTCTGCATTCAGTTGGGTACATCTTGCCCTTTCTCCCTTGCTTTTCACATCTTGTCTTTTCTCAGCTCTTTGTAAAGCCTCCTCAGACAACCACTCTGCATTCTTGCATTTCTTTTTCTTTGGGATGGTTTTGGTCACTACCTCCTGTACAATGTTATGAACTTCTGTCCATAGTTCAGGCACTCTGTATATCAAATCCAATCCTTTGAATCTATTTGTCACTTCCACTGTATAATCATAAGGTATTTGATTCAGATCATACCTGAATGACCTAGTGGTTGTACCCAGCTTCTTTAGTTTAAGCCTGAATTTTTCAATTAGGAGCTGATGATGTTAGCCCCAGTCGGTTCCCAGTTTTGTTTTTGCTGACTGTATAGAGCTTCTGCATCTTTGACTGCAAAGAATATAATCAATCTGATTTTGGTATTAACCATTTAGTGAGGTCCATGTGTAGAGTTGTCTCATGTGTTGCTGGAAAAGGGTGTTTGTTATAACCAGTGCATTCTCTTGGCAAAACTCTGTTAGCCTTTTCCCTGCTTCATTTTGTACTCTAAGACCAAACTTGCCTATTACTACAGGTATCTCTTGACTTCCTACTTTTGCATTCTAGTCCCGTATGATGAAAAAAACATCTTTTTGGGGGGTTAGTTATAGAAGGTTTTATAGGTCTTCATAGAACCATTCAACTTCAACTTCTCTGGCATCAGTGGTTGGGGCATGAACTTGGATTACTGTGATGTTGAATGGTTTGACTTGGAGAACCGAGACCACTCAGTCATTTTTGCAGCACCCCAGTACTACATTTTGGACTCTTTTGTTGGTTATGAGCATTGCTTCATTTCTTCTATGGGATTCTTGCCCACAGTAGTAGATACAATGAAAAGTGAAAGTCACTCAGTCGTGTCCAACTCTTTGCAACCCCATGGAAAAGTTCATGGAATTCTCCAGGTCAGAATACTGGAGTGGATAGCCATTTCCTTCTCCAGGGAATCTTCCCAACCGAGCCATCAAACCCAGGTCTCCTGCATTGGAGCAGATTCTTTACTAGCTGAGCCACTAGGGAAGCCCAAGATTACTGGAGTGGGTAGCCTATCCCTTCTCCAGGGGATCTTCCTGACCCAGGAATTGAACTGGGGTCTCCTGCATTGCAGGTGGATTCTTTACCAGCTGAGCTACGAGGGAAGTCCAGTATATAACAATGGTCATCTGAATTAAATTTGCCCATTTCCATCCATTTTAGTTAACTGATTCCTCAGATGTCGATGTTTACTCTTGCCATAACCTGCTCAACCATGTCAAATTTACCTTGATTCGTGGACCTAACACTCCAGGTTCCTATGCAATGTTATTCTTTATAGCATCGGACTTTGCTTTCACCACTAGACATGGCCGCACCTGGGCATTGTTTCGGCTTTGGCCCAGCTGCTTCATTCTTTCCTGTGCTATTATTAATTGCCCTCTGCTCTTGCCCAGCAGCACATTGGACATCTTCTAACCTGCTGGGCTCATCTTTCAGAGTCATATCTTTTTGCCTTTTTATACTGTTCTTGGGGTTCTCACAGCAAGGACGCTGGAGTGGTTTGCCATTCCCTCCTCCAGTGGGCCACATTTTGTCAGAAGTCTTCACTGTGACCCATCAGTCTTGGGTGGCCCTACAGAGCATGGCTTATAGTTCATTGAGTTACATAGCCCCTTCACCACAACCAAGTCAGTGATCTATGCAGGGGATTTTGCTGTGCAACAGATTTTGAGCTTAATAGGGTCACATTTGTTCATTTTTGTTATTATTTTCATTTCTCTCAAATGTGTGTAAAAATGATCTTGTATGATTTATATCTAAGAATGTTCTGCCTATGTTTTCCTCTAAGAGTTTTATAGTGTCCAGCCTTACCTTTAGATCTTTAATCCATTTTGAGTTTATTTTGTGTATGGTATTAGGAATTGTTCCAATTTCATTCTTTTACATGTAGCTGTCTAGTTTTCTCACTGCCAGTTATTGAAGAGACTGTCTTTTCCACATTGTATATTCTTGCCTTCTTCATCAAAGATAAGGTGACCATAGGTGTATAGACTTATATCTGGGCTTTCTATTCTGTTCCATTGATCTACATTTCGGTTTTTGTGCCAGTATCCTACTGTCTTGATTACTGTAGCTTAGTAATATAGTCAGAAATCAGGGAGCTTGGTTCCTCTGGCTCCATTTTTCTTTCTTAAGATTGTTTTGACTATTCAGGGTCTTTTGTGTTTCCATTCAAATTTTAAAATTTTTGTTCTATTTCTGTGAAAAATGCCATTGGTACTTTGATGGGGGTTGCAGTAAATCTGTAGACTGCCTTGGGTAGCATAATCATTTTGACAATATTGATTTTTTCTATGCAAGAATATATATATATATATTTTCCAGTTCCATTTTCTTTCATCAGCATCTTATAGTTTTCAGAGTATAGTACAGTTTTTTGTCTCCTTAAGTAGGTTTATTCTTAGGCATTTTACTCTTCTTGATTTGATGATGAATGGAATTGTTCCTTAATTACTCTTTCTTATTTTTCACTGTTAGTGTATAGAAATGCAAGAGATTTCTGTGTTGTTATTCAGTTGCTCAGACTCTTTGTGACCCCATGGATTGCAGCATGCCAGGCTTTCCTGGCCTTCAGTATCTTCCAGAGTTTGCTCAAACTCATGTCTATTGACTTGGTGATACCCATCTGACCATCTCCTCCTCTGCCATTCCTTTTTTCTCCTGTCCTCAGTTGCTCCCCGCATCAGGGTCTTTTTCAATGAATTGGCTCTTCTCATCAGGTGGCCAAAGTATTGGAGCTTCAGCTTCAACATCAGTCCTTCCAATGAATATTCAGGACTGATTTCCTTTAGGATTGACTAGTTTTGAGAGTCCCTTGGACAGCAAAGAGATCAGAGTCTTCTCCAGCACCACAGTTTGAAACCATCAACTTTTTGGTTCTCAGTCTCCCTTATGGTTCAACTCTCACATCTGTACAAAACTACTGGAAAAATCATAGTTTTGACTAGAAAAACCTTTGTCGGCAAAGTGATATGTCTCTGCTTTTGAATTTTCTTCCAAGGAGCAAGCGCCTTTTAATTTCATGGCTGCCGTCACTGTCCACAGTGATTTTGGAGCCCAAGAAAATGTAGTCTGTCACTATTTCCATTTTCCCCCCACCTCATTGGCATGAAGTGATGGGACTGGATACCATGATCTTAGTTTTATGAATGTTGAGTTTTAAACCAGCTTTTTCACTCTCCTCTTTCACCGTCATCAAGAGGCTCTTTAGTTCCTCTTCACTTTCTGCGATTAGAGTGGTGTTGTCTGCATATATGAGGTTATTGATATTTCTCCCGGCAATCTTTATTCCAGTTTGAGCTTCATCCAACTTGGCATTTCTCATGATGTACTCATCATAGAAGTTAAATAAACAGGGTGACATATACAACCTTGACGTACTCCTTTCCCATTTTGAACTAGTTCATTGCTCCATGTCCAGTTCTGTTGCTTCTTGACCTGCATACAGTTTTCTCAGGAGGCAGGTAAGGTGGTCTGGTATTCCCATCTCTTAAAGAATTTTCCCAGTTTGTTGTGATCCACACTGTCAAAGGTTTTAGTACAGTCAGTAAAGCAGAGGTAGATATTTTCCTGGAATTTCCTTGCTTTTTCTATGATCCTACATGCATGTGTACTCAGTCCTGTCCAATTCTTTGCGACCCCATGGACTGTATAGCCTGCCAGGCTCCTCTGTCCATGGAATTTTCCAGGCAAGAATACAGGAGTGGGTTGCCATTTCCTACTCCATCTATAATCCAACAGATGTTATCAATTTGATCTCTGCTTCCTCTGCCTTTTCTAAATCCAGCTTGGACATCTGGAAGTTCTCCGTTCAGGTGCTGTTGAAGCCTAGCTTGAAGGGTTTTGAGCATGACCTTACCAGTATGTGAAATGAGCACAACTGTGTGGTAGTTTGAACATTCATTAGCACTGCCCTTCTTTGGGATTGGGAAAAAAACTTGACCTTTTGCAGTCCTGTGGCCACTGCTGGGCTTTCCAAATTTTATGACATATTGAATGCAGCCCTTTACCAGCATCATTTTAGGATTAGAAATACCTCAGGTGGAATTCTATCACGTCCACTAGCTTTGTTAGTAATAATGCTGCCTAAGGCCCACTTGACTTCACACTCTAGGATGTCTGGCTCTAGGTGAGTAATCACACCATCATGGTTTGCTGTTGTACAGTCACTCAGTCATATCCGACTCGTTGTGACCCCATGGACCGTGGCATGCCAGGCTTCCCTGTCCTTCACCATCTCCCAGAGCATGCTCAAATTCATGTCCATTGAGTCAGTGATGCTATCCAACCATCTTGTCCTCTGAAATCCCCTTCTCTTCCTGCCTTCAGTCTTTCCCAGCAGCAGGGTCTTTTCAAATGAGTCGACTCTGCATCAGGTGGCCAAAGTATTGGAGCTTCAGCTTCCGCATCAGTCCTTCTAATGAATATTCAGGATTGATTTCCTTTAGGACTGACTGGTTTGATAATCATTGAGGTTATCTGGGTCATTAAGCCCCCTTTTTTTTTTTTTTTTTTACAGTTCTGTGTTCTTGCTCTCTCTTCTTAATTTCCTCTTCTTCTGCTAGGTCCATACCATTTTCTGTCCTTTATTGTGCCCATCTTTGCATGAAATGTTCTTTTGGTATCTCTGATTTTCTTGAACAGATCTCTAGTCTTTCCCATTCTATTGTTTTCCTCTATTTCTTTGCGTTGACCACTGAGGAAGGCTTTCTTAATTCTTCCTGCTATTCTTTGGGACTCTACATTCGGATGGATATACCTTTCCTTTTCTCCTTTCCCTTTTGCTTCTCTTTTTTTCTTAGCTATTTGTAAGGCCTCCTCAGACAACTATTTGTCCTTTTTGCATTTCTTTTTCTTGGGGATGGTTTTGGTCACTGCCTCCTGTACCACGTTACTAACCTCTTTCCATAGTTCTTCAGGCACTCTATCAGATCTAATCCCTAGAATCTACTTGTCACTTCCACTTTATAACCATAAGGGATTAAATCATATCTGAATGGCCTGATTGTTTTCCCTACTTTCTTCAATTTAAGTCTGAATTTTGCAATAAGGAGTTCATGATCTGAGCCACAGTCATTTCCCAGTCTTGTTTTTGCTGACTTTATAGAGTGTCTCCATCTTCAGCTGCAAAGAACATAATCAATATAATTTCAGTATTGACCATCTGGTGGTGTAGATATGCAGAGTTGTCTCTTGTGTTGTTGCAAGAAGGTGTTTTCTATGACCAGTGCGTTCTCTTAGCAAAACTTTGTTAGCCTTTGCCCTGCTTCATTTTGTACTCCAAGGCCAAATTTGCCTGTTACTCCGGGTGTTTCTTGACTTCCTACTTTTGCATTCTAGTCCCCTATGATGAAAAGGACATCTGTTTTTGGAGTTAGTTCTAGAAGGTCTTGTAGGTCTTAATAGAACCAATCAGCTTCAGCTTCTTCAGCATTAGTGGCTGGAGCATAGACTTGGATTATTGTGATATTGAATGCTTTGCTTTGGAAATGAACAGAAATCATTCTGTCGTTTTTGAGATTGTACCCAAATACTGCATTTCAGACTCTTGTTTACTATGAGGGCTACTCCATTTCTTCTAATCACTTCTTTCCCATAGTAGTAGGTATAACATTCATCTGAATTAAATTCACCCATTCTGGACTGTTTTAGTTCACTTGATTCCTAAAACATCAATGTTCTCTCCTGCCATCTCCTGTTTGATCACTCCCAACTTACCTTGATTCATGGACCTAACATTCCAGGTTCCTATGCAATATTGTTCTTTACAGCATCAAACTTTACTTTCACCACCAGACACAGACACAGCTGGGCATTGTTTCCACTTAGGGTCAGCCTCTTCATTCCTTCTGGAGCTATTTCTCTGCTCTTCCCCAGTAGCATCTTATGGACACCTATTGACCTGGGGGGCTCATCTTTCAGTGCCATATGCTTTTGCCTTTTCATACTGTTCATGGTTAGTGTATAGAAATGCAAGAGATTTCTGTGTACTGTATTAAATTTGTGTCCTATAACTTTCTGAATTCATTGATGAGCTGTAGTAGTTTTCTGGTGAAATCTGTAGGATTTGCTACATATTACTATTATGTGATCTGTGTAAAATGACAATTTCACTTCTTTTCCAATTTGGATAATTTATTTTTTTCTCTTTCTGAGTGCTGTGGCTAGGACTTATAAAACTGTATTAAATAATAGTGGTGAGAATGGGTCCCTCTGTCTTGTTCCTAATCTTAGATTAAATGCTTTCATTTTTTCACCACTGGGAATAATGTTTGGTGTACGTTCATCATCATTATCAGTTCAGTCGTTCGGTCATATCTGACTCTGTGACCCCACGAACCACAGCACGCCAGGCCTCCCTGTCCACCACCAACTCCCGGAGTTCACCCAAACCCATGTCCATCGAGTCGGTGATGTCATCCAACCATCTCATCCTCTGTCGTCCCCTTCTCCTCCTGACCTCAGTCTTTTCCAGCATCAGGGTCTTTTCAAATGAGTCAGCTCTTTGCACGAGGTGGCCAAAGTATTGGAGTTTCAGCTTCAACATCAGTCCCTCCAATGAACACCCAGGACTGATCTCCTTTAGGATTGATGGTTGGATCTCCTTGCAGTCCAAGGGACTTTCAAGAGGCTTCTCCAACACCACAGTTCAAAAGCATCAATTCTTCAGCTCTCAGCTTTCTTTATAGTCCAACTCTCACATCCATACATGACCACTGGAAAAACCATAGCCTTGACTAGACGGACCTTTGTTGACAAAGTTGAGGTAGGCTCCTTCTATGCTCACTTTGTGGAGAGTTTTTATCATAAATGATATGTTGAGTTTTGTTAAAAGCTTTTTTTGCATCTGTTGAGATTATCATATGGTTTCTGTTCTTCACTTTGTTATTGTGGTGTATCACATTGATTGATTTGTGTCTACTGAAGAATCTTTGCATCCCTGGGACAAATCCCACTTGGTTATGGTAAATGATCCTTTTTATGTATTGTTGGCTTCTGCTTCCTAGTATTTTATGAGGATTTTTGCATCTGTGTTCATCAGTGAAATTGGCCTGTAATTTTCTTCTTTTGTGATATCCTTGGCTTTGGTATCAGGGTGTTAGTGGCCTTGTAGAATGAGTTCGGGAGTATTCCTTCCACTGCAGTTTTTTGGAAGGGTAGGTATTGGTTCTTGCCTAAATGTTTGCTAGAATTCATCTGTGAAGCCATTCATTCTTAGGATTTTGTTTGTTGGAAGATTTTTTATTACAGTTTCAATTTCAGTGCTTGTGATTGTTCTGTTTATATTTTCTATTTCTTCCTGGTTTAGTCTTCGATGGTTATACTTTTCTAAGAGTTTGTCCATTTCTTCCTGGTTGTCCATTTTATTGGCATACAGTTGCTTATAGTAGTCTCTTATGATCCTTTGAATTTCTAGTGACTATTGCAATTCTTTTTCATTTCTAATTTTATTGATTTGAGTCTTTTTTCTTTATGAGTCTAACTAATAATTTACCTATTTTGTTGATCTTCTCAAGGAACCAGTTTCTAGTTTTATTGATCTTTGCTATTGTTATCTTCATTTCTTTTTCATGTATTTCTGCTGTGATCTTCATGAGTTCTTTCATTCTGCTAACACTGGGTATTTTTTTCTTCTTTCTCTAATTGCTTTAAGTATAAGTTTAGGTTATTGATTTGTGATTTTTCTTATTTCTTGAGGTAGGATTCTATTGCTATAAACTTCCCTCTTTGTTCTGCTTTTGCTGAATCTTACACGTTTTGGGTCATGGTGTTTTCATTGTCACTTGTTTCTAGATATTTTTTTATTTCCATTTTTATTTCTTCAGTGATCTCTTGGTTATTTAGAAGTGTATTGTTTAGCCTCCATGTGTTTGTAATTTTTACAGTTTTTTCCTCTGTAATTGATATGTAATCTCATAGTGTTGTCGTTGGAAAAGATGCTTAATAATGATTTCCATTTCCTTAAATTTACTGAGGCTTGATTTGTGACCCAAGATATGATTTGTTCTGGAGACTATTCCTTGTTCACTCAAGAAGAAAGTGTATTCTGCTGCTTTTGGATGGAATGTCCTGAGATACCAATTAAGTCTATCAGTTCTAATGTGTTATTTTAAGTTTGGTTTTCCTTATTAATTTTCTGTCTGGATAATCTGTCATTGGTGTAAGTGGGGTGTTAAAGTCATCTACTATTATTGTGTTACTATCTATTTCTTTTTTTTTTTTTTTATGGGTGTTAGCATTTGCCTGGAGAAGGCAGTGGCACCCCACTCCAGTACTCTTGCCTGGAAAATCCCATGGACAGAGGAGCCTGGTAGGCTGCAGTCCATGCGGTCACTAAGAGTCGGACACGACTGAGCAACTTCATTTTCACTTTTCACTTTCATGCATTGGAGAAGGAAATGGCAACCCACTCCAGTGTTCTTGCCTGGAGAATCCCAGGGACAGACGAGCCTGGTGGGCTGCCGTCTATGGGGTCGCACAGAGTCGGACACGACTGAAGTGACTTAGCAGCAGCAGCATTTGCCTTATTTATTGAGCTGCTTCTATGTTGGGTGCATAAACATTTACAATTGTTGTATCTTCTCTTTGGAATGATCTTCCTCATCTCTTGTAATTGTCTTTAAAGTCTATTCTGTCTGAGTATTGCTACTCCAGCTTTCTTTTGAGTTACATTTATATGGAAAATCTTTTTCCATCCCCTTACTTTCAGTTCATATGTGTCTCTAGATCTGAGTGGGTCTCTTATACGTGGCAAATACATATATGCGTCTTGTTTTTGTATCCATTCAGCCAGTATGTCTTTTGGTTGGAGCATATAATCCATTTACACTAAGATAACTATTGATATGTATATTCTTATAACCATTACGTTAATTGATTTGGATTTGTTTGTGTAGATTTTTTTTCTCCCTTTCCTCTTTATTTTTCTTCTCTTGTGAATTGATGACTATCTTAGTGTTGTGTTTGGATAGCTTTTTCTTTCTTGTGTGTGTATCTGTTGTTGATTTTTGACTTGAGGTTCCCTTGAGGTTTTGATATAGCAATCTATATATATATATGTATCTCTTCTTGCTATTCTTTGGAACTCTGCATTCAGATGCTTATATCTTTCCATTTCTCCTTTGCTTTTTGCTTCTCTTCTTTTCACAGCTATTTGTAAGGCCTCCCCAGACAGCCATTTTGCTTTTTTGCATTTCTTTTCCATAGGGATGGTCTTGATCCCTGTCTGCTGTACAATGTCACGAACCTCAGTCCATAGTTCATCAGGCACTCTATCAAATATAGTCCCTTAAATCTATTTCTCACTTCCACTGTATAATCATAAGGGATTTGATTTAGGTCATACCTGAATGTTCTAGTGGTTTTCCCTACTTTCTTCAATTTAAGTCTCAATTTGGCAATAAGGAGTTCATGATCTGAGCCACAGTCAGCTCCTGGTCTTGTTTTTGCTGACTGTATAGAGCTTCTCCATATTTGGCTGCAAAGAATATAATCAATCTGATTTCGGTGTTGACCATCTGGTGATGTCCATGTGTAGAGTCTTCTCTTGTGTTGTTGGAAGAGGGTGTTTGCTATGACCAGTGCATTTTCTTGGCAAAACTCTATTAGTCTTTGCCCTGCTTCATTCTGTATTCCAAGGCCAAATTTGCCTGTTACTCCAGGTGTTTCTTGACTTCCTACTTTTGCATTCCAGTCCTCTATAATGAAAAGGACATCTTTTTTGGGTGTTAGTTCTAAAAGGTCTTGTAGGTCTTCATAGAACCATTCAACTTCAGCTTCTTCAGTGTTACTGGTTGGGGCATAGACTTGGATTACTCTGATATTGAATGGTTTGCCTTGGAAACGAACAGAGATCATTCTGTTGTTTTTGAGATAGCATCCAAATACTGCATTTTGGACTCTTTTGTTGACCATGATGGCTACTCCATTTCTTCTAAGGGATTCCTGTCTGCAGTAGTAGATATAATGGTCATCTGACTTAAATTCACCCATTCTAGTCCATTTTAGTTCGCTGATTCCTAAAATGTCAACGTTCACTCTTGCCATCTCCTGTTTGACCATTTCCAATTTGCCTTGATTCATGGACCTGACATTCCAGGTTCCTATGCAATATTGCTCTTTACAGCATCGGACCTTGCTTCTATCACCAGTCATATCCACAGCTGGGTATTGTTTTTGCTTTGGCCCCATCTCTTCATTCTTTCTGGAGTTATTTCTCCACTGATCTCCAGTAGCATATTGGGCACCTACCGACCTGGGGAGTTCATCTTTCAATGCCCTTTTTGCCTTTTCATACTGTTCATGTGATTCTCAAGGCAAGAATACTGAAGTGGTTTGCCATTCCCTTCTTCAGTGGACCACATTTTGTCAGCCCTCTCCACCATGACCCGTCTGTCTTGGGTGGCTCTACACAGCATGGCTCATAGTTTCATTGAGTTAGACAAGGCTGTGGTCCATGTGATCAGATTGGTTAAGTGTTCTGTGATTGTGATTTTCAGTCTGTTTGCCCTCTGATGGAGATGGATAAGAGGTTTATGGAAGCTTCCTGATGGGAGAGACTGACTGAGGGGAAACTGGATCTTGTTTTGATGGGGGCGGGGCGTGCTTAGTAAATCTTTAATACAATTTTCTGTTGATGGGTAGAGCTGTGTTCTCTCCCTGTTATTTCAGTTCAGTTCAGTCAGTCAGTCATGTCTGACTCTTTGCAACTCCATGAATCACAGCACGCCAGGCCTCCCTGTCCATCACCAACTCTCGGAGTTTGCCCAAACTCACGTCCATCGAGTCGGTGATGCTATCCAGCCATGTCATCCTCTGTTGTCCCCTTCTCCTCCTGCCCCCAATCCCTCCCAGCATCAGGGTCTTTTCTAATGAGTCAACTCTTCGCATGAGGTGGCAAATTATTGGAGTTTCAGCTTTAGCATCATTCCTTCCAATGAACACCCAGGACTGATCTCCTTTAGAATGGACTGGTTGGATCTCCTTGCAGTCCAAGGGACTCTCAAGAGTCTTCTCCAGCACCACAGTTCAAAAGCATCAATTCTTTGGCGCTCAGCTTTCTCTATAGTCCAACTCTCACATCCATACATGACCACTGGAAAAACCAAGGCATCTGATTACAGAACACCTGCGGGCTCTGGTGCTATTGTAGGCTCACCTGTAGATGACGTCAGAGTCTAGAAGACACCAGGGCTATTGCCTGCCCATTAGTGGGTGAAGCCAAGCCCTAGGGTTAGTGCCAGATTGCTAAAAGGAAAGCCAGATCTTGGAGTCTGATTGCAGGGACCAGGGACCCCAGAGCTGGAATCAGATCACCACAAGGATGGGGTGAGAATTTCTGACAAAACTAAGTATAGGGTCTGGGGTGTCCCAAAGCTTGGTTAACCTACTAGTGTGTAGGGCTGGGACCCATCTGATCCCAGGGTAGGGTTTGGCCTCCTGTGGGCAGGCTGGGTCTGCAGGCTGTGGGTTTGTGGTTTTCTTATGTGTGGTGTCTGCCCTCTGGTGAGTGAGGCTGGTCCAGAGGTTAATGGAGGCTTCCTGGAGGACAGGACTAGTACCAGACCACTGGTGGGTGGAGCTGTGTCTAAAGGCATGTCTACAGGTAACTGTGGGCTTAGGAAATCTTTTGGAAACTTCTCTGCTGGTGGGTGGGGCTTTGTGCCCATCTAGTTAATTGCTTGGCCAGGGGTTACCAAGCCCTGATATTCACATACCCTTGGGTGGGGCCAGGTCTTGGTGTCAATCAGCTAGAGGGAGAAATTTATAATGGTGCTCATCAGCACTAGTATCCATGTGGTAGAAGAAGTTCCCAATGATAGTTGTCACCACTGTCTGTACACAGGGTGAGACACAGATGACTCTTGCCTCCCTAGAAGATTCTCCAAGGCCAGTTGGTAGGTCTGGCCCAGGTTCCTATCAGATTACTGCTTTTGTCCAGGATCCCTGAGCATTTGAGATTTTTATGTGTGCCAAAAACAACAACAACAAAACAAAAACAAAACAACAATAAAAAAACAACAAAAGTGTTATTGTTCAGTCACTCAGTTGTGCCAACTCCAAGACATCTTGGACTGCAGCACGCCAGGCTTCCCTGTCCTTCACTGTCTCCAGGAGTTTAGTCAAACTCATGTCTATTGAGTTGATAATGCCATCCAGCCATCTCATCCCTGTTGCCCCCTTCTCCTCCTGCCCTTAAGTTTTCTCAGGGGTTTTTCCAGTGAATTGGCTCTTTATATCAGGTGGCCAAAGTATTGGAATTTCAACTTCAACATCAGTCCTTTCAATGAATATTCAGGGTTGGTTTCCTTTAAGATTGACTGGTTTGATCTCCTTGCTGTCCAAGGGACTCTCAAGAGTCTTCTCCAACACCACAGTTCAAAAGCATCAATTCTTAGGCGATCAGCCTTCTTTATGGTCCAACTCTCACATCCATACATGACTACTGAAAAAAAAAACATAGCTTTGACTAGATTGACCTTTGTTGGCAAAGTGATGTCTCTGCTTTTGATGTCCAGGTTTGTCATAGCTTTTCTTCCAAGGAGCAAGTGTCATTTAATTTCACGGCTATAGTCAGTGTACGCAGTGATTTTGGAGTCCAAGGAAATAGTCTGTCACTCTTTCCATTGTTTTCCCATCTCTTTACCATGAAGTAATGAGACTGGATGCCATGATCTTTATTTTTTGAATGTTTTGTTTTAAGCCAGATTTTTAGCTCTCTTTCACCTTCATCAAAAGGCTCTTTAGTTCCTCTTTGTTTTCTGCAGTTAGGGTGGTGTCATCTGTGTATCTGAGGTTATTGATATTTCTCTCAGCAATCTTGATTCCAGCTTGAGTTTCATCCAGCCCAGCATATTGCATCATGTACTCTGCAAAGAAGTTAAATAATCAGGGTGATAATATCCAGCCTTGATGTACTCCTTTCCCATTTTGAACCAGTCCATTTTTCAATGTCCAGTTCTATCTGTTGCTTCTTGGCCTGCATACAGGTTTCTCAGGAGGTGGGTAAGTTGGTCTGGTATTCCTGTCTCTTTAAGAATTTTTCAGTTGGGATCCACACAGTCAAAGGCTTTAGCATTGTCAATGAAGTAGAAGTAGATTTTTTGGAATTCTCTTGCTTTTTCTATGATCTAATGCATATTGTCAATTTGATCTCTGGTTCCTCTGCCTTTTCTAAATCTAGCTTGTACATCTGGAAGTTCTCAGTTCACCTACTGTTGAAGCCTAGCTTAAAGGATTTTAAGCATTACCTTGAAACATGTGAAATGAGTGCAAATGTGTGGTAGTTTGAAAATTCTTTGGCATTGCCCTTCTTTGGGATTAGAAAACTGACATTTTCCAGTCCTTTGATCACTGATGAGTTTTCCAAATTTGCTAGTATATTGAGTGCAGCACTTTCACAGCGTCATCTTCTAGGATTTGAAATAGCTCAGCTGGAATTCCATCACCTCCACCAGCTTTGCTCATAGTAATGTTCCTAAAGCCCACTTGACTTCACACTCCAGGATGTCTGGCTCTAGGTGAGTGATCACATCATCGTGGTTATCCAGGTTATTAAAACCTTTTTTGTACAATACTTCTGTGTATTTTTGCCACCTCTTCTTAATCTATTCTGCTTCTGTTCAGTCAGTTCAGTCGCTCAGTTGTGTCTGACTCTTTGTGACCCCATGGACTGCAGCACACTAGGCTTCCCTATCACCAATTCCCAGAACTTGTTCAAGCTCATGTCCATTGAATTGGTGATGTCATCCAACCACCTCATCCTGTGTTGTCCCCTTCTCCTCCTGCCTTCAGTCTTTCCCAGCATCAGGGTCTTTTCCAATGAGTCAGTTCTTTGCATCAGGTGGCCAAAATATTGGATCTTCAGCTTTAGCATCAGTCCTTCCAATGAATATTCATGGTTGTTTTCCTTTACGATTGACTGGTTTGATCTCCTTGCAGTCCCCAAAGGACTCTTCTTGCTGTCCAAGGGATTATGCTTCTGTTAGGTCCATACCATTTCTGTCATTTATTGTGCCTATGTTTGCATGAAATATTCTCTTGGCAGCTCTAATTTTCTTGAAGAGATCTCTAGTCTTTCCCATTCTATTATTTTCCTCTATTTCTTTGCATGATTCACTTAAGGCTCTCTTATCTCGCCTCGCTATTTTTGGGACTCTGCATTCGGATGGGTATATCTTTCCTTCTCTTCTTTCCCTTTCACTTCTCTTCTTTTCTCAGCTATGTGTAAGGACTCCTCAGACAACCATTTTTGCCTTCTTGCATTTCTTTCTCTTGGGGATAGTTTGGTTACCGCCTCCTGTATGATATTATGAACCTCTGTCTCTAGTTCTTCAGGCACTCTGTCTATCATATCTAATCCTTTAGATTTACTTGTCATTTCCACTGTATAATTGTAAGGGATTTGATTTAGGTTATACCTGAATGGCCTAGTGGTTTTCCCTACTTTCTTCAGTTTAAGTCTGAATTTGGCAATAAGGAGTTCATGATATGAGCCACAGTCAGCTCCCAGTCTTGTTTTTGCTGACTGTATAGAGCTTCTCCATCTTTGACTGCAAACAATATAATCAATCTGATTTTGGTATTGACCATCTGATGATGTCCATGTGTAGAGTCATCTCTTGTGTTGTTGAAAGAAGGTGTTTTCTATGACCAATGTGTTCTCTTGGCAAAACTCTGTTAGCCTTTGCCCTGATTCATTTTGCCAAACTTGCTTGTTACTCCAGGAATCTCCTGACTTCCTGCTTTTGCATTGCAGTCCCCTGTGATGAAAAGGACCTCTCTTTTTGGTGTTAGTTCTAGAAGGTCTTGTACATCTTTATATAACTGTTCAACTTCAGCTTCTTCAGAATTAGTGGTTGGAGCGTAGACTTGGATTACTGTGATATTGTATGGTTTGCCTTGGAAATGAACAGAGATCATTCTGTCATTTTTGAGATTGCATCCAAGACCAGAATTTCAGACTCTTGGACTACTCCATTTCTTCTAAGGGCTTCTTGCCCACAGTAGTAGATACAATGGTCATCTGAATTAAATTCACCCATTCCTGTCCATTTTAGTTCACTGCTTCCTACAATGTCGATGTTCACGCATGGCATCACCTGTTTGACTACTTACAGTTTACCTTGTTTCATGGACCTAACATTTGAGGTTCCTATGCAATATTATTCTTTATAGCATTGGACTTTACTTTCACTTTCAGACGCATCCACATCTGGGCACTTTGGTTTAGCCGTTCAGCCTCTTTATTCCTTCTGGGGCTACTTCTCCAGTTTTCTCCAGTAGAATATTGGTCACCTACCAACCTGGGGTGTTCACCTTTCAGTGTCATGTCTTTTTGACTTTTCATACTGTTCACGATGTAAAAGCAAAGTCTCTATTTCTCCCAGTTCTTTGGGGCTCCTGAAATTAAGCCCTGCTGACCTTCAAAGCCAAATGCTATGGATGTTCATCTTCCCAGTGCAGGACTCCCTGGGCTGGGGAGCCTGATGTAGGGCTCAGAACTCTTATTTCTGTGGAAGGACTTCTACAATGTAATTATTTTCCAATTTGTGGGTCATCCACCTAGAGCCTGTTGAATTTGATTACATGGCATGTTTGCCCCTCCTACCCATCTCATTGTGGTTCCTTCTTTATGTCTTTCATTGTAGAAAATATCTTCTGGTAGGTTCTGGTCTTTTGCGTTTGCAAATAATTGCGATTTTTGAGATGCTTGTTAGAGGACAGGGTCTTTCTACTCTGCCATCTTGGCTGATCTTGAAAGTACAGACTGGCTCTTAATGTTTCCGCATGGAAGTTATTCATCTCATTTTTCTGCCAAAAAAAATTATTTTTTTTGAGTTCTTAAATTTTTTTTATATTGTATTGGGGTATAGCTGATTAACAATGTGGTGATTTCAGTGAACAGCAAAGGGACTCAGCCATACATATACATGTATCCATTCTCCCCCAAACTTGCCTCCCATCCAGGTTGCCACATAACTCTGCACCAATGCCAAACAGAAGTAAAGAGACAGTTATGGAGGACAAGGAAAGAGTGACTTTATTTCTTTGCCAGACAAAGGGAGAACACAGCACGCTAATGCCTCAAGAACTGTGCCCACACTCTCTGGTGAATAAGGAGAGATTATGTAATCAGGAAGGGGAATATGATAAGAATCAAGGCAGTAACAGTCTTGCATTCTTTCTTCTGCCAAATTTCAAATGGATGGGTATTCTGACAAGATTAGGGTATGTGCAGGGTCTTAGGTGGTCTCCTAAACTTAATGAGACTATCTGGTCCCTTTAATCTTGCTTCAGGTGCTTTCAGCTGGAGAAGGGATAGGCTACCCACTACAGTATTCTTGGATTCTCTTGTGGCTCAGCTGGAAAGGAATCCGCCTGCAATGTGGGAGACCTGGGTTTGATCCCTGGCCTGAGAAGATCCCCTGAAGAAGGGAACGGTTACCCACTCCAGTATTCTGGGTGGAGAATTCCATAGATTGTATAGTCCATGGGGTCACAAAGAATCGGACATGACTGAGCAACTTTCAGGTGCTTTCATGGCTGTTCCTCCCTTGATTAGCAACTGTTTGATTCTTCCCATTGGAACTCAAGAAGGTCATGGAGACTGGGGTCTTGTCTACCAGAAATGGGGGACAAAAAGGCCTCCATGCCGAGAGCACCACAGGGCCATTCTCGGCATCAATTTCTGCTTATATTTTACTGGTCAAAATAAGCAACATGGTCGAGCCAGATGTCAAAGAGACAAGGAAGTATAATCCTCCCCCAAGGGAGGCACAGCAAACATTTGGGAACAAAGATGTAGGATAGTACACAGAACGTTCCTTTCTACTATAAAAACTTTCAAAGACTAGACTTGCAGGGATGGTCTAGGACTGGCCAACCAGATTAACCCGCTTGGACTCTCTGATTGAGAGCTGGCTATGCAAAGCAGCAGGATCAATGGAGAAGTCATTCTGGGTCTACCGGGCTACAATGCTAGCTGAAGTATCTAATACCCAGTGCTGGTGACACCATCCAGGTTCATACTGGACTAGTTCTGTGATATGATTTTGGTTGTTTGCTTATTTTTAGCCTCTTTCATTTCTGTCTACTTCCAAGCTTTAGTGATCTAATCTTCTTAGCACTTCTGTGAGCCACCCAGTAGCATCTGGTACATCTTTTCTATATAAATAAGCCAGTCATTCTCTGTTGCTTTCAGTTAAAAACTTGATTGATACCATAAGGCTTTCAGCCAACCCAAACATTTCTCCAATTTCTGATCACCGTGTGATTGTTGCCCAAAGCCCCATTACCCCTGTACAAATGAATGTCTAGGAAAGTATAAGAGCAATTTACACTAAAAAATATTGCGTAGGAAAGGCTGGGAGGAGCCCAGGTCAGTCTTGGGTCCCGTGCACTCTTTAGATTGAGAGGTACTAAGGGTCAAAAAATTAATGTGAGAAGGGTTTTGTTAGGTGGAGACTGGGATAATCTTGAGTTAGAAAGTATAAGAAAATGCAGTAACGTTTCTGTAGCATGACCAAATATTCTGGGTTGCTCTGGACAGTCCCAGTTACTGTTTTTGTGAATCCGTTCATGCATATCAATTATTTTTATTGTCCTCTTTCACTCTAAAACATATTCTAGCTTAGACAATAAGTTATATGACCACTCCAACTATAATGGAAATGGTCCTGGACCAGAAGTCAGAAGATCTGCATTGTAATCATAACCTACCACTAATCTATGGAGTGACCAATAAACTTTCTGAACCTTAGCTTCCTCATCTATAAAGTGGAGGAGTTCATGTAGATCACTGGTTGGCAAATCATGTTCCAGTTTTTGAGAACTATCTCAGAGTCCCCTGCAGCGAGGAAGAGGAGGCCAAGTGGGAAAGGCTCTTGACACACCCAGAGAACCTCTCCTCCTGTTCGTTTCATGCCTTGTGGCCGTACCTAACTTTTTGTTTGGAAAATAAGAAACACACAGACACAGACACACAGACACACACAGACACACACACACACACACACACACACAGGAAAATCACTGGCCTGGATAATCTCTCAGACTTCAAAAACCGGATTCCTAGAGCTTGCTCTACTATTGTGACCTCTGTATCCTTGACAGTGAGCTGGTCATGAAATGGAGTCATTAGGAGAGAGCTACTTGACTGCTCAGCTCTTTCATTTTAAAGAGACAAATGCCAAACTTCTCATTCTGTCAGTTTAACAAGTTCCATTAGAATGATGCTCCTGCTGCTGCTGCTGCTAAGTTGCTTCAGTCGTGTCTGACTCTGTGCGACCCTAGAGATGACAGCCCACCAGGCTCCGCTGTCCCTGGAATTCTCCAGGCAAGAACACTGGAGTGGGTTGCCATTTCCTTCTCCAATGCAGGAAAATGAAAAGTGAAAGTGAAGTCGCTCAGTCATGTCCGACTCTTCATGACCCCATGGACTGCAGCCTACCAGGCTCCTCTGTCTGTGGCATTTTTCCAGGCAAGGGTACTGATGTGGGTTAAAATGATGCTGACATTTACTTATTTATTTTAATTGTTAAAAATATCCCTAAACCCACTTTTCCATCCTGGTCTCCTGGTTCTACTCTGTCCCCAAACTTGCCTCAAGATTTTCTGTAGCTCTGCCTCAGCTCGTGGGGTCCCTCATCCTCTCTTGGCCAACTCTTAGAGTTCAGCCCAAGCGCCATCTCTTCTGTGAGGCCTCCCTCAACCACCACCGCCCTAGGAATGACTTCCACCCTCCATCCTGGCCTTCCACACCTTGTTTGGTAGTTAGTATATGTTGCTTCATGTGCTATTGTCTTTCAGCCCTAAACACACTCTTTTAGATTCTGGTCTGGGATGCTGAGGCTGGTACTCTGCCACCTCCATTTCTCCTCTGCCAATTGACTTCCTGTTACATGGTGCCAGTACTGGTAATTCCAGAGAGATTAGAAGGCAGGAGGGAGAGAAAATGGACTTGCTTCTTCCTGCATGCATGCCTGCTATTCCTGTCAGTGTTGCCCCCAGGCAGTAGAGCTTGGTTCTGACCTCCAACTTCCTCGCCTATATCCAGGACCAGCTTCACTGAACAACCTTAGAGGTACCACCAGTAGCCAAGCAATAATCTCTCCTCAGAAATCTGAATTTCAGTTCTTCAGGCCCCCCTACCTCAAGCTCCTGAGATAAAAGTCATTGCCAGGCAGCCCACCTCCCCATGTTTCAGCCCCAGCTCCATAAGGCACTTTGTCCATACCTCTGAGGTACCAGAGGCTCTATACTTTCTCAGCTGCTAAGTCGCTTCAGTCATGTCTGACTCTGTGCAACCCCATAGACGGCAGCCCACTAGGCTCCTCTGTCCCTGGGATCCTCCAGGCAAGAATACTGGAGTGGGTTGCCATTTCCTTCTCCAATGCAGAAAAGTGAAAGTGAAGTTGCTCAGTCGTGCCCGACTCTTAGCGACCCCGTGGACTGCAGCCTACCAGGCTCCTCCATCCATGGGATTTTCCAGGCAAGAGTACTGGAGTGGGTGCCATTGCCTTCTCGGATACTTTCTCAGAGGCCCAGTTAATTAGGCACCTCCTCTGAACTTGAAGGTTCTGAAGACCCAACCACTTCCTTCCTTTTGTCCCCTAAGACGGGAGTAGTAGCTGCTCCCTGTAGCTATTATCTGTTTTCCTTCAATATTCTCCTTTACCTTTGTCAGGCTTCCAACATCCATTTAACAATTCCCATATTGAATTCTCTCTTCACTCTTCACTATGAAGGACATAGTGAAGTTTCTCTTTTCCTGATTGGACCCCAACTGGCCTACCATGAACTGTCACTTACCATGTTACACATATTTTTATTTCTCAACTATATTGGAAATTTCTTTGTTTTTGTTTTAGTTTTAGCTGCACCGAAAAGAACTCCACAAAACTTTTCTTGTTGGTTGATAAGCATATAAGATTCATGAATAGGAAAAACGATGAAAAGTGAAAAGAGCAGGACTTCAGACAAACAGATCCTAGTTCAAAGTCCAATTTCAATGGTCTCTGCTACTGAACTTCCTTGAGTCTCACATTCTCAACTCTAAAGTAGGATAATGCTTATCCTACAGGTGTGATGGGGGTGGGGCAAACATGAGAAAAGGTAGGTCAGATGCTTAGGAGGGAGGCTGGTGGATGTTTCACACTTGTACATGGTGCTCTTTCTTCCACCCACACTGATCACTTTGAATATTCTGTAGCTCCTTCTCTGCTAGGTAGGTGGTCATCTCTAGGCATTTCTGGGTCCCTTGGGTATTTGTAGCAGAAGCATAGCACCCTCTGACTGTCGAGCTCGATTGAGAGGCGGGACTTAAATGAGTCAGCCTAATGGTATTCCTCACATCCTCCTTCATGCTTGAGTCTTTCCTCTTATTAAACACACACACCCACACACACACACACCCCCACACCCACACACACCCACACACACACACCCACCCACCCTTGACCTTTCTTTGCAATCTGACATAAGCTTTCTTCTTTTTGCCACCAAGCTTCCTAAGAAAGTCCCCCCCACACACACACCCTGATCCCACACACTGTCCTGCAGTCCAGAGCAACTGTAGGGACCAGCTTCTTCATCCATCTCTCTCAGCATTCCTAGCCTGTGTCTGTCTCTTTCTCTGTCTTTTAATGTTTGCTCTGTTTTCTTCTATTACCCAACTGCTCGACCTACTTTATATATCAGAGTCCAAATCCTGGACAGAGCTGGTTTAAACAGCTGTTATTATGTTTGTTTTGTACCAGACCTCCTCATAGGTCCCCTTGTTGGTCATTTGCCCAGTTGTGTCTGAGTCTTTGCAACCCCATGGACTGCAGCATGCCAGGCCTCCCTGTCCTTCATCATCTCCCAAAGTTTGCCATCCAGCCATCTCAACCTCTGACCTCCTGTTCTCCTTCTGCCTTCAATCTTTCCCAGCATAAGGGACTCTTACAATGAGTTGGCTGTTCATATCAGATGACCAAAATACTGGAACTTCAACTTCAGTATCAGTCCTTCCAACAAGTATTCAGGGTTGATTTCCCTTAAGATTGACTGATTTGATCTCCTTGCTGTCCAAGGGACTCTCAGAAGTCTTCTCCAGTTCAAAGTCGTCAATTCTTTAGTGCTCTGCCTTCTTTACAGTCCAGCTCTCACAACCATACGTGACCACTGGGAAGACCAATGTTGTTGTTCAGCTGTTCAGTTGTGTCTGACTCTTTGTGACCCCATGGACTGCAGCACGCCAGGCTTCCCTGTCCTTCACCATCTCCCAGAGCTTGCTCAAACTCATGACCATTGAGTCAGTGATGCCATCCAACCATCTTGTCCTCTGTCATCCCCTTTTCCTCCTGCCTTCAATCTTTCCCAGCATCAGGGTCTTTTTTCCAGTGAGTCAGCTCTTTGCATCAGGTGGCCAAAGTATTAGAATTTCAGCTTCAGCATCAGTCTTTCCAATGAATATTCATGGCTGTTTTCCTTTAGGATGGACTAGTGGGCTCTCCTTGCAGTCCAAGGGACTCTCAAGAGTCTTCTGGAACATCACAGTTTGAAAGCATCAATTCTTGGGCGCTCAGCCTTCTTTATGTTCCAGCTTTCACATCCATAGATGACTACTGGAAAAACCATAGACTTGACTATACTCACCTTTGTCAGCAGAGTAATGTCTCTGCTTTTCAACACACTGTCAAGGTTTATCATGGCTTTCCTGCCAAGAGCAATGGTCTTCTGATTTCATGGCTGCAGTCACCATCTGCAGTGATTTTGGAGCCCAAGAAGAGGAAATCTGTCAGATCTTCGAACTTTTGTCCTTCTATTTGCCATGGAGTAAGGGGGCCAGATGCCATGATCTTAGTTTCTTTAATATTTAGTTTTAAGCCAGCTCTTTCACTCTCCTCTTTCACACTCACCAAGAGGCTCTTTAGATCCTCTTCGCTTTCTGCCATTAGTGGTATCATCTGCATTTCTGAGGTTGTTGATGTTTCTCCCTCCTATCTTGACTCCAGCTTGTAACTCAGCCAGCCTGGCATTTCTCATGATGTGTTCGGCATACAGGTTAAACAAACAGGGTGACAGCAGACAGCCCTGTCGTACTCCTTTCTCAATCCTGAACCACTCAGTTGTTCCATACAGAGTTCTACTGTTGCTTCTTGACACGCATACAGATTTCTCAAGAGACAGGTAAGATGGTCTGGTATTCCCATGTCTTTAAGAGCTTTCCACAGTTTGTTATGATCCACACAGTCAAAAGCTTTAGTGTAGTTGATGAAACAGAGGTAGATGTTTTTCTGGAATTCCCTGGCTTTCTCTATGATCCAGCAAATGTTGGCAATTTGATCTCTGGTTTCTCTGTCTTTTCTAAACCCAGCTTGGACATCTGGAAGTTCTTGGTTGCCATAATGCTTAAGCCTAGCATGCAAGATATTAAGTATGACCTTCCTAGCATGGCAGATGAGTCCAATTGTCCAATGGTTTGAACAGTCTTTAGTCTACCCTTCTTGGGAATTGGGATGAGGATTGACTTTTTCCAGTCCTGTGGCGACTGCTGGGTCTTCCAGATTTGCAAAGTACAACACTTTGATAGCATTGTCATTTAGGGTTTTTAATGGCTCTACTGGAATTACATCACATCCACTAGCTTTATTAACAGCAGTGCTTCATAAGGCCCACTTGACTTCACACTCCAGAATGTCTGACTCTGGGTGACTAACCACACCATCATAGTTATCTGGTCCAAGATCTTTTTTGTACCGTTCTTCCTTGTATTCCTTCCATCTCTTCTTGTTCTCTTCAGCATCTACTAGGTCTCTACCATTTCTGTCCTTTACTGTGCCCATGTTCCCTTGATAGTTCCAGTTTTCCTGAAGAGATCCGTAGTTTTCCCCCTCTGTTGTTTTCCTCTATTTTTATGCACTGTTCAGTGAAGAAGGCTTTCTTGTTTCTCCTTGCTATTCCTTGGAACTCTGTTTAGTTGGATATACCTTCCCCTTTCTCCCTTGCTTTTCACTTCTCTTCATTCTTCAACTATTTGTAAAACCCCCTCAGATAATCACTTTGCCTTCTTGCTCTTCTTTCTTTGGGGGGATGGTTTTGTTCACTGCCTCCAGTAGAGTATCATGGCCCTCTGTCCACAGTTCTTCAGGCACACTGCTTACTATATCTAATCCCTTAAATCTATTCATCACTTCCACTGCGTAGTCATCGTATTGTTCAGTCACCCAGTCATGTTCAACTCTTTGCAACCCCATGGACTAAAGCATACCAGGCCTGTCTGTCCCTCAACATCTCCCAAAGTTTGCCCAAGTTCTTGTCCATTGCGTTGGTGATCCTCTGACGCCCTCTTCTCCTTCTGCCCTGAATCTTTCCCAGCATCAGGGACTTTTCCAAGGAGTCAGCTGTTCAGATCAGATAACCAAAATACTGGAGTTTTAGCTTAAGCATCAGTTCTTCCAAAGAGTATTCAGGGTTGATTTCCCTTATGATTGACTGGTTTGATCTCCTTGCAGTCCAAGGAACTTTCAGAAGTCTCCTCCAGCACCAGAGCTCGAAGGCATCATTTCTTCAGCCCTCTGCCTTTTTTTACAATCCAGCTCTCACAACTGTATGTGACCACTGGGAAGACCATAGCTTTGACTATACGGACCTTTGTCAGCAGAGTAATCACTCTGCTTTTTATCACACTGTCTAGGTTTGTCATAACTTTCCTGCCAAAAAGCAAACATCTTCTGACTTCATGGTTGCAGACACCATCCGCAGTGAGTTTAGAGCCCAAGAATAGGAAATCTGTCAGTACTTCCACCTTTTCCCTCTCTATTTGCCATGAAGCAAGGGGGCCAGATGCCATGATCTTAGGTTTTTTAATATTTAGTTTTAAACTGGTTCTTTCATACTCATAGGGGATTTGATTTAAGTTCTACCTGGCTGGCCTAGTGGTTTTCCCTGCTCTTTTTAGTTTATGCCTGAATTTTGCTATGAGAAGCGGATGATCTGAGCCACAGTCAGCTTCAGGTCTTGTTTTTGCTGACTGTATACAGCTTCACCTTCTTCTGCTACAAAGAATATAATCACTTTGACTTCGGTTTTGACCATTTGGTGTTGTCCATGTGTAAAGTCATCTCTTGTGCTGTTGAAAAGGGGTGTTTGCTATGACCAGTGCATTCTCTTGGCAGAATTCAGTTAGCCTTTGCCCTGCTTCATTTTGTTCTCCAAGGCCAAACTTACCTTTCATTCCAGGTATCACTTTACTTCCTACATTTGTATTCCAACCCCCAGTGAGGAATAGATTGAGCATCTCTTTTTGGTGGTTGTTCTAGGAGGTCTTCTAGGTCTTCATAGAACTGATCAACTTTAGCTTCTTTAGCATTGGTGGTAGTGGCATGGACTTGAATCACTGTGATGTTGAATGGCTTGCTTGAAAAGGAACCAAGATCATTCTGTCATTTCTGAGGTTGTATCCAAGTACTGCATTTCAGACTCTCTTGTTGATTATGACGGCTACTCCATTTCTTCTATGGGATTCTTGCCCACAGTAGTAGATACAGTGGTCGTCTGAATGAAATTCACCCATTCCCATCCATTTCAGTTCACTTATTCCTAAGATGTCAATGTTTATTCTTACCGTCTCCTGCTTCACCACATCCCATTTACCTTGATTCATGGAGCTAACATTCCAGATTCCTATGCAATACTGTTCCCTTACCAGCCTATAAACAGGCAGCTCTTGGCCTGTCACTCATGCCTGGACAGTCTCTGGCCACTGTCCTGCAATAGTCAAACGAGCATGGCTTTCTTGTGTCGGGGCTGAGGATGGAGCACTTTTTACTAGCAAGGAAAGTTGGACTTGATAGGCACTTGTTAATGCATATCTTATGGACATGCTCCATTTGCACCAAAGTATTAACAGTTTCCCTAATCACCAAATCCAATGAATGCGTCCCAATTTTCATCTTACCTGATTCTCTGGAGTGTTTTATATAGCTGACCACTTACTCTTTGATACTTCTAAGTCCTCTACTTTCCCCTCCATGAGTCTGGTTCTCTCCTTACCATTCTATCAATCTCCCTTGTTGATTTCTCTACTTCACTCACTGCTAACTTTGATGAAGCAGCTAGTCCCTGGACTTTGCAGTGGAGACATAACACCTAAGACATCCTTCCTACTTATACCCTTGTTGCCTTGTGGTACTGCAGCCTGTATGCGCATTAGGAGAAACGTGGAAGGAGTAGCTGGAGATTCAGAGTTTCCAGTTACTGACTGCAGGGTACTGACGAACTCTAGGGCAATGGTCAGGAATTAGGAGCTGCTTACTGGGCTAGAGGGAAGGGCTCCAGATAGTTAATATCACAAACATTCTGCCTCTGTCCTTCTCCATCACAAATATTTGAAGTGTTCTCCAAGACTTGTCTATCAATATGAAGGCTCTTAGATAACTCCAGTCTTTCACTGGTGGCATCCTGTCAAAATGTCCTGCGCCTCCCTTTGCAGGCTCCATTTAATCAGAACACACTGCTGTAAATAAGCTGAAGAATATTTAAAACTTCAGGTGAATTTAAATCAATGAGTTTTCCCTAAAGGATTTTATTTTAAGCCTTATCATTTTGATGTGAAGGACTCTGTCCTTTTTTAAATGACATTCCTGTAAAAGCAAACAAGTAAGAGAAAGGGATGTGTCACTTAGAACTGAGGGTGAGAGGGAGGCACATTTCACTCTCTCTGAAATCAGAGTGCCTAGCTCTAATTCCATTTTAAAAATTAACATATAGCAAAATTTACTTTTCCCCTGTATTCTATAAAATTCAGGACATACATAGAGTGGTTACCACCATTGCAAACAGGACATAATAATGTTCCATCACTCCAGAAATTCCTTCCTGCTATCTCTCCACAGTCATATTCCACCTTCTCCCTAAGCCTTGGCAACCACTTATCTGTCCTCTATTGCTGCAGTTTTGTCTGCTGCTGCTGCTGCTAAGTCACTTCAGTCACGTCCGACTCTGTGCGACCCCATAGACGGCAGCCCACCAGGCTCCCCCGTCCCTTGGATTTTCCAGGCAAGAACACTGGAGTGGGTTGCCATTTCCTTCTCCAATGCATGAAAGTGAAAAGTGAAAGTGAAGTCGCTCAGTTGTGTCCGGCTCTTCGAGACCCCATGGACTGCAGCCTACCGGGCTCCTCCGTCCATGGGATTTTCCAGGCAAGAGTACTGGAGTGGGGTGCCATTGCCTTCTCCCACAGTTTTGTCTTCTAGAGAATGTTATATAATAGAACTGTACATGGTATAATCTTATATCATAGTTGTCTTAAGTTTTACATATACTAAACCTACAAATACTAAAACACCACCAGACAATGTCATATTTTTTGCCTTCAAACTATTAGAAAGTTAGCAGGAGAAAAATAATTTATTGTATTTGCCCATATATTTATAATTTTTGTTGCTCTTCTTTTTAAAAAACAAAAAAACTAGTTTTTTATTTTTTGACTGTGGTGGGTCTTCGCTGCTGCATGCAGGCTTTCTCTAGTTGCAGAGAGTGGGGGCTGCTCTGTTGCAGTGTGGGCTTCCCATGGTGGAGGCCTCTTGTTGCAGAGCATGGGCTGTAAGTCAAGTGGGATCAGTAGTTGCAGCTCATGGACTCTAGAGCACGGGCTCTATAGTTGTGATGCACAGGCTTGGGGCTCCCTAGCAGTGGGGATTTTCCCAGAACAGGGATTGAACTGGAGTCTCTGCATGCAAGGTGGATTCTCAAACACTAGACCACCAGAGAAGCCCTCTGTCTTCTTTCTTGAAGTTCCAATTTTCTTTTTGTGTAATTTCTTTTCTTATAAGTAATTTCCTTTAGCAGCTCTTTTGGAACATATATACTGGTGGAGAGGGATTGAGAAATCCTTCATCTGAGAAGGTCTTTAATTCACATTCATTCCTGCAGAATATTTTTCCAGGATTTAGAGTTTGGGGTGGAAAGGTCTTTTCTTTCACTACTTAACAAAATGTTGTTCAACTTCCTTCTGGCTTTCTTAGTTTCTGATGGAAAAAACACAGTCATTCCAATTGTTACCCTAGAAGTGATGTATCATTTTTCTCAACTTGTTACCTTTGGGGATATTTTTTTCCTTTGGCTAAGTCACATCAGTTGTGTCCAACTCTGTGTGACCCCATAGACAGCAGCCCACCAGGCTTTGATTTTGCCTATCTGGGCGTGTATTTCTTTGGTTTTATCTTGTTTGGGTTTACTCAGTCTCTTGAATCTGGAGGTTTGTGTCTGTTGCCAAATTTAGAATGTTTTCAGTGATCAGTTTTTTATACACCTTTTTTTACTGAACTTTCTCCTGTGATTCTGGGACTCTAATAACACACGTTAGATGTTTTGTTATCATTCACAGGTCCCTGAGGCTCTGTTCAATTTTTTTCTGTTTGTTGTTTAGATTGGGTAATTTCTGTTGACCTGTCTTCAAGTTCACTGACTTTCCTCTGTCATCTCCATTTTACTATTGAATGGATCCAGTGACTTTTTTATTTTAATAATCTCATTTTTGGGTTCTAAAATTTCCATTTAGAAGTCTAGGAGAACTTCTAGTTTGCTATTTGTTTCAACAGAGTTTGACCTTACTGTTGGTGCATTTAAATAATACTTTTAAGTCTTTTTCAAGTAATTATACCTTTGTCATCTTGGTAGTATAATCTATTGATTATCTTCTCCTATGTGAAAGATTTTCCTAGTTCTTCATAGGCTGAAAAATTATGGATTTTATTCTGACTGTATGCCACCACTTTTATCACAGTCAAGTTGTTAAAAGTAAGTCACTAGGTCCAGCCTGTACTTAAGGGGATGGGATCATGTAAGGATATGAAAACTCCAATAGAGGTTTATTGTTGTTGCTTCTCAGTCACCAAGTTGTGTCCCACTCTTTGCGACTCCATGAACTTCAGCACACCAGGTTTCCCTGTCTTTCACTGTCTCCCTGTGTTTGCTCAAACTCATGTCCATTGAGTCGGTGATGCCATTCAACCATCTCATCCTCTGCCATCCCATTCTCCTCCTGCCCTCAATCTTTCCCAGCATCAGGGTCTTTTCCAGTGGTTGGCTCTTTGCATCCAGTGGCCAAAGTATTGGAGCTTCAGCTTCAGCATAAGTACTTCCAATGAATATTAAGGGTTGATTTCCTTTTGGATTGACTGCTTTGATCTCCTTGCTGTCCAAGGGACTCGCAAGAGTCTTCTCCAGCACCACAGTTCAAAAGCATCAATTCTTAGGTGATTAGCCTTCTTTATGGTCCAATTCTCATATCCCTACATGACTACTGCAAAAACCATAGCTTTGACTATACGGACCTTTGGTGGCAAAGTGATGTCTCTGCTTTTCCGTACATTGTCTAGGTTGGTCATAGCTTTTCTTCCAAGAAGCAAGCATCTTTTAATTTCATGGCTGCAGTCACCATCCACAGTGATATTGGAGCCCAAGAAAACAAAGTCTGTCACTGTTTCCTTTTTTACCCCATCAGTTTTGTCATGAAGTGATAGGACTGGATGCCATGATCTTAGTTTTTTGAATGTTGAGTTTTAAGCCAGTATTTCACTCCTCTTTCACCTTCATCAAGAGGCTCTTTAGCTCCTTTTTGCTTTCTGCCATTAGGGTGATGTCTTCTGCATATCTAAGGTTGTTGATATTTCTCCTGGCAATCCTGATTCCAGCTTGCGCTTCATCCAGTCTGGCATTTCACATGATGTACTTTGCATGTAAGTTAAATAAGCAGGGTGACGAATATAGCCTTGATGTACTCCTTTCCCATTTTGAATCAGTTCATTTTTCCATATCTGGTTCTGTCTTCTTGACCTGCATACAGGTTTATCAGGAGGCAGGTAAGGTATCTGGTAGTCCCATCTCTTTAAGAATTTTCCACATTTTGTTGTGATCCACACAGTCAAAGGATTCACATAGTCAGTGAAACAAATAGATTTTTTTGGAATTCCCTTGCTTTTTCTATGACCCAGCAGATGTTGGCAATTTGCTCTCTGGTTCCTCTGCCTTTTCTAAATCCAGCTTGTGCATCTGGTAGTTCTTGATTCACATATTGTTGAAGCCTAGCTTGGAGAATTTTGAGCATTACTTTGCTAGCATGTGAAATGAGTCCAATTGTGTGGCAGTCTGAACATTCTTTGGCATTTCCCTTCATTGGGATTGGAATGAAAACTGATCTTTTCCAGTCCTGTGGCCACTGGTGAGTTTTCCAAATTTGCTGGCATATTGAGTGAAGCACTTTCACAGCATCATCTTTCAGGATTTGAAATAGCTCAGCTGGAATTCCATCACCACTGGCTTTGTTGGTAGTAATGCTTCCTAAGGCCCGCTTGACTTAGCACTCCAGGATGTCTGGCTCTAGGTGAGTAATCACACCATCGTGATTATCTGGGTCATGAAGATCTTTTTTGTATAGTTCTTCTATGTATTCTTGCCACCTCTCCTTAATCTCTTACACTTCTGTTAGGTCTTTGCTGTTTCTGTCCTTGATTGTGCCCATCTTTGCATGAAATATTCCCTTTATATCTCTAATTTTCTTGAAGAGATCGCTAGTCTTTCCCATTCTGTCGTTTCCTCTATTTCTTTGCATTGTTCACTTAAGCAGACTTTCTTATCTCTCCCTGCTATTCTCTGGAACTCTGCATTCAGGTGGGTATATCTTTCCCTTTCTCCTTTGCCTTTCACTCCTCTTCTTTTCTCAGCTATTTGTAAGGCCTCCTCAGACAACCACTTTGTCCTCTTGCAGTTCTTTTCTTGCAGATGGTTTTGATCACCACCTTCTATACAGTGGTACAAAACTCCATCCACAGTTCTTCAGGCACTCTGTCAGATCTAATCCCTTGAATCTATTTGTCACTTCCACTGTATAATCATAAGGGATTTGATTTAGGACATACGTGAATTGTCTGGTGGTTTCCCCTACTTTCTTCAGTTTAAGTCTGAATTTTGCAGTAAGGAGTTCATGATCTGAGCTACAGTCAGCTCCAGGTCTTCTTTTTGCTGACTGTATAGAGCTTCTCCATCTTCAGCTGCAAATAATATACTCAATCTGATTTTGGTTTTGACCTTCTGGTGATGTTCATGTGTAGGGTCATCTCTTGTATTGTTGGAAGAGGGCATTTGCTATGACCAGTGTGTTCTCTTGGCAAAATTCTGTTAGCCTTTGCCCTGCCTCATTCTGTACTCCAAGGCCAAACTTGCCTGTTACTCCAGGTGCCTTTTGACTTCCTGCTTTTCATTCCAGTCCCCTGCCATGAAAAGGACATCTATTTTTAGTGTTAGTTCTTTATTGAATATTTAAATTTCAGCTTCTTTGACATTAGTGGTTGGAGCATAGACTTGGATTACTGTGCTGTTGAATGGTTTGCCTTGGAGAACTGAGATCATTCTGTCATTTTTGAGACTGTACCCAAATACTGCATTTCGGAGTCTTTTGTTGACTATGAGGACTACTCCAGTACTTCTAAGAGATTCTTGCCCACAGTCATAGATATAATGGTCATCTGAATTAAATGCGTCCATTCCCATCCATTTTAGTTCACTGATTTTTAAAACGTGAATGGTCACTCTTGCCTTCTCCTGTTTTACCACATCCAGTTTACCTTGATTCGGACCTAACAGTCCAGGTTCCTATGCAATATTGTTCTTTACAGCATTGGATTTTACTTTCATCACCAGACACATCCACAACTGGGCATCATTTTCACTTTGGCTCAGCCTCTTCATTTTTTCTGGAGCTATTTCTGTGATCTTCCCCAATAGCATATTGGACACCTACCAACCTAGGGGCTCTCCTTTTAGAGTCATATATTTTTGCCTTTTCATACTGTTCATGGGCTTCTCAAGGCAAGAATGCTGAAGGAGTTTGCCATTCCCTTCTCCAGTGGGCCACATTTGTCAGGGTCTGACAAGCAGGGACATGCCCTTCAGCCACTCCACGTAGCTGGATGACATGCCTGGTGCCCTGGTTGTCCCGCGGTCAGAGTTTTGCCAAGAGAACACTCTGGTCCTTGTTGAGTGTCTAAACCTTCACTAGCTTATTAGGGACCATCTTAGAAGTCTGCCTAGTGCCTACTGTTGGAAGCAACCCAACTCCCTGTTAGCAGATTAATGGATAAACAAAATGTGGTGTATACACACCATGAAACCTATGGAGCTTTTAAAGGAAGGACATCCTGACATATGCAACAGCATGAATGAACCTTGTGAACATTATGCTAGTGAAACGAGCCAGTCACAAGAGGACAAAGATGATAAGATTCCACTTAGATGAGGTAGCTAGAGTAGTCAGATTCATAGAGAAAGAGAGCAGAATGGTGGGAGAAGGGCAGTGGAGAGTCAGTGTTTCATGGGTACAGAGTTGTATTTGAGGAAAATGAAGAGTTCTGGGGGTGGATAGTGGTGATGGTTTCTCGACATTGTGAATGATACGTAGCACCGCTGAACTGTACACTTTAAAATGATTAATAACACATTCTTGTTATGTATATTTTACCACAGTTGAAAAGCAGACAAAAATCAAGAAGTTTGCCTACAACACATATTATGAGGTTTTGGGTCTTGTTTAATTTCTGTGGAGAATGTCTCCATGTTTTTAGCAAGGCCTTCAACCTTAATTCAGGTTGCAAGTCCCAATCAGCCTTCTGTGGGTCTTCATTCCGGTGTCAGTTCAGTTTTCAAAACCCTTGAAGCACTATTTGGATCTGGCCCATGTGAGGATGTGCTATGTGGGATAAGGGGTGATTCAGAAATTCATCTGAAGGGGCTATTTTCCCTAGGACCTCTCTGTCTACCATCTCCCTGGAATTTTCCAGCCTTGCCCTTTCAGTTCTCTGGCTGGAAAGCTCCTGCTCTGCAGTTTACTTCCTGGGGCTATGCTCACCTCCCAGACCAAGTGGGTGAGCAGACAGAGAAAAAGCAAAAGGGGCTTCCCCACCCTCTCTGGACAGAAGCTCCCCCAATTCAGGCAGGTGGCTTCCCTCCCAAGAATTCAGGTGCCTTCTGGTTCCTGTTGCCACTGTCGCCCCTTTCGTCACAGGGTTGCTTGGGTTTGAGGCAGGCATGAAAAAAACAGCAAAAAGAAAAAAGAATAGGGAATTTTCCCCACTCTCCTGAGCATCCACTGTTTTCTTCCTGGCTCCTTGACCTGAGGGTTTCTCCTGGAGAGTTCTCTGTCCAGCCCTGAGGACTACTCATGGGTTTCAGGTTTCCAGGAGTTCAGGCCTGGGCACAGAGAGGGGAAATGGCAAAGTCAGGCTATTTCAGCGGTACTGAGAATCCTGCTCAGCTTTCTCAGTGTTTCTGCTACTATTTGCTTTGCAGAGTCCTCAAATAGCTGATGCCTGCATTCTATGCAGGTGTGACAGCCTCCGCCTTACGGCTGGCTCTGACCTTGGCATTGAACAAAGGGCTCCGTCCATTCACCTTTCATCCCCATTTGTGGTACCCATTTATTCTGTGGACGCACCTTGATCACCTACTACGTATCACAAACTGTAAGGGCTAGAGAAACTGCCCATCTTTAAAGTGTTGAGGACACAGTTCCCTGCTAGACACAACTTCCTGGATTTCACCCTGGCTTTCTTCCCTGCTTCTGCTTACATTCACAGTAGATCTGTGAAGTGAGTGGGCTTTGTTGCTTCCTTGAAAAGGCATGTCTGTATATGAGCCTGAAACCATTCTCATATGTGTGCTCTGTGGGTGCGGCTGAGGGCTTTGGAAAGAGACATATTTTCAAACACACAGGTTTGTGGTTTTTGAAAGAACAGAAAGCATAAAGCATAACATCTTGCAGGATTACTTTCTGCTGAAGACCAATTGATGTGACATCTGAAAATAATCAAATAAGTGTCTTGTTTTCAGTTTGCAAATGACTTTGTGAAACTTGGGAAGGAAATTCTCCACTTAAGAAAAAAATAAAAAAAATTGAAATTGAGATCATGGGGAAGAACAAAGATGGGGAATTATGAGAGTGCTTTGAGTTCTTAATAGCACTTACATTTGTAAAAATGAATCTCTCTAAAAACCTGGAAGTGGCCTAATAACTTTAAATCACCTCACACAGTATATGCCCCAAACCCTGATAACCTCCAAATTCAATTGCTCATAACCACATTTTTGTTTTTTATTTTTTGGAGCATTACAAAAACTTGAAGTTACTGCACAATACACAGAGCTTGGGATTTAAATTATTGAAACCTTTGTTTTTTTTTTTTTTTTTTCCATATAAGCTCTGACGTTTGGAAAGAAGTTAAGGTACAATTTAATCCCAGAGGATCAGAATTTATTGAACTGATTTTTTTTTTTTTTGGTTTTGGCTAAGAAAACAGAAATTGAGCTGAACATCATAATGAAGAAAATAAAGACAGGAAGAGAAAAGGCGGAAGGTGGTACATGCAAAATTCTCGAAGTCCAAGGAGAGGCTGGACCTGAAGGTGAACAAGTCTGCTGACCAAGGTAAGACAAATAAAGACACACTGTCAAGAAAAATTGGAGGCAAATGACATTAAACATCATCAAAACCCCGGACTGAGGTAAGGAGAGACTGGGGCAAACAGAAACTCGCCTTTAGCTTCAGGGGTTAAGGGGTGACTTCATGTTCCTTCAGCATTTCACTCATATCTAAGTCAAGTGTTGCTAATATCCAGTGTGGATGACAGGCAATTGGACTTTGTGAATTTCTGGTTTCTAATGATGCATTCGAGTTTTATTTTTTACAGCTGTCCTTGTCTTAATCCTTTCTATTTTTTTTCTCCCCGGGGTTCAATGGTTTCTAGTTACCTATCAGCATTTTACACAGCCTGTCAGCCACCAGGCAGCACATGGCTTCTAATGGTTGTGGTGTGTGGGTCACCACTAGTTCTCTGGAAGGACAAGAGCCCGCCTGAACCACACAGCAAACTCCTTTGTATGAATGGAGCGCACTGAGCAGGTTCTGGGCGCATCCTAGAAATTGAACCAAATACCTTTTGCAAACAGCAGCTCAATGAGGTTTCCTGCCATGAGGCAAAATGCTTAGAAAGTTACTCTGCGCTGGCATCACTGGGTTTGGGGTCAGCGTGCTGAAACCGGGACTCATTATGTTCCTACCATGCCAACTTGGTGCAATTAGCCTAACACGATAATTTCCCGAAGCCATATGTTGATCTTTAGGGGAGTGAAGGCTTCATCTGCCTGATGGCTCTGAGCTCTGACTGGCATGTCCCAGCTTCCAGCACATTTTTATAAATCAAGATAACACAAACGGCAATCAGAGATGAGGTGGGACTGCCAGCCTGGAGAGGAGCAGGCAAACTGGAGCAGGGCTATGGACTTGTTGACTGTTGTAAGTGGGTCAGTTTTCTCTTTTTTTCAGAGAAGTTTTCAGAGAAAGGTCAAGGGAGCACCACTGTGTACAAGGCTGTCTCTTCCTCCACCCTCCCCTCCCCACTAAGCAAAATCAATGGAAGGACCTAGAACAGAGTAAGTTATGTTCCGGGGCTGCATGGCCTGTATTCCCATTGGACACCTATCAATGTGAGCTAGCACTGTTGGGAGCTGTCTTCGGCTGCCCCTGTTAATCAATACCTCTGTTCATTATATGTCTCTGATGAATATGGGTAATGATTGGGTGCCTGAGAGTCAGGTGACTAAAAATAACTGCGCTGTACAGAGGATCAATAGATTCCCAGCCACCCCCGCCCAGTATTACTTGAGGCAATTCGATAATCTCCGCCACCCCTCTTGAGCCCCCCACCCATGCTATCCTCTCTGGTCTTCATTGATAGATCGGCTCCGTCCTCAGAGCAGCTTTATTAAATTAGTAGCACTTAATCTGCTGTGCTATCATCAATGACACGGGGCAGACTAGCAGATGGCGAGTCTTCCAGTGGCTCAGAAGAGCTAAGGGCTGTAGCCCAGGCAGTGCGGATTAGCCTTGTGCTGAGAGCTGAATTCATGGGTGCCTCTTCACTAAACAGGAGGATTTCCACCATTTAACGACACTTAAGAATACATTTTTTTAAGAAGGAGCTGTTTGAGGGAGGATTCTTGCCAATTACAGACGTGTTATGACAGATGAAAAGATCATAATTATGCTTGGATTCCCTGTAGGGGTGCGTTAACATATCCATGACATTTAATAACCACATGCCTGAACCAAGGTTGACTTCCCCCAATTGTTTTATCTTTCATTTCTTTGCTCTTACCGCCAGTCTGTGGGTGCTCAGAGGAAACTGGGATGGGGGGAGGTGTGTCAAGTCTTGGTGGCTGGCACCTTAGCTACCTTGGGAGGGACCCTCAATCAGTGGTACCTGAAGCTGGCTGGACAGTTCTTTACTGTGGGTCTGATGACAGTCAGCAGATACAAGCAGCCTGTTTAGCTCTTTGCTGGCCAGAGATCTGGGGCCAAGGGGGTTTGCTAGATTTGAGTCTGGGTAGCTGCTGGTTTCTCTGGGTCAGAGGAAATGGGAGAAGGGGGTGCCACAAGATGGGAGACCTGGATATGTGTGGCTCCGGGGATGGAGAACAGGAAATACTAAATGGAAAGGGAGACTCCAGGAAAAGTTACAGTCTGGGTTAGCCTAATGTTAAGCTAGAATTTGTTTAAGAGGTGGGGGTGATATTAAACAATCGCGGAGTCAAAAGCAGCCTGTATGCTTCTTCCCATTGGCCTCGAGCAGTGTGACAAGAGATGTGGCCAATGATGACCTCTCTCCATCTGCTAGTTTTATTTCTAGATGATAAAAGCCCAAACTGTAGAAAACCATTGTCAAGAGAATATACACTGAAACACAAACATATATAGTTATCATCCTGTTAGCTGCTGTCCGCAAATTTCCCAGGGTCAGGGTGGAAGCTATTTACAGAAGGCCAAGGTGCAAAGATACTTAAGGTCTTCCTTTTCTTAAAAGATCTTGGGCCAAGGCTTCTGGGAAAGGAAATTCTGGAAACACTGGAAAAACATCCCCAAAGGGATAGCTTTAGTGAGGAAAGAGACAGTGTTTGCTGGGCTCTGTTGGAACTGACTGACTAGGATCTCTGGGGCTCTGACTCAGCTTGGCTATCTGAGCATGAGATGAATTTGATTTTCCTAAGAAGTGTGTTCAATAATAGCATGATTCAGTCCAAAAAGGAGACCAAGTTATCTAACATGGGAGCTTAAATAAGGGTGAATCACAATGTAAGCTAAAGTGTTTCTTGGTGTATTTCATAGTGATCTCTTGGGGTTGGTTGAGGTTTCTTCAAATCAAGGAGGTAAGAAGAGATCAGTGACTGATAAATCTTTAATATAAAAATTGTACAAGAATTTTGATACAAATTACAAGAGGTATTTGGACAAAATATGAATAAAATTCCATTTACATCCCCAAACCCTTATGCATTTTATGCAAAAGACATAGACAGTTATAGTACAGAAAATACAACAAAGGAAACGGCAAATAAAAACTTTTAATTCCCTTAAACTACTAAGAAAAACAAAACAAAACAAAAACAAAACCCTTGTTCAAGGTACATACAGTATTTATGAAGCTACCGACGTCACAATGATCAGATCAGGGTGATGTAAGCTGTGCCCGTCCCTGGGTGCTGACCCCTTTCGTAGTGCAGACCTTGGTTCTGTGACAGGCTGGGCAGGAGAGGCTGGTTTGATGCAGAGGAGGACAGAAACAAACAAACAAAGCACAGCCCTCCCCACCAAACTCCAGGGTAGGGGGTGGGGAAAAGGACCTATCTTGGGGAAAATTCCTTTTCCTTAAGATATTTCAGTTCCCTTTGGCCAATTTTGCTGTCAAATAGGAGGGTTGTGTCCAGTGTTCTTGTTAGCAAGACACACCAGTGGGTTTGGGGTGAGTAAGAAAGTTATGTATTCTCTCAACCAGGTGAGGGAATCTTGCTAGTTCTAAAAGGCTTAGTCGATGAGGAGCATTTGAGAGCCGAGAGCTTGCTTTCCTGAAGTATTGATTCACCTCCACTTTTGAGGAAAGGCCCAGGGAGGCCTCAGACCCACATCTTCTCCTGGTTTCTCCACCTCCCTCACCCCTCTGACCTCCAGGTACCCATGTTTAGCTCTCCTGCCCTGTTCATACTGGCATTGGTAGGAAAATGGTTGACACTTTTCTGGCAGGGCAGCAGAACCAAAGTTTGCACAGGAAAGTGAGAGCACCATATATTATAAATCTTAGTCAGATCAGGTTAATATATAATACTAGAACAGCTCATTCACTTAATTCACGTTATGTAAACCCCAGACAGGGTGGAACACACAAATGTTTCCAGAGCATCAAAATCCAGATGAAGGAGGGAGTGTTCTACCTTCTTGCTTCAGAAAAGATTTTCTTTGAAGAGGGTGGGTGAGATCAGAAGAAGAAAGGGCAGGAGTGGAAAGATAATGAAGTCAGGGGAGATTAAGATGGGCAATGAGAGGAGTGGATCTGTACAAAGACATGCAAAAACACTCCAAATTGAGTACTAGATGAAAACAGTCAACTTGGTTTACACATCTCGAGTGAGCCTGTTAACTGAGCACATTGTCTGGGAATCAAGAGCATCATGCCTCATGAATCACTGCTGCTCTTGGCCACGGCGCTGATTCACAGGCAGGCCAGGGGTGCTCTGTGGCCTAGAGTGGGAAGGGCAGGGCATGCGGCTCCTGCAGAAACAGTGCCAGGTCAGCTCACCTTGGGGGAGGTCTGCCAAGAGGGCTGGTCTTTTCTCCCCCTCTTGCGGAAACTGTTTCCAGGGCCAGAGGAGTGGGACTCTCTGACACCGATGGGCCCCTTCACCCCTGGGGCCACCTCTCAATCCTTGCATTTTGTAACAGCAGTGGGCAGAGCCGGTTGGTACTGGACTGATGTGCCATCTTGTGCATTATTTCAGCATCGTGTTTGGCAACAGGAAGCCTTATAAAGTCTTGGTTTAGCGCTTGCATACTTTAAGAAATATAGTTTTATACTATCTATTTCTTTCCATTTTTGTTAAAATACCTTTTTCCACTCTTCCTTCCCTTCAAAGAATCTTAGAAAAAGGAAGCTAAAAATATACTAAAACAATTAAAACTGTCCTTAAGCATACCTATTATTTAAGTGGGGGGGGTACAGCTAATATTGAATAATCTGTGCAATTTTGGCAACTGAATTTTTAATTAAGATTCTCTTAAGATGTTTGCTAAATGATTGTAATATATACATACTGGGAGAACTTAAAAACATCAACTGCTTTTTCCCTGACCCCAAGAATCGTTACTCAAAGTGCTTTCCTGCCCAGTCCACATACTGCTTAATACAATTATTTTAGCACAGGTTTGTCTACATAGACCTTTTGTCTCTGCCACTTTTCTCTCTTTCCAAAAGTTTGCATCAAAGATGACACCTGCACGTGTCTTATTTTTTGACACAGATTTAAAATGTGACTGTTCAAAGTCAGTGGGGGGAGAGGGGTGGGATCAACAGCATCTACCAGACCCACTGCACGAGTTTAGAAAGAAGCAGGGTGTCCCCCTAATTCCCCAAGAGGCACACTGAGACCTTATTGTTCATTTAGCCACTAACTAGCCACTTTTATGATCCTGTAAGTAGTTCAGTATACAAAAATAGCAGCCAATTCTTATATATGTTATTTGGGCTCAAGATGTTTAGGAAGATCACATTTTCACATGATTTTTCTTGTACCTTTTGTTCCCTCGTACTTGATTTTGTAAAGCTCATGTGCTTATACTTACCCAAATTCTCCCAAAGTGGAGAATTTACTTTCTACATATAGGGTAGTCCCTGTTTTAGTGATTAAACTCAAAGTCCCTGTGCCTTATTATTTTTTTCAGATTGTCAGTCCAATTAAAGGTGAATCTGTCCTGTTACACTATGGATTTGGAGGTTGTCACGGCAAGATACTCGTGTACATCTAGACTACTGGTTGGAGGCCAAAGCTAAAAAATTTTTTTTCAAACCACCACGCACAACCAATTTGTTTACAGCACGTGCACTTTTTGAAGGAGAGGAAAAACATCTTACTTCTTTATTTACAGAACATGGGGCAATCTAATCCCACCTTTGCCACTGACTTGTAGAAACTTTGTTCTAATTATGGGGCCATACCCAGTACTCCCAAAATACATGGGCTTAGAATTGCAATACTTAAGTTTCCAAAGACCCAGAGGATGCTGTCAAAGCCAGAATCTCTCTGCTGACCCTTTATTTAAGAAGTAGTCTTGTTACTGTGCACTTAATAGCTAGAGAGGGCACTGCGAGGCAGCCTTGGGCTTACCAGAGATACAGTTGAGTGGGTGTGTGTATGTGCTCGTGTGCTGGGAGGAGGTGCAGGGAGGGAGGGAGAGTGACTGTGGATGTGTGTGCATCGGGGAACTCAGTGGGAAAGCCTAGCCCTTGTACTCAATTTCCCCTTCACAAGGGATAAACAGGCAATTACGCATCCTTTTATATTTGATGGCCAAGTGCTGAACTGGAAAGCACACTATTAGTTTGTGTCCCTTCAGGGCCAGGGCAATAAGTAGCCAGGAGAGCTGGGGCTGAAGCAGACAGGGTGTTGTCTGCTGTTAGTGTGACAGTCTTGTCAGCAGCGTTCACATTACTGGAAGGTAATAAAGTGACAAGTAAGTTATTAGAAAGATATGAGGTGAAATTGAACCGAAGCTTCTCGCTGCTCAGCCTGGCTTTTTCTGTTTCCTCTTTTGTAATGGTCCACTATTTGTTACAAACTGAGCCTTGTCTTGATAGTCTATATAGAAAAAAAATTTTTTTTTTGCTTGCAGTAAAGGTCAAGTGAATTTACAACAACACTTCAGAGGAGAAGAATAAAGATAGTTTTATGACAACTATAGTATGTTACTTCAAAAAAATATATAGCATTATAATGAACAATAATGCTGATCCAATTCAGTGTACTTGTAAAAATGCTTAGTTTTTTTTCTTTAAACCCCCTGTGACCGGGCATTTGGATTTTTCGACAAATGCCAAAAAGATAGCAGTTGATGTCCAGTTATTGCCGAATGACCATAAACATCATCTTGTGCAAGATGTGGGAAGAATAAGGATGATGGGAGGATACAGGAGAGGATGGGTGTCTGGGCAACAGTGATGTTACATTAGCCCACCAGTCAGTTGTACAGCTGGATTTACATAATACTAATGGGAAAGTACCGTGTACAGTGAGCAGTCCTGACTATAGGAAAGGGAAATGCCTTTGGGGCAGAGCAGATGTGGCCTGATGCTAACACGAGGAAAGCTACCTACCACACATGGTTTGGCCTAGAGGGAGAATGTGAAAGCAGCAAAGTTGCTTTTATGTTCGGTAGGAAGGTGAGTGAGCTCACATTTTGATCAAGAGATCTTTGCAGCCAAAGAGCAGTACAACCGCGGCTATGCGGGCAAGCCACAGTCACGATGGAGAAAGAACAGACCTGCGCTGGCAATCACGTCTTTCCACTCAGCACAACTAGGGCTTGGTCTGACCACCAGCCTTTTCTAGGATCTGGTAGACCCAATGGATCTGTAAGTTCCCTAAGGGACTTGAGCATCACTTCCACTCCAAAAGTAAGAGAAGAAGAACACCCCAGCCCCACCCCGCCACTGCCTGCCTGACCTGCTGGGACTTGAGCTATTCCAGGCAGCACTCTTGCTGTCCTCCTCCCTTCTCAGACTAGGGTTCAGTGAGGCGCCTGGTCACGGGGTGCTGTGGGATGCGCTGCAGGGATCCGCTCCTACCCACTGCTAGGCAGAGTTGCACCGGACGCTTCTCTTGACTGCCTCCTTTCAGTGTGTCCACTATTTTCTTTTCTAGTTATCTTCAAACCAGGACAGGTGCAAGTCTTCTACTTAACACCCCTCACTTCACTGTACAAAACTGTGCTTCCCTCCAGTCTCTGTGGCACCTGTCTCTGAATGCTCTCCATACTTATTTAAACCCCTCCCATTAGAAACACAGAGAATGAGAAGGAGAAGCAAACTCCTCTAAATATTCCAAGTCTGGGTGAAATATAAGCGATGTTTTTAAACCCCAAAATGTGTCACAATTTTTGCAAAGCTCAAGAGAAGGTGTGTGTCCATAAGATCAAAGAAAGTATCTTCTGGCTGATTTGTTTCGTATGACAGTAGATGTAGCGTGTCTTATGACAGGTGACACTTATGTACTTAGTCCATTTGGCCCAACACTGAAGACCGAGTGCAAGTTAGGACTGCTCAGGTCAACGGCTGGCAGTTAGCAGCATGTCCATCTCAATCTGGTTACTGCTTCCTTCTGTTTTAATTCCCAAGGGCCTCTGTTCTCATTTGCTTGGCACACGTGAGGGGTGTGTACAGAGGAGAAGGAACAAAAGGTCACTTTTTATTTGGTGGGAACCTAGTGCATGTTTCCCCTGAGTAAAATGAGGAGAATGCCTCTGTAACAGCCCCTTCTCGATATATTCAAAGCTTGCCTTTTTAAAAAAATCGCTATATATATATATTTGCTATTTTTTTTAAAAAGGCAAGCTTTGAGTATATCGAGAAGGGGCTATATTATATATATATATATTATATATGCATACACACACTAACAGGCTATTAACCAGTTATGTGCCTTTCTCCTCATACTGGAAGAGCCTGGGAACTCATGACCAAATAAATTACACTATAAGGACAGTGGTGCCATTGTGCTAAAAACAATTTCAAAAGAGATGTCTGCCAGCTTTAAAAGGCATCGGCCTGGACTAAGATCTGAAATGCACTGACTTATTTCTATACAATTAATAGCAGAACGAAGAATGTCATGCTTTTTATCACATTTTAAACACCAAATTATTTATTATCTCTTGTTATTCTTGCTCCGGGTCATCCCCCTCCACAACACACAGACAGTCCTTAAAGGAGACTAAGCCTTTTCTGATCCTTACTAACACATAGCTTAAAATGATCAAAACAGAACATTTCAATACCACCTAGCAAACATGCATGTTAATAATACTGCCCAGTTTTGTACCTGTGACAGAATGCTGGTTAAAATGAATCAAGTGGGGGAAAAGGTTGCTTGGATGAAATGCTGCATGAGTCTCAGTGAACTCCGGGAGTTTGTGATGGACAGGGAGGCCTGGCGTGCTGCGATTCATGGGGTCGCAAAGAGTCGGACACGACTGAGCGACTGATCTGATTCCTTTTTCAGCCGCCCTAGCATGGATGCAGCTGGACAGAGCCTGTGTCACAACAGAAAACTCCTATGAAAAAAGAAATGAGTATGAATGGACAGAGAGGAAGGGCTCAATGGTTAAAATGGTGATCACATCATCCTTCCCATTTGCAAATAAGCCTTGGGATCACCATCTTAACTAGATTTAGAGTTAAGTCAAAACACTGCACTCAGGCACACACCCAAGAACAAGCGACACTCTGGGACTAGAAGAAATGTACGTTTTCATGATTCTACATCTTCTGGACCACTTCTGTCCACTCCCCCTGTCCCTTTTAAGCAACTAGGCTTTAAACTGGAAAATATTATACATCACTTAAAAGGCCACCGTAACACGTGGGCACTTGAGGCACAAAACTAGTAGCAAAGAGGGGAGAGACTTACAAAGGGCAGGTTGTCCAGGACTCACTGTCATTTCTCCAACAAAAGGCAGGTCAACACATTCATGCTTCTGAGCAATGGAAATTCTGCTTGAGAATCTTGTTACTTCTGGGCTTATTCTAACTGGCTATCCACATCAGCCTGGTTTGTGGCGAGTTAACAAACACTTGTTCTAAGCCTAGTTCCTTTGTTGTGACCTGCTGACAGCTATGTAATTCACTCATTAGGGCTCTTTGACCTTTTAGTTGACATTAAACAGACTAAGCACTGATTTTGTACAAGCTGAGTTCTAATATCTCAACCGAGAGTGTAATTGTTAAAAATCGCTGAAAATGTGTCATTTCATAAAAGTGTCATTTGGTCTATATACGCTTGCAAAGCTAGTGTTTCCATAATCTTTTGCTGGGATACCAACAAAATATTTTTTCCACCCTTCTGGAATCAAATCAGTTGGTTAATGGGGCAATAGCGCAACACAGAAGGCTAAGAGGACCAAAATGTTTGCAAACAAATTTTCATTATTCTAGTTCAATCTTCCACAAACATACTGTACAGAGTCTTATATGGTATAAAACAAAGGAAAACATCTGTCTATTCAGTTTAACAACACTGAAATAAAGCGATTAAGACTTTGGGGAATTCAAAGGTACAAGAAAAACAAAAACGGTTAGCACTAATTCCTCAGCTTTTTTACCGTAAACATTTGTCATTAAAACATAGTGTTTGATATAGTTTCTTTTGTACTGCAAATACTTTTGGTCTCTCCTCACTGTAGAACAAATGAAAAATTAAATGAACCCCATAGCATCCTCTGAAGGAGATGAAAAGATAAAGCTGCTAGACACATCTAGCTTAAGATTCCATTGTTTCTGAAATTTTCACACAAAAAATACTGAAGCCTCAACTAATGATGCTTATTTTTGGAAACAATAAATACTGAGGTACAATAAATCCTACAGGAATAGTAACAAGAGAAACATATTAACAGTTTCCTTTGGCAAATTTAACGGAAGTGAATGCTGATGCGAACCTAGAAAAAAATAATTATGAAACATATGAAAAATGGAAATGCCATTAAAAAGTTAAGACAAAGGGAGTATTTCTTTTAGACTGATGAAAGAAATGTTTGAGGCCCTTCAATGCAGAAAAGAAATACATTCTCTTTAAATTATTGTGTCCTGTTCGACAAAATATGCCTTGTTTATCTTTTGCCCCCTCCACTTAAAAAAAAAAGACAACAAAACACAGTCTGCAATGCACACCCTAATGGTTTTGGCTGCAGATTGAATCTGAGTAAATATCATCATTTAGTCAGTATGTTGTGGTAGCTGAGGCTGCCGATGTGGTTAACCAGCTCAGGCAACATGTGTAAACATCGGAAACAAAATAAAACAAAACAAAAAAGGTTTGGAGAATCCTCTCCCTGCTCTTTCTCACTCTCGATTGCTTGGTTTCAGGCTTGCTTTCATTTCTCTCTGACAAATCGCGTGGGGAAACGCAAAACACTAAACAGTGAGAGATCCTATTTTAAACCCCCTTCTTCTGGCTGCTCAGAAAGGAGTATTGCTTAGTTCAAGTTCAGCACATGTTTGCAAAGCTTCCAAGTACTGCTGCCTCTACCATTAAATGTCTTTTGATTTTGTCTATCAAACCAGCCTGAATCATAGTACTACTGCAGTACTTGTGACAAATTACACAGCCACATAATAGACCAACTCAGCTCAGACTTTTTCCTTCTTCTTAATGGAGAAGGGTCAGGTCCTTGCGCATGAGCATTCAGCTCTTTCACTGTATTCAGCTTTGCTCCGTAGTGAGTAATTTGGGCTTCTGTATCCTGAAATATTATCCTGCCTCTAAAGAATAAATGCCTTGGCTGTTTCACACGCATCACTTTGTTTTCCTTTTATGTAACTTAACATATAAGCAAGAAGGATACAATGTTGATTGTAATAACATTCGGCACTTGAAAGCATCACCAAGTGTTTTTTTCTTAAAGCGGTTTCCTGGTGGCCGACAAATTGGCCTGTGGTTATGTTGAGTGACTAATTGTATTTTCTTTTCTGGAAACTTGTGCAAAGTTGGCAGTTTTGTGTTAACACTAATACTTTTGTTTGGCGTTTGTGCCCTATACTGACCAGACCATTTTTATACAAGTGAATTTTTTAAAAAAGACACTTACTTGAAGTATGGCAATAGTTTAAGGATAAAAAAGAAGCATGGATATTACACATCCCCTTGTAGTGTATGAAAAAAAGTGCATGACTGGATTTATGTACTAGTACAGGACATTTTAAAAAATCAGATCTGTGCTGTAAGGCATGCCAGCACCTCTTTATCACTATATCTAGCAGGTAGTAAAAACAAGACCATGTTTTTTTTCCTTAAAAAATGTGCATTAATGCTAACATAAATGAATAGAGCTAGCCAGCAAACTATTTTTTTTCCTGTATATCTAACAGCTGGATGTAACTGTAAAAATTAAACAAAAGAGTTAAACAACCATCAATACAATTGTTTTACATCATTGGCCTCTCAAGGCTAAATATTTACAGGTGAATCTGCCATGCTTTAAATGAAGATTCTCTCAAAACCTTAAAGTTCACAAAAGACAACTATAAGAAGTTCCTTTTTTGTTTCCCCCCCCCCTTTATCTCTTTGCAGGCAACAGTCATGGGTACAACAAATCGTCTCTTTGGAGAGGACCAAAAATTGTTATTCTGTCAAAGTTTGGGCTAGTTGCACGCTTTTATGTGTGCGCATGTGTACTTAAAGGGTACTTTGTTTCACCTCTAAATTAAAGATCTGACCTCTTTCTCAAAACTATAAAGGAAAAAGACAAAAAATTTCAAAAGCACCTAGTGTTTATCTTCTTATATCTAAAGAAAAGAAAACGTGTGGGTGTGTGTGTATGTAGCCACAGGTATACATGTGTGTACACACACACACACCCTCCCCCAAGTACACAAGCACACACTGACTATGGCAGTTCAGATACATAGGCCATCTGGTGAGAGCTGGCATTTGTAGTGTCCGTTCTGAGACTAATCTACTGCAGTGAAGGGAATGTTTTTGTGGAGATTAGGGTTCTGACTGTGCCGATTCCGGCTTCGCACAGAGGAAAACATCATATTGCAACCGGGGACTTTGCACTTGTGCATCTCTCGCAAATGCACGGTTTTGTAGTGCACCCTCAGCGTCCCCTTGTTGCTGTACATCTTGTGGCAAATGGTACACATGATCCCACCAGTGCTCCCGGACAAGCTGTTGAACATCAGAGACCCTGAAACGTCAGCCCCGAGGCCGCCAGGGAGGGTGGGGGCCTCAGCCTTGTGCGCCGACTCCCCGCTGTCACTCGCCCCGTCAATGTCGTCCAGGAGAATCCCCTCATCGCTGCCGGCGTCGGATTCTCTGGAGGAATGGATGCTGCTGCTGGACTGGAGGCTGGAGGTGGTGCTCAGGTCCAGGACCATGTAGTCCTCCGCCATGCCCCTCCCATACCCGTTCAGGTGGGAGTCTTCCGTCCCCGCGGGAGAGGAGGCATCTTCCCTGATGTCGAGCCCCAGGGGGTGCTGGGCACCATAGATCTTCATCAAAAATTCATCCCGGAGGTCCTTGCTAAGGGAGGGCTGTGATGAGTCCAGGCCCATGTCATCGAGTTCTTTGGTCAACAGTTTACGATGCAGGTTTATGTTGGCACTGTGTCTAGGAAAACAAGAGGGAAGTGGGGGCGGGTAGGTGTACAGGGAGTGGAGAGGGCGAGAAAAAAGAGAGCATTTTAAAATTGATTCAGTTTCCGCCAGGCATCACCTAAGCGCATTCATTGCTAATGACATTATTGTAAAAAGCAAGCATTTTCCTACATCCTCAGGATTAGGGAGTAAGTGGCAGCGGGGAGTGCAATAAGGGGAGCTCTTGATTAACATAATTTTTATAAGAGAGTGAAAGTCCTCAATGGAAGGATGAAAGCAAACCCATGTACCTTTTTCTGAATGATTGTTCTGTTCCTTTCACTCTGTAGCAGCATCAGCTGCAGAGAATCTCACAGCAGAGATTTGAAAAAATATACTGAATATGATCAACGAATGGAAACTTTCTGCTTGTCCAAACCAAATAATTTGAATTTACCTAAAAACAGAAGGAAACCCCCTTTTTTCTACAGCAAACACTTTAGAGGTATGAAAAGGATACCTTTTTTTTTTTTTTTAAGTAAATGGTTTAGATAATTTAGAATTTGCTTGACAAAACAACAACTTGTTCACCCTCATCTTCCTCATCTTATTTAAGAAAATAATTTAGCTTAGCAGGTTAGCAATTTATTTAATAAAAATAGGGTTATACACTATCTTTAAATCCCCTTTTTAAGAATGATTTGGGATCTCAGCTAAATCTAATAGTAAAATACATTTATCTTCAGAAGCTGCTGTATTTCAGAGTTAAAAATAATATTTCAAGTAATTCCAAGTTGTAAACTTTAATCTTAAAAAAAGGTGAAAAACAGAAGTTGGCTTAGTAAATAAAATCCACCCCCCATTAAAAAAAAAAAAAAATCACACCCAACAGAAAAAAAAAAAAAAAGGGACCAAAAAAGAAAAAAACCCACACACAATACCAAAAAAAAAAAAAAAAATTCAAGCACAATAATAACACATGGTCCCTCCATTTTAATAACTGGAATCCATACTTCTTAGGCAAGCAAAACTTATACTGTACTCACTGAGCGCTTTGCTTGTATATATATATATGTATATATATAAAGAAAAAAAAACCAAGATTTGTCCCAGAGCATCCATAGGGATGTCATGATTTACAAAGCCTGATAGTGTATTATCTATCTGAAAACATTGCCTTAGTATTTACATCCCCCATTTATTTTTAAAGTGCCCTTGGGCATATACCTCTCTCCACCTGCAAAGGCTTATGTTTGACAAGTGTCTAAATTGAAGGCTACCCTTCCAAAAAGCAAACCAATAAATAAATACAGATGCATAAAAGCTTCTCAATAATGGTGGAAGCTCTACATCTTGGAGAAGTTAATTGTGATCATAGAAATGACCTAGAATGGCCCGGATCAAGTTTGACAGACCTGCTGATTATAATTAAAAAGTATGGAAAATCCAAAATGAGTCACACCATTCGGTGACGAGCATGGCTAGTATTTCTTAGAGATGGTTGAGAGGTATGTGCCTCAGAGACAAGAAAGGTGGGAAACACGTTCCACCTTTCCACACAAGACAATATATAGCACTCTGGGTTTGAAGGGGCAGAGGGGCGGCGGCCCCCTCTGCACTGCACTTAGAACGGCTGAGCTTACCTTGTGATAATAACATCAGCTTTCTAATCTTTTGCTAAATCGATCACAAAAGAAAGCAAGAATGAGAGACAGAGAGAGAAAAAGAGAGAGAAGGAGAGAGAGAGAAAACAAATTCACATTCTAGACATCTGGTTTGGAAAAAAAACTTAAACAATAACATAGGGATTTAAAATGTTCTGATCAAAAAATCATTTTCTGTCATAAGCGATCATCTCATATGCTCTCTTGATGATTTTCAGATCAGCCGCATCATCCAAAAATCATAAATCAAATTAAGATAAACCAAATTCACAGCATCATCGTCATCCATAAATGAGTTCTATACAGATGCATGCAGTGTTGCGGATATGTGAATGATAAACAGAAGTGGTCCCCAGGGTCCCTGCTCTGACAGTCGCGCCCCGTCTCCCTGGTGTCAGATGGCAGATGATTCCAAATGCAGGTTGTTAAGCAGAGTGCAGGAAATGCCTACTGAGAAATCTTTCCCCCTGACATGTGGGTATGACGCCACTGGAGTTATTACAAGAATGTGGAAATAGAGTTACAGTACGTACTATTACGCCACTGATAAAACAACCTGCCAACCATAAGCAGCTCGCAAAATCCTACCCCTCTGTGTATTATTTTTAACACCCTCCCCTCCCTTTCTTAATTTCACAAACACACATTTTGCGATGACTTTAATCTAGAACTCTGTTGCTTCTCACACATCTGCAGTTACCGCTTCCTAGATTCACTGCTGAGAAAACAGCAGCCAGACACAGCAGTCACATCAAGACACACTGAATAAGGAAGAATAAATTAACACTGATGAAAGGACACACTGATCCCCAGATGGACACATCTTCCCTGAGATGACTTGTGAAATTACACATCTCCACTGTGGTGTTACCAGGAAGAGATGTTTCTCTTCATGTCTCACTTACAGCAATAGAAATCCGTAATCTAATTAGATGAGGTACCAGCCCTCAATATCTGTCAACCAAATGATGTGCAGAAATGTGTAGACTAGCTCTGGCACTGGGTTCAACAGTGTCCCTTTTCCGCTGTCAGCAGTACTGTTGGCCTCTGCTAATATAATTACATTGACTTTTATTCAATTAAGTGCCATCCTTGCCTTTAAAAAAAAAAGCTACTTTATCAATTGATTCAGGTGTAATGCAATAATAAAGATGAACTCATGGCAGTGCATTAGCTCTGCTGTTCATAACTTCAGTCCATGGGTTCATTCGTGATAGTCGATTTCCATTATGCAACCACAGTTCAAGAGAATTGATTCTTTTATGTTCATTTCTTAATCTATTTCATTTTTGTGTAATAATCCTCCTGAATGCCATATGCAAAATACCAGAAGTAGGGATAGGAGGAACGTGTGGTGGAAAGCTGACTGGTTCACTCTCACGATGGTGGGCTTGGAGCTGTTAACTCCCAGTATTACTGGAGTGGAAAGAGGCAAAGCAAGAGGGAGAGGAGATAGACTCTTGAGAGAGTCCTGATCCTGTACCTCAGGAGGTTAGCTTTGCCTCTGCAGAATGGACAAAATGCAGTGCTTGATGTTAACAGACTTGGACTCAGTCAATCCAAACCACGAACCGCCACAGAACACTACTGAGGAGAAGAGATGAAGACCAGGAGCTAACAGCAACTTACAAGTTTACATGGATCAGCAAAACCTAGAGAGGTGAAAAGGAAGATGAAGAGACACAGAAACAAGAGTCACCAAGAGACTATCAGGTATACAAGGAAGAGGACTCTGAAAAGTTCAAGAAGACCAGAGAGTGCTGGAAATGGGAGGACCCCCGCCAGAGAAAGCAGGGGGCAACTGTCTGTAATAAGGAGCAGGAGGCCTCCAGAAAGGAACAGATTTTGAGTTCTCCAGAGATGAGTTTTTCTAATGAACCTAATGTTCTAAATATTTGTCTCCAGAAAAGAGGAAAAAATAACCATGAACTAAAACTGTATTAGAACTTATTATACTTTATAAGAATGTCAGCAGTACAAAAGCTGTTTCTCTTTGCGTTGACTGGGTATTAGGTAGGTAATACCAGTATGAGGAGGCAGCTTCCTTTTAGAGGAAAAAAGAGACTGGGATGAAAACAGAAGGTAAGTTGATAAGTAGAGGGAGGAAGCATCTGATCTTACGGGGGATCTCGTCAAGACAGTAGGACAAAATGTAGTTCCATGATGGTCACTTTTAAGAACACAAACTATATCTTATTCAAGCTCAAGTCTCCTGCTGCGCAAGTAGAATACTGGGTTGACCAAAAAGTTCATTCGGATTTCCCCATCACATCTGATGGGAACAACTCTAACTTTTGATCAACCCAATACTTTGCACATGGGACATAATTAGAAGTACATTTATTTGACTTCAATCAGTAATAGGCAGAGTCTTAAACTTTCCCCAAAACAAATTACAGAAGTGGAAACAACGATCCCAAGATTGGGAACATGAACCTAAAGATTTAAGAAAAGACACAGATAATATTAATATTAAAGGTAATATTAAAAGTAATGCTACATAATAACTACGGCATGACACAGTCCTATAACTTGGGCGATGCTTAGAACCACAAATGTTTCTTCTGACCTCTGCACTCATTCCTACTATTTCTGTACTGAGTTTACCAAAGCCTCTTAAAAACTAAGAGCACCCTTAAAAGCAAAAGGTAATGAAGCTTATATGACATAGAAGAGGTCATGAAATCAGATTAACTCTTTGAAATGCTTGGTGGGAGCACTCTAACTAGATTAAAGTGGACTACCACTCTTTTTTGGTTTCTTTAACAAAAACAAGTCAATTATATCTCAGTTAAAAAAAGAAAATTTTACCATACAATCACAGAAGACAGCAAATCCAACAGTCAAATAAATGCAAACACCTTTTAGAGAAAGTCAGTCCTGTCTTGAGCTTTTCTTTCCTCACATTTCCCTTTCTAAGCTGGTTTAAATACCTAGTTCAACTTAATGCAATGTTTAACCATAAAAAGAAAAAAAAAAATTAAGCACACTGAAAAAATGTTTTGAGATTTTAACTTTGGTTTTGAGATACAAAGAAGAACTTTTTTAAAAAATAAGAATTTCATGACCAAGTTAGAAAATCAAAATGTGGCCATCAAACTGAATCAAGCTATAGGTTACATAAGAAGCCCAATCTAACCTTAATTCTTAAGTCAGTTCTAAGCCATCCTAAACTTACTGAACTGAAACAAAATGCTTGATAATTAATTGCGGTGCCCCAGGTGAAATGGAACTGAGGCTCCATTTTGGCCTAACTTTTGCCTTTATTTTTTCTGCTTATCTTTGCCACTTCACACACACAGGCACACACCTCAAACTGTCCAGAATGATCACAGTGAAGTATACACAGCAGAGAGCACCACATATAAATAGTGTATGTGTGTTTTTATGTATGTATATGGGCAGACATAAATTTATATTCAACCTGTAATATAAAATATAAAATCTGGATGCTGGGTTTGAGTGTATTGTTGGACACTGAGTCAATATTCCTGACTGGAAATGTAAATCTGCTCTCCAAATCCAAAGAAATGAAAAATTAAAACTTCTGTGCCTTATTTATTCTTTTATCTAGATTGCCGTGACACTACCTGTTGTCCTGAATACCTCAAAAATATTTGTATTCCCATTTATTGATGGTGGTATACTTTATAGCCCTGTGAAGTAATGATATTTTTGATAGTATATACATTTTTGCAAAATGAGCAGGTGCTCTCTAAGGTAGTATTTAAAGATTTTCTCCAAAAGATCTGAAAACCATCCCCAGCTCAGGAAATTTTAGTGAACAATGCTCAACCCCTTCCACCCCCCAAAAGTACAGAAGTACATGATAAATGCAAGAAACAAAAGCTAAGCAAATTCTTGCAAATTAAAAGTATGAAATCCAGTCCCTTCAATCCCTTTCAATATAAAACAAATCATCCATACTGGTCACGCAGACAGTTCTCTCTCCATTCAAATTATTCACTTGAAGATAAGCTCCCACCAAACTCTTTAGGGGTTTAGCTAATTTACTGCACAGATACGGCACGTCTGTTGTAATAACAGGTAGGATGTATTGGGGTCGACCATTTATCAGAATTAGACTTCTTTTCTCAATTCACAGTGAATTATGCTGCCTACATGACTCCCCTCTCTCAGAGCCTGCCATCCCCTTACGGCCCCTAATGTGGCAGGCAAACCAAATTGACAGTCTCATCTTGTCAACAAGGGGCGATTCTCCTGAGAAGCCATTTAACTTTGCCGAGGAAGCAATGTATTAATGTGCCTGTCCCAGGAATGTTAATCATCTTCAAGCTTCCAACCTAACTTTGACGTGAACGAAATCACCAAATTTGTTTAGTAAATGAATCGTAATATGCTAATAAGAAAGCATGACATATATGGAAAAGCCAAACAGATGGTTTGTTTACTCCACTTTGCAACTTTATAAATGTTGTAACTCTGAAGATGTTAGTGAGAATTATTGGTTTGTTGGCAGAGGCGAACATGTCTCTTGCATACTAAATCTGGCACTACGGCTACAAAACAATTTGTCATTGCTGTGGAATGCTTAAAAAATGTTAATGTAGTGATGGCATTTGGGAAGGAAGATTGGTGGATGGAAAATGTCTATGCTGGATGCTCAGGTTAAGTGCAGAATTGATATCCAACGCTGTTCCCTAACCATTTTACTTCTGAGCTGTATCTGACACATCGAGGCTTCTCAAGGGTGCTGATTATTCAATAGATAACCTGTTGCGCTGTAATGTGAGACGTGTGATATACTGTGAATAGGATTATGTTTTCATAGCACTTGGAAAATTTCTCAATCAGGCAGCTCATATGGTGTTCAGCTTACTACTACTACTGTTGGGTAAGAGAAAGCAAAGCCATTCATCCCAGCATCTTTTAAGGACTTGAATAAAATCTGAGCTACAATTTTGAGATTTATATTTACCCTGGATGAACTGCTGCTGCTGCTAAGTTGCTTCAGTCGTGTCTGACTCTGTGCGACCCCAGAGACGGCAGCTCACCAGGCTCCCCCGTCCCTGGGATTCTCCAGGCAAGAACACTGGAGTGGGTTGCCATTTCCTTCTCCAATGCATGAAAGTGAAAAGTGAAAGTGAAGTCGCTCAGTCGTGTCCCACTCTTTGCAACCCCATGGACTGCAGCCTACCAGGCTCTCTGTCCATGGGATTTTCCAGGCAAGAGTACTGGAGTGGGGTGCCATCACCTTCTCCGCTGGATGAACTAACTCTCCAGTTTTCAATCCCAGGTTTTATCATCTTATACAAAGAGTTCCGAAGATCTATTTCCAAAACAGTAAGAATGCATTTTTCTCTTGACATTTGAATTTCTTCTCCTATTTAAAAATAAGCTTTCTTTTCTGATGTGTACAACACGGAACGTCAGTTTCTGAGATCTTTTTCAAAGGAAATACTTCCTAACTATCCAAGAAGGTTTTATATCATTAAAACAATTTGTGATCTTTTAAAAAGAGAGCATTAGGGATGTGCGAGTTTCCCAGGGGACAGGATTTTGTAGGCAATATTATAATTGAGCTACGGCCTTATCTAGAATTCTGTGTTGAAAATGAAACTATTTAAGACACATGAACAAAAAGAATGCACAACCATCTAATTTATATCTTTGGTTAAATGGTGTCAAAACTACCAACAGGAAAACTTCAGGTAAGCAACCAGCAACACAACTATGCTACCTTTTAAAGTTCAGAAACATTCAGAGTTTTCTGAAATTCTTTTTACTCATGATTCACACAAGCATAGCCATAGAAGCAGAATTCTGTATGAAAGAGGTGCTTATTGCTTCCAATACCATTAACCACTTCCCCCAACTTCTTAGTCCTATATATACATACTGAGATCATCACACATCTTGTGGGATTCACCTGGTGTATCACCATAGAGTGAAATTTTTACCCGTCTGCCAAAGAGAAACGAGAGCAAAGCGAGCTAAAGAAACCTCTGACTTCATCTTGCTGCCCAAGGATCACTTTGGAGCAAGAAACATTAGCGGCTTTCCCAGCCTGGTGCATCTCTCTCATTTGAAACATCTCCTTGTTCCTGACCAACAAAGAAAATTTCAATAAGGTACTTTTACTGGTTTAACAACAGTGAGCTCTTGGGATTGTCAAAGTGCTAAGCCTTTTCCAAGGAGAGAAGAAATCAGCAGCTCAAATATAATTAACCTTCCATTCTCAATGCAAACTGCCACACACAGGAGCTCTGCAGTCTATTAGCGAAGTTATAATGGCCAACGGGCAGAAGCGAAATTGGTCAAAAAGTTGGCTACTGCTGTCATATTTTTGGAATTATGATTAATGGCACTAATAATGTGGATGATTACTGATATGTGTATCTCCAGCAGTTTATCATATTGCTCTGGCTGCCTACGTCCACAATAAGCAGGATGCTATCATTTACCTCTTTATTGAAGGCAATCCTTCTCTTGAAGGAGCATATTCTAATTACTTCGTAATGTTTTATGTCTTAAACATTTTGCAGCTCTGGACCTTGCCAACTGCTTCATGTCTACCATTGATTAATTACTGAATGTTTAATCAAAATTTAGAACCTAATGTAGTCATTTATGAGCACACTGCAGTGCCAAAGTAGTTAGGCTCTGCTCCCAAGTTTGGGGAGCGCTGGGTTAAAAATCAAATCCCAGCCAGGCATGAGGATCCAAGAATTTCACCTTGGGTGCTCTGAGGCTGCCAATTCCATCTCTGCTGATGAATGGAAGGTAATCTAACTACGGGTAAACAGCATCTTTACCTCCCCTCTCTCCACTGGATCTCTCTCTTTCCCTCTTCTCCTGGTTCCCTAATCAACAGAGCACTGCTGACTGCTTGCTTCTCAGAGCAAGAAGGTTCTCGTGAAAACCCAGCTCAAGAACATAGCTTTGAAGTGGTTAAACAAGTGAAAAAAAATTTGCTGGGACAAATACATAAGTTTTTTTTTTTTTTAATGTGGATTTTTTATGGTACTGTCATACAACCATTCACCGTTGAAGTTAAGTGTTTTTTTAATACCATTACTGAACTGCTGAAATGGATGCTAATATAGCTTGGAGTGCTAATGTCAAGTCCTGGTAATAAAAAAGACAGACTGCTGAATGAAATAATTTCAAGTAAAAAATAGAACAAAAGTACTCTCTCTCTTGCTCTCCACTTTTATTGAATTGGGACTGACTGAGCCAATTGCTTTAGAAGTCTGTAAAACACAATTACTAGTGAGCGGACTGACCCCCCAGTGCCCCCTTGGTGACAGAGCGGACTAAAAAGCCAGCAGAGTTCGAGCGGCTCCCCTTAGCTGGCCATCAGACCCATGAGGCTTACTTCTGAAGGTCTGTTGTTCTCATCGCCCAGATCTGTCTCTTCTGACTGAAAAATAATCTTATTTCCCATCCATGTGCTAAAGTAACTTCATACATCATTTCCCAAGATGAAGATGTCTATTCTGGCAATTAAGGATGATCTGTCTTTTGATATTCTTATTTATGTGGTTGTTCACATATAAACACGCATATACTTTATGTGGATACATTTACATGAGAACGTTAGCATAATTTTTGAATAGCTGGCAATAATTCCAATTGATATATGCAATAGCAAACTAGAGGCATCACTTACGTATGTTCAGGTTAGAAACACAGCTTTTTTTTTTTTTCCTAAGGTAAAGTCAAAATAATTAGAGCAAGCAAGAAAAAGAATTAAACCAGAAGTAGGTAACATTTTCCCCCCTAGTTAATAAAAGAAGTAATAAACTCCATAAAGTACTAGAGTTAAGATCACTAACACTTCAGGCATAACAGCTTTTTACCAGGAATTTACAACTCCTGTTTTAATTCAAGCTGCTTGCATTAGGACATAAAATCTAGGTATTTTAAAAAAGTGTAGCTTTCTGTTAACGGAAGAAAAATTGTCCTTTCCTGAAAAGCATTCTTTTTTCCTCTTTCTCAGCTTGCTTCTCTCTCTCACATGCACACACACACATCTTGGCACTCAAGAATCAAAGTTAATAAATCCTTTTTTTATGACATTGTAATTTTTTGGCAAGTGTAAACTCCTTTCATTTTCTGCCACATTCATTTATTTGAAGCTTGTGGGAGTCTTACGGCAAAAACGTTAAATTATTTCTGAGAAGGCTTTTTAAAAAGAGAAAAAAGAAACGTTTTCTAGCCCAACCTTCACAATGAAATTTCAACAGAGAAAGAAAAGTCTGTCTCCTTAGCACAACAACAAATCACTCTGCAAGAAAGGGCTGGTAGAAGCCTCTTACCTTATGGAGAACCCACCTTTGCAGGAAGGATACAAGCAAATACTAATATGTGTGTGAAGTCTCATAACCTGATTCCAGGTGAGAAATGGCCTTCCTTATTTGTTTTAAAAAAGAAAAGACTATCTACAAAAGCAAATACTTAGAATGAATCATTATGAGAAAGAATGAGACCAAAAAAGTCTATAAGGGGATCAGATAGATGGTGGGAGACCCAAGGGAGACAGAAATCATGAAGATGACCCTTTCAAAGTGGTGCCATCCTGAAAATTACCACCTATGCATGCAGTATGTACATGCTGATCTAAATGCTATTTCTGCCTGGATTTTCAAGTTCCCAATGGAGGGAGTAGTAGCTCATTCCTTTTGAGGGAAGGTAGGAATACAGGGTATATGAAAGCATTGCATTTACACAGTGGAAGTTATGTAGCCACAAGAGCTTTAATGGTACTCCCATCAAGAGAAATTTGTAAGAACTTCTTTGTATCATGGACAGGAAGTCCTTTGCTCGACATTAAGCTTTGTTGTCTAGTTGGTAGGCAGTTTGGTGGAAGTGATTGGTGTACTTCTTGGGCTGGAGGAGTGAAAGGTCAGCAGAGGCTTAAATGAGCTTGTCTTACATCCAGCTGGGCCAGCAGGAGGTCATTAGGAAGATCCGAGGCGCATGGTAGGCTTGACAGAGTCTCTCCCCATGATACAAGGAGGCCGTTTTGCTCACTGCTCTTCTCCCAGGATATAAAAAGAACCCCAGAGACAGGAATGACACTGAAGTTTATCTTACTACCAAAGTTTCGCTTGAGGAGGGCACAACCAGCAATTACTCAGAAGGGGGAATTTATTTTGTTTGTTTGCCTTTGATGGAAAGTAATGGAGATAAGTACAAAAGACCTATTGATCTCCTGGCTGTACTGTGAAACTAAAGAGTAACAGAGGGGGGGAAAAATGTCTTCCTTTAAAAGTCAGAGGACCAACAGGACTTTACCTTGTAAAAGAATTCTGGTAAAGGAGAGCTGCAGTTTGGATGGCAAAAAATATAGGAAATGAAAAAGCTGATGCCTTAAAGTGTTCTCTTCTCGTACTTGGAGAAGATTAACACACTGTTTGACAGCTAATTGTATTAGGGCAAATGCACTAATAGTTATCTTTAATTGGTGCTAAGTGGCTCATTTCTTGGAGGTATTGCCTGGTGAAATCATATGCATTTATTGCAAATCTCTCTTTGGAAACTTACAGAGAACTTTTCTAAACAAGAATGATGGGAAAAATGGATGTCGCTGCTGGGAAGGTGAAAACAGGAGGCAGGTAGCATGTTTTCGCATCTTCACCTCTGTTGTTAATGTATGCAGTGGCTCGTCAGAGGTAGCTCATGTTAATTTATTCCTGCACACCTGTACAGGGCTGGAAGTCAGGTAATCAAACAAGCAAAAACCATACATCTCTGCTTTTTAGCTACGGCTACCCAGAGGCCTATACAGGAACAAATTTAGTTCTGGAGACATCAGCAGGTTTTAATAAACCAAATACAGATGTCTTACTTCATACAAATCAAGAAGTTTACATGTTTAAATCTGGACGGATTTAAGTAGCAATCAAAGACAAGGTTTCCACTTGGCACCAATGGTTGCCTCATTATTTATTTATAAGTCACCCTAAGCAAATATTATTTTGTTTCTAAATTTATCCATGGGGCTGAATCACCTTTCCTACACCTTGCAGATCAAACATAATGCTTACCTTTCTGATAAAATTCAAGACAAACTGTAGCAATGAGTGGCCACTATTCTCAGAGGGAAGAGAGGAACAAAGATGGTAAAATTCATGTTAAGATGAAAAACAAACAGATTAAGTATTTCTTTCTATGCAGACCGTCTAGTTTCTGTAGACAAAGTCTTCATTATAATTGAGGGAGTTTTAAAACAGCCAATCACTGAAACAGATATAAATAGATTTTTAACATACTAGCAAATGATAAGGAATTCAGAAGAGGACACAGGGGTTTTTATTTTTTGGAATAAAAACCAAATGTAATTTATAAATGGGCTTCCCTAATATACAGATGATCCATGGCCACTCAGCCCTCCTGGGGATCAAAATACCAGAGAGAGGATAAGAAATGACCAAAGAAAGCCAGGGCCAACCACTTCTATGACACTCATCAAGAAACTGTCCTTTATGAAGATTGCAGGTTCTAGGCCAGTTAGAATTCTTCCCAGGGAGTATTTTCATAGGTATACTTAAAAACCTAGAGTCAGCTTTGCTGTTCCCTGAAAGCAGAGTATCTTAGCAGAAAAATCAAGGGTAAACAAGAAAGAAGTCCAGATGGCTAGTGTCAGTATACACTTAAATACTTAAATATCAGCCATCGCCTTATAGTTCTGTAGTTCTTTACAGGGAAAGTAATTTACATTGTGCTTCTAAAACTCAGAATAAAAAGTACCCTAACAGCCACCTAATGACCAGATGAATTGGAGTTTGTGTATATTAGCTTGCTCTGTGTCATTAGTGTCTTTCAAATTTATTAAACTCACACTCATTCACAAATGTATAGAAAGGACACTTCTGATACTTCACTCAGAATCCTCAGCCCTCACAAACCTTGCCTGTGCCCCACTCTCTCGCTCATGTCCCTTTTGGTGACTTCACACAAAGAATATTGTTTTTCAAAAAGCCTTCAATCTGATCTTACAAGACCTAGAAAGATGCTAAGCAAAGACTTGGACATCTCTGCTAACTAGTCGCCAAGTGTAAAACACAGCATTTACCATCTTTCTACTTCCATCCTGCTAACTGCCTGTCTGAGACCAAACACACAACTCCCTCAAATACAATCATCTTGAAAGAAGCCCAGGAAGACCTGTTTCTCACTCCGGTAAGGTGTTCTAAGCCCAAAGACAAGAAGGCTGCTTTCATAAATAGAAGGAAGAGGGTTTATTCTGTTAGTTTTATCACAGGTAAACCCCTTGCATACTTCGACCCCAACTCAAAATGCCTTCTAATGCTCTGTTTGCACAAGGAAGATGTTGCAGAGTCCAGGATGGATGAATCAAGATGCTGGGGAGAGGAGAGAAATGGACACAGGGACAGCAGGATTAGAGACGGGGGGGATTTCTGCTTGGGAAGGTGTGTTGGGTCACAGAAAGGTAAGAAAACTCAGCCTAACTTCATAGTGGATTGAAGAGGAAAAAAGCAGGGATGAAATTCCTGGGGTTCTTGCGACTGATACAGGAAGAGTGAAGAGACAAGGGAAGAGAAGTCTACTGGGTAGATTTGAGATGTGAGGCAGAGGCTTTGTGAATAAGGAGATCAAATTACAGGTCAACATTAGTTGATGACAATGAAACAGGGGTACAATTATAGTGCAGTTATGTTTCCTGAGATGCAGAAGAGGATGGTATTCAATGGCACCCCTGTTTTTGCGTATTCGGTGGTAGCTATGCTCACATATTAACTCAAGTCATAGACTCAACAAGGATGAACACTCTTCTTATAAAAAAAAAAAGTTGAAGTATCAAAGTTTCTGCTAAGTGTTTACCCTGGGGTCAAAAGATTTGAGGACTCTTGCAAAGCAAAGTTTCAAGTGAGAATCAGAAGACTTTCTTGTACAGTACTTTTTTTTTCCAATTTGCTTTTTATCGTGTGTGACAAAATTCCAGAATTAAAACGATTCGGCGTGACGTGCTATTTCACCCATACGAAATGTAATCACCTGTCTTCTGGGGTTTGCAATCTCTTGTGAGACTGAACATACATATCTGTATTATGCTTCCCACCTGGAATATCCTATATCCTAGTTATCCTGGGCAGTGGTCTTAACTTGTGTATGGATGGTCACCCATGGAACACTCAATCCTTAAGAGTAAAATTAGAGACTGAAATATTCTGCTTCTGTCAATAAATGTTTTTCCTCAGACAAACCACCCTCTGCACAGTACTTCCTTATACACTGAGGCATAAAAACAGCGCTCGTGTTTTCTGGTGGCTTGATGTAAATGAAAGCACCAAGCTTTGGGTGTTGTAGCCTTTGGTCCCAGAGCCATTTATTTGAGTGTTATGACTTGCAGTATTTTCAGCAAACCAACTAAAACTGTGATAGGAATTCATGCAAATAAGCTTAAATTTTGGCTTGTCTTCAAACACTCCATTTCCATAAATATTTTATGCAGTTTTTCATGAGTCTTTTATTTTTGTTAAAAAAAAAAATCCAATGCATTAACCTCATTATCACAAGTGCACTATTTCAAGTGTAAAAGAATGAATATTACTTACAAACGTGGGGGGGATGGATATAGTATTATATTTTATTATTCAAAGTCTAGCTATCTTAACTGCTGTATTCTGGGACTGTCAATGATAACCTGGAACTGAAAAGAACTCTGTGACCATAAAACATTTTTACAGAACAAGGTAAATGGAGTTGGGGGGAGGGAATTTTTTAAGAAGATAAATTTCTCTTCAAAGCATGTTTTGAATTGTATGAAGAAAGCCACTCAATTTTTTCTCAGAGATTTTGCTTTTCATGCATTGGGTCCCTTGTATTTTAGTAGAAAGGAAAATATTTTTTTCTTTTATTTTTAAGAAGACTGAATTTTTAAATATGGAAAAAACAGAACATTATAGAGGCAAGTCACTACTTTTCAGCATACTTCTATTGTTGTTACTTTATGAAACAACTCTACCCACCAGGGAAACACTAGAATTTGGGTGGTAGCTATTTGGAAACTTCCTAGTTAATATTGTTTCTTCTACATATATTGATTTTTACCATGTAAAAAATTTTCTCCAGATACATTATTAAAAGACAATGTAAAACCAAAAACTGCATTTGTTATAATGGGATGAACTAACTGTGTGACTCTAGTTAGGCGGGTGTATACTCTGCTCATAAGCTTATCTCCACAAGAGGAGGACAGCTGTACTACTCCACCACTGACCACCTTAACACATTCCTTTTATATTACATTTTCTTTAAGATTGAAAAAGAACACTGCAGGTTTAGGACCAGCTGCTTCTGTTTAAGCCCAACTGTTTCAGAGCCACAGCTACATACCTAAGGTGTGATGTCATCTGAAGGCTGGACATAATATATTCTAACTGATCCTCAAAGTATATGCATGCCTCCCCTTCTATGCATAATTCCCATAACAGACTATATGTTAGAGATGTGCTCAAAGACATTGTGAAGTTGAAGTAACCCACAATCGTCATTACATTTCCCCATATCAACAATTATTTCGGTCCCATTGTCTTCCGGTATTTCTACGACTCTTAAAGAATTCATGGACACACTAAATACTCATGTAAGAATGATAACATTTCTGGTTATACCTACGCAGATGCAGGCTGTCTCGATGTCCTGGACCTATGGTTCTTTCCATCCGTAAATTTCTGTTTCTATATTGGATAAATACGTGTGTATGAAGATAATATATTGATTTAATTATAAAGCCACAAGGCAAAGCAGAAATATATATAACAGAAGCTGCAGCTTCTAAGTGAAGGTTCACGGGAAAGCAGGGAACTGTGTACACAGTTAACTTATTCACACCTAGATGCATGGAAACACACACACACAAACACACACACGGAGCACAGAGAAAAATGGCGTGCATTACTGAGTAAGATGGAGTATGATTCTGCATGCTTAATCAGAACAAGCACCGACTGCAACAATCCTTCACGAGCATGGCAGCCTGGGGATCACGCGGTCACTGTGGACAATCTTTACAGTGCATCGAAAACATCCAAGTTGGATTATTTTTTAATGTGTCAAGTCCACCATGACTGGCACCCTCCACCCCCCAGCAGGAGCAGCCAATGGAGATTTACTGACCTGTCTCTGCTTCGGCGAGAGGGGAAGGCAGCGTTGCAGCCAGCCACCGTGCAGACATGCATCTCTTTCAAGTGAACGTTCCTGTAGTGAAGCTTCACGCTGTAGGAGCTTTTGAAACTCTTCTTGCACACATAACAGATTTTAGGGTCTGGGCTAGAACACAGGTCCCCTTCTGGGGAGAACTTCTGAGGGCTGCCGTAATTCAGAGAGGATGTAAAACTCTCGTGCAGGGCTGCCATGCTGGCACCCCCGCCGTTGTACAGCCCATACTGGCTCATGTAAAACATGTCGTAAGTGGGATCTGTAAACTCCTCCTTCACCTTGATGACATCCTGGTGAGAGGGCTCACTGTGGTTCTCGTCCGGCCTCTCACTATTCATCAGGACTTTCTCACTCACCTCACCGTGCATGTGCTCATCCCCCTCCATGGATTCCTCACCGAGTTTGGGCTCCGAAGACTCAGACTCATTCTCATAGTCCCGCTCAGGTTCTTGGTCCTCAGAAGTCATGCTGTCAGCCCTTCTTATCTCTGTCCTTGAAAGGCACCGGGTCCTGCTATGCTTAGAAAAGTCCTTCACCGACATGCCCGGACTCATCTCCTCCTGGGAGTGGCAGTGATTGTCATGGCTCCCATCGTTGACCACAGCCCCGCTGTCATTGGGGTCGTCATCTTCATCGTCAAACTCATCGGCGGTATCGATAATTTCCTTCTCGATCTTCACAGGCATACTGGACTTCCTGGGCTTCTTCTTGGGCGCCAGGTCGGCACTGGGCTCATGAGTGGCCATCATCACTACTGGCGCTGCTGGCTCAGAGGGCGGTGGGGGGTGCTGCTCTATGGTACCACTGGTTGGAATGATGGGACTGGTTGGGAGGGAGGTCGGAGGACTCACCATTTCCCCTGGAGTGAGTAAACTTCTATAAAATGGAGGAACGGGTTGGACAGTCTTTAGCCCAGAGAACACCAGCTGGCTAGGGAGAGGGTTCTGTAAGACGGGGTCTAGTGGGGGAGTGGTAAAACCCATTGGGGGCCGGCCAGGGCTCGTGAGTGTGAGATTCGATTTTGTACTTGCTATGACGGGGGTGGCAGCCCCGGACGTGGCCCGGATTAAATCTTTGTCTCGGTTATTCCTTAGCATAGGCATGTGAAGGCGAGGGTTAGGGTTTGCACTGTGGCGGTTCCGGCTGCGGAGGGAGCTAAAGACCATATTGCAGCCTTCAATGGTGCACCGATGTTTGATCTTCAGGTGAACGGCGTTATAATGGATTTTGAGAGTACCTTTGTCATAGAACGTCTTCCCACACGCGTTACAGAACACTCTTCCCTTCCGGGAGGCTGACCCCATCCTTCTCATCCGGTGGATCCGGAATGAGCTCTTCGGGTGTTCAGTTTTGGACAGATCACTGACTGGGGCGGAATTCTGAATGGGAGACACGCAGGCTGGCTCGGTTTTGGGCTCCACGTTAGTGATGCTGGTCAGGGCATTTCTATTGGGCGTTTGATCATTCTTGTAGGGCGTGGGGGAGACTTCAGACTCACTGCTCTCATTATATTCATTCTGGGTCGAAAGGCTGGGTTCCCGCAGCCTCAGTCCTGGTTGCTCTAACAGCAGCCCGTTTGGAGGCAATCCTAGCAGCGGGGCTGAGACTGGGTTTATGTACTGGAATGGCAGCAGGAAGGCGAGGCTGTTGGGGATGTTTTCGAAGTGATGAATGCTGGAAGGGTTGCTGTTCTCTAGATGGGCGAGGAGGCTGGGACTCCTGGTGCGATTATTGCTCTCAATGAAAGTTCTGATGTCTGAGTCTGTCTTTGAAGATGGTACAGCTACGGCCTGCCCTTCTTTCTCCTGAATCGCCATCAGCTCCACGATGGATTTGGTTTCTCCGAACCGCAGAAACTGCTGAAGGGTGATGATTTCCTCTTCTCGAGACATGATGGCCCAGCGGTCCAGCACCTTGCCGGCAGCATCCTGGAGGCCACATCAAAGAAACGACAAAGACAAACACAGAAACTTATTGATTGTGCATAATTTCTCAGTGCAGCTGAAGGTGCTCTGTCTGCTCATGGAACACCACGAGCGAGAGCAGAAAACAACATGCAAGCTCTGTTAATACAAGTTGATCGACGAAGCAAACTTCTCTGCCATGCAAATGCAGTCATTAGAGTCACAGTTAGAGAAACAGATTGAGTTTAATAATGTCAAAGCAAACAAAACGTAGACCACTGGGGATCTGTGATCTAAAATGCCTACAATCTACTGCTACTTTTAACAACAATGGTCTATAGACTATGCAAGTATTTAGCATATATTAGTACAAGACGTGAACTCTTGCTGTGCGACCCAGTGTATGCAAAAGCAAAACAGAACATGGTACCTTAATCTTTATCAAATAGTGACACCAAAGGAAGGAATTAGGTACATTTTTCGAATTTTATTTAACACAATCAGACATGACACTGGATTCAATGATGAAACTGCCTTTAAACAGGAGCTATTATCTGAATTTCTAAATCACGAAGGTGAATGAAGTAGCATCACCCCCATACTCACATTGCTACGCTGTATTTCTCTGCTTTTAAGTGGCTGAATTTTAGTGTCACGTTACAGTACGCAATTTCATAAGGTAGAGTAAGGAAACACAGTAATTGTACTTTTTCTGAAAATTGATTTTAATTCTATGATTCAAAGTTTGAGTTAAGAGTATTTGACTTTTTATGATCTTGTTATAAATGACAGTTATAGATATTCAGAAAGTAAACATGTGATGGATTTAGATAAGAATGTGTAAAAATATTGTCTCTTAACATCCTGCTCTGATAGTAGAGAGCGTCCACAGAGAATACACATCAGTAATCACCAGACTATGTGTTGTTAAATATACATTAAAAGCATTTCACACTTTCATTTTTGCTAGTAACTATGAGATATGCCTGGAGGTAGGACTTAAAAACCCTGCAATGTAATGTCAGGCAATCCATTTCAGTATGGATTGAAAGAAACCTATTCAAACACTTAATGACTCCATCATCTTCTAGGGCACAGCTCCTTCCCACCAGGACAGGACACTTGGCAACCCTCTGTGAACAGCACTTGTTCCAACCCTTGACAGTTGATTTATGGAAGCACAAAATCATCTTAAATGCAAGACAAGAGCCTTATTAATTACAAAGAGGAAAATCATCACATTGTAAGGGAGAAACCTAGCAGACACCACCGTAACCAACTTGCCTAAATGAAGGATCATCACAGACCTTGTGATCTATATACTGAAAAGGATACACTGTGGTTTCTGTGGCATGCTTGCCCAAAAAAATGCATACCTCAATCTAATTATGAAAAAACATCAGATAAATCAAAACTAAAAGGTGTTCTGCAAAACAGCCGCAAGTATTCTTCAAAGTGTAAATGTTGGGAAAGATTTTTTTTAAAGTCAAAGAAAGACCAAAGATTGGTTAGAGATTGGAGAAGACTAAGACAGCACAAATGAATATAAGATTCTAGGGATCCTAGACCGGAAAAAGTACATTTGTGGGAATAGTGGTAAAATTTCAGGAAAGTCTCTCAATTAGCGAACAGCACGGATCAATCCTAATTTCTAGGTTTTAACAACTGTACTATGCATGTGTAAGATGTTACATTAGGGCAAACAGGATAGAGGGAACTGTACTATTTTTGCAAGAGAGAATTCTCTCTCATAGATAGTCCTACTCAGCCCCGTGATGTGAAATTCTCTCTGGACCACAACTGTATGGTCTGAATCACAACACCTAATTCGATATTAAGGCAATACTTGTCATTTATTTAAATTACTTAAAAAAGAAGCTCTAATAGTTATAAGCCATTCCTTATAAGGCTCATTTCTGGCATTCTATCCTTTTATATGTGTGTTGGTGTACTACCTGACCTGCCTCTTGAGAAATCTGTATGCAGGTCAGGAAGCAACAGTTAGAACTGGACATAGAACAACAGACTGGTTCCAAATTGGGCAAGGAGTACATCAAGCCTGTATATTGTCACCCTAACTTATATACAGAGTACATCATGAGAAACGCTAGGCTGGATGAAACACAAGCTGGAATCAAGATTGCTGGGAGAAATATCAATGACCTCAGATACGCAGATGACACCACTCCTGTGGCAGAAAAAGTGAAGAACTAAAGAGCTTCTTGATGACAGTGAAAGAGGAGAGTGAAAAAGTTGGTTTAAAACTCAACACTCAGAAAACTAAGATCATGGCATCTGGTCCCATCACTTCCAGCAAATAGATGGGGAAACAGTGGAAACAGTGAGAGACTTTATTTTCTTGGGCTCCAAAATCACTGCAGATGGCGACTGCAGCCATGAAATTAAAGACGCTTACTCCTTGGAAGGAAAGTTATGACCAACCTAGACAGCATATTGAAAAGCAGAGACATTACTTTGTCAGCAAAGGTCCATCTAGTCAAGGCAATGGTTTTTCCAGTGGTCATGTATAGATTTGAGAGTTGGACTATAAAGAAAGCTAAGCACCAAAGAATTGATGCTTTTGAACTGTGGTGTTGGAGAAGACTCTTGAAAGACCCTTGAACAGCAAGGAGATCCAACCTGTCCATCTTAAAGGAAATCAGTCCTGAATGTTCATTGGAAGGACTGATGCTAAAGCTGAAACTCCAATTCTTTGGCCACCTGATGCAAAGAACTGACTCACTGGAAAAGACCCTGATGCTTGGAAAGATTGAAGGCAGGAGGAGAAGGGGACGGGATGAGATGGTTGGATGGCATCACTGACTCAATGGACATAAGTTTGGGTAAACTCCGGGAGTTGGTGATGGACAGGGAGGCCTGGCGTGCTGCAGTCCATGGGGTCGCAAAGAGTCAGATGTGACTGAGCGACTGAGCAACTGAACTGAACCACGTAAACTGGCAAACACAGATGTCCCTCCCTCATTTGCAGGAGAAGTTAGCCTTCAGATTAGACACTCTCATGCAGTTCTCTGTTCACAACAGTCATACCATGGTATGTCGACACAGTGACTGACTGGATAATCCTGGAGTTGCGAAGTAGCTGCTTTTTCAAAAGTATCACTGGTAGCAATGGTCTCCCTTACATCCTTTTTTGGGACAGGGGAGTAGAGGAGACTTTTGGTATTGTAAATAAGCAGAGAAATAAATTGTGATTTTACAGAGATTATCTCATTTGAGTCTTTTAACAGCTTCCAGAGCTTGGCAAATGTTTAGCAGATGAGACACCAGAGGTATGACTGCTTAAGGTTGCGAAGATGCTAACTGGGGTCTAGGACTTGAACCCAGAAATTCTGACTCCAGGTTCACTGAACTTACTGAGGTCATTTTCGAGGTGGGCACACTGCGTCTGTGATAACAAGGGGCAAGACCACTCCTGAATAAGGCTGGTCTCCAGATCACTGTCATGACCTCTTCTACACCATTTTCCCTTTACCATCAAATCCATTTTCTTGATTATTCTTTTTATGAACGCGTTCACTGTGGAAACTCAATCTGAGTGGTGTATAATCATTTTTACCTCAGGTTCTTCCTAGGTAGCCTGCACCTAAATCTGCATGTTGATACTGTACTTACAGAGCTGGCAGCCTCTGATATTAAAATAGGCCTCAGAAACCATAGCAACTGATCAAACCCACCTGAGGCATCTCTTTTCCATCACCCTTCTGTCTTCCCTCCCCTAACGGTACACAGCAGTCCCATATGGTTTCTCTTTTCTCCTGGCCCGCCACGAATGCCTGCTGCTATTTCTAAATCTACTGCCTTTCAGATTCTTTTTTAGTCCTGAGTGGCTGTCTCCACTAAAAGAGAGACTGCTCTGTTAAACTACTTACTTCTGGTGGAAGAGATCCAGGTAAGCAAGGTTTAGAACTTTGCTGGTTGCCTGAATGATAAAAGAGAAGCTTTATTTATTGTGGTAACAGAAGCATCCGTTTATAATTTACCTGGAAGGACAACATAGTATCTTTGTAAATGAATGTGCCTGGGGACAGGTCAACTATCTACATGACATACTCCAACTAGAATCCTCCTGACAGGGTACCCTCTGGATCCAGGCAATGTGAAGTTCTTTTCAAAGAAGCCATCATTCATCAAGACCATCTAAAGACCATCCCTTTCATAAACAGAGAAACTGCAACAAGAAACAAAGTTGATTGTCTTATGTAACAGAATGGGTCTGAAAGCTCAATGCAAGGAATGAATATCAGCTTTAGCATATCCTTGGGTTAAAGCAGTTGAAGGGAGTTAGAAATCATCAAAGGAAAACAAAGGAGGCCCAGGTTTTTTGCCTGCAGATCTTTGTGACAGAAGTAATCAGGATCTGGTACAGTGATTCTTAAACCATGGCTTAAGATTCCTCTGTTAAGACTTTCCATGAGTGGCCTATATGCTATCAAAAAGGACCACTCTGCAAGGAATTCAGAGTAGCTATCTGGTAACTTTCAGGACAATGTGACACTGCTGTACAATGAAAGACATGGTCATTTCTTTTAAAATTAACTAATTTTTACTTTATTTAACTCAACTATTGGCTCAAAATCAGCTGGGGGAAAACTGGTCCTTCCTCACAGATAGTTTGAGAAGTACAATACAAATCTAAAACCTAGGCCTCCTTATCATGTCAACTACACTTTACCAGTGATTGAGAGCCATAAAAAGAATTTGGTATTGTCACAAAATAAACAGTAATGGAAAAAATTCAGTTAGGCCACTATGAACGTTCTGACCACTTCATACTGGGATGCCAGACTTGTGTATGAATGAAAAGTCACATCAGAGTGAGTAACTGGATTCGTGGCCTTCCCATTCATGTTGTAGTTGGTGACTGAGTTACTTTAGGCTCCCCCATTTGTAACCAGAGCTCAGTGACCATTTCATTAGAAATTATTATTTACAAAATGAGGATGAGAAGATTTGTCCTGTTAAGTGAAATGCAAAGTATTAGGATAAATATTTTTTTAATTTTTGGCTGCACCATGCCAGTTTGTGGGATTCTAGTTCTATAACCAGGGATCAAACACAGGCCCTTGGCAATGAAAGCACGGAGTCCTAACCATTGGACCTCCAGCGAAGTCCCTAGGATAAGTATTGATTTCCTATGATAAAAATTGGCTATCCTATTAATTAGAAGATTTGTAACCAAATAATCCAGACTTATAAACAAGTTTTACTGTGTTCAGAAACAGTATAAAACACTTAAAATATTTACATCTAAACATTTTAAATGAAAAGACTTCCTTTTATATTCACTGAACTGGTGCTCATATCACTTAGGAAAAATCTGGCACCCAGTTCAATATGGGTCCAGAGTGAACTAATACAATATTGTAAAGTTTAAAAATAAAATAAAATTAAAAAAAATATATATATATATAAATAAATTAAAAAAAATAAAATAAAATCTTTGTCAGTAGGGTCACGATCATGGTTTCAACGGTTTTATTTGAGCCCCTTTTTCATATCAAAACACCTTACATGATGCGTAATTTTAAAACCAAAGTCAAGTAAGATCGGCTGTTTTTTCTTATGTGAGGGAAAGGGAGAATAGAGAAGGAAAGATGTAAAGAGACTGGAGAGAGACCAGATAGAGACTTTGGGATCATTAGACTGACTGTCAGCTGACCTTAAGCCCCGAGAATCTGCTTGAAGGTCAAGAATAAACCTGTTTGTGCTCATGGCAGGCCACTAGCATGCTAGAACATAGAGGGAAACACTGCCTTTCCTTCCACACATGGAAATGAGACCGAATAGTAAACACAGCAGAGACCTAGGGCGTATTTGCTCTAGCAGTATTCACATTATGAAGAAATGAGCAAACGGCTTAAAGACCAGCACAAAATAGTTTAATTTTCGACTCTATTTCATGAATATCTTTCTGTCAAATTTAAGGCATAATTTAAAGGAAAAATCCAAAAACGATTAGCTAAAAACTAAAAACATTTCCCCTTTGATCTAATTTTAAAGCTTTTAATGAAATGCTATCCACCTAAAACAAAATGAGAGGTTTACGAGACATACTTTCTGATATCATGTCTAGATTTGCAAGCATCGTGTGCTATCCTTAAGGTATTATTCCATTCCAACTGTATTGGCAACTTATTTTCATGACCGGTTTCCTACTGGGATTTTCTCTTCTTTCTGGGCTGGAGGAAGCACAAGCTGGAATCAGGATTGCTGGGAGAAACATCAATAACCTCAGATATGCAGAAGACACCACCCTTGTGGCAGAAAGTGAAGAAGAACTAAAGAGCCTCTTGATGAAAGTGAAAGAGGAGAGTGAAAAAGCTGGCTTAAAGCTCAACATTCAGAAAACTAAGATCGTGGCATCCGGTCCCATCACTTCATGGCAAATAAATGGGGAAACAATGGAAACAGTGAGAGACTTTATTTTTTGGGCTTCAAAATCACTGCAGATGGTGACTGCAGCCATGAAAGTAAAAGACACTTACTTCTTGGAAGGAAAGTTATGACTAACCTAGACAGCATATTAAAAAGCAGAGACAATACTTTGTCAACAAAGGTTCGTCTAGTCAAGGCTATGGCTTTTCCTGTGGTCATGTATGGATGTGAGAGTTGGACTATAAAGAAAGCTGAGCACTGAAGAATTGATGCTTTTGAACTGTGTGTTGGAGAGGACTCTTGAGAGTCCCTTGGACTGCAGGAGATCCAACCAGTCCATCCTAAAGGAGATCAGTCCTGGGTGTTCACTGGAAGGACTGATGATGAAGCTGGAACTCCAATCCTTTGGCCACCTGATGCGAAGAGCTGACTCATTGGAAAAGACCCTTATGCTGGGAAAGATTGAGGGCAGGAGGAGAAGGAGATGACAGAGGATGAGATTGGTTGGATGGCATCACTGACACAATGGACTCTGGCAGTTGGTGATAGATAGGGAGGCCTGGTGTGCTGCGGTCCATGGGGTTCCAAAGCATCGGACACGACTGAGTGACTGAACTGAACTGAACTTCTTTCTCCTTTAGGAGTTCAGGTATTAAGGCAAGAGGAATGGACTTGCGTAGAAGGTAGAGAAACGATCCCAAGCCAATCCAGCTTGGTACTCTATCAAAACTGAACTATTAATTGCAGAGTTAAAACCTAATGAAACCATGCTATGCAAAACTTGAAACATACGTTTTGCCAGGTTTTCTTGATGTTTAAGTCTTAATTAAACAAATAGTGGGAGATAGACACAAAGGAATACTACTGGGCAATAAAAAGGAATAAACTATTGATAGAAACGTAACCTTAAGAATGAAAGAAGTCAGACCTAAAAGATAACAGATGTCACTATGCCAGTCAGAGGAATCATCCTTGAAAAGTAAGCCTACAAGAGGAGAAGTGAGATCAGTAGTTGCCAGGGCCCAAGGGTGGAAGAAAGGACTGACTGTAAAAGAATAGTGGGAACTTTAGGCAGTGATGGAAATGTTCTATATCCTAAGGCTGATGTATATATGACTACATAGGTTGTAGACTTTAAAACCTCCGAGATTTTTTGGCATGTAAAGTATACCTCAATGAAGCTGACACAAAACATTAAACTATGAAAATTGCATGAACTCTCAGAACTCAACATTCACAACTTTCCCCATTTATATACAGACCATCTTCTTGTTCCCTGCATTCTGTTGTAACCAGAAAAACACACACCCCCTCCTCCATTCTCTCCTATCTGTAGGGGGTACACAACAGTCCACTGATGTGGAGAGTAAACATGAGAATTTCTATTTTCGTAACCTAAAAAGACACGTGTTACATTTTTATATGTAAATTTACAATATATTACTAACTTAGAAACAGCTTCACACGCACTGGGGTGCACGCTCATGTATTTTATGAAAAGTATGAAAAGAACGTGTAGTCATAAAAAGTTTAGGCTGCTTCACTACAGAGCTAATACTGACATGTGGCAGACACGGAGCATGCACACACATCTTCACACACACTTTGGAAGAAGTTGAAGAGTAGTCTGTTAATTCACCTAAGCTCCCCTTCACCTGCCTTTGTGCTGGCCTCTTGGTTAGGTGGACGTGTGTCAAGGAAGTGACCCAGAAATTAGGAAATTTATCATTTAACTGGCAGATCACCTCAGGGGGAAGTGGTGGGCTCGGACTATTATCTCAGATGTTGTGAACAGGGCCATTCCCTCAACTTCATATGGCGGTGTAGGGGGTGCTGCAAATGAGACTTCATGTATGCCCCCCCCGAGCGCTGGGCGGGGCTGCATGTGAGGGCTGAAGGCACTACCTATAGCTTTACCAAAAAAACCAATCTTACAGAAGTTATAGAAGTCCTCTTCTCTCCTTTTCACCTACAAGCTACCTGTTTTAGAACACATGTGGGTCAATATGTGACAAGCAGATATTTCAATTTTCCATTGTTCCTCTAAAAGTCAAGTTACTTTTAAACTTCTCTTCAGCCAAAAAGTTTAACTGGTCTGGATACTCTCCATAAATATCAGAGCCACTCCCCCTCTTTTTGTTAGGGGGGGGGGAAATGGCTAATTATTTATTTATCTAATTTACATGACTTGGCATGGGTTAAAATTTGTGTGTGTGTGTAAGCAAGCAAGAAGTGGGGGTGGGGAGGGGTGGGGGTGTGCAGAAGGGGGCAGAAAAAGAAAAATGGTAAAACAACAACAAAAAATTCTTATTGAAAATAACAGATTCTGGGAAGCACTTGGGGGAAATTTTGTAAGCAATATTGTGATAATTTTTGAGAAACACTTGAAATTATGTGGGGAAACAACTTGGCATGCTTATTTGTTTTAGCAAATTTACATTTAAACACGTATTTCTGGGAGGGCACCGACTGAAAGATGAACCACTACCATATACAGTATACACTGGAACAGTCTGCTTGTGGAAGTAAACAGAATCATACTCTTCTTTATTCAGAGTTCTTTCAAGTGAGTGAGCTTTTCCAGTGTTTCAGGCTAGTATTTCCAGGCCAGTTGAAACAACTGTAATATCTGTAGGCAGAGTGAGGCATGCTCATTTATACCATGATTGCACCAAATGGTTCAAATTAGACTTGATAAGAAAAGAAAATCAAATTCGTTTTGGGTAATAAAAACTACCCGAATTCCATCATTTGGAAATTTGTGTTTTGCAGAATTTCTCAAGAGCATCATTTTAGCTTTTAAATACAATGTTGACCAGTCCATTCTTGCTTCTTCTGCCCCTCCCCAGGACAGAAGGGTTCCATGACAAAGAATCAACAGGGTGTGGTACAAAAAGAAATGAAAACTTGCAAAGAAAAATCAAGACTGGACTTTGCTAACATTCATGCACATTTATCCCTTCTGGGAAACAAATATGCTTTCCTCATCAACCCAAGCCCATCGATGTCATGAAATGTGTGCACAGACATCAGAGCTATGTATATATTGGCTGGCTGTGATTATAGAAGCTGGTGCTAAATTCAGTGTGCGTGGATTATAAAGGACCTGTCTGAAGTATCTTTCCAATTCCTCCTTTTTCCCCCAAAGGAGAAATGAACTCTATAGGAATATCCACCACTGGTTAGAATGACAGAGCTCTCAAAAAACTTTGCCTTAAAGAATTTTCTGTCAAGGTGAGACTCTTATTAGTCCTTGCTAACACAGGTCTGTTCTCTATAAATACCATTTGCACATTAGGGATTGACTTTGAGAGCTACGTATCACATACATGTGCATGTACACAAACGTGTACCTGTAGAGAGACTACCATCCTCAGGTTACTGCACGAATCTCATTATAAATCAGTCGTCTTATAAGATGAAAAATGTTCAGTCATGAAGAATTGGTAGTATACTAAGGAAAGGCATATCAAATTACTTGCAAAAAAAAAAAAAAAAAAGTACAGAATTAAGGAATTCATCTCCTTGGATGAAACTGGAAGTCTGAAGGAAATGGCCCCTGACTGCAGTTGGGAGCAGAAGGAAAAGACAACATGGTAATTTTATGTGATTTTTAGGTATGGCTCTGGTAGATTTTTCAAGAGATAAATCCCTACCATTTCTGTTTCTGATCCTTATTTGAAGCTACTTTTCAGTGAAGAAGGTATCTTTTAGAAGAAGAAACAAATTATTGAGAAATTGAACAATACACCCTCCCAAAATGACCACTTTTCAAACCAAGAGGAATCAAAATACCAAGGGATTGGTTTTAAACGGCTCTTCTGATTTTTTTTTAAAGTATATTGTTTGACTTTTTTGATATAAAAATTTACTTTGTTATAGAATGTTCTTGATTATGGACCAGATGAGAACATATAATTTGTAGAGGATGATTGCTTTTCTCCTCAATAACCGTCTGTACAGCAATTTTATTTTAAAATCTGTGATTATGATAGATCACTCCAGGGTTACAACATATTTAATCACAGAAACTCCAGCTAAGCTCTGTTAAAGGCCTGTCAGGATTTCTTCCCTGTACCCAGGAATTTTAGTTTGTCTGGCTTTAAACCAGGTCCATGCATTTCTTCTGTGGGTATTTGTTTGCAAATAAATAAAGCCTTGCTTTGCCATCTACAGAATTTTCAGAGGTGTAAATTACTTTCCACAGTATCTAGAACTGCACTTCAAAGAGTCCAAAGTTATTTTTCAAATTACCTAACTCCACTGTAAATCAAATCTGAGAAACTTTTAAATTAAGACACAATACATTTTAATAATTAACAATGGCATCTTAAGAATCATTTAAGTTTCAAAATAGGAAAACTCAAATCCAGCAGATCTTTATTCCTAGAAGATCAACCTATAATATAAAATTACCCATGCATCTTTAAGCACAGAGTATTTAACTCTGAACTTAGAGGCTAAAAGAGAATTTGGATATTAAAATTTCAGTTTTTGGTTATGCTTAGTACAACTTCCTCATATTCAGCCTCAGAGGAAAATAAAGAACATAAGCAAATGACACCTGAGTTCGAGTCTTCGTTTTGCCAATGATCAGCTGTGTGACTATGAAGTAACCAGTACCTAGTTTCGTTTCCTTATATGTAAGTAAGAGTCCTACTATTCTTGGTGGTGTTTAGCTGCTGTTGTGTCCAACTCTTTTGCAACCCTATGGACTGTAGCCCACCAGGCTCCACTCTCCAAGGGATTTCCCTGACAAGAATACTGGAGTGGGTTGCCGTTTTCTTCTGCAGGGAATCTTTCCGACCCAGGGATCAAACCTGGGTTTCCTGCACTGGCAGGGAGATTCTTCACCGAGCCAGCAGGGAAGCCCCACTAACTTTCTAAGCCTTACTAAAAAAAAGTCAGATTCCCTTATCTGACTATTTATACCTAGAATCTGGACATATAAGACATTTCAATTAAAATGTTTCCAATCTTAGGCTAAAATTTTTCCTCTCAACCAACTTGTGTATCTACAACTTATTTTCAGAACATACGTGTTTATGACTGAAAATATGCCCCCATGAGTTACTGTATGGTTCCATAATCTGCATGCCTCCCTTGATGCTTTATCAGTAACATGATTAGAGGCAGTAATTCTTCTGGATCACCTTTTACTCCTGCTCAATGTAATGATCTGTTCAAGTGAAAACTTCGCTTGTATAGGGAAACTGTTCCTTCGAAGCCCCCATATCATTATATCAATAGAGTCTGTGGAAATCCTGTAAAACATGAGGCTCAGCCATTCCAAAATAAATATGTTATATCTCCATCAAGCTATATAAATAAGTATCTGTAGTTCTCCTATGATCTCTGGAGTTCTCAGAAACAGCAGTATCTGTATATAAGACTCTTGCCTCAATTAAACCTTTTAAATCGACACAAGTTACTCTTTTGGAGATGATCACCATGAGATGCTAGGGGGTAAGTCATTTTATGGTTCAGGACAGCAAAGGAACAGTTTGAAATCCTCAGAGAAAACACTAGAAACAGGAGGAAGGAGAAGGATGGGCCCTGCAAGTGGTCTTGTTTTCTTCTCCCTTCAGACATAAAGATAAAACCTGAGTCCTTGGACAGCTATAAATCTGCTTGCCTGGCAGTAAACACCACTCACCAGAGCCCGTGCTAGCATTTTTGCTTGGAGCTTTACATCTTCTAGTTTACTTTTCTTTCCATAACCAATGTTCTGCCACCAAGCTTGTAGAAAGCTTCCGTCTACCCAGGGGTCTGTGCTGAGGTTTTACGTATCTAAACACAAACCAGAGAGACCCTGGCATTTCCTGATGGGCTTTCCTATAATGTCTGATAAACAGCAAAAATGGGTGCACTTTTTTTTTTTTTCACGATGAGGATGATTTTCCACATTAGGTAAGGGTCAAAACCTTGGAATGAATTCAAGGTCACAACCTTCAATCTTTGTATGAAGTTTGTCTGTACAACCAAGATCCTCAGTACTCATATCCCAGCTTCCAAAGCTTGAAAGGCTGATTCTAGCTCACATATTATACTTTGAATCGCTCCACAACTGAAGCTGATTGAACAACCCTAAGGAACTTTAACATATTCATTAGGATGTGGGGGAGCAGGGGGAGAAAAGAACTGAACATTCACTAAACAGTATTCCATACAACACGTGGAGGATGGAGTGTGTGATTGAACAGAGAGATGTATTGGGAGATTTAACTTTGTTCTTCTCTGAGTGTAAGAATGGCAGTAGAACACAAAGATTAATTTCCTGCTTTAGCATTCATCAGGGAACAACACATTATTACTTGTAACACATACACGAGGCTGTTGATGGATATACTTTCCTTTGATTGCTCCGATTAAATGTGTTCCTATAAAAGGCACCCCCACACGTGTGTGTGTAATTATCAATCTACATATGCATTATCAATTTGCGTTTCTATGTATTTCTAAGCGATCAGTGTAGCTATTAGACATTTTATTTGGCCACAAAACAGAGGTGATTGGGGGTCGGCGGCTGACTGAAGAAATAGGAGATCAAAAAATGCAATCATCAGAGTAAATAATCAACATATGGTACTGTAACGCCAAACTCAGAATTCCAAAACAGAGGAGGGGGAAGCATGCATTACGGAGCACAAGGTAATAACTGCGTCTGCATGCCTTAATACCCTCTTGTCCCAGCAGTCCTGACTTTCGAAGCAGCCCACTTCTCCACATTAACGGTAGTCATTTGGAGAGCAGCAAACGTGCCATTAGAAGCACTTTTACAAGTGTATATTCATCCACCAATTAGCTTAATGTGGCCGCTTTCTGCATATTTTCTATCCAGGCTTGCACAAATCTTATTAATATTTCCCCCTAGCGCTTTGACAGATTACCTTGTCATTACGCATCCTGGAGCCTTTTAAACAATATGGGTAAACTACTGTTTGTGAGGTTAATGACAATTATCCCCTAATTACTGCATAAGTCACTCAGTCCACTTTATCTCATAGGCAGGGTTCTGCTCTGTGTATCTGCCATTGTGTCACCGTAAATGAATCTTGTATTGCTATGTTTATCTGCCACTGCCTTGTAAATTATACTGACAGAAGAATGAACAAATTACTGCATGTCATCACTTAAATACTGCTTCTGAAACTGGGGGAAAAAAAAATGGCTTCAGCACAGAGCTTGAATTGTGATTTTAGCAGATCATTAGTAAAAACATATTTAATGTTTTCTGCTATATTTCAAGGCAGATGGCTTGGAATTTATACTGAATTCATGATGGCACTGGGGGTAAGTGGAAGGTGAAGAGCGGTGGAAGTAAAAGAAAAGAAAAGGTGAAAACAGAAATAGAAATGCCAGCCCAACCTCCTGAATGCATTTCCTATCAGTACCACAGCTGATGTGGTGCTCTTGAATTATTTTCCAAGATTTTTCAATTCGAAATCAAGTTCCATGGGTTAGGGATAAGCTATACTCTTCAGCTAGGATAATTTTTTTTTGGGCGGGGCGGGGGGGGGGTTACTTATAATCAGTCCAGACATAAAACATGGAATCTGTGTAATTGAGAAGAGAGACTGTAATAAAGGCCACAGGCTAAGCCAATTTCATTGATGCATTTTTAAACATCATTAAACAGGCTCACAAATACTGTTTCCAAAGTTGCATTGGAAATTGTTTAACAATGATTACATCAGTGAAATTAGTTTACTCCCCCTTACTGCCTCAGGGTGACTGTATCTGCTCTAATTTACACAGAAAACAGGACAGTCTGAGTATCATTAAATTTAAAAATGTAAGCCATATTGAGCCAACTACAAATAATTTGGAAGAATTTGTTTTTAACCAGAAATCTGTGATTCTGAAAATTATCAGGTGAACAAATGTTTGCATGAGAACGGGAAGAAACAGCTGGTTTCCTAAGATGACTGTCATTTAATGAGTGTCTTAAAACATTGTGAAATGAGAAACATTCAAAATGCCTCCATTTAAATGACACCAGGGTAGCTGACAACTGGCAAGCTTAAGTGACAGAGCCATCTGAAGGATAGGTGTGTAGAAAGCCGGGTGTGCAGAAAGCTTGCATCAAATCTGCCTTACGAAAGCCACGAATGTGCAAAGGAGGGCCCACAGCACTGACGATAAAGCTATTTGGTGGAAGCATACACGCATGCACAGACAGGACCTTCTGGTGTATTCACTAAAAAGGGTGGAAAAAAGGTTGCAGCGGAGAAAAAGGAAAAACATGAAAGCCAGAGTTGATGGCCTGACCCAGGGGCCTCAGGGATCCCAAGCAAACCCCTAGGGACTCCCTGTGATCCCCTAAAATTGATCTTAGCGTCTGTCCTGGGTTCAGTCAATGCAGAGTCAATCAAGCAAGTGCTGCGATCAAATATGAAAACGCCATACAATGTTCTTTGCTTTTAGTGTGTTAAGCCAAAGTTAAGGGTTACATCAGTTAATAGCAGTTAAGACTGACATCACTGTGACAACCACTAAGGGATTAAATTTTTCCTGACCTTTTTAAAAAAAAACTAAGCTACCTATGGATACTGAGTAAACTAGATTTCTTTTATTTTTTTTCTTTTTTGGAAAGTACATTTCTAAATCATTAATTTCCTTTTTCTTTTAACACTGGATTTTCTTGCCTTTAAAAAAAAACAAAAAAAACACATTGCTAATGGTACAGCCACTCTGCTTGGCTGGGGATACGGGGAGCCGATGTGCACTTAGGGGAGATAAGATCTTGGTGTCACCTCAGAGAGGAGGCGCACAAACAGTATTTTCTTGAGTTTGTGAAGTTAATGATGGTTACAGAAAGGGAGACAGTGCTGGAGGGATCAATGTAAACGCCCAGAGGTACCTGGGTGTAAGGTAACAGATGAAGACAGCCATTAAGAAAACAAATCGGATTTCCTTGCTCACTTTAATCCACTCTTTACAGACTTTCATCAAGTTTCCAAAAACTGAGACACAGAGTATTTCATTCCCCTTCCTGGCAAACCTTCAGGGGCTTCCTATTATGCAGAGAGTAAAAAATTCCCTTACGTGACACCTGAAATCCCTTCAGGTGCTAGTGGTAAAGAACCTGCCTGCCAAGGCAGGAGACATAAGCGACGCAGGTTTGATCCCTGGGTCGGGAAGATCCCCTGGAGGAGGCAATGGCAACCCACTCTCGTATTCTTGCCTGGAGAATCCCACGGGCAGAGGAGCACCTGGCAGGCTGCAGTCCATAGGGCCGCACAGTGTCGGACACAACTGAAGTGACTTAGCACACACGCACGATATAGGCCCAATCCACCCCTCCTACATCATCTCCTGCCAGGACCTCTGAACTCCAACTGCAAAGATCTTCTTACCATGAACACCAAGTTCAGCAAAATCTCACCTGCTTCTGAACCCTCTGCTTCTGACACATTTCCATCCTTCAAGGTCCAGCTGAAATTAACCTATACGATATTTCCTATCCTACCCTTTTCCTTCCTTCTCCCCACTCCCAACAAGAATTACCTGCCCCTTCAGCGATCTGCTTATATTTCTATGTCACGTGTATCTCTTTATCACAAGATTATTGTACTTTATATCCCAACTGCCAGGATCAATCAATACTGAATGAATTCATTAGTATTATGAATGCAGGGGTTGGGAGGCAATTTAGAGGTCATCTAATGCCACTTTTTAATTTTACAGAAGAGAAAATTAACAAGTATCTTGCCCAAGATCAGGAAGCCAGAGTGTGAGGAGCTGACGTGAGAGACTCTGTCCAGCTCCTCTGAGCCAGTCTAGGGCTTTTCTCACAATACTGTCCTTTTCTTTCATGCTGGTGTAAGGACTCTTGAGTCAGGACAGAGAACACCGACTGTACTGTACTTCCATGAGCTGGGTGTGAGTAGATTCCGCTCAACTGGGAGTCTTTTCAATCCCAGACTAGCCCTACCTGGAAGCCATTTTCCCCTGGACTGGACTCCCCTGCTGACCATCAAGAAGATGTCCCACACAAATGTGAAGTCATTCCCTAAGACCACGGGTGCAGGGAGGTGGCTTCATTACCAGTGTGCTGGGGGTGAGAAAAAGTTAAGAATGGCAGCTTTAGCCATAGTAATATGCTTTTTTTTTCCTCTGAAAGTACCAGAAAATTATCTATTGCATTTGGAAAATGCTTTTGGCAATGGCATTACATTTATGTTGGACATTTTCAGGATCAGTTTTAAATCCTGGCATACAAAGGACTAGAAGGCAAATGTAACAGTGTCATGGCTGATGTTATGTATTTGCCTACAGAGTGAAGACATGAATTAAATTAGTCAGTTTAATATTAGACACAGAAATGACAAACCACTACAGTTAGAGATGTGTGTGCACGCACATTCTTTCTTCATTTTGTCTGCTGAAAATGACTATACTTATTAATTCCTGAATCCTCATCCACCTTCCCATCAATCCTGCCATCTTTCATCTCTAACCTGCTTTATCACTTTCCTGAGAAAAATATTACATCTGAGGGTTTCTTTAGGGATTCTGCCTCTAGACCCAGTCGCTCAAGAAAAACTGTTATCTGAATCCTGAAAACAAAACAAAATCTGAAATACACTAAGGCATGGAGGCAACTGAAAATGCTATTTTCAGGCTCTGAGTTTGCTTAAATAATACATAGCTGACCCTTGAACAATGTGGGGTTATTATTGACCCTCTGAACAGTCAAAAATCAGCATATAGCTTACAGCTAGTCCTCCACATACGAGAATTGATTCCTCTATCTGTGGCTCCATATCTGAGAATTCAACAAATTCTGGAATATGTAGACTGTTGTATTTACTAATGAAAAATATCTGAATCTAAGTGGGACACACAGAGTTCAAACCTGTGCTGTTCAAGGGTCAACTGTAGTCTCTGAGCTTGTCTTCCTCATATATGAAATGGACAAAAATAGCTACCTGCTAGGGCTCTGAGCCAACTCATTAGAAAAGACCCCGATGCCTGGAAAAATTCAAGGCAAAGGAAAAGGGGGCGGCCAAGGATGAGACGGTTAGATAGCGTCACTGACTCAATGGTCATGAATTTGAGCAAACTCTGGTAGATCGTGGACAACAGAGGAGCCTGGCATGCTGGTGGTGTGCAGTTGATGAGGTCGCAATGAGTCGGACATGACCTAGCAACCCATGAAGACAACAAAGGGCTCTGAGGGTTAAAGAAAAATAGTAACGCCTATACTTTTTTGAGCACTTACAACGAGCCGAAGAGGCCTCTAGGAAACATACATGTGTTATGTTCATCTACACTCAAATCAGGTTTGAAGTACTATTACCAGACCCACTTTAAGAGGGGGAAATTGAGGCACATCAAAGTTCATTAACTTGCCTAAAGTCATAAAGCTAGCAATTTCTGGAGCTGGGATGCTAGTCAGTGATCTGAGTCCAGAAGTGCACCGAAACAGAAGGCACTCCTGTTTGCCACTCCTACGCCAGCCTCCATCAGGGCCTGTTTTCTCTTCCCATTGTTCTCTCCAAACTGAAATCCAGGCTTGGATAACTTTGTTGTCCAGCCACATACCTGTCTCTTTATACCTATTCTCTTAAGCTTAGTGATGTCCCACATTACTTCCTAACTGGATTATTTTAACCATTCCTCATTCTTCCCATTTACTCTTTTCATCTCACTTATATTTTGACTACATTCTGATGTCAAGTTGCATCTCCTAAAGTACATCTCTGGTCACATTACAACTTTTCTCTCCAAACTACACTTCAACAGCTCCCCCCGCGAAATGACTTAAGCATAGATTCTTCATGCTAGTATTTAAGAACTGCTCTCATCTAGCTTTTAAGTCTTGCTTCTTTAGTGCACACTCTGTCACTGGAAACTGGACCAATCAACCATCAGTGCACACACTATGCTTTCTCACCACACTGCAATTTTGTCTACAGTCTCTTCCACTTGGAAGGCTGGCATCAATTTTCTAGAGGCCCACTATCAGCCAAGGCCCTCTTTCCAAATATTACTTCTATCATAAATTCTATGCTCTACCCAGAATTCCCACCTGCTTTTCATACGATTTTTATTTTTACCACATTCCATTATATTGGTTACATGCAATTTCAGAAAACTAAGATCATGGCAATCAATCCCATCACTTCATGGCAAATAGATGGGGGAAGAGAAATGAAAACAGTGGCAGATTTTATTTTCTTGGGCTCTAAAATCATTACAGATGGTGACCACAGCTGTGAAATTAAAAGGTGCTTGCTCCTTGGGCAAAAAGTTAGACAAACCTAGTGTGTGTGTGTCTTAGTTGCTCAGTTATGTCCAACTCTTTGAGGCCCATCAACTGTGGTCCACCAGACTCCTTTGTGCATGGGATTCTCTGCAAGAATACTGGAGCAGGTTGCCATATTCTTCACTAGGGATCTTCCGACCCAGGGATTGAACCCAGGTCTCCTGCACTGCAGGCAGATTCTTTACTGTCTGAGCCACCAAGGATGCCCATGACAAACCTAGACAGTGTATTAAAAAGCAGAGACATCACTATGTTGACAAAGGTCCATATAGTCAAAGCTATGATTTTTCCAGTAGTTATGTATTGATGTGAGAGTTGAACCATAAAGAATGTTTGAGCATTGAAGAACTGATGCTTTCAAACTGTGGTGCTGGCAAAGACTCCTGAGAGTCCCTTGGACAGCAAGGAGATCAGTCAATCCTGAGGGAAATCAACCATGAACATTCAATGGAAGGACTGATGCTGAAGCTGAAGCTCCAAAACTTTGGCCACTGATGTTGAAGCTGAAGCTCCAAAACTTTGGCCACCTGATGCAAAGAGCCAACTCACTGAAAAGACCCTGATGCTGGAAAAGATTGAGGGCAAGAGGAGAAGGGGTGACAGAGGATAAGATGGTTGGATGGCATCACTGACTCAATGGACAGGAGTTTGAGCAAACTCAGGAAGATAGTGAAGGACAGGGAAGCCTGGCATGCTGCAGTCCATTGGGTCACAAAGAGGCTGGACACGACTTTGCGACTGAATAACAACTTGCAGTGCAGCCAGGCCCTTGAGTAGAAAGGCTCCACAGTACTCATCTTTATATCCCTATAGCAACCATGGTGGCACCTCACGCATTTTAAGCAAATGACTTTGGCTTTATACCGATTCATTTCTGTTGACAACTGATCACTTGTAGTTTCTGTAAACCCATCTAATTTTCTTTAGATGGATGCTTACTAGATATCTGAAAACAGTACGAGTCCAAAACCTGACTTGTCCAATATCTCGTTAGGCAGTCATGTGCAAAGCAGATATCCACAAGTTATATATTATGTACTTAAGAAATACAAATATATTTTCTAACACAAGTAAAGACTTCATTTTTCTCAAAATATTTTGAGTTCTTGGTTGGTTCTATGCTTCCAACATCATTTTATTTACTGGATTATTTACAGGATTAGGGACAAAAAAGTAAATTTCCTAAAATGCAAAAGGAAATGACAATACAGAAAGCGTGACTGTCATAGGAAAGTAAGCTGGGGGCGGGGGGAAAGAAATTTGGGAATAAGAAACTAAGTATTAGAAAGGGAGCTCAAAAATGCATACACAGAATATGAATATACATTTAAAACTTGACAGACTAGAAATGATTTCCACTTGTGGCCAACAGTGAATTACTCAATGTTAAAACTGAATATCAGAACATTTAAAGTGATTTGATTCCAACAGTAAGTAACTGAATTCTGGCCACGGTTTTACGAATATCAGTATGAGCTGACTGGGTAGAGAAGAGGAGGACACAAAACTATAGAAAGATTTGGTAAAACTAAAAAGGCAAAGAGAAAATTAATACCTAGGTATATGAAAGTAGAGGCTGCGGTAGTCAATTTTGAATATATCAATTAAATTCTTCCTATGGAACTCTGGTTGTGTGCTAAAACTAAAATACACAGGATGGGGAGTAAAAAAGCATAGAAAATATATGTGGGTGAATTAACATGAAATGTATTTTTTTAAAAAAAAAGGAAATATTACAGAATACCTTTTTAGCTAGTCTAAACTGTAAAATATAAAAGGCTTTCATTTCTAATTTTATTGAAAAAAATTTAAAATTTGTACAGAAACAGAAAAGACCCCAAATAGTCAAAGTAATCCTAAGAAAGAAAAAAGGGAGTTAGAGGAATAAGGTTCCCTGACTTCAGACTATACTATTGATACAAAGATACAGTCATCAGAGCAATGTATGGTACTAGCACAAGGACAAAAATATAAATCAATGGAATAGAACAGAAAGTCCAGAAATAAATCGATGCACCTACAGTCAATACAGAAATGGTATGGACCTAACAGGAGCAGAATTAACTCATGTGAAGAGTTGACTCATTGGAAAAGACTCTGATGCTAGGAGGGATTGGGGGCAGGAGGAGAAGGGGACAACAGAGGATGAGATGGCTGGATGGCATCACTGACTCGATGGACGTGAGTCTGAGTGAACTCTGGGAATTGGTGATGGACAGGGAGGCCTGGCGTGCTGTGATTCATGGGGTTGCAAAGAGTCGGACACGACTGAGCAACTGATCTGATCTGGCTCTGGAGTTCCAGGTTGTTAACCACATTCTCCTGTTGGCTCAGTGATTTATACTGGAAGAGATACCATCTTGTAGATGACTGAACTGAACTGAACAGGAGCAGAAGATATTAAGAAGAGGTAGCAAGAATACACAGAAGAACTGTACAAAAAAGATCTTCATGACCCACATAATCATGAAGGTGTGATCACTCACACTCACCTAGAGCCAGGCATCCTGGAATGTGAAGTCAAGTGAGCCTTAGGAAGCATCACTATGAACAAAGCTAGTGGAGGTGATGGAATTCCAGTTCAGCTATTTCAAATCCTAAAAGATGATGCTGTGAAAGTGAAGGACTCAATATGTCAGCAAATTTGGAAAACTCAGCAGTGGCCGCAGGACTGGAAAAGGTCAGTTTTCATTCCAATCCCAAAGAAAGGCAATGCCAAAGAATGCTCAAACTACCGCACAATTGCACTCATCTCACACACTAGTAAAGTAATGCTCAAAATTCTTCAAGCCAGGCTTCAGAAATATGTGAACTGTGAGCTTCCAGATGTTCAAGCTTGTTTTAGAAAAGGCAGAGGAACCAGAGATCAAATTGCTAATATCCACTGGATCCTCGAAAAAGCAAGAGAGTTCCAGAAAACATCTATTTCTGCTTTATTGACTATGCCAAAGCCTTTGACTGCGTGGATCACAATAAACTGGAAAATTCTGAAAGAGATGGGAATACCAGACCACCTGACCTGCCTCTTGAGAAACCTATATGCAGGTCAGAAAGCAACAGTTAGAACTGGACATGGAACAACAGACTGGTTCCAAATAGGAAAAGGAGTACATCAAGGCTGGATATTGTTTCCCTGCTTATTTAACTTGTATGCAGAGTACATCATGAGAAACACTGGGCTGGAGGAAGCACAAGCTGGAATCAATATTGCCGGGAGAAATATCAATAACTTCAGATATGCAGATGACACCACCCTTATGGCAGAAAGTGAAGAGGAACTCAAAAGCCTCTTGATGAAAGTGAAAGAGGAGAGTGAAAAAGTTGGCTTAAAGCTCGACATTCAGAAAACATAGATCATGGCATTTGGTCCCATCACATCATGGGAAATAGATGGGGAAACAGTGGAAACAGTGGTTGACTTTATTTTTCTGGGCTCCAAAATCACTGCAGATAGTGATTGCAGCCATGAAATTAAAAGACACTTGCTCCTTGGAAGGAAAGTTATGACCAACCTAGATAGCATATTGAAAAGCAGAGATATTACTTTGCCAACAAAGGTTCGTCTAGTCAAGGCTATGGTTTTTCCAGTAGTCATGTATGGATGTGAGAGTTGGACTGTGAAGAAAGCTTAGTGCCAAAGAACTGATGCTTTTGAACTGTGGTGTTGGAGAAGACTCTTGAGAGTCCCTTGGACTGCAAGGAGATCCAACCAGTCCATCCTAAAGGAGATCAGTCCTGGGTGTTCATTGGAGGGACTGATGTTGAAGCTGAAACTCCTATCCTTTGGCAACCTGATGCGGAGAGCTGATTCATTTGAAAAGACCCTTATCCTGGGAAAGATTCAGGCAGGAGGAGGAGGGGACAACAGAGGATGACATGGTTGGATGGCATCAGTGACACAATGGATGGGTTTGGGTGGACTCCGGGAATTGGTGATGGACAGCGAGGCCTGGCGTGCTGCAGTTCATGGGGTCGTAAAGAGTTGGACACGACTGAGCGACTGAACTTAACTGAACGGTCAATTAATCTACAACAAAAGAGGTAAGACTATACAAAATGGAGAAAAGACACAGTCTCTTCAATAAGTGGTGCTGGAAAAACTGGCCAGCTACTTGTAAAAGAGAATTTCTAATTTCATTCTAACACCATATACGTCATTCTCTAACAGCATACTGTAAACTCAAAATGGATCATAGAACTAAATGTAAGGCCAGGTACTATAAAATTCTTAGAAGCGTACATAGGAAGTACCCTCTCTGACATTAATGCAGCAATATCTTATTAGATCCACCTCCTAATGAAAATAAAAGCAAAAATAAACAGATGGGACCTAATTAAATTTAAAAGCTTTTGCACAGCAAAGGAAACCATAAACAAAACAAAAAGAAAACCCACAGAATAGGAGAAAACATTTGCAAATGATACAACTGACATGGGGTTAATCTCTAAAATATACAAACAGCTCACTCAGCTTAATATTAAAAAAAACCCAAAAAACCCAATCAAAAAATTGGCAGAAGATTCAAAGAGACACTTCTCCCAAGAAGACATACAGATGGCCCAAAGACGCATGAAAAGATGCTCAGTGTCACTAATTATTAGAGAAATGTAAATCAAAACTACAATGAGGTATCACACTTCACACCAGTCAGAATGGCCATCGTCAAAAATTCTACAAACCATAAATGCTGGAGAGGGTGTGGTTAAAGGGAACCCTCCTACACTGTTAGTAGGAACGTAAATTGGTACAACCACTATTGAAAACAGTATGGAAAACTAAAACTGTAACTACCATATGATCCAGCAATCCCACTCCTGGGCATATATCTAGAGAAAACCATAATCTGAGAAGATACATACACCTCAGTGTTCACTGAAGTACTATTTAATTGCAAATAATTGCCAGGACATGGAAGCAACCTAAATGTTCATCAACAGAGAAATGGATAAAAAAGATGTGGTGTATATGTACAATGTAATATTATCCAGCCATTAAAATTTGCAGAAATATGGATGGACCTGAAGATTATCCTACTAAGTGAAGTAAGAGAAAGAAAAATGCTGTATGATATCGCTCATACGTGAAATCTAAAAAAAAAAAATGATAAAAATGAACTTACAAAGCAGAAACACACTCACAGACTTCAAAGACAAACTGATGGGTACCAAAGGGAAAGGTGGGAGAATGGGATAAATAAGGCATTTGGGATTAACATATACACACTACTATATATAAAACAGATCATCAACAAGGACCTACTGTATAGCACAGGGAACTCTGCTCAAAATTCTGTAATAACCTATATGGAAAAAGATTCTAAAAAAGAATGGATATATGGAGAGTGAAAAAGTTGGCTTAAAGCTCAACATTCAGAAAACAAAGATCATGGCATCCGGTCCCACCACTTCATGGGAAATATGGGGGAAACAGCAGAAACAGTGTCAGACTTTATTTTTCTGGGCTCCAAAATCACTACAGATGGTGACTGCAGTCATGAAATTAAAAGACGCTTACTCCTTGGAAGGAAAGTTATGACCAACCTAGATAGCATATTCAAAAGCAGAGACATTACTTTGCCAACAAAGGTTCGTCTAGTCAAGGCTATGGTTTTTCCTGTGGTCATGTATGGATGTGAGAGTTGGACTGTGAAGAAGCTGAGCACCGAAGAATTGATGCTTTTGAACTGTGGTGTTGGAGAAGACTCTTGAGAGTCCCTTGGACTGCAAGGAGATCCAACCAGTCCATTCTGAAGGAGATCAGCCCTGGGATTTCTTTGGAAGGAATGATGCTAAAGCTGAAACTCCAGTACTTTGGCCACCTCATGCAAAGAGTTGACTCATTGGAAAAGACTCTGATGCTAGGAGGGATTGGGGGCAGGAGAAGAAGGGGACAACAGAGGATGACATGGCTGGATGGCATCACTGACTCGATGAACGTGAGTCTCAGTGAACTCCGGGAGTTGGTGATGGACAGGGAGGCCTGGCGTGCTGTGATTCATGGGGTCGCAAAGAGTTGGACACAACTGAGCGACTGATCTGATCTGATAACTGAATCACTTTTCTGTACACCTTAAACTGATAAACACTGGAAATCAACCATACTCCAATATAAAATAAAAATTAAAAAAGATAACTGTTAGAACTTCATTTAATATAAAGTATTACATAAAAACTAAAAAAATTAAAAGCTTTCACTTATAATACATTTCACACCTACTGTCAGTTGCTACTTCTAAACACTGACTGTAATGGTTCCACAGAATATCAAAGGAATGACTTGGTTGTCTTAGAAATGTACTAAGTTTAATAACTAGGGAACTGCTCCCCATGAACCACTGTGCAATAAAACAGTTGAAGCCTCCTTTTAAGAAAATCAACTCTTTGTTGATTCTCTAAATCACCAGGAGGACTCTTTTCTTTATTTATGTTTGTTTGAGGACGATAAGGTAGTATTAAATAAAAACCATCAAGGAATTAAGTCACTTTAATAAGGAAAAATTGTTATTCATGGAGAGAACTGCATACCACATTTTACTTTTTACAGAGTCACCTATCAAGGCAGGAAATAAGATTTCTGTCATCTCATCCGTCATCTGATTCAAGTGTCTATTTTCACGAAGTCTAAAATAGACACTGTCTATAAATTTACACGCTCTATTTGCTCATGTTCACTTGTCTCAGAAGTAATGCATGGAGGTTATCCAACCAGACCAAAAAGGCAAAGAGTATGTAAACTCTTGCCAGCGGAGGAGAGCCGGCCCAGGCCTCCAGCGGCAGGCACAGTTGACAGTGGCCACCACTGAATCCAGTTGTTGGTCTTGTACGTTCTCCCCAGATGCTCTCCTGGGGGATTATTTCTCAGGAGCACTTCTGTTTTGCCTCGTTCTTTCCCAAGGAGTAAGCAAGTAAAGAAGCCTTCCAAATGGATAAAGAGACTTAAAACTCTAGCAAATTCTCTGTGCAGTAAGGAAAGGCAGATTCTAGATACACATCCAAGATGGAGAATAGGGCAATAATAAGCCCCAGATTTAACCTTAATTGAAGGTAATTTTTGTTATTTTATTTTGCTAACTCAGATTTCCAAATCAAGGGCAACTGCCACTGTATTCCATCAATGAGGAGAATTCCAGTTAGTACTGATTTCTGATTATTAGCAGAAGAGATAACGGGGGAAATGTATGTATGTGTGTAAGAGGAAAAGACAAGACAATGTGTTTTGTCTTTCTCTCCTTTGCACCTCAGTTCCAAGGCAGTAAGGAACAAGGAATGAATTCACATGGATAACTGAATGTGCCAGATGTTCCCACCTCATTATACTACAGTCTAAACACCATTACTGAGTGTAACACCAAAATGAAGAAGTCCTTAGGAGGAAAATGATATAGATCCTTATGATCCATAAGGCAAAGCCTTAGGCATACCTTCTGCCTTCCTCCTTGTATGGAATCCTACACAAGTTAGGTTTTAACGACTGTGCTGGGGGTTCCCAATGCTAACCCCAAGATCAGGAAGACTCGCAGGACTCAGCACATAATCATGCTCACAGCTAAGATTTATTATAGTGAAAGGACACAAAGCCAGCAGAGGGAAAAGGGCATAGGGCAAAGTCCAGAAGAAACCAAGAGCATCCTTCAGAGTCCTCGCCCCACAGAGACACACAAGATGCATTTAATCTCCAGCACTGAACTGTGGCAACACATAGGAAGTGCTGTGTACAAGTGAAGCTTCTTAGCAACTTAGTGGCTGGGATTTTCACTGGGTTTGGTCACATGGGCCCCCTTTGTGGAGCATGTACCAAAACTCCAAATTCCAGACTTCCAGAAGGAAAGTAAGTGTTCAGCATAAACCACTATTATTTGCATCAACAGTTTAGAACAGTAAAGTGAAAGCTACTCAGTCATATCTGACTCTTTGTAACCCCATGGTCTATACAGTCCATGAAATTCTCCAGGCCAGAATACTAGAGTGGGTAGCCTTTCCCTCCTCCAGGGAATCTTCCCAACCCAGAGATCGAACCCAGGTCTCCTACATTGCAGGCGGATTCTTTACCAGCTGAGCCACAAGGGAAGCCCAAGAATACTGGAGTGGGTAGCCTATCCCTTCTCCAGAAGACCTTCCCAACCCAAATCGAACTGGGGTCTCCTTCATTGCAAGCGAATTCTTTACCAACTATCAGGGAAGCTTAGAACAGTAAGCCTCTCAATTATAGAATGGTGGAAACACCCCCAAACCCAAGTTCCTACATGCTGCTGCTGCTAAGTTGCTTCAGTCGTGTCCAACTCTGTGCGACCCCATAGACGGCAGCCCACCAGGCTCCTCTGTCCCTGGGATTCTCCAGGCAAGAGTACTGGAGTGGGTTGCCATTTTCTTCTAGCCAAGGACAAATTTTGTACGCAGGCCTTTCTAAGGATAGCGCCACAGATCTGCTATGTTACCATTTTTCTGCACACCTACCCATTATTGTTTCAGAGCTGCACCCCACCTGCCACCCCACCCAAAATGAATTCTAGTACTGAGGTTCTAGATGGCCATAGCTCTGGTACTTGATCCAGGAAAGGGTGCACAGGTGGGAGACAGGGAGAAATCTGTCTTCATTTGCACACAGTTAAGTGTGATTTATTGGTGCCCTCTACAGTGTCAGCTTCCCTGGTGGCTCAGACAATAAAGAATCTGCCTGCAATGCTGGAGGCCTGGATTCAATCCTTAAGGTGAGTCAAAAGACACTAATGAGGGCTTTCCTAGTGGTCCAGTGGTTAAGAATCTACCTTGAAACGCAGGGGACACAGGTTCAATCCCTGGACCAGGAAGATGCCACATCCTGTGGAGCAACTAAGCCCATGTGCCACAGCTACTGAGCCCACGCTCCGCAACAAGAGAGCCATTGCAATGACTGTCACTAGGAGCAGCCCCTGCCACCACCCACCCCTGCCACAGCTAGAGAAGGTCCCCGGGCAGCAACGAAGACCCAGTGCAGCCAAGAAAACGAAAAACTAAAAAATATTTTTTAAGAAAGACACTACTGAAAAAGTAATCTGTCCCTAAAGGGAAAAAACCCTACCATTATAAACTGTACAATACGTACAAGAAATTAAAGGTTCATAGAAGCCAAGGGACTGTGTTAGCTTCATTTCCTTTAGAGAGTATCCATTCAAATGAGTATTTAATGTATCAAATGTTATTTATTAGAAGATGCAACTAATGGTTCCCCAGAAGAGGCCCCCAGTCCAATAGAGGCTGGAAAATCAGCTTTTGTGGGCACTTTCCATTCACTTCTAATAACAAAAATCAGTACGGGGATGTTTACAAATCTCTTGGTTTTCATTTTATATTAAAATAGGGAAGAGAGTGTTCATTGTTGTCTAAAACTGGCTCATCAGTACGTCTACCATCATGACATCCAACTTATTTATGGAAATCTCTTAGAAATGTAAGATTATTTAGGAAAAGGAAATCAAGGCAATCCATTAACTATATGTGAAAGTTGTAAAATTCTAATTTCAAGTCAACATTTCCTGAAGCAAATTTCCAAGGTAGGAATGGACCTTTCAGATCTAACTAAAAGGATCTCAGAAATGTGCATTAAAGAGAGAGGTAGAATGTGGACTTGACTTCAGTGAAAAGTAATGGCCACTGCTCACCAAGCACTCACTATGTGCCAGCACTAAGGGGAAAGAAAAGCCCTTCACCTGCATTGCTGCTGTTTGGTCACTAAGATGCATCCCCCTCTTTGCGACCCCATGGACTGTACCCACTAGGCTCCTGTGTCTATGGAATTTTTCAGCTACAAGTTTCAGAGTGGATTGTCATTTCCTTCTCCAGGGGATCTTCCCAACCCAGGGACTGAACCCACGCCTTCTGCATTGGCAGGTGGTTTCTTTATCACTGAGTCACCAGGGAAGCCTTCATTTGCATTAGCTACCCCATCACTCAGTGCACACATGAGGGTTAGAAACTGTACTGCAACTCAAGTCCAGAGCAAGGGGGAACGTGGAGCAAGTACATGCACTGTCCTTCTGTGGAGTTTCCTGGTGTTGGTACGAGCATCCCCGCTGAGCGGGGAGATGGAGAAAGAAAACACATTCCTTCCACATCACACGGGCGAGGCAAGTGTAAAAACCTCACAGTCTCTTGTGAATAATACCACCAATCAGGGCAGAAATCCTTATTTAAGTAATTAAAAAAAAAAAAATTAGAGAGTTAAATGGAAGCTAAAATACACGCGTATGCATGTACTACCTTCTTCCCCCGATTATTAGCCAGAATTTAGTGTCATGAGGTAGAATTTGTCCTGACAGGTGTGATTGTGTTATAGAACACGCAGGCCTCTCTCCCTCTGCAAAATGGTCTGATGCTCATAAGAAGCTAGAAAAGCAGCAAGAGACATAGCAACGGCTAAGAGTCCTGACTGAGAGTGTGCTTCATAAACAACATTCTGGGAGTTTCCAGGCCTTTGTAAGTAACTCTCTCAGGCCACAGGTGCTGGATTTGTTTTCTGTGGCTTGAGGGTAAAGCTCTGCTGTGGATTTTACTCTACTTAGGGGGTGGGACGCGAGGCTCTGGGCAAAGTGAAACATGGAGGTCTTTGATCACTCCAAGCCAACAAGGAGGAGCACACCCATGTGTAAAAGTCCCCGATCCAAGAACATTTACCATTCTCCATAGAAGCACAGGCAACACGCGGGCAGGAGAAGGGGGACTCGGGACCTGGGCCCGAGGCTCCCACACACATAGCAACAAAGCAAACAGCATGCAAACAGCAGCTGCACTGACACTCAGGGAAGACGGAGGCTGGTTTTTAGATCTTACACGGGAGAGAACAAAGTCATCCCCATTAATCACAAGGAAGACAAGTGGAAAGTTGAGGCTTCTGCATCTATCCACAATAAAAAGGAAAAAAAAAATCATGGCAAACACATATATTCCGGCATGTTATCTTTCATTTACATAAACCACAGGCTACACAGACTTCCTATGGCCACAGTTACCTGCTCCATTATCCCTAGCTGTAAGGGTTTTGAGAAAGAAGAGGGAAGGAAATGGGCTAAAAATATTTCCATTATATATGGAATGGATTGGTGCCAGGTAAGTATTTTTTAGCCTTCAAGAACATTTTAACATGGGTTTCTGGCAAAACTTTTAATCATTGAATAAATATTTAAGTTAATAACACTGAACAAGAGGCCAACTCCATGCTGTATCACAGAAGTCACAGTTTAAAAGTAACGATAGCTTACGATGGAGGGAAAATTCAGTAAAAGAGCAGAAGGGATCATTGACTGTGCGGGAAAGAATGGATACGCTCTAGTTGTAACAATCCTAAAATATACTCTCCATAGAAGTAAGGGGAAGCAGAATGGAGTAGGAAAACAAATCACATCATATAGAAATAAAATAAGATACAGTGTAGAGTGTGAAGTCACAGGTCTGAGAGCCAGCACTAAGCTGTTTCCTCACTAGCTGTAATGACCACAATGAGCCTCCTTCCCAGCTATGAAAGTAGATGGTCATACTTGACTTTTACTATTATCCTTAGGATTATTAGTCATTATTAGGGTTGAGTTAAGTACAAAGACTCATGACAGGCTTTGCTGAATTCCAAGGCACACTGCAGGCACTCCATAAACACTTGCTCACAGATACACTGCTAGCTTTAGCATAAAACCAAGGATTAATTGAAATCTTGACCTTACATCCAGAAATCTATACAGGACGATCTACTGAGACTGCATACAAAATAATAAACAATAAGTGACACAACAGACTTTTAAGACAAAGGTTAAATTTTTCATAAACTACATTAATGGTCTTTAACTACTGGAAAAACTCTACTTTGATCAGCTTAAGCGTCTCCAGGTTCCAGGTGTCACGTAAAACAAGCAGAGAGGAAATTCTTATTGTGACAACAGAATCTTTTCTGAACGTTTTTCACATGAATGTCATTCACTGAATCCATGACAAGTCTTTCTAAAAAATGATCATTCTATCCTTTTTGTTTACTGGCTTGTTGGGTGTTCGCAGTGTGTGTGAGTAAAAGAGAATACGTGTATACAGAAAAACCAGGGTCCTTTTCATTTTTAATATAAAGTATGGCAGGAATCTGCTTCTGCTTCTCCAGTAGAATGGAACTTCTTTCATAGAACAGAGATGCCACTTGAATGAGGATTTATGATGCGATGAGAGCCAAATATTTCACAAATGAAGCAACCATACAGGTGATTCTGTAAATATTTTATTAATCCTCTAAGAGCCTCCTAAGTGAGGCCTCACAGATACTTGTATTTTTAATCTGCTATGAATAAACGCTACAACCCAGTGCCTGCATTCCAGTGACCCAGGACTAGAGAGGGGAGTGCAGACGGTTTCGGGTGTCTCAGGTACAACTACCTGTCAAGACAGAGAACCCAGTGACAGCCTCCCCCACCAGGGACGGCTCGCTCCAGTGATTCAAGGAGGTTACAGGCCTTGAATCAAGGAGGCAGCAGGCCTTGATGTCAGCTACATGGTTTTACATACTTACCATGTCAGGGGCTCTCAGCCTTCCTGGGAATTTATTCTGATAGAAGAAGTACTGCTTTTCTAAGCATCTTCCTGCTTGCCACTGAGCTGGACAGCCACTGGCTTCTCCTGGGCTTCCAGGTCACAAACGTTGGGCGTGTGCTCTTCAAGGTACGTTAAAGGGAACACAATCTCGCTTGTACTTCCTAACAAATGATTTTTGTAATGCCTCTCCTTGACTTCATTCGCATACTTGTAGTTGTAGACATTCAGCTACAAGACACATTCAGAGTTGCCTGCTTCTCATCACATGCGGTTCCTATTAACATTTAATGAGTATCTACCGGCAAGTCTGTGGACTGCTCTCCCCCCTCACCCCAGAGATCCTCCTGCTGTCTCTGAGCTAACACAGGATTTCTTCCCTCACATTCCTTTTTTTTTTTTTTTAAATAACTCAAAACCAGCTCAAAACTCATTCACCAGCCAAAGAAAAAAGTTATTTATGCCTGCTGAAATACAGCATGCTGATGTAAATGAAATTTGGCCTTACTCTAAGAATTAATAAAGTTATCCATCTAAAACATCTCAGGAGCAATCTCCTGAGATTTTTGCCTCCAACTTTTACTTTCACCAACACCTGTATCTTCTCTAGCCACTCAAATGTCTGAATTAAATTTTTGCTTATAAGTGCAAACTGGTGGACAATGGGAACCAAGATCAAGATCTTATGTTTGATTCTTTGACACAAAGAATCAAAAACTAAGTTTGGAGAAATGTGAAGGACAACACTTCATTAACATCTGCTAAGATTCAACCTAAGAGGAAGTGGCAAACACATGCAAAGGGCTTTGGCTGTATGACAGTGAAGACCCAATCTGTCTCCAAGCTACATCGTTCACCACTCTCTCACCCTGAAAATGGGGAAGGAGGGAATGCATCGTCAGTCTGCGATGGGGAATCAAAGACAAGGTCATCTGCTCCATTACTGCTGCTTCCTGGTCTTCACCACCCACCTCCTCTGCTAGAGAAAATGCCCCCCTCTCTCTCTTCGTTCTCTGTATTCATCCATTTGTTCAGGTTACTTCATCTCTCTCCAGATCTCCAAAGGCTGTGCCTAAAGTTCCTTCCCTCCTACTCTCCTCTGATATCCTGATTTTACTCCCAAATTTATAGTCCCACCTTCCCTCTTCTCTTGAACCATTTCCCTAACTTTCTTTCTTTTCTTCTTTCCTTTCTTTCCCCATATAGCTCCTCTGGCCTCTCTCTTTTCACCTCTGAAAGCAACCTTCCTTTCCTTGATCACTCCTCCCATTTTGGTTTAGACAAAGGAGGGCTGTTGCCAAAAGCATGTAGTCACACTGATAGAAGCTAGGAGCTTATGTAACACGAAACTGATCATTCCATGGCAAGTGCAAAGAGAATGTTCAGAAGATTGAACCAGGATGAGTGAGAAGATGTTCTGTGATCGTTCTGGAATGAAGAGAACAACAACCACATTGAAAAGGTGCCACTGAAAGCACAGAAGACCTCCAGAATCCCTGGGACGATCTACCCAAATGGAAGGCATTCCCAGTGCCATGTCACTGTGCTGATAAAATCAGAATTAAATTCCATTTGTCACAAATGAAGGTTACATAGACACCGACAAGAGATTCTTTTCTAATTCCTCCTCGGACTACCAAATTTATAACTAAAGAAGACAGATTTAAGGGCTTCCCTAGTGGCTCTGGAGAAGGAAATGGCAACTCACTCCAGTACTCTTGCCTGGAAAATCCCATGGACGGAGGGGCCTGGTAGGCTACGGTCCATGGGGTTGCAAAGAGTCGGACACGACTGAGGAACTTCACTTTCACTACTAGTGACTAGTGATGAAGAATCCACCTGCCAATGCAGGGGAGACAGGTTCGATCCTTGGTCCGGGAAGATTCCATATGCCTTGATGCAGCTAAGCCCATGTGCCACAACTCTTGAGCCTGTGCTCTCTCTAGAGCCTGGCAACTGCAACTACTGAGCCCATGTACCACAAGTATGGAGGTCTGCATGCCCTAGACCCTGTGCTCTGCAGTAAGAGAAGCCCACACACCACAACTAGTGAGTAGGCCCTGCCTGCTGCAACTAGAGAGGAAGACCCAGCACAGTCAAAATAAACAAATAAAACTACTATAAAATAGAAGATAAAGATAAATGGTTTTAAAATGGGAAAGGGGCATACAGCACAAGCTAATCATCATTAACAAAGCTTTAAGACCCTCAAGTATTTATGTATTTACTTATTCCCCCAGGCCAAGGATGAGTTGATATAAGCTAAGACTGGTATGGAATATGGGCCCAAGACTGGACTGGACATCTGTTCTTACTGTACAGGGGCTGTGCCATTCAAGTTATTAAAAGTATTTAAATACAATGCCAGTGTTTTCTTCCACATGTCTACTTTTCCTTTCTTCTCTGAATATTTTGAAAGAAGTCTTCAATTTTTGTCTCTCACTTCCCCGGTGGCTCAGAGGTTAAAGTGTCTGCCTGCAATGCGGGAGACCCGGGTTCAATCCCTGGGTTAGGAAGATCCCCTGGAGAAGGAAATGGCAACCTACTCCAGTACTCTTGCCTGGAGAATCCCATGGACGGAGGAGCCTGGTAGGCTACAGTCCATGTGGTCGCAAAGAGTCAGACACGACCGAGCTACTTCACTTCTTCTTCTTCTTTCGTAACTAAATCATTATATGCTATGATTTAATGTTTTGTGTTTTTTTTTCCCCCACAGGCCCCAATTTAATGTTGTTTATCAAAATTTAAACAGTATCTTTTCTATGCATCAACCCTTGAAAAGTTAAACCAATCATGTCCTCTTCTTCCAGAAGTCCTGCATCAAAAGAGCTGATGTTTGTGCCTCAACTCTGAATTATGTGCTTATACCTCAGTAAGTGTGGAGATGACAGCTCTTCCTCTAACCTTTCTCAATGCTAAGAGCCCTGACGGATGCTGCCCCAGTGATGATTCTAATCATTTCACTCCCTTGCCCCAACCCTCCGATGGTTCGCCATATCCCATAGCAGTGGTCCACAGACTCATGATCAATAATGGAATTTTGAGTACACAGCCCAACACTGATATACTGACTCAAAGGAGTGATATAAAAACTCCTTAATAACTGGTAAGGCTAGGTAATGGTCAATCTGTATGGCTGCCATAACCAATCAGAAAACACCAGCCACAAAAATAATTATTATGGACACACTTGTATACTGTCTGAATTTCATGCTCACACCATCTATATGTACTACTCTCTACTAATATACAATGCCTTATATAATGTATTATGTGTACATATTCATATTGCCCACAGAGGTCCATATAGTCAAAGCTATGGATTTTCCAGTAGTCATGTACAGATGTAAGAGTTGGATCATAAAGAAGGCTGAGCAGCAAAGAATTGATGCTTTCCATCTGTGGTGCCAGAGAATACTCTTGAGAGTCCCTTGGACTGCCAGGAGATCAAACCAGTCAATCCTAAAGGAAATCAACCCTGAATATTCATTGGAAGGACTGATGCTAAAGCTGAAGCTCTGATATTCTGGCCACCTGATGGAGGAGCCAACTCATTGGAAAAGACCCTGATGCTGGGAAAGTTTGAGCACAGGAGGATAAGGGGGTGCCAGGAGATGAGATGGTTAGATAGCATCATTGACTCAGTGAACATGAAGCAAACTATGGGAGAAAGTGGAGGACAGAGGAGCCTGACAGTCCATGAAGTTGCAAAGAATCAGACATGACTTGGCAACTAAATAACAAAACAACATATTATAAGGCAAATTTAAGACAAGAAAAAATAAATACAGAACTTTATCATTATCTTCCCATTTCTCAATGGGAAGATAATGTTACTCAAAGTGTTACTCAAAACACTTTTCTCAGGACAAGGCCCTTCGTGATCTGGCCTCTGGTTATCCATCCAGCTTTACTGCCTGTGAATCTTTTTATGCTCCAGCAATATGGATTCACAAAATTCAGGAAAAGGCTCCTCACAATTCTATGCTTTAGAGGACGCCATTCTTTAACGTGGATGGAATACTTTGTTCCTGAGAATCTCTGACTTTCGTCTTATTTAGTGTTACCTCAATTCCTACCCACCTCTTTTGTGATGTCTTCTGATCCAAGACAAACTTAGCGAGGTTCCTTTTTTTATTAATGTGATGGTAACAAGAGCTAACATTGCTCTGAGCATTTGCCTCCCACCAAGTATTCTGCTAGCTACTATAACTTCATTATCTTCAATAATTTCCCAAACCATCATCACATGGTATGTACTAACTCTAAGCTAAGGCCTAAAAAGGTTAAAAGTCGTATTCACGTGACATAGCTAACAGAAGGTAGGGAAGGTATTTAGGCTCAAGTCTGGCTTCCCTGGTAGCTCAGATGGTAAAGAATCTGCCCACAGTGCAGGAAACCAGGGTTCAACCCCTGAGTCAGGAAGACACCGTGGAGAAGGGAATGGCAACCTACTCCAGTATTCTTGTCTGGAGACTCCCACGGACAGAGGAGCCTGGCAGGCTACAGTCCATGGGGTTGCAAAGAGTAGGACACAACTGGGCGACTAACACACCCACACACAGACACCAAAGTCCATACTCTTATCCCTCCACTTGCCATACCTCCAATAACACAAATATCCATGGCAACCCAACTGCTGGTTTGTGCAACAACAAAACTGTTTAGCTTTGTAGTCAAAGCACTTAAGCACACAGTAAGCTTATGAAAAATGTTTGCTGAGAGTCTGTATATCTGCTTACAAATCCTGTACTTTTAAATTAATTATGAGCCTATGTGCCTATGTGTAATGTGGAATATTACATTTTACCTCTGCGTGTGCTCTTTATGTTTTAAGATTGTTACCAAGGTAGGTAGTGTTCAGTGCAGTTCAGCTCAGTCGCTCAGTTGTGTCTAACTCTGCAACCCCATGGACTGTAGCATGCCAGGCTTCCCTGTCCATCATCAACTCCTGAAGCCTGCTCAAACTCATGTCCATCAAGTCAGTGATGCCATCCAACCATCTCATCCTCTGTTATCCCTTTCTCCTCCCGCTTTCAATTTTTCCCAGCATCAGCGTCTTTTCCAGTGAGTCAGTTCTTCACATCAGGTGGCCAAAGTACTGAAGTTTCAGCTTCAGCATCAGTCCTTCCAATGAATATTCAGGACTGACTTCCTTTAGGATGGACTGGTTGGATCTCCTTGCAGTCCAAGACTCTAAAGAGTCTTTTCCAACAACACAGTTCAAAAGCATCAATTCTTCGGTGCTCAGCTTTCTTTATAGTCCAACTCTCACATCCTTTCATGACTACTGGAAAAACCATAGCTTTGAGTAGATGGACCTTTCTTGGCAAAGTAATGTCTTTGCTCTTTAATATGCTGTCTAGGTTGGTCACAGCTTTTCTTCCAAGGAGCAAGCATCTTTTAATTTCATGGCTGCAGTCACCATTTGCAGTGATTTTGGAGCCCAAGAAAGTAAAGTCTCTCACTGTTTCCATTGTTTCCCCATCTATTTGCCGTGAAGTGACTGGACTGGATTAGGTAATATGCATGAACAGAATTTAGCCTATGACAGTGAAAGTAGCTCAGTTGTGTCTGACTCTTAGCAACCCCAGGGACTGTAGCCCACCAGGCTCCTCTGTTCACGGAATTCTCCAGACAAGAAAACTAGAGTGGGTAGCCATTCCCTTCTCCAGGGGATCTTCCTGACCCAGTAATTGAACTTGGGTCTCCTGTGGCAGATTCTTAACACTCTGAGCCAACAAGGGAGCCCAAAATTTAGCCTATGAACAGTAAATCTTGCATTCATCTTCCAAGAACAAGAAACTCTGAAAGAGGGGATATTCAAATTGTATCAGTGATTCTCTTAGGTCTATGAGTATAAATTCTAGAGGCCCCAACAAACACTGCATTGTGCTGCACTGACACAAAAGGGCAGAGAACTCTCTGGACAATGTGGGTACATAATCTTTTTCTATCTGTCTTCTCTTTCTCCTCTCATTCCCTGGAGGGAAGGAAGGAAGGACGGATGGACGGAAGGGATGAGTGAGCTCTGGGGCAGGGGATGTAGACAGAAGAGATGGTACAGTAACAACTCACAGGAAATGCTGCCTTGCATTTATTTGTCTGGCAGAAAGAATGATACCAACTAGGATAAACTGAGATCTCAGTTTTCTAAATGTGTCCTGATCACTTTACCCTTACCTAGACTTTGGTGTGTGTTGTGTGCTCTGCTGAGTTGCTATTTCATGTCTGACTCTATGTGATCCCATGGACTGTAGACTGCCAGGCTCCTCTGTCCATGGGGATTCTCTAGGCAAGAATACTGGAATGGGTTGCCATGATCTCCTCCAGGGGATCTTCCCACCCAGGGATTGAACCCAGGTCTTCTGCATTGCAGGCAGATTCTTCACCTTCTGAGCCACCAAGGAAGCCCAAGAATACTGGAGTAGATAGTGTATCCCTTCTCCAGGGGATCTTCCTGATCCAGGAATCGAACTGGGGTCTCCTGCTTTGCAGACGGAATATCAGGGAAGTCCTGTGTGTGTATCCACTCTCCTTTACTCAACTGTGCACTCTTTGAGGAGAAAAATTCAGACAACATCACCTGGGTCAATCACCTTCTGCCTCCTACCAGACTGGGTCTCCTATCCCCTCAGGCCTAACCCAGTCTCAAGCCTTTAAACATATTGAAACTTCTGAAACACACATAGGATCCACATCTTTCTTCCCTATTAAATCTCTTGGAAGCAAATACCATTTTATCAAATTATGGAACCACCAGGAGACACATCATAGAACCCAGCCGTTGGAAGCTCTACTGACTGATACAAAAGGTCAATACGGATAGTTATGAGGAGTAACTACTTAGGAAAGGGGGTAAAATAGTTATGTTGATACGGATTTGCTGATAATACCACCAGGCCTCAGGTGAGTGGACATTTGAAAATGTGGAACTGTGGTGCTGAAGGAAGGTGGATGCAGGGAAACCAGCTCTGGGTCATCTCCCTTAAAGGGAGCAGTTGTAGCTGCGGGAGATGGTCAAGGAAGATCTAGAGAGAAAGACAATCCTATGGGAGGACAGACTCTAGGAGAAAAGCCTGGAGCTGGGCAAGTCACTAGGTGGGCGAGTCCGATGGCTCCTGCCTCTCCCTGTGCAGTGGAATGTTCCCAGTGTGCAGGCAGCTGGAATGGCACTTGTCCCCATGGAACTAACACTCTCATCTCTGTGGATAAGTCAAGCCACTCAGGCAGCATGATGTAATGCAATCACATGGGCGGAGAGTCCAAAAGATTTCACTTTTGTAAACACAAACCATATGTCATATTCCTCATCTTCCAAATGGGACCCTACCTTTTCCCCTCATGGGCTTCTAACAAGAAACAAATCTGAAAGTGCTCTGAAAAGGTAGGACTGTCACACTTATGAATGCCTTTAAGGAGCTCAACTCTTCTGAATTAAAAGGCTAAGTGGACATATCCTTTAACATTTAAAAATAAAAAGGCAACTATTTCTGGAGTTGATCCTAGTCCAACCACTGTGTAAGCAAACTTGGGCAGTCATTTCACCTCTCCTCGTCCCAATTTAAAGTGATTTAAATTTCATTCCTGACTATCTCATTAAGGTATTATGATGATTAAGTACTTAAAATGTCTTAAGATCCAGTGAGTAATGTCTTACCGTTTGGGGGAGCAGTCATGTGATACTATGGCTTGTCTGAATAATTTTTAAAGCTGTGTGATGTTTCTCCAAATTCTCTGTGTCTTTGATATCAAAGATAAACAGACAAGATACCTGACTCTTGACTGAAGTAGCTAACACTTGCTTTCAAGTTCTAAAAGAATTATACTTTGTAACGGCACTAATAGAACGCAGTTATCAGCAGTAAAATTTAATGTTGCTTACTACCCCTGATTATGCATCTTGAATAGAAGTTAGGAAGATGCAACCCAGCTTAAAAGAATACCTCTTAGGAAAGAAATTTATTCTGCACACACATCATATTGTGCTAGGTCACTTCAGTCGTGTCCAGCTCTTTGCGACCACATGAACTGTTGCCATGCCCTCCTCCAGGGGATCTTCCCGACCCAGGACTCGAACCTGTGTCTCCTGCATTGCAGGTGGAATCTTTACTACTGAGCCACCAGGGAAGCCCCACACATCATGATATGTTGCTTTCTTAAAAGTCATTCCTCATGTAGCACTAAGAGGGACATTATCATATAAATAAATAGACAAGAGATGGTGAGAGGCGGAGAAGAGGGAGTAAACTCCTGGGCTTTTTAGAGGCAACCACTTGTTGTGGGGTGGAAGGCAATGAGATGGAAGAGATGGGAAAGAAGAAAGCATCAAAGATGGACCCTCAATATTGCCAGCCTGGTTGTCTAGATACACATGGCTGGGTGAAGGTTTGGGGAGAAGGATAAGTCATCAGGTCACATACATATTAAGAATAAAGTGTCCCTGCCATGTTATTATTTGAAAGATCCCTTCATCAACTCCCTACTTTATTTTCATACAGTATGAGAACATGAAAACCCAAAGGGTTATACTTGCAACTTTCTCTGAAAAGTTTAAAATTGTTTGAAAGTTTAAAAATACTCAGTATTTCTCCCAAAGTTACTACTCAGAGAACCAGTCACACACTGTACTACTACTGGTCTCCTCGTCTAAGAACACCCATGGGAAGGTAATCGTGGGAACACAAAGCGCTGTACCAAAACGGACCTGAAATGGGACCTGCATTCCCACAGAAGAACCGCAAGCAGACTTCTCGGTTCCAGCTTTAACCTCGAACTAGACAGGGATTTAAGCAAATGCCAGGCTCTGTGAGAACAGGGCAAAGAAAGAAAATAGCAAAGGACTTCCATCCCTCTAGGTCCAGTGCTATATAAGCAGATCAGATTTTACACCCTAGCAAATTCCACGAAAGCTTTAGCCTCATGAAAAATAGCATGTAATCTATAATATTTATGAAGATAAGGCTACTAGGCTGAATTTTTCAAAGACAATGTTAGGTAGTGCTAATATGCCTAAACTAGCAAAAGAGCATCATTGCACACACAGCATCTTGAAGACAGTTGTGTCTGCACACGCACGTTATGTACTCGCCTCTTAGCCTGAACATGGCAAGGCTTTTAAAAATATGTCAAAAGTTATTTCGGAACTCAGTGTGTTGCTATGGTGCATGCTGCTGCAAAGAAAAAGCTAATGGGCTCTCTACTTAATGTGATTAGAGCCATTATTGACATAATGCCAGGAAGACGCAAAACCATTAGCATCACACTACAGCTCACTTTAGCATCCACTCAGATTTAGCATTTGATCCACAATTTTAATTTTGTTCTGCTCTATTCAGAGCTGCATTATACAAAATGCATAATTAAAAGCTGCTGTGATTCTCTCTATTTCTCAAATTAAAAACACAGCAAACATTTGTAGTTCTAATCCACTAGAAATTAATAAATCAAATAGTGTCTTTTATCCTCTCTTCCTCCATGCAATTCAGAGTGCAGGTTGGGAATACTTTTTGCCTGCAATAGAGAAGGCTGCAGACAGAGCGGCTGCTCAAAGGAAAGAAAAGTCCCCAAACTGCCTACTGTAAAGGTAAGTGAGAACCTGGAGGGCCTAGAAGCACCGACAGCCTTCTAATTTCAAGCGTTAAGCCGGAAGGGCTTTCTGCAGAGAAAAATTTTAATCAATTCACCATAAATCCTTTTGATGCATTTTCCTTCATTAGCTCACTTTGTCAAGCATACACATGCTCCTAATTTAATTTAATCAAATTCACCATGTCTTTCTGTCAACAGTGAGGCAATTCCCATGTCCAGAAGATCTCCTATCAACTCCCTACCCAGGGCAGCCTAGAGGGGAAGCCAATGAGCAAGAGGAGTTCTGCTTTATCCACCACTAAAAACTGAAAGAAAGATCTGCCAACGAGAGCTGAGACACTATTGCTAGTTTCAGTGCGTCTAGAAGTGGTCATCATCTGAAATAATGGAGGATTAGGTTTCATTAGAATAAAACCAGCACCATCTAGTCTGTGGGTGATGATCCTAGGAAAGTTCTGGGAGGACCAGAAAACAATAGCAGAGGAGAAGGGAAGTGTGTATCCCAAGCGAGGCCCTACACTGCCCTTGAGTCTCCCCTTAACACACCAGTGATGCTCTTAACTGGGCCAGTTCTCCCAGCAGGCCGGGCTTCCTCCTGCCTGTAATCAATCCCTCAGCACCACCCATCCCCTGAAGAACCGCAACTCATCCTTCAGGTCTCTACTCAAACCTCACTTTATCAAGGAAGCAATTCCAGAAATACTTGTTTTTTTAAGCCTTGCCTGTGTGTGTGTGTGCACGCACTTTTATTTAAAGACTTTATGGTAATTTACAGGCAATATGCTTATGTGATTAGCTGAGCCCACCTTCGCCACTGGTCTGTAAGCTCCATGAGGCCAGGGACCACATCTGTCTCGCTCATTATTTTGACTCCTAGAATCGAGCAGCTCTATCCAGCGCACAGACAAATAAATGAGTATCTGTTAAATGGCTGAATGCTGCAAGTTAATCCACCATGGTCCCCTGACAGTCTTCCTAAACATGCCAAGTTCTTATTTTCCCATAACTTTCACCTTACAAGGTGGCTGTTTTTGAAATCATAGGTTAAATAAGTATAATGAAGCAAAGGTTTTGAAATGCCCCCAAAACTTTACAATTGGTGGGTTTTACATGAATCTACAGCGGGGAAGAACCCGCCTGCCAATGCAGGAGATGTCAGAGATGCAGGTTCGATCCCTGGGTCTGGGAAATCCCCTGGAGTAGGAAATGGTAACCCATTCTAGTATTCTTGCCTGGAGAATTCCATGGACAAAGGGGCCTGGCAGGCTACAGTCCATAAGGTCGCAAAGAGCTGGACATAACTAAAGCAACTTAGCACGCGCAGTAGGAAAAGAACAGAGTGAAGACGATGGAAAGTAATGTAGGATTCGGAAAAACTGATAAAGTAGAAGAACCCCCTCAAGAGTGTTCTCGATACTCAACTGGAACTTAAACTCAGCCATGTCCCAAACCACCATCCTTCTCTGCAGGGCTGGAAAAGGAAGAGGCGGCACAAAACAGAGAAACCATTCACCGCCTCACGAATGGGCATAGAGTCATATGGCTTTGGGATGCCCTTTGCTTACTTTCAGTTCCTAGTATTTACTTCTAAAGACAAAAATTCCTTGATAAAAATGTGACGGGAGTTTAAAAAAAAAGAAAAAAAAAAAAAACACACACACTTCCACAAAACCAATTCCCCTTAATTTTCTTAACAAACCAAGACTTTAAAACCTATAAGCAGCAGCCAAGGCCATCTCACTGTGATAGACAGTTCTTTAAAAATCTCAAACATTTCTTCCCCCCTAAAGGCAAGGCTTATTCTTATAGTATTCTCTTGATCAGTTATGTAAGCATCTTATCTTTAATCTTTTGTTGTTTCTGTTTCCCTCCCCAACACAGAGAAACAACAATGTTGCACGCGTGATTTGCCTGTTGTTTCAAACCTACTGAAAAACTAAGGCTTCGTTGGGAGACAGCTGATAGATCGAGACTGTGTCATTCCATGCTAACTCGCTGCAGTCACGTCCAGCTCTTTGTGACTCTGTGCACTGTAGCCGGCCAGCCTCCTCTGTCCGTAAGATTCTCCAGACAAAGATACTGGAGTGGGCTGCCATATCCTCCTCCAGGGGATACTCCTGACCCAGGGGTCGAACCTGCGTCTCTTACATCTCCTGCATTGGCAGGCGGGTTCTTTATCATAACCCTAAAACAATGAAAAGTGTAAGATATGTGGGGAGAAAAAATACTATATATTTTCATGTCAACCCTAACAGGATAGAATTTGCCTTCTTTAAATCAAAAACTGAATGTGTGTATTTCTTTATATCAGAATCCCGACTTTATATGTACCTTCCGCTCAGTGTTCCCCCAAAGACAGTCAACTCCAGAAGAGACTCAGAAAGAAACTTTCTTTAGCTCCCCCTCAAGAACTGATTCCCTAAAAAGAAAAAAAAAAAAAAGAACTGATTTCCAGAACAAAGAGGCGGCTCTGCTTTTGGGTGGGGGTTATGGTGCCCCCTTATTTGAACTTCTTAGCACATATTCCCGCAGGTGTTCAGAAAGTATCGTTCTCCTTAGAAACAGCTTAGGGTGGGTACTTGTATCCTTCTGTATCTTATAAATGTGTGACAGGAGTGTCTGGCAGAAATAAAAGAAAAATACCCAGCTGCATCTGGCTCATTACGTTGGGAGGCATTGTCTCATGGCTCTGAATCCTACACTCCTTTCCTTCTAGAGAGCTGAAGTTCTACCTTCCTATAAAATATGGTCCTCTGAGGCATCAACTGAGTCTGTGTGTTTCCTGGTCCACATGGAAGCCCTTACAGCTGGGGAGGAGGTTCCACTCTGGCAGGCTCTTCTCCAGAGCAAACGCTGTCGGTATCTTCAACTGATCTGCCAGTGGTCAGTCTGCAGACCTTTCACCATCCTGGTCACTCTTGCGGGGGATAGGGGCGAGGGTGTCTCACTTTGATTGCTCAATGCTTTTCATACCACGTGATACTCAGAATTAAATGCAAAATTCCGGATGTGGTCTGAGCAGCACAGAGAAGGGGATTCTTTATTTCATCGTCACAGCTCTCTAGTTAGTGAGCAAATGTACCTTTTCATAAAAAAGGCACATGACACAGGGAATATAGCCACCGTATTACAAAAACTAAATGGAAAATAACCTTTAAAAGTTGTATAAAGAAATTTTAACTCCAAACCAGAGGGGGAAAAAAGGCACACGACAGAATACAAATATTTTCAACTTAACGCTTAAATTCTGTGTGGTGATAAAACGGTGCCTTTTACTTGAGCAGCATCTGTAACCTAATTTCTGATCTTTCTCTTCAATGAACGGCCTTAGTGTAACACAGAATATTTGTCCTAAAACCATCTTTTAACACAGATTACAAGATGAAAGGATTGTTAGACGTAGTAAGTATAGATCATCTAATGTACAGATGCTTATTAGCTTCAAAAAATGTGAGTTCTACGTTAACCATAAAGCTCCTGGCCAACTCTGCTAGGTTACAAAGAAATGTCATTGTGTAACAGTGTCATTAAACTGAAATAACTATTTTGTGGTTCCCTGCATTCTCGGCTCCTTCTCCAAGACCTTCCAGCTCTGACTAAGGAAAAGCAGCGTGACATTGATATTAAGCAGAAGACCAAAATGCAAATGGGAATCCAATTCACACACACACACAAAAAACACAAAACGACTCAAAAAAGAAAAGGTTGGTGGTTGGAAAAAATCTTCTCCCAGTTAGACTGGAACGGGATTTCACAGGGTGTGTTCTGTGTGTGTGCCACACCGCTAGGACTGCCATCTATCATTATGCCAAAGAACACAGGGCCTGGGGAAGGGTTTCAAGCTTCAGGGAGGTTTATTTTCCCTTCAGTGACTGAGAAGCAATGTTGGGAGAGTCTCCCCCTACCAATATTTTATTATTACAATCTTCAAACACATAGAAAGGCTGAATGAACTCAAGAGTAAGCATCCATATATCCACCATCTAAATTCTACAATTATCATTTTATTATATTTGCTTGTAAGGATCTTTTTTATGTATCATTGATCAGCATGAGCAACAGTCACATAATTTACAATTTCAGGGGGAAAAAATTCCTGATACCACTGGGTCAGCACTCATTTTTAAAGGATAGATATAAAACATTTCAAATGCTTAATTTAGACTAACATAATCTTACTTGCCTTTGAGCTCTAAATTCTTTCTCTATGCACTCTTGGTAGAATATCTGTTAGGTTATTTATCTGTTTATTTTAACAGCTCAACAGAAAGATAGTAAAATGTTATCTGTAACAGCTTAACCTTTGGAAGCATAGTTACCTTTTGACAGTCTCCAAATGTTTCTAGAAATTTGAAAATTATCTTGCAAGCTGCTTATAGTCTCCTGTGGGTCAGCTTAAGTTATATTATCACAATAACAGCCACAAAATAATTAAGCAGCGAATACTCCTACCATTATTTGCTCTGTGGCAGGTATCAATCTAAGTGCTTTGCATATCTGAGCTCATTCAATACACGTTGTATCTTCACTGAATATGTACTGTTAATATTGATTAGCACCATTTTAAAGATGTGAAACATGAAGCACAAAGAGTCTCAAAACTCACAAGTGACAGAGGTGGGATCAAGGTCCAGTAACCTACCCTGCAGACTCTGACCAGCCGATCCACACTGCCTCTCTATCAAACAACAAGAGGATAGTCTGTGCTGGACAGAAAACTTGTATTTCAGTCACTGATGCTCCAGTCAACCTAGCAACTGATTGGTTATTTTCAGTTGGGAAATTGAACCAATGCTTGATTTCGATGCATCTTTTCTGAAATCAGTAAATCATTAGCTTGTTTCCAAGTAAACAAATACATGTACAAAGCCCATTTTGGTTATAATATATTTGGACCAGAAAGTAAATATTGTACACTGAAAATGAAATCCATGCCTACATACCTACACACACACCCCAATATGCAAAGAAGATGTATGATCTTGAACAAGTTAAGTAGCTTCTCAGAATGTGTGTTTGTATTGACAAAATGGGATAATAATATAGAACCAACTTCATGGGATCACGATGACATTACATAGGATAACTGGAGTTCCAAAGTGCATGTAATAATATAATAAGCACTCAATAAACACGTGTAAAACACTTAGCATATGTGGCACACAGTAGCCTCCCAAAGAGCTATCAATCATAATAATGGTAATAGATCTTATACTATTGCATAAGATCGACGTGTGTCAATAAAATTAATATTTACTAACACCATGAGGGGAGCCGTAACTTTGCTTTAATGTTGCCAAAAGAATAATTTTAATCTTGACCAAACACAGCCTTCTAAGAGATGGCATCTTAAAGGAGTATCTGATTAATTCAAGATGACTAAATACTACGATAGTGGATTTAGCAGAGCTGTTGAATTTATCAACAAATCAAACAGGTATCAGCACAAGGTCCCTGCTGCCTATCGTGTGTCAATCCAATACAGTTAGCAAACATTTAAAAACTAACTCTAAGTATTTCAGCTATGGAAACACAGACCAGGAGGGGAAAAACACCTCTTCTCTTGAATGACACAAGAAGGAATTACAGTCTCTATTTTAATAGTTTAAATTATAAGCTGCCACTGAGGAAAAGGCTGTAAAAACTGACTCATGGCTCCCCATTTCGAAAGGACGATGAGACATGAAATGTTTCTGGTTATCAAACCCTGGGCCTGCAGATAATTTATAGGCCTGTTACCTGTAACCCTAATGTTATCAGGTAAATCCAGGAAGCCAAGAAGCAAGAAAATATTCCCTCCCCTCTGTATTTCCAGTTTATAAACTCAGAGGTGTCACCCACTGCAACGTTTAAAATCCAGGACCCTCGGGGCCACACTGGGTTTCTAAGAACACCGATGGGGTCACTGGACCCACACATGGTTTTAAGTGAAAAGTCATGCAAAGGTCCAGGGCTTTCCTTAGCCAGCTCATCAGTTCAATCAAGTGTTACTAAAATCTCAACCATCCATCTGACCAGACCATTTAGTCTTTGCAGGTCCAAATGGCAATTTGCTGTACATTTTCGATTACATGTGTATTTCCTCCACCATGCCTAACAGCATGTAAAACAAAAAAGCACCGTTTTGTACACACAAAGGCACTTATCAGGGCTCACTGGCCCTCAGCACCACGCACTCTGAAAGGATTGATGATGGTGTGGTGGGAATGGGACAGGAAATGGACATCTGTGTTTTCCCCTGTTAATAACATAATGCAACTGTATTGCTAAAAAGGAAGAAAGAAAAAAAGAGGATGGTTTCAACAACTCTGAGCCATTGAAAAAGGCACTTGCTGCTGAAGTGAGAGACTTGGGTCCTGGTCTAAGTACCTGAAGGTATTTCACCTCCTTAAGCCACATTGCTTCCTTCCCTTCATTTCCATTATTTCACTGCCCTCAAATTACATGAATCTGAGTGGTTTCCTCAGATACAAGACTCCAATACTCTAAAATGATATTTTTTTGGGGGGGAGGGATGCAAGTGGGCAAACCAGTCCTTCAACAGATGCTTACTGATACTGTATTAAGACTTCCTAAAATTTCACTAAAACATGTCTAGCAATCATTAGCAAAGGTTACATGGTGCGTGTGGATTATAACATGAAATACGGCACCTTAAATTGCTAGAGACGAAAGCAGGAACTTGCCGCCCGCGGCAGGTACAGTCAATGTTACTGCCACTGCAGGCTCGGGAACTTGGTAAAGTCTCCGCTTTAAGCCAAATCTCGGCGAATACCTAGGCACGTAGCTATGTATATATTGAGGACTACTGATTGCTACTGAAACCATAATCACAGAACTAGTCAATCTAATCACACTAGGACCACAGCCTTGTCTAACTCACTGAAACTAAGCCATGCCCGTGGGGCCACCCAGGACGGGCAGGTCATGGTGGAGAGGTCTGACAGAATATGGTCCACTGGAGAAGGCAATGGCAAACCACTTCAGTATTCTTGCCTAGAGAACTCCATGAACAGTATAAACAGGCAAAATGATAGGATACTGAAAGAGGAACTCCCCAGGTCAGTAGGGGCCCAATACGCTACTGGAGATCACTGGAGAAATAACTCCAGAAAGAATGAAGGGATGGAGCCAAAGCAAAAACAATACCCAGTTGTGGATGTGACTGGTGATAGAAGCAAGGTCTGATGCTGTAAAGAGCAATATTGCATAGGAACCTGGAATCCATTAATCAAGGCAAATTGGAAGTGGTCAAACAGGAGATGGCAACAGTGAACGTCGACATTCTAGGAATCAGCGAACTGAAATGGACTGGAATGGGTGAATTTAACTCAGATGACCATTATATCTACTACTGTGGACAGGAATCCCTTAGAAGAAATGGAGTAGCCATCATGGTCAACAAAAGAGTCCGAAACGCAGTACTTGGATGCAATCTAAAAAACGACAGAATGATCTCTGTTCGTTTCCAAGGCAAACCATTCCATATCACAGTAATCCAAGTCTATGCCCCAACCAGTAACGCTGAAGAAGCTGAAGTGGAACGGTTCTATGAAGACCTACAAGACCTTTTAGAACTAACACCCCAAAAAGATGTCCTTTTCATTATAGGGGACTGGAATGCAAAAGTAGGAAGTCAAGAAACATCTGGAGTAACAGGCAAATTTGGCTTTGGAATACAGAATGAAGCAGGGCAAAGGCTAATAGAATTTGGCCAAGGGAACACACTGGTCATAGCAAACACCCTCTTCCAACAACACAAGAGAAGACTCTACACATGGACATCACCAGATGGTCAACACCGAAATCAGACTGATTATATTCTTTGCAGCCAAAGATGGAAAAGCGCTATACAGTCAGCAAAAACAAGACAGGGAGCTGCCTGTGGCTCAGATCATGAACTCCTTATTGCCAAATTCAGGATTAAATTGAGGAAAGTAGGGAAAACCACTAGACCATTCAGGTATGACCTAAATCAAATCCCTTAGGATTATACAGTGGAAGTGAGAAATAGATTTAAGGGACTAGATCTGATAGATAGAGTGCCTGATGAACTATGGACTGAGGTTCGTGACACTGTGCAAGAGACAGGGATCAAGACCATCCCCATGGAAAAGAAATGCAAAAAAGCCAAACGGCTGTCTGGGGAGGCCTTACAAATAGCTGTGAAAAGAAGAGAAGCAAAAAGCAAAGGAGAAAAGGAAAGATATAAGCATCTGAATGCAGAGTTCCAAAGAATAGCAAGAAGAGATAAGAAAGCCTTCCTCAGCAATCAATGCAAAGAAATAGAGGAAAACAACAGAATGGGAAAGACTAGAGATCTCTTCAAGAAAATTAGAGTTACCAAGGGAACAATTCATGCAAAGATGGGCTCGATAAAGGACAGAAATGGTATGGACCTAACAGAAGCAGAAGATATTAAGAAGACATGGCAAGAATACACAGAAACTGTACAAAAAAGATCTTCACGACCCAGATAATCATGATGCTGTGATCACTCACCTAGAGCCAGGTATCCTGGAATGTGAAGTCAAGTGGGCTTTAGAAAGCATCACTATGAACAAAGCTAGTGGAGGTGATGGCATTCCAGTTGAGCTATTTCAAATCCTGAAACATGATGCTGTGAAAGTGCTGCACTCAATATGCCAGCAAATTTGGAACACTCAGCAGTGGCCACAGGACTGGAAAAGGTCAGTTTTCATTCCAATCCCAAAGCAATGCCAAAGAATGCTCAAACTACCGCACAATTGCACTCATCTCACACGCTAGTAAAGTAATGCTCAAAATTCTCCAAGCCAGGCTTCAGAAATATGTGAACCGTGAACTTCCAGATGTTCAAGCTGGTTTTAGAAAAGGCAGAGGAACCAGAGATCAAATTGGCAACATCTGCTGGATCATCGAAAAAGCAAGAGAGTTCCAGAAAAGCATCTATTTCTGCTTTACTGACTATGCCAAAGCCTTTGACTGCGTGGATCACAATAAACTGTGGAAAATTCTGAAAGAGATGGGAATACCAGACCACCTGACCTGCCTCTTAAGAAACCTGTATGCAGGTCAGGAAGCAACAGTTAGAACTGGACATGGAACAACAGACTGGGTCCAAATAGGAAAAGCAGTACGTCAAGGCTGTATATTGTTACCCTGCTTATTTAACTTGTATGCAGAGTACATCATGAGAAACACTGGGCTGGAAGAAGCACAAGCTGGAATCAAGATTGCCGGGAGAAATATCAATAACCTCAGATATGCAGATGACACCACCCTTATGGCAGAAAGTGAAGAGGAGCTAAAGAACCTCTTGATGAAAGTGAAAGAGGAGAGTGAAAAAGTTGGCTTAAAGCTCAACATTCAGAAAACGAAGATTATGGCATCTGGTCCCATCACTTCATGGAAAGTAGATGGGGAAACAGAGGAAGCAGTGTTAGACTTTATTTTTTTGGGCTCCAAAATCACTGAAGATGGTGACTGCAGCCATGAAATTAAAAGACACTTACTCCTTGGAAGGAAAGTTATAATCAACCTAGATAGCATATTAAAAGCAGAGATGTTATTTTGCCAACAAAGGTCCATCTAGTCAAGGCTATGGTTTTTCCAGTGGTCATGTATGAATGTGAGAGTTGGACTGTGAAGCAAGCTGAGAGCTGAAGAATTGATGCTTTTGAACTGTGGTGTTGGAGAAGACTCTTGAGAGTCCCTTGGACCGCAAGGAGATCCAACCAGTCCATCCTAAAGAAGATCAGTCCTGGTGTTCATTGGAAGGACTAAAGCTAAAGCTGAAACTCCAATCCTTTGGCCACCTCATGCGAAGAGTTGACTCATTCGAAAAGACTGATGCTGGGAGGGATTGGGGGCAGGAGGAGAAGGGGACGACAGAGGATGAGATGGCTGGATGGCATCACTGACTCGATGGACGTGAGTCTGAGTGAACTCCGGGAGTTGGTGAATGGACAGGGAGGCCTGGCATGCTGCGATTCATGGGGTTGCAAAGAGTCAGACACGACTGAGCGACTGCACTGACTGATTTCTACAGTAAAAAAAAAAAAAGGGATAAAAGGCAAACTGTCCTTGTATAAAATTTGTTTGGAGAGTGAACCCAGAGCAAAATGACTTGTAAGCAATCACACACGATGTCAGTGGCTTTCAGGTTTCTGAATTTTCATCTTCAGGCACAAGCCCACTCCAAAGCTTACCTCTGATCCACCCACACAAACCACTATGCATATACCTCCTCTGCACACAGTGGGTGCTATACACAGTGATGATACAGAGATAAAGATAATGGCAAGAGAAAAAAATACACCTGGAACTTCAAATCCCCTTCTGACAATTCTCTTACTTCCCCCTGGCTCTTCTGGGAGAGAGGGACTATAATGAACTTAACACGACACCAAGACTTCTTCTGCCTCTGTGTCAAGTAGCCTTAAGACGCAGGCACCTCCTCCCAATCCCCATCTCCTGCTCTTGTTAAATTTTGAACAATATATGCCATTTTACACCTCAGAGCTCTGGAGAGGCAGCATAGTAGCTGGGGTATGGATGTGACAGAATGTTTTTATTCCACCCCTGAAAAAAAAGCTCCCTGTTTTTGACACACTGGAAAATGTACAGCCAGAGAGTGCTGGAGGCGAAGATGCCACCCCAGCCTTACATCTGTCTGCTTTCATTTGTCTACAACTGTGCTTATAGATAAAACAAGCTTTCCAGATGTCATCACAAGCAGGGCTCATATGCTGACTTCTCTGAGACACCATTGTTGGCTGCCAGCATAACAGAGTTGTAAAACTAAAATATTTAAACTCTGAGCTACTCAACACAACTTTGAATGTCACACAGGATCTTATTTCAGGATTAATTAATGTACACCCCAATAAAATAATTATGTGTTAAAAACAGGGCTGGCTGGCGTGCAAGTGGATCTAATTTTCCTCGTACCCACTGTGTTAATGTATACAGCCGCACCACGAAGAAATTTCTGAAAGCAAGCGCTTCCCGCAACATGGGCACATCCTATCCAGCCCGAGAGTTCCAGGTGTTGTATCTCGAGAACAAGACATTCTCATTGTTTAAAACTGACACAATGAACCCAAGATGAACAAAAGCAATATGCCAGGCACAGACTATAAAGACATTTCCACTGTTAGAGGGGAAGGCCAATGACAAGCCATGGGGAGATTTACTAAGAGGCATTGTTACGCGCATCCATATGTGAAGCTTGGCTTCAGGCAACCTCGTATCACAGCGCTTGACTGTTTGTTTGAGAACACAATATCCCTGTGGTTATAATTACAACCACCACACCAAAGAGGACTGAGGTTGTTTCACAACATCCCTTAACAAAGAAGAACTCACTGCTCCTGAGCTTCCTGACAAACTCCTCAAATGCACACACAGAGTATCTCTGATTTCCTTTTTTTTTTTTAAATCCTCAAACTACATAATAATTTCATTTTCATTGCGAGAGTTCCAGGGAGCTCAGCCTTGATCTGAATGACTCTTCCTAATAACACCTAATACAGATGTTTTAAGCTAGAAAAAGCAGCTGATTCATGGTTGGGTATGTGAGACTGCTTGGATCCCCCTCTAATTGGGCTTTCCTCCTCCTCTGGTACATCTTTTTGAGCCCAGTTTGTGCATTTGAAACCTTGGGTCAGGAATGCACATTAAGCATCTGTTACTCAAAGACCTGCTTTGTGGGTTATTTGGGATGCAGAGGCCAAATCTATCTCAAAATTACAAGCCTTCTGCATTTTCTGCAGAATTTGATAAGGGACCAACTTTGCATTAGCCCAGCCAAGGCATCACATAGGGTGTGTCAGGGCTGGTCCTATATCCCACTGGCTTCATCCCATGTAGTTGGAGCTTAAAAATAAAAAAAAGCATGTTCTGTGCCCTAACTCTACCCCATCCCCCACAACATTAGGAGAAAATGTTTACTTGTGATGTCTTTCCAAGAAGACCACTGATTGAGAGGGGAAAGGAGACAGTTATTTCCCACCATCTTGAATGTTTCCATCTTCTCTTGAGCTGATCTAGTTCAAACTCTCTGAAAATAAATCAGCCTAAAGCACTCAAGATTTCCCTAAAGGCTCCAGCAGGCTTCCTGCTTCATGTGTTCCCACTCCTGGGCTGGAGGCTAATGTGTTTTAGGGATGTTTGTTTTAATGCAAAGAACTTCACTAAGTCAGAACAACCTGCCCTGGCCATCCATCTACTTCGGATGATCTTGGCCTCTCGCGCTGCTCCTATTTCAGCCTGGGAGGGAAGAGCTCAAGACCTGAGTGCTGGATTTCAGTCCCTTGTAAGTGTTAGGACAGCAGTGTCCCAGAATAATAATACCATTCCTGGCTTTGCAGGACTCCGTATTCCTTCTTCATTTGAGACTGGGGTCCATTTCTAACTGGGGGCAGGAACAGTCACTGCTGAAGCCCATCTTGCACTTGACCTTCATTCCTCCACACCCAAATCAATATAGAGCCACTCTGTTACCCTGCCAGGACTAGAGCTGGACAGTGTTGCACGAAAGAGTCTCTTCATAAAGTTATTTTGAGTGATGCTTCCCTAATTGAACCTTAATTATCAGCTTTTTGGCAAAAGTACATTCCCACAAACATTTAATAGTACATCAGGCTCTGGAATACCTGAGCTGAAATTTACTTCCTGTTCCTTAAAGCTCTCCTGGGCTTCTAGAGGGAGTGTAAATATTAAACAGTAGCAACATGAGAAATTCACGTTCCTCTTTAATCTCATCTGTGCTTTTAAAATCCACAAGGGAATCCACAAACGACCCCTTTTGTATTCCCCTTTTACAGATGAGAAAAGAGATGGGTGACTCAGTTACCTGTTTGCCTATGGGAAAGAAGGGGAGCTGGGGGCTGAGCTGGGGGTGCAGCTGCTGCTGCTAATTCACTTCAGTTTGGGGTCCACTGTCCCCTCCTGGCTACAGACCAGGGGACATAATAAGGATAAGAAGTCTGCCAGCCAGGAGAGAGCCTGTTCTGAACACTGAGACCTAACAGGTTACTCTCAGGACTGTATTTGAGTACAACTGCATTTAAAAATAACCCAATTTAACAATTCACAAGTTCTGATATATGTTTTATAAAAATGTATGAGAGACCTAAAAGCCACGGAGAGCCATAACTTTGAGCTGCCTCATTTGTTTCTCTTTTATTACCATCCTGCACGGTGGCCATAAGCCCTGCACTGAAAAGAGAACATTAAATCTTTATCCTTAACTGTTTTAGCAGAACGATAGTAATAGTTGAATATTATTTTGTCTGACTGATAAAATACCATTCAAATAAGACCAAAGAGAGCACTGAACCCCAACCACATCCTAGGAGAAAAAAGCAAAGCCCTATCTCCAGAGACAGTACTTTGTCACTCTTGAGCCTCCAGGAACATTTCTACTGCAGTATGAGCACAAAAGCTGAAACCCTGAGTGAAGGAGGCTGCTGCTGCTGTTTAGTCGCTAAGTCATGTCCAACTCTTTTGCAACCCAATGAACTGTAGCCTGCCAGGCTCCTCTGTCCATGGAATTCTCCAGCCAAGAATACTGGAGTGAGTAGCCATTTCCTTCTCCAGAGGATCTTCCTGACCCAACTATCCAACCCGTGTCTCCTGCATTGGTAGGAGGATTCTTTATCACTGGGCCACCAGGGAAGTCAGTGAAGGAGGTTACTCAGAAAGAAAACGTTTCTCTGGGTCTTCCTTAGCTGAGAAAGCAGCCGTGTGGAACATTCTGACTCCTCCTCGCAGGCCTGTTTGGCCTTTCCTAATGAAGGCCCAGTAAGGAACCAATGTGGACACATGAGCAAACCACCAGCAAACCATTTTGTTCCATGGATGCTTTAGCACAGGTGGAGAAACAGGCCAAGACTCAGGTTTACAAGACAGAGCTCAAAGCTGGAAAATACTCAAACGTCAGTGTGATTCAATTCAGCAAAACGCAATACTACTATTTATGGCCCTATCTCTTTCTTTAATATTTATTTTTATTTGTTTGGCTCCAGTGGGTCTTAGGGGCAGTGTGTGGGTTCTAGTTCCCTGACCAGGGATCGAACCCAGGCCCCCTGCACTGGGAGCACAGAGTCCCAGCCACTGGACCACCAAGGAAGTCCCTATAGCCCTGTCTTTAGCTCTGTCTTTGTCCTACCAAGTCACACATTCCATATGGTACAAAAAACACCATTTCCTCTTGATATTTATTTCCCCATGTGTCACTACAATGTCAGTAAGGTCAGCCTCAAACCACAGCAATGGCCTTTTCTTTGAAAGCTTTCTGCTGCTGCTGCTGCTGCTCCTAAGTTGCTTCAGTCGTGTCCAACTCTGTGCGACCCCATAGACGGCAGCCCACCAGGCTCCCCCGTCCCTGGGATTCTCCAGGCAAGAACACTGGAGTGGGTTGCCATTTCCTTCTCCCATGCATGAAAGCTTTCTAATTTTCTATTAAATTTGCAAGGGTTGGTTTCCCCCCTCTCAACCTATACTATATCTTGATGTTCCAAACAACATAGAAAATAAAATATTAACAACCCCTAAGTTAGGAAGCCTGTTCTCAGATTAGATACCTCTTTTAAAATAATCAAACACATGACAACAGTACTAATAGCCAAATGGGGTTTATATAACACTAACACGCCTACACTTAAACTAACTGAAAAATTATACTGAACCTAGTTTGAACTCACATAAATAAATTAAGCAACTTTGTGGAAACATTCAGGGTTTCTACACGTGAGCTACTGAGTCAAGTATTTAGGGGGAAACAAAATTTTTTCTAATTGGCAAATAAATGGTTCTGTCTGAGATTTTTTCATGTGTACTAAAATATGTGAATTCAGGGCTTAGCCTACAAATAATTTAGACTAAGTGTGCTGTCTTACATACTGTATTGACTATGAATTCCCATTTAAAAAAATACTATCATGTCAATATTTATGAAATATTTGAATCCTAATTCCTATCATCAGTGAGCCTTACTCACTAGCCAATCAAGGAGCAAAGGTTAAAGTCAAACTAGCTCAAAACCAAAAACAATTTAAAAAGATAAAGTATTAACAGGGATAAAAGTATTCATTTCTGGCAAAACAAACAAAGCCAGAACCCCCCCACCAAAAAAAAAATTGATCGTTAGATCTAGTCAAAATTATAAGCAAAAAATTTAAGGAATCCACAAAATCATCTAATGTTTTAGTCATTACTAGTTACTCTCTTTCCAAAATGTTTAGTAAACTCACTCAGTATAAACCTTCACACTAAAACAATGGGATTAGAAAATAACATGAATTTTTAAAGCAAATTTTCTCAAATACAAATATGTGACCTGCAGACATAATTTTGAGTTTTCAAGTGACAATAAATTAGAACAGGTAAAATCAGCTTTAAGTTTAATAACATATTTTAATCCAGCATGTCCACAATATTGTCAGTCCAAAATATAATTGATATAAAAATCCATAGTATTTTACAATGAATCTTTGTACGAAATCTTTTAAATCTGGTAAGTTTACTTATTTATTTTACTTTTACTGCACATCTCCATTTGGTTTGGAATACCTGAAATGTGGCTATACAAATATGGGAATCTATTTTAAAGTTTACTTAAGTTTAAGTAGACACACGGTTACTGGCTACAATATTGGACAGCTCAGGTCTATAGTTTAATAACCCTAGTTCACTTAGCACTGAAATAACAAGTCTTAACATACAGCAAAAGCCTAGGACTAGAGAAGTCTTTGAAAAAGCAAACTACAAAGCATCAATCATTGCTGGTCAGAGGGTAGATGGGCCACGCTGAAGGGCTGTATATGCAAATATGATCCATGGTTTACATAAATGTGTCTCTGACATTTTTCATTTTCCGTGCACATGTGTGGTGATGTGTGATTTAGCATCCTAAGGAGAAAAACACATCACCCATCTTCAAAGGCTCTCGGCTGATATTTTATGATACATGCCTTTCTCCTCCCCAAAGGCTAACTTCATGGCAGGTTTGAAGTACTTTAAAAAGGAAACTTCTTGAGTGATTTGAGTGTTACATGGGGGGTGGGGGGGGGTGTGCTAAAAAGTTTCTTTCCCTTTAAAAATCCACATCCCTCTGTATGTTCAGGTGACTCCAAAGAATGTTATTTAACAGAACTTGAGAAGAACAGCAGGACTTACTACTCAGAAAGCCTTTGTTTCCATTCAGTTGCTCAGTTGTGTCTGACTCTTTGTGGCCCCATGGACTGCAGCACGCCAGGCTTCTCTGTGCTTCACTATCTCCTGGAGTTTGCTCAAACTCATGTCCATTGAGTTGGTGATGCCAGTTTCCAACCATCTCATCCTCTGCTGCCCCTTCTCCTCCTGCCTTCAATCTTTCCCAGCAACAGGCTCAGAAAGCCTGGTGATAAGAGCCCTTGAGTGTCTACAACTGATGAATTATGTGAACTGGATTAAGTTATTAAGTTTTCTACTGCCTGCTTGATTAACCATACATACTATTTATCCCTCTCTTGAAAAAGTTATTTTATAAGAAAATAAATAGGGCAAATCATTCTATTCTTCCAATGACATTCAGATTCAAATGTTTAACTTAATATCTAATACAAGTATTACCCGTCCAAGTCAGAGGCTCTTCTCCCCACTATCAGTGAAACCTCATCTTCTCCTAAATGCTCATCTAAGTATAATACATATCTTCATTAGAACAAAGTTTAGCAACTATTTCATTAATGTTAGGGGTGTGAGGGTGTGTACTTAAGAACTCATCTCTTCTCTGTAACGCTGGGAGCACCTAGAGGGCAGGGACCAGGACGTAGTCCTTCTGTACCTGTCTCCTAACTCAGGTGCTTAGTACAGGTGCTACACTGAAAGAGCCCCGGGCTCTCAGAAGAAAAGAACATATGAAAAGCTAGTCTCAACTCTCAAGGGACTTAGTCTCAAATCAAGAAGATAAGTACAATGAGATAACACAAAATGTAATATGACCGGCTTAGCCACAGAACCAAAGGTCTCTAATCTCCAGGAGCTCACCATCTAGTGGAGGACTCCTTGGAAGAAAAAGTCAAGATAGATCTTTTAAGACTTGAATAAGCAGCATATAAGAGCTAAGATCCTACAGGACAGTCAGTCAGTATGAGCAGAAGCATGGGGATGAAGTTTGGATGACCAAGAAATGGGTGGCCACATGGTTGCAGCAGGTTCCCATGGGGTATAAGAGAGGACATTTGAAACAAAACTGGGGCCATGTTATGTATGGTACAGAGAGCTAAGACAAATATTCCTTATTTTATGTTGCAGTTAGTGAAAAGCCACTGAGAATTCTGAGCAGCAAGTGAAATGATGAAAGTGAGATTTATGGAAGAAAGATCTGGCCACAGCTTCCAGGAGGCACAAGGCTGGAGGCAAACAGGAAAATCAAATCCATGTCACTAATATACTCAGTGGGCTTCCCAGGTGGCTCAGTGGTAAAGAACCTGTCTGCCATGCAGGAGATGTGGGTTCGATCCCTGGATTGGGAAGATTCTCTGGAGAAGGAAATGGCAATTCACTCCAGTATTCCTGCCTGGGAAATCCCAAGGACAGAGGAGCCTGGCAAGTTATAGCCCACGGGATCGCAAAAGACAGCAATCAAACAACAAGAATACATTCAGCAGGTGGCAAGGGTCTCATGATGCAAGGTGATCCTCAAATAGAGAGGAAAATGCATTTTCCAGAAACGGCAAGACCTGGTAGCTGACTGGACAAATATTTTTCTCTGATTATACTGAATACCTTGCAAGTGCAGTGCAAAAAATAAAAAAATAAAAAATAATAAAATATATATATATATAATCTCTCCAGTGACTCTTAGAGAGACTGGGAAATTCGAATAAGGCTTAAGAAAGAAGACAATGAACTTCATTTGTGGTATATGAGAATGAAAGAAATGTTGCAAGGTAGCAGCTGAAGATAAATATTTTTTAACTTTTCATTTGCAACATGTCTATGTGTGTATGTGTGCGTATACACACATGCATGTCAGTGTGAAGGGTGTATTAGTGATTTCAGAGATAATTTCACTGCAATTGAAATCTTTTCAGTTATACAGAAATAGGAATAAAGAAAATATTATGACCGTGTGTGCTTACGCTACCAGATTCATCGGTATCACTATTCTTTCTACAGTACACCTCAGTGGCCACAGCATGCTAAATGAACAAAATGTACTTGTAAACTACATTCTAGTGTGCCCACGCATTTCTGTTTTTACTGACTTATTTTACGAGTCAGTTGTTTCTTTCAGATCTGACTGGACATTCATCTACAAATACTGTCTTATAATTTATGAAATACTGTAAAAATCAATGAAATATGTTTGTAAAAGAAGAAGTCCATTCTACAGAAACTAGCTGAATGCTTTGTAAATTCTTTTATTATTTAATTTGGACTATAGTTGCCTTACAGTATTATGGTAGCATCTGCTGTACAGCAAAGTGAATCAGTTATACATACACATACATCTACTCCTTTTTAGGTTTTAATCCCATTTAAGTCACCAAAGAACCCTAGAGTTGGGTTCCCTGTGTTTACAGTCTTGACAAGGATGGGCCACTATTAAAAAAAAAAAAAAAATTCAGGTTCCAGATTGGTGTGGGCAAGGCATCTGCAAATGATTGAAGGATTTTGTACCCAGGACCACTTATTCCTAAGTTCTAGGTTTGTTTAAAGCAATCAAAGGCAAAAATCTTAGTGATAAACTAAGATGTCATTTATATAAAAATTCAACTTAGAAATCCAATGAATACAACCATCCATACCTCAAAAGTTTGGGTAACCTCAAAAGTTTAGAAAATGAAAGCATTTTTATATCTTACATTTAAGATAAAGGCTTAATACATGTGGTTTATTTGTTTAACCACATTGAAAGGCTTAATACATGTGGTTTATTTGTTTTGGTAAGGTTTTACCATTTTGATTAACTAGCTAACTATTGGAGCTGGTTGTAAAAGATAAGAGGGCTATGCCACTGCACAGTTTCCTCAAAGCAACAAAAGCACATACTGAGAATTACTTTAATATGTATTTACCTGGCAGGTTGTAAAGATGTTCCTACTGAGAAGTTATGGTCCATTGAGAAATCACATGTTGTACCTCTGATCTTTTAGGAATACATGTCAGGCATCCAAAAACTAGCAAAAGCTCCATCCTTTGGTGATGGCAAAGTCCTGTCCAATTTTTTCCCTCCATAGCTAGCCATAAAGTCACCTCAATTAATCATGAATAGTGAGTACCATTACAAATCAGTCACAGTAAACAGCTGCTAAAATCTTTATGGGCTATCTGAAATGTTTAGTCTTAATTCAACTTAACATACGGGTAAGTTTCTTACCGGCATGACTAAGATGACACTCTTTATCATCAGTACAAACAACATTCACAATATTAATGTTTCTATGACATTCCCTGTTGATCACCTATACTACAGATCATTAAACAGATTGAGAACTCCCCAGCTCTTATTTCCACTTTTATTCAAAAGTTTCATAGAGGAAATTGTAATTGAGTGATTAAATCATTCTGTTTTCATGTTAAGTCCTGTTTTGAGGAAACAAAGAGTGCACAGGGAGAGACCACTCATTACCAGTGACACCGACAACAAAGCCATTGATCTATGTTTCTCAGAAAACATACAAACTGAGGTCTTGAGATAGCCACTTCCCAGATGGTGCATCTTGATACATTTTAGAGTGAGAAAGAGTTTCTGCCTGCCCTGTTTGACCACTTCCAGATGTGGCCAACACACCCTGAATTTAAATGCTATAAATTCAGAAGACTTCTTCAAAGTTTAATGTTGAAACACAAGTATTTTGTAATTGTAATAGGCATTGGGGGTGTATAAGAAGGAGCAAACGACTGGTTCATTCAGAGTGTTTCTGGGCAACTGCTGTAAAGATGGCAGCATTCTAGGTAGACGATAAGGATGAATGAAAGCCTGCAATAACCCTCCTGCTCTCCTCCTGTCTTCAGTTAACAAACTTTTAAAAGATATGCCTATCCTAGGCTAGGGACTGAGAACACAGGACCAAATAAGACTCTCAAAAAGCTTATCTGGTTTTTAATGGAAAAGCCAGGCAAAAGGGTTGGAAAAGGGCCAGGTGTTGACAATTGGTACTGTGCTGAGAGGGGGACCCAGCAAAGCTGGTGAGGATGAAACCCCTAAGCAGAGGCAGCAGTGAGAAAAAAGGCACTGGGGGTGCAGGAGAGTGTGGGCTGATGGAAGATAGAGCAGGAAGCCTGGAAAGATGAGAGCAAGAAGGAGAGGAAGAAGACCAACGAGACATGGGGCTGGAGAGGCAGGCAGGGACCACATTCACTCAGTCCTCGACTCTGCTCATCGTAACTGCCTGCCTGCTGCGGGCTTGGTTCTACTCCAGGTACTGGGGATCTGAGAGGGGACAAAACACACCCATCCTTACTGTCACAGACCTTCAATCCTGGCAGAAGAGAAAAATAATAAGCCAGCTAAGTAAAATATGGACTATGTCAGATGATAACTTTTCAGGAGGAACAAACAGTGTAGGAAGGAGGATCTGAAATGTCTGGGGTGGGGCAGAGTTGACATTTCAGATACTGTAGCCAAGGGAAGCCTTGTTGGGGAGATTTCAGAGTCAAGACCTGATATCTGGGGGAAGAGCTTTTAGGGGAGAGAGAACACAGGGAAGCCGGTGTAGCTGAAGTCAAGTTACTGTAAGTCCTGTAGGGCTTAGGCTTTATACACGGAGGGACCTCTCTGAGTTTTCAGCAAGATCTGGCATGCCATGTTGAAAAGTTTGGATTTTTCCTCAATCCGTGAGAAAGTCACTGATGCAACATTAGCAAGTATTACCTTTCCCGAATTGGAGGAGAGAACAGATGAAAGGCTGGAAGACCACTTAAGAGGCTGGTGCAGAGATCCCAAGGGGGACAAAATGATTAGGGCCTGAACAAGGTGGTGACAGAACATCAACTCTTATCTAAACCATTAACAGATACTGAAAAAGGATGACTGTCGCTCAACCTACTGTGCTTTCTTGGTTGAACATGATAGAAAACAGCAAAAGGAAAAAAGAAGTCAGCAGCATTATTGTTTAAATTCAAGATGAAATAAAATGACTTTTCTGTTCTCTAGAGTTGGTCCATTCCTAAGTCACGCCATCAGCTCTGAGGATTTGGGCTTGAAGGTCAAGAGACCACTGTGGACCTAATCAGACCACATACTCAAAAGCTCCAACAGAGACACAATGTGGCTCCCAGGGCACCTGCTAACACTGGGCATGTCCTGCACCGAAATCCAGATCCAGAAAACCTGAAGGGCAGGAGGCTCAATAGTGTGCTGCACAGAGGCACCAGCCAGAGTGGTAGGTAAGGCTGAATTCAGCTGAGGCCAGGCTCACCGGAACTGAGCCATGGACACTGATTTTGGATGCATCTGTCCAAGAAGAAAATTTTTTCTAATTTCTCTGAACACGTCACAGGCTAGGGAATCTGCATTTTAATCACGGGTCCCAGAACACTGAGTCAGACAGGCCATGGTAGGAAGCTTCTGCATGACTCTGTTCCATAGTACTACATTCTACTTTTAGAGTGTTAATTTCACCCTGGGTTATCCAAGTTCTTACTACAGAATATTTCATTTCTTTCCTTTCTTTTACACAAAATGATGCCACAAGGCATAATTTGTCCTGTTTTGCTAAGATAAAGTATTCAGAGTCCAGACCTCCTCCAATGATGCTGTTTAGGACACATGCACAAAGAAAACAGGTTTATTTCTTTAGAACTAGCCTTGGACTATTAAAAATAGTATCATTAGTGCATGCAGAACAAACACTCAAAAGGGACCCTACACTGTACTTAAGCACAATTACCTTAATCCAGTTGAGATTTTATGATACAACTGTGAGACACTTTTATTTTTAAGGCAGTTTAACTTGTTTTACTACTAAGAACAGACATTTAAGTTTTAAATCAAGGGTTCTCAATAAGATGATTAAGCAGTGCTCAGCAGTTCCTTTAAGAGAATTTTCATCGTCTAAATATTTATGGCAACAACAGTGCCAGCTGCATTTTTTTGGGGAGATCCATATCCTTTCCAAAGGTGGGGAGGGGCATTGCCTCAGCAACCAAAAAGTCCTACCAAGCTCCTCAGAGTCCTAGAAACTGAGGAGAAAACCTTAATCATTTCTGTTCAAATTGATGCTGTAGTTCCCAGACACCTAGCAAAGTCACTGCCCTGAAGGGCAATTTGCAGGACTAACCTCTATTGTGTGGTCTTCTGAAGTGTCTTCTACCTAATGAACTTTATGTCCATCATCTCACTGCAGCCTTTTAGCATCACTACCACCTTCATGAGGCTGTTCATGATGCTCTTTTTCTGAAGAGGGTAGCACAAATTCCACAGATTAGCTATTACTCAGATGCTCCCCATGGCTGGCATCGCCTGACATCACCTGACAGGGAGGTAAGGGGCTCAGGAAGCCTGTTCAGCCTTGCTGGTTAGTAGCTTCCATTTCCTGATCACCCCAAGTGCTGCCCCAGTGCCCCAGTGCTCCAAGCACCTGTATTTTGGAACTGCAATGTCCGAAAGGGGTTTCCTCGTCATCTCAAAATCTGAGGGAGGGAAGGGACTCCCTAAAAAGACCTATCTTATGACCTGGGCTTAATTTTTGGATTTTGGAGAGAACATTATTTAATATCTCATATTTTCTAAAATCATGTCCATGAAGTAGATGCAGACAGTTATTATTCTGTCCATTTTAGATGATGAAAGCACAGAATTAAGAATTTTAAGGATGGTTATTAAAATCAACTTTCTCGGCAAATGCAGTGACCATATCCGTTGACATATATGAGTATTATTTATTCATCCACCAATTCGTATTTATGGATGGCTTATTATATGCCACACAGTACAGCAGCTAAGCACACAAAATGAGAAATCAGAAATGGTCTCTGGTCTCAATGGACTTACAATCTGGCGAGGGAGATGAATATTAAGTGAACTCACCAGTCCACAAACACAGGAATACAAGTTGTAAAAAGTGCCATGAAAGAAAGGTACAGGTGCCAGGAGAGGAGAACAAAAGGGAAAAAGTCATTTAGGTTGGGTGACATTTAAGCTGAGACACGAGGAAGCGAAGCAGTAGCCAGGAGAGGAGTCTGGGCTACAAGCAGCCACCACAATCCAGGATATAGTGTGTATCCCGGAAGGAGCAGAGGGCTTGGACAGTCATACCGATGAATGAGTGAAGAGGTTTTCAAGAATTCTCTGTTTGCTTCAGCCTCCCACCTTGAAACATGATGACTGGCATTGGAAAGAATGTGTTACCGAGTGAAGAAACCTGAGTAACACTTCCAGTCCTATGAAACCTGTCCCAGTTCTGCCCCCTGTCCCCCTTATTCCTCAGAGGAAGTGAGCCGACCTGTCAGGGGTCGGGGCGTGGAGCAAACCATCCACCTTGGGTTGCTGGATATCAAACGGGAAAATAATGTGAACACAGAACCTGCAAATGCTAGACACATTTAAAATATTTTTAGTTAATAAAAGTTAATAAAATTATTCTACCTGTCATAAGAGGAAAACAGGTATGTTCACCTCTTTGAAAAAGCACTATGCAAACAAAATAGAATTTAAAAATATGTATACTAATAATTATAGTTAAAATTTACTGCACTTTACTATTTTGATGGCATAAGACCTCAAGGCCTTAACATGCTATCTCATTTAATTTTCCTATAATTCTTCCAAGGTGGATATTATTATTCTCATTTTACACAAGAGAAAATTGAGGCTCAGACAGCTTAAATAACTTTATCTGGTCGTACGCCTCAGTGCTCAATTCTGGCAGTTGGATTCCAGAGTCTATGTCTAGGGATTATTATTTTTAATTAATTTATTGTTAATAGGCTATGGTTTTTCCACTAGTCATGTATGGATGTGAGAGTTGGACTGTGAAGAAAGCTGAGTGCTGAAGAATTGATGCTTTTGAACTGTGGTATTGGAGAAGACTCTAGAGTGTCCCATGGATTGCAAGGAGATACAACCAGTCCATTCTAAAGGAGATCAGTCCTGTGTTCTTTGGAAGGAATGATGCTAAAGCTGAAACTCCAGCAGTTTGGCCACCTCATGCAAAGAGTTGACTCATTGGAAAAGACTCTGATGCTGGGAGGGATTGGGGGCAGGAGGAAAAGGGGATGACAGAGGATGAGATGGCTGGATGGCATCACTGACTTAATGGACGTGGGTTTGGGTGAACTCTGGGAGTTGGTGATGGACAGGGAGGCCTGGCGTGCTGCAATTCATGGGGTTGCAAAGAGTCAGACACAACTGAGAGACTGAACTGAACTGAATCAATTATTAATTTGATGACTAAAACATGACCCCATATTTTAACTATAGCACACTAAATCTGACTGGCTATTTTCTGACATATGGCAAGCATGACCCTTTTCCTCCGCCATCACATACAGCCTCCTTCCTGAATATCAATTTAATACTGCCTACAGTATCTTCAAACTCTAATCCAACTGCCCAATTTAACTGCTGTCAGACCAAGGTTCTCAGAACTTAGCTGTCTGGATGTCATACTTCCACTCTGAATCTGCATTATGATCAGACTACCTACAACAAGAGGGGCATCTTCCTTGCCTAGGTATCACAGACTCAATGGACATGAGTTTCAGCAATCTCCATGAGTTGGTGATGGACAGGGAAGCCTGGCATTCTGCAGTCCGTGGGGTCGCAAAGTTGGACATGACAGAGCGACTGAACTGAACTGATTCTCAAACTCACAGAGTAGCCAGCAGCTGCCAGCCCCACAGTTTCTTGTCTCCACAAGCCCTCCAGACCAGTCCCCTGGTTGAAGCTCATCTCCAACTACCTTCATGCTGACTCTGTACCTGCATTGTCTTATACTTCTTCCCCCATCCCCTGCCTTCCAAGAAGACTCTCCTCACCATTTAGAATATCATTCATTTGCCAAAACTCAACTCAACTCTGATGTGCCTCATTAAGTTCCCTCTAGCCCTCAGTGACCTTGTCTGTCTCCAAATCTGGGGCATTTAATGAACATCCAGTGCACTTGACTTTTTGCCACCTCTTGCATTATTTGATAACTATACTTTTAACTTTCTAAATGCATATAACCTGTCTTATAACCATATGAAAGTTTGCAGATGGCATGAAGAGCATTATTATTTGGTGATTTTCCAGGGGTCAAAGTTAAAGCAGATAATTTTTTTTTTAATTTCTAGAATTTCAAAATCTTACATTTAAAATAGGTAATTCATGTGTGACTGAGCAGTGACAGAGTCTGTTTTGTCCCTGCCAATCTGGTCACAAAGGCAGGTCTGTGTTATGCTAGCCCATCTTTTTGACATATGCTTGTAAATTGTGGTAAAAGGATTTAGTGTTGAGGGGTGGATGGGGCAGCAGCACAGGGGAGAGAAAAATAATTATTTTCACTTAATCATTGAATGCAGTATTAGAAAGAGCATATCTAGAGACAAAATAGGACACACCTGTCACTTCTGTTGTAAGATCATACTATTACTTAATATCTCTTTGGTGCTTTACATCTAATAAAATGCTTTCAGAGGAATGAGATAGGCAGTTCATAGGTTATCCAGGGTCCTGCATCAATAACTGATAGTCAGTATCTGAATCCGTATCTACAAGATGGTATCTCTTCCAGTATAAATCACTGAGCCGACAGGAGAGTGTGGTTAACAACCTGGACTCCAGAGCCAGATCAGATCAGATCAGATCAGTCGCTCAGTCGTGTCCGACTCTTTGCAACCCCATGAATCACAGCACGCCAGGCCTCCCTGTCTATCATCAACTCCCGGAGTTCACTCAGACTCACGTCCATCGAGTCAGTGATGCCATCCAGCCATCTCATCCTCTGTTGTCCCCTTCTCCTCCTGCCCTCAATCCCTCCCAGCATCAGAGTCTTTTCCAATGAGTCAACTCTTCGCATGAGGTGGCCAAAGTACTGGAGTTTCAGCTTTAGCATCAGTCCTTCCAAGGAAATCCCAGGGCTGACCTCCTTCAGAATGGACTGGTTGGATCTCCTTGCAGTCCAAGGGCCTCTCAAGAGTCTTCTCCAACACCACAGTTCAAAAGCATTAATTCTTCGGCACTCAGCCTTCTTTACAGTCCAACTCTCACATTCATACAACACCACAGGAAAAACCATAGCCTTGACTAGACAAATCTTTGTTGGCAAAGTAATGTCTCTGCTTTTGAATATGTTTTCTAGGTTGGTTATAACTTTCCTTCCAAGGACCAAGCGTCTTTTAATTTCATGGCTGCAGTCACCATCTGTAGTGATTTTGGAGCCCAGAAAAATAAAGTCTGACACTGTTTCCACTGTTTCCCCATCTATTTCCCATGAAGTGATGGGACCGGATGCCATGATCTTCGTTTTCTGAATGTTGAGCTTTAAGCCAACTTTTTCACTCTCCTCTTTCACTTTCATCAAGAGGTTTTTGAGTTCCTCTTCACTTTCTGCCATTAGGGTGGTGTCATCTGCATATCTGAGGTTATTGATATTTCTCCCGGCAATCTTGATTCCAGCTTGTGCTTCTTCCAGTCCAGCGTTTCTCATGATGTACTCTGCATATAAGTTAAATAAGCAGGGTGACAATATACAGCCTTGACGAACTCCTTTTCCTATTTGGAACCAGTCTGTTGTTCCATGTCCAGTTCTAACTGTTGCTTCCTGACCTGCATACAAATTTCTCAAGAGGCAGATCAGGTGGTCTGGTATTCCCATCCCTTTCAGAATTTTCCACAGTTTATTGTGATCCACACAGTCAAAGGCTTTGGCATAGTCAGTGAAGCAGAAATAGATGCTTTTCTGGAACTCTCTTGCTTTTTCCATGATCCAGCGGATGTTGGCAGTTTGATCTCTGGTTCCTCTGCCTTTTCTAAAACAAGCTTGAACATCAGGAAGTTCACATTTCACATATTGCTGAAGCCTGGCTTGGAAAATTTTGAGCATTACTTTACTAGCGTGTGAGATGACTGCAATTGTGTGGTAGTTTGAGCATTCTTTGGCATTGCCTTTCTTTGGGATTGGAATGAAAACTGACCTTTTCCAGTCCTGTGGCCACTGCTGAGTTTTCCAAATTTGCTGGCATATTGAGTGCAGCACTTTCACAGCATCATCTTTCAGCCAGATCATCTGAGGTCAAATCACAGCTCTGCCACTTACTAACTGCGTGACCTTGGGCAAGTTACTGAACTGATCTGTGTCTCAGAACCCTCATCTGCAGAATATGGTTAGAAATGACACTACACAGAGTTGTTGTGGGGATAAAACAAGCAAATAAATGCTTAGAACGGTGGGCATGCTTTTAGAATGTTTGCTCTATCCTTTTACAACATGCTCTCTACTCTGTGTGATGGATATGTATGAGACTTAATTAGCTTCCCACACAGTCAGCTAAAGGAAGTTTTATTATTCACATGAATGTATAAGGCTTATTCTTTTCACTAAAAATCTGGTGGAACAAGGGAAATCTCTTACCTCATGAGTCAGTGATGAAAACCATTCCTGAACATATCTCTTGACCAATGATGATAATATCACATTTTTTTTTTTTTGGGTAATGCTCTTTAAGTTTCCAACTGTCAACACTTTTCACACATTTTATCCTCACAACCACTCAGTAAGATGGATGGATAGATGGCTGGGTGTATAGATGTTGGATGAAAAGAGAGTAAGCAAGTCCTTAGATTCAGGGAAGTTAAAAAATTTGATCAGGGTCAAGTAAAAACTGTCTATCACACTCTCCAATACCTGCTTTAAATCTATATCCAAATGTCTACACAAGCTGACAGTTTTCTCTTGTCCTAGGGTGCACACAAATCTGAGAAGTATGAATAGGACCCTCTACGACTGATTTGATGGAAACACTGATCCCACCCATAGCGGCAGGGTAAGGGTTAAGTAGTTTTATTACTCTTTCTCTGTGCTACATGTAAGCCACACTCAAAGGAAGGTAGGAAAATGCAGGTGTGTGTTATTCTGAACTCGGTGGAGAGGCCAGAACTCTTGTAGACTGTTGCAGACAACTTTAGGCTCTCTAGGCATATAACTGGAAAAGATGAAAAGTCTAATTCAGAAAGATACATGCACTGCAATGTTGACAGCATCACTATTTAGAACAGCCAAGACATGGAAGCAACCTAAATGCCTGTCGACAGATGAATGGATGAAAAAGATATGGTACAATGGCATATTACTTGCCATAAAAAGAATGAAATAATGCCATTTGCAACAACATGGATGAACTTGGAGATTATCATAAGTCAGAGAAAGACAATTATATGATATCAATTCTATGTGGAATCCAAAAAAAATAATATAAATGAACTTATTTACAAAACAGAAATAGAGTCATATGTAGAAAGCAAACTTATGGTTACCAAAATGGAAAGGGGGGGAGGGATAAACTAAAAGTATGGGATTAGATACATACTACTATAAAGAAAGCTGAGTGCTGAAGAATTAATGCTTTTGAACTGTGGTGTTGGAGAAGACTCTTGAGAGTCCCTTGGACTTCAAGGAGATCCAACCAGTCCATTCTAAAGGAGATCAGCCCTGGGTGTTCTTTGGAAGGAATGATGCTAAAGCTGAAACTCCAGTACTTTGGCCACCTCATGCAAAGAGTTGACTCATTGGAAAAGACTCTGATGCTGAGAGGGATTGGGGGCAGGAGGAGAAGGGGACGACAGAGGATGAGATGGCTGGATGGCATCACTGACTCAATGGGCATGAGTTTGAGTGAACTCCGGAATTGGTGATGGACAGGGAGGCCTGGCGTGCTGTGATTCATGGGGTCGCAAAGAGTCGGACACGACTGAGCGACTGAACTGAACTGAACCCTACAGAGGACAAGACAGACACACAAATATCAGAACATGGTTCAGTGTATCCTCACGAACCCAAAGAATTAGAACAGGCATATTCTAATTCATCCTAAGTGTACGGAATCAATGAAACATTACTAGCAAGACTTTATAAAATCACAGGTGAGAACTGCAATGACAAGTACATGAATTTTTTGCCCCAGGATAATTTTTGCATGAGTAAGTGGAATAGTGCACAGTTTCCTTTAGAGAGTACATGAAAGAAAAGTAGCAAAGGCAAGAAATAACACCCCCAAAGTATTAAAATGTAATACATATATGGCATGAAAGTGAAAATCACTCAGTCATGTCCAACTCTGCATCTCCATGGACTATGGTCCATGGAATTCTCCAGGCCAGAATACTGCAATAGGTAGCCTTTCCCTTCTCCTGGGGATCTTCCCAATCCAGGGATCGAACCCATATCTCCTACATTGTAGGCGGATTCTTTATGGTATATTGCGTATGTTTCTGTCCCAAAACATTACAACAAACACCATTTATAAGGCGAATTGGTACGCTTAGGACTGAGGACATTGAGAGGCTCAAAAAATAAAGCAAAATATCCCTCTCTCAGGACTCAGCTCCAAATAATATACCATGAATGTGCTCATGGGGAGGAACACATGTGCCCATTCTAATTCATACTCTAATGGATCCATATAAGCACTTATTTTTAAGGGACTGCTTTTTAAATTAGCAACAAAAAATATACAGCACAAAGGCAGTGAGAAAAAAGGGAAACACAGTCATGTATCAGTTAGCATCACACAGTACTATTCTCTGGGAACCAGGTCCTGGTAACATGACAAATTCAAGACACAGAAGTAGGGTCAAGCAGCCTCTCTCACACACAGACAAAAACCTGATTAATACCAGTCTGGCAGAATTGACTTAAATAAGGCATCTCTATGCCTGCCAACTTTTTTTACTATCATTGGCATCCGTAGACATGGCATTATTTATTAAAGTTTTTATTTGTCACCAGAATGTTATAAATATATATAGATATACAAACTACAAATCAATAGCACCTTTATAAATATTTTAAGTACCATTATTTAGCAATTATGTGAGCCTCTTCATGTGCCAACACTATACAGTTTTTAACATGCCAATAAGTTCATTAAACCTATTTATGTTGATAGTTATAAAGTTCAAGGGGTTTCGTTCAGGAAATATAGTTCAATAAGAAAAACAACTTTGAAGTGAATCAGAAAACAAATTTATTGCAGTCAAGAAATGAAGATACCCTGACCTTATAAACATACTCTGCACCTACAAGCAAGTCAGAATCCATAAAGAAACTTTGCAAGTACTGTAATAACACATCACCTGTGTCTACTGGCTGTCTTCTTGACAACATCACTCATTCTCTAGGTCATAGTTTCCTCCCCTGCAAAATGATTCTTTACTTGCACTTTTATGCAGAAATAGAAAAACAAATGGTGAGTAATCATGTCCTCCCCCCCTGCCCCAAAAAGCAGTAATCTGTGCAATTTATGGAGAATCAAACTCCTCAGAAGTTCTAGAAATAACTGTTTTAATTCTGGGTTATATGTATCAAGTCCAAATATTCTGAAAGAACAGTCTCTCTCTTTCATAATAACATCCAAACCATTTAAGATGCCAGAGGAGCTACTGGGATATATTTACTTCCAAACTGGTTTGGTCTATGATCATCATGCTACTTCCCTGAATTTCAATTAAAATGCAGATCCTTACATAAGAGATCTTGAAACTGTACAGAAGATACAAACTCTCAAAATACTGAAGCTGTATCAGAGACTTGGTAATAAGAGTCACTGACTTCTAGGCCCTTTAACACAAAACTAAGAATAAAGTTTCAACCCTAACAATATGTCCCTTCCTGATCAAGCAGCACCAGTAATACCAGCAAAAACCGTAGAACCATCTAATGGTTATAAGCAGCTCAAATTCCAGGTAACACTATTTTCTTCAGTACAGTCTTCGGAACTTCTTTATAGCGCAGTTAGGAAAAGAAACAGCACTGAAGTCAAATGCCTAGGTTTCAAGGCCGAATGCCTGCTACTTGTAAGAGAAGCTCGGGCAGTATCCTGAATCGTTCTGTCAGTTTGCTAATCCGTCAAATGGGAAGCCCAGGACCTAGCTTCTAGGACCATCGGGAAGATCAATGCATGTACTATTTTCAGCACAGGACTCAAATTCCCTCTCACACCACACTACTGTGATTCTCCAGTAACCGTCAGCTCCACGGGGGCCCCAGCGCTGACACATATTTTACTCTAATCTTTGTTTATAGAAGAAGTAAATAATCCAAACAAAGAACATTCCAGTATGCAGGGCTGATGGTTACATGATAAGGCAGGGCCTGGCACCAACGCCAGGACTGGCGATCTATTAAGGTGAAAACACATAACTTTGATAATGAAGCTGTCTCCTGATTTATAGAAGCTAGGCTGTCTTAACTCTTGGGATTTAGAACCAACCAAGATCCAGAGAAAACGGTGCCTGGTGGGGAGGAGGAAAGGGGCAGGGAGGCAAGGGGAGCATGCAGCCAGGATTTAAAGAGAGAAGGTTTGAAGCTTGAAACACTAAAGCTGTCCTGAAAGAAAACAGTGTTTTAAGTTACAAGAAAACTTTTAAAAAGATAATCAGAAAGATTCTAAGCCCCATATCAGAAACGGTTGTTAGAGTCCCCCAGAAAAGATCCCAAACTTACATATTTCCCTCCTCTAAATTCAACCCTTATTCACAGACCCAAAAACTTCAAATGAGGTAATTTGAAATTCGTTTCAGCATCATGTTAGTATTGACACCCTGAAGAGAACAAACCAGTCTCTTGAGCTTGAGGTCAAGGTCTCATTTTAGCACATTTGTAGGATGGTTGCAGGTACACAAAGCCTCATTAACCACACAGACAATCTCTCGCAAAAATTCTGGAGCCCTGAAAGCAGAAACACTTCCCCAAATAAACAGCATAATTGTAGCTTTCTGGTAGCTCTTTTCACTTACTCCAAAGACTTGGTAAGAAGTGGACTCCGAAAAGCCAGTTAAATAAAACTGGCTAAGAAAGCTTTTACTGGCCCATGAAAGCTTTTAAAAACCTATCACAAACTTTTTGCATTAAATCTTGGATGAAAATTGCTGAAGAATGTTTACCTTTTTAATGGTCAAGTGTAGATTTAAAAAAAAAAAATTCATACTGAATTTCACAAACTTCTTACATGGATAACAAGTTTTTGGAAAAGAACTTACATGAGGCCACCCACTAGGCCCTGGATGGGACCTCAAAAGACCTTCAGGAAGACAGTCACCATTTACCAGGTAAGATCCTGGGCAGAACTAGCTTCTTTTCTGTGACTCTTCTTAATCCCACACGCAAACCAAACTGACTACCTGCTGAAGCTTCCTACGCCGATCTCATCAATTTCTGAACCCGTGCCATCTGGCACAACTTGAAACCCCACCTCTCCTTGCTAGATCACATTTTTAAAAAGTTAAGTTCTCTATAAAGGTCTCCCAACTTTCTGGGATGAAAAGGATCTTTTCCCTTTTTAAGTACAGTACTTCCATAGCGCTTTTTTTTAAAAATCGAGACACTCCATCCTGTACTAGTATCTTCTTCCTACTGTTGCTGTTAATTATAGAGAGATATCTCGTCTCTCCTAGTCTATAAGCCTCTTGAGGGTAGGGTATCTGTTTCCTTCCTCTGTGCTTTTCATAGCAGGCCCATGATGAACATCTACTGGATGAACAAATGGACCTTAATCTCCATAGCATTAGTGTAACTCCAAAGACAATTTGAGGATTATCTTCCTATTCATTCAAAGAGGCTGAACTAATGAGAACTTTCCAAAGCAGTTACACTTATATAATAATGCATGCCAAGGTTTCATTACTATAACACTACCAATGAGAATGCAAATATCATACATCCTTTCAATCACTGGTACTGATTACATGTCAGGCATTTTCCTGGGCACAGGAGATAGCAATATAAGGAAGAAACAGTTTCTCTGCTGCTAAGGGATGTAAAGTCTAGTGAAATAGATAAAATAGACAATACCAGTAAATAAAGTTTACTTACTCTTAACAAAAGTCTCCGCTGTTTCGTTGATCATAGATCAACACATTAACAAATTTTAAAATTGAACTACAAAAACCTAACTTTACTTTTCTTTCTGCTCATTACCATCCTATCATTTCTGGTGAAAGACATCTTGGACTTGATCATTATGGACCTTTTTCAACACATCCAACAGGTTTTAGTATGTAGGATTCCTGCCATACAGTTGGACAACTGTAAACTATATCACCAACATTTTGCAATTAGTAACAAAACGAAAAAAGAGAGACACAGTTTTCTTTCACCACTAACACTCAATCCAAAAAAACACAATTTTTGTAGGTTCTCTCACTACAAGTATTTCAAACTCCTATCCATTCTGTTTTATTTCTGCTGTGTGTGTGTTGACCTGGATTGCTGAATTCCTCCAGTTTCTTCACATCTAAATTTATGGAACACGTTTTCATCAGAATAATTTCCCTGCCATGAGATGAGCACCATATCATCCCACAACTCAAAACTCTAATTGGTTCTTTGCCACTCAGGGGCCCCAAAAGAAACTCTTCACATACTGTATCAGCTCCCTTTCAACAAAGCCATTTCTTAACCATCAGCTTTTCTTCCATCCAGGATATTCTGCCTTCTGGCTCATGAAGAGTCTACTTACTTCTTCGATCTGTATACACTTTGCACATCTTAAACCTCAGCCAGGATGCCCACCTCACATTCACCTATCAATCCCCATTAGCACCTTGAACAATTAGCTTGAAGAAGTCATACCTCATCTGGGAAGCTATCTTCTGAAGGAAGCACCTGGCCCTGTTATCTTTTAGGTCACCTCTGCACTAAAGTCCTCCAAGTCCAATCTATAAACTTATACTTACTGGTAAGTGGAAATTTTGGAAAATGTACTTCGTGTCATCTAGGACCACTGCTCTGCAGACCTGGAGGACAGGAAACGCATCAATGCCTGTAATCTTTAGTGGAAAGGGCCCTGCAGACATAATCACCCAGTGAATCCCACTGACAACACCGACAGGAGGCCTGTCTGTAATGCACACCACCTCACAAAGTATTTTAAAATGGAACATCTGACTCCTTTATGGATACCATGCAAGTTACAAAAACCCAGGGTGATGTAGCAACAGGAACAGAATTAGACTCTTACGTTAAAAGGAGAATAAGTCAAAGTTACTAAGTTGGGTAAAGAGGCCTTCTGCAGGCTGCTGGAGATCTGGTTCCATGCTAAAGGATGAGGTTCCAAAATCTATCAAATTTCTATTCAGGAAGGCAGGAAATTTGGTATCTGGCCAAAGAAAGCAGCATCACTGGCTCTTTTAAGAGAGCCTCCAAAGCTCAGGGTTCCTTTAATGTCACTTAACAACGAAAGACGGAGAAGGCACTGGCGACCCACTCCAGTACTCTTGCCTGGAAAATCCCATGGATGGAGGAGTCTGGTAGGCTGCAGTCCATGGGGTCCCTAAGAGTCGGACACGACTGAGCAACTTCACTTTCACTTTTCACTTTCGTGCACTGGAGAAGGAAATGGCAACCCACTCCAGTGTTCTTGCCTGGAGAATCCCAGGGACGGGGGAGCCTGGTGGGCTACTGTCTATGCGGTCACACAGTCAGACACGACTGATGTGACTTAGCAGCAGCAGCAGCAACGACGAAAGAAGAAACATGAATAAGTCTTTTGGACAATTCTAAGAAACAGAGATGAACTGGCTCAGTATTTAACCTGTAATGATCAGGCGGCACTTCTCTTACAGTCCAGGTTTGGGGTTCTGAATTTAAGGTAAATGTGAGGGTCCAGTATTTTTGAATATACGAGTCTGTTTCAGGCTTTCAGTGGGTGAGACCTTTTTCCCTCTGGTGTCCAACAAAGGGTTCCAGAGACCTGTTTGTCCCTCAGATGTTGCAGGAATTGTTCAGGAACAATTCATTCCTGCAAGTCTACAAGTCACCACATACTGCCAAGGTCAGGAAGACCTCTGCTAACCAAGGCGGTATTAGCCACACACTCAGGCTGTCTTAGAGAAGCTGGCCTCTGTTCCCATGTTTCATTTTAATCCACAAGTCATCAATCATCTTTGTAGAAGAGAAAACGTTCAACTTCCTCAATGGGTGAAGAGCGTCCTGCTAGGCCTTCATCCTGGTTTCTTTTTGGCTGGTGATTTTTCTAGAGGTGTACTGCTGCTGCTGCTGCTAAGTCGCTTCAGTCGTGTCCAACTCTGTGCGACCCCATAGACGGCAGCCCACCAGGCTCCCCCGTCCCTGGGATTCTCCAGGCAAGAACACTGGAGTGGGTTGCCATTTCCTTCTCCAATGCATAAGAGTGAAAATGAAGTCGCTCAGTCGTGTCCAACTCTTCGTGACCCCATGGACTTCAGCCTACCAGACTCCTCCGTCCATGGGATTCTCCAGGCAAGAGTACTGGAGTGGGGTGCCATTGCCTTCTCTGCTAGAGGTGTACAACTGCCTCTAAAAGGCAAGTCTCCTACCTGGTTATGAAAGGAAGGCAGGAGATCCACTTAACACCACTGTGCAATGAAATTAGGAAATAAAAAGGCAGGAAGTGCAGCTATTGGATATTGAAACAGTTTTCCCAGAGGCATCTGACCTCCTTTCAGGCACTCTTTCCTTTCACCCACTCTCAAATTCCAAGTATCATGCCACAACGTTAGGGAAATTCACTGTGTCCCAACAGAGCTACATATTTCATATATGTTTGCACCAGCTCTTCAAATATAAGGTTGAAAACTCAGTTAATATTTTTTTTCCTCCAGGTTGGAAATCAATAGGTGTTTAAGTCTTCACAGATTTTTTGAATCATTTCCTCCTCTTCAAACTACACACATTACAGGCTGGGGAAGGTGGGGAGGAAATTCCAGGGGAATAAATTGGCCTACAATATGTTATCAAGTTTTAGCAATGGGTGACGGATAAAATCTTCAGGTGATTCATTGCAGGAGGCGACATTTGGTGCTCTAATGACAGAACTGCAAATTTCCCTGAGCTAGTCAGCTTCAGTTTGTCCTCCAATTGGGTAGTGGTTGCGGGATTTCACACGGGCAAAAAGTACATTTCCTCCCAGCTAACCCCAAGTGTGAAGGTCTCATTAAAAGACTTTTTTAGACGTATACCTGGGGGCTGTCAGGAAACACCCATTTGTTCCACCAAAAACAGAGAAGGAAGAGCAAAACTAGGAGTTAACAGCACCTGGGCTTTTACTTAACTGTATTCTGGGAAATGCTTATGGATATCACTAAATTTACTCAATCTAACCCCTGGGGTGGTGCTAGTGGTAAAGAACCTGCCTGTCAATGCAGGAGACACAAGAGACGGGGGTTCAATCCTTGGGCTGGGAAGATCCCCTGGAGAAGGTGATGGCAACCCACTCCAGTATTCTTGCCTGGGAAATCCCATGGACAGAGGAGCCTGGCGGGCTAGAGTCCATGGGGTTGCGAAGGGTCAGACATAACTGAGCAACTGAACACAGCAGAGCACAACTCCCGCAGCAGAAAAATCACGTCTTCTGGCTGCTTTAGTAGACCATGGTACTTCTTCCCATGTGAACAAGCACAAGGCAACCGCACTCCAGCATCTGTGTTCTTACCTGTCTATGCCAGCCAAGAACCTGCTAAAACAAGCATTTCAAATTCTATTAGTGGCGCTCTCCCTAACAATTTCTTTGTTCTGATGTTATTTATGATACTAATGTAAACATTCACAACAGAATCAAAGATTAATGTGGGACTTCCCAGGTGGCACAGTAGTAAAGAATCTGCCTGCCAATGCAGGAGACGTGGGTTCGACCCCTGGATCAGGAAGATGCTGTGGAAGAGAAAATGGCAACCCACTCCAGTATTCTTGCCTGGAAAATTCCATGGACAGAGGAGTCTGGCGGGCTACGGTCCATGGGGTCGTACTGAATCAGACACAACTGAGCAACTGAGCATGCACACACACACCAGGTTGTTAGTGCTTCTATTTCTTTTCAGATCAATCTGGTGATCTGTCTCCACACGTGCGTGTACACACTGACGTCACCCTTTGATGAAAACTTGACAAAATTTTACTGCTCACTATTTTAAACATCTTCTCCTTCCTTGAAGTGATGGGAAAGGAAAAGAGTTGAAAGTTTCCTTGTTCGTCAAATGGCTGATATTAACTACATCCTCTCAAATAGAACTTAGCACTTTTAACAACAACGCCACTTGAACATGTAAATATGAACAAGTCGTAGCAATTTAAAAAGTTGTGGTTACTGAGGATACTAGAATATCTTGAGTTATCTCCAGCCAAAAACTCTCAAACTAATAAGATCCTTTTCTTGCCTCCACTGCAAAACCTGTAAAATGGGATAATGCTGACATACAGCAGGTGTGAAGAAACAGTAAAACAGAACATGGGCAATGGTGTAATTAAATAAGCCACTGACTGAAGCAACCTACTGCATGATGACAAAGACACGTCAAATAAAACTACTTTGTGGTTCTACTTTATACATTTACCTACAATGTTAACACATGGGCAACTACATAGTCTAAATACACTGTAAAACTTTGATGCTTTAAAGGTTTCTATAAAAAACTATTAAGAATAGTTTTAGAAATAAAGCATAATATTTTTTTTTAATCAAAGAAAAAAAAGCATCCTAAACATTAATTAGTGAGTATATATGCCTAAGGAAGTATAACACTGGCAGAAAGCCTAATTAACTTTCTTCTAAGGTAAACTTTTTAAAAATACAAGTTGACAGACGATAGACGGTGTTTACACAAATGAATGATGTAAAATATTATTTAGTCATTATTGTTTTCCCCTTAAAATTCTAGAATCTTATCAATGGAAGTAAGTTTTATGAAGAAGAGGGTCTAAGACTTAAGAAAAGGTTTCTAATAATCAAGAGATTGCTCAGGTATGATGAAATAGAGAGGTGAGTAGGACCAGGAGGAAAACTAGAGTCTTCTTTGAAAGACGAGTTTTATTCCAAGTTGTATGAGAGTCAGTGGTTGGAAAAGGCAGTATACCGAAGGCAATGAGGCAACTTGGACAAGAGAAAGATAGTAAGAATGTCAATGGTTAGGGCTAGGCCTAAGGGTTTCCCTTAGGAAAACTTCCTAAGGATGAGCCAACTCAAGGGGTTCCAAATGAAGGCTATCTTCACATTCCACACTGGTGCCTCTCCATAAGAGAGGATAGGCCAGCCTTTGTGAAGGTCCAAAACGAGCACTCTGCAGGATTATTATTATAGTAGCCAGATGAGCAGGGATCGCCTACACATGTGGACTTCTCCTAGAGCCTTCTTCTGTAAGATGATAGGCGACATCAGTTTCCCAGTGGAAACCTGTACCACTGAAATCCTACCAACGTGTGAGTCCCAACTATATACCCTGCCTTCATCGAAGTACCACCAGCCACAGCATGGGTCCAACCTGATCACTCTGGAGTCACCTGGTTTTCAAGGGACGAGTTACCACCACATCTATCACCCCCAGACCACACAGCCCGAGAACTACCAAGTTTCAGACCAACTTTTACATTCCTTCTGTGCAAAGAACCCATGTACTTTTCACCATTCAAGGAGGAGAGCTTCCAAAACACCACTGGCTGTGATACGAGCAGCTAAGAGTCAGCTGGGAGGATTTAGAAGGGAAGGAGGACGTGGGGATGCAGAGCAGGAAGAGTCAACTGAGGAGCTGAAGCCAGAACCTTAGATACTTCCCTCATTTTGCTTTCACCCAGCCCTGATACCTAATCGCTAAGAAAATGCCAAAATAACAACAATAACAAGATGCCGATAATCAAGGAGAGGCTCTACAGCAGCTCTGTACCGTCAATCTATTATCTGTATACCTCTTTGAAATCAGGTGCATCAACTCCCTTTTTTCCCCCTCTCTCTTAAATGTCTTAATTTACAAATCTTACTGTCCTCCCACCACCAGGAAAGCAAGATTTGTTTTTTAATTGTAACTTTTTTTTCCTTCAGTTCAGTTGCTCAGTCCTGTCCGACTCTTTGCGACCCCAAGAATCGCAGCACACCAGGCCTCCCTGTCCATACAGGATCTTAATTTCTATCATCACAAGGCTCTCTCAGCAAGGGATGCACCTGACACTTTTGGAAATTAAAAATAACACTTTCACACGGAAAAAGAAGTAGCTATCAATCAAACCACTTCTTTCTTCACTGTTACTGGCCACCACTGGAATAAAACTTACCATCCTGAGATGAATAATCCCAAATATTCAACTCCAAACTCGTAGGATTGATTCCTGACTCCAGCAGCATATTCTGGGATTTAAATCTAGCAAAAACTGTCTGGCAGTTACTCTGACCTAGAAGGGAACAGGAGGCAGGAAAGAAAACTCCCTTCCAAGGACTGCTATCAGAACTGTTGGCTATTTGCAGAATTCTTATGTCAACAGGACCAGTAAACAAGTGTTAATATTGCAAAGGGGAGGCAACATCCAGAGGGAATTCAATGTAGTTAGCTGCGTGGTGCAGAGCATGGAGATCCGAGAGGGAATTGTGTGAGCTCCTGGAAGCCAGAAGTCAGTGGCTGACAGCGATGAAATGGAGCTGCTTCAAAGCCGACTGGGCTGTGACCTGAACATTGCACATCCTTGCGCTCAGCGAGAGAGGATCAATGACTGTGTTTGCTGGGCTCTAGTCATCCCCCTGGCTAATGAAAGCTGGACTGAAAGGCATGCTATGGGGCCTCTGGGCAGCCTGCAGCCTGGCATTAGCAGAGGCTGTTATACAGCTAGGCTGGGGAGTGTACCAGGCACTAAGGCCTCCCTCACCCCCACCGCCTTCCGTCTTCCAGCCCACCAACTCCCCTCTGGCTGTCTGTTTAGTGTCACTCAGTTGGGATGGATCCTGTTAAAGATCTGACGCTTAGTGAGGACTCGGAGGTGTCTGGAACGCCTGCCTCTAATCATAAACACCACAGCTGGCAATGATGTGGTCGAAAAAAAAAAATCACCTTGATCCAGTACACATTCTCTTTGATGTTTCTACAGCGAGTTCACTGCCCAGAGAAAAAGGTACGAGGTTTTCTTTTTTTTTTTTCCCCTTAAACTCTGAAAAAAAAATCAAGCTTGACATTCTCAAATCATAACCATATGACTTTCAATTCTATGCTTTAAAAAATTTCATATATATATATATATATATATCTCATCACATTTTGTTCTAAGAAACTCAGAGAAGAGGCATCTGACAATGATAACATGAAACAGGTTTGGGAGATAATGGCAGTTTGAGAGGAAAACACTTCCAAAAGGGAAAAAAAAAAAAAAAGCCAGACTGCCACAACCAAAAAAGGAAGAAGCCTTCTGCCAAAGACTGCAAACTGCAGTGACCTTAAGTAAGAGACTGTAGCTGATTCAAGGGAAAATGAAAACTTTTCAAAGACAACACTGCTTGCGCTGCACCACTGTTTATAAGCGCCTTCTGCCCTCTTGCCTTTTGGGTGGCGCGGTAAACACACAGCTTCACTGTGCTCCAGCCCCAGGCCGCAGGGTTCTAATGAATATTCAGTCACATTAACATGCATTTTCTTTGTGTGTGGGGCGGGGTGTGTATTTTATTCCTCCTAAGACAGAGCTAGTATGGGCAACGTCCTTGTGATGCTATGTAGGGTATCTGTACTGTCAGGTGCCTTTGCAAGTTAAATGCTAAAATTCCTCTTAGATTATGAGGAATTTAAAGAAAGATCACAATACACTCACTAATCCTGTCTTCTGAAGAAGTGAATCTAGCACAGATAACCATCAAGGTCTCAAGATAACTCACGAGATATTATTTAAATGGAGATAAACATTTCTTATTTATTACCAACGTCTGTATTACACAGCTACATTTCCGCAAGATCCCAGGAAACAATGAGGACTCAAAGATTCTTTATATGCAGCAGTTTCTTCTGGTTTACACAGTCCCCACTGCACAGAAAAAGCATACAAAACAAGCTCGGTTCCTTAAGTGTGCTTTTTCTTTTATGTTTTAATACAAAGTAATTTGAAATAATTTCATATTAAGATTTTAGAATTACACTTAACAAAAAAGTGGGAAAGAAGTGTATTCACCCAGGTAGTCTTAATATGCTAAATTTGACAAGGGAGAAGCATCTTTTATACTTATTTCAAACACAGTGAGATAATCGGGTGATTTCCAATTCTAAATGGAGTAAACGATAGCTAGATGTTTTTGGATTCTCAGGGAAAATGACAAAACTGCTCTCAACTGGCCAGTTACACGGTGACACCACCAATGTTTAAGAAATCACTCTATAAATGCACCCAGGAAGGCGGCGGCAACACATGAAGTAATGATATCCAGACGAAGCCAAGAAGTTTGGATACTGCTGTGTTGTTCTAAACTGAGGTTCTGCAGACTAACAACATTCCCCCATAATGATGGTGTCTTTAGATTGCGATAAGATTCAAATTTACTGAGGGTTATTTACTGTTGGGTATAAGGATCTGTGTGTTAAGGAGTAAAGTAATGAGTTGGAGGGGGGCAACTTGGCTGAGTTCACCGCTGAGAAACCTCAGGAGTCTGCATACCCCTATAAGGTAATTTCTTTCCTTTTTTAACATAGGCAAGGCAATTAAATGTTAGTCAATCTTAGCAAAATGAAAGGCAGGGATATGCTATTATACGCTGATATACTGGCATTTATCGTAATATTTGCATTACTGTATTAAAGTTTTTGTGATATATTAAGTATAGCTGCCAGAAATTTTAGTCCAGTCCTAATCACGAGTGTGTTTTACATTTTTCCTTGCCAGAAAGAAAACGGGGGAAAATCCTATATGCTGGAATTTACAATGACAAACTAATTTTAGTGACACCAAAATAAAAAAAAGACACAGATAAATGGACACACCTGATCTGATGTCCTGTGAAGGAAAGCAGACTTCATTTCATTGTTATTTATAGTAGTATGAAGTTCATTAGTTTATTTCCTTCCTCCAAAGTTTAATAGGAGACAAAAATTATGTCATTTAGCTCATTTTTGAAAGAAAGTCAGTCTGGGGTGTTTATATAAACAAAGTGAAGTATAGGTTTGATGTTACCATAAAAATTTTGACATCTAAAAGGGAACAATGGAGTTGTCCAGTTCTGTTTTCTAAACTGATCACTGTACAAAATAATTGTATAATCCTACCACAGCTGAGATTTGTAGACCAAGCTTAAATGGTATAAATATCTCATGCCAGGGTTTCGACCAAATCTTTTTAAAAGCTGGCTGGTCTGGAAAGAACACTAAATAACTGGGTAACAGAGCCTACCAGTACTACTTGAGAGTGAAATTTGGGGAGGAGCAAGAGAAGGTGATATTCACCCACTACTGTATTTCTGTGTACCTTGAATTCTTTATAAAAGTATTATAATGAAAACGAACAGACAAAATAGAAAACATACCTTTTACGCATAAAGGCAATGCCCCCACTTTACTACTCATTTTATTTTTTTATAATCTGTTACGTGTGATTTGACATAAAAACAGGAGCCAGACATCGATAAAACTGGAAAACAAATATCTCTATCATATAGTTTAATGGGTCAAACAAGAAAACACACAGATGCATGACCAACATATCCTCATGTTAAGAAGAGAAGACGGTTTGCCAGGATTGTCAGATTAATCTTAAAGAGACAGAAACAACAGCCTTGCCCCATTTCCTTATAAAGAGGGATGAATGCTCCCTTTTACCAGCCCCCTTCTCAACTGCCACTGAAATGTAGCAGAGGACTTCCCTGGTGGTCAGCGGATAGGAGTCTGCCTGCCAATGCAGGGGATGCAGGTTCGATCCTTGTTCCGGGAAGAGGGTGTCATTCACAGGCTATGGGACTGCTGGGCCCATGCGCCACAAATACTGAGCCTGTGCTCCAGAGCCCGTGGGCTGCAAATATGAGTCCACATGCATCCCAACTAGAGCAGCCTCACTTGCTCCAAGTAGAGAAAGCCCACATGCAGCAACGAAGACCCAGTATAGCCTAGATAAATAAAACAATAAGATGTAGCAGAGAGTAGTGAAGAGGGTCTCTTTGTCTCTCAGAGGTGTAATCTTCATTTGCATAATAAATCCCAGTGCATTATGAAACCCACAAAGGGGAGGAGAGGAATCACGGGGGTGATTCCCCAGGTACAGCCCTAGATGAAGGAATCTAGGGCAGGCAACAAGGACAAGTTTATACTGCAGGTAGCCAAATATAAACTCTCAAAAGATAGGAACTCACTTTTTCTAGGAGTTTGAAGCTTTTGCCATAAATCACCAAACATTACTGTGGCGGACTCATGTTGATGTATGGCAAAACCAATACAATATTATAACGTAATCAACCTCCAATTAAAATAAATAAATTTATAAAAAAAAAAGAAAGAAACTTCTTAGGATGTCGGGATTCAAAGAAGAGAAGCATCTCTTTGGACTAGAATAGGCAACATCACATCCACATGAGTTTCTTGCTTTGTAGTGGCCAAAGAGCTCTAGAGGACGTGGCTAGACTCAGGAGGCAGCACACCCCAGTTATAGCTGGGGTGCTGCTGACCACACAAACAGAAAGAGGACCGATTAGAAGGCCAGCCAAGGGTGCCGCGGCTGTTACGACAACGGCAAGCGACCACAGCTGCCAATTCTGGAGTTCCTACTTTGTGTCAGGCACTCACTTTACCATTATCTCTAGTTGTTGTTGTTGCTGTTTTGCAACCCTGTAAGTTAGACATTTATCATCCATATTTTACAGAAAAGTGAGGTTCATCAAGATTAAGCAATTGGCTCAAATTCATGCATCCAGGAAGAAACAAAATTGGGCTTTGACACTTAATACCCATGACTGTGCCTAGTGTCCTTCCAGACTGAACTAAATGACCTTCATCTCAGAAGAGGGCAGATGACTTCTTCTGTCAGTATACACTGTGGCAGGATGTGATGCTCCAAACCCCTGGGGCCAAAATCCATGGACCAATCAAATTATCTTCAAGAATGCTCCCTGAGGACATCTAAAGGTCAGACACGCAAAGACTTTGGCTACCATCATTCTTCTATAGGATGGAATCAGTTCCTTCCCCCTCCAGTGAAATATGCTCAAACATACGAGTGCCAGGAGGCCCACAAGGAAGCATTTTCTCATGCTTGAAATGCTGGTGGGACCGTGAACCAAGCGGGTAACAATCATCCTGGACTATTCAATATCAGCCCCAAAATAACACCTCTGGAAGACACCTGGGCTTTTCCAGATGAAGTATATCCTTGATATGAGCACCACAAAAAAAAGGCAACATGAGGAGACTCTGATCTATGACATAAATGATTTTGAGGGAGGAGGAAACAAGGGAGAAAATTTTGAAAAGAAAATGGAGCTTAAGATTTTAAAAACAAACGGTTAAGTATAAAATGGAGCAAGAAAAGAACGGATGAAAGTTCAACCTAAACTGGGAGCAAGAGATTCCCTTTCTACTGAAATATCATATGTAGTTGGGTATAAAGGCATTTCTCACTATCTATCTTGTTCCTGTGTTTGGACAATCATGGTTCAGGATGCAGGAGTTGGGAAGGCAAGAGATAAGATATTATCTGAATAGCACATAAGACAGCGTAGACAAAGGGAGATTCCTTTCATTCAGACAGACCAATCTAAATAATTTATCTGAACTTATTTTGTCTCTGAGCACAGATGGTTGAGGCTTGCGTATTGAGGAATGATTTTATTTTGTGACTTCAGATTCCAGCAGGCATATATATACTAGGTATATGCTGTATTAATATAGGTTCCTTACACCAGGCTACTTAAATAACTCTATAGCTAAGAAGTCCAAACATAGGTAAGAAAATAGCAAAGAAAAAAAAAACAGAGGTCCACGGCAATTTCGAAGAATTTTTTCCAAAAACACATGAGTTGGGACTCTCTCCAGACATACTAATCTTAGCATTTTACTCTATCATCTACCCAGTCTAGCGGGTTCACGTCAGTCCCAGGGCGGCGGCGGGACTCCTCATCACACGAACCAGCGAGATGTAGGAGGAACTCCCCAGGCAGGAGAACCATCTAAAACCAAGTGCCAAATGCACAGGGTTTTAGGCTTCCTGATGGGAGAGGAATGGCCAGGCTTCCCTAGCTGTTTTCGAGAAGACTCAAGATATGATATAAATGGCCAACATATTTGGAAAAGATCTGCCAGAAGCTACGTTTTGAAATAAGAGACAAAGTAGTGGAAGCGCCACCTCTCTCCAACTCACTTGACTGGTGTCCTTCTCCGGATCCCTTGGCAACCAAATCAAAACCTCAAGGCGAATTTCCACCAAGAAATGAGGGATCTGACTAAGTAGGAATGGAGAAGTAGTTGATAATCTTGCAGTGTAAGCAGCAATTTCAGGACCACTTCATCGCTTTCTGACATAGTGTTTTAACATGGCAGCATTTTCCTATTTACTTGCCAGAAACAGGTAAATGTAATCATTAAAATACAAAGTATTATGATTTGTGTATCTATACATATCTTCTACTATGAAAAGGGTTGTGTACATTCTGAGGGAGGAGACCAGAATTAGAAACTCCACAACTATTCTTCTTTATCTGTGTGGCCTTGCTTTTATAAACATGTATTTTATGTTTTTCCTCTAGAGTCTTTAACCTGAAATTCCTTAAAAGTACCACTTCTTATCAATAGTAGATGCCAACATTAAAACTCCCTATGATGTTAAACTGGGTTTTTGAGATTTCTGACCTTACCTTAAGTGGGGTGAGGAGGGGAAGAGAGAAATCCACATGATGGCTACAACTGCCTTTAAATACTCATATTTTAGGTCTGTCTGTGACAATGCTTCTTGGAAAAAATTAAAAAGCTCCCTCCCTCCAATAACATGCTCAACGTCCTCTTTTGCCAGAGGCATTCACTCATTATATAAATCAAACAAGCGCACGGCACTAGACAAAAAGTGACTCGCAGTGCCTGGTGCATTCCTCCGCGCGAGCTCCGATGATTTGGGTGCATTGCATGCAGATGTCAGGTATTTTAATAAAGAGCTCCATTGTGCAGGCCCCACTACTCCTCCATAGCTCCCAGCACTCCCTGAAAAGGGGGGGCCGGGGGAGAGGGGAAGAGCGACAGCCATTCCAGCTGGAGCTGGAACCTCGTCTGAGTCAGGAAAACCACAGCTCATAAGCAAAGAGGAAGCATAATGTTCTACAAGGACAAAACATTAGCAGAAATGTCACTCAGCCCCAGTTCCACATGTTGGCTGCCACGGCCTCTTCCTCCTAGCATGCCCGATTGATATAAATTCCATCTGCTCAGCAGCCAAGTGACAGAGAAGAAATACCGGCATCTGGTCTCCATTGCTGTCGGGTTTTTGTTCCATGTTAGACCTTAGCTAGAAACATATGAAGAGATGAAGGTGCTGGCAAGCAACTAAAAGGCTGAACTGGCATAAAGGAGACTTCTGATGCTTTTCACACTTCCCTCTGTGTTTTTTTTTTTTTTTTTTTTTCTTTTTACATGGAAGGGAAAGGCTGTCACAAAGACTCGATAAACTAAACAGTGGGAGCCAATAGGCCTGAAGGTCATTTCATGTTTTTTAGGGTGTGGGATTTTTTGAAAGTTTTAATGTTGAAAATTATAAAGCACAACACACAACACTTACCCCCTTTCTGTCCATTTAATGCAACAGAAGGCAACTAAATTGCCTAAGAATGTTTTCAGCTAATATTTTTTTTCCTTTCTCTTAAACATCCACTGGTTTGGACCCACTCCACAGGCACTTTATATTCTCCCGAGGAGAGTTGAAAAATGCCAAAACTCGAAACCACCAACTCTCTTTTAACTCTCAGCTACCCAGAAAAGTATAAAGTCATTATGAAGCCTAAAACCATAGGGCCAATAACAGTTAGTTTAAACCCCATGATGAAGGCTGAAGGCTCCAAGAATTCATTGCCACCTTACTCTGAGGTTGTCATTTATTCACTTACTTGATCAGGAGACTGAGGAATATAAAAAATAAACGTGGAAGCAGAGGTGGTAAGAGAACATGGGTATCCATTTGTCTTTTTTCAGTATCTGTTATTTGCATGTTTGCAAAGTAGAAACAGTGAGAATGGCTCCACTGACGAGTATACCATAGAAAGTGTCTTTTTTTTTTTTTTTTTAAATATTCAGGTCAGGTCATAAAGTTGTTTTGGGAAACAACTGTGGGGATGAATCTTGTTAAGTCTTCCTCAAAATATGACAAAAGAAATGTATAATTTTTTCAGCTGAAGAACAGAAAAGAGATTAAAAGGATCTCTTAACAAGTGTACTATTTGAGAATTCTGACTTGAGCTTCACTTAAAAATAGAAAGAAAGAAAAAAAAAAAGACAGAAACATTGCTATATGAAATTGTGCTGTGAATTAAATTGCTTTTTCCACTTCTTCCTTTTCTATTTATCACTTGGTGAGCACTTGAAGTGAGCACACCATGCATGGGAAGAGAAGCAAATCATGATAAAGACAGTAATATTAAACAGGATGACAAGGAAGTCAGTAGAAACAGAGCTGATGATACCCTCAAAGCTGTCCATCCTTATCACAGTGGGTGCTGATGACTCAGTAAATTGTAATGAAGAATGGAGTAGGATCTGCTACCAGAAGCAGAAGCAGATTTACCAGGGACCTAAAGAGGCTTCAGCTTCAGGTCTCTCATCTGACCAGGCCATTGGGGTTTCAGTGAGCTGTAGAAAGTTCTAGGTGGAGGAGGAAAACCAAGTTGTAACCAAGGATTTCTATGTATGCATTTCTGTTAAATTCCCTTAGGAGATAAATGCCTGAATTTCCACGACTATAGTAATATTCTCTTTTGGGGGTTGACCTCTTATATTCTAAACATGCATTCACTACTGTACCTGAAAATAATTAAAAGTTCACATTAAGTAACTTAAGTAACAGCAGAGTTCAAATTAACAGATTTGTTAATTTGAACTCTGCTGTTTGTATAGGTAATGATTTTTTGGAAATGTTTTACATACTTTCAATAATCAAATGTCATTAAAATAACACCCATTGGGTAAAAAAAATAGATCACCTCTAAACAACATACTTTTACTGCCTCAAGAAACATAGAAATCCTGGTTGAAAAACTATTTAGTAAGACTGAAATTAATTGAATAAAAATACAACAGAACAACCCTAGGAGATAACATGAATTGCTCCTTCTATTTGTCTTAAAGACTGGTAGAGCTTTCTAAGCTTGATTTAAGAATGAGAAGTCAATCAAAGGTTAATAAAACCACTTGAAACTTAAAAGAAAAACTGCAAGGCAAAACCAAACATATATAAAATAGATAACCAAGAAGGACCTACTATATAGCACAGGGAACTAGAAGGTATTTTGTAATAACCTATAAGGAAAAAGACTCTGAAAAAAAATATATTCACGTATATAAAACTGAATCCCTTTGCTGTATAAACTAACATTATAAATCAGCTATACTTAAATAAAAAGAAACTCAAACTGAGAAAACAAAACGAAAGCGAAAACAGCTAAAAACCAACTGTGACTAATAAGATATTTCAAAGAGGGTTAAGAATAAATACGAAAAAAAGATTTACCACGAGATTAGAAATGTATGAAGAACTTGAAAAGACATTTTGGAAAAATGGAAATGACTGACAATCACAAAAAAAGAAAGTAAACCTTACTCATCATTAAGAGAAATGCAAATTAAAGCAGCACACTACCATTTATCCCCTATCAACTACCAGAAAGTCAAAGATCAAAAAATTTGTTTCAACACCTATTCCATCAATGCAAGAGGGAATAGGCCCATAAATTATGATCTATCCATACAATGCAGCTGTTCAGAAAGAGTGAGGCAGCGCTTTATGTGTTGAAATGAAATTGTTTACAAGATGTACTATTAAGTGAAAATGAAGAGTGTGGAATAATGTGCTGATTGTAGCCTCCCTCACTGTTTTTATTAAACAAACAGAAGGATATGTGTGCTTTATATGCATAGACTATTTCCAGAACTCTACTCCAATATCAAAGACTTACTTTCAACTATATAGTCCTTTGCATAATTTATTTTTTTGACTACAGTTATCTATTTCTTTCTAAAATGTTATTACTTTAAAAATGTATTTCATATAGCAGAATCAAGGGTCTATCATCCTTGAACTTATAACTAATACCTTTTTATTTATCTTAGTATTTTCAGTCACTTGACCTACCAGTCTAAGTTCTTACAGGCATAATTAACCTTGGCCTTATCAAAGTAAATTAAAAGATTTTATTTTGGGTTGCTGTTTCTGAACTTCCTTGAAAACTGAAGATTTTTTACTTTTTGATTTTTTCAGACTGCTATTGCATTTAGCTATAAATAAATTCACACATGGGGCTTCCCTGGTAGCCCTGTGTGTAATTACATACAATAAATACACACACGGGGCTCAATGGTAAAGAACCCGCTTGCCAATGCAGAAGACACAGGTTCAACCCCTGGGGAGGGAAGATTCCCTGGAGACGGCAACCCATTCTAATATTCTTTCCTGGGAGATCCCATGGACATAGGAACCTAGCAGGCTAAAGTCCATGAATCCCAAAAGAGTCAGAAACAACTCAGTGACTGAACAGCAACTGACAAACAAGCACATACATTATAAACTATAGGGTGTATGCGTGCATTTCTATACCCAAATTATATAAATGTATATACATACAGTTCTGATTATTAGAAATTTTATCATTTTCTATTTCATTACAGTCAGTGAGCTAATAATCGTAAAGATCATTTGGAGGGTGAATCCATTTCTAAGTGACAACCTAACCAATATAATGTCTAACTGATTTACTTCTTTGGAGGATTTATTTTAAAATCATTGTCTGTGTTCACAAATACGGGGATTACTTCCCAGATACAGTTTAATGCTTTTTTTGCCTTCTGATGTCTTACTCTCAGCCATTTCCTAAGCCATGTCTGAAGAAATCCTGTACTGCTAAGACATTCTTAGACCAAGAAATGTATGACATTAGTCACTCACTACAAGGCAATAAGTAATCAAAACGTTTTCCTGTCTATACCCATGGTAGTACCACAGTATATGGGAGATAGTATATGCCTGTAATTTAATGCTTGAACTCTCCCTTGATATGACCATGATATGTCAATGCAAAGTGAATTCACAAAAAATAAACTCTCTTTCATTCTCTTAACATTAATTTATTGAGGTTCTATGACTCAGTCAGAATGTGGATATAGCAAACAACACTAAGAACCATCCATCAAAGAACTTACAATCTAGTAGCAGAAACAGACAAGTAAAGAGGCAATTACTGCAGAGTAGATAAAACTCCATATGGGCACTTGAGGTGGTACAGCCAAACACCAAACACAGGGAAAAGCAGCAATTTCCGGGAAAAGTGATGGCTAAGTTGAGACCTACAGGCAGGTAGGTATCAGCCTTGAGAACTGTAGGAAGCAGCCCATTGCAGGCAGAGACGACGGAGGCAAGCGAGTATACGTCAGTGACGGAACCACAAAATTGCCAGAGGATATAAGGGGCAGATCCCATCCTCTGAATTATAGCTACTAGCCTCTCATTCTGACGTTCAGTACAGGCAGAATACCACATCTGCTGGGTTCACTAACCAGACCAAGTATGCCTACCACAAGCCTGTAAATATCCGAGACTGACAGATGATGGCATGATAGATATGTGTACATAAAGCATCAGAGTATCACCCACTGCGCCATCCGCACTGTGGCCCTGCTATGGGGTCTAAGTGGGAGCTCTTACCACCTCCAGCCCCAAATGCAATGCCACCTTTCTCAAATTGCATGAGGTGTGTGGCTGCTTGTATTTGGAGCCCCAAAACACAACTTCCCCTGCAGTCAGGGGACTTGCAACAATACAGCTGCTGCGGTGACTGAACAGCTACGGGAACCTACATAAGCTTCGATAGCAGGCCAGAGCACCACTCCTCCGTGAAAGACAACTGATGGGGCAAATCACCAGGGAGCTGCTGAAGAGTTATTAATGGTGACAGGTACACTACCTGGGAGACAGGTTGAGAAGGGAAAAAGATTATTTATAAGCGAATAGTTAACAGCTGTACCTACTGCTAAGCATTACATGGATGCCACAAACTGTAGAATTCAAATCCTGAGTTATTCAAGCACGAACAACTGCCTGTCACCCAAATGCAAGGCATCGCTACAAATTAAGGTGGGAGAGATGAGACTCTGCAACGCAGCCTCGCCTTAGGAAGGCACTGTCATCCTGAACTCAGATAAGATGTGGAGAAAGGCAGAGATAACCATGAGGTGAATTATGGGTCTTAATAATAATGATGAACTTGCAAAAACAGCTTTCTAATTTTTCCTGAGGGCTTTAGCAACAGAACAGATGCCAAATGCATCTTGTATTTTCAAGAGTGAACCCGAGTTGGAAACGTGGAGAGAGAGAGAGAAAAGTCATGTTGGAATAGCAAAATTAGAACCTCAGTGAGAAAAAGAAAGTATAGAAGTTTGGTTTAAAAATTTAAGTTGTTGGGTTATTACTGGAGATAGTTTTTACTGTATTTTCTATATGATAAGGATAACATCTGCCACTTTGATATGAACTAATATTAATGCTACTCTATCATGATTCTGGACCATAAACTACATTCTATGGAAACTGTCTCATGTATTAACAGTAAGAAAATCAACAGTGGAAGTATTCTTTCAAGTCAATGTTCTGAGAAGCCTGGAAGTTCAATATATATTGAGTTAGAAGTCTATGAGAATAAATATCCTGAACAAATTTCTATATTTTCCTTTTTATAGGATTTGAAAATTCCTATGATCATATGCATGGGCTTCCCTGGTGGCTCAGAGGTTAAAGCATCTGCCTCCACTGTGGGAGACCTGGGTTCGATCCCTGGATTGGGAAGATCCCCTGGAGAAGGAAATGGCAACCCACTCCAGTATTCTTGCCTGGGGAATCCCATGGACGGAGGAGCCTGGTAGGCTACAGTCCACGGGGTCGCAAAGAGTCAGACACAACTGAGCAATGTATTTTTCTATCATTATAAGAGCTGTCAAGAGAAGGAAAAGAAAAAAAAAGGTGATTCAGGAATTGGTCCCATTTTAGAAAATAAATGAAGTCACATATTGTTAATGGAGTATATATATTAGTACGAGCTTTTGGAGAACACCTTAGGATACACTCTGAAAATAACTATGACAAATGCAACTACCCATACCTTCTCTCCATCGTTAACTATTTAGTTAAAAAGCAAGGAACAGAATGCTAAGACTGTATGGTATTATTTGTGTAAATAAAGAAAGAATAATACTTATACACACACCATTACAGATTATCTCTGTAAGGCATACAAATATAAGAAGTGAATAAATGGGCTGCATCTGAGCTGAATGGCAGGGGTACTGAGGTGTATATATTACCTGTTCAAATATAACTTTTTAATAAGTACCTATGTACAGACCTAAAATTTCTGTTTCCAAATACTTAGTTTACAAACATTGAACCGCAATGATACATATGTACAAGGATATGCCCTTAAAAATGTCTGTAAAGTCAAAACACTGGAAACAGTCCAAGTATCAAATATATAAAGGATTATTTAAATAAACTTAGGGTATATCCACACAATGGAAAAACTATATGGAAGTTAAAAAGAATGGGTAAGATCTATAGATACCAATAAGGAAAGAGGACTGTATTAGTTTCCAAAAGCTGCTGTAACAAATTACCACAACCATAATAGCTTAAAACAATAAAAAAAAAAAATTTATTTTCCTACATCTCTGGAGGCCAAAAGTCAAAAATCAAGTGCCAGCCCAGTGATTAAGACTCTGCGCCTCCACTGCACGGGGCACAGGTTTGATCCCTAGTTGGGGAACTAAGGTCCTACTCGCCATGCCATGCACAGAAAAGACAAAAGGAAAAAACAGGCTGGCAGGGTTGTGCTCCCTCCAGAGGCTCTGGGAAAGAATCTGTTCCACTCCTATCGCCTACCTTCTGGTAGCTGCTGGCAATCCTCAGCTTATAGGCACATCACTACAATCTCTGCCTTGATCCTGACATCACCTTCTTCTCTGTGTGTGTTCTATTTATCTGTCCCTATCTTTCTTAAAAGGATGCAAATGATGGCATTTATGACCCACTCAGATAATCCAGGACTATCTCATCTCAAAAATCCTTAATCGCATCTGCAAAGAACCTTTTTCTAAATAAAGTAACGTTTATAGGTTTCAGGTATTTGGCAGGAATATTGGTGGGGTGGCGGGGGGGGGTGGTTTCCCTGGTGGCTCAGATGGTAAAGAATCTGCCTGCCAATGCAGGAGACCTGGGTTCAATCCTTGGGTGGGGAAGATTCCCTGGAGAAGGAAATGGCTACCAACTCCAATATTCTTGCCTGAGAAATCCCATGGACAGAAGAGCTTGGTGAGCTACAGTCCATGGGGTAGCAAAGGGTTGGACATGACTGTGTGACCAACTTTCTTTGGTCCAGATGGGGAGCAGGGGCCAAGAGCCATCTATTGCTCTGTCACAAAGACTAAGATATACCATTAAAATTTAAAACAGTAAGCTACGAGAGAGAGAGTGTGTGTACATATAAACATACACACACATATATAACGACTTTGATAAAATCAGTAAGATTTAATTATTACTACATATGCATATAATTATTACTGCTGCTGCTGCTGCTAAGTCGCTTCAGTTGTCTCTGACTCTGTGCGACCCCAAAGACGGCAGCCCACCAGGCTCCCCCGTCCCTGGGATTCTCCAGGCAAGAACACTGGAGTGGGTTGCCATTTCCTTCTCCAATGCATGAAAGCGAAAAGTGAAAGTGAAGTCGCTCAGTCGTGTCCGACTCTTAGCGACTCCATGGACTGCAGCCTACCAGGCTCCTCCGTCCATGGGATTTTCCAGGCAAGAGTACTGGAGTGGGTTGCCATTTCCTTCTCCAATAATTCTTACTACATATGCATAAAAATGGGTTATAGCCAAACAATTAAAATAAGGGTTATCCCCGGGGAAAGCGGTTATGAACAGCTTTCATATTTTTGCATTATATATTACTGCGATCTTTGAATTTCTCTATCAGTTTTGTACTGCTTTCATAAGCAAACAATGACAACAACACTTATTTAAAAAGAAGCTTTGATGCATTTTGACATTTTCCCAAAATATCTTACCTAACTCTGTCATGTTTTTGGTCCCTGCTAAGGGAAGAAAAGGTTTAGTCAAACCTTTGTAACAGAAGATAATTACTAGTTATTTAGCAGAATAAATTTTTATAACTATCAGGGATCACAATTTCTAAGAACAATATTCATAAAATAGACTGCCAGTTTCTAATAAGGAAAGGTTTATGCTTAATCAGACCTCCTATGAACACCTGACAATTATCCCATTAAAAAAAACTCAAACCCCAATTCTATGACCTCTTTCTCAAATAGGATTTTAAAACATTGCTCAGGCCGACCACGCATACGCATGAACCACTGAGTGGGGTTAACGGTCCATCTTTCCTTTTACCTAACTCTCCTCTTTGCAGGTTTTCTCTGTGAATACAGTTTCACATCTAAGTCCTCCTCCATTTGCAACATTCGGTAACAGTATCTTCACCATACTGAATTATTCTGGAACAAAAGTTCCTCAAATCATTGTACATTTCTCTACTCCCTTTTACCCCTTTCTTGAGAACTGCAAAGCACTATGAAAGTCAGCTGGGGTTCCCTGGACTCTTTCCTCAGACCTCTATAAAAATTGAGCCAAGTCTTCTCTGTCCCAAAGATGATGGTCAAGATGAGCTTTTACAACGAAAATGATACTATGCTAAGCAAAGGAGTCAAAGGCAGAAAAGGCACTGGACCCTGGTGGTCCAGTGGTTAAGACTCTGTGCTTCCCCTGCAGGGGGCACAGGTTCCATCCCCAGTCCAGAGCTAAAACCCCACACGCTTCCCACCACATGGCCAAGAGAACTGTCTGCCTTAATTTTTGTCATTTTCTCCCAAAAGTTTGTAAAATGCCTACTGTGCAAAAGGCCACAATGCCAACCCTCGTGTGCGGCATGGCCCAGGTGGAACTTTCGGGGTTGGAGAAAGTGATGAGTTTACTAAGGGCAGACTGCTGCTCTGAGGCCCGCCAGCAAGCCAAGGCATGAGACGGGCAGGAAGAGGACACGAGCTGGACATGTGTCACCCAGGAGCAGTTCTGCAGTCGGGACTCTGGGTGCCTGACAATTAACGGATATTGTCAGATTTGCTAAGAGATGGATTTAGCAATGACCGGGGAGGGGGCGGGGATGGGGGTGTGCGCAGGCAGGTTACGAAATGTGCCGCCCACCTCCGACTGGCACTCTCAGTTTCATATGCTCTATTAAAGGCAATCAAGGGTTCCCAGCCTCCCCTGAGATCAAGAGGATATAGTGATTATGAAAATAATAACAGTTTTGTAAAATTACCTAAATGTTCTAAGGGAGCTCTGAGCTCTTGCTTCTGATGGTGTTGAACACTTGCAAGAGGGAAGGCACAAAACAAAAACAAACTGGGAGACCACAGGATCCTCCGTCTGAAAGGCCACTCCAGGGCTACTTAAGCCAAACACCCTCTGTGAGTTTCAGTGGTTAAGCGAGTCTGTCCTCTGGGTGGCATTCCAAAGGCATCTCCTTCACACGGGCAATAACAAGAAGGACGGTACAGCGGGCTTCTGTGTGAGACTGTTTTTGGGGGGAAGAGCAAGAAAGAAGGAAAAGAAAAGCTCTGCTCTCATTATTTTTTTAAACAAAAACTGCCTACAGACACTGGTGTGCCATGCCAAGTTTGTTAAAGTACAAGTGTAATTTACTTTTATATAAACATAACTTCACAGAGCTATCAGTAGGTTCCATTTCAGTAAAAACAAACAAAAAAAGAAGCTGCAAAAAATAATTATAAAACATATGGTACAAACCCCGGCTGTGTTTATTTTATGACAGTTAACATTATTTACAGTGTGATCTGGTCAGAATTAATACTCAAAGGGTTATACACAAAATATGCCCAATTTTTCTTCTTAACCATGCACGCCAGCAGCTCTGTCAACCCACCTAAATGAATTTGTCTAGAGAGCTCTTGGATTACCCTAAAGAAGTCAATTATATTTTTAACATATTATTTTATTCAAAAGGCTTGAGTAAGTACCACCGATAAGCTGCCAGTAGCAATACAGGAGGAAGCTCAATCTCTCTCTTTTTAAGTAAGAGGAAAGTTTGACAAAAAATGCATTTTAAACCCTGCCATTAGCTGCATCAGATTCCGTCACTGTACACTTCATTATCTCAGCTGGTGTTACTAATATATATTAACAAGCTTAAAAGATCCCAGTTTATTTTCTTCTGTACGAACACAGCTACTCTGCTTTACAATACACATTCATTATTGATACATCCTGTTGAGAAAAACTAATGTAAACAGCTTATCCTTGCTATTGGAATGGCTTTTGGAGGTACTGATTACAGAATCTGCCAAATGGGGCATCACAAAAGGATTTTTTCCCTTTACATGTTTAACTGAGAGGTATATAACAGCCAAGAGACATCGAAACAGAAAAAGCAAGAATTAACAATACTTCTTGCAATAAAAATCTTAAATTTTCCCCAGCTCTTTTTATGAAAAGATTCTAATATTTTCTTCCCACTGAAGACATATTAATATAAATACCAATATTTATGGGACCAGGTGGTGCTTAGTAATTTAAGCTGCAAGAAAAAATGGCTGCCTTGCTTCCTGGGCATCCAGACCCCAAGGCGCCCTCCTCCAGAGAGGGTGCCGGCCACAACCTATCTTTCCAGTCCTACCAATCACAGGAAACGGCTTCTTGCAGTGGTGTTGCTGGAGCCAGATATCACCACCCCAAAAGGGCTGACTGTTAGAGATTTAGGAATGATTTTAGGCTGGCTGTCAAACACAGACATTATTAAAAGTAAAACTGTATAAACTTACAATTAGAAATGATATTAAAAATAAAGGTAACAGATACTCAGAACTTGTCATTTCATTGACACTTTACTATTATCTGTGCTCTTGAGCTTATTTACTTCTCTTTATGTTTTGTATGGTGGAAATCCTATATAAAAATGTGCTACTACACACCTCTTCCCAAGCCTGTGTTCAGAGACTTGTGCCTAGAGGCTGAAATCAGCCACGGTGGGCTATTTTCATCATAGGAATCAGCCAACACTGCAATTTGGGTATTTTTAAATTAAGAGAGCTGTTGTAATGCATTTATCAACATACAACTAGTTTCTGCTGAATAATAGATGACTGTCTAGTTTCAAAACTTGAGACTTCATTTAAAAACATACATTTGTTTAAACTTTATAATCCCATCTGTACCCATTTGGGAAGGAGAAAGAGAAGAGGAGGAGATAATTTTGCTATGACAGATTTTTTAAAATAACTATAAATTTTATTTGGATCACTTATTTTTATGAAGTCTTGTAAAACATAACATGGAGCATGATTTCCGGATATGAAAAACATTAGATATGACAAATGAAATATACGATTTGTGCCTTGGACAGGAAACACCCTGCACAGCCTCTAGAAACAAATATAAAGATTATAAAGTCCCAGGCACACAGGTTAAAAAAAAAAAATTTAATGCCTGGATTATTCTGTGTTTATAATAAATTAGTAAATGAGATTCTAGCCACTGCAACTCTTTTTGTATATTTTTAAAAATCTGTCTGTTGATCTATGATATAAATACACCTAAGCACTAAAGTATAGAAGACTGAAATAATTCTGAATCAAAGCCAATGAAAAAAAGACAGCTTATAGGTGTTAAGGTTTAAGAAAAGTTGAGAGCTAAATTATTTTTGCTTAAACATGTAGCAGTGTCTGTTAAGATGGAAATCAGGATGAATCAAATACTCATATTCTTAAAAGCAAATCTGAATAAGAATAAAAATCTGCCTATTTGTATTACATGGTACATTCACAATCTCATTTTTTCAATCTCTGCTGTATAAACTTAAAATAAACATTACATTTTTCAACATTGCAGCTACTTGTAAATCATCTACTAAAAGGAAATATATTGAAACTAAATAGCAGGCCATTCAGAAATTTTACAAATGCCAACAAGGAAAAGAAAGGCAGGATAAATATTACTAGAGTTAAAAATGAATGTTTTATAGATCTTCCTATAGGAGCTGGCAAAATTTTATAGAAGTGAATTTTATTAGAGAGAAACACAGTCTAAAAATCAAATTTTAAACAGCCACTCTTGTAATATAGGACATTACAATGTAACAATAAAAAATATGTCTGACTTCTAAAATTTGCTTTTAAAGACATCTAAATCTACATAACACAGACAGACTTTGATTGTGACCATTAAATAAATCAATAATTATGTAAGTGCTTTTTAAATTTTTAGCTGTATACTGAATAATTCTCATTTAAAGATAAACAGTATATAATGTAAAGAACCCTCGATGTGATACCAGAATATCTAAATTTGAGTACTCAGTTTTGAATACTGTTAAGTTTTTTTCACTATCACCAGCTCTAAGTTCCAGTTTAATAACATGTAAAGCAAAATTAATAATACTTTCTTTATTAGATCTCAACAGATCTCCATGCTAAGTCAATCAGTACAAGTGAAATCCTTTTGTAAGCTTCAAGTGCGCTGAACCCCAAGAGCCAATGAACAAGTTCTTGTTACTCTATTTATCAGCTTAGTGGCTGGCAGGGCAATCCACTCTGAGTTAGGAAAAAACATTTCTTCCTTGATCTAAGATTTTGGAAGTCTTCCTGTTTCAGCTTCACAGGAACTGAGATGACCATGAATAAAAGAATCACAAGAGAGTAATACAAGAACGGAACATCTAACTATGCCGCCTAATTCAATCCGATTTATACCTACAGTTGTGAAACCACATTGCTTTGTTAAAAAAAAATTGAGAAGATCATTTTTAAAAAATCCGCCTGTCTTTCTTTCCACTATTTTCCCTTTCCATATCCTCTCTTTTTTAACTGACTATAATATAAAATTGAAATATATTTTGTCATTCATTACATAAGTTTATATAAACTAGTCTTAATTTAAGTGATAAATTCCACGTTTCTCTACCAGAAGAAAACCATGCACTAAGTTGCTTTTTTCCAAGTCCCTCTTATTATTTTCTTTTGTAGGTAAATCACATGCCCTTAACAACAACAACAAAAAATGGTTGTTCAACCATGGCCAAGCTCATTTTCTATTCATTTAAGAGGAGGATGGCCTGTATATATTTTCATAAATAATCTAGACATGATTTCTAAAAAAAAAATTACATTATGGAGGAGTTAAACCCCAGATTATGAACTGAATGATTAAAAAAGATGCAAAACTTTCATGCTCTGGCTCTGAAACTTGGAACATAAAATGCTTCAGAAAGGAATATATTACCAAATTTTTACTTTTCATCAAAATTGACATACTTTCAAATATAAAAATATTCTCAAAGAAATACCTATAAAACTAAATTCTCAAAAATCCTAGGCAGATGTTAAACTCTGAGAGATGAAACTAGGAAACCCAAACTTTGAAACATTTTGCTTACAGTGAAGTTGTCCACATGTTTTTAAAAGAGATGAAATACTTCTAGTTACTTAATCATCTTCACAAGGATTAGGGTCAAGAAGTCATTGCAACGAGGTCATGACTTTTAAAGCAATAGATTAAAAAAAACAGGAATTTCAAAGACACAGTCTCATTTCATATTAATGTTTTGCGGACAAAGGAGGGGGAATTGTTTAAGAAGCTACACAGATGTCCTATGCTCACTGCGAACACAGTTAGGTCCAAAATCTCACCGGTTCTTGAGATTCCCATATACTCAACCTCCAAGCCTGGAATCAATCGAGGAGCACCTTCTACCCTTCACCTACCAAATTCAGTCAGCAAGTGGTTTTATCTAATCCTCCTGTTTACTCTCTCTGCCACCACCCTAATGCCAGGGTTATTTCTACTTGAACTACTGTGACAGCTTCCAACTAGAAAGTCTGGCTCAGGGCTCCCCGCTCCTTAGTTCTTCATAGATACCACTACAAAATGAAGCTGCCTAAGGCACCAGTCTGGTGATCAATTATTGCAGTACACGTGGTTCAGGCTTCCTTCTGCACATGTCTGAAAGTAATTACCTCCTATTCTGGCCCTAGGCTTTGCCATGTGACTTGCTGTGGCCAACGGGGTACTAAAAAATACAAGGCCAGAAGAGCCATTTTAGAAGTGTTTGCACGTGTGCACTTGCCCCTCCTACAGCTCTTCAGCACCCTGTAACTATCTGCACACGAATAAGACCGGGCTCACTGGCTCAAGGATGAGTTACACTACAACCAATTACCACCTCCATGTCCAAACAGACAGCCAGTACCAACCCAACAGCTAGATGTGAAAACGAGGCCAGCCAACAGCAACCAACCCACTGCTCCCTCCATCCTGTCAATGTACCAGTTCACTGCAGAACTTTCCAGATGACCCACCCTCTTGTGAACAACAATAATACAGAGGTTGTTTTAAGCCACCAAGTTTGGGGTGGTGTGTCATGCAGCAGTGGCTAACGAATGTAACTCATAACTTACTTAAGAAGAATCAACTTCCAATGAAATGAAACACTTTAACTTGCTGATCAACACCCTTGGTACTCTGGTTCCATTCCACGTTTTCAGAACTCTCTCAATATTCCTCTCCACAATTCCATTATTTCATTCTTACTGACTTCATTAAAGGCATGTAGCATTGTGTGAAAGTACAAATGTGGATGTTTATGAAGGCCATCTAAAATACCCAAGGTACACTTTCCCACTGTGAAGTCTGGCAATTTCTTTTCTGCAGAAAGTCTTAAAAGAAAACATTAATAAGTGTGTGAATTTTTATTTTATTCCAATCAGTGTTTTGGGCCTCATAATTTAAAACTCATGCAAACAAACTTTTGTATTTGTGTTCCTTTTTTTTCATAATCATGAATTGCATAGCCTATTTGACATGGAGAAAAAAAAAATATTCTCCTCTTTCTCTCAGTCTTGTTTTTAAGCCCTGTCCACAGAAACAGTAACATTAATAAACCTCTCTACTTTTATTCCATAAATACTTCATAGAATTCTAACTCAAGCTCATATTCTAGTTCAAATGAAGAGATGAATCTTCACATTTTTATTCTTTCCCCCAAAGATTTATTTGGGAATGAAATAAGAGAAAAATTTGGAAACATTTTTGAAGCCAAAGTTTGGGTTCTGTCCTCAACTAAATTTATATTAACAAAAGCAGTTTTTAATCTGCTTATATTGCCTGTCTGTTTTACACACTGGTTTTCATGTCCCTCAAAATTAGTTCAGCTTTATAGAGGGAATTTCCTCTATTTAATATATTATTTTTATCTAAACTAAATATTTCAAGTATGATACTTAACCTATTAGCATCTTATGCTGCACACAAACATGACCTACAGAGTGAAAATTACATGGCATCTTGCAGAGCTCATCCGAAGCAGAAAAATACTCCTGAAACACGTTTAGAGGTTCTAGACGTCACATAATTACTTAGGTTTTTCAACTACCTACTCCAGATAAGGGAAGATGGATACACTTCTCACATGTCTGCCCTGGAGGAAAATTTGCTTTAATTCTGTGAATGTCATTTCCAAAAGAATACATATGCAATGACTAAAAGCTCTACCTTCTTGATATTTTCTATGAAAGTCTGATGTTATTCAACGCATAAGTACATTCAGTCTCCTTCCATCCCACTTAAAACACTGCAGAAGTATTATTTGCAAAACTTCATAAAGTGTTCTTATATTTAGTATCTGCATAGTTTTCTTTCACAAGTATTGCTGTAAATAAGTGAGTAACAACAAAAGAACCATAATCTTCAAAGCCCTCTTCAACATTCAGATAATATTTACTAAGTGAAGCTGATTATAGGATCTGTTTCTCAAAAAATGAAAAAGAACGCCATAGACATATAACATTTTCCTATTGTCAACATATAACGCTGGCATTTAAATTCTACCATCTTGACTTTCTGTTAATATAAAATAACATGTGAGAGAGAAGGCACCCTTATCTTTCACGAAGAAACCCAATCTAACGTTTTTAGCAAAAGTCAAATCTGGACTAAAATAAATGGCAACCAGACTCATAAGCAAGACATACTTGACCTGTGGCATAAACAAATCTAAAAAGTTTGTGAAATTTAACCTATCAGACACTTTTCAGGTCTGGGAGCTTATATCCAAGATGCTGTTTGGGCCTTCAAAGCAATCTGCCCAAGTGAATAAATCACATATGAAAACGCTATACTAGAGCACTCTTTATAAAGTTCCTTTGTAAGGAGTATTCCCCTTCTAAGGGTGTTCCCCTTTCAGGTCCTGGACACTTTTCCATATGGGAAATATAACACAGGAAAGCCTCCTTCCATCTGGTGCCTTGAAAAACACTTATGAAGAGATTTTACTGAACATCTTTTGATAATCCTGATACTCCAGACATCTCTTTGTCAGAGTCAACCTAAAATGTGAACCGTGGAAATCATAATTTATACTAATAGCCTGGATCCAGGTGTAAGGTGCAAAAAAGAAAAGAAAGGACAAAGCAGATGGTATGGTCAGATGGATCCTCGTTATTGTGTGACTAAACATGAGATTACTTTCACAAGAAGGGACTGTTGGCACCAGACTATAACCATCTTAATTATATATATATAATATAGCCATCTTAATTATATATAAATATATATATATATATATATATAATTTATCAAGTAAGCAATTAGATGAACTAAAATTCTATGAAGGAAACTAACAAATGGAATACAGACTACTTTCAAATTTGATGTTCCTTATTTTAATAGACAACATACTTTAATATAGAACATCAAATTTTAACTGGCCCACTTACTCCCCAAGTGGTGTTGGCAAAAGTTAATTCCATGGAGATTTTCTGGTTCTAAGTGAGTGACTTTCTGGGTAGCTTTTGCAAAATGATCCTAATAGGGCTTTAAATGATCATCTTTGGATTCTCAGGAAAGGGGAATTCTAAAAATAAGTTTTTATTAACTTGTCCAAACACTTTTGAGTTAAGGAATTGGAAGGAAATGCATCTTTGCTACTTAACTTCTGTGATCTAATAAACAGGTGAGTTTTCCAAGAGCATAACTTCATTCATTCAAACTAAATGTTTTTAATTCAAAAAGTAGGGGCTGGATTGTTAATTAATTGGTTTAGTCAGTTATTAATTGCAGAGTTTAACAGTATAAGCAAGACAGCTAGGAAATGTTTAAAATCCTTTAAAGCATTAACTTTTCAGGTTAAGTTGGAAATCTGTCCAAAGCGTCTATTTACATAAAACTCACTATTGCACTGATTGCAGATCATGCATATATATACATTAGGAAAGACACATTAATGGCATCTGCTTTCCTTTCCTTTAATCAGAGCCCAGTCTCCACTAAACTGAGAGCTTTAACAGAGGGTCATGGCGCCTCTCTCTTCCCCACTTGAAACCAGCCACCACTCAAGTAAATATTTGTTCAATGAATATATTTTCCTGAACCCTCAAAATAGAAAAACAAAAGGAAACACACCCAACATAAAGGAAAACTGTCACCTAGTGAAATGTTTACATAGGGATGGTGGATCAAACTTGAAACAGAGCACACACTAAATAAAGAGGACACATTATACTATATACCTTAAATTAGTGGTGGCTCATTGGTCAACAATCCGCCTGCCAATGTAGGAGATGCCAGTTCAATCCCGAGGTTGGGAAGAGCCCCTGGAGAAGAAAATGGCACCCCACTCCAGTACTCTTGCCTGGGAAATCCCATGGACAGAGGAGCCTGGTGGGCTACAGCCCATGGAGTCACAAAAAGGTCAGACACGACTTAGTGAATAAACAACTGTTTAATTAATTTCCATTCTCCACCTCTAACTTGCCTATAAATTTTCCGGATTTACTTACCCACAGTTTTAGCCAGATGTATTAATTAATTTTCCTGTATTAAAAATTAGTAGCCATAGTAAAAGAGATAATTTTCCTTCTGTATCTGACCCTCCTACCATACAACTATTCAACATGTTTTTCTCTTATAACTCAAAGACACAATTCAAAGCAACAAAAAATTAATCTGAAGTTCTCAAACTTGCAGAAGTGGTTTACAGAAGCAAACTTTGCTTATAAAAATTTTAGTTTCAGGAAAATACTAGACTTTTACATAAGGGGACTTCATGGTTGGAGAAAGATTCCTGTTTAAGTATTGAAAATAATAAAATCATTGTTTAAACACTATATGCTTCAAGATTTTTTTATTAATCCAGCTGACCTATTCATCAAATTAAAATGCCAATATTTCTCACACCATACATGAAAACATGCATATTATGATTAGGTACATGAATGCATGAGTCTCCATAAAATTAAAACAGAGAGAAGCATCTACTCCCGATAAACACCAAGAATTACCTAAAACTTTGATTTAAAGTAAACTGAGTATTTCTTTAATTTTTAAAATAATTTTTGTAGGTGCATTTTTGAAAGCCTTATTGGAGAGGGTTGTCCAGACACAAGCTTAATCGACTACAAAAATGCATAAGCAAAGGAAGCTAATGACCTTGCTTAATTAAAATGTGAAACTTCAGCCTCTTAAATTCCATGTATACGATTTTACAGGAGGCTTCAGTAAGTCACTCTCTTGACAAGAGCATTCAGATTGCAGAGAAGGCTACAAAGGCGTTAATGACATTTACCCCCTTAATAAGAGCTGTTCACACTTCATGGTTTTTCCTTGTTATTGCTCAGGACAGACACTAGCACCTCATTGAAAGATCAGTGCTGCAAGGGAAAAAAAGGCCCCTGGAGACACCTCAGACTTGAGGAAAAGCACTAAATCAGGTGATGCTACATAGATGACATGTTTGATTCTCAGGGGTTCTCACTCACCCTATGGCCATGGATTTGAGGCAGTTAACACACAGCCAATCAAAACCCTCCCCCACTCCCAGAGGACAGGGCCATCCTCTTCTGTAGCAGGCAGAATGAAAGCTAGGGAGAAAAGAAAGAAACTTCTTTCAGGTGCCCTAGGTCTGGCAGGATCCAAATGTCTTGTCCTGCTTCTCAGTTAATCTCCATCGATATGGGGCTGCATGAATAAAATACTGACCTTTTCACCTATGAGACCACAATTTGAATCCAATGTAAAGTCACCGGAGAATCAATGGACAGAGGCACTCATATTTTAAAGCAATAAAGCACTGCAAAAAGGGAAAAGGGAAAAAAAGGAGTTTTTTTGCCGTGGTTTTGGCCACAGATTCAACCCGGTTTCCCTGGCTCAGCTATTATGAATTGGATCTCTGATTCAGAATTGAAAAGCTCCCAGCTCTGCCCCTATGGATCTCGAAATCTGGCACAAGCCCATGGCTACTGCAAGCAGACATTCCCTCACATGTCAATACGTGGAAAAGCGATTCCTGCCGGTGATGGAATGATGGCTGACTCAATGGAATATACTCAGCGTGAACTCTTATTCTGGCAGAGACGACAGGACATAGAGACAAGGAGCTCTTAATTACTCTTTCAAGGGGAATTTAAGAGTGCTTTGTTGTTAATTTAAAATTCTAAACCTGCGTGCATACTTTAAAAAGAAGCAAATGAATGAACCAATTTAAGGAGCATCCCCAGCTACCTAATTCTGTGTCTTATCAACACACCATAAAATAAACAGGCTTAATATTGACGGATACTCTAGAGGCAAGAACCTCTGGGATAGATACTCTATGGTTTAAATGTCAATGTCTCTGAAGCCTGGCCTAACCTGACCGTAAGCCAATATCTTCAGTGGTCTGTACTCCAAACATTCTCCTGCTTATTCAACTAAGGATCTGGGGGAAACACTGCCTGTTGTAGACAGTATTCCTTCAGAATTGCCTCCCAAAGAGCATGCACCGAGCACCACAGTCTCGAAATACCACATTTACTTAACTGCTATTTTTAAAACCAAAAATGAAAAAAAAAAATCCACAGCAGGAAAAACATATTAAAATAAAAATAGAAAATACAGTAACCACATTACTCATACTAACTAGAAAGCTGCCTCTGACACTATTATTATGGCTTTGTTAAAGAGAGAAAATTATACGAGAACAAGGAAACCTCTCCTTACAGACAGGACCTTCAGTTCTTAGAGTCTCTAAAAAAATGCTTTTCTGGGGACTAGAGGTGAGAAATACACAGTAAATTGCAGACGAGCCCTGGACAGTAAATGCGTGCCAGTCAATATCCCCTTTTCTTAATTTAGGGTCTTATGTAATATGGTCTATTGTGGCCATGCAAAGCATTGCGCTATTGAAACTCAGAACTACACACTGCAAGTCCCTTGTTCCAGGTCTATCTTGACTAAGAAACAGAGAGAGGGGCAGGGGAGGGGGACACAAGAGGTCACTGAGTTGCCACCAACAAATGATAATACTTCTTCAGTAGCAACAGGACCTCAGTGGAGAGTTTCTAAAACAACTGTTCTGGAAGCTGCTAGTCAGTGATCCACCTTCTTAAACCGGAGGGTTCTTAGCAACAAATGTCAAGTTTGTGAACCAAGAGAATCACCAGTCACTCCCCTTAGAAAAGGAAGGGGATGTAAACACCAGGTGAATGAAAGAGCTTCCGATCAACAGGTCCAGGCTTGGTCTAACCACACTCACCAACACCTCAGCTCAATAGAGCTCTCTCACAGTTCTCTACAACACAGCACTCTTCCTGCATGGAAAAAGGTTTGTTCCATCCCTTCTACTAGGTAACAGTATCTCTCTTCTGTCTGAAGAATCTCCTCTTTCAGCAGGTCTTCCTAGAGCAATTCAATTTGGCAGTGGTCACTTTAATTCTGCTAGCAAATGTATTGGCCCGCATTCTGCTTTCCAGCTGCTGCTGGCAATACCTCCACAGCTATCATACATGAATCAAATAAGTATATCTTTATTTATGTTTGTCCCATCTGCACAGATATAACAAAAGCTTCCAGAAACCTGCACAGATCCTCATCTTATTTTCTATTTTTCATAGCTCTTTGTGATCTCACGTATGAGCATCTGAAATGTAAGTCAGTCCAAAGAAACAGATGGAAGTCTACAATTGGGTCTTGAGAACCTGCCCACTATTTCGGCTATAGTCATGATAGAGCTCAGTTCCTGTGCGAGCCCCTCTCATTCTCCACCAGCCCCTTCTGTCCAATTGAGCCAAACATTAGAGGACACTGTAGCTCAAAGAAAATACATGGACATGTAGAAGAATGACAAAGCTCTGATGCTCTAGGAACTTAAGGAGTTTTGGTGGGTGTGGAATTGGAAAACTGCTTGCCTTAAGGAATTAACACATACTATACTGAGCACTGGGGGGCTTCCCTGGTATCTCAGCTGGTTAAGAATCCACCTGCAATGCAAGAGACTCCGGTTCGATTCCTGGGTCGGGAAGATCCCCTAGAGAAGGGATAAGCTACCCACTCCAGTGTTCTTGGGCTTTCCTGGTGACTCAGATGGTAAAGAATTGCCTGCAATGTGGGAGACCTGGGCTCGATCCCTGGGTTGGGAAGAAAGCTGGAGGAGGATCTAGGCAACCCGCTCCAATATTCTTGCCTAGAGAATCCCCATGGACAGAGAAGCCTGGCAGGCTACAGTTCACGGGGTCATAAAAAGTCAGACACGACTGAGCAACTAAGCACAGCACAGCATACTGAGCACTGGGGCATTCCAGGTGGCGCTAGTGGTAAAGAACCCGCCCCAGTGTAGGAGACATAACAGCGTGGGCTTGATCCCTGGGTCAGGAAGATCCCCCGGAGGAGATGAATTTAACAAACTACTACCTTTTATCCTCAAAACTCCATCATGAAGGTATCATCAGGAAAATGAGGCTTACAGAAATTATTTCCTTTCTGCAAGACTAGAGAACTAATTGGTTGTAGAACTGAGGTCTGGACTCTCAGACTACATTTTCTATTTTAAGAAAACCCAACAACTTTCCACTTTAGGTTCAACAAGGAGCATTCTTATGTTGTTCTGGAGATTATAGGGTTTAACTGATGCCATCACAGAGAATATCAATTTCAAGTAAATCTGAATTGGTTCTTACCATGGCAAATAGCCAGTGAGATCTGGGCTCACTTCTGCTCCCTTTGTGCAATACACAATCCCTCCCTCCACCTCCCACGGACACAAATCCTCTTCTGGTAGTTGCTGCATTCCACTTTAGTATTTGGTGAGCTATCTATTTCTACTTTCCAAGGGTAAAGGGAGGAATATTTTTATTTTAGCTCTGAGTACAAAACATCAAGCTATGTCCTTGGATATAAGGTGTTTATTTTCATTGCTGTTCAAATAGTTAAGAGCTTTGGCCAGGGTTTCAAAAATCCCTGTATTCCTTTTCCAGTTCTGACCCTGCCTGAGAGGCCTTTATCCACGATAACTTTAGAACCAGGGATAATAGTCTCTGAAACTCTCTCTCTAATAGGGAGGTTAGGAGGATCACTGGGATAATGTCTGTAGAATAGTCCAAGCAGTTGGGAAATCAGACACTATAAATATAGTACATTGTCCTGAACCATCTACTTTTGTATATCTTTGCCAAAGACGGGGGGGATCTTGACCATTCACACCTGCAATCCTTCTTGCCTGAAAAATTCACATATTGTGGAAATGATGCAAAGACCCCTTACATGATGGTGGTGATAATCTGATCTTTAGTTGAAGTCAAATAATCCCTCCTATCTGTACATTCTTATAGCTTTGAGCTTAATGCCTATGATTTATTAAAAGATGTTTCTTCCATGTGAACGAAGGCTTCCTGAGAGATCTTTTCTGGTGTACTCAGCACAGAGTAATTTATCAATACAACTGGCTATTTGAAGGACTACCTAAATGAATGCATACCTAGATCCATTTTCTTTCTGTTTCACAAATTTCCTCAGAAATCTCTCGGGTCAGAAAACAGCCATTAAAAACGGTGCCTATTTTAAAGTAAATTTTACATCATGCAATGGAGTGAAAGCCCAGAGACTTTAACCATTTAAATAAATTCATCAAGTACTCATTCATTCTGTGCCAGGTGCTTGGAAGGGTATTGAAAGAGTTGATGAAATAGAGAAATGCAAAGGTAATAAAATAATAGTCATAAATGGAATAAGTCATTACTCAAAAAAAGCTCACATGTACATTCACACACAATGTAGTAATGGTTAATATCAATAAGAATGCTGCAGTCTACTTATTGCATTAAGGACTTTATACATATCATTTCATCAACCGTTATAGATGAAGACACTAAGATACAAATATGTTAAATAATCTATCCTAGGTAACAGACCTATCAGGAGGTAAACCAAGGTTCATACTCACGTCTGTTTCACTCCAAAGTCCAAAATCTTTGTCACAATCCTCTCCTGTCTCTTACTTGTAATCACACATGTACCATGTACATATATACATGCAAGTTTGTGTGTATGTATGTATATGCACGGGTATGTATGTACTATTTATCTACAATTGAATAGTATCTACCTTTTCACCTGACTGGCTGGGAAGACACCCTGTTCTAAGAGTCATGGTGGAATGCAAAATATTCAGGATTTAAATCTGCTTTATACACACAGCTCTAATATGGTCAGGCTGGCAACAGTCTAGAGCAGCCTATACCACCATCTTATTCATCATCATGTTAACAGTTTACATTTATGGACATTTAGCAAGCAGCATGACTAAATGCTTTATGTGCATCATCTTAGTTTATCCTCACAATAAACCCATGAGGTAGTGAGTATCCCTGCTTTACAGGTGAGGGAGCCCAGTCTGAGGCTCTATTTTCACACATCTAGTAAGAACTGGATCCAGGATTCAAACTCACACATTTGCCTTAACTACACTCACCTTTGCCCAAAGTTTCCTGGCCTAACTGTTTAAAAAGCAGGCAGAATGTGGGCTGCTGCACCACACATGAGAGGGGCACTGACCTGTGGGCATTCTGCAGGGACGGAGGCACCCCTGGGAGCGACTGCTCGGCGGGACTAGTGTCCCAGCTCCCCCCAGTCACATGGCCCTAATCAGATGTAAGCTCTCATTAGCGACATGTGGAGCCAAGTGACCCACTTTCAGGCCTGGTCCATGCAAACCTTCCCCACTGCCCCTCCACCCACACTCTCTAGGGGCTGCCATCAGGAAGAGGAAGCTGTAGTCCCACAGAGAGGCAGAGCCATAAAATGGCAGAAGGCCTAAAAAAAAAGTGAAAGTGTTAGTCATGGTATCTAACTCTGTGACCCCATGGACTATAGCCCACCAGGCTCCTCTGTCCATGGAATTCTCCAGGCAAGAATACTGGATTTGGTTGCCATTCCCTTCTCCAGGGGATCTTCCAGACCCAGGGATCGAACCCACATCTCCGGCACTGCAGGCAGATTCTTTACCATCCGATCCACCAGAGTGGCTCTAAGTTACAGCCCTCAAATCACCCAGGGAGGAAAGAACTCACCACACAGGACATTGGCTGAGAAGGAGAAAGAAATTCCTACTGTGTTAGCCCACTAGGATTTTATAGTTTATTTACTATCAGTTCAGTTCAGTTGCTCAGTCGTGTCCGACTCTTTGTGACCCCATGAATCGCAGCACGCCAGGCCTCTCTGTCCATCACCAACTCCCAGAGTTCACTCAGACTCACGTCCATTGAGTCGGTGATGCCATCCAGCCATCTCATCCTCTGTCATCCCCTTTTCCTCCTGCCCCCAATCCCTCCCAGCATCAGAGTCTTTTCCAATGAGTCAACTCTTTGCATGAAGTGGCCGAAGTACTGGAGTTTCAGCTTTAGCATCAGTCCTTCCAAAGAACACCCAGGACTGATCTCCTTTAGAATGGACTGGTTGGATCTCCTTGCAGTCCAATAAGAACTAGCGTTTATCCTAGTGATATTAACTAATGGCTAAAATGTACTTCCTGTCTTTTACTAAGCATCTGACATCTACAGAGAAACATGTTGAGCCTGGAATGGACACTGTCCTGCTGTAACTATAGAGACCCAACTCTATGTACAGATGTAAATGAAAGTACCAACTGGAACTAGAGTTTACAACATGATTTTATCCACCTTATTTCATCATTTCACCATCCAAAAAGCAAGAGAGGTATAAAGGGTTATCTCAACTTAGAGATGAAGAAACCATGGCTAAGAACGGCACATTTTCCATGTTCACATAAATAATCAGTGGCAAGACCAAGACTTTGGCCCAATCTTCTTACCCAGCACCCAGTTCCTGCTTTACCATCCAACCTGATATCCTTTTATGGACCAGGAAAGAGCTACTTCGTCTCTGCTCCACTCTTGGCACATGATACAGTTGAAATCTTAATTACTAGGTATAAAACCTTCCATTTTTTACACTCAATTACAAAAGGCATGTATCCCTGGAAAGGTTAGTCAAAGATGAGCACTGACAACGAAGCATTATTAAGCATTAGATCTAGAGGAAAAATTTGGGTCATGGAAATCAGAAAACAAAGGGAAGCTGATATAGGTGGAATATCAGGAAATAGGCAAGAAAAGGAACCCAAAACAGGAACCAATTTCACCTAATTTTGCTACTGAATATTTCTCCGGCCTTCTATGTTCCCCAAACCACACCATTTCGATCTACAAGACCGTCACATATCACAGCTTGATAGTCTTACTGCTCACAGAGTCAGAGACCCACATTGGAATCAGATTTGAAAACTTCCTCCATCCAGTATTTAGCAAGCACTATTACGTGCCAGGCTGGGAGGCAGATTACAGTGATGAACAAGAGGTAAGTGGTTCTTAATTCTCTGGAAGTTTTGCTAATTAACAGTTTCTGTGATCAAGGAAAAGTCACTCGACCTCTTCGAGCTCCAACAACCACAAAAGTTAATTCACTGGCAATTCCTACAAGAGGGTGGTGTGACAGAGAGGATTCAAAGAGCAAATGTATGTGAACTTGCTCCACAAAGGGCTGTTTAATCCAAGTGTTTGCTTAATATTGATGTTGCCTACCACATGGATACCACAAAACACTTACTCTACACAGACCACTAGCTAGGGGGTGTTGGGGGGTGGAGCTTCTGTTTCTCTTTTTCCTGCCCTCTGTGGCCCAGCTGCTGTTACAGCCTTTGATCCCCAGGACACCTAAAGAAAGATGAAGGGCCATTGGACCAAGTGAAGTCATTGGATATACCAGGGGTTCCACAGTGAAACATCAAGTTATGTCAAGTGAAGCAGAATTTTTTACCCATTCATTTAACAAGTATTTACTGAGTACCCTGGCTTCACGGCATTTCTGAGTGAGGAAGCCAGGAAAAAACATTTTAACAGTTGACTTGATTTATTTCAAATTGTATTGGAGCTTGAGGGATACAGAATTCTGAGAGACAACCATGTGAGAAGAGACCTACATGGGTTAAGCTGGACTGAATAAGGTCTCTGTGAAAAAGCGGGACTCTGGTGGACAACCAGTGAGTAAAAGAGTCCAGGCAGAAGAACCCACACGTGCAGGTACCCCAAGATGAAGAAGAATTGAATGTGTTCAGGAATGGAAGATTTCTGATGAGCTTCACAGAAAGAGGCTATGAAGTAAGCAAGGTTAGTGGAAGCTACTTATCTAACCTCGCAAATCACTTGCTCTGGAACTTCTCAGAGCCTTATGCTAACGTTATCACAAGGCCTGGAATCAACGTTGCCAGGAGAAATATCAATAACCTCAGATATGAAGATGACACCACTCTTATGGCAGAAAGTGAAGAGGAACTAAAGAGCCTCTTGATGAAAGTGCAAGAGGAAAGTGAAAAAGTTGGCTTAAAGCTGAACATTCAGAAAACAGATCATGGCATCTGGTGCCATCTCTTCATGAAATAGATGGGGAAACAGTGGAAAGGGTGACAGACTTTATTTTTTGGGGCTCCAAGACCACTGCAGATGGTGACTGCAGCCATGAAATTAAAAGGCACTTGCTCCCTGGAAGAAAAGTTATGACTAACCTAGACATCATATTAAAAAGCAGAGACATTACTTTGCCAAAAAAGGTCCATCTAGTCAAAGCTATGATTTTGCCTGTAGTCATGTATGGATGTGAGAGTTGGACTGTGAAGAAAGCTGAGCGCCGAAGAATTGATGCTTTTGAACCGTGGTGCTGGAGAAGAATCTTGAGAGTCCCTTGGACAGCAAGGAAATCCAACCAGTTCATCCTAAAGAAAATCAGTCCTGAATATTCATTGTGAAGGACTGAGCTGAAGCTGAAACTCCAATACTTTGGCCACCTTATGCGAAGAATTGACTCATTTAAAAAGACCCTGATGCTGGGAAAGATTGAAGGTGGGAGGAGAAGGAGACGACACAGGATGAGATGGTTGGATGGCATCACCGACTCAATAAACATGGATTTGAGTAAACTCCGGGAGTTGGTGATGGAAAGGGAGGTCTGGCGTGCTGCAGTCCATGGGGTCGCAAAGAGTCAAGACACGACTGAATTGAACTGAACTATCATAAGGCTCTAAGGAAAGGTTCCAGAGTAGAGGTCCTCCCAATGTTTAAGTTGGACCTCCAAGATCAATGGGCCCAGATATTCGAGGAAATGTTCTCCTAGAGGGTTGATTGTTCTATTAGTTCTGATTCTTTCAAGACACAGGTGACTTGAAATGGGCATCACTGCTCGTTTTCTCACCAGGCTGCTGACACCTCAGCTAATTATTTGGAGTGTCTGATATGGCTCCCTGAATCCTGGCAGGACTCATTTTGCAAAGGAGGAGATTTCCACACATGGGCTGGCGTATGAGCCCAGGCAAGTCAGTTACATGTTCAAACTGCCAAGGAGACTGTGTGAACGGCTGATTTTCAAATGATTAAATTCAACAGCGATAACCACCCATATTCTCACTTCCTGGGTCATAGTCAGGGAAAATGGGGAAAGAACAGGATACTGCTTTTAGCCCTTGTCAATAGATTTACCATGAGATATAGACTTGAAATAAGAATGACTCTTCAGCAGCAGGAAAAAAAAAATGCCTCATGTTGCTTTTTTAGGATCAGATGGCCTATTTCTTCCTTTTTCTGTTGTGTGGGAAAATGCCTAAAATTTGCTTTACTTTTCTGGCACTTTATGAATGAACACTTTAATTGGTACACTGGAGAATACTGGGTTCTTCACCTTTAAGATACTACCTGGATTCTTAACTCACTGTAATCCACGTCATGCTCTGCAGTTTACAGCCTGCTGGTTAGCTTATGAATCACACAGATAATCATGTAAGTTAAAAGCAATTTTACAGAAACAGTACAGGATTCTTAAAAAAATTGCCAGTCTTTTAAATAAATCTATGGCACCACTATCATCTCCCTTTCTCTTTTAATAACCTCTTCAAACATGCTTGCAAAGGATAGTTTCGAACAGCCAGCCCCTCTTTCTCCCACATCCAAAAATTCAAAATCAGATTAGATACTACGATAGATACTTTTTACCCATTCAAAAGTATTTCTGAAACCAGAAGTGGCTGTGTTTATACATGAGGGATGTAGGTTTGGACCCAGAGAGAGTTAAATTAATATCCTGGCTTTACCAGTTCAACTTACAGTACATCTTCATTTGCCCAGTAACACAATCTATAGCCAACTGCTAACCAAGTCAATATGTGGTAAGACTAACAGCCACCCTAACTTGCCTTGATAATTATTCTCCTTTAACTGACATAATATTCAATATACTGTTGTTGAGAGCAATAATGCTAAAATTGATGCCTTGAGGGCTACAAGACAATTGAGTTTTAGCCAGATAAAATGACTTGTACACTAATAGTGCATTATAGGTTTCCACAACCTTTGGATGCACATTTTACAGTCTACCTGCTCAAATATGTTACATGTAATTATATTCAAAGTCTTTTGAGCATACCTTATCATTACTATATATAATTTTAAAAATACTGGCCAATAATCAAACAACATGGCTTAAGACAAAAAAGGTTTATTTCTAAATAGCCTATTTTTTTTTAATGAAATGATCATTGTCTCACTACATAAGTAACAGCGTTATGTGCTTCAACTTCTTGCTTTTTTCTTAAACTGAGAATTGTTTTCATAAGAAACAAGTAGACGATAAATGCTGAATAACAAAAAGCATCATTTAAATAAAATTCATATTACATCAATCCTACCAATAAAACAAGACAGAAACTAAACATAGTGTTCCTCTAGTGTAAAAATCATCTACAATTTTCTCAAAATGTCAATTTTAGACTCTGAGAAAAAATATTATATTAAATTTGAGACTTTGTCAAAATTGCCATGAAATTAATGAAAATTACCTATAATTTAAGAATCACAATAATTGAAAGTGTTTCTTCTATGTAGTACTTCACCCCCAAATTAGAGACTATAAATATTAGTTAATGGCTTTGATGAATTTTCCTCTGAAATTTCATTTCTCTTGTAATTCGTATTTTTAAATCTGAGGCCTTCATACAGAACAAAACGTGGAGTATGTTTTCTATGCCTGCCCTAGAAGTTATGGTGAAATACTGAGTAAAAATTAACACCTCAGTAGTAATTTCAAGTAAAACACAGAACAGGCACTGTTCGAGGCAGAACAATAGGGTTACACCCCAGGACAACTAGCAGACTCTGTGTTTATTGCCATCACAGTGCCATGGTACACTGGGCTGTCATGATGGCGAGTCATCACAGTCATGCACGTATGCACGTGCTTCCATAAAGAGGCCACACGTACGGTCCAGGTAACTCAGGCAAAAACAGACACGTAGAGCAAAAGTAAAGCATCGGTGTCAGAACTAAGCATCACAGTGAGGCAGTAAAATGGGAACAGGTTGGGGAATATTACTCTAATTTTTTAATAAAGGAAAGAGCGCTTAGCCAAGTTGACAGTTCCATTCGAAATGCTGCAAGAGGTTTGTTCCTTCCTGTAGGGTAAAATCCATCCCAAACGGACATTACTAACCCCATGCAGAAACCACTGGAGAAAGACACGGCACTGCGTGCACCTCTAGGCTGGCAGGAGCAGGGACTGTGAATCTGCTTCCACGCTTCGTTCTTTCTGGCCTCTTTCTCCTGGACCCCCTCAGGTCCCCCTGACCACCCAGGACTTAACTCTCCACTCACCCCAGTGAAATGTACCCATCCCGAGGCAAATGAGATAATGCTTGTGAAAGTCTTCTATAAACTGAAAACGTAATATATAATTATTCCTGTTATCAGCATCATCTCATCTTCTGAGAGCCAAATTCCCCGTGCCTTCCCAAGTTGACATCTCACTACAAAATGATTCTACGCTAACCAAGCAGTCATTGGAGCAGACAGGTGATTCTACCTTCTCTGACCTTCCCTCTTTCTTTACTTCCGCACAGCCCTCGGTCTGCTCACTTGCCCTGTCTAACACCTGGAGAACGATAGGAATGTGTGTGTGTTCATGCTAGGTTAAAGCAACGGTGAAATTCTACCCCCTTCAACCCTCACTCATTACACACCAAGCTGGTAGCCTTACACACATCACAGGCTGGTTTGGGGAATCAACAAGCCTGGCAGAGCCAAAACCATTTTTTTTTTTTTTTGAAGGGGTCAGTTCTCCTGGTATTATTCCCCATGAGAAATTTCAAAACATTGCTTCAGATTCTACCTTCTCCAACTGCGATCTCCTTTGGCAAGAGGGAGTATCTCTTCATCGTCCAGTGTGGTCTTTTTGGATCCTGGGGTCTCCCAACATGCCGCTTTCAACATTTACCCTTCAAGGGTCGTAGGAAGACAGACGGCCATAAAAACATTTCAGAGGCAAAGTACACAATGCATAACGACTTAGGAGATACGGCAAAAAAAAATAAAAATAAAAAAGACAGAAAAGGCGAGGAGCCTAGGGGTATGGGGAGTGGAGGCTGCCGGCCTTCAGAAAAGTCTCTTACCAGACCCGAGATGCCCTTGACACAAAGAAGGGGCTCAAGCAGGAGGAACAGCTGCTGTGAAGGCCAAGTCTGTAACCAGGTCTGCAGGTTTTGGAATGCAAGGGTTTACTGGTTACAAAAGCAGGGAGTTTACTACAGAGGTTACACAGTTTTTCCTCTGATTTGGATGAAGCAGCAATAAACGGTTAGGGTGCAAAGACCACCAAGGAAGTACCAAACCTACCAGGTTAAGTGTGAGAACGAACTCTGCTAAACCCAGATGAAGAGCAGTCTCAGACTGCCGCATACCCATCACCCACCTCTGAGCCCTCCCTTTCAGAGGAGGCTTCCAGAAGACTCAGGGAAGCTGGGAGGCCCATGTTGTAGGGAAAGGGAGCTGAATTCAGACGAATGCAAACAGAGCAACCCTAAGCAACAGGCTACCATCTCCCTTCTAACGTTCACCACGGAGCCTGGGCGCCGCCGGCTGGCAGACAGTTCCTGCTTTCCAATCCCCTGCCCAGCCCGCCGGAAGGACCACGTTAACCAGAATGGGGCATGCATGCCTGGGCCTGCAGGGGGTGGGAGGGCAGGATTGGCCCAGGACTCCTACCCCAGCCCTCCTCCAGCTGGCCCCAAGACACCACTCTGGCGCCTCCCCCTACCTGAAGGATGTACCCCCGGACGTAGTCGCGCAGCGTCCAGCCCAGGCCATGCAGGATGTGGAGCACCTCCTCTTGCTTCAGGACGCTGAAGAGCCGGTCCAGTAGAATCTTGAGCCGCACGGGCACCGCCTGCGTGCCGTAGAGCATCAGACTGCTGATGTCGAACACCACGTTGGACTGCACGATCTCCACCTGCGTGGGGTGGTACAGGTGCTGCGTGCTGAGCTTATCCAAGGCTGCGGTGGTCCCGCCGGAGGTCCAGGGGCAGCGGGAAGGCAGAGAGAAAGAGGAGAGGGCGGAGATAAAAGAAAGGAGAAGCCAGTTACTGGAAGTCACGGGGGGCTGGGTCTCCATTTCTATACCTGGAAGATAACCGAAACAGGACGGTGTAATGTGCACAGCGCTCGTCCCACCTCCTCCCGACTTGGTTATGTTTCTGTATTTCATGTGTTTATAAAGTCCAGACAACAGCAGACACAAAACACACTTGTTTGCAGGAAGAGAGCCACCACGGAGGCTTCTAAATGACTATGGCTGGCACTAAAAACCCAATTAATTTGCTAATTGAACTAGGACTCAACCCAAGTCACCATGGTGTCGCCCGTCCCTGCACCAAAAGGAGGAACACATACACAGCTGCCAACTCAGGCCCCAACTGAACATTCAACCAGCATCACTGTTCTGAGTAAGATTCACCCCTTAACATACCTGGATGGCTTAAAGAGGAAGAGGAGGGTGTTCTTTGGACTTAATAGGGGTAAGAGGTTAATCCAGAGGGAATAAGAAAGGCTGACCTCTGGGGGGCAGATGGGGGCTGGTCATTTACCTTAAGCTGAATTAGCTAAGAGGAATTATTCCAAGACTCAGTTCTCCAAAATTTCCCTCTTGTTGTTTACCCGTTAGTTTAGTGTTCTCTAAGTTATTCATAAGAAATTAACAAAAAAAGAAATTCAGGTCATAAATAGGTACTTTTATTAGCAGCTGTGATAAAGGGTTTAGTATGAGATGAAAATAGAAAAAAATGACTAAAATCAAAGTATGAGAATTTGTGTGTATTTCAGCTGTATCATCTCAGCATAGAAAACTGAGGATGACCATTCTCAGAGTAAATATGTTCAGTGGAACTAATATTTCAATAATTAGGCCTTTTTCTCCTCAAATTTGAGAAATCACATTTCTGCCCTAGCTCTGAAAGCCAGATAAGGCTATTCATTCTCATCCCCATCCTTACCTGAGTTACTGAGAACCCTACTGCAGATAAACATTTTTACTCAGTTTCTCTAGAGTGACCCATTAAGATACAGCATTGTCCCATCCACAGGGCTCAAAGAGATGCTGCAAAGATGACTGCGATAATGAATGAGAGGTCCTGTGAACCGAAGAGAAGGCAAAAGCACCGGATTAGCTACCAGAGTTATACAGGTATGACCTTCTAGAGATTTAAGGAGAGAAACACGCGAGCCTGAAAGATGCTCACCTAAGTGGGCGTCAGACAACCACCGGGCTCAAATCTACCTAATTCTACCAGCAAGCACCCAAGGTTTCTGCAAGTTCTAACCACTGTCTGGTCGAATGCCTCAATCCCCTCAATTCCCAATAACCTTCTCCCTGAGCAATGCAGGCTACCATAGGTGCACACACTGAGCAGCTCCTCTTTTAATACACCAGTATTTCTGCATATTAATACAAGTATTTAAAAGTGCACGCACACACACACAATTTTTCGTGTTTCAAATGTACTTTTTCAGGGCTCCTCCTCCACTCTCGTTTCCTCCTGACTTGTGGTCACTGGAGAGTTCATGTACTCTTGATAAATTGCCTTCTTACATCCACAGTGTAAAGGCCCTTATCATTTACCCGCTGGCTTCATTCAACACATTTACTCCCAGGAATACTTTGTCAAAGAGTTCGGGTTTCCTCATACTTCATTTCTTGCAGCTGATTTGTCTGATCTTTCCTATTCTAGTGGTTAAGTCAACTTTGAATAAATAGCTTTAAAAATTAATTTAACGTTTTAGAAAGATAAGGGATTCACAAGCCTAGGGACTGAAGTCTTCTCTCACTCCACAGGGCATTTAGACGGCAGGAAAGAGGCATTATCATCCCTGTTCTTCTTCAAGTACAGCTTAACTACTCATCTTCTGAGCAGTGGCTGCTCTGCTTACAGAATCCAGCATCCAGCTTGGGTGGAATCTGTTCCTCCTCCCTTTCCCTTTATCAAACTCCTCGTATCAGACTCCTTCACAAAATACACTGCTGTGACCACAACAAATATGAAATTGGGAGAGTGGAGTAGAGGGGGCATAAAGTGCAACCAAACCTGATTTCTGTCCATGTGACTGGCACTTTGTTGTCTACGCATTGAGTATATATATGTAGGGGTGTGTGTGTTCTAGGGCCAAGTGTAAAGTCTCACCCCTCTCTCTTCCCACTCTTTAAAAAGGGCTGGCAGTTTTAGAGGATGAAGAGAACTAAACGTTGAGGGTACAAAGAGAGGCTGTTCAAAGAATTGAAAAAACACAGGTAGAACAGATAAGGCAGAAGTATATCCCTAGATACGCTTATGAGACCATCAGAGAGTAAGAGTATTCAAAGGACATGACTGGGGACTTCCCTGGTGGTTCAGTGGTTAAGTATCTGTCTTCCAACAAGGGGGTGTGGATTCCATCCGTGGTCTTAGGAAACTAAGATCCCACATGCCGTGGGGCAATTAAACCCATGCGCTGCAACTAAGACCATGCAGTCATAAATAACTGAACAAACATTTTTTAAGAAAATAAAAGGACGTTACTGATTGTTTAGCATGCCACATGTCCAGAAGTAAGAATTCTGTTGTAAGCCACGTAACGAGACAGTCGAGGTCAACAAGTTTTTGTGTAAAGGGCTAGACTGTAAATATTTTAGGTTTATGGGCCTTGCCTCCAGTTTCACAACTACTTACCTCTGCTATTATAGAGAGAAAAGCAAACTTAAACGAATGGGCATGCCTGTGTTCCAATATAATTTTATTTACACAAATAAGTGCCTGGCTTACATTTTGGGTTCTGATATGAAAAATAAAAGGGTCGGCCAAACAGTTTGAAAAGTCAATATTTGATAAGGAAAAAGCTCCTAGTGTGTGATTTAAGCAGCAGTTATCAAGGAGATGAGCCATAGAGGAAGGTTGGAAAAATTAAACTGCCCAGCCTGCTGATGTCAACTGCAAATTTCAGCATAAACACATCATCAAAGATTATGCTCAAATGTCTTAAATGAAATCAAAACTTTCTGCTTTATAACTGCTGGATGGTACTGAGTCACCAAGTTGTCAACAGCTTTAGGGGGATGTCTCCTTGGTCAGCAAAGGGTTCAGTAATGATTTTTAAAATTGTCATAGTAACAGTAAACTGAGAACTGGACTCTGCCTAAGGTTATGCTCTTCCTATGTCTGATTGTGGGGGAATCAAGACTGGAACTCAGGCAGCTTAGAAATTTGAGCCAATAGGAATGAAGGAAAAGCAGGGCAAGAACTTGTTCAGCAGGATGGAGTGGGAAAAGACGGTCCCCTACCTTTATGAGCTATGGGCCAACCCTCTGTTAAGATTGTCCTATACCAACTGTTTTGCCAAAATTCCTTTTCCAAGTGAAATCTTTACCAGAAATAGGACATAAAAATATATGAAGGTGAAGCTACTCTTGGTAAAGCTTGAATGGACATGAATTTGACAACTTCCCATTATGAGTTACTATCTCTTCCCTTCCTGTCTAAGCATCTCAGTGGGACCCCTAGAGTTCTCAGAAGCACAGTTTGAAAGCGCTTTTCTATACAATGAGATGATATCAATTGTTCCTCCGGCTGTGCTTCCCCTTCATTCTGGGTACAGAAACCACATTTCCCTTCAGGGAGCCCCTCTTCTTGTACACTCAGTACCATTTATTTCGTAGAATATTCCTGAAGCCAGGCCTGGAAAACCAGCACCTCCTAGTTCCTTGGCCACAAAAACCAGTTTAAGAAAGGGCAAGTGACCTAAGTCTAAAGAGCAATATTGAATCCAGGGTTTCAGTTAGAACTGTGGGGAGTTTTCCCTCCTTGAAATCGGTAGTTGTCAAATATGCTTGGGAATGAGAGTCACGTGGAGGACAAGTGGGCTGCAGAATGGCTGGAGAAAGACTAAGGACTGACAATGCTGTTTGAGCCAGAAGATACAGTTGCAGAAGACACAGTTATTTTTCAGTTACACGAGCCAACAAAATCTCTCTCCCTTTCTCTCTTCCTATGTCTGAAGTAGGATTCTGTAATTTGTATCTAAGAGCCTTAACTAAGACAACTACCTTTTGGGGGTATTCTTTCAGCTAGATAACATGTATTTCAAAGAAGCTGTCAGCAGTTCAACTAAAAGTATGTTAGTTCCAGGCCAAATGCAATTCACAATATCTCCAGTGACTGGAATGAGGGTATCCCTAACAATTTTATATCTCACACAAATTTGCCAAGGGTGATGGACATCATCAGCAACATTAACAAATAAAAATAATTGTTGTATGGGGGGGGGAATAAAGGAAATGATCATTTAAGTACTAACTAAATGTCAGGCAGGCATCATTCTAAGGTTATAATGATCTTGTTTAATCCTTTAAAAAGATTAAGAACACAAGACATTACTATTACTGCCTACAAGTTCTATGAGGGTCAGTAACTGGCCTAAGGTCACTTAGTTATTTCTCCCAAGAAATTCTGTTGCTACTGCATGTTCAGATAAACAGTCAATAAACAACTCTAGTAACATGCAAGTCTTCATCATGCTGGAAGTCCCTAACTGCCAGCAGTCTGGGCTTCCTGCCCATCACTCTGCTGAAGCAAGCATTTCAAAGGTCACCAACACCTGCCTTCCTACAAAATCCAATCGCTTTTCCCTTCATTATTCTCCATGATCTCGCCATAGCAGCTGACCTTATTGATCACCACTCCTCCTAACGCGCTCTTCTCCTTCATTCATGCATACATGCATTTACTCACTGGCACTTAACAACTCATCCCCAAGGCAGGTGCTGCATGCAGATGCTCTCGTCGTCTATGCTATAAAAGAGATGTGATGAAGTACTGACGGACACAGAAGAAAGGGCGACTCTGCAGGCGAGGGAAAGTCTTACAAGATACTGGCAAGCAAGAAAGGAAGGTGGCAGTCCAGGTAGATGGAACTAAGGTAGGGATTCTCAAACAATCTGTGTCCAGAATCAGCAGAAAGGGCTTGTTAAAACATAGATCAGATCACTGGGCCACCCTCCCCTGGAGTTTCTGATTCATTGGGTCAAGGGTGGGGGCTAAGAAACAGGATTTCTAATAAACCTCCACAAGACACTGATCCTGCTGGCCAGGGACCATACTTTGAGAACTAATGAGATGTGTGTAAGAGAACCGAATATCCAACGGATGTGACAAACCTGCGGCCAACAGGTGGAAGATGGATACAGAAAAGTCAGACAAGCAGTCTGAAAGAAACCTTAACACTGCAAGCCAAAACCTCTGGAAAGGTTATAATTTTATTTCTGGCTAATAGGATATAGAAAATACTAAGTATTTCATAAGATTAAAATGACATAATTTTAGATGTAAAACTCTGATGAGTCCAGAGGTTTATCAAAAGGAACAGTTGTCAGCTGGGGCAACTTGGCTCACAGCCACAACCCCTAAAGAAGAGGGTTGAAAGGGAGATGGTCAAGATTCATTTGAAAAACTACTGGGACTTCCCTGGTGGCTCAGGAGTTGAGAATTGGCCATGTAATGCAGGGGATGTGAGGTCCATCCCTAGTGGGGGAATTAAGATCCCACAGGCCATGGGGCAACTAAGCCGGGCGCTGTTTAACTCCTGAGCCCAAGTGCTCTGGATCCCACATGCCACAGCTAGAGAGAGGCCTGCGACTGCAACTACAGCTCCTGCACGCTGCAATGAAGATCCTGTGTGTCACAGCTACGACTGGATACAGTCAAATAAATAAATACTATTTTTTTAAAAGGAAAAATTACCACAGGTGATGCTGACATACACCCCTAATACAGACACATCACTGAAAACCACAGAGATCAGTCAAAGGGCAAGATGACCGAGAGCTAAGTGAACAGGGTAGGAAATGTTTGCAGTGCTCTACTGTGAGATGTCTTGTGTATGTTTGTGTGTGTGTGTGTTAGTCACTGAATTGTGTCTGACTCTGCGATCTCATGGACTGTAGCCTGCTAAGCTCTTCTATCCATGGAATTCTCCAGGCAAGACTACTGGAGTGGATAGCCATTCCTTCTTTCTCCAGGATCTTCCCAAACCAGGGATCAAACTCGGGTCTCTCCTGCACTGCAGGCAGATTCTTTACCATCTGAGCCACCAGGGAAGCCCTTGGACTTCAAATGATGATCTGCATAAACCTGGGGTATGCATGGGCCTTTCAGAGATATGCAGACACATGGACTCAGCTTCCAGATCCTGAAATCCCGTACCTATTCTTTCCCAAAGTGAATTCCCCTGAGAACAGACCTGCCTGTCCATGCAGACTATCGTTTAGTCACTCAGTCATGTCTGACGCATTGCAATGCCATGGACTGTAGCCTACCAGGCTCCTCAGTCCATGAGATTTCCCAGACAAGATTACTGGAGTGGGTTGCCATGTCCTTCTCCAGGGGATCTTCCCAACCCAGGGAACAAACCCACGTCACCTGTATTGGCAGGTGGATTCTTTGCTATTGAACCACCAGGGAAGCCCATCCATGCAGATTATCCACCCCCAATCCTCCTTTGAAAACTATACCCTTCCTTCTTGACCAAATAAAAGGCACACTCTGCCTTGACTTAGTGCACTGGCCTAGGGTGTAAAGCTCTCCTGGGTGCCAAAATAATGGCCAATTTGAACTGCTTTGTGAAGCCTTATTTAATGGTTAATAAAAGCACTAAGAACCTAGGCAAGGGCCCTCTTTCCCTGATTATGCAAGTAAAGGGTAACTAGAACCTGGTATTTGGGTCTATGCTGAAATATTCAGAATTCAGACATTATGTAAAATGGGGCAACAGTCAAGTCACCTCTTGAATTCTTATATATGATAATGTATCACTTTTTAGAAAGTATCCTATGAGAGCAAAGCAGAAATGTCCAATGCTGAAAATGGCTTTTCCCTCCATTCTTTTCAATTATTCCTGATAAGTAAAGCCCCCAAGCACATGTGATGCCTACTCTTTTAAATTCAGTTTGAATATTTTCTTAGACCTGTGAAATTTGTTAGATACACTGAATAAAACCTGTGGATATGAATTTTACATGATGTCTTTCAGAAACAATGTTTATTATTTAATAAGGTAATTACTACCCATTTAATCAAGTACTGTCAAAATATTTATTTGGTTATGATTAAGCATCATTTGCATCTTATAAAGTTTTGAATATCTACATCCTCTTAATAGAGATAAAATTACAATAAACTATGATCTAAATGCCAAAGCACTTCATTTTTAGCAATATATAACTCCTTTCATTAAATATGTTATAAATTTGACCATGTTTTTATAAAATATGAGTCTTATCTATCTTGTTCCTAAAGTCCAACACCAGACAGTGATACATAGATGAAACCAACTGCATTATCAAAGTAATATTTTTAATTTTAATATATTCCTCACTTCATAAAAAAAAAGTTATACTTTATAGCACATCATTAGTAATTAAGTAATGAGAAATAGCATTTCTATTGTATACTTAGTAAGTTAACTTCATTGGCTCTACATTTTATTCTAGACTGTTTCAGCAAACTATCCTATGACATGCAGCCCATAATTTATTGATTCTTATTAATATTTCTCAAAATGTATATTAATACATTCATTTGAATTGAAATGTGAGTTCATTTTTTCAATGATAATTAAGTCTGATTTGGCAGCCTGATTTGACCATGAGCACTGGTGGAAATTTTCATCAATTATGATAGCTAAATCAGCAGTAATAAAAGTATCTCCTTTAAAAAAATATATATTGCAGAAGTCATTTGAATAACATAGTATTTTTATTTTCTCAATCTTTTTGGTGTATACAATAATAAATGATATGCCTCTAAATGAAACATTCATGGCTAAATTTATAAACAGGCATTCATCATGTCTTGTTAGTGCAGAAATTGAGAAAGTAAATGACTAACAACATCTGAGTAATAAGGTGGATGACTTGCATTTCTTCCCTCTTAACAAAACGAACTGATCACTCTGTAATTGTTGGCACATTACCTAAAATGATTCCTAACAACTGAATGCTGATGTTATAGTTTCCAGCCGCACCTATTCCTGTGAACAGGTGGCCAAGCACTTAGATCTGCAAAAATGGGGAAGGAAACGAGAGTGTACATTTTCTCTTTCTTCCAATAAGATCCATTCATTTACTGACACATGAACTAATCGGGGAAGAAAACAATTCATTGCCCTATCCATTTTACTGACAGATGCATTTCTGACAAAAATTCACTTCACATTTAATAAGTTAGGAAAATCTGTAACATTTATATTACTTTGATCATATTCCTCTTCATGATCAAAAGTAAACAATAAAATTTCCACTTATAGATATATTATCTTATTTTCTTAATTTTTCCTGCAGGCATGAATGATAAAAGACTTTCCAATGAACATATGATTTCATTTTTGGTAATGTTATTTGGAGACGGTGAACTGGAAACAAGAGTTAAGGAGAAAAAATAATGACTTAGAGCAATGACTTAAAGTTCCCGATATTTAAAGAGTGCTCATTGTCCTCCAGACTGAGAACAGAGTTTCTAAAGCCAGACACCAAGGGTTCAAATGTTAGCTGTGCCACCAACTTGCTTATGACCTTGGCAAGTTACTTAATGTACGAAAATATTAGGATGGCTTTTTCTTTTCAAAATTCTTTTGGGGGCAAGCAAGCCAACAGCATGGAGACCGCTACCACAGTACAAGGGGAAAGAAAAGGAGAACAAAGAATCGAGACCAAGCTAACAAGTATGGGGAAGAAAATAGATGCTTGAAGTGAAGATGAGTCAGAGTTCCAGGATGACTGAGATTTTTGAATCTGGAGGATCTGGACGGGAAATCAACTAAGATGCCTGGGACCTGTCAGGATTCCAGAGGCACCACCTCTCCAGCTGTCCACCTGTGATCATCTGCCTTTGGCAACCCAACTACTCCTGCACTACACAGGCCATCCCCAACCTGTAAGTTGAGTTCACCCAAGCTCTGTGCCCTAAACTCCAAACATGTCCTTGACCCCTTTACTGTGAAAGGGAAGCCTAAGAAACTCTGCCAAAATGCTTTAAAAAAATCAAACCTTTCCTGTTGCATTTTTTTTAATGAACATGTCACAGATGCTCAATGAAAAAATATCAATTCAAGAAAAACAAGCAGAAGACAACATACATAATCCCACCACCAAAGGCACTATTTACCTACACATTGATATAGCTGCATCTATTTTCTTCAATCCATAATTCTATATTGTTGTTGTTGTTCAGTCTTTCAGTTGTGTCTGACTCTTTGCGACCCCATGGACTGCAGCACACCAGGCTTCCCTGTCCATCACCATCTCCTAGAGTTTGCTCCAACTCATGTCTGTCTACTAGGTGATGCCATCCAACCATCTCCTCCCACCTTCAATCTTTCCCAGCATCAGGGTCTTTTCCAATGAGTCAGTTATTTGCATCAGGTGGCCAAAGTATTGGAGTTTCAACTTCAGCATCACTCCTTCCAATGAATGTTCAGGACTGATTTCTTTAGGATTGACTGGTTTGATCTCCTTGCAGTCCAAGGGACTCTCAAGAGCCTTCTCTAACACCACAGTTCAAAATCCTTTGGCACTCAGCCTTCTTTATGGTCCAACCATGTAATTCTATACAGTTGAGGCTATGCTAGAGTTAAAAATTTCTATTTTGCTGTTGCTTTTCCATTGACCTTTACATATCATGAACATTCAAAATGAGTGACTGTGAATGTTTCCACTGCAGCTCTCCTGGATCTATTCCGCCTCTCTGGACTAACCTCTACCACTGTAGTACAGACTTTTAGACTCTCCTAAGTCCACTAGTGAAAGTGACTCCTGGCTGGTCTGGTGTGGTGTGGCCTGCCTCTGTTCTCTCTGGCCTAACACAGAAAGAACAGTCAGTTTTCAAGTCAGTCTTCTAAAAAGAGATGTTTTACTCTTTATACTTCTCTGAAAACAGTGCTGCTGCTGCTACTAAGTCGCTTCAGTCGTGTCCGACTCTGTGCGACCCCACAGACGGCAGCCCACCAGGCTCCCCCGTCCCTGGGATTCTCCAGGCAAGAACACTGGAGTGGGTTGCCATTTCCTTCTCCAATGCATGAAAGTGAAAAGTGAAAGTGAAGTCGCTCAGTCGTGTCCCATGTCCAACTCTTCGTGACCCCATGGACTGCAGCCTACCAGGCTCCTCTGTCCACGGGAGTTTCCAGGCAAGAGTACTGGAGTGGGGTGCCATTAAAAGGTAATTATGGCAGTTTAAGAAGTGAGGTGGGGCTGCTAGCTGATCAGGCACTGACTGAAGTTGCATAATTTATTCTCTTTCCTACAACTTCAAGTATTATTTGGGGGCATCCAATGGATTTCTAGGTAAAATCAGTATGAAATCTAGTGATATTAAAGAAAACAAGCTTAATATCAAGGTGCAGAGACTGGATCGTAATGAACAGACATTATGAGAATCATAGTACAGATCACTAAGTTTGTGATCCACGTGCTAGATTTAGGGTCTCCTAGCTATAAGAAAAGATACAGTAGAGCCAGTCCTCCTCCATATCGATGGGTACTGATCCATGGACTCAATCAACCATGGATGGAAAATATCCACATACAAAATATTCCATAAATTTCCAAAAAGCAAAACCTGAATTTTCCATACTCTAAGACTACTTACACAGCATTTACATTACACTTAAAATGATTTACATAGCATTTACATTGCATTAGGTATTACAAGATGATGAAAATATATGGCAGATTTGGGAGGACGTGCATAGGTTATATGAGTGACTTCACTTTCACCGACTGAGCGACTTCACTTTCACTTTTCACTTTCATGCGTTGGAGAAGGAAATGGCAACCCACTCCAATGTTCTTGCCTGGAGAATCCCAGGGACGGGGGAGCCTGGTGGGCTGCCGTCTGTGGGGTCGCACAGAGTCGGACACGACTGAAGTGATTTAGCAGCAGCAGCAGCAGCAGCATAGGTTATATACAAATACTACAGCATTTTATATAAGGGACTTGAGTATCTATGGATTTTGATATCTGTACAGGTCCTGGAACCAAATCCCTTTGGATACCAAGGACAAGTGTACAGACTTTGAAAGGGTGTCAAAGAACAGCCAACACAATAATATTATAAGAGCATCTACAAAGAAAGACTATTTTTCTTTTGTAAAAGGTCTGGAGGAAAAGAGAAAAAGCAAACAGGTAAATTAACCTCTTTTTAGTATACAGAATTTTTTTGGGAAAAAGAATAGAGTTTAACCACACAGTATGGATGTGTGTGTGTGCTAAGTTGCTTCAGTTGCATCCGACTCCTTGTGACCCTAAGGACCATAGCCTGCCAGGCTCCTCTGTCCATGGGGTTCAATAGGCATTCTAGTTAAAAAGAAGGGGAAATTCATACTATAAGAGCTTCTTAAACTGTGAATTAGATTACTGAGGAAACATAATTTACCTGGATTTCTTTAAAATGCCCGAAACAGAAGCTTAAACTGGTAATTTTCTAGTTTAAAACAAAGGAAAAATTAAAGCCTGGATATAATTTCAATAAATACTTTGATAGAATCCACAGCTTTTCAAAGGAAAGTGGTGGCTAAGCCACAAGACACATAAGTCATTGTGAAGAAAACTCATTTCTGACAAGAACAGAATCACCATAAGGACAACAGCCAGCATATTTGTGGTTCATTAATGGAAGTATGTAATTTAAATGTAAAATAAATGTAAAATGTAATGCAAAATATGTAATAAATGTGAAGCAATATATACTTTTAACTACACTGCTAACTTAAAGAACAAAGAAATGCCCTTTATAAAATTCAGTTTTCAAATGTATAAAATACTACTGGTAGTGTGTGAGGGGTGGTTATAAAAGAACTTGCATCTATCAAATGAAATGTGAATAACTATTTTTTTATTTCAATTTTTAATAACAGGAATTACTCCCCAAACCTTCAAATAAATTAAAATAAATGTAAACCTGTAATTCTACAGACTTCACTTCCAATATTTTCTGTGAAGGTCATAGAAATAAGAACATATTCAGATACTTTTTTTTCCTTAATGTTGGAGTATAAAAGTGCTTTTCACTGATCCTAGAAAATTGGCTCTCAGTGATAGTTTATAGTTCTTAGTTTTCCACAACTTTTTTTAAACATAACTTTCTTTAAAAGCCAAATTCAAGTGACTTAGGTGGTTTCCACAGGAATATGCTCTAACACTCCAGGCCCTGATGTCCAGTAGACTTCACCAAATAGCTGCTCGGGCACGGTGGTGTGAAGCTCATAGCCATTCAATACAATGAAAACCGAGCCAAATGGAATGGTTTTTCAAAGCCACCTACTTCGCAGAGTAAGACAATTAAAAATGTGTATGAAAACAGTCTAAAAGAAAGCCTTCTATTTTACTAATTTCCAGTCCTGTCCTGGATATTTTTAAAATTTCAAATACTAATTTGAAGCAATTTTACAAGTGGAAAAAAGTTAAAGAAGCCTTATTCTTTGATTTTGGGAGAAAGCCAACTGAGCCCTAAATTGCAAAGCTAATTGTTTTGAGAACTCCAGTCTCTTGCCCCAACTCCCCTTAGGATCCAAATTATAATAGCATCAAGTGGTCAGCTTTTAGGAGCTCTGGGTCCTAGAATACTATTTTAATCTCTAAGAGGTTAACATTTCAATGTGTCTTTAAAGGGCTGTTTTATGGAATTCTTTCCACAATTACTTTAAGAGTCAAATAAAAACAGCTGTTCACAACAGAATTTTATTAGGGCAATTTCTGGGGTCAGATTTTTTAAGTTTTGATTACTTATAATCAGAATATTGTTCCCTTTCCTACTTTAAGTACCCAGACCATAACCTCTGAATTTATGAGGGTGGGTGGCTCTTCATTGTTGCTAATATGACCAATAATTTCCAATTATACCACACTTTATAATATGCACACTATACCCAATATAATGATATGTCATTTCAATGTAGCTAGCCCATGAACTTCTACAGGTTTAATGGGATTTTGCGTATTTAGAATTTCATCATAAAGGGGCCCTTTGGAATCATTAGAACATCAATCCTTTCCCATTATAAGACTCAGCTTTCTTACTAGGCAAGAGCATCAGAGTGCGAGGCAAAGGCTTAATCTACCATAGGTTGAGCCAGTTCCTAGTAATAGCTGTCACACTGGAGGAGAACAGTAACAAATGGCAATGATGACGGATTAAAAACTTTTCAGTGAGTCAGGTGATCAATAAGGAAGGTGGACCATGACCGTTACTAAGAGAAAAGCTCGTTATGACTTCAAGTAATATTTAGATCTGCACATTTTACCCACTACTTTGGGGGGACAGAAGTGTGCCACCTGAGAGCAAATTAAGTACAAAATAACTCATGTTCCCTTTAAGTCACAACTTTCTAACTGTAACTGTCAAAGTTGAATTAATTAGGATATTTAATATCAAAGAGAGAGAAGTCTTGCTTTTAGAATTTTTTTTTAAGGAAAGAAGAAAAAGAATGATATGGAGCTGAAAGAGTTGATCCCCAAGCCTGGTGATAAAAACTGTCAGTCCTTATATGTGAAAGGCTTATTTTTTTTACTTGAACAAATAGTGTGTCAGTGTTTTTAAGTCAAAAAAAAAAAAAGACACCTCTACTGAGCCACCATAAACCCTGATTACATTACTATATTCTGTATGCCTTAGGTGAAGAGTCCTTGATCTTTTTTTTTTTTCTCTTAATACATGAGGGATAAGTAGATGAATACTCTTATGGTCCATTAGGAAAGTGAACCTACCCTGTAGGGAGGAAAGGGGGACAGAAGGAGTTCCAATGAGCCCCAACTGTCCTACAGATTTTAATTGCTCCCTATTTGACATGCAGCTTTGGGTGTATATGGATATGCACACACACACACACACACACACACACACACTCACAATTAGTCCAGGGTAGAATTTGAGCTCCACTTGAGACTATATAGGTAATATTTCAAACTGATTGGCATTTCCCCCCCTGTGGCCTTATGAATAATACAGTCCTCACAACAGACTTTGGAAATCATTAAAGTCTGACTGAGGCACACGCAGAAGTAGACTGTCAATGCGCGCTCTCTCGGTTAGGAGACTAAACAGATCCTCGGTTGTACTTCTCTTCCTTCTTCCTTTTCCTTTCAAGGCCCACTTTTGGGGGTATGTCTCTCCTCATCTGCATCTCCATGAGTAGGTGGTTAAGCGGAAAGAGGAAATGCAATCTGCAAGCTTGACAGTAAGTCTAGGAAGACATCAAATAACTGAATCTACCTGCTGCGATCAGGTTTGGGGATTATTACTATTATTATTCCTTCTGTTGTGCTATCCAGTCTCTAGTTACCAAGGAGAGCTGAGAGCTGACTACACAAAACCCTGCTTTATGTAATTCACAGATCAATGAATTAAATGCACACTGACTACAAAACATATCCCCTTTAAAACTAATACCTTGTTTGCTGAATATCCTTCTATTCAACAAACAAAAAAATGAATCCTGTAAGAGAATAATCACCCTACTCCCAATTTATTAACTTTAAAGACTTAATTTTCCTGAAGTAGCATAGATCTGTATCAGAAACTTCATTATGGAAATATTGCAAAAGCAAGTCATATTTATTTTCGATAGAATATGGGCTTTAAACTCTACCACAGCAGTGAAGAAGTATTTCAAAACCTAGAGAGAACAGTAATACAAAAGCCAGCACTTGGTAGAAAACACCTAAAAGAAAGAAATGATTATATTCAGTCTTTTCTTTTTAATGAACGTCACCTTTGTGTCACAAGTATTTTTCCTTCCCTCTCCCAGTAAGTCAGTCTGAAATCTCACTCTAAATCTATAATCAATCTCTCTTTCCCCCACTGTAATCCCTTGAAACTCTGGGCTATCACACACACTTTTGACACTGACGTGTGTTTTCTTCTGGATTGCTGGATTTGCTTAATGCATATATCAAGTATCAAACTGCTTTGCATCAGTGACTGGCGGGATAAAAGACCTCTCTATAAAGATTTGCTCATAAAAAAGGGCTAAGAAGGCTGTCTTAGGAAAAGGCTAAACTAACCAATTTTTAAATGCATGAGCAGAAAATGTTAAGGACTAAAGCAACACTTGCTGATTTTTTCACTAATATCATCGATGTACGACTGAGCAGAGAGGAAGGCCTTAAACTTCCCATCCCATTTGCTATCAGTTGGCTCTTTGACACCTGAGTTATCAACAAGGCAAAAGAGCATTCAGAGTTTAAGCCACTTGCAAAGTGAAACTATTTTCTACCATCACAAATACTTCATGGAGACCAACTTTTGAGAAAAAGAAGTCTCCTGAAATGACATGAACAAAGAAACGGAGGAGATATTGGTTAGCCCAGTGAATCCTGGTTACCAATTTCATAATAATGACTCTAATGTCCAATTAGAAGACAAGGTCTATTCATCAGGATCAACAGGCACATTGTTTTTGAAGATCCAAAATTTCAAGTGTAACCATTGTTCCTGTAGATATTTCACTGTATTTAAAAACCAGTAATAGAAAACACTTGCCAAGTTCATTTAGTCTCTGACTGAGGCACACATATGTGATCTCCTAATTTACAGCTTGCACATACAGATGTTCACACTTAGTAAAAGGGCTTCTTAATAGCTTTTTTTAATTAAAAGTGTGTTGATAATAGGTGTTTTAAACATATCCAAACAACAAAGCTGAACTGACAAATGCCTGTCTTCATGTCTCACATCGAGGCAAGATTTTATGAGAGAAACGACTATGATTCAGTCACATGTCTATAGGATAAATGTTAAACCCCCCCCCCCCAAACCTCCAAATGAAATCTTTCATTAATTTTTTTCTCTATGATCTGTTTCCAAGTCGAAAATGTTAGATTGCTACTAGGTTTATGTAGCCGAAAGCAGAACCACACAGCCGTTGCTGGCTGCCTGCAGTTTTTTTCCCCTTGCAAAACTTTGAACCCCATCCAGCTTTGACACACTGCCTCTTCAGTTAATAACTATCAAGTTTCCCCTTGTCTCCTGTCTACTTTTCTTTGAGGCAATTGCGCACTCAGCACCCCGAGATAATAACACACATCTATAAGATAAAAGCAATGGCATTAATGTAATTGTCTGCCTCTTTCTCTTTAGCCTAATCTTTTTTTCCTTCAGTTTTGACTGCCTATGTGACACCTGTTTTTGTCTCCTCTGATCCCACGACAGGTTTTCCGCTGACAAGGTTTTTGCCTGACAGAGATTCTGCAGACAAGAACATAATAAAATATGAAGAACTGCTTGTCAGAGTTTCTGCCAATGCTCATATGAAATAAAGGAAAAAAATGACTTTTTAAAATTTTTTTTATAAGGGGCCCTGTGACGGTCGCTTTTGGCCCGTCAGGAAAAAGACCTCCCTGGCCAGATTCTCCAAGCCAAACAGGTGTTTTCTTTTATGTGAGAGGTTGATTTGTTTTTTAATTTCTACTGATAGTGGAAAACATGAACAGCCAAAAGCGGGGGAGGGGAGAATTTCTTACCCTCAGATTTTTGCAGGCAAAGGAGTATTGAAGAGCTACTAAATAAAAAGTGAAAAATATTTAGCTCAAGACAGATCTTCCAAATAAAACAAAAATGCCAATATCTGTTAATGATCAAGCAAATTTAACTTCTCTAAAATTTACTTCTTGGTTGGGTAGGCTACTGAAACCTTCCACCTAACTTTCACTTGTTTTGTTGCTTGAAGATGCACAAAGGAACAAAGATGAAAACAGGAGTAAGGACTGATAAAGAAACACAAAAACAGAACTAAAGGCAGGGTGGGGTGGTTTGCAGGCTGTGCTTGAGGCTGCTGGGAAAGAAACTGGCAATCAGAAATCAGAGACTTTTAGGTACATGCAGGAGATTCCCATAATCCTTCCTGCCACGTGCTACCTCACTCCCTCATGTTGGGGATGCTACAGTGGGTTATCAGCACCCAGAGATGAAGAACTGTTTTTCCTGAGGTCCCAAGCTAGTGGGAGGCGTTGGTATTATAGAAACTACCCTTCTGGTCTCAGTGAAATATACTGATACTACACAGAACTGATGCCTTCTAACTGTGGTGCTAGAGAAGACTCCTGAGAGTTTCCTGGACAGCAAGGAGATCAATCCAGTCAATCTGAAGGGAAATCCACCCTGAATACTCATTGGAAGGACTGATGCTGAAGCTCCAGTATTTTGGTCATCTGCTGTGAACAGCTGGCTCATTGGAAAAGTCCCTGATGTGGAGAAAGATTGAGGGCAGAAGGAGAAGAGTGTGTAAGAGGATGAGATGGCTGGATGGCATCTCCGATGCAATGGACATGAACTTGGGCGGACTTCGGGAGATGATGAGATAGGGAGGCCTGGCATACTGCAGTCCATGGAGTCACAAAGAGTCGCACATGACTAGGCGACTGAACACCAACAATACAGAAGGAAAGACTTAATTGCTTCTGGGGGCAAGGAGGGCCAGCTTCCCTGATGACCAGGGCAGAGTCAAGTGCAGCCATCAATAGCACGGCACATGTGAAAGCACAAAGGACCGAGTGAAGGAAGGACAGGAGCCGGGATCGGGGATGTTAGGATGCTCACACAGATTTCAACTTCTCTACCAGCAAACCAGGTTAATCAAACACATGATCTCACACTGAGATCCACAACAGCCATGCCTAACAAAAACAATTCAAGTCACATATGTAATTTTAAATCTCTCTCAGTGCTCAGTTGCTTCAGTCGTGTCTGACTCTTCACAACCTTATGGACTGTAGGCCGCCAGGCTCCTCTGTCCATGGGATTCCCCAAGCAAGAATACTGGAACGGGTTGCCATTTCCTTCTCCAAAGGATCTTTCTGAACCAGGGATCGAACCCATGTCTCGTACGTATCCTACACTGGCAGGTGGGTTCTTTACCACTGGTGCCACCTGGGAAGCCAATCTCATTTAAAAAGCAAAAAACAAACAATGAAACTAATTTTTCAAAAATAGTTTCTGTCTAGCCCAATACATAAAATATTTCACCAATATGTAGACCACTTACTTAACTTATATGCAGAGTGTATCACGCAAAATGCCTGGCTGGATGAAGCACAAGCTGGAATCAAGACTGCCGGGAGAAATATCAGATATGCAAATGACACCACCCTTATGGCAGAAATTGAAGAGGAACTAAAGAGCCTTTTGATGAAGGTGAAATACTGAGAGTGAAAAAGCTGGCTTAAAACTCAACATTCAGAAAAAATAAGATCATGGCATCCGGTCCCATCACTTCATGGCAAATAGATGGAGAAACAGTGGAAAAAGTGGCAGACTTTATATTTTAGGGCTCCAAAATCACTGCAGATGGTGACTGCAGCCATGAAATTAAAAGATGCTTGCTCCTTAGAAGAAAAGCTATGACAAACCTGGACAGCATATTAAAAAGCAGAGACATTACCTTGCCAACAAAAGTCCATATAATCAAAGCTGTGATTTTTCCAGTAGTCACGCATGCATCTCAGAGTTGGACCATAAAGAAGGCTGAGTGCCAAAGAGTTGATGCTTTTGAAATGTGGTGTTGGAGAAGACTCTTGGGAGTCCCTTGGACTGCAAGGAGATCAAACCAGTGAGTTCTAAAGGAAATCAATCCTGAATAATCACTGGAAGGACTGATGCTGAAGCTCCAATCCTTTGGCCACCTGATGTGAAGAGACGACTCATTATAAAAGACCCTGATGCTGGAAAAGATTGAAGGCAGGAGGAGAAGGAGATGACAGAGGATGAGATGGTTAGATGTCATCATGGACGCAATCGGACATGAGTTTGAGCAAGCTCTGGGAGATGGTGAAGGACAAGGAAGCCTGGTGTGCTGCAGTCCATGCGGTTGCAAAGAGTCAGACACAACCGAGCGACTGAACAATAACAACAAGTAGACCACATAAAAACCATTTTCATTGAGCTATTTTACATTCTTGTTTTCTAAGATTAAATCTCTAAATTTCAGTGTACACTTTATATTTACAGCATACCTCAGTTGGGACTAACCACATCTCACGTGCTCAGTTTGAAAATAGTGGCTTCCCTTTTGGACACCCAGGTCTAGTGTTGCCTTGTGTTCCTTGGCCAATCGAACTTAAGGCCCCAAAAAGCTCTTCTTTCAATTAAATGTGTTTGTACTTGATTTTGTAGGATCACCTGACCATACAAGCAGGCTGAGAGATCTTGAGGCCAAAGGAGGGATTTTATTGCGTATCAAGGAACACAGTCTGGATTTGGAACCAGTCTGTTGTTCCATGTCTAGTTCTAACTGTTGCTTCCTGACCTGTATTGTATAGAAAATATTTAAAAGGATTACGGCCATAACTGGATAGATTTGTAAGCAATCTGTTGAGAAGCCTACTGGTAAGTTTCCTCTCTCCTAAAGATCAGTCCTGGGTGTTCACTGGAAGGACTGATGTTGAAGCTGAAACTCTAATACTTTGGCCACCTGATGTGAAGAGGTGACTCATTTGAAAAGGCCATGATGCTGGGAAAGATTGAGGGCAGGAGGAGAAGGGGACGACAGAGGATGAGATGGTTGGATGGCATCACTGACTCAATGGATGTGAGTTTGGGTAAACTCCAGCAATTGGTGATTGACAGGGAGGACTGGCGTGCTGCGGTCCATGGGGTCACAAAAAGTCGGACACAACTGAGCGACTGAACTGAACTGATACAATACCTTGGGCTTCCCTGGTGGCTTGGTGGTAAAGAATCTGCCTGCCAATGCAGGAAGGTGGGTTCAATCCCTGGGTCGGGAAGATTCCCTGCAGAAGGAAATGGCAACCCACTCTAGTATCCTTTTGTCCAGGAAATCCCATGGACAGAGGAGCCAGTGGGCTGTAAGTCCAAGGGATGGCAAAAAGTCAGACATGACTTAGCAACTAAACAACAACAAATATAACACTTTGGGTATATGCTCACTAATGACAGATTAACTCAAGCTTCTGAAGAGTTACAGATTTCTACCCTCCTGAAAGGCAAACCCTGGTGAAGAATCAGTCACACAGACAACATTTTATGCCTCCCAGAATACAAGTCAGAATTTCTCTAAACACCACAAGTTTCATCCAGTGATTTTACTATTCAAGTGCAGGGCTGAGGGGTGGAGGATGGGGATGGGGATGGGGATCCACACTTAGAAGAAGTCCTCACCATGACACAATAGGAGGAGGAAGAACAGTTGAGAGTTTTGCTGAGGCATCCTGGATTCTTATGACCCAGAAGCATCTCCTCATTATCTGAACAGAGCATCCTGAGTAAAATGAGAGGAGCTGAGTATGTTTCATTTATAACCCCTTCAATTTGTGTTCTGCTTAACCTGCTGAACTCCAGTTAATTAAGATGTTCCTATAAACAATTAAGCTTCCTGTAGGATCGTTAGCAAGATATAAAAATTTATGATGTAATAAAGTGCAATAAAATGATAAAGTGGTTAGCCCATCAAAGCACTTCACATGCAAGAATACAGGTATGAAAATAGGCCAAAGTAGCCTTTCATCCTGCCTAAAATTCATTTCCTTCTGGTTTTCGGATTTTCAACAAATAAGCAATCCTATAGTTCAGTTCAACTGATGTGCAGTTCTTAAAATATGAAAAAGAAAAGTGTTTCAGACTTCTATTCAAGTAAGGGCACACATGACATTTTAGGAGAAATGGACAGTATGAAGCTCAAGTGGATTTGCTGGGGAATACAAGATCTCCCTGGGAAAACTAGGCCCTACAACCAAAGAAACTGATGACCTAACTCTAGCACTGGGCACCAGAGAAAACCTGCATGGGGCCCAGGAGAGTATCATTACTGTTCAGTCCACGTTTTCATTTAATCCTCCTCAAAACGTCACTGTGCTATTCAGGTAGCTTCCTATTATTATCTGAGTTTACAGATGAAAAGAACTGGGGGTTACTAAATAGAGACAGAGATGGGATTCGAAAACTGGCCTGAATACACTCAACTTTTAACCCCGTCCACCACGATAAAACACCTGTTGTGTCATCAAGGTTGAAGTTTTACTTCTGTGAGAATTTAGAAACGACGAACACTTAGCAAGTAGATTATCTCATTTAATATCAGAAAGAACCCTGCAAACGAGGCACTATCATTACCCACATTTCACAGATGAGAAAACAGAGGTTATGTAACCTGGCCTGGGTCCTGCTGACAGCAGGTGGTGGAGCCAGGAGCAGAACTTACACAGGGCTGCAGCTTCACCTCCTTTTGTCTTCAGGCCCACTCCCCCTATTTGTGTACACGAAGCTTCTTCAGACCCTGGGGCTCCAGCTCTGTAGCTTCAATCTCCATTTCCTTCCTGGAAAGTCCTTAGCAGGGGACCCGCACTGTACACTTTAGAGGTCAGGATTTATCAGATCCACCTTATGTTTCTGTCTGAATAAAATGGAGCTAGAAAAAAACATCTGGGGAACTAACAGGCAGAGAGCCCAGGACTTTGAAGGGGAGGCACTGTTTGTGCTGTGATTTGAAAAAAAAAAAGTCAGAGTTCAAAGCACTGTTCCAAAGGTGGGCAGGCTGAGACACAAATCAAAACAAGCAGTTCAGGGACGCAACAAGAATCTAGTTAACGCCATGAATCAAGGAGCGAACCGTCACATTTGAGAGGGTGTCCTCCTTCTCAAGCTTATCAGCTGTGATCAGGGAGTGAAGGGGAGAAGCACAAGAGGGCACACTGCCCTCAGGTCATGCAAAGATGGCTCATGTGCCAGGCAGGAAAGCGGCCTTGTGTTTGCTCTCTCAAATAAAAATAAGTGGAGAGATGTTCAAGGACTTTGTCCATGGAGAGAGCATGGAGGCAGAGCTAGGAGGCACCTAAGAGCTAGTTTCCCTGACTGAAAGAGAATCCTTCAGCTAGGCAAGCCAGGTTTCAGGGTCATCGTCGGGAAGAACAAAGTCTTCTACAAAGACAAATTCTTTTAAGCAGATATTCCACTAATTTCCACCTTTTCCAAACCAGTGCACCAAGGGAAGAGAACGGTGGGGTTTCCATCCTCGTGTTTCTAAGGAAAGCCCTAGAGGCATGGCAACCTACTTCCTCCCAAAGGATTAGTTGTCATTGCCACGCTGAAGCCTGCATTTATTTCCCCGTGCTGAGGTATCAAGCTAGAACCTTTCTTACTCTTCATCTAATCCTAAATATCCCTCCTCAACAATTCTCTCCCAAAGCAAAATTCAGAATTCAGTCTTGCTGGGAAGGTCTTCAGCTTTGTAAGGAGGAGGCCAGTACTTTGCTGGTTAGTATCTGCAAGCATTATTTTCCTTTGTCAGAGGACACTGTTTTACTCACTCTCCTCTCTTACTCTTGACAAATTTACAAATGATCACACAGAAACTGCTGCTGTGTTACTCAGAGTGAGCATGAGGTCACAGAAGTGTCATGCGTTATTGCTTTTGATAGAAGACTTCTAGAAGGCTAGCAAAGAACAGAGGGTGGAAAAGGAAAGCTTATACTTAGTTACACTGGCTCCTGGACTCGAGTCAGGGAGAATATTACAGAGCTACCAGTTGGGGATAAACTACTTTCACAGATGTTTAGACAATTCATAAGAAGAGCACAGACTGGGACAAATAATAAAGGCATGTGACCTTTCATGGAATAAAATGAAAAATTACTGGTTTTGATCCACCCTGCTTAAATCCTTATAAAGTACCATGCAGCCAACAAATCTGAGGCGTCCGTAAACAGAATACTGTGATCTCGTGATTCTAAATGTAGGACGGACCTAATCAAAAGGTTTTTCATTACAGAAAGCTCAGAACCAATGGCCTTGATTTGGGACTTAATTATGCAAATTAAGCCTAACTAGGGTTTTCTTTTAGGTGTATCCTTGCCAGATTTAGCAAAAACACAGGACCACTCAGCTAAATTTGCAAGGTATGTGTTTATACTAGAAAATTATTCACTGTTTACCTGAAATTCAAATTTAATGGGATGTCCTATATTTTCTATTTGGGTGAGTGTCTCTATAAACACCCTTGTTCTGATAAGACATATCTAGTAAAGAGTTGGGAATTCAAATTCAATGATGCCGAGAAAAAAAAAAAAAAAGAGAGAGAGAAATTACTTCCAGTGAATTACAAAAAAAGAAATACTTGAAATTAATGGATTATATGAATATTAAGTCTTTCAGTACATTAAACCATAAAGATGGTTGGTAGATGACACTAAATTAATTTTATACTGCTTTTCATTTCCTGTGGCACAGAACTGAAGAATCAAAGCATACCTGGCCCAATACTTTAGAGACGATATATGTTCAGTAAATATCTCTTCACTGATGTTCAGATGACACAGGCCAAGCCTGTTCATTTTACATTAAAAATTCTGAATAGTTTCAAAATTGGCAGGAAAACAGCTGGGTTGTTGAGCTAATAATTAAAGTATTTAAAGTCAAAGTATTCTACAAAGAAAATAATCTGCACCAAGCAAGCTACTATGGGGTTCATTAAGCTATGTAGTACCTTTTTCATTTTTTTCATCAAGCCTCTTACCCTTGAAAAATTTTTACTGAACATCCCAAGAAACGGTGGATTTTTTTTTTAAAGGTAGTTTTAACAAGTGAGTTTTGTCAGAAGTAAATATTACTGATATCACCAAGGAAAAAAATTTCTAAATAAATAACCTTTCTAAAATCTGCCCACCTCTTTTATCAAATCAAATATACCCCATCAAGTTTTTATTTTAAACAATAATTTTCCAGTTGTCTTAGATGATCGTTAAATGTCTGAAAATCATTTAGACTACCTTAATTGTTTAGAAATAAGATCGTCATCTAGACTACATACATTAAAACTAACTTGCAAATAATAAATACTGAAACTCATTTAGGACAGTAGCCCCCGGCCTTATGTCCCGCCTCCAGTTTATCACAAGGGCAACAGGGCTTATTTGATTAGTTACACTTCTTGCTGGGAGCAGGTTCCTCAGAGGCGACTGACGGTACTTTCATCAGTCTTCTTTCCACTTCTTTCCATCGGTACTCTTCTTTCCACTCCCGCTTGCCCACTGCTTGGTATATACTAGTAATACGTGCTCATCTGTAAGACTGTATAAAACAGAGGAGAAGGGGGCAGCAGAGGATGAAATGGTTGGATGGTACCACCAACTCAATGGACATGAGTTTGAGCAAACTGCAGGAGATAGTGAAGGACAGAGAAGCTTGCAGTCCATGGGATCACAAAGAGCTGGGCATGACTTAGCGACTCAACAACAGCAACAACAATATAAAATCTTTGGCTGAGCAACTTCTCTGAGGTTTCAGTGGCTAAGACTCTGCATTTCCAATGCTGGGGGCCCAGGTTTGATCCCTGGTCAGGAAACTACATCCAGCATGCCAGAACTAGAGATTCCAAGTACCACAACTAATCCCCAGTGCAACCAAATAGATAAATGAGTGTTTTTAAAAAATTCTTTGCCTGAAGCTTCAATGCTGTGAATAGCAAACTTACTTAGTATGGTGGGAAAGGGTCAAAATGCCATGTCCTAAATTTTGACCAACCCAAACATTTATGTCATCAGTAAAGAAGTCCATTACTGCTCTGACGCCGGTAACTTACTCTGATAATGTTAAACCAAGAAAAATTAAACTTGCAGAAAACGTGTATTTAAAATTTTTTGCAAGATGCATTCTGGTAATTTAAAACAAATGAAAGAAAAACACAGAAAAGACAATGCAAAGAGAGAACGGAAAAAAAATAGTTGTTAAGTGAATTAAGTAGCAGTATGCTGGAGTCCTTTAACCAAAGACTGTGAAATATGGCAGAATTAGAAAATGCCAGATTATTATACACTGTCTGTATGGACAACCTATACCCCAAAAGAACTTGTTTTAAATATTGTTAAAAATCAATAAAGCTCTGCTTTTATTATCAAAGGGCACGAGCTGAGATTCCTTAATGGGGAAAAAGAGCAGGGAATCCTTCATTAATTCAGTGGGAAATACCTCCTGGTAGTCAAGGAATCATTTTTGGGTTCCCCCCTCTCAACTCAATGGTGCTAAGATTTCAAGGAAATAACCTGTGAATAGCACCATGCGCAGTGAGTAATTTCAAAGTTCAGGTGTTACAGTATGATGAATTCATTATGCCTTTTAATTTTTTAAAACATCTTAAAATTTTTGTTCAGCAGCTAAAGTCACTAACTCAAGTAGGTTTAAGATACAATCTATAAAGTAAGAGTGTGTGTGTGTGTGAATAATAACCTATGAAATCCAAAATCTTGTGAAGAAACTGAAGATGCTGATAACAAAGATTAGCAAGACATTAATTCAAAAGAGGCCAACAAATTTCTAAAAATTCATCTTTTTTGTAAAGAACCCTTGATTTTGGCATTTAGCTATTTTTAATGGCAAATGTTAACTTTTTATGGTACAATTACTGGTGGAGTATATTCAGTGCTATGGTGAAATGATTATATAAGATGTATTTTGGTAGTCTTACTGCTTGCTGTTCTAATCCACTTTCACAGAAAAATCACACCCTGGAAAAATAAGTCACTTTCTCCTTGTCCCACGTAAAGAATAATGTCCTGAGTAAGGCAGCCAGAGAGAATGCTGTGCCTCACCTCTGAACAGAAATCAGTGAAGACATGATTTCAGGGTTTTCTGTGCAGGGGAAGAGAGTGAAGCAATTAGTTGAAATGCTAAGGGCAAAAAGAGTGGATGCTCTCATTTCATTGCCAAAGTCAAAAGCTAAGAGCCAAACCCCTGCTGTCGTATATGTCCTACCATATAGGGGGAGAATGGGATATGTATCTGTGTGTACATATTGTGAGTTGTATACAGACATGTTGCTCTTGGGAGAAAAGAGGTCAAGGTGATAATAGTGGTGAGGAAAAGTTAGAACTGAGAAACTTTGAAATTAATATACCAGAAACACAAGATTACTAATGACACACTAGCAAAAGCCCAGTCTGATGTAACAGAAATAACCTTATTCAAGTTTGGGGGAAAAAACCACATCCCTCAGAAAATCTTAGAAACAACCAGTGGCTGCGGATAATTTATGTTGTTCAAGAAGGAAGAAATATTGCTTTTCCCTCCCCATTACGCTACTAATGTAATATGCATGTGGAAGTTAGACAGATAAAATAAACTGGTGACACAGCCAACGTTTATACTCACAAGGCTACCGCAGTAGATAGATGATGGTAACCAAGATGGCTTTGGAAAAAATGAGAGGGAATGAATGAAAAGTCCTTTGTTTAATGACTGCCCCCCACCCCCCGCTCATTGCTCATGTTTGTCCAGTTTGTTGCTTTTAACATGTATTATTTATTTTAAAGACTTCATATATTTTATCTTCAATACTCACAATAATCTTACAAGGCAGGTATTATTAACGTGTTACAGACAAGAATATTCAGATGCAGAGATTTTGACCTACGTGCCATCAAAGTTGTAGAGCTGCCAGGTTCTTTTTCGTTTTTGCTTTTCTTTTTTGTCTCCACGATTCTTACTGGGCTCGGGACATAAGCTATTACCTGGCAGAGCCCAAACATATTGTGCGAAAGGATACTTAGTGATATGAACTGAACTGTGTTCTCGCCAAATTCATATGTTGAAGCCTTCATTCCTAGTACTTCAGAATATGACTGTATTTGGAGACAAGTGAGGCCATCAGGCTGGGCCCTCCCCCAACATGACTGGTGTCCTTATGAGAAGAGGAACCTGGAGCACAGAGACACGGGTGTGCCCCCACAGAGCACAGACCACGAGAGCACACAACAAGGGCAGCCGTGTGCAAGCCGAGAAGAGAATCCTCAGAACGAAACCATCCTGATTTTGGACTTCTGGCCTTCAGAACTGTGTGGAAATACATTTCTGATGTTTAAGCCACCCACTCTGTGGCATTTTGTTACAGCAGTCCTAGCAAGCAGACTATGGTAGGAAAGGAGAAGAAATCATGGAACAGTCACTCGCAAACAAAACTGACAGCAGCTTAAACGTTGTTCGGAACTGCACTGAGAGTTGTTACAGATATTGGCCTTGTTAATTAAGCAGGAACAAGTTCCCTCCCTGGAGGTGCTGCAGGACTGTGGCTTTGTCTGCCAGGCACACACCTTCTAGTATGTTCCCCCCATACTACTCTTTCTACCTCTTTTCTCTCCCTCACAGACACAGGGCTGAAATGTCTCCATAATGCCAATCCACACACCCCCAGCAAGCAAGATACATGATAAATTGAAGGCATTTCAAGGCATGGCCTGGTGTCGTTTCTTCAGATCTTGCTAGAATAACATGACATTTATAAAAATACAACCCACTGGATATTTGGCACTGCTTGGGAATGAAGAATATGTCCACTTAAGAGCCAATCCCCCAAGGCTGTCAAAAAAATCTCAAGCCAGGATTTCTTCTATAAACATTACCTATCTTTTAAGATTCTACTGTCCAGGAAGTAAAGAAAACGTCTCTGCTTATTCCCAAGTCTCCTCTGGCCTCAACATAAATAACATAAACCAGACAGAAGGACAGTTAAATGCTTGGTCAAGGCCCAGGGATGGGACAGCTCTGTGCATCTGGCAAGGAGCCTCCGCACTTCCAGCCGTGGCCCTGGGTCACCCTCGCCCGGAACACACACCTATGCAGAGCTCACCCTCCTCCGGGGGCCAGCCTCCTCGAATCCCTGGGCATGCTGAAAGGGGGTATTTACGGATTCTTTTTTCAGATACCAGTCAAATAATGTTCCCGTTCACTCACTCACTCACCTTAAGACCATACAAAATTTAACATCTGGGAGGACCAACTCTGCCCCGAAAGCAGATGACAAGGGTGAGCAGTCATGGAGGAGTTCTCCTCAAGCAAAAGAGGATTTGCCAGCTCGCCTCTGAGGTCCCGGGCCTGAAAGGCCAACTGTGGTATGTTTGAGTTTCCATGGGGCCTGGTGCTTGCTGGCTGCTGCTGCGTTCACTCAGAACCCAACTGTGCTATAAACATCTAGCCCTTCTGCTGAGAGCTGCCCGCCTGGCCTTACTTCTGGGAGCCAAGAATACGCTATTTGGGAGCTGCAGGCTACATGGGAGCTAACACTTGGGGCACAGCTGACCCTTCTCTTCTCCAGGCCAGTGATGGCTCTAAAAGGAAAAAAAACAAAAAACCACGCTTACACGAACATAACAAGAGCAAGGAGAAAAGTCCAGATTTTCCTCACCGTGTGCCACCCAGCCATGTTTACACTGATCGCAAGTCCTCAGGTTAATCTTCCCCGGCTGGAAACACTCACATGTGCAGTTCACCAGTGTGCAGCGGATGGCCTGAGAGTGAGAGGAGGAAAAAGAGATCAGCGTCTGTTCAAAAGGGACCCTACTTGTTCAGCATTTTAAGAAATACCACCTTCTTCCCATTTTTAACAGCTTTAGGGACCTGGAGAGATTTAGAGAAAAATTTTGAAACCATCAAAAATCTCTTACCAAAACATATTAGAAAACAAAGCTGATTCATTAATAGAATGTTTCTTGCCATTCATAGATAAGCTTTAAATTGGAAGCATAGACTAAGTAGTATACGAGTGAACCCTATTCTTATTCTATGAGATGCTGGCTCTGTAATACCAGAGATCCGAAAGAGAAAAAAAGATTACTACTACCAAATATTCACTGACAAGAGTGCAAACGATATAGACTCTCCTAAGATAACAAGTGAAACGTTGAAAATAAAACATGATATACAAATAATATTAACAGAATATGACTTTTCTTCTGCAGTGTTTGATTGAAAAGCTTTATCAATCTCTTAGACACCTTTTGAAAGACACTCCTTTTGGCCCAATAACATCCATCATATTTCTGGCATCATTTATCACTTCCTAACTCCTTGATTTTTTCCATCCTTGAAATATTAATTCCATTTGCATTCCTATTTTGAAAAATGCAAAACGACCCTCTCTTTATTTTAACGATGTAAGAAAGTAAGTTTAAATTTGCTTTTAGATCAGATGTAGAATAGGAAAGGACATTTATGTGAATATTCGATATTTGTAACAATTCACCTGCATTAGAGAACACTGGAAGACACCCTCAAAAACGTTTTATTTCTTTACAAGTACCTTTAAAACTCATCTCATCAGTTTACATTTTAAAGTGAATCCCTAGGAAATTAACATTAATGAAGTGTAACTTTTTATAGATTAAAAACCTAGGCTGAAGAATTGTGCTAAAGCTGACCTATGCTCCAGGACTACAGTTAATAAATTTATCTCATACATTTAGTCCTAATTTGCATGGAAATTCTGAAGACAGAAGGGATTTTGTCCAACCATTCACAGATTAACAATCTACTGTAACTACCTGAACTGCCAGGAAAAGATCTCTCTACAGCTTTAGATGCAATCAATAATTACTGATTTGGGGGTGGGGGAGGGGAGGCAGGAGGGTACCTGAAACTGCAGTGCTGGGCCTGAAAGCTCTGCCCACTTACACAGCTTCAGATGCTCATATTCCTGGAACCAATTGGGTTTTTATATAAACTGTCTCATTTGTAACAGACAGTGTTTTAGATATTGTTAACATGGTTGAGCCAAATTCCATTTACAGAGAATAAGACTGAATGGGCTTTTACTGTTCCCTATGCTTTAGATCAAGCAAATTTAAAATATTTCTCTTTTGCTAATGAACATTAAATCTATAGGTCCTTATTCAGTTTTCAGTGTTAAGAGTCGCTGCTGTAGCCTCCTTTCTTGCTTCACCTCTAACCCTAGTTTGCTCCTCTATTACTGCAAGAAAAATAGGCAAGGGTACCATCTGTCTGATGTCTCAGGGTCTTTCTTCCAGTGTCAACAGTCCAATTACCTCTTAGGAGGTTGTACAACTTTGCTGTATGTATGAATGAATAAAGGAAATAGTAATAAGACACAGGGAGAGCAAAGGGAATGCTGATAGAGCAAGAATAATGTATCTGGAGGTCAGAAGGGAAACTATTTCTCCCCAAATTTCTTATAACAACTTCAGTAGTTTGACTGAGCAATACATCAGAACATTTCAGGTTGGAAAGAGCTTCTTTAAACGGCATGTTCATTAGGAAACTAAGTTTGATTGTACTGTAGTAAAACAAACCCCAAACAGTTTTTTAGAGGGCAGTGTTTCTACAAAAAATAGGGCACTCCATACACTATTCAGTTATAAATTCAGATACAGCAGCCAGATTGACATTAAAATATTTATATAATCTAAGATATGATAACAGAATCTTTCATAAACACTAAAAAAAAAAAATTAACTCTGCTTACCAAAATAATGATCAAAACTAAGAATGACCGTCTCTCAAGAACTATATGTTAATTCTGGCACCAAAGACATACACCTTTTAAATTGTTAATTTGATAACATTTTATTATTTCACAAAAATAGCCTCATTTTACATTGTGTTTTAAAATACACTTTCCTCAATTTTAATTATAGTTATATTCAGGACAAAACAAATTAAGAGACTTGTAGATTTGCTTTATTTTAGGTATATTTATTTACTGGTTCAACTAGTCATTCATTTCCTCAGAACTAGCTTATGATTCAAATATTTTTCTCTTCCTAAGTAACTTTATACGTCTGCCACACTTGGGAATTAAGACTTTTTGTACCATCATCCTTTTTCATGAATTCTACTTCTTCTGTACCTAAACATACAAACATTGGAACACCTCAACTCCTTTTGTATATAAACACTTAAGCACTGGAGTATCCATTTTGTATTTCTATGAATTCCAGAAGGTCTATTTGTTTTAAATCCAGATTTATATAGACTACAATTGTGCCTTAAGGGAATTATATATATTTAAACAATACGGTCTAAATAAATATTTTGAATACAAGACTATTGTGGCTTCAAAGGAAGTTTTACTCTAAATAACATTTTTGAAACAGCATAAAAGTTTGACATACTATTTATTCAGAACAAAACAGAACCAATGTGATCACTTGCCAACTCACCCACACTTCAAAAACATAAATTATCATAAAACTATCCAGGCCAGTTAAGCCTCAAAACGTATACACTTTACGAGAGAGCTGGGAACAGCAGAGATGGAGAAGCCTTCATTTTGGTGATCACACCCGTTTCGTTATGAAGCTAATAATACACCAGGTCTCCCACTCACTGCTGGGCACCCACAACTACAGAAAAATCAGGGATGATAGCGAAGTGACAGAAAGGGAACAGCAGAAGAGAGACGATCTGATCAGGTTGTTCCTCCTCATAGATTCAGGACCTTATGCAGGTCTGGCCAACTCAAGCCAGCAACCCCTCCACACCTCCAGGATCCCAACTCATCCAATGCCCTGAAATTCCTTCCTCCATTTCAATATGATCAGCTTTTCCAACAGCCCAAGAACAAGAAAAAAAGTTCTTAAGCCTATATCTTAAATAAAAGGAATAATTTCCTGCTTACCTTTACCATGGATATCTTGAAAGAAAAATCCATGCACCCACCACCCAGCGCTTCCACCTACATTTTAATTTTACAATCTGGATTCTGCCACACACAGTCCCGAAACTGCTTTCTCCAACAGGGATATTCTCATCACATCTGGTCCCTTTTTCTAGTCTCCTCGTTCTCCGAGACCTCAAGGCAGCTTAAGGCATAACTCTCCTTCATTCCTGGACTGTAGAGACAAACTATCCTAGTGTTTTGGCAGCAGCTTCTCACTCTCTCTCCACTGTAAATAAATACAGGTGTTTCTCACAGGCAGGCTTCTCGTTCTTTAACTTGGCAATTTCATCCCTTCCTACAGCTTCAAGTATCATCACTACGCAAAACCGATCACTGCAGAACCAAGTACTGTGTTAAGTGGCAGGAAATGCATAGTGAATCTCTATGCTCAAGGATTTGACAGTCAGAGCTCTTGGGCAGTGGGTTCCGAGGAGACACCCTGAGAATAGAAGGGAACCCCTGAAGAGGTTTGAGAAGGATCGTTTCTCGCTCTTTACAACTTTGTCTTTTCTTCCACCAAAGGTAGGACATAAAAATTTATCTACAACAGCAAACCATTAATGATTAATAACAATAATATTTATATAATTAAAGTAATATTATAATGAATATACTACTCAATATTAATATTTTTATTATTAATAGCAACGGTTTGCTGGATATTTGTCATTTCCAGATACTTACAAATATTAGTGAAAATACCATGAGGTCCGTACTAGTATTCCCTTTATTTCACAGAGGAGGAAACTGTGGTGGAGCTAACTCAGGATCTTACTTAAAGTCACAGCAATCAGATCCAGGTGTGTGGGAGCTCTCCCTCCTAACTCGGTCAGGCAGCCATGGGCAGAGCCCCTCCACCTGCCCACCATCCACCACCACTCTATACTGTTAATTCCTGTTTCTCTTTCAAGCTTTCAACACAAGTATTACTTCCATTCTCCAGAGCAGCTGCTCTCATCTCCTGATCAAGGCAAGATCCCCATTAGTCTCCTGTTTCACAAGTGTCACAGCACTTACCACAGTCGTGAAGATTATATTTATCTATAATTTATCTATACTACTTATTCATAACCTAGTTTATATATACCAGTGTTAAAGAAAACGCCTACCAATGCAGGAGACAAAGGTTCGATCCCAGGGTCAGGAAGTTCCCCTGGAGAAGGAAATGGTAACCCGATCGAGTATTCTTGCCTGGGGAATCCCATGGACAGAGGAGCCTGGCGGGCTACAGTCCTTGGGGTTGCAAAGAGTTGGACGCAACTGAGTGACTGAACATGCACACACGTGTATATAAATATATGTGTGTGTGTATATCTGGGTGGCTATTTGATTATGTCCTCCCCTCTAAAATTTAAGCTCCTTAATGGCAGGGTGACATATGTTGGGCTTACAATGTATACTGGCAAATAAAGGTGCTCAAAAGGCATTTAAAGAATTTCATCAATCTCTTAGCCTCTTTCCCATCTATAAAATGATAACAGTAACACAACTGTGTCAATAGATTCAAATGAAATAATAGATTCAAATGAAATAATATAAAGCATGTGGCTCTTTGTCTAGTGATAACAAAAGCTCAAAAGATGGAAACCATTTGTGACCTCAACAAACTTTCCACATATTACCTCTGAATTATTTTTCCCTTATGATTCTTCCCAATGTATTTCTTCCATACCTTGTAAATGCTTAATACATATTTAGTCTTAATGAGTAAATGAACACCTTGACACATATGATGCCACTTTCTTCATACTATAATCCTCTAAATTGGGCATGACAGGGATCATTATTTGTTTTAATATGGAGTTAAAAAATGTTTATATAGGTGTTACACATCTCTTAAATGATAGGGTGGATTTCCCAATTATTAATCAGTTTATTTCCATTAACTACAGAAAGAGAAGATATACAAGGGGATATATGTATGCTTACAGCTGATTCACTTTGGTGTACACCTGAAATTAACACGACGTTGTAATCAACGATACTCCAATAACTTTTAAGTTGTTAAAAAAAGAAGATACACAGTTGAAACCAGTAAATTATAAATATTCAAGTTCAAAAGTATATCTACAATGAATAAAGTAGACCAATTTAGTATAAAAATATTTAATCAATTTTCAGGAATACTCTCATACTTGAATATTAAGTAAGAGTGCATTTTCAAGTATTCTGGATGAGTTCCAAAGACCTATTCAAATAAGAGATTCTGTAATCACTAAAACTAAAGTATCTTTAGCTTTATTATACTTGTAGCTGGCTTGAACCCTGCAAATTTATGTGAACTGAATATCAGTCTTCTCACCAAATGACATTCCTCAGGAAAGCAGAGAATGGGTCTTCAGCTAATATTAATATTTAGTGTATTCCACAAAAGAACTATACACATGGCTAATTAATACATCTCCTATTAGCTGTTCCTTGTTTGGGAACACTTACAGAAATTAGTGCAAAATAACAAAAGGTAAAATAAGGTCACGGGGCATGGAGAAACATAAGGCACATTCTGAAGGAGCCATCACAGAGAACCTCCAATTCAAAAAAGCCCCACTAAAAGTAAGACTAACTTCCGTTCTGGGCTTTGTCTTTTCACACTAAAAAACCATTTGCCATGAGATGTCCTCAAGTGTTCATTAACTTGGCCAAATAGTCCATGTATACCTAAAAATCCTTTTAAAATCCACTTTCTCCTTATTCATTTCTGGAGAGAATACCAAGATTTACAACTTGGATTATGAAGTTTTACTAGAATGATTTTAAATGTTAAAGAGTTAAGTACATAACCTGCACTGAAACTGAATTACTGAAAAACTCAGTCATTAATTCAGCATTCATCTGTCCCAGCAGTTTCTCCCATAAACTTAGGTGCTACAATCTAGGCACACAAATTAATTGGCTATAATGCTGATCAGTGACATGGTTTGCCTCTCTTACTTTTAACAAGAACAAATTTCTTAATCAAATGAATTTTCTACTTTGGAAATCACATGGAGGTATGATAAATAGGTAAGATCAGCCAACCTTCTATGAGGATACACCATAGTCTATGTTATAATTAACTCATTAAATCATCACTGCATATATCACCCATCTCTGAACATACACACAAGTACCAGAAGAAAAGGTATGTATGGTGCCAAAGATCAAGTAAACCTTTTACTTGGCATAAAAATGTCCTTCAAAGACATTTATCTTAAAAACATAAAATCTGGAATAAAAAAGTACCTGCAAGGAATCTGGAAACTAATTATTCTATGATCGCCTCAGAATACACTGCAGTAATTACAAAGTAACAGCTACCAACACTATGGATGAAAAGAGTAATCATATATATATATGACCAAAAAAAAAGATGGACTTCCACACCCATGAATACATCTTACATATGAGAACCCAATATAGTACTTCAGGCATTGCCACAAAGATTCTAAAGAACTCACACGATAGTAATGGTGATTAAGTCAGAAAATAGCCCCTTGTATACTTTTCAGGACAGTTTTTTCTCCTCCATTTTCACATGGCTGATTCATGATCTAATTGAAAAGAAACAACTTCCAAGAGAAGCACGTTGAGTTTTGGCGAAGACATGGGAAATCTCTATGTTACCATCTTAGTAGAAGAACATAGTGTCTGAAATTTGCATAAGTCATTGCACCTCGAACAATGACGTCTTTTTTTGCATGACAGAAGATTCCTGAGCTTACTTATGACTAACATGAACTAGACAATTACATGAGAAACTTACTTTTCAGTTCAGTTCAGTTCAGTTGCTCAGTCTTGTCCGACTCTTTGCGACCCCATGAATCGCAGCACGCCAGGCCTCCCTGTCCATCACCAACTCCCGGAGTTCACTCAGACTCATGTCCATCGAGTCAGTGATGCCATCCAGCCATCTCATCCTCTGTCGTCCCCTTCTCCTCCTGCCCCCAATCCCTCCCAGCATCAGAGTCTTTTCCAATGAATCAACTCTTCGCATGAGGTGGCCAAAGTACTGGACTTTCAGCTTCAGCATCAGTCCTTCCAATGAACACCCAGGGCTGATCTCCTTTAGAATGGACTGGTTGGATCTCCTTGCAGTCCAAGGGACTCTCAAGAGTCTTCTCCAACACCACAGTTCAAAAGCAGCAATTCTCTGGCACTCAGCTTTCTTCACAGTCCAACTCTCACATCCATACATGACCACTGAAAAAACCACAGCCTTGACTAGACAGACCTTTGTTGGCAAAGTAATGTCTCTGGCTTTTCAATATGCTATGTAGGTTGGTCATAACTTTTCTTCCAAGGAGTAAGCGTCTTTTAATTTTATGGCTGCAGTCACCATCTGCAGTGATTTTGGAGCCCCCCAAAATAAAGTCTGATACTGTTTCCACTGTTTTCCCATCTATTACTTGATTACAAAACACAGGACAAAAGGAAAGGTATTTACACCGGCTGCGCTTTTATAATCAGGTATCAAAACAAGGCAAGAAGATGTGAGCTGGATAGACACAGAACACTGGGCAAGAGACTTCTGAATTTAAATATCCTATAAAGAGGTATTATAACAACCTAAAAAGTCTTATCTACCTTGGCTGTTGCTGCTGCTGTTAAGTCGCTTCAGTCGTGTCCAACTCTGTGTGACCCCATAGATGGCAGCCCATCAGGTTCCCCCATCCCTGGGATTCTCCAGGCAAGAATACTGGAGTGGGTTGCCATTTCCTCCTCCAATGCATGAAAGTGAAAAGTGAAAGTGAAGTCACTCAGTCATGTCCGACTCTTCGCGACCCCAGGGACTGCAGCCTACCAGGCTCCTCCGTTCATGGGACTTTCCAGGCAAGAGTACTGGAGTGGGGTGCCATTGCCTTCTCCGTATCTACCTCTATGAGACTATAAATATAAATAAATACTTATGGTAAGGTGGGTATGTTTTTGCATTTATGTAAGGAAATGTACAGATCTGAGTTTGAATGAGTTATGTTCACAGACTTCACAAGTGATTATCAGTGATTATAGGGTGTATGGGTGCACAGAGTTTTAAACTACAATGTAAATGCCACTATTCATAATACAATAGTAACAACAGCAAAGAAGAAGCAATGAAGTTATCCTGTCTGCTTAACCAAACCCATCAACCAATTCACACAATAGGACTGCAACAGTATATATCTTAGCTGGTGGTAAGATAAATTAGAAATAAAAAAGTTTATTGACCCTTCAATAAAAGATTCCTTATTATATCTTGTAGCTGAGTCAGGAGCCCTACAAAGACACGGTCAGTCCACAGCCAGTACAAGGTGTAGAAGCTATTGATGTAAACAGTGGACAACAAGGTCAAGACAGAAAGCTGGGGGCTTCCCTGGTAGTCCAGTGGTTGGGAATCGGCCTTGTAATGCAGGGGACACCAGTTCGATTCCTGGTCCTGGAAGATCCCACATACTGCATGGAAACTAAGGTTGTGCTCCACAATTGCTGAGCCTTCACTCTAGTGCCTGTGAGCAGCAACTACTAAGCCCATACACCCTGGAGCCTGTGCTCCGCAAGAGAAGCCATTGCAATGAGAAGTCCATGCTCTGAAGCTAGACAATAGTCCTCTCTGCAACTAGAGGAAGTCTACGGGTACAACGAAGACCCAGCACAGCCAAAAATAAACTTAAAAAAAAAAGACAGAAAGCTGGGCGACTGAAAATGGCAGACTTCAACAAGACATCATAAGAACAACATTACTGACCAAGGAAATATTATCTTCCCAATAAACACATCCAAAATACCTGAAAGAGATTCACTGTGAAAAGGCAGCCTTTGAATACCAGGTACTGCTAAAAAGCAGAAGACTTAAAACCTCACTTTAATTTTCTTTTAAAAGGTGTGCTCCCTTCTCCCCCAACAACTGGCAAATGGATAAATACAACATGCGTATTTACACAATGGAATATTCATCTGGCTCATACAAAGAGAAGAACAGTTGATAATACCACAATATGGATGAACTTTATCATGCTGAGTAAGAGAAACCAGACACAAGAGATCTCATATTACGTAAGTCCATTCATATGAAATATGCAGAACACAGAGATCTGTACAGATAGAGAGCAGTTAGTGGTTTCTTTTTAAAGTGATGAAAAAGTTCAGAAATCACTGTGATGATGGTTGTGTATAATTGTGAACATACTAAAATTCATTGAATTGTACACTTTAAATGAGTAGAATGTATGATCCGTGAACTCTATCTCAATGAAACTGTTTAAAAGTGAGGACAGCAAACCCACTAAACCACCTAATTTCTTTTAATGGTTTTAAATCATTTAATTCATGAGATATTATTGCTCAGGGGACATAATATAGCATAATATCCTTCTTTAACTAGCAGGTCAATATACAAATACTAAATGATTAAACTGTGGTGTTGGAGAAGACTCTTGAGAGTCCCTTGGACTGCAAGGAGATCAAACCAGTCAATCCTAAAGGAGATCAGTCCTGGGTGTTCATTGGAAGGACTGATGCTGAAGCTGAAACTCCAATACTTTGGCCACCTCATGCGAAGAGTTGATTCATTGGAAAAGACTCTGATGCTGGGAGGGACTGGGGGCAGGAGGAGAAGGGGACGACAGAGGATGAGACGGTTGGATGGCATCACCTACTCAATGGATATGAGTTTGAGCAGGCTCTGGGAGATGGTGAAGGACAGGCAAGCCTAGCGTGCTACAGTCCATGGAGTTGCAAAGAGTCGGACATGACTGAGCGACTGAACAACAAAATGATTGAACAGAAGGCAGACCAACTAAAGAATTTCTGCTGCTTAAACTTGAAATTCCTCTACTTTGAAAATATTAAAAACTAGTAGGTCCATGTTAAAATGACAAATACTTTTAAATCCAACGCCATTTTTCTACCAGGAAAATCCAGGCCATCCTTATATCCTCCAACAAACTGGGGGTCAGGAGGCCTCTCAGCCATAACGTTCAGCACATTAACACTAAGATATTAGAAAAACTCAAAACAAATTTTTAAAAATGGACAATGAAGAATCCTGTCATGTGTACGAGTAAAAGCATTCCTCTATTTTGCTGTAGTTGTTTAGTTCCTAAGTCATGGCCAACTCTTTGCGACCCCATGCACTGTAGCCCACCAGGCTCCTCTGACCATGGCGTTTCCCAGGGAGAATACTGGAGTGAGTTGCCACTTCCTTCTCCAGGGGAGTTTCCCAACGCAGGGATCAAACCTGCATCTCCTGCATTGACAGGCGGATTCTTTACTAGTGAGCTACCAGGGAAGCCCCATTGCTCATCTTACTGGGATGAAAAAATTACCTCCGCAGAAGTCAAGAAATGAACATGGTTTAGGAGGAGGGGGCAAAGACAGAAAGCATATATTTCTGAGCAGATGCTTGTGTATGAGTGTGAATGTTTCTATGACTATGTGTGAATATATAAATACAAACTGGGAGAAAGGGACATACACAGAGGCACATAAATTTTCACAGACATGGATCCAATGAGCATCTGCAGTCATTACCTTACAACTACAGCCTACTATCAATCGACATGAGGAAGACCCCATTTAAATAATGTAGGAGTTCAGAGCAAAAATCAACAGCGGGATATAGCCAATTATATAAGGAAAATATCCCTGCTTCCATGGCATCAAAGCCTGCATAGTGCTTCTGTTATGCCTTTTTTCCCCCCAATTAAATTAAGTCTATGGTAATACAAGCTATTTTGTTAGGCAATTAGTAATATTAGAGAAACAGGAAATGAAAAGGCATTTCAATTTGGGCAGAAACATTTTATTTTCTTACCTAACAGTTAACAATTAAGATATCTCATTTATTGCCTGTTTGCTTACGAAATTTTATGGACTACTTAGGCAGCTGGGATAACATAATGAGAAAAGACATACTCTTCCCATGAATGTACACCTAGCATCTAAATGAAAATAAGGAGTTAGCTCACTGTAAAAGAATAACCACATTTTAACTAAGTTCATTCTACATTTACTAGAATTACTTAACTTTATATAAGGAGCCAAAGCACCTCTGATATCATGTGAATGATAAGTAATACTCATCTCATTTCACCTTAACGTTGAATCAGCAATTTTGTATTCCATTGATATATATACATTTTATTCACTTTCGCTAATGCAATTTGAAAGGTGGTAATGTGATTACATTTCTCTGTGGCATTCATGAAAACAATTACTAATATAATATGATAGGGAAGCCATTAATAAGGAAGGGATTTATAATGAGATGCGAGGAGATTTATCAACCTTCAAAAGCTTTACAAAGAAATACTTCTCATTAGGCAAGAAGTAAGACAAGATGAAGCCTAAGTTCTGGTATTTCAGAAGCAGCTTCCATTCTGGGAAGACTGATCGCCTGACGATCCCCTGCTTTGGTGGCCAAGCAGAGAGGCGCAGGAGGAACCCAAGACTTGCCCCACGTTGTGCCTCATGTACGACATCCTACACAGAGGACCACATCCTAAACTGAGGGCACTTCCCCTTCCCAGACAGCATGGGGAGGACTTCCTGAAGGGAAGGAATCCCTCTTAACCTTGCTCCTCTTTAAAAGGAGCCAGCCCCATTATTTCAAATGCCAGAGCACAGTAATCAATCCACTTACCAAGCAAGAGCATAAGGTGGGTGACCTTTTAACTAAATTTACTCCTCTAGGTTTGTGAGAAGAATTTATCCCAGTGAAGCAACAAGGGAGACAGGTCGCTGCATTTTCGAATGTATCATTTCAAATGACAGCTCTGATTACCCAGGCCAGTTGAGGCAGCCTGTGTGAGACTTAACATCTCGCATCAGACAGTGCCATGAAGCTTGCATAATACTTCAAATACATTCCTGTATTTAATCATCAAAATCCCCCAAATTAGAGATTTTTCAAACAGCAGAAAAATGAGGCTGTGAGATGCCCTTAAATGGCCACAGCTAGTAATCCGGGGCTCTTTCCACCAGGCCGATGCAGGAGAGGAGAGGCCCTGAATAATCCCCTTGCCACCCTCCTCCACAGTGAGATTTTCTCAGACATTCTTCCAGTTCCAAGAGGAGTTAGACTGAATAGGAGATGCGCGTGAAACTAGCCACAGAGGGAGAGGGGTGGGGGAAGGTTTTAAGCCACTTGAAAAGGTGAGGGGAACTGCTAAGTAAGCTGTTTAACCATTTACACTAGGATTTTCTACAAACCAAGTGGCACATTTTTAGACACAGAAAGTGACTCTCAACCGCTTTCTATGGAATCTGTCACTGGTTACCTTAAAAAAAGGCAAAAATCTGGAGGCGGGGGGCAGGGGGGAGTGAGACAAGGATTTGCCAAGAGCACTAATTTTACACCATCTTGCTTCAACTTGTCTTGGGATTGTCCATTCATAGAATATCTCAGCAAACATTTTAATACCTTCCATTGTGCATCTGTCTATGCATCATAACTATGTCTGATTATGAAAGAGTATGTTTCTTTGCCCATGAGCAGGTATCACCTCAGGAGTCATACCTATTACAAATAATAATAATGATATGATGAACAGTCTACAGTGCCCTCTTATACGTTATTTATGTGAGGTCATAGACTCTCCAGGGGTCTGTGCTGAGACCTGGACGGGCTTCATTAGAGCATCATATAAATCACTAAAGGCACATCTTGATTTCACCACTGGCTAGAGTCACTGGAATTTTTTAAGTGGAACCACTCAGATAAAAACATTCTTAAAAAACACAATGTTATCATTTCTTCTAAAAGGTGGGTTTCTCAAATTGTACGCATTGCATTCAGATGCTCACAGAAATCCCACAAATTTCTAAGGACTCTATAAGCATCTGAGGGTAAAAGGTGCCCTAGAGTGTTGCAAAAAATATGATTCTCATTTTACTTTTAAGGATCAGTTTAAAGGACAGAGAGAGACACAGAGAGAAAGACAGCAAGAAACAGACCATCCAGCTGCTATCAAATGCTTTGACATAACTGAGCAAATGGGGAGACTAATGCAATGGTTGTCAGGAACTCTGAGCTAACTCTTGTAAATTCAGAAATAAACAGAAAGCTTGTGGGGGATAAAGGGAGTCTTCCAGAACAATGTTAATGTCATCTTGGGCATGTGGACTGGGTTCACACCTGTGTCAGCTGAATCAACATAATGGGCTATAACAGCTTCGAAGCAGCTAATATGGTCCATTGGGTCAATAATCCGTGAACTAAGAAGGATTTACTTGATAGACTATAAATGGTTCATAAGAACTCAAGAATCACTCCATCAGATCAAAAATCCAATTTTCATATGGTGCCTTTCTACGAATTAGCCAAAAGAAAGTAATAGCTCTAAAGGACTTTAAGGTCTATCAGTTAAAAATTTACTTTTTAAAGAACAGTAGAGAGGAGGAAGAATTAAACGCCTCTCTTCCTTTTTGGTGAACCAACCTATTTTAAAGGGGAAAAAATACACTTTACGATGGAAAGCTAATATACAATAGGAAATGTTCAAGGGGCTTTTCACGTTTTCCTCAGGGTACCTGAATAAATGGATCCAAAGAAATGACATGCATGCATACACACATTCATTTCCTCTCTCTCTATGCCTCCACATACCTACAGATAATACCTCTAACTACATCGTAAACACCATTTCTAGAACAGCAACATTTAAAAATAAAGATTTACATTTTATTTTTTTTCTTTACAGGGTTTATATTTGTGGGTCCGCTGCGAGAAGCGTACAGAGACACGTGGGTCAGCACACGGACACTGGTGAACTCTTCCATCTCCACGTATGCAACTATAAAAGGTAAACAGTAAGAACCCCAACATATTTTCAGCATTTGAGAGAGAAAAAGAAGAGAGGGTCAGTCCACAGGTTGACTAAAGCTTATACAGCTAGTACTTAGAGATAACTGCAACTTCTGTCCACTCCAGGCTGCAGAGAAATACCAGCCTTTATCCTGTGTTCATGCTTTCATTACATATTCACACTGGGTGATAGTGGCTGCAGATTAATTTTTTTAAATGTAAGCTCATGCATGTGAATAATTGTATTTACTAAGTTCATAGCAATGAAGAAAAGCAAAGGAAATGCTCCAGAAGTATAAAAGACTGAAATTAGAATTCCTAACAAGAAAGAATTCCTTTACTAGGGAAGAAAATGTGATCTATCACCTGTCTCTCAAAATGCTATTAGCCTCTCTTCGTCATAAGGACAACAAGAAGGATTCTTTTCTTTTGCTTTTTACAGAAGTAACACTGAATAAAATAATAAATGTTTTTACATCAAAGTATATTAGCTATTGACATAAGCTCGGTCCTCTTAACTTCCACACAAGGGAAAGAAAAATTCCAATAATTCTGAAATAGACAGATAAAACTTTTCTCTGTGGCTACGGCCATGTACTATTATACATAACTGCTTATTTTCAAAAAAAAGCCTTATTGGTGCTCTCTGAAGGATTTTCTTTTATACATAGCTTTATCCTATAATTTTGTCCCTGTTGGGCACGCTGCCTAAATTTAAACACAAACAGTCAAGCAATGAAGAAACATTAACACATTTACTGTGAACAAAAACTCCCAGTTGTATAGTGAAATTTTAATACATTTCAACTTATCTCTTTTACTAATGGGGAGAGTACAAACCCTGCAGGAATTCGCTCTGCAAACTGGTAATTACAGTAGACTCACTTTTTTATAATGCATATGTATAGTCAGACACAAAAAACCCTGGCTGCCCTTTTGATGTAGGTTACAATAGGAATGTTTTAAAAATTATGAAAATCTATAGCAATTCTAAAGGAATGCATTATTTCATGGAAAACTGTCCTTTAACTCTGTATATAGACACAAATAGACACATATTTAGATACTGGCTTTACACACCAGAAGGCACAATCTTTATCAGTATGTACTTTTATGTCATTTTCCCCCGTAATCTTGTACAGAATAAATCCACTCCTTGTTGTACAAAGCTGGATGTGACTTTGAATAAAATAATTTCTCTCTTACATAAAGATGATATTCTTTCATTCCATGTCTGGTTTTCCTACTTTGTCCTCTCTAGCTTCGGGTATTTAAATCTGTATTTTGAGATCTCAAAGTATCTCTTCATTAAATTATTAGGGATTCCAAACCAATCATTTATCTCTTAGTATAAGCAGATGTGCTTTTTGACCAAAGACCCTATGTATATACCTGCAGAGAACAAGAACCACGCCCTGTAATATTAATAGTAGCACACACAGTTGATAGAAATGAGGTAAAATTTGTTACTATTCACATCACTTGCTAAACACATTTCTCTGTCAAATTTTCAGTTCCATAACTTTATAAGAAATTGAAATCTGCTAGAATGTTAACAGGCGATCAATATATAATTTACATTAAACATGTATTTCTAAGAATTGGCATACAGGGTGCAAGGGTGGAAATGAAAGCAGAAAAGCTTTCAAGTGGACATAAGTTTTGAAATGTTTTGTGAATTTCAAGATAAATACACAAATAAATGACGTTGCTAAAAATGTTTATTTGTGACTGAGGAGGAACTACTAATTTCATCAGTATCTATCTGGAAATTGACATTAAAAAATTCACATGTAACCTAAAACATACAGCATAGGCTACCAAAACAGGCAAGCTGCTGTACATAAATCATTTCCTGGTCACCCAACTTCAGATAAGACAGTGACAAGAGGTTAAGAGAAGCAAACATTCCCAACAGGCTTGGCTAAAGCAGAATCCACTCATGGTTCAGGGAAGATACATTTTTAGATATACATATCAGAAAAAGGAAATCAACCCTGAATATTCATTGGAAGGACTGATGCTGAAACTGAAGTGCCAATACTTTGGCCACCTGATGCAAAGAGCTGACTCACTGGAAAAGACCTGATGCTGGGAGGGATTGAGGGCAGAAGAAGGGGACGACAGAGGACAGGATGGTTGGATGGCATGGCTGACTCAATGGAGGCGAGTTTGAGCAATCTCCAGCAGATGGTGGAGGACAGGAAGCCTGGCGTGCTACAGTCCATGGGGTCACAAAGAGTGGGACACAACTGAATGACAACAAATTAAAGACTTCCCTGGTGGCTCAGGAGGTAAAGAATCTACCTGCAATGCGGGAGACCAAGGTTCAATCCCTGAGTCGGGAAGATCCCCTGGAGAAGGGAATGGCAACACACTCCATATTCTTGCCTCGAGAATTCCATGGACAGAGGAGCCCGGTGTCTGGTGGGCTACAGTTCATGGGATCACAAAGAGTCAGACACGACTAAGCAACCAAGACACGCACACACCTTATATTAAGGACACACGTCTAGCTCTTCTTCTGTGCAAAATTAGTAGCATTCTAACCTTATGTCTCCCTGTCAGTATAAGAAAGGATGCTTTCTTCTATGCCATCGCCATTTCTCTACCCCCAAAGGCCACCTGTGTGAGAGTGTGCCTGAAACCAAAACAAGAAAACCAGACTCATCGTGGTTCAAGAATCCAGGCACTGGCTCTGTCACAGGCAATGTTTATGTTCTTGGGCAACCCCTACTGCTTCCACAGGCAATGAAATGACACATTTCCCATTTAAAAAAAAAACCCCAAACATACAGATATAAACATAAATACAGATATATTCTTTTCTTGAAGTCAGTTTTTGCAGCTGCCCCTTCTGTTCCTTGACCCAACTGTTACTAAAAATATCAAATACATAGCTGCAGTGGCTTTAACATGAACAAATTAACAGAAGGATACTTCAAGGATAGCTACATGTGAAACTTGAGCCTCTGCAAAATCCATTCACACTATATAAACAGAACTGAACACGAAAGGGTAACAACTTTAAAATGCATGTGGTCCATCACACACAAAGTGTTCATGCTTTCCTTTGCTAAGTCTGTTACTCAGAAGACCCTGCTACAAGTTGTGAACTACTAAACAAATTTGCCATCTGCTCCCTCCTCACATAATTTTGAAGGCCAGGTGATCAGGAACATGAATTTAACATCAACCATGTTAAAGGAATTTGAAGGGTTAAATCATAACTCATGTGCTATAGTTATTCTATAACTTTCTGATGGTCAAACAGAAAGAAGCAGAAAGTCAGTATTCTGATTGCCTGGCTGCAAGACACAGGGATGGCTCTGAATGAAAGCCTACAGATACAGACAAAATACACACACCCCTCCAACACCTTCTCCAAACGAATACGTCTCTCAATTTGTCTTTCAGTAAGGGCTTCCCAGATGGCACTACTGGTAAAGAATCCACCTGGCAATGCAGGAGATGCAAGAGACAGGGGTTTGATCCCTGAGTCGGGAAGATGCCCTGGGGGAGGAAACAGCACCTGCTTCAGTATTCTTCCCGGGAAATCCCATCAACAGAGGAGCCCGGTGGGTTATAGTCCATGGCATCACAGAGTCAGATGTGACTGAGCACACAAAGGAAAAAAGTAAGTTGAGGGGGTGAGTCTGAATACCCTGCATAGGCTGATGAGGTCTTCCCAATCTGCTTTCCTACTCCGGAAAGCAATGAAATCACTGGACGATTATAGACTTCTGATTAATATGGAAGTATTACATGAAAAACGGGCAGTATGCTACAAAAGGCTTAACACATTCATACATTTGAGTTTTTCTTCAGTGATTTAGAGGGTCATTTTTTTCATTTTGTGGTGCTTCCACCGCTTCAGTACAAGTACTATCACACAAGTCAATGTATTATTGGATGCCTGGATGATTAGATACACACAAATTAGCTTTGGCAGTCTACAAAGATGATAAAGGAAGATAGCAGTAACCAAAATTTCACTGTATTTATCAATCTTCTACCTTCACAACCCTGATATAAAAGAAATCTATTCCTAGCCTATATTATAGATTTTATATTATCTAAGATAGACCCTACAGAGACGGTCACAGACTGCAGATAATACTATTCATGAAACTAGCCATCAGTGCCAAAAACAAAACAAAAAAGAGTACAAGTTAGATTTATGCAAAGTACTTCATAGTTTTGTTAAGATGATTGCTTCCTGCACTGTTTAGACAATTAGCATGTCGCATTTGGGTGGACCATAAATAGATGAGGAAGGCACAATTCATTATGATTTCACTGAAATATGACTTGAATATCCAAAGAGCTGGCAGTGAACATGTTTTAACATTTTTTTTTCATATCCAGTAAATGTGAGACTATTATTTTAATTACAAAATATATTACCTGTGTTCAAATTAACACCAAGGCATAGATGCCAGATGGTATGCCTCAGATACAAGTAAAGTAAGAGGGACAGAATTTTAAGTGGCTGTGTATTTGTATAGTATTATTTTCTTTTAGACTAAGGTGGAAACAGTGTCAGGCTTTATTTTTTTGGGCTCCGAAATCACCGCAGATGGTGATTGCAGCCATGAAATTAAAAGGTGCTTACTCCTTGGAAGGAAAGTCATGACCAACCTAGGTAGCATATTCAAAAGCAGAGACATTACTTTGCCAACAAAGGTCCATCTAGTCAAGGCTATGGTTTTTCCTGTGGTCATGTATGGATGTGAGAGTTGGACTGTGAAGAAAGCTGAGTGCTGAAGAATTGATGCTTTTGAACTGTGGTGTTGGAGAAGACTCTTGAGAGTCCACTGGACTGAAAGGAGGTCCAATCAGTCCATCCTAAAGGAGATCAGTCCTGGGTGTTCATTGGAAGGCCTAATGCTGAAGCTGAAACTCCAGTACTTTGGCCATCTCATGTGAAGAGTTGACTCATTTGAAAAGACTCTGATGCTGGGAGGGATTGGGGGCAGGAGGAGAAGGGGATGACAGAAGATGAGATGGCTGGATGGCATCACTGACTCGATGGGACATGTGTGTGGGTAAACTCCAGGAGTTGGTAATGGACAGGGAGGCCTGGTGTGCTGCGATTCATGGGTCACAAAGAGTCGGACACAACTGAGTGACTGAACTAAACTGAACTAGTCTACATCAGACTCAGTTTTTGCCTCTCAATCAGAAATTAACAAATTTCAGAGTCAACCTACATAATGCTTATCTAGCTATATTCTAGTGGCCAAAATATTACTTTTAAAAGCAACTGTATTTATTTATTTTTTAACAGTCTTTATTGAATTTGTCACAATAGTGTTTCTGTTTTAAATGTTTTTTGGCTGCAAGGAATGTGGGATCTTAACTCCCCAACCAGGGTCAAACCAGCACCCCCTGCATTGGAAGGTGAAGTCTTAACCACTGGACCACCAGGGAAGTCCTCAAAGCATTTTTAGTATTTATCTCCATGAAAAACAGTTTAGATTCTGTGTGTCAATTTACTGAAATGGAGATTTCCCCCCCAAATTAATACAATAATTAATTTTAAAAAGTCAATGATAAGGGTGAGGAGGAGGGAATCCTCAGGTGCCTAAATTAGTATGATGTAGAATGGCACCCCACTCCAGTACTCTTGCCTGGAAAATCCCATGGCGGAGGAGCCTGTTAGGCTGCAGTCCATGGGGTCGCTAAGAGTCGGACACGACCGAGCGACTTCACTTTCACTTTTCACTTTCATGCATTGGAGAAGGAAATGGCAACCCACTCCAGTGTTCTTGCCTGTAGAATCCCAGAGACGAGGGAGCCTGGTGGGCTGCCATCTATGGGGTCACCCAGAGTTGGACACGACTGAAGTGACTTAGCATAGCATAGAAGTATTACATCAGCTACTAAAGCCAGTTGTGTGTATTAATAAATTGAGGCTCTCTGCACACAGGTGTCCAGTATGGTACTCAGCTTCTTGTCTGAGAGAGTCAAGTATATAAAGAACAAGGGTGAGAAATACAAAACCTGTGCTAAGACCTCCAAGACGAAACCGCTTCTTGTTTGAATTCAGAATCAGGAAAAGCAGCGCTGGTGCCTTTTTTTCTTTTAGGATTTAGACATCTTAGCTGGAGCAAGGGGAGTCTGTACACTGAAAGTGAGATTTATCCATGTGCTGAGAAAACCAAGTTTCTTAGCACAATATCATCTTCTTTTGCTACAGGCCCAATGTTTACACTTCATTAAAAAAACAGATCAACCCTGAATATTCATTGAAAGGACTGATGCTGAAGCTGAAGCTCCAAAACTTTGGCCACCTGATGTGAAGAGCCAACTCACTGGAAAAGACCCTGATGCTGGGAAAGACTGAGGGCAGGAGGAGAAGGGGACGACAGAGGATGAGATGGTTGGATGGCATCACTGACTCAATGGACGTGAGTTTGAGCCAACATCAGGAGATGCTGAAGGACAGGGAAGCCTGGCATGTTGCAGTCCATGGATCACAAAGAGTCGGATACGACTGAGCGACTGAACAACAACAAAAAGAAAGCAAAACAAAGCCTTCACCTATTAAATACAAAAGAGAATGGGTGTGTGTCACAATCTTCTGTGGCACTTTCCAGAAGCACCACTGCCCAGACCGCACTCCAGAATGAAAGCCCTTAGGGTCTCAAGTATACTCGCAGAGGCGGGTGGCTTCTCTCATTGTGCTCCCAGGGTCCTCACCAGGGCCTCGGCCTGGAACTGTTAATTTTATGGTGATGCCCGTAACAGGCATGGAGCGAAACCAACGGACATACATGCCAGAAGATGCCCTGTTTGAAGAACTTCAGGGACGGAGGGAAATCGCAAACTTGTTTCACATCCCCTTGGATACCAGAAGGGAAGCACATCCCCTTGGATACCAGGAAGCTGCTTCCTGAGGAAGGCCTCTGGAGCTTTCCGACCTTAGAAAGCAGAGCCTCTCGCGGGGAGCTGTGAGCCATACCAACTGTTGAAGCAAGGTTCTGGAACAGATTCCTATGCCTGAAGCTGACAGAGAAAGGAAGAGGAGGCTGGGAGGGCTGGGTGTTGGTACCTTCATGGCTATCTGTTTTTATTTTAAATGGATGCAAGGAAGAGACATAAATGATTAATCTGACTTATCAGTTCCCTTAGGAATTCCCTTCTTCCCTTACTGCCACCACTCACAATTTTTCGGGCCTCCCTGCTGGCTCAGATGGTAAAGAATCTGCCTGCAATGTGGGAGACCCGGGTTTGATCCCTGGTTTGGGAAGATCCCCTGGAGAGGGGAATGGCAATCTACTCCAGTATTCTTGCCTGGAGAATTCCAGGGACAGAAGAGCTTCAGTCCATGTGGTTGCAGAGTCGGACACGACTGAGTGACTAACACACACTCACCAATTTTTCAATATGCATTTGAGACAGCAGAGACTTTGCCTACACCTGCCAATGACTGCTATCCCACTTTCCTATCCAAGGAAGTCTGGTAATACCTGCACCTTTTAAAAGGTGATACACAGGGAAGTCCCTGGCACGGTCCCTCCAACATAGCTGCTGGGTGATCTTTCTCTTCCCTTCATAGTTCCTGCTCTTGTTCATAACCATCAAAGTATGAAAACTACATGCAGCAATAGAGTTTTAACATACTTAAAAATTTCTAATGACAGGGTGCTCGTCTGCTTTCTTCTTCTTCCTTTTTTTCCTTCTGTCTTTCCAAACCCCTTGCAGAAACTCAATTCTTCACTCCAGGCCCTTATGAATACAAAGCAGGTTCTCCTCCTAATTTACGGTAATTGTAAGTGAATTAGGCCAAATCGCTCCCAAACTGATTTTTGAAAGACTGATATGCCCTCTTCTGGCTTCTTAAAAAAAAAAAAAAGTTAGTTTATTAAAAGCATAAGAGAGTGGTAGAGTGGTCTGTTTACTTGCTATATTTGTTTACTAATAATTCTAATGACTTAATAGAGGTCTTCTCAGGCAAGTGAGAATATCTAGTGGTCCCAATAATATGAAGGGTGAAGATACTGTCCAGTAATATGCTACTCAGCCAAGGAGATTTCAACAAATTTTTTCCCAATTAACAAGACTGAAAATGATATAAACTGCAACAACAGGGGTCAAAAAAAAGATAGTCAAAATATGTGTACCCACTAGCAAAATCTAAGAAAAAGTCCTCCCCCTCGATGCCACACGCCCCACCACTGCACCCCACTGTATGCCCACGCAGACCTGCTTCACAGCTCGGGGCCGACAGCAATGCCAATTAGTGTCAGTTGTGATGGGGTTTTAGAGACAGGGCCCTTTGTCTTAGAGGAAGTGGGCTGCAACCACCAACTTACTGTACAGAGGCAACCTAACAACCCATTAGGTGGAAATGACTTTTCAGCCACTTCCTCCAGGGACTACATCAGAAACGGATGGCTTAGACAGATGGGAACATTTTTACATTTCTGTATTAACTGCATCCAGGAAGGTGGATTTTTACCATGTAACGCTGCCCAGTCCTCATTCCATCCAATCTCCTCTCTGTGCTCCTTCACTCCCTATCGTAGGATGATATATACCGTTAGCTAGTAAAATGATGGGCTAAAATTCCCTAGGAATAGAGGCAGTGCATTCAGAGTATGCTATGGGTCAGCCACTGAAACTTTTGGGCTGGAATTTCGTTACTGGAATCCTGTTTCTGGAGTAGCATTTTGCATTCTGAAAACATGTTGATAGTCACCGTTTATGCCTCACATTGTTAAACTGGTAATAGACTTGGTGAAATGTATCAGGAAGCAAAAGCAACCCCTACTCCTGAGTCCAGGAGAGGACGGAGTCAGCTCTACCAACAGGAATGCTCATGCGTCTGTTGCAATGTAAACGCTGGGCTGCAATCCAGCGTCACATCCATGTGTCCACATTGTTGCAGAGCTAAAAACAAAATTTACTCCTACTCAGAATGCCATGTACACTACTGATGTTACACGAGAAAATGTGCAACTAGTACAGTTTAGATTTTCATATTCTTTAAGATGTGAATTAAAAAACAAACATAGGTTGATTAGATCTTGCCCACATAAATACTTGTTAAACATTTAACAACCAAATCTGTCCTAATTCACTTTTTTTAAGTCATTTTTTTGCTGATGTGCAAAAATTGTTTGGTGGCACAGCATCATTTTGAAACACTGGACATTCAGGTACATAAACATTATTTATCAGCAATAAACAGATATCAAATGCCTTTATAGCACAGATATCCAACAATCAAAAGTTCCATTTTGGTTCAAGATGCTTCAGTTTTGACAGAATTTAAAGGGTATAAGAGGCGGGAAATACTATGAAATCTGACAATAATACGAGGTTTTACAGTCACACTGTAATTTTAGGTGGGCTTCACTGCCAACATTCCACAGCTCCTATTAGTGAATCCTGCTTATAATCTCTGTTGACTTTATTAACGCATTGAGAGATGTAAGTCTTTCTTTAAAATTTTTCTATTTAGGTTTTCTTAAGGACCTTTCTCTCAAGAAGTGAGATGCTTTAAACATCTAGTATGGACTACTGTCCATATAATAACATGATAATAACATGTGTCCTGATAATAACACGAATAGAAATTCATATCAATTGTCAACTTTTTTCCTTGCTCGAATCAAATATAAACAGACATAAAGGTATAAAAACTCTAGTAAATAAATGTTTCTATGCATGTATATACTAAATAAAGTTCTGTATAAATAGTATTAAAAGTTTGAGTTTTCCTTCATTTGGATGTTGGCAAGACAGCCGATTCTTTTCATGTTGTTCAAATTAGTTCATGATTTTAAAAACATTAACAATTCTCCTGCTTATTTGACAGATAAATATAACCCATTACAAAGCACTATTCAGACAGTATCTTAATTAGAACACTTCTCTGTCTCTCACAGTCACTCAGGCTCCCTCTTGTACACTGATAGTACGTGGAGATTTTTTTAAAATATTTTATAAAAGAGAATCAATACTCAATGTTAATATTCATTTCAACACTTTCTAATTTTATGAAAGAAACACTGAACTACTATGTTTTTAAAAAGCTTGGTGACATGATTTGAATTCAAAGCAAAATCCATAAAACTTCCTTAAATATGAATCCTTTTCAATTAAAAAGATCTTGTAAGACAGTGCTGATGGTAGCACAGCATCATGACGGTACTAAAAGCCACTAAAGTACACACTGTAAGTGGTCAATTTTATGTGTTATGTGGGTTTTAACTCAATTAAAAAAAATCTTGTAAAACAAAAGAAAAGTATTTCTGGGTGTCAATCTGTTTTTAAGTGTTTGTTTCAGTTAAACTAATAAGGTTACTGAATCAAATAAATCCCCTGTTCTTGGGAATTGTTAAGAACAGTGTATGAGTTTTCTTAATGGACCCTTCTCCTTCAAATAGATTTCATATAATGTCCTCAGGTAGGGCTACCCACGTGGCTTAGCAGTAAAGAATCCACCTGCCAATGCATGAGCCACAGAAGATACTAGTTTGATCCTCAGGTGGAGAAGACCCCCGGGAGAAGGAAATGGCAACCCATGCTAGTGTTCTTGCCTGGAAAATGCCATGGACAGAGGAGCGTGGCAGGATACAGTCCACAGGGTCAAAAAGAGTCGGACGCAACTGAGCACACACACATAGGTCCTCTGCTGCTGCTGCTAAGTCGCTTCAGTCGTGTCCGACTCTGTGCGACCCTGTAGACGGCAGCCCACCAGGCTCCCCCAACCCTGGGATTCTCCAGGCAAGAACACTGGAGTGGGTTGCCATTTCCTTTTCCAATGCATGAAAGTGAAAAGTGAAAGTGAAGTCGCTCAGTCGTGTCCGACTCTTAGCGACCCCACGGACTGCAGCCCACCAGGCTGCTCCGTCCATGGGATTTTCCAGGCTAGAGTACTGGAGGGGGGTGCCATTGCCTTCTCCGACATAGGTCCTCTAACAGATGTCAAAGAGCAAATCATTATTTAAAAAAAACAAACCACATTTAACACTGCTATTGCCTTCTTTAAAACACATTGAGTAGGCTAGGTCAAAACAGTGTTAGTTTCTCAGTAGTCCATTCCTTGCAACCCCATGGACTGTAGCCCATCGGGTCCCTCTGACCATGGAATTCTCCAGGCAAGAATACTGGGGGTGGGTTGCCATGAAGGAATACCTAACTCCCTAGAAATAAATGAGTAAGGAGATCCCACTTTAAGACACAGTCTTTTTAAGAATATATCCTGAGTTTCCTAGCATATTCCAAATCCTGTCTGGAGACGTAGTAATACTGGCCAACACTTCTTATGCATTTCATATATACCACACACTGTTCTAAACACTCTATGCAGAAAAATTCATTTAACCCTGACAGATACCCTATTAGGAGGGTATCATACTATTATTATCTCTAAATTACAGGTAAAAGAAAAAAAAAAAAAAGCAAAGCACAGAGACATAAATTAACTTTCCCACACAAATGCAGATCTTTCTCCCAACAGGCTAGTCCACTATTAGGCTCTAACCCACTAGGCTCTACTGCTTCAAAGCTGTGAGACCTTTATGTCCCGGGACTGCTGTGGAGTAACAAGGACTACATCATCTTCTCCCCCTATTTAAAATTTAAAATGGACTGAATTGGAGTTTTTCTTATTGCCAGAGAAAGAGTTCACAGTGGGAATTTCAGAAAATATCAAACGAGAGAATATGACAGTACCAGTGTAGACTGTAGTCGTGAAAACTAGTTCTTTTAGAATTCAGAGTACTTATTGATATACCTAAGTGATATTTAATAAGGAGTTATTCCAGTCTTTCAAGAATGATCTTTTTGAAAATCAGCCATTTAGAAGACTAACTTGCAACATGGAAAAAAGGGCTTCCAACTTCAATGATGAGCAAGCTTTCAGTCCTAAGAAAAAGAATTATTTATAAATTATGAGAATTATTTATAAACTAGTTTACATATGCATTTAGAACAGTGAATAAAGAAATGTGCAGAGGACAAAGGTTTGAGAGACATTAGGGAAAAAAAAAATTTCTTACAGAGATTAGCTTTAAATAAAGGGAAAAAAATGACCATGGCAGGGACTATAGGTGAATCAGAGGTAAATTAGAGGGGAGAATAAAATAGGTATTCAATTTTCGAAAGAGGATTCACTCTGATGCAAGTAATGTGAAACCTCAGAGAAAGAAAAAAATGGAGAAAACACAGAGATGGAGACAAGGCTAAAGGGATGTAGAGGGACATCCCCGGAGCTCCAGTGGTCAGGACTTCACCTTCCAAAGCAGCGAGTGCAGCTTCAATTTCTGGTTGCAGAACTAAGATCGCACAGGCCTTGGAGCCCAAAGACCAAATCATAAAGAACAGAGGCAATACTGTTATAAAGACTTTTAAAATGGTCTGCATCAAAAAATCTTAAAAAAATTAAAGTGTATTAAAATAAATAAACGAATGTAGAAGAAAGGTGGTGATCCCATGAGGTGCCATCAGAAAAACACAAGGCCAGTCCACACTCAAAACTTGGTCATAACCATCTCAACTCTGGTAGGTGGCACAGGTCAAAACACAGGTTCCTCTGAGAATGAATAAACAATCCTATTATATTCTTATTCAATACATTTTCTAAGCAAAAAATAAAAAAGTACTTCTGGTTATCCTACCTTTCCAATATTGTTTAAAAAAACAAAAACACCATGCACAGAGAAACATCTCCCCCTGAACATACCACAGCATGCTCACATTCTCCCTGTGTTACACAGATGCATCCATTATCAGATGAGCCTCTCTTTAAGACTTCTCGATATCAGAGACAATGTTTTCTTCTGAGACAGTTCAGACTTTCAGACGGAAAGTCCCTTAATATTTGAATCACAAGTTCTACTGATCTCACTTATAAATTAACAAAAATTGACACTTTCTTAGAAAACACAAAATGAGGCAAAGAAATTTGGCTCCCGTGAAGTAAGTGTGTGTAACAGTTTTAATCAGTTAGACAGGGTTCCTGGGACCCCCCTCCCCGGCTTATTCTTAGGACTATTATCTACTCCCTGGTTTCCAAAAGCCCCATGGTGGGGTCAGCAGCCACACTGCCAGTAGTGACCCCAAAGCACTGTTTATAGTGAGCAAAACCTCAAGAATCTTGAGGCAACTAGTTCACACGATGAGAGGGAGGTGCTAGAGTGGGAAGGCTATGACTGACTAAATTTACCCTTATCCACAATTTTCTAAGGACAGAAAAAGGTTCCTTAAAGGTACGCCCCACTTACTGAGTGGGCTTCTACAAGTTACTGATTATCTCTGAGCCCCCCAATTCTTCACTTGTAACAAAAGAACAATACTATTATTTACAGAGGGTTTTCACATTCATTAGAAATCATCTTAAGTGAAAGTGAAGTTGCTCAGTCGTATCCGACTCTGCGACCCCATGGACTGTAGTCCACCAGGCTTCTCTGTCCATGGGATTCTCCAGGCAAGGGTTCTGGAGTGGGTTGTCATTTCCTTCTCCAGGAGATCTTCCCAACCCAGGAATTGAACCTGGGTCTCCCCCATTACAGGCAGATGCTTTACCCTCTGAGCCACCGGGGAATATTAGACAATGCCAAAGAATGCTCAAACTACCGCACAATTGCACTCATCTCACATGCTAGTAAAGTAATGCTCAAAATTCTCCAAGGCAGGCTTCAGCAATACGTGAACCATGAACTTCCAGATGTTCAAGCTGGTTTTAGAAAAGGCAGAGGAACCAGAGATCAAATTGCCAACATCTGCTGGATCACTGAAAAAGCAAGAGAGTTCCAGAAAAACATCTATTTCTGTTTTATTGACTATGCCAAAGCCTTTGACTGTGTAGATCACAATAAACTGTGGAAAGTTCTGAAGGTGATGGGAATACCAGACCACCTGACCTGCCTCTTGAGAAGCAGGAAGCAACAGTTAGAACTGGACATGGAACAACAGACTGGTTCCAAATAGGAAAAGGAGTACATCAAGGCTGTATATTGTCACCCTGCTTATTTAACTTCTATGCAGAGTACATCATGAGAAACGCTGGGCTGGAGGAAGCACAAGCTGGAATCAAGATTGCCGGGAGAAGTATCAATAACCTCAGATACGCAGATGACACCACTCTTGTGGCATAAAGTGAAGAACTAAAGAGCCTCTTGATGAACGTGAAAGAGGAGACTGAAAAAGCTGGCTTAAAGCTCAACATTCAGAAAACTAAGATCATGGCATCTAGTCCCATCACTTCATGGCATACAGATGGGGGAACAGTGGAAATAGTGGCTGATTTTATTTTTCTGGGCTCCAAAATCAGTGCAGATGGTGACTGCAGCCATCAAATTTAAGACCCTTCCTCCTTGGAAGGAAAGTTATGACCAACCTAGACAGCATATTAAACAGCAGAGACATTACTTTGTCAACAAAGGTCCGTGTAGTCAAGGCTATGGTTTTTCCAGTGGTCGTGTATGGATGTGAGAGTCAGACTGTAAAGAAAGCTGAGCACCAAAGAATTGATGCTTTTGAACTGTGGTGTTGGAGAAGACTCTTGAGAGTCCTGTGGACTACAAGGAGATTCAATCAGTCCATCCTAAAGGAGACCAGTCCTGGGTGTTCTTTGGAAAGACTGATGTTGAAGCTGAAACTCCAATACTTTGGCCACCTGATGTGAAGAGCTGACTCACTGGAAAAGACCCTGATGCTGGGAAAGATTGAGGGCAGGAGAAGGGGAGGACAGAGGATGAGATGGTTGGATGGCATCACCAACTCAATGGACATGGGTTTGGATAGACTCCGGAAGTTGGTGATGGACAGGGAGGCCTGGCGTGCTGCGGTTCATGGGGTCCCAAAGCATCGGACACGGCTGAGCGACTGAACTGAACTGAGAGATCACCTGTTCGAAGAGCCTCACACAATGGAAGACACGTAGCAAGCAGTGAATGAAAGCAAGTCTTATGAGTGTTAATCCTATCTTCACGAAATAACCATGGAAAGAAAATATGTTTCTGATATACATAATATATGGCTTCCAGATATATAGTTCATACATTTATAAATGCCCTCGCCTGTGTTCACAGAAATCAGCTAGGGGAAGAAAAAGAGAACCTGACGGGGAAAGGAGTTGGAAGGCCTAAACCCCGTGGTACAGCTTGCAGACCTGCCCCTCCCTAGCAGTGAACCTGAAGATCACACTTGGCTTCCACTTCCTCTGCCATGACATGCATGAGTTAGAATATGCCCCAGACGTCCTCCAAGCTCTAGGTTTACGTATATTATAAGGAACTTGCTTTCATCATGTACTTAAACTTCCTAAATATCATACCCCTCCAACCCTAAGTTCAGTCTCCTTAACAGGAAAAGACCTTGGGATATTTGTGCATTTCTCTGGTGCCTAAAATACAGCCCTGTGAAAGGAAGGTGCTTAACAGGCTGTTAGAAGGCAAGGTATTGAATGTACAAGGCTTAGCTGCATCTGATCACAGACTGGCTGGAGAAAACACTACCCCACGGGGCCTTTCAAAGCCAAAGAGCTTTTATGGTAAGAGTTTCAGACATGAAGTCCTTAGTTTAAGAATGACTTTTTCTGAGTACCAACTCTGTGCCAAGAACTCTAGATAAAAATATTGTAAAAGCATATGAAGACACAACCTGTAGCGTGTAACCTACACACTGCCTAAGTAAATAGGCAACTTAGAATGGAGTGGGGTAAACACACAGGGCGATGACGCACCGGGAAGGGATCCCAACCCAGTCGTACAGAGAAAGGAGACAGTCTCATTGTGGAGACACTGAAGGAAGAGACCCAAATGGAGAGTACACTTGAGTTGCTCCAAAACAAAATATCTGGAACTCAATTGGAAGACTAGCTAAATAGGAGAATACAAAAATAGTGAGTAACTCGTGTATATTCTGCTAATACACTGACCTCTATTCTTACATCGTTACAGAAATGGGAAGAGGCCTCCTGGTCTTCTCTCCCTTGTGTTATAGGTGGTATGTGTTCAAAGCACGTGGCTATGAACTATTCAGGCCTCTGGAATGCAAAGTCACACCAGGGAAGGTACCTTATGGCATTTAAGCCACTGATCTTATTTCCATTTTGGGTCTTCATTCAACCCAACCCGGAAAGAAATCTGTTCTGTAGGTCTCCTGGAAAGATCAGTGTTTTATTTCTCTTCTTCACATGAGTGTTCCTTGTTCCCCTCTCTCTCGCCAATAAGTCTTGAATCCCTAACCTGGTCTTCCTTCTCGTCTGACGTTGCTTCTGGCTCCCCAGGACTTTCGTCTCTCACTGTCCTATGTCTTGACTGAATTGAGAGGGAGAAAAACTAGATTTGGCTTTGTTTTCTTCTTACTCTTCTCTGCTTCCCACTCCACTGTTGAAGATGTCCTTTCTCTGAGGATCACAAGCTCTTAAGAAGATGAATTGCGTCTGTTTTATCCTTTAAACCTAAACAATTAATACAAAATCACTGTAGATGGTAACTACAGCCATGAAATTAAAAGACGCTTACTCCTTGGTAGAAAAGCTATGACAAACCTGCTGCTGCTAAGTCGCTTCAGTCGTGTCCGACTCTGTGCGACCCCATAGACGGCAGCCCACCAGGCTCCCCCGTCCCTGGGATTCTCCAGGCAAGAACGCTGGAGTGGGTTGCCATTTCCTTCTCCAATGCATGAAAGTGAAAAGTGAAAGTGAAGTCACTCAGTTGTGTCCGATTTCTAGCAACCCCATGGACTGCAGCCCACCAGGCTCCTCCGTCCATGGAATTTTCCAGGCAAGAGTACTGGAGTGGGCTGCCATTGCCTTCTCCGTTTACTGCATACTAGGTTAATAAAAATTTGGTCATTTCTACTGGCAATACGTGAAACCATTTCTCTGCTATATTTTAAGGCTGTATTAATACATTTAAAATGTTATCAATTTATTATTTTCAAAAAGTACTCCATGGTTAAACTTGTTTTAAAAACTGTTCTACTGTGTAAAAACAATGACTGCTGTGCCCAGTTTTGTTTCACTTGTTGTCATGTTTCTCTACTTTTTCTTTAAAATTGGAAGAAGTTACAGTTCAGTACACACAGGCAAAGTCATATCCGACTCTTTGTGACCCCATGGACTGTAGCCCACCAGGCTCCTCTGTCCATGGAATTCTCTAGGCAAGAATACTGGAGTAGGTTGCCATTCCCTTCTCCATGACAAACCTAGACAGCATATTAAAAAGCAGAGACATCACTTTACCAAGAAAGGTCTGTCTAGTGAAAGCTATGGTTTTTCCTGTAGTCATGTATGGATGTGAGAACTGGACGATAAAAAAAGCTGAGCACGAAAGAATTGTTGGAGAAGACACATGAATCCCTTGGACTGCAAGATCAAACCAGTCAATTCTCAAGGAAATCAGTCCTGATTATTCACTGGAAGGACTGATGCTGAAGCTGAAACTCCAATACTTTGGCCACCTGATGCGAAGAACTGAAAAAGGCCCTGATTGAAAAAGGCCCTGATGCTGGGAAAGACTGAAGGCAGGAGGAGAAGGGGATGACAGAGGATGAGATGGTTGGATGGCATCACTGACTCTATGGACACGAGTTTGAGCAAGCTCTGGGAGTTGGTGATGGACAGGGAAGCCTGGCATGCTGCAGTCTATAAGGTCACAAAGAGTTGGACGTGACTGAGCGACTGAACTGACTGACCTAATCATTTCTATTTCGTACATGTTAGGGGTCAACGTAATATACATCGCCATCAAGGCTTAGCACAATACGGATGTCATATGGTGTGGTGCTGAGGGAGTGCGAAGTGGAGAAGGATTCAATACATCATTAATTAACCACACCAGAAGGACATGTCCAGGGAAAGCACCCTATAATACAATTGAAGAAGTATATACTAAATCAGAAACAGTTTCAATCACATTCACGGAGTGGCATTTGGGAGCCCTCTTTGCTTGTCAAATGGTTTTTGTGCCTGCTAGATGCATGGCTATAATTAGACTCACTGAAAGTTGCAAAGAATGACCAACGAGCAACATCTTTCTTTAATATCCCTGGGGGAAACCGAGGTTCCCAGCATCTTCTATATGAGGAGAAAAAGTAGGCTGCAATTATGAGATTGAAGGAGGAAGAGTCTTGTGAGAAACTAACAGGACACTTGTGTTTAGTCACTCAGTCATGTCCAACTCTTTGCGACACCATGGACTATAGCCTGCCAGGCACCTCTGTCCATGGCGATTCTCCAGGCAAGAATACTGGAGTGGACTGCCATGCCCTCCTCCAGCGGATCTTCCCAACCCAGGGATTGAACCCAGGTCTCCCACATCGCAGGCAGATTCTTTATCATCTGAGCCACCAGGGAAGCTCCTAACAGAACACTTAGAGGATGATAATCATCAGGGTTGTATGGGTCTGCGACCTCAGAGATAGGTATTTGTGAACAGTTGACCCAACAGAGTTTAAATGGAATTAATGAAGATATGATATACACCTGAAAAAAGTTTCTACCTGCTTTTATTATTTTTTTAATGACTTACCTATGCTTAATTTTTAAGTAAATGGTACTTTAAGGAGGAACCTGTAAACTTTTTTTTTTAATTAGCTATTTTGTACATAGTGTTAATAGTGTGTACATGTCAATCCCAATCTCCCAATCTATCTGCTTTTCAACAGCCATCTACTCTGTGGTAGACTTCACACTCATTCTAATCCAAAGCATTTCACCCTTCTTTGCCTCGGAGTCTGAGAACACCATCACCCGGAAGACCACAGTGCCTGATGTCTTCCCCAGGGCATATCGCTGTGCATGTCCTTAAAACAATTAGTCCTGAGTGTATGCCCATTTTCAAGATGACGTATGTGTAGCAGAGTCTGTTGCTTGCTGGCACTTAAGAGAGAGAGTCTTTGTGATAAAGCAAGGAGAGAGTAGCTGTCAGTTAGGCTGCCACTTCTGTCATACTTGTTAATGATGCAGCTCCTGTAATTACATTGTGGTTCTTTATATGAACTCAGGGAAAGCTTGCTTGGTTTTAGTATGAAAACAATTTATGAAATTATAGAAACAGACTGAACACAGCAGTTCATTTGTTGAAGCAATTATCCAGATCCTTGTCAAAAAAAAAAAAAAAAAGTACAAGTGAGAGAAGACTGTGATGTGCAAAAAGTGTTTCTAATTCTATGCTCTAATATGTACAATATGTCTGTGGTTGTGCTGAATTATGTTAATAAACTGCAGCCGAAATATATTTGTCACAACACAAAGGAAAGGCGCTATCAATCGTCCTGCCAGATATTTTAAATTAGTCACCAAACAGCCCAGCCAGAGTTTCCTCGACAACCTGCAGATGAAGAGAAAGGCTCACTTGACGTTTTCCCAGTGGAACCAGAAGAACTTTTCTAGTACTGGGAATTATCTGGAAAATAACTGTAAAGTGACCTATGGCACAAATGCCATTTTTAAGTGACATTTAAAAATCTAACCCTGGACACCAACCTGATGTTATTTTTGACTGGCTATCCATCAAAACACAAGTATCCAAGACAGACTCTAAGAAGAGGATTTGGGACACTGGTCGCTGGAGAGCTGAGGGAACAAACAGAGCAATCAAGCGATACGAAGGTTACTGCTCAAATAAAACTGCATAAAAACCAAAAAATGTCTTTAAGGTTAAAAAAAAGTCATTTTCTACTCTATGAAGGCCAGGATTCTACAGCTTATTAGCATTTAGTCAATAAAGATTAAGTTGTAGAACAGCATTGTATTATCTAAGTTTCCCTAAGCATGTTTATCAAATCTCTGGACTAATGACTATTAAGTTCAATTCTTAAAAGTTCTACCTGCAGAGCAAAGGAACAATTATTGATTTAACTAGATAAATATTTAGTTTCCACAAATTCTATACATGTAAATTTATCATATAAATATCTCCCAGTGAAATAATGGCTCAAGGAAAAAAACAGTGACTTTTGCACTCTGAAACAACCTAGCCTCTTTCTTCTAACTTGAGCACAAAACTCCAATAAAAGCATACTACTGAAAGTTTCATTTCTTTTAATTATTTTAATAGTTAATTTCCAGGAGGTGAAAAAGAGAGCAGGGATCAAACACTAAAATAAAATGAAGTGCTAGAAAACAGAAGCAAAAAAAAAAAAATTTTGAGCTCAAATTGTGACTTGTGCAAAGTGTTACACGCAATAAAATGCGGATGCCGTTCTTTCTCCTCACATCTGGAGATAGTTTAGTATACCGATTTCCAGAAACCAAGCAATCGTCCAGCCTGGCTAGCCCCTTTCATTCACAAATAAACAATTAATGGAATGGGCAACTAATTTTCCAAGTGTTCATATTCATTAGGCTGTTTCCTGAAATTAAGTATCAGCCTCATGATACAATACTGTACACATTAAACAGTCTCTCGCTGAGCCCCCCACTTCCTTGGCCATCTCTCTTGTATTAGAGAACGGGGCATCTGTATTTCTAGTCTCCTTCCTTACAATACACTAGCATCTGAATATTAAATTTCCTTAATTGTGCTGAGTTAGAAAGACAAAATATTAAAAATATGACAAGATCCCCTCACCAAATACTAGCAAGAATTTCTATTCTCATGGTCCGTTGATTCACTAATATTTATCAAACATCTACTATATGAACAGCAGAATTCTAAACCTTGACTTGTGAAAGTAAATACGTCCTCGAGAAATTTACAACTGAGTAGGGAGATAAACCTGACCACAAATAACTATACTATAAAGGAGAATGTGATCAATGTGACAAGAGAGGCATAAACAGCACGCTTTAGGGTTCAAGGGAGAGAGACTTACTCCTTTTGAGGTAATGAGAGAAGGCTTAGCAAAGGAAGTGGTTTGCAAGATGGATAGGCTTTCAAGAGGCTCGGGGCTGGAAGGTCTTCAAGGTCAGAGACCATGTCTTGTTTTACTTGGCGTCCCCTACCCCCTCAACACACACACCTGTAGCACAGTGCTGGGCCATCAACACTATGAAAAAGCTAGCTATTTAGCTGAATTCAACAAGCAAACATTGGAAAAAGAAGATCACCCGAAATGGATGGGCACTGACCATGGCATGGGCTTATTCAAAGAACATGGACATTTTTGAAAAGAGAATACCTAGAGACATAACATTAGACAGGTGGGCTGAAAAATGTATTAGTCCAAAATAAAACAGAGCTAACACATTTCATTTTAAATTTGTGAACCATGGGGAACACTGAGAATTTCCAAGCATATGAATAATAAATTAGTAGGGTCTTATGTCTATTGTGCCAGTTTATGTAAGGCTATACTTACTGCAAGGAGATCCAACCAGTCCATTCTGGATTGGGATCAGCCCTGGGATTTCTTTGGAAGGAATGATGTTGAAGCTGAAACCCCAGTACTTTGGCCACCTCATGTGAAGAGTCGACTCATTGGAAAAGACTCTGATGCTGGGAGGGATTGGGGGCAGGAGGAGAAGGGGACGACAGAGGATGAGATGGCTGGATGGCATCACTGACTCGATGGACGTGAGTCTGAGTGAACTCCGGGAGTTGGTGATGGACAGGGAGGCCTGGCGTGCTGCGCTGAACTGATCCTTACTTAAATCTTGTGGACTTCTCCAATTCTTAAAAAACTTAAGAGCACACAAGGGAAGAAAGAATGTACTACATTAAATAATTAGAAACCTATAAACTCTGTTAGGTTGACATTGGGCTTTGAAGGCCAACAAAAGGTTGTATGGGTGTGCAACCCAGGAAAAAACGCTCCTCTAAGAATTTTTAAGTTGAAAAGGAAAAAAAAAAATCCAAGAGCAAGGTAGCCCCAAACGCTGTATGTTACTCAACATCGATAGTGGCAGTAGGGTGTAGCTGCCATCACTATAGGCTCCCCAGAACACAGTTTTTTAGCAAGAACAATACCCATGGCTCTCCTGGAAAAGGAGATGAGCGGTTGTCTTTTGTTTCTCAATTCCTTGGATACTGTTCAAGCAGTTCGCCTTGCTGCCTTCCATCACCTTCCACTAAGTGACGATGTGCAAACATAAAGGGGGGTGCTCTGAGACCGCTCACTAGGATTTAGGGGCCCCTACACCTTTGAATACCCAAACACCAATTCAGCTTTAAGTGAGTAATTCTTGGTAACCAGGACAGCAGACTGTGATAATTCCCTGGGATTTCCCAGAAGGAATGGTGACAAGCAAGCGTGTCATCTGGACGTGTCATACAGAATTGCAAAATTGTCTGAGTTGTCTCAGATTCCGGACAGACTGTCTTATTTTAAATAGTCTAGATGATATCATGTGACATTTGGCTGAACAAAAATAGTAACAGCCACAAAGGGGAGAAGAGAGGACCTTATGAAAAATTGTCCCTAAAGAAAGAAAGGATAGTGAAGCTAAGTCCAGATTTTTAGTGCATGTGCCCTCAAAGCCAATCCTAATGGAATAAGGCTCAAAACCAAATGACATGTCCTATAAAATAGTAGCAGAAAATAATGCTTGGCATTGAAGCTCAAATGTATTTGACTGCCATGAACTTCAAGGAGAAATACAACGGTAATGGGAGAGGAGGTGGTGTACCATGGGATTTCAAAGCACGAGAGCCAACAAAACTGGTTGTTCATTGGCCAAACCTTGGTAACCATTCCGGAATACTAATGTGCAAATTTTTTAGTAGCAATGACAGTGTCTTACTCATCTCAGCATCCCAATGCTAGCAGGGTGTCTAGCAGGCCATCAATATATGCATGCTTTGGGACCAAATTCAGTTCAATATGATGGCTTTCATTTTAAAAAGCTAACAAAACCACTTGGAAAACTGTTTATTTCTTCCTGAAGGAAAAAATCCAAGGAACTCAACCAAATCAATACAAAGACTTTACTATCATAATTCATGGAACTAAGAATGCATTTTTTCCAACTGGCGAGAAAAACACCTCTGTAGACACACCATGGTGCCCCCAGCCAGGCAAGTTTTGCTGCTGAGCAAGAGGAAGATGCTTTCAAGAGTGAGGTTGCAACATGATGAACCCATCATTACTGCCATAATTAATGAATGGTGGAACAGTTCATATATAGTGTAGCAAGTAAGTTAACCATTCTGTCTCTCATATTCCTGAAGCTCACAGTCTCAGATCATTTCTCAAGCTATTGCCATGCACCAGGCACTAAGTGTATTTATGGAAATACAGTTGACCCTTGAATAACTTGGGGATGGGGACACCCACCCTCAGCTCAGTGGAAAATCTGCATATCATGTCTAGCCAGCCCTCCGTATCCCTGTTTCATCTGTATCTGTGGTTCCTTCATATCCATGGATCTGCATCCATGGTGTCAAGCAATCACAGACTATGTAGTACTGTAGTATATACCATAAAAAAAAAAACAAAAACCATGTATAAGTAGACACGTGCAGTTCAATCCTGTGTTGTTCAAGGGTCAACTGTGCTTTACATACATGAATTTAATCTTTTTGACAAATGAGCAAGATAGGTACTATTATCAACTCTATTTCACAGATAAGGAAATTAGAAGTCAAAGAGATTAAATGACCAACACCTTATAGCGGGTAAAAGTGGAAATTGAAACCCAGTCTGAGTAACTCAACAGTCACATCTGTCCAACAGCAATACATCAGGATAACCCCAGTAAGGGCGGCAAATCTGGTGACTACAACTGTTAATAATGTCTCCATCACCATACTGATACCTTGGGCACCGGAGGTGGTTTTCTCAAGTGGCTGTCCCTAGCATCACACAGTATACTCTTTCCCCTTGATCTGAACCCTTCTATCCTCACTGACATTTGGGCAAATACAATCACATTTTTGTGGAATCATACAATAAATAGTTGTCACAAATGGTTACCACAAAACTGGGTATGAAACCCAGTTATGTGAATTCCAACAGGTGGTTGTGAAGGCTTAAATCAGTGTTGGCAAATGTGTAGGACTCATTCAGACAACCACACAGTGAATTTCCCAATATGAAAATTAATACAGGGTCATGATGATCATTGATAAATGTAAATTTCAGGGTCTACCTTCAAGTCTCTTTTAATTGTGACACTACAATCAAAAGGAGATACTTATTCCACAGCCAAAAAAGAAAGAAAGTGTAAGACATCTGGACGTTGTGAGGACTAATAAGTAAAATTTGCTAAAAAATAAAGAATTTTAAAAAACAGTCTGCTTTTTGACTACAATTGATAGGTATAGCTTTTTAGCAAGATGTAAGTTGAGAGTTAATCATTTTGGTTTTCAAAGATGCAACTAAAAACATCATTCTATGACAAACTATATGATGCTTCAAAAAAGAAAGCATCACTCAAGGAAAGGAAAGCAGAACAATATGAAAAAGGATTAAAAAAACAGCCCTATGTCTAGATCCAAGTGGATCACAGACTATGACTCCACTCAGCCCACATTCTCACCCGAGGGAATCCCCACAACAGCTCTTTATAGCCAGATCCTTAAAACTTTACCTATGGATGAAGGGGAAAAAATGCGAGGTTATCTATAGGAACCTCTGAGTACAAGGCACATAGCTATGGCATTTGTGGCAGGCATCAAGATTACTATTTAAAACCCGGCAGTGTTAATAAAGGGTGAGCTTCCTGGGGAAGGTTTCACTAATAATTCTCTGAAGGATCAGCATTTCACTACATCCAGTTTTATTTGATTAGTCAAACATGTCCTCATAATTGTTATATTTCAAGCACTGTTTCAGGAATTACATATCCACTCAGTCTTCACAGTTATGTTTAAGTTATACAGGATGTAGGTATCATTATGTCCGTTTCTCAAGTGAGGTACATGGGGCACAGAGACTTCTTATGCCCAAGAAGAAGGCCACACTACCCAAGGCCACACAGCTAGTACAAATGGGAGAAACAGGATTCAAGCCTAAGCGGGTTGGCTCTGGAGCCCACGCTCCTTGTCACTGTGCCATGCTGCCCTTTCCCAGGAATGCTAGTAAAACCATGCCTCAACTGATCTCTCAGATTAGTTACGTGTCATTCTACAGTGACCAAGGGCAATTCCAGAGCTAAGATATGCACCCTTTCAGCCTGGCAGGCTTATTAGGAATCCAATCGATCACCCCAACCCCATACTTGAGTGCAGTGCTACACTATCAGTAAGGCCAGTGCCTTGGGGACTGTTGTGACCAACCCCTCCCTGCCACATGACTTCTGAGATGACTGGGGGGGCTGCTGGCCTGGCTGCCCTGTCTCTGTGATTTAAACCAGACCATCTGACTGCCTTGCTCTCTGAGCTGGGGCAGGTCTGAAAATGCTCAGATTGCATTAAGCAACTTCTCTGCTCTTTGGCCAGATTCAAGCTCTAGAGTTACTCTATGTGGATTTAGTTCATCCTCTTAAGAGTACAGAGAAGGTTTTCTTTGAGATGAATTTTTTCATGATCAAAGCTTGTTCCTGGGATGACTCAGGTGGAGGAAAGCTACGAGGCACACGGCAGTGTACTTGAGACACTACATCTGGCATACTGTTTTACAGAACACAGAAGGAAAGGTCTGTAGATTCCAATTTCAAAAAGGAGGAGGAGGAGAAGTATTTCACATTATAATAGTAAGACACCCCAGGATTAGAGGGTCTACAAATTCTTAACAACAGCAAATCAAAATCAGTTTGACAAGAAAAGTGAGAACATGGGATGGAGAAAGAATAGATATGACTTCCTTCCACAAGAACCTTGACTGTTCAATTCTTAAGCTAGGTGTTCTCAGAAAGCCAGTGAAATTTGGCTGGTCCTCTGTGGGGCCCCAATAAAATGCTTTCCAGAGTCAACAGCTGACCAGTCATGTGCGTGGAGAGCAGAAGGGGTTACAGGTACCCATGGTCCTGGAAGCTCTGAAGAAAGAAGTGTTCTTTCAAAACTCAACCGACTTTCCAAAAAGAAAAAACGGAGAATGATCCATCACCAAAAATGTTCATCTACTGACACTGTAACAAGTTTAGCTGAGTCACCAAATTTCCCAATTTCTTCTAAGTGAAGCAATTTTTAAAAACTTTTTATCGAAGATCTACTAAGTGTCAGGCGCGAAGATCGCTCAAACAAGAAATCTTATCTTCAAAGGTCAATCAACTGTGGGCTCAGAAGGAGAGAGGGGAGGAGAATAATGCAAGGGAATGACAAAAATTCAAAGGGGAGAGAGGTTCTGGTTGAGGGGAATGATGAAACAAAACTTCCTAGTTAAAATATTCACAGAAAAATAAATATGTGCACCATCCGTCCTGCTTCCAAGTACATGAGAGGAGAGAAGGGAGCAAGGAGAAAATTCAACCCTAACATGATGCCTTAGAAAAACAAGAAAAGTTTTCTTAAAACAAAACAAAACCCTTTTGGCACACCAAGCTCCCTGTGACTGCAGGGTGAAAACTGTAACATAAAAACCTAGTCCATAAGTGCCAGAGGAAAAGAAACTTTCCCCAAATAACAAAATAAAAATAAACCTTCAGTTAAAATAATATATTACACACTGATGTAAACTGAAATGCTCTTGTCCATGGGTTGAGCTTATGAAACCCTTAAACATGAGCATGTAACACTAACAAACTATTTGACATTATTATTTGGGTTCAAAGACTCTCTTTCTCTAAATGTTTATAGCACCATACCAGTTATTTCAACTGAGCTGACACAATGAATTTCAAATGATCTAATACTTTTGACTTACCAGCGGATTAGCACATGATTACCCCGAGTAAAAGGATTATTATTACTGCTGCTCTAAGATATTAACACTTTCTGTAACACACTCTAAGGACGCTGTATAGATCACTAAAAAACGTGACAAAATACATGGGGGAGAGGGGATTTTTTTTTTTAATGGAAGGTGGTAAGTGTTCTTCTCTTATAGAGTTCTCTTGCTTAGTATAAAGTGGGCCTACCAATGGTAGAACTGGCATTTTGCATGGCATTTTCAATGGCATGCAAGTCACAAATAAGTCCAGGATTCAACGCACCCAGGACATTAAGCCACGTGTGGCTTTCTTCCCATGAAGATCGGGCTCCAAACAAAACCCCCCACTTTGTAATAGACAACTAATTCTCATGTAATGAATGACAGAACACAGTGTTGATGTACTTAACAAGACAGAGCTAAATTCAATGAAGCTTGACGCCATTTATATGAAAAAGGGTTACATCTGTAGACAGAGCCAAAGGAAGAGGGGAATAATTCTGAATTAAACAGTGCAGCTTCTGCTTTGGTTCAGGCCTCTCACTGGAAATACAAATCATGGCTAAGATGTGACCCTGAACACTGGCAGCAGCAAACAAAGCTAACTACCACCATATTAAACTCTAACCCTCACAGATGAAGAGGCAACAGCTAGAGGACTTTGTTCAGGGCTTCTACTGCCCAAAGTGCCATTTCTTCATAGCCAAATTTCTGGTCCATTAAAACACTTTCTTTCTTTACCAGACTCCATGATATGCAATTCAGTGGCACTAAACAGAGTCACAGAAAATTCAGACAATCCCAATGATGTTTTACTATCTACTACATCTTGTGGGTTCATCATCAAAACAAGAATAGAGAAAGTAAGCATGTGACACAGAATGAGGATGTTGGAATGATAAACTTCGGTGGCTCTTCGGAAGGTTTTAATGTTACATTTACCCTTCTCTAACAAAGATGTACAGAAGAGTCCTAGGGACACAAATTGTGTAGAAGTGTGGGTGTGGATAGGTATAACTGTCACAACAAAAGATTCTTAAAAGCCTATGACTAACGTAATGCCGACTCTCCTCTTTCAAAGCAAGTGCAGAAAATAGATTTTAAGGTACATTAAAAGAACACAGCATATGAACCATGCTGATCGAGCACCCAAGGTTCTGAAAACAATTGATGAATTGTTGTAAGTAGATGAGAGAAAATTTTCATTCCTCGAGTGAGTTTACAGTAAGAACACTGATCTCCATAGCATGCTTCCTGTAGCTGGTGATATGACTTATTTCTGTAGGATGCTCTTCCACACGTGGAGGTACCACCACCTAGAGCGGCTATACCTTCAGGCAGGGAAGCCTTGCTAGCCTCTCCTCTCCCCTATCGGCAGTGTTATCTGGTTCTGTTGTCACAGAGCCAGGGAATGAAGCTTTTCCAGAAAACTTACCCAAGATCAAACTGTGCCTGGTGACAGCAATGTCCAGGCCATAAGTAATGTTCAAAGGATTCAACAATGCCTGTGACTGATCATGCTCTCTCCCTTGCCATCACCTGCTGATTTTGTCCAGGTGTTTTATGGCTATCTTGAGAATCTGGAGAACAGACAGAGGGAAGGCGTTGCCAATTTCTTTTGTCTGAGACTGTGAATTCCTCACACAGATGGTGGACAGCCTCAGCTCAGGGCAGCACCAGACTGCACTACCTTCAACCTCCAAGAGGGGAAGTAAAGGGAGACACAACTGTCCCCCTATTCCAGCACTGCCTGTGTGTGTGTGGTTAGGAGACACTGTGGCTTCACACGGGGAGCAGTGAAGAAGAAAGAAAGGCAACAAGTTATCTTGAAAACATTTACTTGCTTGAGGTTCTGCTAAGCACCGACCAAGCAGTTAAAAATGCTGACCAGAGGGGTGATACCTGAACAAATGTGCTTCTATCAGAGACTCTGTACCCCAAGTTTCAGCTACTTTTTCATGTGTATATCTAGAGCCATCAGCTCTCCTAAACTAACCAAAATAGGGCCTGGAAAAATCCCGGTCAAGCCTTTAGAAGCTATTATATTGCTGTCAGGGGGCTTCCCAGGTGGTTCAGTGGTAAAGAATCCACCTGCCAACGCAGGAGACTCGGATTTGATCCTTGTATCGAGAAAATCCCCTGGAATAGGAAACAGCATCCCACTCCAGTATTTTTGCCTGGGAAATCCATGGACAGAGGAGTCCATGGGTTGCAAAGAGTTTGACACAACTGAGCATGCACACTGCTATCACAGCTGGGAAGAAAACTGGATTGGTGCTGAAACCTATGCTACATGGTAGCCACTGGCTACACGTGGATACTGAGCACCTGAATCGTGGTTAGTCCAGGTTGAGGTGTGCTGTGCATGCAAAAGAGATGCTGGATTCTGAAGGCATGTGAAAAAAAGGCTGTAAAATACTGATAAAAATCCACAATGATTACATATTTTTATACCTATTTATATATGGAAATTATAATTTTGATACGTTGGGTTAAATAACATATTATTCAAATTGACTTCGCCTGTTTCTTTATACTTGCAATGTGGCTACTAGAAAATCTTAAACCATAAAATTGCTTATCTTGCTACTTACTGGACAATACTGGTCTAGACAAGAGGACTACGGTCCTTTTCAGTCAGTTGTTGGTTACTTGACCATGGCCTGCTTGGTTAACTTTCTGAGCTGCATCATTTTCAAATGAGAGGAATAAAAATCAAGAATGTATCAATACCTCCAAAGTTTTACACCTCCAAAATTACAAATTTTTCAGATTATCATTCCTAAAACCCATGGTTCATTTTCATTGGGGCCTGCCGTAAAGAAGCAGTGACAAACAACAGGGAAACAGGTTCTGTTCATTATTCAATTAATTTAAGAAATGACAGCTGACTGATGGTTTTAGCTAAAGCTTTTCAGAATGGTGGGTAGACTGTTTTAATGTATTAACGTATTAATGTAAAATTTATTCATCATATGAATTCCATCAGTGACTAACAACCCACCATGATATATAAAATAAAGAATGTGTAGGCCCTGGATGGATATGGGTTTATAAAGCAGTGAAGTGAGTGGCTTGTTTTATGATTTCAAGCTCAATGTCATGGGTACATCTGACTGCAATTCATTTGGTCAGTAGGCTACTAAGGCAGACATTCTTTACAGAAACCTCAGAAAAGCTTTAGTGATTTCTTCACTTAATCAGAGGGAGTGTATCTTTCATTATAATGTACAGTTGATCCCTCATGGAGGCACAATTTCTGGCGCAAGAGTTGCACAGGTCCCATCAGTTATGCCTAACTCTGTGATAATTCCTGAAACACCTCCTCATCCAGCTCTTGGGTGGCCAGGCCCAAAGAGGATATTTTTAGAAGCCTGCTGTTCCCCCAAGTTGTACTGTTTGTACTAAGTGACCATAATAGGGCTAAGGATGGAAGTATCTACAGAACAACAATTCAGGTGACACTTTAAATACTTAATTACACACTATTATTTACTTCCTATTAAGGAACGATGGAGGACTTTATTCGCTAAGTTCCTTGATAGGAACAAACTTTTTATTTTACAGATTATGTTGAGAATTTGATCAGTGTGCTGCCTAAAGTGGAGAAAGGAAATGGAAAACAGGAAGAGATTAAATGCAGGACAGAAATCCAGTATCTGTTCAATACATGTATTTTTAACCCAAATGTCAGTGAAACTAAACTCTACATCCTGGCACACTAAACACCATGCTAGAGTATGTGACTGTGTGTGTAAAACACACCTACATGCACACAGCCCTCATTTATGGATATATTCCAGTGGATGAGATAGAAAAGTCAGGTCAGCCACAAGAAATTGAAAGTGTAGCTTACAGGACTCAGGAGTCAGGAACTAGGAGAGAGTCAGCAGACTGTACCAGATTGAGTTACTTCTTGGCGTGATGAGTTAAAAATTCAAACATAAGTGAGAAAAGAGCTACAAATGAATTCTGCCATGCTCTATGCACCCAATGGGGAAAGCATGGAATGTGGGACCTTCTGAAAGACATCCAAGATCAAAGTAAAGAGCACTGGCAGATAAGTGAAAGCTGAGGAGCCTGGAGAGAAAGCCATCCAAATGGCTGAAGCCATCATGCTCTGCACAGCATTTCAGCGGACACATAGCCAGCATTATAGTCTGAACTATAGCTGATACTAAGAATCTAACTTATATGCAAGCAAAACATTGAATTACTTGGTTTTAGCATTGTTCTTAATGTACAACAGATAAACATTACATTGGGGTGGAATTAATTTACAGGTCCCCTCTGCTTGGCTAAAACCAGATGTACATGGGTCAAAATGTGAAGGGTTCTTACCAGAAGCTTTGAGAAATTCAAAGTAAGTCCAGTTTTGAGCTCTGTCAGTAACAGGCAAGGTGAAAAGGATTCAGTGAAAAGCAAAGCAAGAAACAGGATGGGATGTTACCTTATAAAAATGGATTACCGAGCGTTTCTGTATTTTTGTTCAATGCTTTCTTAAAACAAATATACAGCATGACTTGCGTAAACATTCAATTTGGAAATCATATGGATTTCAAATGATCATTTCATTCAACATTAAGTTGGATGAGTCTTACCTAGCAATTTCATAAGATACACCAAATTTTTTAAAAACAGTTTACAATGCCCCGAGTTATAACTCTTAACTGCCATGTTAGAAAGAAATAATCTTATTCCTCCACAGCAAAGAACTTTCAGAAACCACTCAAACATTCTTGCCCTCTGAATGTTTGGGAATGGTCTCTTCATGTGTTATTAATAATCCAGATGAAGTATTCATCATAATGGGCACACAATGAATATTCAGCTGCATGGAGCCTCATACCACAGGGATATCAAAACCAAAACTCACCTTTACTTGTACTTGCCTGACATATGCTAGCAGAGCTACCCGACTGTCCCAAACTTTTTATGGCTTATGGGGTTATATAAATGCTCACTGTGGCAACCCAGGCACACAAAAAAATACTTGCCATTTTAAAGAGAGAGGCAAGAAAAAGTGCTCACGCAACATAAAAGTTAATTTTACATTAGTGTCATTAATATTACACTCACACTGTCACAGCCAAATAAACCTTGGGCTGTAAAAACAAATCAGGTCACTCAAGCTGCATTCTGCTAAGAAAGCCAAAACCTACCATGCATGGCTCCTGTGGACACTCTTCCTCAATGGCTTCTATTGTCCCTGGCCAACTTTTCCATTTTCCATGCCCTGAATCCCTCACGTGTCCAAAGCTACATTAGTGGCATTCAAAACAAAAACTTTAAGGGATGGTTCCAAGTATTCCAAATAGAAGCTACACTTTGTTTTCTTAAAGTCATGGTTATTTCCCCAGTTTATCTGGGCATTTAAGTTTTTTCTTTAAATCCAACAAATATTTCTCTAAAGAAAGGTCTTTATGTGGCTGAAATTAGACTGCACACAAGATAGTTTTTCAAGGCCAGCAAGCACTTCCTAACCAAATCCCCCACTTCCTTTGCTAGCTAAACATAACTCCTTTCAATGTGTACATCCTTTAAAAAGTGAGCAGGGAGCACCTCACATGTAATAGCAGGCAGCTGGGAAGCCAATTGGTGCGGTCCGAGCACACAGTTTAGAAAGCAGCTCTTTAACATTCAATAACTAAGTGGTAATTGGGCACAGAAACATAAACTGTCAAACTGAATCAAAACCCCTCTGCTTTTCAGAGTATTATTTGTAAGATTATACCAGAATTAAATTTGAACATGCATCCACCCTATGCATTCAGTCAAATTATAAAACAAGGGAAAAAAATTGCTGTGCTTTTCTTTGGATAAAATTAATGTCAGCTTTGTGTCCTTAAGCCAGACCCGATCGGGAAATGAAATATGTTTAGTCCTGAAATAGTTGTGGTAATTCAATCCCGGCGCTCTCCTTATTTTCTTGATGACAAAGAAAAACTCCCAACTGGCAGGGCCACCTGCACTGATTACTCCTCCATCCACACCCACAGAATATGAAAATGAGCCAATGATCATTAACCTTAATTTCTTCTAACATAAACCTCGGCTCTTTTTCAGTCTTGCTACTCAGGGAACTCCCCTGAGATAAAGAAGGGGGTGGGGAGGGATAAGGAAACAGGGAGTGAAAGCTCAGAGCAAAGGGGGTGGAAACAAATGAAAAATGGAACCCACTGGCTTTTAAAGAACTGCACAGCTGGCTTATTAAACTTCATACAGCAAAGATGTTACAAAGATAAAGACATTGTGAGGCATCACCACTCTCTGGATAGTGGGACACTCTCCTGTCCAGCCCTCTCCCTTCTGAGCAAGAAATAAGAAAGGATGCTTCCTCCCCACCCTCTCACCCTGCCTGCACCTCACTCCTCCGCCCAGACCTCACTCTGTAAAGACAGAGAGCAATAAAAGATGGGTCTGGACAGCAGGAATGCAGGTGTGGCTTGGAGATAGCCAGAATGAGGACCAAAGGGCCTGTACAACCAGGAGAGGGATTTCCAAGGTGAGCACTTCAAATACAGTGTTGAATGCATCACGCCTCCTGGTCATTCACATTCAAGTATCACCAACTGGAATCATTTTAATTCAAGCTGTGTGGGGCTAGATCCCATTGGCATTACATCATCTTCTAATGGATGAGGAGCTAGATGGGGCCCTAAAAAGAAACACAACCAGGAGGGGAACGGGAAAATCTCCGAAACAAGGGTCTCTACTGCACAGATGTGTAGACTGAAAATTACCCGGGTTGCCTACAGACCTAAGCAGATTGCTGGAAAAAGATGAGAAGACCATGAAAACGAAGAACATATCAACATGTCAACATAGAGAACTCTCTGCACAGCATTCCTGAAGCTGGAAAAAAACCAAACTTTAAAAATCACTACATTGCTAAATGCACATAAAAAATTTTAAAAACATTGCTCTTTTTTCCATTAGAAAACTTGAATGCAAAGGCAAATAAACGCCAAAAAAGAAAAGTACAACTGTATTAGGTACAAGTTTTATTACAAGATGTTTGTTGTCTACCCAACACAGGTGGACAGAGAACAACCCTGATTATACAGTGATCCCCTCGTTATTTCAGATCTCAACTCAAGTGGAGGAGCCAGGAGGAGGGTGAGGCAGAAAGGCAGGAAAAACAAACCAAAACAAAACCCTGGCTGTAGTTTGGTCCTGGATTCCACAGGGCGATTGAAAATAAAACCTGGATCCAGGTTGCTCGGTGTTCACTGCCTCCTGACTTAGCCTGCCGACTGCACAGATGCAGCCTTCCTTCTGCTTGCTCTCTCCTCTGCACCCCCAAGGTGCCATCAGGGGACCAAAGGTCAACGGTCCTCTCTGGAAGTGAGGACAGAGTGTTGAAGTATGCGGTAGCAAGAGTCATCTTAAGAAGAGATGCTCTAGCTTGTGACCTGGCGGCGAGCTGAGAGAGCAGGGCTTTTAATAAAGCAGCACTTTTGCACACTCCCAGCCTGGTTAATTTAATACCTGCCGCTTGTTTACCAAACAGCGCGGGCATGTCTCCGTGTCCGTAAGTTCCCGGTGACAGTGAGGCGACTGGATCCAGGCATGGAACAGATGCACCTTTTTACGCTCTGTTAAACCGTGTCACAGACTACAGCCCCTGAGCGCATTCCTTTATTTACGCTGCAGCCAGCTGAGCTAATTGTCAGAGACAGCCCTGGTTCTAATTCTGCAGAGTCCAGGAACTACAGGAGTGTGAGTGCTGAGGCATGAACGGTGCAAAACTCTCGGAAATGGGAACAGCTGAAACAGTCCAAGGGTAGAGGAGTAATCTGCCAAAATTTTTTTACCTAGAGAGACTGCAATAATGTCACCTATCTCCACAGGAGGTGATGGGGGTGGGAATGCAGGAAAAGCATCCTTAGTGTTTAAAAAAAAGAGAGGAAAGCAAATAGTAAAAGAAATACCTATGGAAAGGGAACACAGGCCAAGCAGAGATGGCATTCGTTTTCCAAAGAATAGGGTCAGGATGGGGCAGTTGCACCAATATTCACAAGCTCACAAACTACCTGATTATAGGCTGGTGTTCAATGTAGCTCACACCGATGGTTCTGCAAGATACAACACGGATCATTTCAGATACTGTGATGTGAACCCATTAATGACACCAAAAGAGTCCCATGTCCAGCCAGCCGGTCAACTGCAGCCTGCCTGGTCACAAAGCAGACAAAGGAACTCCCATTAATTGTTCTCCTCATATCCTGCCATACTTGGAGTGGTTCCTCTTAGCTGGAATACCAGACTCATATTTTATCGGTAGCAGGAGTTCACTCCAGTTAAAGCTCTTCACCCGTCATGGGCATTTTTCTGCAAATTAATGTCTTTTACTTGCATGACTTCTCTTCGTATTGTAATTTGGGGTTTAAACGGATCATCATACTTTACAGAAAAGAAAAAGAGCAAAAGAGCTCTGTGTTGATAATTTTTACTACTTACGACTAAATGACCTCAACTGAGGAAGAAAAAATTAAGTCATTTGTCTTATGAGGTACAGAGGACATTTTATGGTGTACAATTTAGCTAATAATGGGTTGGGGCCAATGCTTAACAAGTCACATGTTTCCATTGTCCCTTCACCCCCTGCTTATGTTTTTACCACATCCTAACAAAAACATGACCAGAACTGGTGAAAAACATACGGTTCCAACTAATGAATCACATACTTTCCCGCAAGTACAGTAAGTACTACCAGCTGTGTGACAGTCTTGCTCTGGCAGTGGAGCCAGCATAGAACAAGCCGGCCCATCTGAAAGCAGCTGCGCTGAAAAACCACAAGCAATAGAAGTGTGTCTGCCTTCTCAGGGCGGCTTTGTCTCTCTGTTCTGTGTCTCTGCTCTGTCCTCAGGATGTGCCAGCCATCTTGTCTGGAGAAAGTTCTGGGAAATTCAGAGGTAGAGAGAAGACCCACAAATTCAAAGAACTTCAGCTTTTTCAAAAGTGTTGTCACTGTGTCAAGTGGAATGCCTCCAGAGGATGATAAAAGGAATACGTCTCTTTCCCACATCCACCCACCCATGTGCCTCTTTGGGGACCTGTCTTAGACTAACGATTGTGTCTATCCGTGGATCTAAGTACGGGACGTGAGAGATAGAGACAAGAACTGCACCAGATCCAGCTACTTACAGACGGGCTCAAGAACGAACCCACACAAGACACACATATCGGACAATTCGCAGATCATCAACTCAGGCCACGAGCTACTACAAAAATCCAAACCTGCCGTTTATACAACAAAAAGCTTCATTTGTAACCACAGAGCATTCTGAAAAAAAAAAATTCCCTGGCAAGCCCTAGATATTTTTACACAAACGCACTTTTCCTTTCTGTGAAACAACATTCAAATGGATAAACATTACTGTTAAAGGGAAAGAAAGTACAGCAGCATTAGTCTAAAATGTAAGTGGAAATGGTAGGATTTTTTTTTTAACCTTTAGAGCACGTGAAGGCAATAGCTAATAAAATTTTACGAACATTATTAAGTGAACAGTAGCTTTTATGCAGTGTCTAAGAACCATCTCATCAGGTTCTCTCTGAGAAAAAGACTTAAGAGTTGTCATTCTTGGCTTTGCCAAAGTCTCAATCAGGGGGGAAAAAATAGTGAAATCACTTTTTGTTTGGATAAGCATTTTAAATATAAGGAAGTCACATGTAAGGACTAACAGGGAAAGGCTGCCTTTGATATTGTCCTTTATTGCTTAATTTAGCCAACACATTGCTCTAAGCTTATGTTGTCAAGACGCTTCATTCAGCAAAAACCTCATCCCAAAGTCATATTCACATGCCTTTTCTGTTTCTACCACAGTTCTATGATCATTTTTTTTAATGAAGCTATTATCAATATGATACTTAAAGAAGGGTCAGAAGATTCACTCCATGAACAGAGGAAACCTCGACCCGCGTAGTTTAAATGCTTCCTAAGTGAATTTTGCTGTGAGTGTTTGGGTGCGTTCAGGGTTGGGCTAGTCAAAGGCAAGTGCTTGGGATCAGTCCAGAAGTCACATCCATCCCTGCGGCTGGATCAAGTCAGGCAGATGGGATAGTGTTGAGAGCACTGACAGCAAGTGGAAAGAGCAAATGACGGACTTAGAGTCAAGCACAAAGAATAAGACCAAATGTTCATGAAAACATGGATTTGAAAAATAATATACTGATAAATAAGACATAGTATTTAAATAAAAAATAATGACAACTCTGCAGCACTTAGTCCATATCAAATAAAGAACATTCTCTAACCAAAACTGGATTATGAAATTACTGAGTGAAGAAAGAACTGATACAGTTAAACCCAAATTATGGTAAAACTACTAAAAAATCATTAAAAACCACAGTAATTAATTTCACAGCTGGAAAATTTCAATAGACTAATAATAAAAAATGCAGTTTATGAAGCAGTACACACAGGATAACCCTATTTTTATTTTTGAAATAAATACAAGAGAAAGAAGAGGTAAGAAAATATTCTAAAATTATTAACACTTCTGTGGACAGTGCCATTGGTAAAGCAAATGGTTTTATTAATAGTTAAGTTCCATTTCCTAAATTTTATTTAACATATATAAATTACACGTGAAAAAAATAAGTTTACAGGGGTTCCCCCTGTGTGATAAATTTGATTTTTAAGAACTCTAGTAACTAGATTTCTAGTCTTAACTAGTAATTATACTACAAAGCTTAAGTACTATGAAAAATGTAGAGCTTTTCTCAAAATCAAAAACTGAATTACTTTAATTCTTTTAAAAACTACATTTAATATTTGTTTTTTTTTTTTTGGTAAAATAGGAAGACTAGTATTGAATTTATTAATTGTTTGTTTAGTTGCTAAGCCATGTCCAACTCTTTTTCAACCCCGTGGACTGTGGACTGCCAGGCTCCTCTGTCCTTGGGACTTCCCAGGTAAGGACGCTGGCGTGGGCTGCCATTTCACTCTCCAGAATTCACTTATGCCTTGTTCCAATTTTCAAAAAGTGTACTCTCATAACGTAAGCTACAAACTAGTCTTTGTTAATTCAAACTTATAAAATTAATAAACCTAGATCTAAACCTTCACCTTTCTTAAAAAAATAATACTTTTCAATGGCACTTGTAATTGCCAAAGCACTCCCATAGAATGGAAGTCCATGCCCACCCACCCCTGAAACGCCATTCTTTCCATACATGGTCGCAGCTCTCACAGAACACAATCCAGGGCCCCTGGTCATGTGTGATGCTATAACAGGATGAACTCAACAGAGCAAATCTGTAAAATATGCTTATCCAGGTTGAAACATGGCAGAAATAACTAGATTAACAACAGTACTCTTATAATAAAGGACTTAGAACCAAACCCAGTAATTGGATTTATTGTCAAAGACACATTCCAAGTTTTTCATTCATTCTATGAATTCTGAGAGGGCTGGCATGAACACTCACTTGGCAAGTATTGACCAATGATCATGGCTGAGCATTGTGTCCATGTTCAGGTTTGAACAAAAGGCTGCTAAAAATTTCTTGATGTCAGAAAAGGCCCACTTCAGGAGAAAATATACAAAATGTTAACATACTGTAGAGATGAGCAGCAGAAATCCACAGTGAACACTTTAGGAAACAGAAGAGTGGCCCTTACTCACTGGGGTTCTGAGAAGACTTCAGGAAAAAAGTAGAAAACCGTAACTTGAAAAGATACATGCACCCCAGTGTTCACTGAAGCACTGTTTACAGTAAGTAAGCTGTGGAAGCAAACCAAGTGTCCATCAACAGAGGAATGAATAATGATGTGGAGTATTAGCCATAAAAAAGAATGAAACCATGTCATTTGCAGCAACATGGACAGACCTAGAGATGATCACATTAGGTGAAGTCAGGCAGATAAAGATGAATATCACATGGCATCACTTTCATGCAGAATCAAAAAAAAATGACACAACTGAACTTATTTACAAAACAGAGATAGAGTCACAGGCTTCAGAAACAAAGTTCTGGTTACCAAGGGGGAAAGGTGGGATAAATTCGGATTCTAGGATTTACCTATACACACTATTATACATAAAACAGATAATCAATAAGGACCTTCTGTATAGCACAGGAAACAGTATTCAATATTCTGTATTAACCTACATGGGAAAAGAATCTGAGAAAGAGTGAATATATGCGTATGTATAACTGAATCACTTCATGTACACCTGAAGCTCACACAGCACAGTAAATCAACTATATGTCAATGCAAGATGAAAACATAATCATAAACAAGTTGAGCAGCCAACCATGCAGGATGAGAAAGGGAAGAAAGAGGGTCAATGTAGGAGAAAGCTGGACAGTGAGAAATAGCACAGGACAAGAGAAGTCCAAGCTGATCTGTGCTGCTGGGGCAGGAAGACTGAGGCATGAACAGACAAGAGTGGCGGAGGAACAAGGAGGCAGGGTCCAACCACCGCAGATCGTGTCTGTCCCTCTGAAGAGGTTCTGAGTCCCCATCTTCTAAACAAACAGTGAGAACCGCTGCAGCTCCTAGCGCCATTCCCCATGAGTCAGAACTACCTCTGCCATGTTGCAGGAGGGAGACTTCAATAGAGCAACACTTCCCACGTGCCAGGCACTGTTTCAGGCACCGGAAACTCTGGAACAAACAGCCCTGCTTCTTTCTTGTCTCTCAAGCAATTCATTTCCCTAGATACCTCATTCACTAATAATTTCTTGAAGAGAAAAATAAATAAATAAAACTGTCATGGCCCTCTATGTCTTTCAGAGGCTGAAAGACAAGACTAATGTAACAAAAATAAATAAATAATCTGCATATGTAAAAGCACAATATTCCCAAACCATTTTGCTGATCTCATTCAGTCAAACTGATAAAATTATAATTAAAGAGAACAGTTTGTCAAGTTGCAACTAATGGCAGATGTTAGCATATCGGACCAACCAAACCTTGGAAAATTTACTCTCTTGCTAAGGTTAACAGGTACAACACTTGGCATAAGCCACAACACAGTGTACACAACACAGACAGTGTACACTTAGGTCTAGACCACACCTTTGTTCAGAGAAGGCAATGGCACCCCACTCCAGTATTCTTGCCTGGAAAATCCCATGGACGGAGGAGCCTGGTGGGCTGCAGTCCATGGGCTCTCGAAGAGTCGGACACAACTGAACGACTTCACTTTCACTTTTCATTTTCATGCACTGGAGAAGGAAATGGCAACCCACTCCAGTGTTCTTGCCTGGAGAATCTCAGGGACGGCGGAGCCTGGTGGGCTGCCGTCTATGGGGTCGCACAGAGTCAGACACGACTGAAGCGACTTAGCAGCAGCAGCAGCACACCTTTGTTCGCCCATTACGCTGGGGACCAGCTGCCCTATCTTTGGCTGAGACACAATCCCAGGGCCTAATTTCATGCATTTAATTCATAAAATATCAGATAAAACATTGTGATTCAAATTCTGATACCAGTCAAATTTCAGCACCAACTTTTATGCAAAAGTCTATACCCCATAAAAGCCACTTTCTCAATAATTCCTGACGCAATATCCTTGGGGAAAACAATATAATCGAGTTTTATAGCAGGGCAGGTTTCTTAATCCCAGCTGGTACTATCTGGGCCCTGAAGCATGAGAACTGATCATATTAAAATCCAGATACCAGCTATTATATCTCAAATGGATGCTTCATTTGTATTTAGCATGAAGAGGAGTCTATCTAACGTAGGCTCTATTCAATACAATGTGGTTTTAATTGGAGTCTGTTTTAGATGAGCCACCCGTATTTCATCTTTTTAAAATTATCCCTAATTTTCTGCGCAATTTGCCTCTGCAACACAACGAATAGCAGTTATAGATTACTGCCATTGTTTAGATGTCTGAGAAGGTACAGCTCTCTATTTACTGAAGTACTAGAGCCTGTATCAAAGAACAAAAGTAGAAAGTAGGTTCTGTTCCAGTGCAGGGATGAACAAGGGCATATATGAAAGCATTAGTGAGCCTTAACTAGGAAGACAACAGATCAAACTCTATTATACTCTTTCATTCTGCCTATCCTGAAGCCTAACTAAAATCTCACTTTCTTTTCTACTCAAGAAGAACCTCTTAAAAAATAATTTCTAACTATAAAAGTTCTATCTCCAACTACGTTAAACAACATTTTTTGTAGTTCTCTACTTCACAAGTATTTCCACTCCAATATATTCATTGTTTGTTACCAACTAAAAGTATTCAATAGTTTTATATGATATCACTATTTTCTGGGATATTTTCCATCTTCATTGTTCTTAACTGCCTAATAATTACTGAAGTATGTTGAAATATGGTATATCACAACACCATCACAATAATATGTCTACACAAATCCAAGTACCTAGCAGTTTGCAAGCTAAAGGATGTTTGTGTGATGCCTGGAACAAGAACCATAAAACAAGGAAAACACCTAATATCAAGATTTAAAAGAGAAGTCTTCATTTAATCTGTTCCGAATTACCCAAAATGTATTCCAAAGTCAGAATTTCAGGGGTGGCAAATATAATAAAACTGTTTGCTTTTTTTTTTTTTAATCACATGCAAAACTTAGGCCTGCTTGTAAGTGATTAGGTAGAGAATAAAGTGTCACAACCCACGTAAGTGTACCAGTGCTATTTACTAAACTATGCTGCCCAATTTTTTTCTCATCATGCTTACATAAACATAGGTGATTTCTAATTAGATTTCTCCCCTAAACAGAGTGTGTTCCACAACAGGACTCTTCTACTCATCTTGGCTTTTGAACTACCTAAAACTATTTATATAAATTATACTCTCCACTTCCAACTTATCCACCATGCACATGGAACAGAATTAAGTACAAGACAAAAATAGCACCTTTCTTTTCTGGAAATATCAATGTATGTCTAGTCCTCCACTAGTCTCCCCTACTTAAAACATTTTTATTTAAGGGTATCATCAGCTGTTATTATTTTCCCAATTTTCTCCAAAGACAGTTGCCTCATGAAATATGAGTATCTACCTAGTGATAAATAGGTAAACTAAATAGGATTATAGTATTAAAAGCAGTGCACTCAAAAAAAATCTAACTTGAGGATTATTGCCACTTAGTTACCAAAATTATCCTATACGTAAACTTTCAACTGTTTCATTCTTAAACACCAAGGCTGAGTCCAAGAATCTGCTTCCAGCAGTGGCATAAACTACACGGGGTCGGGGGGGCGGGGAGAATATCACACTAATACAGGTCTTTTCTTTTCAACCCAACCCCAAAACATACCAGCAATTTCCTTACACAGTCCATTATACCAGTAGTTTGGGTTCAGTGCCAACTTGGGAGAGTCTCTATTACTAGCGTGGTCTGTATAAATTACATATAGCATATCCCATATGGAAACCATATTTTCACAGTGACCGATGTTTAATAACAAACTCTGTAACTTGGAGTATCTGTAGCAATTTCTATTATTCTGCTGCACTCTTTCAGCAATTTGTCTACTCAGATATTTAGTCTATGAAGCGAAGGCTCTTGAATTTTCTCATTGTAGTTAAAAAGGGACTAATTTTATCCCATGTTATATTAGTTACAAGATAATTGGGCTCCTTGAAAGGCACCACCGTAAATTATCTTGATTCAGAAATTATCCTAAATATTGGTAGGCAACAATGCTCTTGCATAAACATACTTGTTTGTGGAAGTTACTAATTAATTTTGTTTATTTGCTTTACAATTTCATGCCTTTTTTTCCCTTGGTCTCTATCATGTAAAACTGATTAGCCAATGTGCCACAAGCTCTAACTAGTTTAATATTCTATAATACCTTTGTATACTTAGATAAAGTACACATTTTATTTTAATAAGCACAGTCACTATGTTAAAATATTGTGAGACTATACAACTTTACTGAGAACAGTTAAAAAAATTAGTGACTAGGTCAGAGTCTGAATGAATACTGCAGGTTTTTGTGTTTATGCACAAGATACAATTTGAAGTTATATATTTAAAAGTGGGAAGAACAATTCTACTACGTAAGTTCTTAGCCAACTCTCATTAGAGACTCCAACAAGCTAAATACATTTTTGGACAAAATCATATAATAAAGAAACTGAACAGATAAGTCATAGGATGTTTTTAGAAATGGTTGCCTAAGTGCCATAACCTTGTTTCAAAGATAGGTTTCTTCAGTACAGGGGAGAAAGCAAAAGTGCTCATTTAAAAGATCATAATGAAACTTCATACACTCTAGGTGACAAGGGGTAAGGGATTGGGGCTGAAAGAAAGTAAAAGAAACAAAAGGACTCCCATCTAGTGAGGAGAATAGCAAAAAAGAGATACATTTTAAGGTGGTGGTTAGTTTTTTTTTTTTTTTTTTAATATTGAGAGACTGGGAGCAATTTAAACTTAAGATGAAAAGGATACTCAAAATTTACACAAAGGAAATAGCAAACTAATCTTAAGAATGTTCCTTGGACCACTCCACAATTTCAGAATATGGAGTCTGTTAGGATAAGTGAACCAGCACACCCAAAGACAAAATTAAAACTTGAAATTATATTGGCAAGTTGGTCATAAAACCCGAAACACAGCAGAAGTATCTACAAGGAAAAAAAGCTACTAAAACAAAAAATAAGGATGTCTGACCAGTTGCGGTTTACTGTTCAGGAAAGGGCATGTTTTAGATGAAGTTTTCTTTAGTCGAATGTCTAAAATACATGTCTATATGCTTCTAAGAAGCACGGCTGAAAGAAGAATGCAGTAATAGATTCCAATTCCAAAGAATACCCAAAAAATAGCTAAAGGGAAATGAAGGGTTTCTGGGTTACTTTTCTTTTTCTTACTTTTTTTTTAGCCAAGCTACTGCAATTCTGTCATGCCAGAGCCTCACACAAGCCAAACAGGTGGGATGTTATTTGAAGCTACAGCCTTTATTTAATTAGTCAACTAAAGGGTGTTGATGCAAAATCTGGATACAATCTTAAATCATTTGTTCTATAATTATTTCATGATAATTTTTTTTTTTTTTAATTTAAAAGCCCCAGCGCTGCTTTTCTAGCTAATGGGAAAAACAGGTTGGAGGGCCTTAAGAATAAATCCTTCCCTGGTTCAAAGACAACTGCTCTGACTTTTTTTCTTCTGGCTGTCTAGAAAGGAGCAAATTTTTTTCTCCATTTTTTTTTTCTTATCATACCCTTATGGCTTTCATTAGGCACATGAAAGGCCCCAGAGTTAATTTCGTGTTCAAAATTACTCAGCACCAAGCCTTTGTATGAACCCTTACAGAAAATGACGCAAAAGAATAAGCTTCTTAAGGTGCCTAACGGACAAGCGATCTTTAAAAGGAAAGTGCTCTTTAGTGTCCATGTATTCAGACCTAAAATGAAGCTGCAATTATGGGAGAGATGCAGGGAGAGCCTCAGCAAGCCCTCATACAGTGTAAACACAGCAGTTAAAGTTGTGATGTTCACCTGATATTAAAGCCATCTGCCCAGGACGTGCTGGGGCAAGCCCCTACCAGGGAAGGCCTGCCTGCATTAAATGAATGGCTCTAACCCCCCAAAATAACCCAGGGTGTGATTTAAATCACAACATACACAATAAACTTGGGCTTTGTCACACTAATTTCAAGTGTTCAAAGTCATAACTAGATTTCTATGGTTACCCAAAATACATACACATATACTTATATACATTCATAAAACATACACTATTACCCAAAACACAATATACATTTACACACACACACACATATAAAACACATAGAAACTTTTTAAAAAGGAAGACATCTACAAGCAATTAAACCTCTAACACACATGCAGAGTCAAACAGGCAGAAGAGTTCCCTAGCTACTAGAAATTTTAAGAAACAAATGGTACAAGATTAAAAGAAAAAAGAAAATAGTTTTTTGTTACATCAAAGGTGAACAACATATGTGAGGTAAGGGAAAAAAAATACATAGGTTCAAAGTGTTAGGGATGCTGTGGTATAATTGACATATAGTGAAATACACAGATCTTAAGTGTCTACCAAGAATATATTTTGGAGGGAACATGTAAAAATCATATACTGACTTATTTACATTGATTTTCACACTAGACTGGGACATTCAAAGTTACTATAATTAGCAATGGGCGACTCTGAGCAAGACTGGATTTGCTTCCTAAGTTTTAAGTGATTGCTTGAAGCTAAATTTCTGGGAACTTCTTTGGTCTGGTAATCAGTCTGCGAGTCTTGTAGGAACAAGCTTTCTCGTGATATTTCCACTGCCTCGTGGTTTCTGGCCAGGTTGAGTCGTCTACAGAAACAAGATTTTCTAAGAGCGTTCTTGTTATTTCCATTTCCTATCTCAAATGAAACCAAGTGCATGTGGATGAAAATATTAAAAATAAACACACATGCAAACTTTTCATCATCAAAGTTGTTTCTAAATTGACTCAAATGAAACCCATCAACAGTACTTTTAAAAACTGAAGGCAACTCTAGTTCTACTGACTATTGTATAAAAATAAAAAAAACTTGGAAGAAGAGAACCAATTAATTTTGTATTTTTTTAAAGTAGGTTATTCTCGTGACCATGCCAACCTTAAGAATGTTAAGACTTAAGAAATGTTAATAAACTAAGAAGCCAAAAATCTTAATATAACAAGGATCTTTCCAATGCATGAATTCTCCACACTTAGGTTCTCACCTGCACTTCTGAAGTATGTCTTTAATTACATTAGAAACCCTTATATGCAGGGTACATTGTTACACATGGCACCATACTATACTCATAAAATATACTCCCAGAAAAAAGATACTCTTTAAAAGAAAAAGAAGAATGAACTATTTTATTTATTGAAATATGCCAAACAATGGTAAGTAAACTCTGAAAAGAATGAGAAAATACAATTTTTAAATATTTCTCTTTCTCTATTTTAAATAAATAAAATTGATTCTATTTTAAATTCCCATAAATTGCCCCATCTAAGACCACTGGATACGATTTATGATTCTCAGTAGGGAATTTAATATTGAAACACAATGATAATATCAATTTCAAAAGTTAAAAATAACCAGACATTAATGATGTCTAGAATGGCAATGTAACCTAAGGATAATGATCCAGTTATTATTGACATGAAAGTATAAGATATTTACAAAGTATGAGGTTTAATAAGCTCTCACAAAAAAAGGAGTGAAAAGCATGTTGTATGTAACAGGCAATTTTCCCTTGAAAAACTTTCCTCAAAGCTAACTTGAAAAGTTTTGAAGTTATGGAAAAAAATACTGTACGTATTTTTACAAAAACAGAAATTAGGAAAAATACTCTGAGATTACACTTCAGAAGTCATTTCATCAAAAACACATTTTACTTCAAGTAACAGAAATAATGAAAATTCATGTTCATGGAAATGCTGTTATTGGCCTCTGTTAATATTGGAGCAAATCATGACCATTTTACTCTAACACTAATTTTAGTATTAGCTTAAACTATAAACATCTAGAAAACAACAAAAGTTCACCCTGTGGCCTATTTATTTTTTAGTCATAGGTCTAACATATTTCAAGATTGATTTCAAGTTGTAAGAAGTCATTACAATCTCAGTGCATCACTGTTGAATGTTATTACTGTATTCACTTCTCTATTACTTTATCTGTTAAGAGTTTCTTATTTAATTATGTATCAAAATTATTTATTCCCCTGTAATAGCAACAACAAAACTGAGGCCCAGGACATCACATGCTAAAAGGCAGGGGTAAAAATATATAAGGTGAATTATATTCTGCCCCGCTAGTGACAGTCTAAAGGTATTTTTTTTTAAAAGAAAGATCAGTTTGTACAGATAAATGAATCCATTTCCAATATACTGCTTCTAATAATTATTAATTAAAGCAACAATATAGGCATCCCTTCCATAAAAAACAGAGGTCATAGAATTATGTGATACCCTTATGTCCTTAACTTTGCCAAACCACATTTCTGGTTAAGAAAGTCAAGGAAAAAAAAAAAAAAGAACACTATGTCAACAGACTACAGAAACCAAGTGTAACAGCTGCAAGTAAAATAAGTGCATTGCTTATGCTACATGAAATCAGGAGACCAAATATTCAAAAACAGATTGAATATTATCATGTTCTTCCCCACCTTTCTAAACTCCAACCATCATTCCAAACACATTTCTTATCCAGACATTTAAACACATTGTATTCAATACAAATGCATTAAAACTTATCAAATTTAGATACATTTACAATGTTTAACAAGACACAGGAGGGAATATGCATTCAAGACAACCTTTTCATGTTACAAAATGGCAATTATTAACTACTAGTTTTCAACTAATTTTTCATTAACAGGTCAATAGCTTCTTCAGAAAGCAGAGTCTCCCTATTTTTATTCTGTGTTTAACATTTCAAATTATAAAATTTCATCAAGAGGTCACTCTGTTAGGCTAAGCAAACTCATAGAAAATTTTCCCAAATTTATGCAAGAAACTGTGAAGCCTGGCTTGCTGTGAATCAAGCATGAATTTGAGGCATGAGCTTTGAAAGACTTTTTTTAACAACCCTGTAGTCCTTCAAGAAAATCCCGACAAGAGGCATCAAATATATGAACTTCAGGTCAAGCTTAATAATATAGCTGGTGAAGAGTCCAAAGCAGGCGTCGCAATACCTGCCCCCAGGACCTAGCTACATCCCTTATAGTCATATGACGTCATACCTTTCAGGGGGTTGCGATCTCAGGAGAAAACTAATATTATAATCGTGTTACTTCAGAGAAATGCTGTAAGCATTCAACAAGCAGTAAGTACACTGCCTTAGAAAAAAGTTAAAATATTATCATCGGAACATTTACAGGCGTGTCAGGATAGAAAAAAAGAAACTTGACCCTCAGAATAAGTTATGTTCATGGAGAAACACATGAGGATCAATGGATAAAGTAACTACTGGAAAACTACAGAGAATAAAGGGTCTGGTCTATGTTGTAGAAGTCAATTACCAGAAATATTCAAAGCCCACTGATTGCTTTTTAAACTTTCCTATTATAATACAAATATACACACAGTCATACTCTCGATATTATTTGAGTATTTTTCAAAAATACTTCAGGTTGCAAATCATTCCCCCCAAATCAGTGGGAAGATTAAAGAATCTTCAAGATGTTAGACTGTGAAAGACAGCAAGTGGTCAAGTGGATGAGAAGTCTCTTCTCCCTATAAAGAAACTTTCCTCTCTAGTGCCTGGGAAATTTAAAAATCCACATCACATGAATTTCCTAAGCTACTGTCCCAGATATCTTACAATGAACCCTTGTTACCATCATGAAACTGCTTACTATACCACTCTGTTGCCTCCATTTAACTTTGGTTTTTTTAGCTTAAACAGTTTCAAATTGTAATAACCTAATCTTATCACTAAAAATTTCTGAATTAAAAATGGAACTAAGACATAAGTTAAGTAATTTATTGGGCTAAAGATGCCCGTTATCACAAAAGTGCTTGAAATCCGTGGGTCCCTAGCCAAGATTTCTAAAACTTCTGTCATACAGCAATTCAGCCCAAATAACCACTACATTTCCATGGAGATATAAGGATTAAATGAAGTATTGCCTATAAAAACATAAATACCTTAGGTCGTGTTTTGGAGCAGCCAAAAAATAAGAGTAATAATCTGAAAAGTGGTGTTATTTAATGGAATGATCATTTCTGGTTTGCTGTTAAAATTTAAAAGTCACCAACTAACATCAACCAACTTACTGGTTAAAGATTGTTCTCCACAACAAGTAAACACACACTGCAGCAACTTACTAAGCAACATTTATCATCTGCTTTCCACCTACTCATCATGAGCTTACCATCATGTTCATAAGCCAAACTAAACAGTGACCCTACTTCTAAAACACTCATCTGCCATGTTAACAAAAATATTACCTTGCCAACACACTCTTTCCACTTCCCTATTCTGAGCTTGAAATGATATCTGATACAAGTTTCCAAGATTTTTTACTTTGATACCTGAAAATGAGTGCATAAGGGTGTTTTGTTTTGTTTTCAATGAACAGGAGAAAGAAAACACCACCTCTAAATATTCGACAGGTCTGCAGAGCATTCCGCTTTGTTAACTGTTGCTTTTAGGCAACACCACAATGGCTTCCGATTCTAACCTAAGAAAATCTGAGGCTTTTTCCCCATGACAATACTAAGTAGTGCCACCTACAGCTGAACTCTTCCTCGAAAGGTAGAGTGCATATTTTAACATATTCGATTCACCATATAGCTTTCCTGATTTTTTTCATCTCTGATAAAACAACCAGAACCACACTACAAAACCAATGACCACACCACCCCACCCACAGCCTCTACCTCACTTAACTTTTTCTTTTACTTCTCTAGTCACAAAATCTTCGAGGCAAAACTACAGCTAGCTGCCAAGGGTCCATCTGGCAGTGGAAAGACTGTCATCACTAATATCCCGTGCTTTCTTAGGATTCGAGAAACAGGGAAGGGGAACAGTGAGTGCCTTGGGGGCCACATGTTTTGTTTTAATTTTGGCTTTCAAAATGTGGTTGAGAGTTCCCATGGCTTCAACTGTCTACACAAAACTTCTCTTTTGGAATGAGAAGTAATCAGCGAGGTATTTTGGGGAAGGTACACCTAAGTCGCTCAAGAGCCACTATGCTGGAATCAAACTGCCGGGCTCCAATTCTAAACCTCCACTTGCTCTTGCTCTGTAGGAACAGGCAAGTTCCTTAACCTCTTTGGGCCTGTTTCCTCATTTATGAAACAGGACTATCTTAGGGAAGCAACCTCTGTAAAGCCCTTGGGACAAAGTCTCTATCATAATAAAGTGAAATCGCTCAGTCCTGTCCGACTCTTTGCAACCCCATGGACTGTAGCCCACCAGGCTCCTCAGTTCATGGAATTCTCCAGGCAAGAGTACTGGAGTGGGTTGTCATTTCCTTCTCCAGAGGATCTTCCCAACCCAGGGATCGAACCCGGGGCTCCCGCACTGCAGGCAGACGCTTTACCCTCTGAGCCACCAGAGGGCCATCATAATAAGTACTCACTAAACTGAACCATTATTACCATCTTAGAAAGAGGCCTGGGGCTTCCCAGGTGACTCTAGAGTAAAGAACCAGCTAGCCGATGCAGGAGACACAGGTTCGATCCCTGGGTTGGGAAGATCTATGGAGAAGGAAATGGCAACCCACTCCAGTATTTTTGCCTGGACAGAGGAGCCTGGGGGGCTACAGCCCATGGGGTTCCAAGGAGTTGGACACAAGTGAGTGACTGACACACACACCAAATACAGAGTGATGAGAAAAACTCAGACCCAAACCTGAAAGACCTCAATTCCCATACCTGGTCACAAATCATTTAATTGTTATTTAATCTCATAGATAATTTTACCTTCTGTGAATCTCGTTGACCTCATATGTAAATGAGAAAGATGGGTTTAGAATCTGCATTAGCAGTTTCAAGGCTGGCTGTATATTTTAATCATCTGGGGGAAACTGAAAGAAAGATGAGTACATACCCATCTCCAAAGATTCAACTCTAACTGCACTTGTTGTGGGAAAAGGCAATGGCACCCCACTCCAGGACTCTTGCTTGGAAAATCCCATGGACGGAGGAGCCTGGTGGGCTGCAGTCCATGGGGTCGCTGGGGGTCGGACACGACTGAGCAACTTCACTTTCACTTTTCACTTTCATGCACTGGAGAAGGAAATGGCAACCCACTCCGGTATTTTTGCCTGGAGAATCCCAGGGACAGGGGAGCCTGGTGGGCTGCCGTCTAAGGGGTCGCACAGAGTTGGACACGACTGAAGCGACTTAGCAGCAGCAGCAGCAGCAGCACTTGTTACAGTAAGAAAGATTCTCTTTTTTGACAGTACCAGGAGTTGAACATAAACTTTCCCAGGCACCAAAACTTCAGATTAAAGCTGAAAATTCTTTTCACTATCTTAATCATTATGGTTATTCATAGAAAGAAAAAAAAAGGAACAGACACCAAATTCAGTCTAGATACATTAAGTCAGTGATAGTCACTGAGATTCTAAATAATCCCAAAGTCTCTAAAAACATTCCTCTTTCCTTTAAGCCTGTGCCTTGTGTTTATAGAAAATCACAATTTATCCTTTAAACTCATAATAACAAACATGAAAGGCAATGTGTAATTAGTGGCATAAAACAGTTAACATAAAATCTCAGCCAAAGAGTATCAAGCGAGATACAGAAGAAGTGACAGTAAATAAGTGACACATATCAACTAACATGCATCAAAACCAGCGACCCTCAAGAAAAGAGGGAAGCCACTTTCTAGAGGTCACCCTCTTTCCCAGAGTGACCTTTCCCAGACTGACCAAAAGGTCACTGCTGCTTTGGCAGGTTTCCTTTCTTTGCTCTTTGCTCTTTCTTTTCTTTTGGCTAGTACTGATTTAAGCATTTTATTTTGCTTTGTCTCATTCTCGTCAGTTTAAAGGAAACTAAGACCCATTCGAGAAGCAGACTTAATAAACGAGCACCAACTTCTCCACCTCCCATGCTTTAGACTAGCGAATCTTCAACATCGTTAATCTCAGCCCTCACAAGGATGCTGAATTCATTCATTCAAAGGAAATCTTACTGTCATGGTAATCTCTTCGGTAAACTCTTAAACAGATACAAGAATGTCAAAAGTCCTTGTCTGTGCATCACAGTCTAAACTAAAAAGACAGTAATTATAGCAGCGTGCTATATTGAAAATGGATAACCAATAAGGACCTACTGTATAGCACAAGGAACTCTGCTCAAAATTCATTAACTAATTGAGAAAAAGAATCAGTTCAGTTCAGTCCTTTGATCATGTCCAACTCTTTGAGACCCCATGGACTGCAGCACACCAGGCCTGTTTATCAATTACCAACTCCCAGAGTCTGCTCAAACTCAGATGTCCATCAAGTCGGTGATGCCATCCAACCATCTCATCCTCTGTCGTCCCCTTCTCCTTCTGCCTTCAATCTTTCCCAGCATCAGGGTCTTTTTTAATGAGTCGATTCTTCACATCAGGAGGCCAAATACTGGAGCTTCAGTTTCAGCATCACTCCTTGAATGAATATTCAGGACTGATTTCCTTTAGGATGGACTGGTTGGATCTCCTTGCTGTCCAGGAAACTATTAAGAGTCTTCTCCAACACCACAGTTCAAAAGCATCAATTCTTCAGCACTCAGCTTTCTTTATGGTGCAACTACCACATCCATACATGACTACTAGAAAAACCATGGCTTTGAGTATATGGACCTTTGATGGCAAAGTGATGTCTCTGATTTTTAATATGCTATCTAGGTTGGTCATAGCTTTTCTTCCAAGAAGCAAGCATCTTTTAATTTCATGGCTGCAGTCACCATCTGCAGTGATTTTGGAGCCCAAGAAAATAAAGCCTCTCACTGTTTTCATTGTTTCCCGATCTATTTGCCATGAAGTAATGGGACCAGATGCCATGATCTTGTTTTTTGAATGCTGAGTTTTAAGCCAGCTTTTTCACTCTCCTCTTTCACCTTCATCAAGAGGCTCTTTAAGCTCCTCTTTGCTTTCTGCCATAAGGGTGGTGTCATATTCATATCCGAGGTTATTGATATTTCTCCCTGCAATCTTGATTCCAGCTTGTGATTCATCCAGTCTGGCATTTCACATAATGTGTTCTGCATATAAGTTAAATAAGCAAGGTGACAATATACAGGCTTGACCTACTCCTTTCCCAATTTGGAACCAGTCCATTGTTCCATGTCCGGTTCTAACTGCTGCTTCTTGACCTGCATACAGATTTCTCAGGAGGCAAGTAAGGTGATCTGGTATTTCCATCTCTCTAAGAATCTTCCACAGTTTGCTGTGATCCACACAGTCAAAGGCTTTGACATAGTCAACAAAGCAGATGTTTTTCTGGAATTCTCTTGCTTTTTCTATAATCCAACAGATGTTGGCACTTTGATCTCTGGTTCCTCTGCTCTTTCTAAATCCAGCTTGAACATCTGGAAGTCCTCAGTTTAGCTTCTGCTGAAGCTTCGCTCGGAGAATTTTCAGCATTACTTTTCTAGTGTGTAAGATGAATGCAAAATTGTGCAGTAGTTTGAGCATTCTTTGGCATTGCCTTTCTTTAGGACTGGAATGAAAACCAACCTTTTCAAGTCCTGTGGCCATTGCTGTGTTTTCCAAGGTTGCTGGTATATTGAGTGCAGCACTTTCAAAGCATCATCTTTTAGGATTTGAAATAGCTCAGCTGGAATTCCATCACCTCCACTAGCTCTGTTCATAGTGATGCTTCCTAAGGCCCATTTGAGAAAAAGAATAGATACATGTATATGTATGAATCACTGTCGTCTACCTGAAACTAACAATATTGTTAATCAATTATACTTTAATATAAAAGGTTAAAAAACAAAAAGAAACAAAAAAAAACATAACAATTAACGATGTTCTTTAAACCTGGGCTTAGATAAGAGAATAATATTTGAAAGAGGAGAGTAAAAGGCATGAGGAGACAGACTAGGTTTTTTTCTTTTCACTGCCTACTACTCTGACAAAGTCAGGGAATCCTATCTCAAACTCTCCATCTTCAAAATGAGTGCAACAGCCCTTACTACTTCCATTCTTCACAGAACATTATTTTGTTAATTTTCACAAATTCAGAGACCCTTAATTGAAGTGAATCCGACATGGTTAGGGCTCCAGTTTGAGTCACATTTCCATTCTTTCCCCTAATATTGAATAGTTAAAGAATTATATTAAAATGCCATGCTGTGCTCAGCCACATCCAACTGTTTGAGACCCCTTTGACCATAGCCCACCAGGCTCCTCCGTCCATGGAATTTTCCAGACATGAATACTGAAGTGGGTTGCCATGCTCTCCTCCAGGGGATCTCCCTGACCCAGGGATCAAACCTGCATCACCCGTGTCTCCTGCATTCCAGATAGATTCTTTACCATTGCTGCTGCTAAGTCGCTTCAGTCGTGTCCGACTCTGTGCGACCCCATGGACGGCAGTCCACCAGGCTTCCCCGTCCCTGGGATTCTCCAGGCAAGAACATTGGAGTGGGTTGCCATTTCCTTCTCCAATGCATGAAAGTGAAAAGGGAAAGTGAAGTCGCGCAGTCGTGTCCGACTCTTTGCGACCTCATGGACTGCAGCCCACCAGGCTCCTCCATCCATGGGATTTTCCAGGCAAGAGTACTGGAGTGGGGTGCCATCGCCTTCTCCACTTTACCACTGAGCAACTGGGAAAGCTCCATATTAAAATATACAATACTAAATACATCTGTATCACCATGTGTGCATGCTCAGTCGTGTCCAAATCTTGGTGACCCTATGGACTATGGTCTGCCATAGTCCACAGGACTGTCCATGGGGTTTCCCAGACAAGGAAACTGGAGTGGGTTGCCATATCCTCCTCCAGAGGGTCTTCCTGACCCAGAGATCAAAACCTGTATGCCTCCCGTGTTTCCTGCACTGGTAGGCGGACTCTGTACCACTGAACCACCTGGGAAGCACCCTATATCACTACATTACCTGTTCAATACTTTGAAGAGTAGGTGTAGAAAGTCAGGGTAGAGTGTTTGAGAGACGGGACATCCAATCTGGAGTCATACCCTTGAACCATCTCTTGTTAGGTGTGAAACTGTAGGCAAGTTATTCAACGCTTAGTTTCCTCAGCTATCAAATGGGAAAGATAACAGGACTCAAAGTACCTAACTAGAGTGTTAGAAGGATTACACATGAGGTAATGTATACAAAGTCTTAGCCCATTATCTGTAAGGGATAAGCAGCCTAATGAAGAGTAACTACTATTAACATAATGATCTAGTGCTTTTGTCATGAAAACATCTAGGCCAGTGGGGCTGTAGGAATCTCTCAGGGAGCATCTCAAGCAAAGAACTACCCTGGGGCTTCTCAGAACCTAAAGAAGAAAATACTAATACATCCAATTCAAATACACTTCCAGGGACTTCCCTGGTGGTCCAGTGGTTAAGACTCTGTACTTCTAATGCAGCGGGCACAGCTTCCTGGCTGGGCAACTAAGATCTCAAATGCCCTGTGGCATGGCCAAAAACTTAATTAATTAAAAACAACAACACCACTTTCAGAGACTCAGAGATGAAGTTCTTTTCCAAGCCATTCCAAAGCACTCTGGAAAAAAAGAAAAAACAACCCTGAGATTATTTCAGAAGCCCCATGTGTGCATAAAAAATTCTGCCGTCTAGTACTGTAACTGTTCTACAAGTGAGAATATCTAGAGCTTTTAGACTCTGGAAAACAACTAAAGCATCCAAGCCGAGCCTCACTGCCTGTGAACCATCTCAGTGCACAGAGAGGTCACTCCCCCCTCTGAAGTTCAGGGATGTAGACCAAGAACACCCAGAAGCCTGAGACTCCGCGATGGGCAGGCAGCCCACGGCTGGAGAATTCCAGTAGCCTGGGGTGGGGAGGTAGCAGAAGAAGAATGTAGCAGAAAACAGTCCTTCTGATTACATCAGTCATACAGTGATGGTCAACCATCTGTCATACTCAAGGGCAGCTGTAATGTTAGGCTATTTCCATAAACTATACAGAAAAAACTCATAAAACATGTCCAAAATTTTTTTAAAGGATTCTTTTTACAATATTTTACAAACTCTTTATAATTTTATAAACAATCTTAAAATTACAAATAAAATTACAAAACTTTTTACAGTATTTTACAAATTTTTTATAGGATGCTGTTTACAATAGAAAATTCCTTCTGTAATAAGAATAATATGGATATGCTCTGAAAAAATTATCTTGGACAACAACAAAAGTCAGGTACCACATAGTTCATACTGTGAGACCCAATGCATATAATGTTCTAAATTAGGCAAAATTATTCTATTATGACAGAAATCAAAATCATGCATGTCTCCAAGGCAAAGGAGATTGAGGGGAAAGGAACAGAGGGAACATTATAGGGTAAATAAAATGATATGGATTTTGACTCTGGGCATAGTTTAACATGGGTGTGTATACATGTGTCACAACTCATGAAACTACCCTTAAAATCTATGCATTTCATTTTATATAAATTGTACTTAAATTTTAAAACTAAGGGGCAAGCAGAAGATATCTTAAAGTTTAAGAGTGGCTACAAAAATAGGGGGGGAGATCAAGAAAAGGTATGGGCTGTACTGCAAAAACCAGAAATGGAAAGGAAGTCCACTGGAGGTGTTAGCCATGGCTGAGCCCCAGGCCTAAGTCACGCAAAGTTCCTCTCATGAAGCATCGTGCAGAGGTCTTTGTCACCCATCTGTATCAGTGGGCCATGCACGCGTGAGAGAGCAAGTTACCGGGATTACACCTGGAGAGGTGTAGAGGGGAAGAGACAGAAGAATGGTAGTGGATTTTATTCAAATGCAGCCTGGTTGCAGATGACATTTCCCATGTATACAAAGATTCTCAAGCAAACATCTACATATGGTTGTATTTTCCTGATGTCTATCAGCCCTTTTTTGTTGCAGACTTGAGCACAGCACATGTTCCAATTAACTCCACTCTCTGTTGCAACTTGCTGAGTTGGGTATCTCTTGCCAAAAAGGGGTAGGTGGTTGGTTACATAACAAGGACCTAGGTGGAATACGCTGCCAAGTCTACACAGAATTGGCGGAATGTGTGTGGTATGGATGGGGGTTGGGAGAAGGTGGGAAGAAAAGAGGCGGCCACAGGAAGAATAATAACCTTTGAGGCAGACGCTGACAGAGGCAGGCCTCATGGGCTAGGCTGCTGCGGGAAAGAAGGTCAAAGAGTAGCCAGACTGGAGGTCATGAGATGTCAATGTACAGAATGTTGATTCTCATGTGAAATTCTCATGTGAAATTTTCCCCTAGGGTGATGCTTCCAGGAACAGTCTAATGTGATAAGTAAGAACTTTAGGAAAAGGCTTGACCCAACTGCAACCATGATGGGGTTTTTAATAATGAGAGCGAGAAAGGGAGGTCATAAGGTGAAAGGATAAAGGGGACTCCACCAAAGTTTTTCCAAGTAAAACGTAAGTGATCTAACAATATGTGCATTCATTTTGGTGAATGAAGTACTGGGTTGGCCAAAAAGTGTGTTTCGGTTTTTCGATAAGCACAAAAATCCAAATGAACTTCTTCACCAACCCAATACTACTCACTAGAAATCACACTTTAAGTCTGATCTTCTTAGACACGATTAAAGGTCTTTTTCTGGGAATTTAGACCCATATGGTATACAAACTAACTTGTGGGTCAGGTTCTATTCCATAGCCAAGGACTGTTTTCCTCACCCTATTCAACCATCCTCCAACCTTTGAAAGAGTTTATGTACTACTAAAACATGTCCTTTTCATTATAGGGGACTGGAATGCAAAAGTAGGAAGTCAAGAAACACCTGAAGTAACAGGCAAATTTCCCCTTGGAATACGGAATGAAGCAGGGCAAAGACTAAGAGAGTTTTGCCAAGAAAATGCACTGGTCATAACAAACACCCTCTTCCAACAACACAAGAGAAGACTCTATACATGGACATCACCACATGGTCAACACTGAAATCAGATTGATTATATTCTTTGCAGCCAAAGATGGAGAAGCTCTATACAGTCAGCAAAAACAAGACCAGGAGCTGACTGTGGCTCAGACCATGAACTCCTTACTGCCAAATTCAGACTTAAACTGAAGAAAGTAGGGAAAACCACTAGACCATTCAGGTATGACCTAAATCAAATCCCTTATGATTATACAGTGGAAGTGAGAAATAGATTTAAGGGCCTAGATCTGATGGATAGAGTGCCTGATGAACTATGGAATGAGGTTCGTGACACTGTACAGGAGACAGGGATCAAGACCATCCCCATGGAAAAGAAATGCAAAAAAGCAAAATGGCTGTCTGGGGAGGCCTTACAAATAGCTGTGAAAAGAAGAGAAGCAAAAAGCAAAGGAGAAAAGGAAAGATATAAGCATCTGAATGCAGAGTTCCAAAGAATAGAAAGAAGAGATAAGAAAGCCTTCCTCAGCGATCAATGCAAAGAAATAGAGGAAAACAATAGAATGGGAAAGAGTAGGGATCTCTTCAAGAAAATCAGAGATACTAAAGGAACATTTCATGCAAAGATGGGCTCGATAAAGGACAGAAATGGTATGGACCTAACAGAAGCAGAAGATATTAAGAAGAGATGGCAAGAATACACAGAAACTGTACAAAAAAGATCTTCACGACCCAGATAATCACGATGGTGTGATCACTGACCTAGAGCCAGACATCCTGGAATGTGAAGTCAAGTGGGCCTTAGAAAGCATCACTATGAACAAAGCTAGTGGAGGTGATGGAATTCCAGTTGAGCTGTTCCAGGTCCTGAAAGATGATGCTGTGAAAGTGCTGCACTCAATATGCCAGCAAATTTGGAACACTCAGCAGTGGCCGCAGGACTGGAAAAGGTCAGTTTCATTCCAATCCCAAAGAAAGGCAATGCCAAAGAATGCTCAAACTACCGCACAATTGCACTCATCTCACACGCTAGTAAAGTAATGCTCAAAATTCTCCAAGCCAGGCTTCAGTAATATGTGAACCGTGAACTTCCTGATGTTCAAGCTGGTTTTAGAAAAGGCAGACGAAGCAGAGATCAAATTGCCAACATCTGCTGGATCATGGAAACAGCAAGAGAGTTCCAGAAAAGCATCTATTTCTGCTTTACTGACTATGCCAAAGCCTTTGACTGTGTGGATCACAATAAACTGCGGAAAATTCTGAAAGAGATGGGACTATCAGACCACCTGATCTGCCTCTTGAGAAATTTGTATGCGGGTCAGGAAGCAACAGTTAGAACTGGACATGGAACAACAGACTGGGTCCAAATAGGAAAAGGAGTACGTCAAGGCTGTATATTATTTATTTAACTTATATGCAGAGTACATCATGAGAAACGCTGGACTGGAAGAAACACAAGCTGGAATCAAGATTGCCGGGAGAAGTATCAATAACCTCAGATATGCAGATGACACCATCCTTACGGCAGAAAGTGAAGAGGAACTAAAAAGCTTCTTGATGAAGGTGAAAGTGGAGAGTGAAAAAGTTGGCTTAAAGCTCAACATTCAGAAAATTAAGATCATGGCATCCGGTCCTATCACTTCATGGGAAATAGATGGGGAAATAGTGGGAACAGTATCAGACTTTATTTTTCTGGGCTCCAAAATCACTGCAGATGGTGACTGCAGCCATGAAATTAAAAGACGCTTACTCCTTGGAAGGAAAGTTATGACCAACCTAGATAGCATATTCAAAAGCAAGTCCCTTGGACTGCAAGGAGATCCAAACAGTCCATTCTGAAGGAGATCAGCCCTGGGATTTCTTTGGAAGGACTGATGCTAAAGCTGAAACTCCAGTACTTTGGCCACCTCATGCGAAGAGTTGACTCATTGGAAAAGACTCTGATGCTGGGAGGGATTGGGGGCAGGAGGAGAAGGGGACGACAGAGGATGAGATGGCTGGATGGCATCACTGACTCGATGGATGTGAGTCTGAGTGAACTCTGGGAGTTGGTGATCGACAGAGGCCTGGCATGCTGCGATTCATGGGGTCGTAAAGAGTCGGACACGACTGAGCGACTGATCTGATCTGAATAAGACCTACCTCTTGAGAAACCTATATGCAGGTCAGGAAGCAACAGTTCGGACATGAAACAGTATGGTTCCAAATAGGAAAAGGAGAACATCAAGGCTGTATATTGTCACCCTGCTTATTTAACTTATATGCAGAGTACATCATGAGAAACGCTGGGCTGGAGGAAGCACAAGCTAGAATCAAGATTGCCAGGAGAAATATCAGTAACCTCAGATATACAGATGACACCACCCTCATGGCAGAAAGTGAAGAGGAACTAAAAAGCCTCTTGATGAAAGTGAAAGAGGAGAGTGAAAAAGTTGTCTTAAAGTTCAACATTCAGAAAACGAAGAGCATGGCATCTGGTCCCATCACTTCATGGCAAATAGACGGGGAAACAGTGGAAACTGTCAGACTTTATTTTGGGGGGCTCCAAAATCACTGCAAATAGTGATTGCAGCCATGAAATTAAAAGACACTTACTCCTTGGAAGGAAAGTTATGACCAACCTAGATAGCATTTTAAAGAGCAGAGATACTACTTTGCCAACAAAGGTCCATCTAGTCAAGGCTATGGTTTTTCCAGTGGTCATGTATGGATGTGAGAGTTGAACTGTGAAAAAAGCTGAGTGCCGAAGAACTGATGCTTTTGAACTGTGGTGTTGGAGAAGACTCTTGAGAGTCCCTTGGACTGCAAGGAGATCCAACCAGTCCATCCTAAAGAAGACCAGTCCTGGTTGTTCATTGGAAGGACTGATGCTGAAGCTGAAACTCCCAATACTTTGGCCACCTCATCCAAAGAGTTTTCCACTCATTGGAAAAGACCCTGATGCTGGGAGGGATTGGGGGCAGGAGGAGAAGGGGACAACAGAGGATGAGATGGCTGGATGGCATCACTGACTCGATGGACGTGAGTCTGAGTGAACTCTGGGAGTTGGTGATGGACAGGGAGGCCTGGCATTCTGCGATTCATGGGGTTGCAAAGAGTCAGACACAACTGAGCAAGTGAACTGAACTGAACAAGAATTTATCCAACAAGTTAAAGCGACAGAAAATAAAACACTAAAGGGGTCCCTGGGATTGGTTTCTTTATAGAAAGGACTGTAGGGTGTCATCAATATATTCAAAAAATGATTTCAAAAGAAACATGCAGTCTTCAATAGACCAAAAAAAAAAAAGTAATATGGGACAAAAATGAAGTTAGGTACTGAAGAGATAAACATCTTTAATGCAAAGGCTTTCTAGATAAGCAGATATGACAACAGTGTGAAATTACCCCATTCAGTTCAGTTCAGTTCAGTCACTCAGTTGTGTCCGACTCTTTACGACCCCATGAATCGCAGCACACCAGGCCTCTGTCCATCACCAACTCCCGGAGTTCACTCAGACTCACATCCCATCGAGTCAGTGATGCCATCCAGCCATCTCATCCTCTGTCGTCCCCTTCTCCTCCTGCCCCCAATCCCTCCCAGCATCAGAGTCTTTTCCAATGAGTCAACTCTTCGCATGAGGTGGCCAAAGTACTGGAGTTTCAGCCTTAGCATCAGTCCTTCCAAAGAAATCCCAGGGCTGATCTCCTTCAGAATGGACTGGTTAGATCTCCTTGCAGTCCAAGGGACTCTCAAGAGTCTTCTCCAACACCACAGTTCCAAAGCATCAGTTCTTAGCTACTCAGCCTTCTTTATAGTCCAATTCTCACATCCATACGTGACCACTGGAAAAACCATAGCCTTGACTAGATGAACCTTTGTTGGCAAAGTAATGTCTCTGCTTTTCAATATGTTATCTAGGTTGGTCATAACTTTTCTTCCAAGGAGTAAGCATCTTTTAATTTCATGGCTGCAGTCACCATCTGCAGTGATTTTGGAGCCCAGAAAAATAAAGTCTGACACTGTTTCCTCTGTTTCCCCATCTATTTACTGTCATAATTTCTACTGCCATACACTTACCTTTTTTAACTGAAACTGTATAATCCAGAGACTTCTGGGGCTTTTCTATTTAAGACATCAGGATATCAAACTCTGAGGGGGGAGGTGACAGAGCTGGCCAAGAGAGGGCTACGTAAGGGCTACACAGTGCAAAGTGTTCACCATGGTAGCCCAAAGAGGACAAACAGGTTCCTCTGCTGACCTCAGATAAGATGTGTGTGATGCAGGAAAGGAGACCAGAAACACGGTTCTGAACATGGAATTCCCTTGGCTTCCTCGAAGACGAAGGACTGGCAGATAAGTGTCACAAAACAAACACTACTCACTGGGCTGAATGCAAAGTAATGAGGGCAGAACCTATCATGGCATGTTTAATAACATAATTTTGCTAAGGCAAACTAAGGGGTGGTTAATGAGGTTCCATCAAATACGTTATGTGAATTGTGTCATTTGCAAACCACAAAATATCACGTTAGTTAAGGGAAATATTTGACAAGCAGTTTCTAGTCTCATGACCAATTCCACATTAGGCAATCTTGCAAATGACATAATTAACACAACTTACTTAGCTGATCTCCATCTGCAATTCATTAGGAAGAGTCTTCCAGCAGAATCATGCCATCTAAAGGTAACCATGCACAGGACGGCTGTTAACAAATACAAGGGACTCAACCTATGTTAAAATTTAGTATGAGTCAATCACTTTGCATTAAAAACCAATGATACTTTTATGCCAAAAATGTAGAGCTATTTGGTCCCCTTGGACTCTGTAACAAAAGATGAAAATATAGAAGCATACCTTCCATATAAGTCCACATATATATGAGTAAAAGTGGAGTAAAAAAGTTGGCTTAAAACTCAAAAAACGAAGATCATGGCATCTGGTCCCATCACTTCACGGCAAATAGATGGGAAAACAATGGAAACAGTGAGAGATTTTATTTCCTTGGGCTCCAAAATCACTGCAGATGGTGACTGCAGCCATGAAATTAAAAGACACTTGCTCCTTGGAAGAAAAGCTATGACCAACCTAGACAGCATATTAAAAAGCAGGGACATTACTCTGCCAACAAAGGTCCGTCTAGTCAAAGCTATGGTTTTTCCAGTGGTTATATATGGATGTCAGAGTTGGACCATAAAGAAGGCTGAGTAGCTAGGAACTGATGCTTTTGAACTATGGTGTTAGAGAAGACTCTTAAGAGTCCCTTGGACTGCAAGAAGATCAAACCAGTCAATCCTAAAGGAAATCAGTCCTAAATATTGGAAGGACTGATGCTGAAGCTGAAACTCCAAAACTTTGGCCACCTGATGCAAAGAGCTGACTCACTGGAAAAGACCCTGATTCTGGGAAAGATTGAAGGCAGGAGGAGAAGGGGAAGACAGAGGATGAGATGGTTCGATGGCATCACTGATTCAACGGACATGAGTTTGAGCAAGCTCGGGAAGATGGTGAAGGACAAGCCAGCCTGCTATGCTGCAGTCCACGAGGTTGCAAAGACTCGGACATGACTGAGCGACTCAACAACAAAATACACGAATAAGTTCATCCCCATGCTTTACATACCACTGCAATGTTAAATGATGAGCAAACAATCTGTTTTCACTTCCAGGTAAAAAGAGAATGCGTCTGACTGACAGAATTTCCAAAGGTGTTTCAGGGTTGATAGCATCAGAGTTGCTCACAGTCCTCAGCACAGGGCACTAAGCTGAAAAGCAGCATGTCCTTCACCCACGAACCACTTGAAGTTGTAAGAGGGTAGTGGTCCACAGATGATCAATTCTTAGGAACCCAAACTAGGAACTCTTAGTTTTGAACAAGACTTGCCCAGAGCCCCTGGGACATAGAGAAGATGTGTAAGAGTCTTTTCTCAAACCCTCAGAAATTAAAAGTGAGAACTGAGTCTGAGTCCATTGAAAACACAGCTTTCTTCCCGAGAGCCTGATGCTTTTCTTATGAAAAGAAGCACTGAGCTCAGGAGGAAAATCAGCAGCACCGGCACAATAAGACAGAGACAGAGGAAGGGAGCGGAGAGGAAGGAAAACACTGCCTGCCTCTGACTTTTCTTTTTTTAGAGGTTTTTTCAGTAAGAAATAAATGACCGCATGTTTGAAAAGCCACTTCTACAGGCCTCTGTTTCTAAATTTCAAACTTAAAATCTTTATGACTTTATGTTCAGGTTGAAAAGCTACAAAAGAAAGGCATTTGGCTTATTTCTGATGTTTGAATGATGAATTAGCCAAAATTTTCTTTGCAGACAATGTGCTGTCAAAAATTTCATTTACTTCAGAGGCCATTGCCACAGAATCATAAATGATATGGCCATAAGCCTTGTTCAGCCCCACTCTAAAATGCAACATTATTCACCCAGTTGTAAACTTCTGGGATACTTCCAAACAATACAACTAAATGTCAATACCAACTTACAGAGATCTTATAAGTCCATTCTGCAATAGTCTTACAAATATTCCCTTGAGGAAAACTAAACTCTAGCCCAGTTTTAGAAATGGAGAAACTGAGGACCAAAGTAGTTCATCCAATCTGGTTGGTTTAGAGCTGCAGTCCACACTCAACCCCAGACGTACAGGTAAGGAGCAGAGGAGAAACCAGAAATGCAGATGAAAGCACAGTTGGTTTCAAAAGTACTCTGCCCTGAATACAGAATATTAAATGAATATTGCCATTCACAAGACACAAGAACTCTTTAAAATTCAAAACAATATTGACTCTCCACAGATAGGTTTTAAGATGGAATTTTACTTGTCAACCATTTTTAATAAGGAACAGAGGGTATAAATATAGCCAAGGAATAGAGGGTATGAACAGAGTTATTCCATTTAAATTATTAAAAAAAAAAAACAAAAACAACCCAGAAGATGCACTATGTCTGAATGCAGGCAGGACTAGGCCCAAATAGTTAGGCCATCACTGATGTGTTTCTATCTCAGTGGGAAAATATTCTGTCTTTACCTATTCTATAAAGACTAATTAAACCATTTTCAGCTCTTCACTCTTCCCTTGTACATTCAAGGTACTTCACATCTGCAGTGTAAATAACAAAATCTGCCAACTGCCTAGCTGCTCTCATAGCAGAAATTATATTTGAAAACAATTAAAAAAAATTTTTTACACTAATTACTCATTTATTTACAGTGCCACCTCAGACCAAAGTCTGACTTGTGAAAATGTAAAACACAGTTTCAAACGGGTATATGGCAGCATGATGTAATCAACTCTGCATATACTCCAAAACCTTCCTGTTCAAAATACACTGGAGCCTCTAAGTAGCCAAATTCATTCACAAAACTATGCTATGGCTATACGGAGTATAGTCTACTTTTCAAACTGTTAAATACACGTCTATAAACATATGCTTGTGGAAGTTCTCTAAATGCTGACATCCATTATATCTAAATAACCAATATTTTTTAGTTTTCCTACTTCGCTTCTTTTATCTTGTCTTCCCTTCTATCCAGACAGCGCCTTAAAGAGTCATCTTCACTTTCTCAGTTTCCTCACCAGAAACAGGGAGATAATAACTGTTTACCCTCAGATGCCACCCACTCCTCCTGCTCCCCAGGTGTATTAAAAGGATTAATTAGATACTAAAGTTGAAGTATAGTCAGCTATGCCAAAGAGAAGGCTTAAATACAGAAACAATGATCAACTTAAGATATACTTTAAATAGAGACCCTCATGATGTTACAAACATGTCTACCTGTTTCTCTTCCAAGCTATCAGGTAGATGTTTGATTATGTGTATTTCAAAATGGTAACTTGCTGATCCAATTTTGCTGATGACTTCAATCAGTAAAAAGAGAAACATAAAAAGTCCATCACCTTACACTCCCAGTTATAAGCAAAATCAGACCCATGTATATTTCACTTTATTACTCTGACCAATTCTAAATGCAGCTTGACTTTACTGTTGTTTGAAATGATTCATATTACAAAGCTTTTGTCACTGAACTGAGGAAAACATTACCAGGTTCGGGTTTCTTACCCTCCACCGGTCACTTGTCCCAGAAGCTAAACAGAACTCCCAGCTCTCTGGCTGATCGTGGCTGGGAGCTCATTAGACTGTTCCTCACGTTAAATTACTGAAAAGGGTGATGTATTTATAATACAGCTTGCGATGCTATAAAATGGCTCATCAATCTGTTTTATTCATGGAAAGTCCACATAAGGCCACTAGTCTGTTACTGGCAATAAACCTTGGGTGCGTCTTCAAAAGACCTGCATATTAGATAGTGATTTATGTCTCTGTCCAAGGAATCAAACATGATACTAACAAGGCAGGGGATAACTCAACTGACACTTTCAAAAGCAATATAATTTTTGTAGTAAATCAAGTGGGTATAACATACACAGGAAAGAGAGAAAGACAGATGATTAGCATGAACATATTAAAAGAAAAGTAGAGTGTTGGAAAAAATAACAATTCGGAGTGTTCAGATCTTAAACCATTCCTCATCCATTCTCTGCATTATTTTTCTTATACAGTATTTCTTACATAGCCCAGTCACTCCTCACCTCCCACTTTATACCTAGAATATTCTTCTGTAAAGACACAGATACATCCTAAATATTTTGCCTTTTTTATAATGTCTAAAGGCAAAGTTGCTTAGCAGTGCTTACCCTTAAAACAGAAAGCTGTTTCAAATGAGAAAGATCCAATGAAAAGAACAAGAGATATTTACAATCAGCATGAGAAGCCAAAATAATTAGTTAGCTCTTACACTGTTTTCAGAGAACAGCTCATTTATTAGAAATATTTTCCCTGTTAGGTGTCTGGAAATCCCAATATTTCAAAGAGATCTCTCATCTTCAGATCAAGTGAAAAACTGACTCGGAAACAAATGATGCTTTTTTAACCACCGAGTTTTCTTGCAGGCTGCCAAGTCACTTAAAACTAACAGTACGAATGTAAAAGCACGGATGTAGAAAATAAAACTCTTTCTCCTACAAGTGAATAGTGAGTTTAAGATATCTTACACGTACTCACTATTTTATCTTCAATGGTCCACTTTAAGGGGAAAAAAAAAAAACTCATTTTCATAAAAGATTGTGAGCTCTGTAAATTCTAACTCCTATCATACATACTGAACCTGTTTGCATTGTTTTATTTAGAAAAAGAAAACTTATTTTTAAAAAGCGAGTTTTCTCCCCCGCCTGCCCCCCCCATCCCCAAATGCACGTGACATCACCACCTCTCTTCCCCATCAGTGTGTCTCAGATTCTCCTTTGGGCAAAACTGGAAAGCTACTTGACTTTTCCCCTTGGACTGCTCAATCTTCTGGACAGGGATCGTGCATGAGACAGCATTCCTAAAAGTGAAAGGGAGAAAAGCACCCTCCCTGTTATTGTTAGTTGCAAATAAAACACTCAGCTTCGGCAAGGAGCGACTCCAGACACCTTCTCTCTCACTGGAAGCAAGCTAGCCTGGCCCAGGGAGGATCAGAGGGTCAGCTGTGCTTGCTCTGCAGTCCCTTTGCTAATGGCTTATAGGTAGGTTCCCGCCTTGAACTCTTCGTTTCCAATGCGGGAAGCTGTATGTTTGCATTTACATTCAGTCCAAACAAACCCGAATTCTACATTTCAGACCAGTTTTTGCAGCTAAAACTCCCTTGGTTTTCCAAACAAATGGAATTTATTAAATGCTGCAAAATGACAGAAGACTATAGCAGAGTTTAAGACTAGAAAGGGAACAGTGTGGGTTCACGGAGTCAACTGATCTATGTAGTTTTACCATGAAACAACTTTTCAGATAATCACATGTGAATGAAGGGGGAGCGTTGCTGATGGCTTTCCCCCACATCTCACCTGTCACCAGGGCTTTTGGGATACAGAAAGAGGAGAAAATTCACCTGCCCCCCTCCAGAAAAAAAACAAAAAAACTCAAAATGTATTTAAGTGCCCACACACAGAGATTCTGTCTTTGATATGCAGGAACAGAAAATAAACTACTGCCTCTTGCCTCCTCAAACACAAAATGCACAGGTATCCACACCCTCGGCGGCCAGACACCCTTCGGGTTATCTCCCAGTTAAATAAAATAAAAAGGGCTTTTGTGTGTGTGTGTGCGCGCGTTTGGACACACACACACAGATGCACACATACAGGCGCACACACACAGGCGCATACTCCAGGAAGCCTGCCTCCACTGTTCTGTCACAAGGAGCACTCGGGGGGCCTGGGGCGGGGGGTGAAGTGTTTGGGAAGCAGAAGGCGCCAGGGCAGCCTGTATAGTGGACATTGGCATTTCTCGCGCCGGCTTTTCCTGTGGGGTTCATCTGGTTGGTAGGGTGGGGAATAGTTGTCGGCGCCCTACCAAGGTCAGCCTGCTTGGGCTGACAGTGTCTGTCTCCGTACAAAGGAAAGAATCAATACTTTTGGACTACGGCTGTGCCCTCGGTGTAAAACAACAAACACGCAGCGTCTGACATGTTTCTAGGTGATTTGTGGCAGAGCCTCTTGTCTGATCTGTATCCAGGAGCTGCTGTGTTACTGCTCTTTGCTTTGCGCCTCCCCCACCCCCTCCCGAGGCCCCCTCCTGCCCGGCCCGGCTCTGTGATGTCTAATACTTTACTCAGGTACAGAGGCGGGTGTTCTACCCTACAGCCACTTGTCACTCAATAAATCACACCTAGAGTGCCGTCTGCAAGGAGTGATCCGGGCTTTAACAAAGGATCGGAGGGACAAAGTGCAGGCAAGAGACTGTAATTATAACAAAACTAAAATATTCAGAGAGAGGGACAACACAACGGCTCCGGGGCAGGGATAAAATGTCAGTGGAAACCGCAGCTCTGTCCTCTCTCGGTTTCAGTCTTTTCCTGCACCCCTCTCTCCACGGCCCCCTCCCCACCCCCCACCATTTATTTTGGTTGCTCTCGTTCTTCTTTGTTCTAAGTAGAATTCAAGGCATAACAGGAGCTTTATTAAAGCGTTCACTAAAGCAAATAATGCTCACCTCATAGTTCAAAATATACGTAAGTTGTATTAAATCAAAGAGAGGCACTCTCAGTCAGGTCAGTACCTTTAATATCTTCATTATCTACATTTATATCTAGTTTATATCTACATTTATATCTACTACATTATCTAGTTTGCATCCTTATCTACAATATTTGCACAGAGAAGCCCCAAATCCTTTTGAAACTGTCCAAAATATAACAACTGTACAGAGAACCAGTTATTACTTATGGCTCGAAGTTAATTATTTGAACAGCCATGAAAATGATTATACTTACTTACACAAAAACATGCTTGTTTTTGTTTGACTACACCATTTGTGTAGAAATAAATCAATAAGATGTTAATGTTATGTGCTCTTCAAATGGCTTAAGAACTATTTCATATTAGATTTGTTCTTTCTCACCCATCCCCCACCCTCCCCCTAAAATTTATTTTCCAGAGTGTGAACCATTAGCCAAGTCAGATAAGAGGGTTTTGGACAGTTTCTTCTGTTCTAAATATTTTAAATGCAGCATTTTGAGTTATCTCAGCAATTTCAGTCACATCAGACACCTCTTAATGCAGGAAAAGTGATGTTCCATCATGGAGGTCTTGCACCAGTCTCTACTGTAACTGTTGCTGATGAAAATAAAAGTGAGTTAGAATAGCTCTACACTTTCTTCCTAGTCAATCAATGCCTGACAGCACCAGTTCCTTCAGCCATGTACTTCAGTGATGATGGATCAATAACTGTGGTTTAACAACAGGGAGCCACCAATCATTATACGAATGATTAAAAGGGGTCTCACTCACATATACCTCTGCAGACAGAGTAGGCTCAGGATACCTGCCACATTACCCTTCACACTACAGAAATTCAGGTACAGAAGGAAAAAAATAGGGGGGAAATCATTAAGACAGCATAAAGGAAATATAAAATGCTTATGACTGTGTCAACTTTCAGCTACTGTCATCTTAGACATTAGTTCTACAAATTTACCATGATGGAGTTTAATAAAATTTTAAAAGGGGAGAAGGGTATTGCTTATTGTTCAATCCTACAAAATATCAACTTATTAAGATTACGTGGGATGTCCCATGGACACCCCTTTTTACCCTCCACACATACACAAGAACCATCTGCCTAGAGAGTCAGTCCTGGCTCACTATCTTGGAAACCCTTGCTGCCTGACTTATTTTTATCTATATTAAAATTATTCCTTGAACATATTTATCTGAAAAGCCTAAAAGGCTAGGACTATTTCATCCAGGAATAAACAACATCCCTGACATGAAGTAGGTGCTCAACCATGATAGACAAATTAATAAAATCAATGAATCAGCTTAAAAAAACATATCATCTCTTTTTAAAGAATCTGAAGCAAAAGATATTGCACAACTTCTCTCATGTACCTACAGAATATCACTTTGGGAACTTCCTCGGTAATTCAGTGGCTAAAACTGAATGCTCCCAGTGCAGAGAAGGTCCCTGCTCAGGGAACTAGATCTCTTGCAAAAACCTGGCATAGCCAATAAAAATAAATAAATAAATAAATAAATAAATAAATATATATATATATATATATATAAAAGAATATTACCTTGAATTCACATAGTGTAATTCAAAGCACCATAAATTATCAAATTAAACCATAAAATATATCTCTTACAGAATAACAAAATTCTCTGCATTGCTGAGTGTCCTTTCTCATTTTTCTGGGAATAGAAATGAAAAGTCCATTCTGGCATATACTCAGCTAATAAACAAATGCTAACTAGGGGCTCCCCTGGCCTCAACACTGAAACTGGAGGTTCACTGGCTTTGACCTTTGACATCAAAGAAGATAAACAACTAAAGATCTAACCACAAGACATTATTTTAAGTGCTTCAAAAAAGTTACAAACAGGGCCATGTTTTTAGCCAGTGGGGGTTTTGCTGCTCAGGAAATACGTGGCAATATCTGAAGAGTGTTTCTGATTGTCAGATTAGGGGGAAAGGACAGAAGGGAGCTTGTCACTGTTATCTAATGGGTAGCCGCCAAAGATGCTGTTAAATATCATCCAATGTACGATATGACACCCCACAACCAGGAATTAGTCAACACAAAATGTGCATCATTCCAGGGTGCAGAAATCCCAGGACAGGGTATTCAGGAAGAACAGAGGGAAAGAATGCCTAACTAAAGAACCGCAGGAAGAAAGAACAGTGGAGGACTGGGAGAACCCAACTCACTCCTGAGAGCAGCAGACAAGAAAAGTGGCTGGAGGAAAGGACAAGAGATGAAAGAGGGTCAGATCACACAGACAGCTTTCTAAAAAGTGTGACTGGATAAACTGGAATATATCCTTATAACAGAATAATAATCAGTAATAAAAAAGTAATAGGTGATTGATATGCCCTACAATAAAATTAATCTCAAAAAGCATGATGAATTAAAAAAGACAAAAATAGTACATGCTGTATGAATTATAATGTATAATTTTAAGAAACTGAATTAATGTACAATGAGAGAAAGGCAATCAGTGTTTGCCTGGGGAAGCGAGGTGGGGGTGGGGTGCAGAGAGAGGGAGTCCTTCTATGATGGTTATGATCATCTGGATCATGGTGATGACTTTATCCAAAGCTTATTAAATTTTACATTAAAAAAATTTTTTTAAAAAGCATTTATAACTCAACTAAGACACCAGGGGAGCTGACTGTAAGACTTGGGAGTGAGGAAGTGACATGGTTCAGATATGCATGTTAGATTGCCCTGGTCCTGACAGGAGGAACAGCCAAGGAAAAGCTGAAAGTGGAGTTTGAAAGCAAAAAATAATGGGAGCCTTTACAAGATCAGAGGTGCTGGGACTGGAGAGAAATGAAGAGGGAAACAGCAGTGTCAATTGCTGTTGGATTTGGTGACAGGCACTGGGAAAGGGAAGGCTCCAGGTGACTTCCCTGTTACTGGCCAGGATGTGGTGTTAGACAGAGGTGACAGCATTCAATGTCCTGCAGAGGCCGGCTGGAAGAGGGCAAGTGTAGACCCTGAAAACTTCTGGTTTTGACTGGCTGAATTTTGAAGTGGAGGGTCCAAGACACCTGAACTTCCAAACATGGTCTATGGAGGAGTCTGGGATGAAGAAATAATTGAGCAACTGTAGGCAAATCAGCAGGAATTTAACACAAGAGGAATGAGTGAAATTCTCCAAACCAGCTATATGTATAGAATGAGTAGAACTTTTCATTGCTAAATAGAATTAAACAAAATTTCAAGTATGAATGCTACTGTTTCAGCAATAATTTCAAAATATACAAAGAAGGAAAAACAGGTATAAACAAAAGGGCAGTGGGGAGAATGAGAAAGAGGAAAGAAAACAAAACCTTGAGCAGCTGGTATACTTTAGTGAGTTAATTTTCCTAAATGCCACTGTGAAACAAGGCCACCTCAGTTTATACTGCCTGAAAGTAAAACACACACAACTCAGGCGAACATTTGGCTAAATGCTTGTTTTTACCATGAATAGCTCCCATATTGTTCAGCATATCACCTTCTGGATTCCTTTTTTTTTTTTTTTTTTTACTTTCACATGGCCAAAGCCACAATTAGAGGGAACGGTTCCAATGTCAAATTCTTAGCAGTTCCCTTATCCTTCCAAATTCTGGGAAAGATCATAGGTCTTGCAAGTATGTGCCCAACCCTTTTCCTCTCCAGCATCAATAAACAACTTGGTCTGTCTTTTAGGGAAAGACGGCTGTTTGCCACCCAGATGATTCACTAAGTAGCCCAGAACAGACAATCGAACTCTCAAATATCTAGTGTCAGTGCTTTCTTTACCCAGACATGGTGGGCACTCTTTTTGACCCCTTTTTTCAATTCTTTTCCCTAAAAGACATTGGCAACACCTCAAGTACTTGAACTGAGACATTGGCTCTTGAACTGTTGGGCAGAGGATAAGGTTTACACTGTTCTACAATTATCAAGTAGATTCAGAAAAATAGACAAGGCCACTACATAAGCCACTGATGACTACAATAGTGTGTTTCTTAGAACATGATTAGACTTAAGCATGGGTTCAACAGAGAGCTAGAGTCTAGAATGGAACTTAGGTAATAGAAAGTACTCAAAAAATATAGGCTAAATGGTTGGTTGGATGAATACACGGATGGGTGAACGGTAGACTGTTGGAAGTGGGAACACACACACACACACACACACACACACACAATACAAAGGGCCCTAACAACAGTGGGACACCACCATTTAGTTCAGTTCAGTTCAGTCACTCAGTCGTGTCTGACTCTTTGCGACCCCATGAATCGCAGCACGCCAGGCCTCTCTGTCCATCACCAACTCCCAGAGTTCACTCAGACTCATGTCCATGGAGTCGGTGATGCCATCCAGCCATCTCATCCTCTGTCGTCCCCTTCTCCTCCTGCCCCCAATCCCTCCCAGCATCAGAGTCTTTCAATGAGTCAACTCTTTGCATGAGGTGGCCAAAGTACTGGAGTTTCAGCTTCAGCATCATTCCTTCCAAAGAAATCCCAGGGCTGATCTCCTTCAGAATGGACTGGTTGGATGTCCTTGCAGTCCAAGGGACTCTCAAGAGTCTTCTCCAACATCACAGTTCAAAAGCATCAATTCTTCTGCACTCAGCCTTCTTCACAGTCCAACTCTCACATTTTTGTGGGACACATTTTGTATGGGACACCACCGTAGTCCCATAAAAAAGGCTATCATTTTCTGAATTTTCTGCAGGCCCTTCGGAAATGTCAGGATCCTTTAAAGTGAATTTCACTGACAACCATGCTGTTTCTCAAGATCACCCAATTTGTTCCGAAACCAGGGTCTTTGTCATTGTTCCCTCTGCTGGAACGTTCTTCCCCTAGATCTAGGAGGCCTCACTTTCTAATTTTACTCAGGTATCTACTCAAATGTCATCTCCTAACAGCTGCCTCTTCTGATCCTGCCCTGCCCTATTTCTCTTCGCAGTTCTTGTTATACTCCGTATCTATTCTGTTTATTGTTTATTATTCACCTTCTCCATGAAAATATAATCTCCAAGAGAAAAGGACTTTGTCACATTCACCACTGTTCCCTCAGCATCTAAATGGTTCCTGAAACAAATAATGTGCTCAATTAATATGTTAAATGAATACAGCCGAATTATTCCCTGCAGATCATTTTATAAATCTCTTGTCTCCTCTCCCCGGAGAAGGCAATGGCACCCCACTCCAGTACTCTTGCCTGGAAATCCCATAGACGGAGGAGCCTGGTAGGCTGCAGTCCATGGGGTCACTGAGGGTCGGACACGACTGAGCGACTTCACTTTCACTTTTCACTTTCATGCATTGGAGAAGGAAATGGCAACCCACTCCAGTGTTCTTGCCTGGAGAATCCCAGGGGTGGGGGAGCCTGGTGGGCTGCCGTCTATGGGGTCGCACTGAGTCAGACACGACTGAAGCAACTTAGCAGCAGCAGCTCCTCTCCCAGGAAGTTTCATCCACACCAAGGACCCCTTGATTAGCTGTTCCTCAAATGTACTATGCACTTAGCACTTAGCACATGATGCTTCCCTTGCCTTTGACGCCGTGCACCTTCTGATCACTCCACTTCATCAAGGACTAGCTTAAGTCGCATCCTTTTCTAACCTTACCCTGTAGGAAAGCAGCATTGCTTTCTTATCTGCACTCCCCTCGTTCTTAAAACACTGCACAATATACTACCCAGCACTTTGTCTTAGTTACGCCTCACTCAGCAGAACAAGGGCTGCTTACAGTATGCATTAGCAGGAGCTGTAATCTGCCTGCACAAATAAAGCCAATATTCTGTGGATAAGAAAAAAGAGAAAGTAAAAAAAAAATGGGGGGGGGGGATTGAGTGCCCATAGAAAATGCCAGCCAAAGTGATTCCTGATCTCATTTAATCCTAACTACTGTAAAATGCAAAGGCCATTGTTCCCATTTTAAAGGTAAAGAAACTGAGACTCAAGTAAAAAAACTGCCCAGGGTCACATGGTGGAACTGAAATGACAACAGACTGCTTTTCTCCATTTCCAGAGAGAAGGAAAAAGGTGGCAAGTTCACACTTTCTTCCTGTGTAGTGCAATAGACAATAGGCTGTTGCTGGCTATGTGAATTCTCTTGGGTAAACTACATAACATCTCTAGTTTCCTCATTTATAAAACAGCAGGTACTAACTACCTGTTCTGCCTAAACCACAAGTTTATTTGGAGGCCACCTTCAGTAGAACATGGGAAAGGGATTAGTAAACTCCAGAGCTCCATGTTAGCCCCCAGAGGTGACCCAAGTATGGGCCCACGTCACAGAAGACTCAAGTGCCCTTTGCCTCAAGAGCCTCTTAAGAAGGCTGAATGCTGTCAGTTTCTTTCCCACACAGGCTGTCTGCTCCTTACAGTCACCATGTATTTCTATTGCTTTGAGGATTCCTACTAAAATAGCCACGAACTTCTTTCTACTCATCTCATTTATTTAATCTTTTAAAATTAATTTTTATTGGAGTATAGATGCATTGGTGGTTAAGTCGTAAAGAATCTGCCCACCAATGCAGGAGACACAGGAGTCACGGGTTTGACCTCTGGGTCGGGAAGATCCCCTGGAGAAGGAAATGGCAACCCACTCCAGTATTCCTGCCTGGAGAATTCCATGGACAGAGGATCCTAGTGGGCTACAGTTCATGGGGTTGCTAAGAGTCAGACATTGCTTTACAATGTTGTATTCATTTCTGCTGCTGCTGCTAAGTCACATCAGTCGTGTCCAACTCTGTGCGACCCCATAGACGGCAGCCCACCAGGCTCCCCGTCCCTGGGATTCTCCAGGCAAGAACACTGGAGTGGGTTGCCATTTCCTTCTCCAATGCAGGAGTGAAAAGTGAAAGTGAAGTTGCTCAGTCGTTCCCGACCCTCAGCAACCCCATGGACTGCAGCCTTCCAGGCTCCTCCATCCATGGGATTTTCCAGGCAAGAGTACTGGAGTGGGTTGCCATTTCCTTCTCCAATACATGAAAGTGAAAAGTGAAAGTGAAGTTGCTCAGTTGCATCCAACTCTTCGCAATCCCATGGACTGCAGCCTACCGGGCTCCTCCGTCCATGGGATTTTCCAGGCAAGAGTACTGGAGTGGGTCGCCAGTGCCTTCTCCATGTATTTGTTTCTGCTGTACAGCAAAGTGAATTAGTTATATATCTTTTTAAGATTTCCTTCCCATTTAGGTTACTACAGAGCACTGAGTAGAGCTCCCTGTGCTATACAGTAGGTTCTCTTTAGTTATCTATTTTATATATGTGCATGAGTGCTAAAGTTACTTCAGTCATGTCATGTCCAACTCTTTTCTACCCCATGGACTGTAGCCCGCCAGGCTCCTCTGTCCATGGGACTCTCCAGGCAAGAATACTGGAGTGGGTAGTCATTCCCTTCTCTAGGGGATCTTCCCAACCCAGGGATTGAACCCACGTCTCTTACATCTCCTGCACTGGCAGGCAGGTTCTTTACCACTAGAGCCACCTGGGAAGCCCATTTTATACATAGGAGTGTGTGTGTATCAATCTCAAACTCCCAATTCCTACCACCCTACCACCCAGTCTGTCTTTAAAGACTAGATATATATAAGTGATTTGCTGTGACAGAATTCTCTGAGTTAAAAAAAAAAAAACAATAAGAGAAAACTAATTTCTCAAAATGTTTCAAATATCTAGGCAAGCACATGAGAACAAAATTATTTTGTGAAATGCCTACTGCAGAATTAAATATTAGGAGAGATTTTTTTTAACCAAACTATTTAATGAATAAAAACTAATCCAAAATTATTTAACTCAACCCTTTAGCCAACCCATTAGCTTCAAAGACAAATAACAGAGCAAGGCCCAAATTTTGAGTGTGCAGAAAACCACACTAACAATCGTCTTCAAACCACCAGTTATTTGAAACAGCTGCAAACATGTTTCCTTAGAAAAACAGATTGGGATTTAGGGGCTTACAAGGTGATAGCAATTTAGTTAACCAGTCAAAAGGAAATTTCTATTCAACCCATTAAACTCCTAATATTTCTCCTTCAGGGGGGAAAACATTGACATATTACTTCATGAGCTTGTTTTGTGTACTTGAAATAGATATTCTAGACCTCTAAGTGGTACATACTGTGATGCTATATTTTTTTTTAAACATTTTAGAACATATGGCTCAAAAAAGTAAACACAACAAACCTACAAAGCATATAACAGGGCAAGATCCCATTCTATTCAACACTAATCAGACCCCAATTCCAGTATTTTAATTAAATTCTAGTCTACTTCAGCAGAAACATCGATCCCCAAGGGGCAGAGCCAGACAACTGGCCAGATTTTAACCCATCACAAGACATAAAATACCTAACTTAAAACTGAAAAAGGAATAAACATTGATGCATAACATTGGGGAGAACTTTCCATTAGTTCCTGCCCTAGAAACAGAGTTCTTAAATCAGGCTACTTAATCAAACATTAAACACAGAGCTGGAGGCCCTGTAAATCCAAATCAGCTCCCTCAATAGTAAGGACATTAGCAGAAAACTCAAGTCTGTCTTCAAGGCGGTCACCCTCTACTCTGGTTACACTCTATCTGATCACCCAACACGTTTCACTAGAAAATGTGCTGATCCCATGGATAACATCCCTACTCAGCTCCCTTGACCCAGAAGGATCCCCGTGATCAACAGGTCACCCACTTTATTTTTACTGATATCAACGTAAGTTCAGTCTCACTTACCAACTTTGGTTATTTATTCAAGTTGTGTAACTGGGTCACATCACGACAAGAGCAGCCTAAACTAGATGACCTCTACTATGTGATAATCTTGGTGTCATTATTCTAGTTCTTAGAACATTTGTACTAAAATTGTATCTTTCTATAAACCACACTCAGGTTCTGGCTCTGTCCTCTGACATCATACCAAAAAAATATATAAAACAAAAGCATTTCAAAACCTCAAGAAGAAAGACCATACTCCTATATGCTCGATTCAAATATGCCTGCTGGAATATATAAGACACACAACAAACTAAGTGTGAGATGTGAGTATTATTTCCTTAGTTAAGAAAAACATATCAAAGAGGACACTAAAGAAAACAGGTTTTCCCAAACTCTTTGTCTTAATAAGCAATTTCCTGTTTGAGTAAATGTACTGTTTAACATATAGTCTAGAAATTTGCAACACAGTCTCACTGGAGAAGGCAATGCCCCACTCCAGTACTCTTGCCTGGAAAATCTCATGGACAGAGGAGCCTGGTAGGCTGCAGTCCATGGGGTCGTGAAGAGTCGGACACGTCTGAGCGACTTCACTTTCACACATTGGAAAAGGAAATGGCAACCCACTCCAGTGTTCTTGCCTGGAGAATCCCAAGGATAGGGGAGCCTGGTGGGTGGCTGTCTATGGGGTCACACAGAGTTAGACACAACTGAAGCAACTTAGCAGCAGCAGCATAAAATCTCACAGTATGAAGTGTATGACCCCAAACAGGGGAAGAGGTAATCCCCACTCAAGGAAAGATCTAACTCAACTAACCAGCACTTCTGCTATGCAAACTAATCTTCAACTGGTTCTCAACTCTCTCCATCCTACAAATATCATTGGGAAGACTTCCTTCTTACTGTTTCTCAATGAAAATTGAAATACCAAGACAAGGACCAACTCTGGACATGCTAAGGCAGCACTCACTCCACCACTGGACTCAGTGGGAGTGCTTCATATCACTGCCCTCCTACACCCCCCAGTGTCCCGTGCCCTTCCTTGGCTGCTACTGCCAATGCTACCACACATTAACATGCTCAATTCAGTTCAGTTCAGTCGCTCAGTTGAGTCCGACTCTTTGTGACCCCATGGACTGCAGCACGCAAGTCCTCCCCGTCCATCATCAAATCCCAGAGTTTACTTAAACTCATGTCCATTGAGTTGGTGATGCCATTCAATCATCTCACCCTCTGTTGTCCCCTTCTCCTCCCACCTTCAATCTTTCTCAGGATCAGGGTTTTTTAAAAGGAGTCAGCTCTTCGCATCAGGTGGCCAAAGGACTGGAGTTTCAGCTTCAGCATCAGTCCTTCCAATGAATATTCAGGACTGATTTCCTTTAGGATGGACTGGTTGGATCTCCTTGCAGTACAAGGGACTCTCAGGAGTCTTCTCCAACACCACAGGTCAAAAACATCAGTTCTTCCGCATTCAGCTTTCTTTACAGTCCAACTCTCACATCCATACATGATTACTGGAAAAACCACAGCTTTGACTAGATGGACCTCTCTTGGCAAAGTAATGTCTCTGCTTTTTAATATGCTGTCTAGGTTGGTTATAACTTTTCTTCCCAGGAGCAAATTTCTTTTAATTTCAGGGCTGCAGTCACCATCTGCAGTGATTTTGGAGCCCAAGAAAATGAAGTCTTTTACTGCTTCCACTGTTTGCCCATCTATTTGCCATGAAGTGATGAGACCAGATGCCATGATCTTAGTTTTCTGAATGTTGAGTTTTAAGCCAACTTTTTCATTCTCCTCTCTTACTTTCATCAAGAGGATCTTCAGTTCTTCTTTACTTTCTGTGATAAGAGTGGTGTCATATTCATATCCAAGGTTATTGATGTTTCTCCCGGCGATCTTGATTCCAGCTTGTGCTTCCTCCAGCCAGTGTTTATCATGATGTACTCTGCATATAAGTTGAATAAGCAGGGTGACAATATACAGGCTTGCCGTACACCTTTTCCTATTTCGAACCAGTCTGTTGTTCCATGTCCAGTTCTAACTGTTGATTCCTCACCTGCATACAGATTTCTCAAGAGGCAGGTCAGGTGGTCTGGTATTCCCATGTCTTTAAGAATTTTCCAGAGTTTGTTGTGGTCCACACAGTCAAAAGCTTTGGCAAAGTCAATAAAACAGAAGTAGATGTTTTTCTGGAACTCTCTTGGTTTTTCGATGATCCAACAGATGTTGGCAATTTGATCTCTGGTTCCTCTGCCTTTTCTAAATCCAGCTTGAACATGTGGAAGTTTTCAGTTCATGTACTGTTGAAGCCTGGCTTACTAGCATGTGAGATGAGTGCAATTGTGCAGTAGTTTGAGCATTCTTTGGCATTGCCTTTCTTCGGGATTGGAATGAAGACTGACCTTTTCCAGTCCTATGGCCACTGCTGAGTTTTCCAAATTTGCTGGCATATTGAGTGCTAATTCTTCCCTAATGGCTGCCCTTTGCCCAGAATACCCACAATTCTCACCACTTCTCTCAACCACAACTTCACAGGGTCAAAACTTCTAAGTCCAGTAACATTCCACAACAACTGCTCCAAATGTGGCCACGACTCAGAAAGTCGCACCGGGATTCTGGACCTCTATCCAGAATCAGGATCTCTATCCTTGAGGCTTGGTCTGATCTGGGGTACCCAAAGGGAATCTGGTTTTATAGTGAACAACTGCACCTTCAGAAATTCTAGCTGGTAAAATTTCGGAAAACTGCCCATGTCCTAGATTCTGGTGTGGTGTTCAGTGTGGTTTCTATGTGGTCATCACAGACTCGTGAAACTTATAGAAAAATCATAGCAGGAATAATAATAATAAAATAAAGCAGTGAAGTGGGAAAAAAAATCATAGCAGGGACAGTAACAGCATTTTTAAAAGGATTGGAGTGAGTCAGGGGAGGTAGTTGATGTCTTTGGCTGAGCGTGCTGTATTGCTGTGGGGGTAAGTTCTCCCCACCTTCAACTGATCTCAGGCAGCCCGACTAACACTGACTTCCTTACTATGATAACAAATCAGCAGGGACCTCCCTGGCAGTCTAGTGGTTAAGACTATGCACTTCCACTGTGGGTTTGATCCCAGATCAGGGAACTACCATGCCATGTGGCATGGCCAAGGAGATTAAAAAAAAAAAAAAAGACTCAGCAATACAGAATGAACAAATGCAACCCAAAGTAGGCATACGGGGTCTGTCAACAAATCATCTGCCTTTCGTTCATTCTTCATCTGTAAATTGGGACTTCCCTGGTGCCTCAGACAGTAAAGAGTCAGCCTGCAATGTGGGAGACCCAGGTTTGATCCCTAGTTCGGGAAGATACCCTGGAGAATGCAATGGCTACCCACTCCAGTATTCTTGCCTAGAGAATTCCATGGTCAGAGGAACCTGGGGGGGCTACAGTCCATGGGGTCACAAAGAGTGGGACACAGCTGAGCAACTAACACTTTTACATCTGTAAGTTAAATAGCATCATAGCTCCATGCCTACTTCTCTAAATGCCAGGGAAGAGAAGTGAAAAATACTCTATAAATCTAAGCTGATATTGCCATCACACAATGTATTTTACCTAGTTCTTCCTTCCACTTATCCATTCAACAATGCATGCACTCACGCGCCTACTCAGCACCTCACCCACGTGTGCCAATCACTGCACTGGGTGCTGGAGGCACCAACAGAAATGAGTGAAAATGAAAGTCACTCAGTTGTGTTCAGCTTTTTGCGACCCCATGGACTATACAGTCCATGGAATTCTCCAGGCCAGAATACTGGAGTGGGTAGCCTTTCCATTCTCCAGAGGATCTTCCCAACCCAGTTATCGAACCCAGGTCTCCCGCATTGCAGGTGGATTCTTTACCAGCTGAGCCACAAGGGAAGCCCAAGAATACTGGAGTGGGTAGCCTATCTCTTCTCCAGTGGATCTTCCTGACCCATAGGATCGAACCGGGGTCTCCTGCCTTGCAAACAGATTCTTTACCAACTGAGCTATCAGGGAAGCTCAAACACAAATGAGACATGGCCACAAACCAAAGCAGCCTAAGTGCAGGTGAGAACAACTAAGAAAGCAATTATATAGTTACAAGATGGTATGGCAGGAACAGAGAGAGAGGGATTCCAGGTGTATCCTGATCAAGAGGGTACAAAACCTGGACCAGGTGGACAAGGTGCTAAGAGAACTCTTAAAAAAGAAGGAACACTTGAACTGAGTCACCACCAAAAGATACATGGTCACCCTGGCCTGCAAATGGCTGATACACACCTGAGTCAATCTTGTATTTGACTTAATGATTATAATTCAGGGACTATTCCGTAAACATGTCAACATGAAATGTGTGCATTAGAAAGCTTTAAACCAATGAAGTGTTACGTCTCATGCTGCAGATACCACGCTATTCTAAGGGATTCTCTGTTGACCAAATAAACCACTAGAAAGCACTGAAACCATCCCACACCAGATCTGTGCCTTCTTTTACAGTGAGGAGTCCTTAGCATCTTTTGGTACTGCTCAAAACTATCTTATGCTACCAAGCACAAAGCACAAAAGGGTATTTAATATTTGACCAGCATCATGAATTTATATCTAAGACTAATTTGGAGATATGAAAACTAATACTGCCAGTTAATTTTCTAATTGGAACAAAATTTACTACTTCTTAAAACAAGCCATCAAACGCCATAAATCTGAGCCCACTCAGATAATGATCATTTGCCAATGTCATCTTATTCGCAGTCCAAAGCATGGTGACCAAAGCCCTTCTATTTCTACTCTGCTAGTGTGTTTTCTCATTTCTTTTTAAAAATTTAAGGGGAATGTTTTCAAATTTTCTTTCCTCTATAAACATTTGATTAAAAGAATAATAAGACCCCCCAAAATCTGTTAATAGATACTTCCCACCTGTTTAACTCTTCCTAGGAATCATCACTAACTAATTAAAAGACACACACTACCATGATTAGTGTTCTAGTAATATTTATAATAATGATTTCGAGTTAAAAATGGGCCTTCCCTAGTGACTCAGCAGTAAAGAACCGCCTGCCAATGCAGGATACACAGGTTTGACCCCTGGGTTGGAAAGATCCCCTGGAGAAGGAAATGGCAACCCTCACCAGTATACTTGCCTGGAAAATCCCACAGACAAAAGAGTCTGGCAGGCTACACTCCATGGGGGTGACAAAGAGTCAGACATGACTTAGAGACTAAACACCATCATCATCAGGGTTAAAAATAATAAAGGAACTATATTTAATTAACATTTTATTTGAAATGTTTCAATCTGTTAGTCTGTTCCTTTAGGACATTCCAGTGAATATCTGCATTTGTTAAAAAAAAAAAAAACTAATTTTAATAATGACTTCTTTGACAATTCTTTTCAGTAGGTTATTTTGTGTATAAAATCAAATTCTATTTCAATAATTAGGAGTCACATGGTTTTTAGTGTATTTTTCCCATAAAATATATTATTCTTTCCTATGAAGTTCTACCTTCTAACATATTTTCCTCAAGAGCTATATTTTGCCAGAGGGCTTTTCTATCTCTCTGTTTTTGGTCTCATCTTCAATTCTCTGTTTTCTTCACCCCGATAATTTTGGCATTCCCTTGATCTCTGTCATCTCCCCCGCAAAAGCTCTCTCCTGTAACTCTATGTAGCTGCTTTGTTTTTCTCGAAAGCATGAAATCCAATAAAACAGGCAGGTGATATTAAAGATATTTAATATGCTTCATTAAGAAAAAGAAACAGCAGCTTAAAAACATGCACAAGGAAGTGACTAACCAATACTTTCAATTATCTGAATACTACAGTGCAACTCACAATACAGTCAACAGCATCTAAGCTATCTTGGCAATTAAGAAAAAACATCTTTCAAGAACCATAGGTCAGCTTTCATTACTCAGGCTTGTTAAGTGATTCTGTAGCTAAATACTTCAACACACATCCAGCTGATCTGTTTTCTCAGTTCAAATGACGTACCTAAACAGCAAATTTATCTGTTTAGCTAAATGGCAGCCCACTCCAGTGTTCTTGCCTGAAGAATCCCAGGGATGGGGGAGCCTCGTGGGCTTCCGTCTACGGGGTCGCACAGAGTCGGACACGACTGAAGCGACTTAGCAGCAGCAGCAGCATAGGATGTAATTAACACTAATCTACTCAAAGCAAGATTCACACACATGTTTAAGGTGATCTATCCTTTAAAAAAGTTTTGGGGCTAGTGCACTGGGACGACCCAGAGGGATGGTTTGGGGAGGGAGGAGGGAGGAGGGTTCAGGATGGGGAACACATGTATACCTGTGGCGGATTCATTTTGATATTTGGCAAAACTAATTATGTAAAGTTTAAAAATAAAAAAAAAAAAAAAAAGTCTGATGTGTTGAGACTTCCCTGGTGGTCTAGTGGCTAAGACTGCAATCTCCCAACACTGGGGGCTCTAGGTTCAATACCTGGTCAGGGAACTAGGTCCCAGATGCCATAACTAAGAGACAAAATCCACAACTCAAGACCCCTCATGCTGCAACTAAGACCTGATACGACCAAAAAAAAAAAAAAAAAAAGACATTTTGAGGAAGCAGTAGCTATTTCACTTTAAGGTAATTGGTATTACTCAACCTGGACACTATACTTGCTTGACTTTAGTTTTCCTTTTTTTCTTGCTCAATTACACAGTGCTTTTAAATTCACACAATAATATTTATAAACTAGTAATAGGGTGGTATTTTAACCTGAAAAAAAAAAAGCAAGCCAACAATGAAAACTGTGGGTTTCCCATTTCCATTAAAGTGGCAAATACTAATTTCAGAGAAACACCTCTCTCTCTCTCACGCAAACACACACACACACACACATGTTATGAAAACACTGTCATTAGAATACATGCTCTGGTTGTTCATCCAAGAATGGTAATGAGTTGTGATGATCTACCTTCTTTAGTCAAGCCCTCCTTTGTAAGAACGGCACCCATTTAGTTAACAGCTAACCAACATTTGGAGTGCTGTCTATGTTTATTCAAGAGGTTTTACCCTTTGCAAATCTAACCGGCCCATACAAGAACAAAATCCATAATCAGGCTCTTGTTGACTCCATGCTGTACTCAACATAGATAGGCAGTGCAAACAACTCAAGTATTGTTACTGGACAAGATGATCAACAACATAGTTAACTGAAAATGAACAGCAGGGCTCTACATCGTGCCAAGTGTAGTCATTTGAAGTAGTCACTTTCAAAAACCCAAGAAAGAACATAGATTCGCAAGTATCGTAAAGTAAGGATTATCTGAACATATAGTACTTTCAACTTTTATTGACATAATTAAGTCTAAGGAGAGATTTATTCTTTTGGTAACATTTTGTTCTCTCTAGCATATATATTACTTAGATACAATCAAACAAGAAATATTTTAAAACCAAAACTAGATTCTTAATACAGAAAGTAAAGAAAAGTACACTTCAAGTTTACATAGAGAAAGCCACGCAGGGTACTTTTTGAAAACCCACCAAGTGCCAGCCAGTCTGCTGGACACCAGTGCAAAGAAAGGTAAACACAGCTTGGTTCTTACTCTCAAGGAGAGTGTCTTTCAGCTGAGCTTCCTGATCCTCCACTGTTTGCCACAGAAACACACTATTCAAAAACTTGACTAAAACATCTCCCCTTGTGAATTCTTCCTGGGTTTGCCTGCCTCAGTGACTCCATGACACAAAAATCAGTATTTATCACCTTCATTCATTTATTCATCAAGCAGTGATTAGGTGCTGTGCTGTGCTGTACTTATTTACTCAGTCATATCCGACTCTTTGTGACCCCATTGGCTGGAGCCCACCAGGATCCTCTGGCCCTGGGAATTCTCCAGGCAAGAATATTGGAGTGGACTGCCATGCCCTCCTCCAGAGGATCTTACCAACCCAGGGATAGAACCCAGGTCTCCCACCCTACAGGCGGATTCTTTACCATCTGAGCCACCAGGGAAGCCCAAGAATACTGGAGGGGATAGCCTAAAGCTTCTCTAGGGAATCTTCCAACCCAGGAACTGAACCAGGGTCTCCTGCACTATAGGCAGATTCTTTACAAGCTGAGCTACCAAGGAAGCCCAGTGATTCTGTACCTGCCCACTAAATGCCAGGCATGATGCTCAGTGTAAAGACCCTAAAAATGAAGAGGACAAAACCTATCCTTGGGAAGATAACAGTTCAACCCTTAACAGATTAGCTCACCACCCACTGTATGCATCAGAGCTCCCTTGCAAATACCAACTTATGCTTCTTTGCATTACCAGCCCCTGGCATACTATAGGGGCTAAATATGTTAATTCAGTCCCTGATGAAAAGATCTTTTATGGATAATCAGAAGACTGAGTTTTGACCACAATACGTCACCAAGACACTCCTGGCCTCACTCTTCTTCGTCAAACAAAGAGGTGGCTATCCTCGCCCCATGTGACTTCAGGAGTCTACTGTTATATGAGTGAATATTCTGATTTCAAGGGAGAGGAATAAACATACTTAACAACCTCAGGATGTGCTTTAAACAATTTTAAGCCCATCTAAGCTATGATTAGTTCAGTGACTGGGCCTATGCTGAAATCACATCTTGAAACATTATTGTAACCATTATTGTGGAATTTACTTTCGGATTTTGATATATTGAGTTCTTTTCTTGTCTCTCCTTACCCATAAAGGTATAATTTGGGTCTGCTGTATTCTTTCAAAGGAAGAATTGGCAAGGTGGTTGCTGTTACTTAGGATAAGTGTATAATCTCTTTGACTTTCTCTTGTTGGGCAAACTGCCCAGTGAATATCAATTTTTTTTTTTAGTGCTACAAATATGGTTTTAATAGATTCGCAGATTTCAAATTATTAGAATTCAGAGCACATCTCTCCCAGGGTGAGCAGATAATTCACAACAATCCATGTAGATGCAAAGGAGATGACGAGAGATCAATCTGGATGTGAATAAGCTGACACACGGGTTTACTGCTCCTCCTGTCTCTATAGCCCACCCCCTACCCCTTGACACACACACTTTTCATATGAGCAAAAATGCCTCTGTGCCTGGGAGTTCAAATTAGTCATAACATCCACTTTAGGGACTGAGGAAGACTTACTGTAAATCAGCCACTTAGAAACCACATTTGACATATTTTGGTTATAATGTAACTATAAGTTGCATAATATTGTACCTATTGATTGGAGCTTGGGATCATAATGGAAAGCAATTGCCATACATTGAAAGCGACCAACCACAAGATAGAAAAGTGTTCCTGAAGAGCCCACAAAGGGAAATCATTTTCCTTAGAATCTAAAACTCCTTATCCTCTAGATGGTATATTCTATCACACCCTTCAGGCTGTATTGTGCCCTCAAGGTGCTAAGGTAACTTAACCTCAAATCACCCAACTCTTCAACTTCCTCAGACCAAGACAAAGGCCTAGAAGAGTACATTGAACTCTTTCTTGATTGAAACAGTCCTGTCTATCCTGAAATGCCACAAAAGACTTATCAGAATAACATCTCACTGGATAACAAAACTCCCAACTGATGGACAATGTTCTAACAGCTCTGCATTACATTCACATTAGAATCTGCTTCTCTGGTTTTCCTGTCCCTGACCATTACCTTTAAAAATATATAATAATTTATTGAGGGAATGACTATTTGTCAGGTCCTGTTCAACGCATTTCATTTGCAAGGTGCTCTTCTATCTACTTGTCCACATGGAAAGCACGTTCTTCTCTACCATCCTTAAAGTATCATTCTTAGAGGCAGTAAACATGAAACAGGAACATCCAGGAAGGAATGAACATGGATATTACAGAGAAATGATCCAAATCAGTCCACCCACTTATGAGATGAGAAGGGTTTTAAAGATTTGAACTGTAGCTTAGAGTGGATGGTAGGAAACTTTGATTCTTTTTTCATCTCCTCTGCATGATCCCTGACAAAAGGTTAGCCTTATCATTTTTGGACCATGACTCCAATAAAAAAACCCATAACTACAATAAAAAGAACATATATAATAACTGTGTAACTCGGCAACTCATCTTAGCTCGTTTTGGAAACAGATTCTTCTAAGTACTGAAGACATGCATAAGGTTTAGATTTCACTGGGACCTACCTTTTTGTTTTACCTTATACTCTTCTCTAAATCTTCACTAATCTATCAGATGTCATGGTTTAATAGAAGTATTAACGACACCTAGTGAGGTTACTGGGTCCATCTGGAAAAATATGGTGAGGATTTGAGTCTATATTTGAAGACCTGAAAGAGCCAAATCATCCTGAGGCCGAATTCTGCTCAGTAACTGTTTTTCAGAAGACTAAGAAGAGTAGCTAAACAGTTAACAACTTTTCCTCATTCGCAAATCCAGGGATGGGATATAATTGAAATAAGGCCTATAAATGTTTGTGCTTCCATGTGGATAAAGTGCCCATGCGCCCTTGAAAGGAAAAGTGTTAGTCACTTCTGTCATGTCTGACTCTTTGTGACCCCACAGACTGTAGCTCGCCAGGCTCCTCAGTCCATGGGATTTTTTCAGGCAAGGATACTGGAATGGGTAGCCATTTCCTTCTCCAGGGGATCTTTCCAACTCAGGGATCAAACCTGGGTCTCCTGTCTTGCAGGCAGACTCTACCATCTGAGGGAAATGCATTACCTATTCCAGATCACTCTGGTTCTAACAGGGGATGTTTCAAGTCGTATGCCAAAATTATTGAGGAACATGTCAATGGTTCTTTCTAACAAAAAAGTGAGGATAAGAGCATCTGAACTCACCTGAGAAGCACATTTTAACAAATGATGGATTCAGCAGAGACAGTACTCCAGAGGCTCTAGGTTTTTAGAGCTATTCTGGAAACAGTGTATCAGTTCCTACAGCAGGCTCCTTCTCTGGCTAGCCAAAATCCTTCCCTCATGCCCTCAGGTTCCAGCCACACCAACCTCCCCCATTGAGAGCTAATCAGCATCTCTCCCTGAGTGTGCGCCCCGCCACCTGCAGCCTCACATTCCCAGACAACCTGGAAAAGGACGCACAGGCACAAGTCAGAAGTGTGCAGGATTAATCCCCCCTGGCCACACTGCTCAACCGAGGATGAGCGCCAAGGGGTAAAGGTTTCCCCCTTTTATTTTGGGGGAAGACATATTCATGAGGTGTCTCTGATAGCCCCAGTAAATAAGCACCATTAACAGCAGTACCACAGCAATTCATCTTCGTATTGGTTTTCCCTGATCCTTCATTTCTACCCTGGGATCTATCCAAACTGAGTACCTGCATACAAGGCACTGTCGCAGCACCTGTTTGCAGGAGGACCTAGATTAATTTGGGAAGATTCCCTGGAGAAGGATACGGCAATCCACTCCAGTATTCTTGCCTGGGAAATCCCATGGACAGAAGAGCCTGGGGCGCTGCAGTCCATGGGGTTGCAAGAGTTAGATGGGACTTAGCTACTAAACCACCACTAGGTTAAGTCAGCTTCTGAAAGATCCTAAGCTGACATAGTACCTGACTGTATCAAAATGAGGGAAGAGATGAAATAAGAGACATAATTCACGGTAAAAGGGAAAAAAATTAATGATAAAGGGAGAGAAAATGGAAAAGCACAGGAAGGCTAGATCTTTCTACTCAGTAGAATGGACAGCTCATGGAGAAGCTATACTCAGAAAAAATTTGAGGGGTATAACTTGCAGCCCTTTACTTTTTCCACCAGGGCTTCTACTCAAATGAGGGCCAGACTATACCCCAGAGCTTTTCACACACTCGGGTCATATGCATCACTCTTACCTAGAAAAAGGACATGTGGCTTCACATTGCCTTCTCAGCTCTCTGAAACCTGCTTCCCATCAGATCTGAGAAGCAAGCTCGAGTAAGCAAGCGGAGAAGAACAGTCAGCCCACTGTTATTAGTCACTTCTTTAACCCAGAAGGCATCATGTCCCACCACGTGCCTGACTCCAATCAGCGTGTCCCCTGACTTCAATACTGGTTTCACAAGCACTGTCCTGAAAGGCTTCCAGGAAACAGACCCAAACTCCATCAGACATATCTGCATAGTTCAACAGTAACTGAAAATCCAAGTTGCATAATCCAGAAAAGAGCCAAGTGTAATAGAGAAAATGCCTCCTTTCACGTAGTGTGAGGTTGTCTTACGCCACAGTTTCTCTCATCAAGCAAACTCTGAACAAAGCATTCATAGGTGATTGGTCTGAAATCTTTTAGTGGTTACTGATTCACAAAACCACAGCAATAATACATATTCTGCTAACAGTCAGAGGATGCTGTCATGGCATCATAATCACTGTTGAAACTGGGAGATGTGTGGCATTCCTATGAAGATGACACAAAAATCTTGAAAACAATATATCCAAATATCCTTTTCGTGACTTTGGAAATGTCTAACGTTGATAAAGACCAACAGAGAAGGAAAAAAGCCCCAACTGTTTAGGGCAAAATGAAGTCACAATTTTAACATTTTTATGATACACATCCCTAATTGCCTTGTGAATGATCCTAAAATGACTATGCTCTAAACCCATTCTCTCAGTAAGATGGAAGTAGGAACAAGTCATCAGCCTCTATTCATAAAAGTCAATCAAGAAGGAATAACCTGTGATTTTTCAATAGTTCCTTAGATAAATTATAGGATACCACTATCAAATTCTGTTAAAGAACAAAAGAACGTCATGGAATAGGTAAGCACTCTGAGAGCAAGATCAATCAAATGGACAGCTCTGATTTAATTTCCCATAAGCAAAGTTTTCATTTGGGGACATAGTAAAAACAACTTCATGGAGTCCGGGTTGCGGCAGGAATGGGCACTAAGAAAGCAGGCAGAGTAAATAAAGGCAAAGAAAATCAAGCAAAAGTTCTGAATCAAATACTAAATAATGACACTAGCAATTTTCTTTTGCACTAGGATTCTGTTTAGCTTTTTCATTTTGAAACATTTCTGTTTTCTACTCTCTGGCTGACAAGAACACTTTCCATTTCATACAAAAGATAACGAATGTTCCTTGCATGTGTTAGACATGGACTTATATGACTGATGGTTATAAACAAAATTTCTTTGCACATCAAAGGAAAAAAAACTTTGTTTATTCAAGAAATTCCTAATGGTTTCATTTATAAGTAAAATTTTCTCTTTATCTGAGATCCAGTGGCACAGCAGAGTATAGCTGGAAGACAGCAGGTAGCTCACATAATGAACTTTGCACAGTTTTGAGAAAATAATATCTGAAGGCAGTTCCTTCTTCTGAGGTCAGTAGATTAGTGGTTCAAAAAGAATAAACTATCCAGGGAACATCCTGAGATTAAAAAAAAAAACACAAAAACCCACACAACTGGAGGGGAAAAGGAGGAACATTCTCACTAATTAAAATTTCCAGTTCTTATGGTCCCTCTACATACACAAACCCCAGTCAAGCAAAGCCTGCAGGATCAGGCCTGTACTAAGTATACCATCATCACATTAATTATATTATTACCTCATAATGCTAACCAGCCAGGTTTACACAGAAGAGATTAAATAACAAGATAATCTTATAAACAATGCTCATTTCATCAGTGTACCAAATAAGTTTGATTTATATCTCTGACTGTTCTTCTAATTAATTTATGCACCCACATGCTTTAATTTACACAGACAGACACCCACACTGGGGTAGGGATGGTTACTTTTTTAACATCTTGAACTTTGACATAGGTTCATGTCTAGACTCCCCAGCGCTGCTGTTTTAGTTCCCTTACACTTCAAAACCGAAGTGATTGTTCAAATACCTTGCATTAAAGTTGAAGCATGCAGAAAGAAAATATTTGATCAAACTCAATACCTATCTCCCCTGCCAACTTTTAGATGCTGAATTTTAGTGGGTATAGTTTCATTCAATCTTATAACCAGATCCACTCACCCCTAAGTTACGGACCTACCTCTTCTTAAAATATTCCCTTCAAAGCCTTTTTTGGATATTAAGTCCACCTCACTACAGCATCAATCCTAAACTCCTATATTTGGTGTAACAGTTTCTAGTGATTGAGAGAGGGGGAAAAGGCTGCTAAGTTTTAAAAAACATATCATTTGTACTAATACCAGGGGCTTGGATAAATAATGTACTCTCTAGAATGCTGTATTACCACTGTGAGTGTCTCTGATATAAAACTTTTATTTATGTATTTGATTAATGTTTATTTGTAGGACCTTAATACAATAACAGATGTCAGCTACATTATATCTGTTCTTGATTATGAACTCCTAGAGGGCAGAGACCCTGTCTATTCAGCTCACTTTTTATAGGACACAAACACAGTACCATACCCAAAAAGGCACTTAAAGATGGTTTTTATAATAACAGTGATTTCAAGGGGACTTGGTCTTCTTCTACACTCCATGAAACTCCACTGGCACATACTGAACATTTAAGAGTAACAACTTTATATTCTTGAGCAATTCCATTCTTCAGATGTCGACAATGGCACTTTTCTTTTGAAACAGGGATTACCTGGATGGGACAATTTCCACTTCTTAATGTTCAAGGGTTAGGTTTTGTCCAATATCTAAATTCTATACTGACAACCCAAGCTTAAAAAAAAAAAAACCAGACCCAAACATTCCACTTCTTAGCATCAACTCTACCCCTGCATCAGGCAGAAGGACCTGCTCTTTCCTTGGGGTAACATGCTAAGACCACTACGGTGGTACCTAAAACTGTGGCCTCTTTGCAGTCTTTCTGTCCATTCAAATCATACTGAACAAGAGACACACTGAGTTAAATAATGCTCTACGATAAACTTAAGAACACAGTCATATAATGCTTATAAATGCTAAAGGAATAAAAAGCCAGCAGATGGTATTTTAAAGGTTCTCACACATCAGAAATAGAGAATTTTCACTAACTAGGTAATTTGGGGCAAGCCTTTTAAAATTTCTGGGCCTTGGTTTCCAAATCTGTGAAATGGAGACCTTACATTGTATACCTTCAGATTGTTTCCAGTTTAAATTTTGAAATCACATGAGTCCTAAAGAATCTCACACAAAGTGAGGTTCCATTATCCAGCCAAACAAAAGGCTTTTCTTCTTTCTTTTGTGAGTGAAGGAAGGGAGACTGTATGTTCTCAATGTAAATTATTTACTATGCCTAGCTCCAACAAAATATCCAAACAGAACATCACCAGCTATTTTTGTAAACAAAATATGTGGATATGCATGTAATGATATACACATTGTATGTCTGTACCAAATGCATATACATGCACACCCTCCAAAACACACAATTCTCTCTATTGTAGCCAAGAATTAAAATACTTTCCAGTTTTCTCATTTTTTTCTCTCTCCCTCTCTATTGAAGCCAAGAATTAAAATACTTCCCAGTTTTCTCATTTTTTCTTTCTCCCTGCATGAAGCATCTACAAAGCTACTATAACATGGGAACTCACATAAAGTAAAGCTATAAGCATCTTCTTCAACATTTCTTATATTAATATTGACAGTTCCTAACACAATCAGCTTAAGTTAAGCTGGTCCTCTGCAACCTTAACAGCATCCTCTCATAGAAACAGTGGTATTGAGAAAGGATGCAGAATGCAGTCCTCAGGCCATTCAACCAACATCTACTTCATCTATAATGTACCTGAAATATGCAATTCAAGACATAAAATTTACAAATTGAATACCACTTAAGCAGATAGTGATAGTAACAACAGCAGAAAAAGGATAAAGAAGGTTGTATAGATGTAGGGACAACCAGTTCATACACTCTCAAAACGTGGGAGGCGACTTAAGTTCATGAAACTACTTATTTTTATCTTTAATTTACTAAAACACTTCCAGAAGAAAACTTTGAGCAACTACTGATATATTATCATTTTCTTTTTTATTTAATTTTTATTTTATAATGGAGTGTAATTGATTTCTATGTAGTTTCAGGTGTACAGCAAAGGGATTCAATTATACATATATATGTATTTATTCTTCTTCAGATTCCTTCCCCATATAGGTCATTAAAGAGCACTGACAAGAGTTCCCTGTGCTATACAGTAGGTCCTTTGTAGTTATCTATTTTATATATAGTAGTGTGTATATGTTAATCCCAAGCTCTTGACTTATCCACCACCCCCCCCCACAACATTTCCCCTTTGCTAACCATTAGGTTTGTTCACTATACTACCATTTTCTTATTAGGGAAACAAAAAAATGCCCTATGAATGCAGTCATTTATTGCAAGTAGAGAAAGAAAAACAGATGTCTTATTCAAAATTTCCTAGGTTCTCTTGGATCCCTATTCTTGGAGGAATAATTGTTAAAGCATTTAAAGGCAAATAATCTTTAAAGGACAGATATGTGAAATTTTCAGGAAAAAATTTCTTAATTTTTTATCTGCTTAGCCAATAGATGTTAGTAGATACATTTATATAATAGCAATAACCCATTCATATCACTATTTCACAGTGCCCCAACACACATACATCAACTCCTTCAATCCTTCCAACAATGCCAAGAAGATAGAAGAACACAAGTCTTCCTTCTTCTGTTCCATCAATTAAAACTAAATCCAAACATCAATACACACAAGAAGCATTATCCTAACTACTGGTTACTCTATAAGACATCAGGAAACTTGAGTGTTTTGATTTGAACATCTTTCTATCTCAAGTAAGAAGGAAGACGGTGATTCAAAACCACAAATTTCTGGCTTTCATCAAAACAATTTCATTCAAGCGTCCAGGTAAAGGGATAATTTAGTGAGTAGTATGCATTCCTTAAAAAAAAAAAAATCGAGTTTCACTCATATTCCTTGGGGAAAAAAAATCCACCAATGGTCATATACAAGTTTATATTAAAATGCAACCTAAATTTTCTAAGTTTACAACTGAAGTAATTATAGATATTAATCTTTTACCTAGTTGCAGCAACATTTATAACACTATAAATGAAAATAGAACTGCAGTTTGTTTCTTTGGAGAATGGAGAATGAGAACAGGTTCTGAGGAGATATTGAATATCAAAGGATAAAAAGAAGTGAGAAAATGGAAAACGAAAAGATAAATGAGACACACAATGGGGGAGAGAGAAAGGCAGTGACGTAGCTAGGGGATGAACAGGGCAAAGTGAGATAAGTCATTCCTAGCAAAATGGCTCTTGTCGAAACCTTGCCAGGGCTCTGGACCATTGTCTCTGCCTGCAAGAGGGATGACTTCTTTGATGGTTTTTTAAAAATGCTTCCTGTATCTAAACAGCCTCAGTTTATTTTTTTCAGATTCCTGCATTTATTTTTTAAATAAAAGTTCAAATTTGAAGACTCTACTCGTGTAAAAGGAATGACTTTTATTTTAGAAATGTACTTGGAACCTACACATCATTGCTCAGCTTAGAGCTCAAAACCTCAGAGATGTCCCAACATTCCAACCTGACAGTCTTCCCTTTGTAAAGAAGTGAAAACTGCCTCTTTCCACTGTGCCTGAAAATTATATGTGAAATCACTCTTCACTGATTGTGCAAAGTCTTAAAAGTAAATACGTGCATCTTCTTGAGGAGTCATCTATCACCAAAGAGAGCTGATTGTGTTCTCAAGAAAACAACGTACATGTGCCCCAAGTGAAGGAAGCTCTTGAAAGGACATCTGAAGTTGGTCGTCAGAAATCATCCTCCAGCCTGGAATAGGTATGCAGAGCAAAGGCACCCAATACTGTAGTCAAAGCCAGAATCCATGAAAGGGTCAGCTACGAATCAATTCAGCCTGACTCAGCCGATGAAGAACTCCATCGACCCACCCCCTGTGACCTGAAGGCTTGCTTCTTTCTACCCCCCCACCTATCCCTCCTTGTGCTCTTAATAAACCCACTGGTCCTGACTATAGGCCCCAATACCATACGCATCCTTTTACATAAAAATTCATTAAATACTGTACCACTCTCAATATATTGATCCCACAAACTGTAACTCCATGAAGTGGTTCAACACGATGTCATCACCACAGAGCAACTTGTTTCATTTACAGTATCTGTTTCACTTCTACTCATGAGCTAATATAATTCAATTTTTTTTAACTGCACACAGGCTGCTAGACACATGTGCATGGCAAATGGAATCTGAACTTAGCTTAACAGCCTCATTTATTCCTGATGGTTTAAATTATTTCATCACAATTAATGACACCCCCTCAGCTTCCTGTGCAGCAATGCCAGATGTTCAGAGACCACAAAGCCACTCTCTTCTTTGACGGCTGGTGACAAGTCGTCCTCTGAAGGACATTCCCTAGGCACGCGGACTGGATGACACCTCCATTGCTTTGCACCTCTCTGCCTCCCAGAGTAACCATGTAGAGAAAAAAGCAGGAAGGCATGAGCAACCAGCAAATGCATTAGCGAGAGCAAATTATGTGAAGTGATCTAAACTCGAAGGAACTTGGCTCCTGCCACAGGAGTTCCTAACCTTGTTGTTTTATGAAAGCACTCTTCGCCTCCACCTTCTCAGCCACTGGCATCCACTGAGTGCCTGGCCTGGCGTCAGTCCTCGGGGAACACTGAAGGACATGAAAAATACAAGCTTTTCCACAGGGATCCTTTTCGGCTGTGGTAATTTTGTTTTGGGGAGTGTTGTTTAAATTTACTACCCTCTTCCTGACTGTTCCCTCATTTTTAAGAGAACAGTGTCTTCAAGTACAATTATCTTCTTATCCTGTTCAATAGGCACTTCCCATAGAAACATGCAACATTTTGGCAACTTGGGGTAAACAGCTGTGCCCTTTTTTCTTTGTAAAGCTTTATTGAAGTGCAATATAATTGCAAGGCCAAAAGTTACAAACATTTCATGTATACACCTTGATGGGTTGCGTTTACCTCTTTTTCTCAGGCTTAAGTAAGATTTCTTCTTTTCAGGAGCTGTTGGGTTTTTGGTTTTGTTCTGGTTTTGTTTGCCGTTGCTTTGTTACTTTTTAAAGAGAACAGAATGAAAGAGAGACTTCACATTTTTCCCACTTTGAGTCTCACATGGGCAAAGCCATTTACTTAAGAGTAAAAACAATTTTTTTCTTCTGAAATTCATAAACAGTAATTTTCTTATATTCATCATGTTTCATAGAAGAAATAAATTCGCATAATGACAAGTAGCTAAGAGGGCAGCAGAAATCGTAAACACGAGCACTGTTACAATAAGAATCCAATACTGTGGCTCTAATTTGGAAAACGCTTTCCATCAACTAGGGAACATGTGGCAGACATTTTATGGATTATTTTTTAAATGTTAAAAAAAAAAATAAAAATGCTGATCTTATTCAGGGAATAAGGGGCCTTTTCCTTTGCCAAAAAGTGTCCTAGGAAAACTGAAAGGCCATGTGGGTCAGCCCACCCTATAGTATGAACATAAGCTATAAGAGCATTTTGGAAAATATTTTTAAACTGAGATGAGAAAAAAATCAATATCAATACAGATTCCGAGCAGATGCAAGAGGCTTCTGTGCATGTTAGTGATTATGTGTGTGGCCTACCCAGGCTAATTTCAAATGCCTCCAAAACTCACTGTACATTCTCTTTTATAAACTATTTGGGATTAAAACTAGGACCTTATCCATATCAACTTTGACAATGGACACAAATATAGGGTAGGCTAATCAAGCCAAACAAGTTGAATTTTCCCCCTCATGGATGGCTTTTTAGATCTTAAATGACTACTGAATTTTACCAGACATGCTACACTTAGTGTTTTGACAGTTGTTTATTAAAACTACTTTCCTAGGAAGTCCACGGAAACCACCAGTCTAGCTTTTATCAGAATTGAGACCATCAGAGAGAAGTCGCGATGATGGTATACTTGCAGCAAGCAGACAACAATAGGAAACTCTAAGCACTCCCAGAGTTGCATCAAATTTTCCATGGACCAAAACTAAAATGAAATCGTTCAATTACTGAGAGGTAGATAAGTAAAATAAACAACTAATTTCATACAGCGAAGTTGAGGGAAAGTCATATGGACCTCATTCTGTTGTCTCCAAACACATTTTATCGGAGGGGAAAAAAGGAGCTGAATCAACTTTAAACTCTCATGTAGGGATGTATTGCTTGTGTGTCCCTGGCAGATGTGGAAAGGAGATGAAATGGGCAGGGGAGAATCAAATATCCCATCGCTGCAGGTTTGCTAAGGGAAAGAACACTGCAAAGATCTCACATCTGGCAATCATTTGTCAATAGCTGGAAAGAGAGCGGCAGGAAACTTTCTGGCTCTTGGAGAAGATGAAAAGACAAAAACCATGTGTCTCTCACACACACACACTCACACACACTCTCTCTCCCTCTCTCTGCAATGGTACAATGACTACTACACTTATTCTCCACCCCTCCCTTTCCCTCTAAATTTAATGATCTTCAGATATACTCGACTCCATGGTCAAAAACATGCAGTCACTTGACTTGTTAAAGCTGCAGTGTATGTACATTTTTCAAATAAACCCCAGGGCTGATGTTAGAAAATCAAAATCAGTCAAGCATAGACCGCCTGGTACTTTGGGCAGGAATCCTTGTGGTTTAGTCAATAAACAGAATCTGAATGAAAGACACCACAGTAACTAGACAGTAACGTTTTGAACGGTTCTTAACCTGAATGGGGGCTGGGGCATGTGGTTGTGCTTAGTGACCATGGACATGGCTCCCCGTCCCCTCAGATGGCTCCCTCACCCTGTGACAGGACTGTGCTTAGCACAAGGGCATCTGCTGCTCCTAACACACACTCAGTAAGAAAAGGTGAACTTATATTTGAGGGATGCTGAGAGTGCATTTGGGGAGGGAACAACTTGGTGGTGGTGGCTTTAAATCTATTTAATAGGGTAAGAAAAGGAAAATCTCAGTTTCCGGGTGTTCAAATGGATGATAACAATATATAAAATTTGCTAGCTTCATTATGAGTTCACAAAAATGACCAGCTTTGCCCCATTAGGTTTCCCATATAATAAAAAGTTTTCAAGACAACTCGCACAAAATTAATTAACTTTTCCCAAATCCTAGGAATGTAAACCTGTTTCTAGTGATCGATAGACTTCAATGGGCAGCTCAGCTTTGCCCTTATGCTGCATTTAACCAGCCGAGCGCATCCTGTGATGCTGTAAGTGAATGCTGCAGGTTGTTTAATAACCTGGCAAATTCACAGTAGCTTGTCAAATTATTACAGGAACAGTGTCATCACTAAACAAGCCTGATCACGGTTAATTACAATGCAGACTAGAGAGCAGCCACAATTGTTCATTAATTACAGGAAGCACCTCATTTAAATTTTATGGAAATTTACACTTGCACCCCGGTATGTCTGGAAAAAAAAGTGATCCTTCACGCATTCATAGAAGAAAGAAGTCTGTGGTTTATGAAACATCACAGTAAATTGTGTCTAATCGGGTACTGAAATATTGGTTTATTATTTACTCTAATTTTCTAAGCACTTCAGTGGTGAAAAATACCAAGTCAAACCCCACATCTTACATTTCTAACCAAGAAAGGAACTGTGCTAGGCTAAATGTAACAACACACGATGAGGTACAGTCATACTAAAATAGTCACTTTTTTTCTAATTAAAAATCAAATATTTAACAGCAACCAAGGGAGGTCTAAGGGCTTCCCCAGTGACTCAGACAGTAAAGAATATGCCTGTAATGCAAGAGACTAGGGTTCGATTCCTGAGTCAGGAAGATCCTCTGGAGAAGGGAATGGCAACCCACTCCAGTATTCTTGCCTAGAGAATCCCATGGACAGAGGAGCCTGGGGGGCTACAATCCATGGGGTCATAAAGAGTTGGACATGACTGAGCAACTAACACTAAGGGAAGTCTAAACTAGAATGATCATTTCCCATAAAATAATTACATAAAAGGACAATTATACAAAAGGACAATTTGGGGGTCTGTACAGCAGTTAACCTTCAGAGCTAAAGAAAGTACACAGTTTCACACCCACTTCAAAAGCCACTGAAGAAAATCAAGAAAGTTAGACAGTGAATCTAAAGTGTGGATTGTCCAGCTACTTCTCTAAATCAAGTATATTAACACACACAAAAAAGCAGATAACCCTGCAAAAGTCAAGTCAGGCACAGACTTCAACAATGACAGTCATTCAGAACCAACAGCATATTCATGAAAGAGTGTCAGGGATCCTGGGATTATTAAGTAACAAAGCTGCTAAGACATCTGAAATTTTGGGACCAAAGGAAAGGGTTAAAAGAAAACAGGTAAGAGGAGGAAGGGGCTCCCTGAATCCTGAGATCTCATGTCAGCGAAAACACAAAAGCAAACGTTATGGGTGCCGTTATGTCTAAAGGAAAATCCTTCACAGAAAAGGATATAAACAAGCCAGAGCTCCTAAATCGAGGTGTACAAGAGGTTATTCTCAGAATCAAGAGGCCAAACAGCAAATCCTCTCGTGGTTATAATGCCTGGCCCCACGGGAAAGTCTGAGATCCAAGCAGGAAAAGTAAACGACCCTGGCCAGTCCTACGGTGAGTTCCCTGGAGTGCAGAGTTGGACTGAAAAATAAGAAATGGCTCACTCGATAGGAAAAAAAAAAAACAAAACAAAACAGAATACACATACCACGGCACGAATGAAAGAACTCTAAGCTAAAAGCTACTCCTGGAATTGTTAGCTGGTGAGGAATATATTAAGTCTCAAGTTTATTATGACAAACATAACATGAATATGTACCAGATATCATCAGAATGTATGGAAGCCGTATTTAGAAAGGAACAGGAAAAAGAGAGAAATAAATGATTCAAATGGGTCCCAGTTAATTCACCAGTGCATCGTAGTTGACTTATCTTTTCAGAGATTCAGCTTTTCCATACTGTCCGCCAAAATGCTTTTGCAAGATGAGGCATCTAACAAAATGAGCACTTTCTTTTTTTCACCCAGTAACTCGTCTTCCTTGCAAGGCTCACACAGCACTGTCAACTCCACAATATGTTTAGCTACCTACTACCATGGTTTCACTTCAATGTGTAAAAATACATTTTCTCCCTTGGTATGTCAAAGCAATATGTTCCACTGGTCTCTTTCAGGTTTATTTCACACACCCACATCTGCAAAACCCATTGCTCTTCGCACCATAACTCAACGTTCAAAAACAGATTATCCAACAACCACCCATGACAGACCATTCCAGGTGATGTGCTTGAAGAACATCACTCGTCCCCCCACCCCGAAGGGGTCAAGGATCAGACTACTCTTCACGAAAAGTCTTCCATCACTCGGCATGTATGTGTCACAACCAAGTTGTGAGCTTTCTAAAACTGGGAAACGTATGATCACGTCTCATACTTGCCACACCTGCTTTTCTGTTGGATCACAGCCATACACCACCCAGACAGTACCAGCATAGGGCACTGCAGAGCTCAGGTGGTCGTTCCGAGGCCAGGAGCAGGTGTGCAGAAGATGGTGTCCCCTTCAGAGCATCATAAAAAATGAAACTTCCTACAACCACCACTTCCACCATCACACCCACTATGAACAAGCCAATTTTTAGAACTATTCTCTTTTCTCATGCAGGGTGTCTAAATCAGTTTAAAAAAAAAAAAAGTTTTAACACTGAGATCACTATGCTTATCCCCTGAGTCTTAAAATTTAGAAAATGATGCCAAACAGAGGCCTGAAAAAATAGTATGGGTGTGCTCACGCTAGGGAGGTGCCATCCACATGGAAACTTGAGCCTGCATTTTTGCATCATTGATACACACATTCCTTAACTATTAACAGGTACCCAGCAGTGGAGGTAGGCCTTGGGCCAAGATGTCATATTTATATTTTTAATCTGCAACATCCCACTCCGCTTCTAATTTCCCAAGACCACGCAATGAATTCCAAGTCAATACTTGGATGAAAAATGTTCTTTGCTAATAAACTTAATATTACACCAGAGGACCTATCTCCCAAACCATGAAGAAGAAAGATAATATTATTAACTCCTATTTTTCTCATACAGTGCCCAGCTGAACAGCTTCCATTCTCCTGAGCTGGGAGACTCCTGTGCAGGAAGCATGGCTGGCTTGCCCATGTGTCCCCAGAGCCTAGCATCCCCTCAGCACGCAATAACGATGATTCAAAAAGAGGAGAGCTAAGATTTCCAGAGTGCCTCTTACATCCTGGCCCTGTGCTAAATGCTAGGTATGTGGTAGAACATTTAATCCTCATTAGTCAGCTATGATATCTCCACTTCACAGATGAGAAAGCTAAAGCCCAGTTAGGTTGGGTGACTTGCCAAAGGACTCATGGCAACTTGTGTCAACCTAGGCAGGCAGCATTCAGAAACCACATTCTTATTCACTGCAGTATATATTATACCATGTCTTGACTTCTTGAATGAGTAAACGAATGATCTCTAATTCTGACAATTTATCCTGAAAAGGACTTTTTGCTGAACAGATGCTCCACCAACCCCTCTTTCAGTCCCAGCAGCTGCCACATGGCATCTGATATATCTGTTCAGCGTTCAGAGACCCCTGACTGTCACAACACCCCCGACTGATAAAACAGTAAGACTCCGACCTGGACTTCCAGCCTCTGGTCTGGCTCCTCCAGGTTTGGGCAGAAGTCTGCACCCAGCAGTCTGCCAGCACATGCCACTGGGACCTGGGGGAACATGGCCGAGTTAGATGCTGGGTGTGGAGGCTCTTGAGAACTGCACACAAACACACACAACCCAAACACAAGGACATCCCAGCTGCAGCTCTGCAACAGGCCGTCATGGCCTCACAGGGTTTGAACACTCAGTAGGTCAAATATATTGTAAACATCATACACCCAAGTTTACTGACTACCAAAAGGTAAATTCTAAGAAGAAAAAATACACATAAATGTTGTTGTCCCTTGTATCCACAGCACATAGCACAAAAGCAGGCATTTAATATCCGTGGACTGTAAGAAGGAAGAGAGAGGAAGGGACATTGGGGGGAAGAAAGGGAGGAAATGAGGGAAACGGAAGAAAAAAAAACAATTTCTGCTTGAAATTGGTGGCTTTTTTTCTCTTACCTTTCTTAAGTGGGAATTCAGAAAACTGTATTCTATAATGCCTAAAGTTCCTTTCCACTCTTAAAAATACCTGTTCAAATTTATTTTTTCTCTTCCTGGTGTAGGCCAATAATTACCAACATGTACTATTTATTTACTGCATTTAAATTATATTTAAGAGCCTTATGTCTGCTCTAACAATACAAATGACAAAAAAGGTATGATTCAGTGAATGTTTCTCTGTATCTAGAATCTTACAGTGAAAGCCACTAGGATTCCCTTTCAAAACTGTTACCTATTATAATTAGCCAATCTCATTATGAAATATTGCCTACTTAGTAGTCACTTGGCTTACTTCATTTTTAAATGTTTAAGATAGAAAAGGACTTAGATTCCATTGAAACCTATTTTCTGCTTTTTATAATTTTCTCTATACACTACTCAATATTTCCAAATATATACTACCTCCATTAATCATACAACTATCTTGATGTTCAGCCACTAAGTTGTGTCTGACTCTTTGAGACCCCATGGACGGCAGCACACCAGGATTCCTGTCCTTCACTATCTCCCAGAGTTTGTTCAAAGTCATGTCCACTGAGTCGGTGATGCCAGTCAACCATCTCATTCTGTCGCCCCCTTCTCCTCCTGACCTCAGGCTTTCCCAGCATCAGAGTCTTTTCCAAGCAGTCAGCTCTTAACTATCAATGTGTATTCAGATCTCAATTCATCAATCAGTTCCATCTCACCTGTGTCTTCTTTCCCTCTCCAAGGCCCCCGTCGGTGTTTTATTTTTTTAACTCCCACTGGGATCATCTATGCCCATCTCTTTGTTCAGAGATCATTTTTCAGCCAAGAGTGCTGCCTTAGAAGGTATTTCTTTCTTTCTTTTGACCAACAAATCTGTTCACTTTTCTAAATTTAAGCAATTTTCAATGAACTCCACTTTGCAAGTTCACTAGTGAATATCACTAACATATATTTTTTAAAGAATAGTCAACTTTTCAAGCATTTTTAGGTCCAACCTGTCTGTTCCTTTCAACTCTCTTATTCTTTCTTCCTGCCTATTTCCATAAGGTGGTGTCAATAGAATGAATACAGGCTGTCTTTGAAATTAATCACTCTTCATCCATATATTTCCTGACTTGGAGCCTGAGAAGGGAAAGGAGCTCACACTTACCAAGCACTTGTAATGTGCGAGTCGCTGTGTGGGTACCTTACATCAAGAGAAACTGTTTTTTCCTTTAAACAGTCTTACGATGGTAAAGAATCTGCCTGCAATGCAGGACACTAGGGTTTGATCCCTGGGTTGGGAAGATCCACTGGAGAAGGAAATGGCAACCCACTCTAGTAATATTGCCTGGAAAATCCCATGGATGGAGGAGGCAGTCCGGTACAGTCCATGGGGTTACAAAGAGTTGGACACGATTGAGCAAATTCACTTTCACTTTTCATGGGGTATGAGGATCTACATTTGGCAAAAAAAAGGGAGGCTTTAGAGTAGGTAAATAATTAACTCAGAGGCACATGCTAGAAAGTTACAAGGCCCAAACTTAAGATGAGAAAGAGCAAGAGCATATGTCAAAGAAGTTAATGAAAAACACATAATCGTTGCATTTAGCGGCGTCCATTCTAGAGGCATGTGTGGATGCTTCGTATGTTAGAAATAACAAAGACGACAATTAAAGGAAATGAAGAAAGGATCACCAGAAATAAAGACTTACTACTCCCCGCTCTTTGGTCCAGGACAACACAGGCAAGGTTAAAGGGGACTGCGCCTCTGACTTGAGGAGTGAGCAGGAAATGGGCCATGGAGAAACGCAGAGACGCCGCATCTGTGTCGTGTCACACACAGAACGATGCTGATCCCACCCCACGATGACACAGAGGGGAGCGGGGAGGGGGGCCCAGTGAGTTGGGCTACAGTAACTCTCCCTAGGGTACAAAAGAAGAACTGGGGAAAAATTACTCTTAGAATATTTCCTATCAAAACAACCCCTCAAAAGCTTCCTATGAAACCTTAATGAAGGTGATTACTTAACTGATTACAGCAGATTCCATAAGCCAGAAGGTATATGCTGCAAATGAAGTGTAAACAATACTTCATTTCATATACACAGAAGAATTCCCACTTACTTTAATATTAGTTGACCATATCATGAAGTTTCTAGTTCCTTTCTACCCTCACAGACGGCATTTATAAACACCCTCAAGAGGCACGGAGAAAGTTAAACAACTACAATTACACTCAATTACAACCTCAAACACTTAGAAATACACAGTTTCTAAGAGAAAACAAAAAGGTCTGTGAGCAAGTTGGGAGGAAACAGTGCCAGGCTACTGGAACGTTTCAACCATCCAAATCACAAAGAGGAACTAAGAGGAAAGTGAGGCACGCTCTCCATCTTAGAATCCTAGAATTTCTGAGCAGAAAAGAAAATCCTTATGATCCCTGCAAATGGGCTTCCTTAAAGATGAAAACATTTGAGATCTGAACTAAAACCACAAAGTCTCACTCATGAGTTCACCACCTAACAATACGCCCCCACCAGGCCCAGCACAATTAGGGCCATTAATTATCAGACAGGGGAAAAGTGTAAGGGGGAAGGCAAGCTATATCTGTTTCCAGTTCCTCACAATGTCCCAAGGAAAATATAAAGGATATAAAAGCTGGATAACGTAATTAGTAATCACTTTACACACCTAGACAATTAGGCCTTTGGATTCAGAAGTCTTAGTAGTTAGCCAGCTAGTTACAAGCAATCAAAAAATTCCTGTCAGAAATAGCAGACATTAAAAAAAAAAAAAAAATTGGCCATGCTATACAGCATTGCAGGATCTTAGTTCCCTGACCAGGGATAGTTCCTCGCCCCCTGCAGTGGAAGCACAGAGACCTAACAACGGAACAGCCAGGGAGCTCCCCGTAACTACTTTTGACTCCACCTTAAGATACTAAAATACGACGTGTACCTCCGCTTTCAATGCAATGAAAAATTCAAATTGATCTGGAGAATTCCAGTTTTATCCTCTTGTCTTTATGCTAATAATACTCAGTGTGCATTTCAACATCATACTCTAAAACACAATTTACCATGATTTTCACAAAATTTTCACAGTGATTTTTATCTCTGGAAAGTAGTAGGACAAAGAAGACTTTTTAAAATTCTTTTTTGGGTCTTTGTATATTTTGGTCTTAAATAAATAAAAAGACATAAGTTAAATACAAAGAAAACACTAACCTGATCAGCTGACACTTCTAAACAGTAGGCTGAGGGTTTCATTACGGATGGTAATTGTCTAGCGCTCATATAAATTGCATTCGGCTGGTGCCCTAACAGGAAGTAAGAGGCCCTGAAAGGGACCCTCTAGCATCCCCTGGGAAGCTGGGGCTGAGTGCATATCTTCTCTCCTGTACATACCTCAAAGGAATCACGGTGTGCAAGAGAGCTATTTACAACTTACTTTGTGTATAATCAGCAGAAACAAAAGATATGACAACAAGCATAAAGGCCTCTCTCTTTCTCCTCTCAGGAGAATTCAACAAGGGAGGGCCAGTGGGCATTCACTTCAGTGTCAAAAGGGCTTCCAGAAAACACATTTTCTGTGGGGTAGGGAGGAAACATGGCAGGCTTCCTACACACACACACACACACACACACACACACACACACACACACACGATCTTATGTTTACTGAGATCACACATAAAGACTGTTAGAGACCAGACTTCTGAAAAGAAGACAGAAAAAGGCTCCACATCACAACTACCGTTCAAACTACTTGAAGCTTGTTAAAAAAACACTTGAAGCTGAATGGGTGTAGCAGGTGGGTGCAGAAGGTGGAAAGGAAGAAAGAATAAGGCACAGAAGTGATAACTTGGGAAAAGAAACATGTTACCAAGAAAAGGGCTTATAGAGTCTGGGGTGCTTCTTGCAAAACCAGGGCACATTTGAACTTTAATTTTATTTTTAAACATTAAACATTCAGGTAGGCATTTGCCTGATAGGCACTATAAAAAGTCAGAGCCTAAATAAACTAACTTCCATGCCAGCTCAAGTCTCTCTGGTGAAGCTGGCCGTAAGCCCAGAGCAGTGCTGAACTATATGTGTTTTGGTGGCTTCGGTCTAGCAATGAAGGAATGAGGCAAAGGAGATGAACCCAAGGAGAACCTGGAAAAGAATGGAGAGACAGAATTGGTTTTTAAAAACAGAGGGACAGAGAACAGTCCCGTAAGAGGACTCAGGAATATGGGCGGGTACAAGCTCCGTTACATTCCAAGTCAGAGAAAAGCAGTAACAGCCTCATGTCAGTGGTTAGATGACGCCAAGCAACAAGAAGAAAAATTACCCAGATAACACAAAGAATTCAGGCAGACCATTCTGTGAAATGGATTTGACAGTAAGCTAGCCAGGAGTTGCTTGTGAGAAAGAGCAGATAAAGAAATAAATTAATTACCCCACACTGTAAAGACGGGGATGCATGTTAAACACAGTGCTGCAAATAAGAGAGAGGAATGAATGAAAAATAAGGAGAGCTAAGTTGCTGGATGTGCAGATAATGTCTATCTTCATCTCTCAGGCAATGATTTAATGAAGGAAAACATTCCAGCACCAAGCCTTCCCAACCATGGAACCCAAGGCTAAGACTCAGAAGGGCCAAGTATACAGCATCTAAAGCTTAAGAATGAAAAACGTCACTTCGTGATGAGAAAGGAACTGCTGAGTCAAAACAGCATTTATCCAGCTGCCAATACAGAATGGCCAGAAATATGCTGGTGCTTACAGAGACCTTAGATGATGCAGGGTGTTATTCATAGGAAGGTGAGAAGGACGAGCAAGGTGTTGCAGGGAAAGAATTGAGCAGGGGGGAGGACAGTCTTCTCCAAGTCATCCAGGACAGTGAGCTACAGGATCAGGATGAGAGGAGAGAAAGCAGAAGAGGGTTAAGGTTCTGCTACTCACCAGGCTGACAGATACAGAAGATGACTGGGGATGGGGGGCGGGGGACCGGAGGAGACCACATCCTCCCAGGAGCCAGGACCTGCCTAAGTGAGATTCAGTCTCTCTCTGCCTCGGGAGCTGGTCCTCTGGGGTACGCTAGGGCCCTGGGCTCTGTGATGGAAGCAACCGCTGCAGGTATGATTACAGGGGATTTTCACAGCCACAAACAACAACAAAAATACCCTGTTTTTTCTACTGTGAAATGTGGGATAAGAGATAAAAATCTCTCTTCCCTGGTGATATCCTGAGGAGCCTGATGGACCATGAATAATGCTAAAATTACACAGGATCTTTCTAACAGAGCCTCAGAGGGCTTTACACAAAATATTTATTAATTCCCCCATCAGACAAGTAAGCGGTGGGAAGGAAATTTCCACCACACTCTTTTTACTATATTTTTAAACAAGAAAACTGAGGCCTGTCACTGTGCTCTCCCCTCATTTGATAAGTTGAATAGAGTTGAAATGAAGACAAAGTTCTCTATACTACCACGCTAGTGTTTCACTGGAAAAACCTTCTATCGTTTAACAGAGTTCATCCTTGTTTTACATGGGTTTTAGCACTAAAGAAAATGAAAAGGAAGTTATTTGCACCTATGCTGTGGGTGGACTTCAGATTCAAGAAAGAAAAGTGCCTAATTCGACTATATTCAGCTGGTTTGTAATCATTCTTGTCATTCCAGTTTACTGGAAATGGAACACCCCAAATTGTTGCTCATGGGCATATACATCGCCATGTGTGATGACTGATGATGTCAAATTTCACATATACGTATGTATATATATGCCCAGGTAAACTCTGTCTGTCCTCAAGGCTCAATGCCAACTATCCTAAAGCCAGGTAACATGCAGAGAGCACTGGCTTTGGAGTAAAACTTCTGTTTTAACCCCAGCTGTGGTATCTTCTGAAGTTGGTCAGTTAGTTCCCAATACAGAGCTTAGTTTGCTACATCTGTAAAATGGAAATAATTCTGTTTACTGTGGTGGGTTGGTAAGGCTGAAGAAGACACAGGTGAAACATCTAAGCAGATGGTAGGTACACAGCATAGGTAATGATACTTCCCTGGATACCCTGTTCTTCCCCACCCCAGCACACCATTCCCATCAGGGCTGAGAAGTTTGAGACAGGGACGGAAGGAATTTGGGGCATGCAAGCAAACCCCAAGTGTCAAAGGAATAATACAAGCAATTAGGGAAACTGAAAATTATACCTATTCAATTAGTCTCAATTAGGGGCCGGCTCCATCAACTTGTAGACAGCTTCCTAGAATGCTGTGCTGACAAAGACTATGAAGATGTGTCTGGGCCCTGAGAGACTGACTGCCCAAGTCTCCACTCGGGGGAAGGAGAGAGAAGAGACACATTTTACTCTCTGCCACTCCTGCCTCAGCCAAGACCTTTACAATGAAAGGATGAGGCAATTTTCTGAGTTCACTTTCATGCTAGTGGCTTGACCTATGAATTAAAAATGAGTTTCCGATATACACTGCTATATATAAAATAAACAACAAGGACCTACTGTATAGCAGATGAAACTATATTCAATATCTTGTAATAATCTATAATGGAAAGAAGGTGAAAAAGAATATATATATATGTGTGTACATGTGTGTATGTGTGTGTAGCTGTATCACTTTACCGAGTACCGGAAAAACTGTAAATCAACTATACATCAATACAAAATAAAAGATAAAAAGTAGATTTTCCAGGGAACTCAGGTAAACGAAGTCTGAAGAAGCCTACAGTTTTGGAAAAACCCAAAACAGCAAACTGACAGATAACAGTCTAAGTCAGTGGTTCAAGCTGTATTCTCAGCCTGGGAATGTTACTAGTATCACCAGGTAACTTATCTGAAATATATTTGAAGTCTCATCTGAGACCTGGGGCTTCCCTGATAGTTCAGCTGGTAAAGAATCCACCTGCAATGCAGGAGACCTGGGTTCGATCCCTGGGTTTGGAAGATCCCCTGAAGAAGGGAAAGAATTCTCCAGAGTTCTGGCCTGGAGAATTCTATGGACTGTATAGTCCATGGGGTCGCAGAAGTTGGACACGACTGAGTGACTTTCACTGAGACCTACTATGACAGACTCCATGAGAGGTGGAGTCGGGTTGGTTGGTTTTATGAGCCCTCCAGGTGATGCTGATGAGCACAAAAGTTAGAGAACCACTGGCCTAAATAAACTTGAAAATCAAAAAAGAACTGGTAAAGCAAAAGTCTCCTTAAAAAAAAAAAAAAAGACAAAGCAAGAAGTAAGAACAAAGAAGCAACATCAGGGCATAAGGTTTGGGATTTCGGAGAGTCGGTGTCAGGAAAGGAGACTTTAAGAGAGAAAAAGCCCAAACGAGCAATCCACTTCAGCAGCACTGTTATGGGCAACTCCATGGATGCTGCAAACATGAGAAGGAAGTAACTTGGGGACAGACATTAGCTTTAGCATTTAAACTAGAAATCACATTAAAAGGACCCTTGTCACCTTGAACTCAACCACGGGATTTGCACCACTCTACCTGTCTCTCTGGTTTTTCACAGCAATCAAGAACAACACTGAACTGAACTCTCTAATGAGGGCACAGAGACAACTTTCAACACATGGTCACCAAGAATTTCTTTTTTTTTTGGACAGGGTGGCATTTTTTAGCAAAGAGTTCACTTGGGAAGAAAACAAGTTCATTTCACTTGATCTTCACTCAGGGACGGCACAAAATGAGGCAAATCAATGGATTTTTTTCCCCTCCCTAAATTTCACAACACTCAACGGAAGCAGATGACTGGAAAAGGTATACATGAGAAAACGGAAAGGGGAGTTTAAGGAATGAAACATGATAGAAAAATGTGCCACATGCCAGAGAGTGAAAGAGGAAATGCTATACCTACCCCTCCCCAAAATTCAACATCCCATGTTACTTCTTGAACCACATACATTAAGCCTATTATGATTTAAAAAAAAAAAAGTGTAAGTTGCCATACAATGAGTACTTAAACTAGATTTAATGCACAGTGGTTGTCTAGAGAAGCAGATTGCTGTGGACTAGTACCAAGCGGCCAGTGGAATTCTGGGGTGCAGAAACCAGGAGAGCTGGCAGGGAGCCTTCACCATGACGCTGAAGCCTACAGTTCAGCACGCCCAAGATCAATGAAGGAACATGCTTCTCCTTGCATGCAAAGCTTGAACACAGGTAACGATAAGAGAAGAAAGGAAATGGGAAGGCAGATTCACCCCTGCTGCTCTCTACAGGAAAACCTTTCCCAACTCAAGCGTAAGTCGTACCGTGCACTGAAATCAACCCTTGGAACCTGCTGAGGACCTCAAACTAAAAAGAGAAAATGCACAGAAGGAATCAAGGCTGATTTCTGTGGAAGACCCATGCTCCTCCTACCTACTCCACCAGCTTCCCAACCCTAGATCAACTGGGGTGAGGTCAAGGGAAGGTGAAAAGCTGTACACAGTACTCTGGACCAAACAGGTGAAAAGCGAGCCTCAACTTCTCCCACCAATGGCACCTCGCTGTTACTGAGGGTCTCAGGAAGTGGTGAGAAGATACAGTAAGACAGACTTCCTTACATTGTCCTTGAGGATCTTATAAGGTGTTTTTTCAAACTGAAATCCTTTACTCCTGAAATCTAAAAGAGGTTTAGTAGACAATAGAACACTTTATAAATGATAAAACTCATGGTTTTCCATTTTGTGTGCTTTCGATGTTCACAGCTTCAAATAAAGATAGAGTTATTTATGTCAATAACTTACCATAATAAACGCTATTACAATGCCATTTTCTCTCTACATGCTTTCCTTTCAGATGTCATGCTCGCCCCTGGTTTCATCTGCCACCTGTATGAGAACAATGCTCCCCAATCCCTATTCCTTAACACTCACGTGAATTTTAGTCTTGCACTTTCAAGCTCCCACTTGAAATTTCCAAGTGTTTAGTTAACACCTCGAGATAAACAAGGATATGGGTTCACTGCCTACCCTTCTTTACTACACCTCTACCCTGACTTTGTTGGCTTTTTTTTTCTTGCATTAGTATCGCCAGAGTCCCATTAACAAAGACTGAGAACTATAGATGATGATGAAAAGCCTTCTCCTTATTTCCAAAACCCAGTAAATTCTGAAGGCCTATTTTCCCACTCCCATCCCCTCAGCTGTCCTCCCACACACCTTACAGATCATCTCTCTCCATCTAGACCATTTCTAACAAGAGCATGCTCAGACCTTTGCCGTAACCCTTAAGTGATTGATAATGCATTTCACACTCATCAACCAGAGCTATGTACCACCCCTCCAACTGTCAAACCTATTCCAGATGTTCCCCACAAACTACCAATTACAAATTTCCTTCCAGGCCCTCTACAGCCTAGCTCCGCCCTGCCCTTCCAGCTTCATCTCTCCTCCTCGTTCATGACAAATACTTAAGTGAAGTGAAGTTGCTCAGTCGTGTCCAACTCTTTGCGACCCCATGGACTGTAGCATACCAGGCTCCTCCGTCCATGGAATTTTCCAGGCAAGGGTACTAGAGTGGGTTGCCATTTCCTTCTCCAGAGGATCTTCCCAACCCAGGGATCAAACCCAGGTCCTCCCACACTGCAGACAGACACTTTACCATCTGAACCACCAGGGAAGCCTTAAATCCTTAAGAGACAGTCTAATCATAATTACACTTAATGTCTCCTGCATATGCTCTAGCTTTCCTAATTTGACATAGCTCTCATACCGCTTTTTTCTGGAATACCCTCCCCTGCACTAAACTTTTTTTTTTTTTTAATTATTGTGGGGTTTTTTTGACTGCACTAGCTCCTCCTCACTGTGAGATGGCCTTCTCCAGCTGCGGCAGGGGATACTCTCTAGCTCCTCCTCACTGTGAGCTGGCCTTCTCCAGCTGCGGCGGGGGATACTCTCCAGCTCCTCCTCACTGTGAGCTGGCCTTCTCCAGCTGCGGCGGGGGATACTCTCCAGCTCCTCCTCACTGTGAGCTGGCCTTCTCCAGCTGCGGCAGGGGGGACTCTCCAGCTATGGTGCGCACGCAGCTCAAGTTGTGTGCTTTGTCTTTTTTGTGAAGCAGACTCTGTAGCACGCTGGCTCAACAGTTGTGGTTTAGTTGTCCTGAGGCATTTGGGATCTTCCCTAGCCTGGGATCAAACCCATGTTCCCTGCACTGCAAGGCAGATTCTTAACCACTGGACCGCCAGGGAAACCTTGCACTAAACTTCTGAACATCTCTATTTCTGGAGGCCATTTCTTCCATTAAGTTTCCTGATACCCACAGGTAGAAGACATCTCCCTTGCCAGCATTCTACTACCCTCATGGCAGTCAGCACTACACAACTGCAGACTTTAAAAACACTACATGTTTTTCCTCCTGAAGGGCAAGAACTTACTGGCTTCTCCTTAGTTTTCTCTCAATCAGCTTTTCACACAGCAGATACTCAACCAATGCATGCAAAATAAATAATAAATAAATCTCTTAAAATTCACAGTGGCACCAGTGACCCAATGTTACAGAGTGATTTTTAACCATATCATTATTCCACCCAATCCTCAACAAATACCCTTAGGGCATTTAGGGGCCAGTAATTCCTATTTTATAAAAATTCAAGATGCAAGGAGGTTTCTATTTATGCACAGAGCAGTCTTCTGAGTGTAATTTAGCCTGTAAAGGTTCAGTAACTAATTCAATGTCACCCTGTTGATCTGTGGTATACTTCTGCTGAAATGATACTTCTCTTGCTAACTTTCCTTCTGACTTACCTAAGGATACCTCAAGAACCTGACTCTATCAAAGCAGTCTTGTATAGGTGAGAAAACGCACAGTATCTCCTCTAAAATGTAAGTTTTAGAGATACTATTTCTCTGTCCAACAAGTTGTTAACAAATATATATTGGCACATATATCTTATTTTAAAATTTACTAAGCTTTACAAGTAACGAAAGTATGAAAACCTCCTATAATAAGCTTTGTAAAGAGGTATTAATTACCATATACCTGGAAAGAAAGTAATCAACCCATTATACTACCCTCAGATAAGAAGACATTTCTAAGATGCAATGAGAACAGTGTATAGACAACTGGGGATAGACTTCCAGCCCCCATCAGTTTCTCCTTTGTTTCAAGCCAGGAGCAGGCAACTACAGCCTCTGAGCCAAATGCTAGACTGCTGCCCACTTCTATATTAATAAATAAAGTTTTATTGAAACACAGCTGTACCTATTCCTTTATATACATATATATTCTACCGCTGTTTGTGGCTACAAAGACAGAATTGAATAGTTATTACAGAAACCCATGGCTTCTAAACTATTTACCATCTGGGCCTTTAGAAGAGGTTTGCCAACCACTGTTTTAAAATATACAAAATTGTATCCCTTTTCCCAGGAACATCACTTTCAAGAAATCCCCTTTAGTAAATAAGAATACAAGTACACAGAAGAATGTCCATATTGAGGCACCACTCTTTGTAAATTAAATGAACTGGCAGCAACCTCAATGTCCACAAACCAAGAACTCATTAAGTATATTAGAGTACAATGATACACTAAGACTCCATTAAAAATTATGATGGATAGCTTTACTTACAGACATGGAAAGATACCTATGACATGCCTGAGTTTAAAAAGTCATGTACCCATAATCCTTCTATGTAATGAGCATCTATCCATACACCTGTTTGTATACATAAATGAGAAAGGATGACTAAAAAAGATGTTAATAAAATGGTTCCTTGGTGGCAGCCATTCAGGAAGAGTTTACTCTCTTTGTAGCCTTCTTAATGAGATTTTCACAATGAAGATGCACCCTTTATAAAAGCTGTTAAAAAAAAACTTTAAAACTTAAAAATCAAAGTCAGCATGCTATGCTTAGGTTCTGCGTTATATAAAAAGCACAAGGTTTTTCAGAAAATAAAGGCGGGGAGTTTGTATTTTCTTTTTGGTTAGGGTAGGGCTTCTGGGTTGGTTGTTACTGTTTCTAATCTGCCTTTTTCTTAAAGACAGAAAGGCTCTTCAGCTCACCAGTAGCCTGCATATCTATGAAGCTGCATCCCCAGCGTGACACCCTCCTCTGTGGATTGGAAAAGTCCCTTACCAAAGCACACATGGGTGAGGAGGAAGAAGAGAGGTTAAAAGAACAGCCCCTCCATGGAAATGTATTAATTCAATCAGCGTCTTGCTTCTGAGTTACCATAAAAAGGTTCATAAAGTACCCAAAAGCCACGCAAGATTTTAGAATTATGCTGCTCAATGACTGATTCTCAGTGAAGAGTAAGAAAGGGGAGATTTTTCCTCTACTCTCATTTTCTTCAGCCAAACTAAGCTTTAGCAAGATTGGCATAAGTATTTTTTTAAAGTGGTTAACTGAAAAGGCTAAGTGTATACATGACACAATTATTAAGAACTCAGTACCACCAGCGATACAGAGATGCTAACTAAACACTGCATAAGGCTTGCAAATTAACATCAGGAACCACAAAAGAAGAAATTGCTAATAGCCAACAGCGCCATCCTCCTCTCTGTGCCGGACACTTTACAGGCATCGATTCTAACCCTCATTTTAGTAATGAAGTAACTGAGCTTCCAAAGTCACATAAAGAAGAGACAAATTCAAGTGCAAACACATATGGCTAGAAAACCTAGTCTCTGCCACCCATGCTGATAAAATGGAAGTTTAATTTTCTAATGAAGGACTGTACAAAATCCCAATATAAATTTAGCAGATGAAAAACCCTGAAATTTCTGGTCTATAAAGATACTACAAAATTACCATGTTGACTAATTTTTATAAGCAATTTATTTAAAATAGTATGTTTTTCAACATTTCTGAGTTAAATCTACCCATTTTCTCCATCCTTACACTTACTTGTATATGCACATGATGTGTATACCTTTTATAGATATGCTATACATTACACAGAGCACAACTTTTTAATATTGTCAAACTGGAATCTGTATACATTGGTAGACACAGGCTCCTGTTAAACATAAAGTGGTGACTTATTCTTTTGTGACTCTTCCCACAATAAAATTACTTCATCACTTTGGATTGAACAAAAGCTGTGCCCTGAAAATTAACATGTGAAGAGCTGTACAATGATATAGCTTTTTTTTTTTTTTACGCTAGTATTTACCCCACACTATTTTTCTCTTATGTTCTCTTTTCAAATTAGGGAGAGATTAGCCTTCCTGTGAATTCCCCACAATTGCACCATGGTAAACAAACCCTTTAACTCCCAGACTACTTGGGTTTGCTATGCCTCCTTTTTAGAGGGTGTGGAGGCATTAGACTCTAATTTTTCTAAGCAAGTATTCCACAGATCAAAGATAGAACTCGGAGGCTGGACCCTTTTCTTCTAGAACAGGTCTAATTTTTATCAGTTCTGAAAGTTGGTTTCCTTGCAAAATTTAATCTGAAAGGAAAAGCAAAAATTGGTGGGTTCAACAACCATCTTCTATTTTTTGTAATATCTGACTTAAGTTATAGATGGATGAAGAATGTAAGGAACAAAGCAAAGATTCTGGGGGTCAAACTTGCTGGATACAGAGTTGAGACCTTTACTTCCTCATCTGTAAAATGAAAATAACTGTACCTGCCCTGAATGCTTTTTAAGAGTTGAATAACATAAAGTGAGTACCACCCTTAGCACACTGTGTGAGCTAGGAGGTACTTATGAAATGATGGTTTTTAATCCATCTTTTACTCTTAGCAATAGGTGAAAGTGAACGCTAAACCAAATATTTATTTTAGATCTAAAGATACAGTATGTTCAAACAAGTGTTGGCTAAAAGAAATGAAATGTCAGGCAAACTAACAATGCTAATCTAAGACCATCTATGACAATATTAATGTACTACACATAACACAATTACTTTTGATAAAAACATAATCCAGGATTAAAAGACAGTAAGAGCAGCACATTCTGCTCAACAAATAGTTCCCAAGCCCTTAACTACACTTAAGGCAAAGTGCAAGACTGTAAATGAAGATAAAATATTGCCCCAATATACATATAGGTGCCTTGCTATACTCTTTCATTTAGTTCTACTAAAAGGTGTAAATGCTATTTGCTTTAGTGTGACCCTGATTCCATGAATACAAGTGCACATTCACAAAGCCAGGGACAGAGACCAGGGTACCTGTATAATGGAACTTCCAGCTCTATTACCAAGTGCTAACCATAATGAGTGGGCTTCCAAAGTGGCTCAGCAGTCAAGAATCTGCCTGCCAATGCACAAGACACAGGGTCGATCCCTGGGTTGGGAAGATCCCCTAGAGAAGGAAATGGTAACCCACTCTATATTCTTGCCTGGGAAATTCCATCAACAGAGAAGCCTGGCAGACTATAGTCCACTGGGTCACAAAAGAGTCATTCACGACTTAGCGACTAAACAACAATGATAATAAAGCAAGCAGCTTTGATTCAAGGGATTGATTAGAACTGATGATACAAAGGTAAATAGAATGTAACAGAATTTGCCAGCTTAGCTTCTAGTCTTTGGTTATCCATAACTGATATCTCAGAAATAACAGCATCATTCTGACATCCAGGAAGGTCATCCCAGTGAGAATTTTGCAGAGTGGCGAAAACACAAGACTAATGGATGATACAAAGCAATTCTCAAAAAAAAGAAAGAAAGCTGTCTGCCAATACTTAATATCTTCTTTCCTATTGATATTTGGTGAAATTAAAACATTCAAATTTATCCCTCCTAAAAAAAAAAAAAGAAGCTTTCCAAGGACACTTGCCTCAAGACAAGCTCAAAGAACAAGATCTACAGAGTTTACTGAACACCCACTATGTGCCTGAACTTCATGGGTGTTGTCTCATTTAATCTTCCTGACAAATTTCCAAGTGTTCTTTCCCCCATTTTAAAACAGAAGAAAATAAATGTTAGGGATAAAGTGACTCACCCAAGGTCAAAAGATCGTAAGTAAGTGGCAACATGAGAATCCGAACCTGGGACCAATCTTTTTAACTCCCCCACAGCTCTCAATCCCCACCAGAGTTCTGCAATGTCAAACAATAATGCTGCTACAATGGGGAGAGAAAAATGCTGAAAGAATAAGTATTAATGCTTTTAAAAAGTTTGATTTTTAGGGAAAAAATACTAAATCAACTTTAATTTTCATGTTAAGGAGATGTGATACTGGGGTATTTCCATTCTTTCCCTCTTGGATTATAAAGGGGCAATTTTAATGAATTGAAAAGGGTTTGGATACAACCACAACATCCTTTTTATAATCAAGAACTGCTTCCATGATCAGGATAACAAATTTTGTTAGAGAATCTAAGCATACGCGATAGACTTTTTTTCCCCTCAATTTGGCACTGTTGACAAGTTTTTCTACTTTTTAGGAAAAAGAATTAATTTTGAAACTGGCTAGAAGGGAAAAAGAAATCCAGAACAAAGTTAAGTTTAATATTCCTCTGAAAAGTGCACTTTAAAACTGGAAACTAGAAACAAAAATCATCAAAAGAAAACTTCATCACTACCACTTGATTACATTCAGCACTGAAAAGAATTCTTAGAGTAGTCTCTAGAATGTAAGTGAAAATATCTAATGAGTTCATCTAAAATTTGAAGTGCCAAGTCCACACATCAATCTTGATTTTGCCATAGAGTTGACTGCATGTTGGTTTAAGACTTCCCATAAACAATATGAATGTATCTGTTTATAAATAATAAACCATCTACGGACAGCACTAATCAGATTAAACTCAGGAGGTCTATCTGGACAAAACCATCATTTTATAGAAATACATAAATCACGTACCCAAAACTCTATAAATACGGCACACAGACACACTCACAATTTACTGTTTTATAGTATACTCTTGACTTAAATTTCTGTTATATAAGATTCTAAAAAATAACTTATCAGTGGGAATCTATCCTGGCTTAACAACTGTAAAAAGTTTTTCCTTGCATTCATGAGGCAGTTGTCAAAGTGTGCATGTACACACAGGTACACACACATGCAACTTTATGTATGTCTTATATATCAGTTACTACTAAGGAAGAGAAAAATGAGCCATTACAAGAACATGGAATCAAAGCAAGTATTAAGGCTTGCAAGTTAAGAGCAATAGGCGATTCAAACCTAAAATGCAAATTAAGATGATATATTTATTTAGGTAAGCCCAAGACAATTTGTATTTCTCTTATTCACTGGGAAAAAAAATCAGATGCATTAATATTCTATAAAGTCCCAATGCAAAATCAGGAGGCCATTCCATACATCCACATTTTAATCTGTTATAAATTAACCTGAGTCAGGTCAAATCACGAAGCCATCAGACAGCTACATTCAACATGCACAATTACAACCCCAGTCCAATCATACACACCCGGAGTAAACGTAAGCCTCAAACTATTGGAGCAGTGAAGAGCCAGGCTAGTTTTCCCCAGAGAGGGACTGGTGGGGGCAATTGGCAAAATGGATACATCCCAGACAATGGCAGAACCTGAGCCATGCCCTCCAACCCTAAAGATGCTCACGTGGTTGTACGAAAGTCTGTTTACAAGATCTGCAGCCCAGATGACCTGCATCTTAATTAAACTGCCCTCTTTCCAGAATTCCTGGTTTTAAATCACACTGGAAACGTTTGGCTGCGACTGAACTAGAATGGTTTGGTTTCTCCTTTCTGAATGCCAAAAAGAGGAAAAAAAAAAAAAAAAAAGTGCCATACTTAAGTTTGTTTTGTTTCAAACTCTCAGTCCTTCTGCATTCCCAAACTGTATCCCTCTGACTAGTAGAAACCGTTATTAGAGAGAAAAGGTTTAAAAAAAAAAAAAACAAAACACCGCCCACACACAGCCCCCAAAGCAGCCCGGGAGAAGGAATGAGGGAGGCTGACTGGTAACATACGGTACCATGAGCTGCAGTGGCCTCGCCGTCAGCGGTGCAAGGGTAACTGATCGCTCCTGGCCTTCCGCGCACAGCGAAGCTCAGCCCAGGGAAGGGGGGAACAGGGACTGGGCGGGGAGGGGGCCCTTGCCGCTCTCGGGCAGTTTATACAAGAAGGCAGCTCAGCTCCTTTCTGGCGCATTCCTCCTCTCTATCTCGCCACCTCTTTGCCTGTGTCCTGCCGTGTTTTCTTCAGCCGGTAATTGTCCGGATGGCAAGACTTTTAAAACAGTCAGTTTAGGAAAAAGCGAAACCCTTCTAAGTGACCATCACAGCAAATCAGCTTCACGCTGGTGGGTAAAATTTTCCAAGGGAAGTGTTCTTCTGATAGTTCCTGAGTCTCTAAGTCCCCCCCGCCACCCCCGCCCCCACCCGCCGCCACACACACTCCCCTAGAGGGCTAAATGCACTGTGGCAATAAAACATTCATGCGACTTGGAATTTTAACACAATGCCATTTCCCTAGTTTAACCTGAAAGGAATGCACTAGTCACAACAGACTACATCATCCTGCCATTAAACCCTGCCAAGGAACCGCTTTTTTGGCCCTGCCGGGCCAGCTTTGACGGGAAAGGAGTACACAGACCCACACACTGAGCACAGAGGGGCCACCTCTGCTTCCTCGGCCGGGTCCAGCAACACCCTGCTCTTGAACGTGACCCCTGACCCCTAGCATTGTGACCGGCTTGTGATGCGTGTGTCACTCTGGCACTTCTGCAGAGACACACACGGTGCAGGCCGCTGGCGGCTCCCTCTCAACAGGACTTGGGCTGAAGCCAAAAGGTTCTCTCTTATTATTACTGCTACTATGGAAGGGCTCCTGTGGAAGGGGGGCGGGGGGTGAAGGCTGTGCCTGGTGCTGGAGAAGGGTCTGTTTCTGGTTTTTCCTTTGTCTTGCGACTTTTTAAAACACAAACTTTGTATTTGCCTTCATAATTAGGTTGTGATTACTGACAAGCTGGTTTGCTTTGGGGACAACTTATCAAAACTGCCAGTTCTTCCTGCATTTAAGTGACATTTCATTTAGACTTACAAAATACAAAAACAGAAATTTTTCTGATTTCTCCAGAGAATTTTAGAGAAAAAACTCAAAAGTGTTGAACTCTAAATAAAACATCCACACTTAACCATTTCATGTGGCTAAAGTACTACCACCCAAGGAACAAGGAACAAATTAGTTATTTGTTTTTTTCAACTCAGATGTATTGATTTACTACTTGTGCAGAGCTGTCTGCCTTCCAAGGAACAGAAGCGACAAACTAAGGAACAAGAGAAAATAAATGTACAACGAATGAATACTCAAAAATTACACTAAAAGTTTTTAAATGTTTAATTTTGGACTCTGCAGTGATGCCAATTTGGTACTGTATAGCCATTTACAAAAGTATTGATTTTTACTAATTTTGAAAGTTACAAGATATTATAAGTTTGTCCCTCCAACCTCTCTTTTTTCCTCTATCCTCAACTTCTCTCTCACTTCTAAAGTATGCCTTCCAGATCTTTCTACTTTTCTATTTTTTTTCCTTTTCTGATCCTTAACTATTTTCATATGGGGCACTTTCACTTTCAACCTTGCCCTACTTTTTTGTCCTCTAATTTGTCCTCTCTACTCTATTCAGAGGCCATTCTAAGAAGCAAGTCCCTCCTGACCCTGACCTTGACCCTGAACTATATAGCCAGGTGAACTGTGGTTATCCCTGCAAAAGGTGTTCCAGACTTAATCTCCTAGAATGAGGTCACATCCCCTTCCTACAGCAAGTAAAGAACATCTTCCTTCAGAGAACACCCTAAAATACAAAATAATGATTGTTACGCAGGTTAACATGCGAACAGAAAATAAAGCCAAATTGTCTCCTTTAGCGTAATTTTTGTCTCCTTAGTAGATGGAATTAGTCTTAAGCCCCAGTTAAAAGACTTTTTTTTCTTCCTTTTCTTTAAACAGACATTATCATGCCTTGAAGAGTCATTCTAATCCCTTCACCTTAGCCAAACCATGCTAATTCTAGCTAGGAGGACAGCAATTAATTAAAAAAAAAAAAAAGGAATTGACTTGAGGAATAGGGGGTGGGAAATCAAGCCAACAGAGAGGCAAAGATTATCAAATCCTGTGTGAAATATTTCCATTTCAAAATATAAATGCTGAAATCAGATTGTCATTTTAACGTATATAAAATCCAGCAATAAAGATATCTGATTTTTTAAATGATCTGACTTATTACCAAAGTATATTCAAATCCAATTTTTATGTTACTAGTGGGAAGCCTAGTAAAACTGCAGACAGCACTACTTAAAGCAATGAAACTAAAATTACAGAGGATAATTTCTATTTAAATTCAGGCAGATACACTTTTTTGCTCATATCAAATCAATCAACACGATGATCTCAAAGCATCTTCGACCAGTTATCTAGAGAAAGAGAGTAAAGTCTGTGACCATGCACATGCAGCATGTTAAACCTCTCAATTGTGATGCAGTTCCTCTGAAAACCTCAGAAACTGAGACACACTGCTAAAAAGAAGAAATAACCCATCCTTATTTCTAAATAAAAAAACTGTCAACCAATTTTATAACCTTAATACTGCTATGGTACAGTGAGGCACCATGAGGAAGTCATGTTTTTATATGAAACGGTACCAAATTAATGGAATCAGAACACTACCCAACCTGTAAGAAAAGCAAGTTCTATCAGTAAGTTTATTGAATTGCACAAAGTTGCACCAATGCAAAAGTTGTGCAGAAATATTTTGGTGTGGGTATACGCATATGATCAAGTCTGTGATAACCGTCAGTAATTTTCTTTACCTTTAACTTAACCAAAAGAAAATTTTACTGTGTTAAATGGCATTTGGGAATACCAATTTTAAAGTTTTGTAAGTTACCTTTTAATTTCTAGCAAGCAAAATAGGTGAGATGTTTCTCACCAACCCCTATTAAGATAAGCACAAACAGGCATGTTAATCTATTCTCCGGGAGAGTTTATTTGGGGCTATTGGATTTGCTAAGTCCTCTACCCCTAGTAGTCCCTGCCAGTGTCCCACCTCACACCCCCTACAGGCAGCCAGACTTTAACCCTGAGTGAGGGCAACCCTCAGAAGCAACAAGATGAGACAAGAAAGGAAGAGTGTAGATGAAATAGTGAGGGAAGGAAAAGAAGAGAGATGCAGAAGGATGAAACCAGACTGAAAGCCACACAAGCAATAGGAAAGAGAAGGAGCAGACAGACAGAGAATGAGGTGGGCAGAAACAAAATGCAAAGGGAGAGCTAAGGGAGGACTGAAGGGAAAAAAAGAGATGGCTGGGGAGAGAGGAGGTATAGGAGCCCCATGACACAACAGTGGATCAAGCAGCTGGCCAGAGATGCTAATTCAGCGCTTTAACAAATCAATGCCACTTGAAAAGTACAATGCGAGCCCTCACTGGGTAAGATGTCAGGGGACTGAGAAAATGCATTCTCAAGTATTTCACATTAAGAGGGAATAATGTGTTAATTTATAACTCTTCACCCTATACACTTGGATTATCTATCTGTGTCAGCGATTTGACTTCTTAAATTTATCAAAAAGGCACGCAAAGGGAGGCAGCTCTGACTGCACCACCGGGAGATGGAGGTTTCGGAAGAGCCTGTCCTGGGTAGTCCTGCAGTTCTTTTCCCTTTCCTATTCGGGCTGACATGTTGGGGAGGGGGGCAGGAAGGAGTGAACATCTGAAGGCAAGATCTGGGGAGGAGGGGAACCCCGGGTCCAGTTACTAACGAAACCCAAGGAAAGGCTTTGTGGGCCTGTGGCTGATTGCATTAGGTACCATCCGTCAAAAGTGACACAGAAGAGAAGGAATAACTTGAATCAGCAACCCCGAGCTGCCATCATCAGAATTTACTTTACGGAAACTTACTTAAGTCTCTCAGCACACCCAGCGGAAGAGAAGCTGCTGACAATCAGAGTGTAATTAAACAGTACTTTTGAAATGCCACCAGAGTCCCATAGACAGAGCTTATCAACATAGGAAGGGAAGGGAGGGCTAGTTTATTTTATTTGGTTAGTTTTGAGACAGGGAGGGGAGATGTAAAAGAACTGACATTACATCCCAGCATTTAAGAGCCTAATGTTTCTTTCTTAAGAAAAAAATATTTTATTAGACATCAGATTCTTGGAATTGTTTCCTAACTGTTCTTTAATGTAAATTTAACCAACTTTTAATTTAATGATAGCACAGCTCCTAACCTGAGAGAAAGGCTTAATACTTTTTGCTGCCAAATTTAAAGCACTATCAGACTTAAGTCTTCAGAGTGCAGGCACTGTCAAGACACAAAGACAAGTATGTTACAAACTGTGGAATAAATAGAAGAGAGTAAGTTTCAAGAAAGTATTGAATTAAGGTGACAGCCTTAAAGATATGAAGGGGACACGTGATTATTACATAAAAAGGGAAGAGAATGACCAGATTGTAACTGCTCTGAGTTTCACTTTAAGATTGTTTAAATGACACACACACAGCACTGTTTTAAAGTGAGCAGATATTTTTCTTTGCTACCAGTACAACTGCAACAGAAACAGATATTCTCTTATTTTCAGGACATTCACATGTAAATGAATGCTGATGAATGGAAATGAGATGCTATACATGATGGGCAACCTGCAACATTCAGGTTAAAAAAGGCAAAGTTACCTCCCTCACTGAAGCTTGAATCTCTTCCTTTCTACACTTGGGCACCAACAGAAATGAAAGACAGTGACTGACCTTCTACCAGTTTCTATTGGCTAAACACCACCCTCCAGAGACACTCGAGATGGACAACACACGTTCTTTTGGTCTCATGTTGCATCTTGCTATTACACAGCTACTTCTTTAAATGAGTATTTGATTTGAAACTGAAATTATAAATACTGGAAATCTGACAGCTGCACTGAGCCAAAGGATTAAAATGCCCAAAAGAGTGTGATTACTTAACGAATGTTTTCTTTCTTTCAAAAGAGATAATTAATAAGGCATTTCCTAGGTCAAGACCATAGAGTACATTACTTTCCCTTTTCATATAATCTTAAAACAGACAATATATATTCTGAGTACCATGTCTGCAACAGCTGAGGATCGTATTATATGCTTTTCAAGGGCTTCTATGCCCTCAGAGTAGGATTTGTCCTATCCCTGGTTTTTGCATGAATTACCATTATTGTCTGTCCCATCCATGCCACCCCCACATAAACTATCTATTCTTGTCATTATGGTAACATTAATCCTCTCCCCTTCCCCTCCCCCACCACACCCACCTAAGGGGTTAAAAGACTTCAGTACATTTGTGACTTGTCAGTGACATATAATACCCGGGTCCTTCATGCAATCAACTTTTACTTGACATGTATTTGCTCATCACAGGACCCGCATTACTACTGGGAAAATGAAGAAAAACCTAAATTAACACTTGACATTCAATATGGTCAAGTCCTTAATTGGCTGGGCTTCCTGAGAAAGCAATTTTCTATTCCCCAAACTGTTCGCGTGTCATGTGTGGAGTGCAGCTCTTGGCCATCACTGCTGTCCCTCGCTCCCTCTAATGAGAGCAGATGAATTAGTGCTACGTGACACGATTTGAACAGGGCTTCCTCCTCTTCCCCTCCCCCCAACCTCTCTCCTATACCAATGACAGCTGTGTGGCAAGGGAAAGAAAGAGAAATGCAAGAGCAAAGAATCCTGTAAAGGACGATCATTTTTTTAAATGAACCTTAAATGTCTTGTTAAAACTCCAGAACAACAGGGTCATTTCATGGTGGAGGTGGGGAAGGGGGTTGTTACAAAGATCAGGGGAATTATCTGGCTATGGCTGATTTGGGTTGTATTAACTTCCAGCATGTTTCTTCCATTCCTGGCTAGTTGCAGTATTAGATTGCACTGGTCTAATTAAAATGGAATTTACATCCACTTCGAAAAGTTTTTTTTAAAAGGTCTGGAGAATGGGTCAGCTAGAAAAAAAAAAAAAATGAACAGCATGAAATGATTATTATTCTAAGATAAACATACCTCTGGGTTAAAGAAAAAGAGTCTTTTCAACAAACGCTTAAGTCTTAAGAACCTGCAAGACAAAACTCTTATCACCATACTTTGCTTTCAGATACTGTCCAGTACCTGAACTTCATGTTCATCATCTTATTTTAAATCATTTTTGTTTGGTTCCCTTCCTTTGATTGTTGAATTTTTGCAACAAAATCTATTTGAATGCTGATTCCATCCTATTATTTTGGAGGGGGGGGGATATAGTCTGCTATAGATGTGCTTATTTAGCTCAATGAGAAACTGAATGGATGCATGACAGGAAGGTAGGACAGAATTTGCTTGGTTCAAAGATACTGAAAGGTAAACTGAAGGGATTTCTCTGCACCTTTACTTACTCGCTTTGAAACCAAAGAAGAAGTAATTTTAAATGCCTTAATTGCTTACCCAATCCAACAAGGACCAAACAGAACTGGAGGAGGTAAGAGTATATGGCAAATCACATATTTGAGAGAGAAGTTAGTCCAAAGTACATGCATCATGTAAAGATAATTATTTACTCTTTACTCATCTTTATTTAAATGACAGCTAAAGGCAAAGATGCTACCTGTGTACTAGAAAGTATATCAAGATTGTACTGGTATCACAAAATCAATGCAAGCATGCAAAATACAAAACTCAAGTCTCAAGTGCAGTTCCCCTGCCTAGCTTGATCGTTTATTAGTTATTCCTCTATAATTCTGAATGGAATTGAACTAATATTTCAGTAAGAAAACTGTGAAGTGCATTTGAATACACAAAAATGGTGAAACCCAGTTTTATACTGTTTAAAGTTATTACCTAAAACCAAAAGAGCTCTTTCCATATTTTATATTCATGGGAAATAACATGAAAGGAAATAAAGTTTTATAGCATTTCTCTTAAAAAACAGTCAATTCACAACATGATTTTAAATACTGCTACACTAACAGAAGACAAGCTGTAATGCAAGGAAACTTTGGGGAACACCTTTAATTTTCTAATTTGTTGGAACATTATCATTTCAGATACTGCAAAAACTCTCAAATAATTTAGAAATATTTTCACTGAAGCAAAACAATGCAATGGACACTACCCCTTCTGGTGGCCAAAGCACTGATATTTCAAGTATTGTTAAAGATATCTTTTGAAAATATACTTGAGACAGCTTGTGACTGGGCATTCGATCAGGTGTTTATAAGAAACGGATAATTTGGTATTCGGGAAAAGCAGCTCAGTCAAATCCATCCAGTTAACTGCTAAGGTAGCTTTATAATCGCTGAGCAACAAAGGGCAGTGTATGCTGCCAATAGCTTTAGGGTGACCTTTGAAATGCTGACTAGTCCGTCAAGTTCCATCTCTGAGATGCATGATACTACGGACAGGGGTGGTTTATTAAGTGAGGTAGGAACTAAAGACCAGGAGCCTCCCAAAGGGTAGGCATTTTACATAAAGGAAATGAAGAATTCCTTTCCTTAAAAAGAGATGCTAAACACCAAGAGATCAGGCTGAACAGCCCCATATTCTTTCCCAAAGCACTAGTAGCCATCTGAAGCGTAGAAACGAGCAAGAATTGGGACAGCATTGGGAAGCATCAGCATCTTCCCCCACACTCCCCTATGTTTCTAAAACCTGTAATGAAACTCCAACTGGGAATTGGTAAATTGGATCAATGACCTGAGCTCTAGGAGTAAAGCTGAAAAAGAATGGTGACCTGATTGTAAAGCTTTAAACAAATTGTGAGGAGTCCAGCCTTATTTGGGGGTACTTTCCAACCACTGCTAACAAGACAGATTAGCAACTCAGGAGGGCAACAATCAGCGAGATGACTGCACTGGACTCAAAGACTGGATCACCTGTAGGAAAGTCAGCCTTTTTGACTCAAGAAAGTCACTTCTTGATTGAAGAAAGTTGACTGTGACTATGGCAGAGTGGCATGCTTAAACTTGATATTCTCTTAGGGATGAGCAGACTTTGAAGTTCATAATAAACTTGAAATGGCTTTGTGGAATGTTAAGGCTTAACGTAGATGGTTGGTGCCACCGTCATGCCTACACAAAATGAAGTCAACCTGGAAATAACTGCATTCACAGCTCCAGGGTATTTAAAATGGAAGGCTCCCCCTCCTCCCCCACCCCTTTTTTTTTATTAAGAATTTTACTTTGAACCCTAAGAAGAAGCTGCACTTTCCAACTTGTTTCGCATAGCTCAAATTAAAATACTTATTTCGGTTTAGAAAGGCATCATGTTTGCCACCCACCTCGTTCATGTTACCCTCACATTACACCATTTGCAAGAAGTATAAACACAGGGAGAAAGAAAGGACTGCTTTAAAACAGCCTGGTACATGCACCAATGAAACTGCTTCTAAAATACAAGACAAAAATGTTATTTTATAAAAAGGAAGAGCATCTAAAGGAGTATATTCTTTTATCCTCCATTCTTCACCACCCTCTTTATGGCAATGCTTCCCTCCCCAGTATGAAAGATTATTTTATCTAATTCCTAGTTGAAAGGTTTCTAAAACTGGTAAGTCACAATTGTGTTGATGCTGAACTTCTTGAACATGGCATACCAACATCATTCTGACACACTGACAGATGCTTCGTAACAATTCGCACAAGTCACTTGAGTTAAAATACCTGACTTACTATATAAAACAAACTGTTACTCTCTGGTCTCTGTTCCAGCTCAGCTCTTCTCTGATGTTCTGGAAGCAAACCAACAGCTTGTTATGTTTATATCAGCAGTGACTCCCTTCTGATTGGAGCCCGACACTGACGTTGATGCTGTTCAACAAGACCCTAGACAGAAACTAGGCACACGGAGGCACCATTTGCAGATCATTTTAACAAGATGTTGTTTCCTGTTCCCACGAAAATCAATAACAGGATGACCTTCAATTTGAAATTCAAACCAATTAATTACTGGTTCTGTTGAAAATGCTGATATCTGATTTGCCTAGAGAAATTCAACTATAAATAGATTATTTTATCTTCAAGAGCCCCTTCAAAAAATTTACACAAGCATTGAAAACATATCTTATACAACATAAATGATGTTTTCTAGAAGCTTGTATACAATATTGGCCTTGTATGAACTAGCATAGAGAAGTTTTCCCCTTGTGGTTCATCTCCTCCCCGTGACATCATAGTCAATTGCCTGGTAAATTACTGCAATCCCGCAAAGATTCAGGGCCAACGATCCACTGCTTAAAGGTGAGATAAAAAGCTCTTTATAGTTGAATTCAACTTTTCATCTACATCAGTTACTGACACAAATCATGGAATTCTTTTCCAAATTTAGAAATCTCCCCTTTCTTCCCTAGAATTCTAAAATTCTTACTTTTCAACTTTTATTAAAAGGCTCTATTTTTTGTTTTGCTCACATTTGATTTTTCTTTGTATGTGGGTCACAAGAAGAAAAGCTATACATCAAAACTATCAGCACCAGAAATATATTTACTAAACCTTTTTTTTTTAACTGTTAAAAAAAAAATGAAGAATTTGGTTCATCCCAGTGGGGAATTCCCAAGATGAATGTTCACATGCAATGAAACTATTATCTTCATCCATTAAAATACTATCTAAAACAGAGGTTTCTATCTGGCAGTCACTAGGCTGAATAAAGCCTACAGATGAGTTTTGTTTGGACCACACATTTTTAAAAATATTTGAAAAGGTTGCCAAGATTTAAAAATCAGGGGAGTCCACATAAATATCTGGATTTCTGACTTCCCATTAAAAAAAGGGAGAGAGAGAGAAGAGAAGGATCTCACAACACAGGGCCTGCATCCCCACCTGACAACAACTGTCTGGATCTGGGGAGCTAAAACCTCACGGTGGTTGACACAAGGTCCTTCTGAAGCACTGCAGTCCCCCATCAGATTCACTCTTGCTTGTTACTACCTTACTTCCTCGTGGCCCTTTTGGGCAACTCGATCTTTAAAAAGACATAAAACTCCAAAGAGGGTTAACAGAGTTTGTGGAAGAAAAGGAGAAGGGTATCTTCTCTTTCTTATTTCATGAGTTTGCATAATGTAAGATGGTGGGTAGATTTTTCAAAATACAGTTGTTCAAGCAAAAATTAAGTGCCAAGCAAACTGCTTTTCAAAATTAAAAAAAAAAAATTTTAAGCAAATCCGAAACTGATGATCTCATCTTAAACAGTGGTTCAACAAAACATTTACACTGGTTTTCAATCAACCACATTCTTCCCTGAAGCCCAGCAAAGATGCTCAAGTCAATGCTGTTACTCGGATCTACATCCATTTTGTTCCTTCACATGTTAACACTTCTGTGCTTCCTTTCTAGAACGATCCTGTACTTAAGTGAAAACTGACCCTAATGTGAAAATAGAATACATCTTCAAGGTAAATTTCAAAAGTCAACATTTAGGATGCATGAATATTATCACAGGAAATATTCGTCTTTACTGGCTCCACATGTATGCCACAACCTGACATTTATACTTATATTAAATAGACATTATTGCAGGTTTGAATGACCCCAAAAGTCATGGCATATTTCTTTAAAAATGATTACCTAAAAGCAGATGTCTATGACAGTTACAATGCACATCTATTTTGCTTTTTCCCTTAACTGCAAGTAATTTCAAGGAGAAAATCTATTTCTCTACTTCTAATCAACCACAAGAAGATAGTACTTCTATCCATTACTAGCTTTTACAAACAAATTAGAAACACCCTATTTAACAGAGGAAGGTATCTTTTTGCTTCCTCGGAGAATATCAACAGACTACCTCTGAAGTACTATACAGTTCAGAATGTATTAAATATGCTATGACTAGCCATATTCCAACTTATTAAAAAGAAAATGTAAATCAACTTTCATAGAGTGTTTCTAAGTTATGTTTCATCACTGGACCACATTCTTGAAAGATTATTTTTTTAATTAGGTGTTTCCTTCCTTAAAAGAGGTGCTTTTCTTCCATTCTCACCTTAAGAAAGTAACCCTTGAACACATGCCAAATTTACTTCAGTTAGACATTAATCCCCATATTCTCTTGACTCTTAACAACCTGAACAACTTTAAGTAAACAGTTTACAAAATCATAACAATCATACTGCATTCCTTAACACCTATTTGAATAGAAAAAGAGAAAATGCCCAAAGTATGAGCTCCATAAATAAAGTCTTATACCCAAAAGCTGAACAACAATGTTATATATTCCTTTTGGGAAGCATTTTTCCTTAATATCAATTATGCTTGAATTTTAAGCAATTAGCAGCAGACACCTGGAACTCAATTATTAATTTACCTCTCCCCACACCTTTTACACTTCTTCTGAAACCATCTCTTAAGAGGCTTCTTAAAAGAGATGACCCCATGGGTAGCATACATGTAAATGTTCAGATTTTCTTTAAAACATCTTGTTATAATCTAAGATTAAATTTACTCTTTTTTCTTTAAGAGTATCATTTTGGAAAAAAATTTAATTTCTCAAATAATTGAGTAAACTGATTAAAACAATTCTAGGAAATGTATAATTCACTACATTCATGTTGATTTACCTACTATAATATTTTAGAAAGGGGAATTTTATGGAAAAAATATAGTTAATTTCCATTCATGATGACCAAAGTTTTAAGCTTTTCTCCTTGGGCTCACATCATGGCAGCTGACTGCAAATACATAGAAGAGTTCTAGAAGATTCCTGATTTGGTTATTTTTGTTTGCATTTTACTGTGTCAAGACCAAAAAAAAAGTATGAGATAATGAATGTTTAATAATATTTAATCTGTATTATATAGGGATGAAGCATTACATTCACTTAACTCCTTCCTTCTTTCTATGAATCACCGATTTCTAGGAAATCGAACCTCAAACTAGGCTTATGCTAAGGCTTATTTCAACACTTTGTATTTGTTTAAAAAAAAAAAAAAAAGGAAGAAAGAAGAGAGAGACCCACAGTACCGGTACACTAGCACATAAAGAACAGTGGATCATCTGCAAACTCAGAAGGCAGGCGGCAGTTGGTTTATGAAGAAATTATTAAAAATAACTATTTGCCCAAGGAAAAATGACCAACTTCTCACTTTTAACCAAAAGGTGTTTTTAATATAACGAGCATCCAAGCTTCCCTGGTCATGAGAAAACCTGGAATATATTACACACGCATAAATGTGGCCCAGGAAGCAGTATATGAGATATGCTTGCTATTGACAGATTAGCACTTCATTTTCATTACTCTAATCTCACCACAGGCTGTGAACATTCTCTTTTTCTTATTTGAACAACAATGGTGCATGAAAAACCAAGCTGACAGGCAGGCGGGGTTCATTAAATGCACAAGGCTTTTATTCCCATAACCCATCTCACCTGTATGAAGCTAGGGTTCAGGCTCCCAGGCTAGCTACTGAAACAAGTTCTCCCAGATGTTGGACTTCTCTTTCGATCCCTTCCTACTTCATTTATAATTAATGTCCAAAAAAAAAAAAAAAGAGTCAAATGGAAAAATTCTTTTTCACAATGAACTCCGTTTAACAGACAATAGGATTGGTAAGATATCTTAAGATTGATTCAGTCCCATGAATATTTTCCAAAGTTGTCCAAGAAAACAAAGAAATGATTGGGAAGGAAAATGATGAGACATTTGAAGTTTGGGTCAGAGTCTAATCTTGGTATCTCTATCTCAGCTTGGTTCTAACTCATTTGAGGGTAACTATAGTTTTCCACTGGTTAAAAATGGGCAAGTCACAAAGTAAGAATCACTCCAGCTCTTTCCCAATGAATGACAAAGAGCTTCACCAAAAAGCTACCTTCAAGAAGCCAAAAGGGTACAAACTAAGGAATCATTTAAATGTCATTTAAATGACATTCCTAAGAAGGGGAATTCCTTTTTAAGGTGAGCCATCCATATGCTCACTGCATTTGAGGCAGCCACTGACAAATCCCCAACAAACCTAAAAATGAATCACTTAATTCCCACAGCCAACAGAAGGACAGGTATCCACTTCCTGCCTGTCTGTACACCACATACAGATGCTCGACCATGTGGGGTCTTACAGGAAGTCTTCCCACAAAGTCTAGAGCAGGGCTTTGGTTTTGGTACATTCTGGTATTCTAATATGAATACCTAAAAAAGAAATGCAATATTAGATAGGCCCTACAGATCCTACCTGGCTCTTGAGTTAGGTTCTGACGTGAGGTCAACAAGGAGGTGTCTTCCTGAATACAGTCATTGTATACTTACTGCCCCATTTCTTGCACGTGGCCTTCCAGTCATGTCCCCTGTTCTCCGGCACTGGGAGAGGGCACAGGAGTGGGCAGCTTTACCTATGCCTGATTTAGGTGCCCGAAGAGTCCTCCTAATGATTTAACCCAATGAAATTTTTCTTGCTTAAATTTTAATGGAAGGAAAAAAAAAAAAAAAAAACATTTTGAAAACCCTAGATAGAGGTTCTCATTTTAATATTAGTTTTGTTATTATGTTAAGCCAGCTGAACGTAATTATTTTCAGCATGTAAAACATTCATTATCCTGGATTTTTTCTGTTTAAACTCCCAGTTCAGGTACTCTGATCATCAACTATGAGTCCTGAAGATCTGTCTAGAGAACAAATAGCCACTAAGAGATACCTTAATAAAGTTGAAAAATTCATGACAGTCACACAAAAGCACAGCAGGTCCAAGGACTGGAAGCCGTGTCTTTCCATATAGAATAATATTTTCGAACCTTGTCCATTTTAACAGTCTTTCAGCTGCGTAGGACAATGGGTTAAAATTTACTAAATACAAAATAGCAGTGAATCCTCACTGTGTTCTGTATACTGCATGTTTTCCATTTCAATATATATTGTCATCCATTAATATTAGCCCTGCCATGACTTTGATTATTTTTTTCTTCAACGTTTCAGTTAACTCTTATTAACTGTAGTTTGTCTCAGAGAGTCATACCTTCAACCCATTGATGGAAAACTTCACGTTTTTCCTTCTAACAAAATGCTCTCCTGTGCAGATGTAAATCTAACTGCACAGATGATAAAGCCAAGAATTACTTTTAAAAAAGAAAAAGAGAAAAAGCAAAATCTCTTTTCAGCTAAGTACTTTCTTCCACAGCGAAGGATCCAATTGAACTGCCTTTCAGCGCCTTTGAATGATAAGCCTGGGCCCCTGGTTACATGTTTTTATCACGCCCGGACTTAAAGAACCCTTACAGAGCAGAACTCAGGACAGTCCTCCTGTCAGCACCTCCACGCTGAGGACCACATCTGAGGGTGGCACCTCTTTCCATCCCTCTGCCAGAGTGATGTACTGGCAAGAAGGTTCCTTTTAATTCCTTTTTATTAGGGCAAATAGAGCCAGTGAAAGTAAGGAGAAATCCAGAAAAAGAAAAAAGAAAGGAAAGGAGAATAAAGCAAGAAAATTAATAGGTCTATGGGAACAGGAATAGGAAGAAAAAACAGTCTAATCATGTATTTAGGTCATTAAGTAAGTGGCTGCCAACCAAACAGAAATGAGACTTAAAGCGACCCCCTTCCCCGCCCCCAGCAACAACACACAAACCCTACAGACAGTAGCAAAATAAGACTGCAGTCCAAAAATACTGAGTAAATAAGATGTCAGATATGCTCAAGAGAATCCCTGTTACAATGAGTAACTTCCTACTGTTCAAGATTATTTTCATTTTCTTCACAGAGAGAAATGAAAAAACTGACGGGCTTAATTAAAGAAAAACAAAAGGATATTATTTTGTTGTTAAAGGATCAATTCTTTTTTTTTAATTGGAATGATGATTAATAAGCCGAGAATTTGATTTCTACGTTAGCCAGTTTGAGTAATGCATTGTTTTTCCACAAGCATTTCCATTAAGAAAGGCTGTGTGAATGAAGAAATGATACAGCTTTTTTTCTCTTCTCCTGCTCTCTGATTCTGTGGCATGAAATGCTATCCAGAGCGTTTGAATAGAACACCCTCAACCAAATGAACTCCAGTCATAAATTTTTCACCTTAGGGTTTGAATGTACACTATGAAATTTGCTAGGGTTCCTACAGGGAATGTACAAATTAAAAAAGAATCAATACTTTTTTTTTTTTTTTTCCCAGTCTCTAAAACTTTCTTTTAAAGCTGGGGAGGGAAAAGGCAGTACAGATCCTGCTCGGTGAGGAGCCAAGGTACCTCGGATGTCACTGCCCAGGCATCATTTCCCGGGTGTCATCTGCACATAGTAAAACTTCCTGGAGCTTTAGTTACTCAGAAAGTTTTTTCCTCTTATTTTTTGCGCCTGTTTACAATTGTATCTTATAGGAAAAGAAACTCCCTCTTCGATACAATGTCTTGCTTGTATGTCAAGACAGAAAGGCTGCTGTGCCTGAATTATGCCTCTTTTCCTTTATTTCTCTAAAGCTTAAAAATAGATGTCAAAGTTCCTTTAAAGGGTTTTTGACTCTCTTTCCCCTCCTTTCCCTGGTTCTTAAGGAGATGGAGGATCACCAAGCAAAATGTGGAAGCCAGCTGCTTTCAGGAAATAAAAATGGCATCAGCTTTGGCAGACAGGGGTAAGATCAATCATTTCCTACGATCCCCAAACAATCTTCTCTCTGACCAAGGCCTGGAGAAGCATGGTTATGTAGCGGCAAAAACACACCATGAGAGGGACAAGAGGATTTTCACATGGTGAAGAATTCATTCCACCCACAGAACAAACCAGGCTCCAAACCTCACGTGAAAGGAAATCTTGGAACCATTACGTTCCATGTTCCTTGGACAGCAACAAGAGGGACTCCCAGAAAAAAAAAATTCTCTCACTGAAAAAGTCACCCCACAATTCACTCTCTTCTCCCTGTTACCAAAAAGTTCCCTGACAACACTCCACGGGAAAGAAAGGAGTTAACTCGTAGTTCAATTCCAACACCATGATTCCAACTGTGGACACAAGCTAAAGGCAAATTCCAGTGTCTTGTCTCATGCCTTTTGATACATATACACATTATAATCAAAAGTCTCAAGTTCAGAAAATACTTCTTTGGCCTTTCACAGCCATTAGCTATACATGTTTACAGGAAAAGCCCTCTCGAAAGCTTTGCAGACTGATAAAGGCAGATGCCCAATCTAACTTTCTTTAAGGGTGTGTCAGACAGGCAAGGTGGGAAGAGAGACGCACTAGAATGTGTGTTTTTCATGGAACTGGGTGACGCCAGCTCACTATCTGTAACGGCCAGTTCCCGTGGAGTCAGCTCCCCGTGTCACAACGACCTGGCAAACTTGAATGCTTTCTCTATCACTGGAGTCCTTGCAATCCTGCTTTGGCTGTGACCCATTCACTTTTGCCCCAACTTCTCTGAGATGCCTTACTCAGCATCTAATTAGTTAGGGAGGATTTGCCGCGGCTCTTAACCCTGACACAGGAGTGGGAGGATGTGCTGCTGTGGGAGCCCAAATCTGTCCTGTCACTCCATCAATCAGATTTCCATAACGCCACGCATGAGGAACGGGATTTATCAGTCAACGTTAAGATACACTCATAAATATGATTATTAAAAAATACCTACAATTATATAGATAACATAGCTACACCTTTAGGGATTTGTTTTTGGACTGTGGTTACTTGATTCACCTTAGCTTTTGCTAAGGCCTTACAGATTATACACAGACACACAGGCCCAGTTTGCAGATGATAGAAACATGAGAAAAATAATTTCAAAATGATCACCTACTATGTTCAAAGTCACTTACTGTATCATGGTGAAAATAAACTTGAAATGTGTGCACAGATTTTTTTAATATATACCAATCTATATCACATATCCATCTGATAATATGTTTGTGCCTGCTTTATTTGCTTTAACATGTATGTAAACACCATATATAGGGCCTACTACGTTCCTTCCCCTTGCAGTACAAATTAGACAGTACCTGTTAAGTGAAGTCTGCCTGTTATACACAGACTTACAAAGTACAGGCCAACACACAAGCACCTGTGCTACAACCCGTATTTTAACAATTACCCAAATTCCTAATGTTAGTGTTACATGATAAGAATGGATGAGAAGAATTATATTGGAATAGATGTCTACAGTTAAGTCTTCAATCTAAAACATTATCACACAAATTAGAGAGGAAACTAAATTGGAGGTAGGAGCCTACTAATTCAACAGGCTGAAATTACATGCCTCCTAATATAATATAAATATTTATTTTAGCATCAAGACCGTCAGTTTGGTCAATTTAATCCTTTTTTAGTAAGATGTGATTACTGAAACACACCAACTGTAAGAAGGGGAGTAAAAAGGGAGGAGGAAAAGTGCAGAAACCTAGAGATGGCTGATGCCTGGCAGTGAAAGTCATTTTCAAAGACCATTAACTATCAACTGCTTTACTCCGGGCTCTGGTTAAATAAGAATATACATCCTCTGTTAAAAGGGACAGCTGCATGAGGGGGATAGAGTTAAGAATAAAATACATGCTATGAACTAGAAAGAAGAATCAAACCACGATATACAATTAGGCATCTGACTTGTAAGAAACACTGCCTATGTGCCTTTTAAACTGTTAGTGCATAAACATTCAAATTATTTGGGGGGGGGGGAAGGTAGGAAGTCAGACAAAATCACCATTTCCACTTAAATATATAGATTCAACCAACGGAAACTGTGCTTGCCTATATGAATAGAAAGAACTAAAAGACTACTGGGAGGAAAATGCATATCGAACCTGCTTTTAAATGGATGCCAGCAATGTTGTTATATGTTTCTGACAATATATTTTATTTAGCATTTCTCTGAAATGGGCTAGATTTTATATTAGTGAGAAAGTTTGCTTGATTCTGTCCTATCTCTGGTGAGCAGACGCTCCGGTATTAATGTAAATCACTGATTTAATTTTTAGCTTTCTTGGTTTGCCCCTCACCTATCTAGGAAACGATTTCTCTGGTGATAACTAACACATCATGCTAATGAGAGAATCTAATGCACAATAGAAAAATGTCACTACTAATAATATTTGCATGAAGTTAAATAAAGCAACTGTAGGAGAATGTCAGACAGTTGTTCTTTAACAAGACACAGTTTCACAATGAAATTATGTTGTTAATTTTGTTACATCATTGGGTGAATCCTAAATTACTACATAATGATGCACAGAGTCATTTATAATTCTAACTTAGTATTTCACTCGTGTCTGAAAAGAGACCTTATTAAGGGATTCACATTTTATTTGAAACAGGTTAAATATACCTCACCAATAATAAAAGGTAAATGCCTCTAGTAATGTGTAAAGCATAAGCTCTAGCCCTTTACCTGTTACAGTTTTATTTCTGAGAAGATTTCAAAATATATTATTAGACTACTGCATCCCTTGAGGGAGTACAAACAATTTTAATTGCTATTCTCTCACATGAACAAAGTATTTACAAAAATGGAAAAAAAATCATCATTTAAAGCCTGGTTTAAAACAACAACGATTTCCAAAAGCAGACCTTATTTTCTGCTTTTAACAATACCTTGTGAGGTTAAAATGGGCAAAACAACATTCTGGACTCTAGGAGATGAACAGAAAAGATGAGCAAAGAGTTTCTGGTTATTCTCGACCTGTCACTGATCAAAGTGACCCAAAGAAGAACTCCCTTTAGAGAAGTTAAGAGTCATGCCCTTCAAGGTTATCAAGTATTTGTCTGTATGGGAAAATATTATCCCTTTTGAAAAAAAATCATACTAAAATATGGAAGAAAAATATAGAGGCAAGAAAATGCAGTCAAATTGTCATATCTTGAACTTTAGGGGAATAGACTTAGTTCCACCAAATCTAAATTGGCTTCAGATTGTGGCATCTTTTTGTTAGAATTAGACAGACTGAAATATTTACATATAAGCAGATCTAACTTGGCTCATACAAAACAAAAGACAAAGATTTTTATATCCCTACTTCCTAAATTACCCATAGAAGACACAACGCTAGAATATTAAATTTCAGTATTTATGAGCTATCTCCCACTTTAAGTTTTGCTGTAGTTAAATAATACGGATTGTGAATTCTCTATAGTTCAGTTTTGAAACTGGCTAGTCAGGCTTTTCTAATATTTAAAGAAATGATCAGGTCAATCTCTCAGTTTTTATCTTATTACAGATAACTTTGAAACAAAAAAATGCCCCAAATATTCACTTCATGAACTAAGTCCATTTTTTTTCCTTAGAAATTAAAATAATCTTAATACAGGAAAAATATCTCTAGGCCTTAGAAATATAAAATTCTGCAGCTTTAACTGGACAAACTTTTACCTGTAGTAAGACAAAAACTGGCTTAATGTGTAATAGAGACTAGTATTCCTTGAAACTGTTGGCTTCGAGAGAGATCATGTCAAGAAGTGTCTTTCCTTACACTGGCACCTACACACATGTACACACACACACTGAATCAGCATTGCTGATGAACTATAGGTCAGGAAAATAAACATGTATATTGAACATGTACAGTACACATTTTAGGATTTACACATAGTTTCAATTTAAGTTTACACAATATTTATACAAACTAAAACATCATCCTGAAGGAGGAAAAAAAAACATGTAAACTTATACCCTCTTTAGATGCCTTCCAAAAATGCAGAGGAGCTAAGCATTTAATAACCATGACAGGAAGAAAAAAGAGGGAGTTGCCAACTACATCAAAACCAAAAAATAAAGAAAACATATAAAATAAAATAACTACACTTTTTAAAATTGTGATTTTCTCCTTTCATTGTACTGTTTAGTAAATAGTATAATTAACATTACCTCATACAGCAGCCATAAAGCATAAATTATTTCCCTATATTTCTACTCTTTCCATAGTCACTGATGCTCACTTTCACACGTATATAAACACAGGTACACACAGAAGAGATTTTTATACATCCAGGGAGTGAAACAGCTGGATCAAAGACATCATAATGGTTTAGCTGCACAATTCCTCTGTCTGAGCAATTTCAAATTATTTTCCCAATTTTGATCCACCGTTTATGTAATTTACTTTTATTTGTTTTTTAGCTAAAATGCTTTGCACAACTTAAAATCTCCTTAGATTCAAATCTACTTGGAAATGGGCTAGTGCCAAAGAAGCAATCTAACACCATCTATGTGGTTCAATAGCCATTTATCAATTGATCATTATCTCTATCTGGTTTTATTAACTCTTTTCTAGCTAGAGGGAGACCTAAACCAACTTCCCCTTTCAAAACACACACACGCACACATACACAGACCACGACCTCCAGTAACAAGAAAACCCTGAAGATGATATCTAATTTTTAAAGTAGAGAACAAGTTATTTGGTCCTAAGGTCAGTGAAAACATACTCTGTGTTCCAACCACGAAGAGAGTCACCCAGGCAGGGATGTGCCTCAGAAACACACCTCTCAAAGCACCCGGCAGTGGCAAGCCAAAGAATATCTCTGAGAGGAAATGAACTTTTTAACTTGCAAGAATGGGAAATTGCACATAAAGAGTTGCTTATTGGGCTTGTGTTGATTGCATTTAAATCCCAGCTTACTGTATCAGCAGTAATCAGGGTCCCTCTACAGGATATGTCAAAATACACCTTATTCAAACGCATTTATCCTATCTAGAACTGTGTGATACAACTGTTCCCTAGCTAAAGGCTACAAAACCCTGGCTCTCTGTACTACCTTTCGCAGATGTATTTCTAAACTTGTGGTAGTCTCCAGTCTGGTAAACTGGTTTATTTCCTTCTTCACCAACACTTTAAAAATCAAATTAACTCAATAAAAGTATTTAGTTCTCATGAACTCCTTACAAACAAAGTAGGTTTCCATAAAAGAAAGTAATTGAAGTATTTTTTTTTTTTTTTTTGAGAGAGAGAGAGAGAAGCAATACCCATTTCCTAACAACCTCCATCTGCTTAAAATCCCAGTGTACAGTCACACTTTCGTGCCGTGCGGAGGCTAATATCATACTAACTCTTGCTTTGTGTGGGTCTGATGGAGGCTTTTGAAAAGCAAAGACGTGTCTGGGAGGGAGGCACCAGGGAACTTCCCTCCCTCGCTTGAGCACAGTCCAAGATGAAAGTTTCTGGGTTGTTTCCCTTCGCTTCCTCTCCCCCTCGCTCCCCCTCGGAGCCGCAGAGCCAGCGATTGTGCAAGAGGAGCCAGGCGCGCGGGGCGCGTAGGTACCACCAAGCGCACGGTACACGGTATGAGCCGCGGGCTCCGCTGATTAACGAGCAGCGGCCGGCGGCCTTGGGCGGACACGTCGACCCTCCCCGCAGAGCCAGCGGCGGCGCAGCCAGGCGGCCCGAGGACGGCTCTGGGGAGGACGCCAAGGCTGCCGAAGTGTGAGTGCACCGGCCGGCGGGTGGGCGAGCGGGCGGGAGCCGAGCGGGAGCGGCGGGAGCGCAGGGCCAGCGCGCAAGAGGCGGCGGCGGCGGCAGCGGCGGAGGAGCTGGGACCGGCCAGCGGCTCAGCCCGTCACGCACGCCGCCTCCACCCGCGCCCCTCGGCGGCGCTGCCAGCGGCTCCCACGCAGCCTCCTCTCCCCGGCCGGGGTCGGAGTCAAGCCGCTTCTAGCCCGGGGAAGTCCGTCGGGCAGGGCCGAGGGGCCCCTATATTTCATGGCCGTGGGGTTGGCAAACCTTACTCTTGAGATAGCAGCCACTTGGATGAAGTGATTAATGCAGATAGATAACATGTCCTGGGTGGGGGTTTGGGGCGGGGGGTGGCTTTTTATTATTATTAACAGAAAACAAAGAAATAAATGAAGTCTTCCCCTGACCCTGGCTGGACTGTGAAACTTTGCCACAAATGCCTTTCCTTTCTTTTACTTCAGTATCCTTTCCCCCTTTTCTTTTAAGGAGCCCTTAGGGAAGCCGAGAAGTAACCCTGCTCGTTCCAGTAACAGTTATGACAAAACAGAGCCCAAACTACGAAGTGATCAGGATTTCAAAAATGTTTAGAAAGGAAAATACCAGAAACAAAAGTACACATAACAATTCAAGGTTTCCTTTAAAAAAAAAAAAAAAGTAACTTACCTGTTGGGACATTCTGAACAAGAGGTTAGTATCAGCGTTTTGCCATGTTCCCATGAACCCTGGTTCAGCTGGAGTCGTTCTGGTTCCGAACTGCATGGAGTTGTCAGTACAGGAGTCTCTTAAAGTCAAGTCTCTTGCCCTCTTTGGCTCTCTGTCTCTCTGTGTCTCTCTTTCTCTCACATCCACTTCTGCCTCTTCTGACTGAAAAGTGAAGGTGGATTTTTGAGCCTCTTGGCAGCCAGTAGCAGGAGTGTAGTGTAGTTAAGAAGCTGGCTGAACTGTGCATTTCATTTGGGAAGGGGGAGATTTGGGGGAGGGAGGGGGGTCAGAGCTTCTTTTGCACCTTCTACACAGACACCCCTATCATTTATGCATAGATTGTGACTCCCTGAGCTTGCCTTCGCTCGGTTTAACAGCTGCCTGTCAGGTGTGCAGGCAGCACTGGAGACCCAACCATCAGCTTCAAACTCTCAGCCACTGCATGTCATTGGATAGAAGAGCTGAGAGTCAACTGCACTGTTCCACTGTCAGGCACCGAATGACACCCTGCACTAACCCCTCTCCAGACACACGGAGAGATACACACTCATGCACACTCCAAGCAGCACCGAGATCAGGGATGGTCCACAGGGCAAGGAGAGGCTGGGGCCCTTCCCAGGGAATTTTTCCCAACAATGCTTTCGGGTATAGCATGCAGTATCTGACATTAGTCTTTGCTTTAACATTTGTAAACTACCAGGCTTGAAAACATTTTTTCCCTCTAATTACACTGGAAGAAAGACAAATACTCAGCTGTAAGAGAATGTGAAGTTGGCTTAGGTGTTGTCTAAATGTTAGCTCCTAAAAGAAATAGTATGTGCTGGGCTATTTATAATCACATATAAACTCCTGGAGAAAATAATATACATAGTGATGTGACCTTACACTCTAAAAAGTATATACATAAACCTAGCAGGTTTTTGAACATAGAAGATGCACAATAAACATTTGCAAAATAAATACACACTATTTATTATACAGTTCCCTCGGGGCATTAATTACTCAATTGGATGTTAAACAATAAGAAACTGAATGGAAAAGGAAAAAAGTGTACCTTTTCTTAAAGCTCAATAAGTAGAAAAAAAAATCCTTTGTTAAAGTTCCTGGATGAAGCTTCTACAATATCCTTTCAAATCATAAAAAAGAAAAAGATGAAGAAAAAAAGCCTGTCCCATTTCAGGCAAAAAGTAATGAATATAAAAATTCCACTTTTCATTCAAGATCTCTATAGAAAATTCTATAACATTTTCCAGCCTGATGAAATATAACCTCGATAGCATGTTGTATTTTTAATTAAACCCAGTTTAAAACAAAACATCTATTTATTAGATCGTATTTATCTACCTTATTTATGGAAAAGCAGAACTGAACAAAATGCACTGTACGTAAACAGTAACTCCAAAATGGAAAGCTAAATTCATGTTGTCTCATAAAAGTAGTCAGCAGGAAAAAGCCATCCTTCCTAAACTTAAAATGTAAGGCACATTAATCTTCAACCACCTACAAATACTGAGGACAAATGTACCACTCTCCTTGCTCCTTCTTAACTCAAGAATAACAATAAACCTTACTCTCTGAAACAACAAAAAAAAAACAGAAAAGAGCTTCAATGGCAGCTCGGTGTCATTAGTGGACAATGAGAAAAGATGAGAAAACGTGCAGTATGTTGACACAAATGTGCCTTCCCCTCTAGAACCGCCATCTCCTGAAAGCTTTTCTGTTAAACTTCCCTCCGGTTCACCACCATTAAGCACAAAAAAGTCTCAAAAGCAGCAAATTCAATATCTGAAGAGAAACAAACAAGAACCTGAAGAATTGTTGCCTTAAAATATATTAAGTCCACCTGTGGTCAATAAAAATATTCTGGAGGGGGGAAGGCAGAAAAACCCTATGAGTCAATTGTCAACAGTGACTGTACCTTTACAGCTAGCTATTACCCACTTAAACTCCCTCTAAAATTTGCTAGCCTCTTGATTTCTGAAGTGGCACTCAGTGCCTCAGTCAAGCTGCCTGCTCAGCTCCTGACCTTCCCACTAATGGCTGTTATTTGTGGGAGGCTTAAGGACACTGTCAATAGCAAGCTTCCTCCTCGCTCCTTGCAGGCTCTGTTGTATCGCTTTGCCTGTGTGCTCTCTCTCGCCTGCCTCTGGCTCTCCTGCTCTCACCCTCTCGGCTCCCCCTCCTTCCTTCCTCTCTCCTTCACTCCCTCTTCTTCTTTTTCCAGCCCCCACCCCTCGTTTCTTCCAGTCCTATGGTCCTCTCCTTTCCCAAGTATCCCCCTCCCCACCAACCACACACACACACACACACACACACACACACACACACACACACACTCTAACAACACAAAAATCAACTGGCATGCAGCAGCAAGCACCTGCAGTAATAGACTCTTTTATTAAAACTGTTATTCTGCAAGACTTGAAATTCCCCATGGACCGGGCCATGTCAAAGCCGATATAATTAACTAGAGGCTCAGCAACGGATCAATTACCAGACAAGCAAGTGATAGTGAAATCAATGAAAGATCATCAGCCACATTATCAGTGTTGCAACTCATTAGGGCAAAACTGAGAAATGTGCTCAAAGCGAGCCCAAGCAAGGTGGCATTACAAAACAAAGGGCTAATTTGGAGACCCTGCTGTGAACAATCTGTAACAGAATTAGCCTTTTTTCCCCCTAAACTGCACAACTCTGTAACTAAATGTGACAGACTGAGAGAAGCAGTTTATTAAGACACCAACCCCAAGTTTATTTAGTTCATAAACTCTCTCCTAGAAAATCAATACAGTCTGTACAGGGTTATTAGGCTGACTAGCTAATACATCCAAATCTGGTCTGCCCGGCTGACAAAATGCTACCCAGCCTAGGCAGGCTGAGCTCTTTCAGAGGGCAAAGCTTGGGTTGCCCTACATGAAACAAGTCTACAGTGTACGGAACTAGTACCTGGCATGTAACTACTGCCAAGGCACACGCCTCAAAAGCACCAGGTTATCTAAGATTTTTTTTTTTACTAAAAATCTATCATGCAATTCTGCACCTGCTAAATGGATTTGATCAAACAAAATTTTAACTTGTTTATAAGAACAGTCTACAAAGAAGACAAGCTTTCATAGGATAAGAGGTAACAATTAACCCTGACTTGCCAAGAAGTGAATGAACAGGTAAAACGAAAACAAAAACCTTAGGCATAAACACATACTGTGCTTTGCAGATTTTAAGTTTCAAATGATCATTTTTAAATCAAGTCCTCAAAATATAAATTTGACTCCTCTAGAAACCTCCAAAATGCTTGATTGGAACTTGCCACGTACTTCCACATAGAAACACAGCATGCAGAGTCCCCAGTTCTAGGATAATCTTTTGTCTAGCAAGCAGGACACCTATCAGGACAGAGGTACAAAAAAATACACACCCACAATGCACAAACATGACTTTTGCGTTTGTCTACTGGCTATATAGTTTGCAGATTGTAAAATAACTGTCTAGAATCATTTGTATTAAAATTACTTAAAACTAGGGGAGTAGAGGCAGGCATCACTTACACAGGTTTCTGCTGTCCTGATCCATGTATTTCCACTGAAAGACTCACAAATACGAAAGGCTGTATGTTGGCTTTCCCACTCTTACTGAGAGTGAGAGACAAACCATGGGAAGAAATACACCAATTAGGTCTAAATGGCACCCAAGTTAGTAAAGACACTGTGAGAATGTGAATATCTCCACCTCATCACAACATGCAGCGGAAATACACTTACACGAAAGTAAGAAACTCAGATGCAATTTACAATATTAAAGTAAACCGGAGAACTGAAGAAAAAAACAAAAGGACAATAGTTTTTGGAAGTGATTTCTTATGTTTAAGATGTTTTCACATTTAAAATCTTCCAACAAAAGGGTTATACATAAGCATGACTTCATTGTATTGGCTCTAAGATACTAAATCCTAAACTTCAAAAAAAAAAAATTCTTCATTCTCACAAGACTTTAATAAAATCCAACTTACAGATTCCTGTAAACAAACATTTGCCCCCTAACTTCTGAGCTGGCATTTACCAAGTATCTCATAGCTCATGTTTTTGAGTAATCTATAAAAAAATTAAATATATATATATTCTAAACCTATACTATAGATACCAATATTTCAGATAGTAATCAAAAGTTGTAATTACAAAGAAATTTTAGTTTTTAAAACCTTTTTGCATATAACTACATACTGTGCATGTACCCTCAATGAGATCCAATTAGTTACAAAGAATTTGCATTTCAGTTAGTGTGGGATAACAAGACTACAGGGAGGCACAATGCAATTCCACCAGCAGAGTTAGAAAGTGTGTTCTTTCTCTTGTTAGCTCTGTAAGCAATAATTCCCACAACCGACTATTTTAAATGTTACTGATCTTTTCAATATTTGGGTATTGAGATGGGTTAGATTTTTCCCTCCATTAAAAAAAAAAAATCACAAGTTGGTAACAAATATTAGCCACAATGAACACCTTGAAGAAACAAATGAGCTAAGGATTTTGTTTTGTATGTTTGTATGTGTGATTTTTTTTTGAGGGGGGGATACTGTTTGTTTTCTTTTTAATGTTCATTATTAATTTCTTTGAAAACACATTGCTTTCTTAAAATAAGTTCCATAAGTGAAGGTAAGGAAGTATCACTGAGACAGTTCTATGTAAATATATGTGGTTTTGTGATAAAGGCATGCATTTAGTACACAGAGAAAGTACTCAAGGATTTTCCTTTTTTCAGCTATGTTTCCAGCAATGTAAATCCTAGGCAAATATCAAATAAATGTACGATTTATAGACACAGTTTAACAAGCATCTCTAGGACTTCCGCTGGTTCATGGAACAATACCTGTAATTCCCTGGGTTCAGTTCAGCAGCTGTTAACAGATTCTGTAATCTGTAATGACAGTAAACTGGCCTTTGCTCTTCTTTTATGCACTATTCATTTTCAAGGCTTGGTTAAGTACAGAGCTGGGTTAAAGATCAGTGGTTTTTCATGTGACACACACTGGTATTCATCTAATGGCTTGTCAAGACAAAACTGTCCTGTTCTTGCCAAAATAATAAAAATGACGCTCCACATCGCATGACAATCAGCACTTCCTCGTGGTAAAACAACTCAAGCTTTTGTACTTCACTTATTTTATAGAGAAAAAAAATTAAGTTATTGGCTATCCAAACCTATCTGCAAAATTAGGCTGCTCTTCTCAAAGGAGATTTTTAAAATGTTATGACCGCTCAACCCTCAACGGGTAAACTAGTTTCTAATCAAATCAGACTTCAGAGTATAAAAAGAATGCTGAAGCTACAAATTCGTATAGCATTAACGTATATAACTTAATATATGCAAATTATGCAGAAGCAGCAGGCTGGGACCAGTCACAGAGGTGGGGGTAACCAATTGAGGAAATGTCATTTTTCCTGAAAACAAAGTATGGGACTTGCTTTGCAACATCTGTTGGGCTGTGTGAAATGTTAACAGATGTCTTAAGTGAAAAAAAGGAAAAAGAATTAATAAAGGAAACCCCCTCTGAACAGATAATCCACCCAAATTTCCATATTCTGGAGAAAAAAAGTTGACAGCAACCTTTTTCCCCTGTGAGACCTGCCATCCCTACCTTATTGTGAGTTTCATTTTCTGTGTGAGGCTAAGGGGGAAAATTTTTTGATTCATTATCAAGAATAGAGAAAACGTAAAAACAATAATTTCCACTGAGGTTTTCCCTTTGTGAATAATTATATCATAATCTAAGCTGCCTGTTTTCTCTTGAGTCACATAGGTCATTTGATGGGAGGACAGTGAAAATTCACCCTCCTCTAAAAAAAACACACACACAGAGAAAAGATGAACTATTACTCTGCCTGCATGCTACGGGGGAAAGGAAGGTGGGAAGAAGATTAAAAAGGAGCTCATAAGGTATGTTAGTTGCTCAGTCGTGTCTGACTCTTTGCGAACCCATAGGCTGTACCCTGATAGGCTCTTCTGTCCATGCAAATCTCCAGGCAGGGATACTGGAGTGGGTTGCCATTCCTTTCTCCAAGAGATCTTCCCAACCCAAGGATCAAACCCGAGGCTCCTGCACTGCAGGCAGATTCTTTACTATGTGAGCCACTGGGAGTTTGGATATGAACATATCTGGAAAATGCCATAGACAGAGGAGCCTGGTAGGCTATAGTCTATGGGGTCACAAAGAGTCAGATACGGAGTGAGCAACTTCACTTCACTACACTTGGAGAGGCCCATCCTCACAAATAAGATTCATCTATCACACCTACATCTCTCAGCTCCACTGGCTCCTAATTTCCTCCCATTACCAGCCTTGTAAGAATTGAAGTACCTCTCTTTCAACAGCCAAGGGCTCTACAGAAGTCTGATGATCATGAAGAAACATTTTGGATTCTAACAGTTGGATTTCTTTTTTTTTAATAAGTCGCTCAGTCGCGTCTGACTCTTTGCGACCCCATGGAATTCTCCAGGCCAGAATACTGGAGTGGGTAGCCTTTCCCTTCTCCAGGGGATCTTCCCAACCCAGGGATCAAACCCAGGTCTCCTGCATTGCATGTGGATTCTTTACGAGCTGAGTCACAAGGGAAGCCCTGGATTTCTGCATTTAAATTTTGAGGAAATCAGAAAACTTTTTTCAGATTCTCATTCGTGTATTAATTTACTGGAAGACCTAAGTAAACTTGAATGCAGTTGCCTTTAAATTTAGATTTAAATGATGAAGCATGTCTGCCAACTACTGACTCTAACCCTGTGTCTGCTCCTTATGAATGTACTGAACTATGCACCTGTATTCTTCAATAAATCTTTCTCTTTGGAGACAACAATCTTATTACTTATTCTCTAAAAACTTGGGACATAAATTTGGGTTAACAGCTCATGGATTAACTAATTCAAAATGCAGTTCAAGATCTTTACAGATTCAAATGAAGGAAGAGAAAAAAAATAGTCTGCCCCCTTGGATTGCCAGTCTCAATCACTGGCCCCTCTCTGCTCTATGAGTCTGTGTTAAAACTGTACATGTTATGTCCTATATACAACCACAGCCTCACCAGATGGCTCTGGCAGCCTGGACTGGGCACTTCAACATATAGAAACCTCAGCCAGGAGAGCCGGTGAAGATCTCGGGACAAGAAAGGCAGGCATGCCTTTGGGTTTTGGTGAGCCTGGTTTTTGCCAAAGCAGCATGGGTACTAAATCACGCTCTGGTGTTTATTCACAGGAATATCACATTAGAGCACATGACCAAAAAATAACAACAACTGTTGACCCCCCAAAATTGATCACTTACACTGAGGGAAAAGCTTGTACACTGAAAAAGCAGCACCGTGTGATCTCAGACTATGGGGAAGACAAGCCTCCTAAAATGAAGTTTGAACAGGGCAGAAATTTAAGTAACTTTCGGCACTGATAGGCACATCTCCCGTAAGCAAATGCTACCTAAGCACCTCATCTTTCCCTGGCGAAAGGGAGAAACCATTCTGGTTGACACTTGTCTCAGTACCAGTTGGCACAATCCATGTGATACAGCATCTGCTGACAGCCTAATCAGGGGCTCGATTTCAGAGAAACACATCAAGGATGTGTTTTCAGGGACAAGTCCAAATGCCATAATCCCTTGATACACTATAAAAAAATAAAAATAAAGAGAACTTGGACAGGGTGTGGTGGATGAGGTCGTTTGTAAAATGTTAGGGAAATGATGAATCCTTAGAATCAGGCTATTTGCAGATGCAAAAGCATCTGAGGTCAGCATGAATCTCAGCCTTCAAGGGAAAAAAAGAAATCAAACATGTTACCTACCCTGTTCGGACTTAAAGACAGAAAAATGAGTTTATTCATCTTTTTTCAGCTATAGACAGTGACAATGGCTTCTTCCTAGCATAACCTGAAGTTCATGTTTTATGAGAAAGTCTAGAGGAAAATGACAAGTAACATGTTTCCTTAAACGAGCATACATTAGGCAATTATTTTTGTATGACCAGGAAGAGCTGTAAAGATAGTGCTAATTTCTCTATTTACTTCCTTCTAAAGTCCGAAGACCTGAGAAACTTGCAGCCCCAGTGAAGTTATCATAATAATAGTTCAAATTACTGTCCTGAAGGAAGAATGAGTTAACCCAACTCTTGCCTTAAGAGCTGTCACAGAATAAAGCAACTATGCTGAAGGTATCCCCTTATATGAAATTCACAAACCTAAAAAATTAGTGTAAAAATTAAAAAAAACTTGAAGTTTCATAAATTTCAGAAAAAAACAGAGGCTCTATCATATATGTACATATTTAAATGAAAACATGTTAAAGCAAATTTGAATGCACCCGAAGACTGTCTTCAAAATTAAGGAACTCGATGCTAGAAACTCATTAACAGCATATTAAAAACAGAAAGAATTAATGGTTAACTGAGTTCTGAAAAGTGATATGACACTTGGTGAGCAGTAATGTTTATAAGGGACTGCAAGGAGATCCAACCAGTTCATCCCAAAGGAGATCAGTCCTGGGTGTTCTTTAGAAGGAATGATGCTAAAGCTGAAACTCCAGTACTTTGGCCACCTCATGTGAAGAGTTGACTCATTGGAAAAGACTCTGATGCTGGGAGGGATTGGGGGCAGGAGGAGAAGGGGATGACAGAGGATGAGATGGCTGGATGGCATCACTGACTCAATGGATGTGAGTCTGAGTGAACTCCGGGAGTTGGTGATGGACAGGGAGGCCTGGCGTGCTGCGATTCATGGGGTCACAAAGAGTCGGACATGACTGAGCGACTGAACTGAACTGAACTGAATGTTTATAAGGAGGGGCTTCCCTTGGTAGCTCAGCAGTAAAGAATCTGCCTGCAATGCAGGAGACCTGGGTTTGATCCCTGGGTCAGAAAGAACCTCTGGAGGAGGGCATGCCAACCCACTCTAGTACTCTTGCCTAGAGAATCCCATCGACAGAGGAGCCTGGCGGGCTGAAGTCCATAGGATCGCAGAGTTGGACACCAACTCTGGACACCAACTGAAGCGACTAAGCAGTAGCAGCAGTGTCAGTAAGAGGCACAAGGAAAGCCTCTGAAGGCCAGGTAATGTCCTGTGTGTGCATGCACGCTAGATTGCTTCAGTCCTGTCTGACTCTTTGCTGACTACTGCCATTCACAGTAGCAGTAGTAAACTGTCAGACCTGAAGTATACCACCCCTACAGAAAAGTGCACAAATCATATGGGTATACAGGTTGGTGAATTTTTACAAAGTGATCATACTCAGAAGCACCAATTAGATGGAGATAGAGGACACTGGGGCTTCCCAGGTAAATGGTACTACTACTGAAAATGGTGAAAACAATAAAGAGAACTATGTAAAAGAAAGGAAAAAAGGAGAAAAATCAGGGGCGGGGGGAGGAGGAGAGAAAAGAGAAGAGGCCAAAGAAGGGAGATACTTGCTCACATTCACAAACCTTTCATGTAACTGCCACTAAATGTACTGCTAGCAATGGTTTTTTTTAAAGATAAGAAGTGTGACCGTGAAGTAAATACCTGAGTTTCACAAAATAAGTATGACTGTGAAAGCCAGTAAAAGGGAGAGAGGCAGAATACTTGTGTGTGAATTAACTTATCTAGGTGATGCAAGAATGGGAGTGTATCCAAGAGGCTTAAACACCTCAACTTGAGAAGGATCAACCCTACAATAGGGAACCCTGAAACAGGCTTGCCCACCTCGCTCGCTAAGCCTGTCCTCTGACTTGTAATTATGGCTATTTGGAGTGGACATTGAGCATGCCTATTCAGAGATTGAATGGAAAATTACACATACTCTACAGACAGTATTATTTGGAGACACTGAGTACATGAAAACATATTGAAAAAAACTACAAATACACTCCTCTAACCACCTAAACACATTTTAAGAGTTAAAAGTCTTCAAGGCTGACAGCATCCAGCCATCAAATAAACAAATCCTGAAGAGAACAGAAGTAATGCATTGGGAAAAGCTGAATGATTTGCTAATTGATAAGGCATATACTTTTTTGGCCCTGACTAGCTAGGTTGCTAGCTCTCTTTTCTTCCACATGTTATTAAGACACACATTTTCAACTAAGTATTTTTAGCCACTGATAGGGAATACTGATCAAAGCCCTACTTGCCAAATACAAGGTGTGTGGAACATGAAAGTTAAGACACAGACCCTACTCATGAGAAGTTTATAATCTAGTACAGGAGATAAACCAGCATGCTTATCTGGCTAAGCAACCTTAACGAAACACAGAACATGTTAAGAGAGATAGTGGTCAAAGGGTATAGGACTTAAGAAAAGGAGATTCCTTCTAGCTGGTGTGGGAGGAGGAAGTTTCTAAGCAGAGGCAGCATTTGCACTGGAACTTAACTGACAGTATTCCTAGAAAAGTGGTCCAGCTGAACTGGAAAGTAAGGTGGGATCTGTGTAGAACAATGAAGAATGAACGGGGTGGACTGGTCAATGGGAACTATTATACTGAAAAGGGGCTGGTATGCCACTAGGCCATGCATGCCCAGTCACTCAGTCATATCTGACTCTTTGGGACCCCACAGACTGTAGCCCACCAGGCTCTTCTGTCCAGAGGGTTATCCAGGCAAGAATACTGGAGTGGGTTGCCATTTCCTCCTCCAGGGGATCTTCCCATTCCGGGGATCTTCCCAATCCAGGGATCAAACCCTTATCTTCTGCACTGGCAGGAGGATTCTTTATCATTCAGCTATGTGGGAAGCCTACACTACTTGGAAGAGATGCTATTTATCCCATCATCCATCAACAGTAAAGACTGCTGAAAGCATCTCACCAGCAGCACAGTGTGATCATTACCATACTGGAAGATTTATCCAGCAAAAGTATGACAGACAGACAGACGGACTGCAGTGTGAAAAAACAGAAGTGAAGACATCAATTAGGAAGCTACTGTAACAATCTGGGTAAAAAGGCTCCAGGTAATAAGCCTGGAGAAAAAAGAGCAAGATGCGCCATGGAGGTAAAAACCCAGGGGACGAGAATGATTAACATGTGTAACAAAGGAGAAGAATCAAAGATGGCACAGAAGCTCTGAAATTCTGAGCCCGGGAAAACAGTAGCACTCTCAACAGACATGGGAACAAACAAGTTGGTGGGAATATACAGTAAGCTCAGTTTGAGAAAACAGTTGATCATCTGGTGTCTAGGCAATTAGAAACATTCAGAAAATAGGTTGACACCGTAGTGATCAGATCTGAGAGTCATCAACAGAGAAGTGACCCAAAAGGTAAAAGACAGTGGCCAAGGTAAGCATCTTGGGATGCTTACTGTGGAAGAAGATGCTTATTGTGGGATGGCTATTGTGGGAGAAGACAGAAGGAACAACATCAACAGGGGTACTGTGATTATTCTATATTCTCAATGGCAAGAGAAGTCAGCATTCAGAGAGGTTTAAATATTCTAAGAAACCACACTACTTCCTTGAGAGTACAGTAAAGCCAAGTGTCAAGATTGCTGGGAGAAATATCAATAACCTCAGATATGCAGATGACACCACCCTTATGGCAGAAAGTGAAGAGGAACTAAAAAGCCTCTTGATGAAAGTGAAAGAGGAGAGTGAAAAAGTTGGCTTAAAGCTCAACATTCAGAAAACGAAGATCATGGCATCTGGTCCCATCACTTTATGGGAAATAGGTGGGGAAACAGTGGAAATAGTGTCAGACTTTATTTTTGGGGGCTCCAAAATCACTGCAGATGGTGATTGCAGCATGAAATTAAAAGACGCTTACTGCTTGGAAGGAAAGTTATGACCAACCTAGATAGCATATTGAAAAGCAGAGACATTACTTTGCCAACAAAGGTCCGTCTACTCAAGGCTATGGTTTTTCCAGTGGTTATATATGGATGTGAGAGTTGGACTGTGAAGAAAGCTGAGCACCAAAGAATTGACACTTTTGAACTTCGGTGTTGGAAAAGACTCTTGAGAGTCCCTTGGACTGCAAGGAGATCCAACCAGTCCATCCTAAAGGAGATCAGTCCTGAGTGTTCATTGGAAGGACTGATGCTAAAGCTGAAACTCCAATACTTTGGCCACCTCACACAAAGAGTTGACTCATTGGAAAAGACTCTGATGCTGGGAGAGATTGGGGGCAGGAGGAGAAGGGGATGACTGAGGATGAGACTGCTGAATGCCATCACCGACTCTATGGGCATGAGTTTGGGTGAACTCCGGGAGTTGGTGATAGACAGGGAGGCCTGGCGTGCTGCAATTCACGGGGTCGCAAAGAGTAGGACACGACTGAGCGACTGAACTTAACTGAAAGCCAAGTGTAGTAACAAGTAGTAGTAAATGTAGTAAGAGCAAAACAAAGTACATAGGAATGAGAAATACCAAAGTCAGAATCCTGCTTTAGGCTAGGAGGGCTGGTCTTGGACTGAGGAAGTGGCAGTGGGTACAATGTAATTATAGGGCTTCCCAAGTGCTGCTAGTGGTAAAGAACCCGCCTGCCAGTGCAGATAGACATAAGAGATGTGGGCTCAATCCCTGGGTCGGGAAGATCCCCTAGAGAAGGAAATGGCAACCCACTCCAGTATTCTTGTGTGGAGAATCCCATGGACAGAGGAGCCTGGCGGGCTGCAGTCCGTAGGGTCGCCCAGAGTTGGACACGACAAAGCAACTGAGCAGGCACGCACAATATAATTGGGATGGTAACCAGGGGCTGAGACGTATTTGTACAGTATTAGTTCTTAAGCTTAAGAAAATGGGCATTCATCATATCATTCCTTATATATTTGTGGTTGCAATATGTTATATTCTGTATTGTAAGAGAGATGTCTTCATGGGCAAATAGGTATAGAAATTATGTAAACTAGACTGGAAAGAAGAAGTAGAAAACAGAAACTATTCCATGGAGAAATTCTGCAAAGAAAGCAAGTAAAGTAAGAGAAGGTGGTCTGAGAGTCCGCAGGGCTTGGAAGAAGTTAGTTGTGTTCCTGTGTAGATGGTTTGTTTTTCACTACAGGGGAAAAAAAAAGAGTCGATTACAGGCAACCGGGATGAAACCAGGGGAGAAGAGGATACTGAAGATCTAAGCCAGAGGGAAAATCATATAAAAAGGGTTTTAGGAGAGCATGTGACCAAGAGCACAAATGAATAGGGTACCCCTAGACTTCCCTGGTGAGCCAATGGCTGAGATGCCTCAGTCCCAATGCAGGGGGCCTGGGTTCACTCTGGTCAGAGAACTAGATCACACTTGCAACAACCAAGAGTTCACAAGCCACAGCTAAAAACCCCACATACAGAAACTAAGACCTGGTATGGCCAAATAAATAAGTATTTTTTTAAAAAGGAGGAGAAAAAAAATTTTTTTTTTCAGAAACCAAAAGGTAAGAGAAAAAAATTCCGTGGTGAAAAAAAAAAAAAATACACACACACATATATATATCAAAAGTGGTCATGTAAAAAGCTAATTTACTATCCATCTCCCCCACTAAACTGTATAGTTGTTGAAAGAAAGTTTCATCTATTGTTGGTAAGCCAGGGCCCACCAGAGTGCTTAACACATAGTAAATGCTCACTAAATGACAGCTACACAAAGGATATGATCATCTCAGAAAAGATGAGGGCACTAGCTGAGAGAGACGGGGCAGGAAGACATCAAGGACTGACAAGAGAGGAGACAGGAGAGAATAACATGAAACTCTGCATCGGTGAAGGATAAAAGCAATGGCAAACTGCAGAAAGGACTCAGCCTTGTTTCCTTCAAAACTGTGACAAGTTACGAGCAAGCAGACTGGGTTCAAGAAAATATAGCTCCCATTTCCCATCTGGGAAGTGAAATGCTTAGAACCAGCAAGGCGATCTTAATACAAAACTGAAAAATGCCTTGTTCCAAACGTACACACTAACTGTGATAATACACCTACATCTTTGCCTTATAGCATTCTTAGAGGATTTCGTTCTTATCAAGATTTGAATAAAGTTATTTAATTTTTATTTAGACGTCTCCAATTCTAAGTGTTTACCACCTGGTTTTTTTAAACACTTATGAACTAGCTAATGAAATTCCCCAAAGCAAACAAAAACCAAAAAATGTTATGCTTTCTCTGAATATATGCCCGGGAGTGGGATTCCTGAGTCACGTGGTAACTCTATTTTTAGTTTTTGCACTCGCCATACTGTTCTCCATAGTGGCTATACCAGTTTACATTCCCACCAACAAAAGATACACGCATTCCAACGTTCACTGCAGCCAGGACATTCCACTATTCACAATAGCCAGGACATGCAAGCCACCTAAATATCCATCAACAGAGGGATGGATAAAGCAGATATGGTACATACATACAATGGAATATTACTCAGCCATAAAAAAGGAAACAATGCCTTTTGCTGCAACATGGATGCACCTAGAGATTGTCATACTGAGTGAAGTCACAGAGAGGCAAATACCATATATCACTTATATACAGAATCTAAAAAGGTACAAGTGACCTTATTTACAAATCAGAAATATAGATACATGTGTAGAAAATAAACTTCAGGTTACCAGGGGATAGGGATAGGAAGGGGAGAGAGAGACCGGAAGACTGGGATTGACATATACACACTACTATAAAAACAGATGAACTAATGAGGACCTACAGTATAGCACAGGGAGCTCTACTCAGTCCTCTGTAACGATCCATATGGGAAAGAAACTGAGAAAGAGTGGATATGTGTATATGTATCAACAGATTCACTTTATTGTTACCGTGGAAATTAACACAACATCGTAAATCAACTACACTCCAATAAAAATATGTTCTTAAAAAAGCGATGCTGTGTCACATCTGTGACCTGAACAAAGGACTGGAAGATGTGGAATAATGTCACTTGATGAGCAAATGCAAGAGGAGGCTGAGGGGAGCACAGACTCACCCCTTCCTGCGATCGGTATTCAGAGCTGCCACCATGGGCCCAAGTCCCCCAGCTCTCTGCACCATCAGTCTCCAGGCACTCTCAGAACAGAATCCCTCTAGAGAACAGGGAAATACTGAGTCACCTGGCCAACCTGTGCCACCGGCAAACAGTCGCCCCGGGGACCTGGACAAAGACATTCATCCGCTGCGCTGGCAGCCACTCCCACCCACCCTCCTAACCTAGTCCTTTCTGTGGGGACCACTGTCTAAGCAACCTGTCATAGAGCTTTATAAAGCAGCATTAATACTGTGGGCCAAAATGAGATTGATCTTTGAGCTTCGTGGTCTCCTGTTGTCAACAGTGCATTATAAAACCAATACTAAATACTTTATAAACAGGTCTCCCTACAGTGTATTAGACAAACAGTGCATATTTCATGCCCCATAGCTGGTAGCCACATATCCATCAGACTAATAAATTATTTATTAGGTGCTCAGAAGTGCAATAAGAGTCAATAAACTAACTTCTAAATACTTATAAGCTACTATTTCATTGGAAATTGCACCTGAACAAGAAAGACCATCCCACTCCCTGAACGGGGCATGGGAGCTTTCTGGCCATCTCATGAGAGGTTAGAGAGAAGCACAGGCCACATGCGTGAGACGGAACACGTATTTCTGGGACCTGAAAACCATCTTGGTTAATGAATTTACAAAAAGAGCACCACCCAACCCTATGCTTGTTTTCTTTCTTTTCCATGTACTCTTCTCTGGTCCTACCAACAATGGCGACAACTCAGGGAAATTAAAATTGGTGGGAACATTTCACCCTGAGTCAGACCCAATGACAACCACCACCACTCAAGCTTTGCATCGGACATCTCCAAAGAAACTAGCCAATGGCTTGCATGTACCAAGCTCTCTGCTACATGCACATCATAGAATTTGGGACTCACAAATCTCAGGCTTAGAGTGGCACTTTTTTTTTTTTTCCAATTTTCAGTTCAAGGTCCCGAGACTGTAGCCACCCAAGGATACAGTCCCTCGTGCCCAGTCCAATGTCATCAGGCCTCTCTTTCCAGGTTCCACCCCTCTGAAAGAAAATGACCTTATGTTCAAGAATATATTTCAGCCCTTCAAGAAGGAATTTCTTCAGCTGGGAGTTATTTCCCAAACTATCAGAGGCGTGGACCTTTGTGTAGCATTGCGGATGCCATGGTTTCACATGCTGGCCACATTAATACTGGAGAGCAAGCATCTGTAACCCACAGCTGAGTGTGCTCCAGCCCCAAAGCACCCGCAAGGCCGATGCCAATGCAAACCACTCTTCCCATCCCACATCTGAACCACACTGGTTTTCTCCAGGAGCCAGAGGCTAAGATACAGTGCTGAAAATGAAGATTCTTGGGTTCTTTCCATTCACATGATGGATATAGAGTATTGAGAAGAATATAGCCAGGGGGACTGGCTCTTTTTCTTCTGTCCCCTTCCATACCAAATGAATAAACCATCAAGAGGTTTACAGTGTCTAATGGTGTTCCAAAATATCCCAAGGGAAAAATCCAAATGGATAAATATAGAGATGTCTACACACAAGTTTTGGTCTTTCTTCTTAAAGTTTTACCCCCATGTTTTTTGTTGTTGTTTTAGTTGCTAAGTTGTGTCCAACTCTTTTGAGACCCCATGGACTCTAGCCCACCGAACTTCTTTGTCCATGGGATTTTCCAGCCAAGAATACTGGAGAGAGTTGCCTTTCCTTCCTGACGCAGGGATCGAACCCACATCTCCTGCACTGCAAGTAAGCCCTTTACCCTCATAAGCTGGCATTTTTAAGGTTGAAAAATATTTAACATGGGTAGGAAAAGTAAGTGGAAATAAAGGAGAAACATGGAAGAGACCTTCACTTTCTCACTTTCTCAAAGAGACCACCCTGAGTCCTAGAAATAATGAAAGAGCTGATGTAAAAATGTAAGACAAGACTAATTTCTGACATTGCTTTTGCTACTACAACCACTACAGCTAAGATGATTATTCATATTAATGAGCTTGGTGTGTAGATAAACTATAAAAGATGCAGTCTCTGACCTCAAGTACTTATCTCTGTCTTTTGGGATTTACTCCTCCTGCTACATTTACTTTTATTCTTCATACCCTTGCCCAGAGGAAGTGATCATCACTCACCACTTGGAGCACTTCCATGGGCGGGGTTTAAATATGGCAACAAAAAGGGAGGGAACTTTTGCCCTTGGTTTGCAAAGACACTGTTCTTGCCCCAGAGCTCAAGATGTCTTGTTTGTGACAAAAAAGAAATAGAAACTCCCTGTGAGATTTTGATGCTGGCCTCACAGAGCTCTATCATGCTGGCCTCACTGAGCTCTATCAGGAAAATCAGATAAAGTGTGAAAGCAGACAGCATTCCAGGGCTCTATCATATCAAGCAGGGCATCCACACAACTGTATCGGGGCATACGAATGAGCTAATATTAGATAACAGTCGTGATCCACTCTTTATACTCAGCTATTTGTGTTCTATGTGTGCTTATGAAGCTTGTCAGAGATATCCACAATCAGTTGTGCCCAAGTGGTTCTGCAGTCAGATTACATAGGTGTGAATACCTATGGAACCTTTTACTAATCACGTGACCTTGGCAAGTTACTAGTTTTCCGAAGCCAAAATTCCTCATCTATAAAAAGGAAATAATACTAGCTCACCAAAGTGCTGTGAAAATTAAGCATTTTGATTAGTGCCAAAGGTCTAGCTGAGTGCCTAGCACTTAAGTACTCAATAAATACTAGGTGCTGCGCATATACGTATGTGGAGAAGGCACCCCACTCCAGTACTCTTGCCTGGAAAATCCCATGGACTGAGGAGCCTGGTGGGCTCCAGTCCATGGGGTCGCTAACAGTCAGACAGGACTGAGTGACTTCACTTTCACTTTTCACTTTCATGCATTGGAGAAGGAAATGGCAACCCACTCCAGTGTTCTTGCCTGGAGAATCCCAGGGACGGGGGAGCCTGGTAGGCTGCCATCTATGGGGTCGCACAGAGTCGGACACGACTGAAGCAACTTAGCAGCAGCAGCATATACAAATGAGAAGAGATTCCTAACCAGAAGCCCTCTGGCCAAGTTTGTTTTGCTTGGCTCCCTTCATGAGTGTGTATGGGTATGCAAGTATGTTGAATTCATAGTCAATACGCTTTAAAAAAATCAGGAAATTTTAAATGAAAACTATGGATTCCCAGCTTTGGGCAACAGGGCAAGTATCAAGGAACCAAAGACAGAGCAGTCACTAGAAATCTGTGTTCCTTCACAACAAAAGTCCAGCCGGGTGGAGCAGAAGCCACTCCTTTTAGTCTGTGCTCCCAGATGGGCATCCTGATAGGTCAATTGGTAAAGAATATGCCTGCAATGCAGGAGACCCCGGTTCGATTCCTGAGTTGGTAGGATCTGCTGGAAAAGGGATAGGCTACCCAGTCCAGTATTCTTGGGCTTCTTAGTGGCTCAGCTGGTAAAGAATATGCCTGCAATGCAGGAACACTGGGTTCGATTCCTGGGGAGGGAAGATCTGCTGGAGAAGGGAAAGGCTACCCACTCCAGTATTCTAGCCTGGAGAATTCCATGGACTATATAGTCCATGGGGCCACAAAGAGTCGGAAACAACTGATTTTCCCAACCCAGGGGTTGAACCTGTGTCTCTTGCATCTCCTGTATTGATAGGTGGATTCTTTACTCCTGCGCCACTTGAGAAGCCCTAATGCTAAATTATAAGACCACAACAAAAGACGTTTAGAAAACTGATCTACTCCCATTGCTTTGCTATACAAACAGGGAAACTGAGGCAAAGTAACAAAATAAGCTGGAGGCAGGCTGAACTGTTTTTTAAGACCTGCATTTCCCAAACTACTTTTACATCAAGTTTAAAGCAGAGGTCAAGAGGATTGAGGATCCAGTACTATACCAGGCCACTCAGTCGACTTGTGAGAACTAGCCATTAAACTCTTACCAATTTTACAAGCCAGTTGACTTCACACTGGAAGTTCACATCAGCAAAAGGGACAGATCCGAGCTCCCCTACCCCCATGAACTAGCTGTGAAACATTTACAAACACATCACTGCTGAAGATTCTTCCATTTGGCTGTTGAGCATCTTCACAGGGTGCATGGGTACTTCATTCTAAAGACGTGATGATTCTGCTGAAGAATATGAATAGAACCAAACCAAACACTTAAGAGTTACAGAACAAAATAAATCTACGCCTAGGTTTGGCGTACTTAGTATGTCCAAGGCTTTGTGATATTAAGTTTTCTTATATCCTCAATAAGTTTTCTAGAAGTTAAAATTACAGTAAGATCTCAGCATCCGGAGCTCATAGGAAATTAATTGTTCTTGATAGGCAAAGAATCTGGGGGGTGTAACTTTATATTTATTGACCACCTGTTGTGTGCCAGGTACCGTGGAAAGCATAAAGTATTTTTTCATATGTTCTTCACGGGTCCAATGAGACAGATCTTATTATTCTCATTTCACCAATAAGGAAACTGAAACTAAGAAAGCTGACCCACTTGGCCAAGGTCTTAAATTAAGTGTCAAAGTTGGGATTCAAAACCAAGTTGGTTGAGTTTCAAAAGATGTGCTCATCTCCATACCCTGCACCGCCTCTCTGATATCTACCATTTTAGACAAGAATTATTGGAAAGCATGCTACATATTCAGCGCATACTTTTTTAAACAGGACACATCTTTCTTGATAATCAAAAGTTTTCATTGAAACATTAAATTAATATGTAGTGATACTTTTACAGTTTCTAAGGGTGAGAGGAGCACTGATTGTTTTTTTTTTTTTTCTGCTTGGTTTTTAAACTTTAAAATCCATCATTTGTCCTTTTGTAGTTAGTTGCGATTACTTCTTGTGTCTCTAATATCTGCCACCTTCCTACTTCCAGGACTTGCAGTTTGATTTTATTAGAAGCCTTACCAAAGGAGTATTAAGCAATAGCTAAGACGAAATAAAACTGGAAAAAGCAGCAGTCCTCCCTACTCTGTCCTTTCATGTTTCCAGGTTCCAGTGACCCGCGGTCAACCACAGTCAGAAAACATTAAGTGAACAATTCCAAAAATAAACAATTCATAAGCTTTAAACTGCACACCATTCTGAAGAGCATGATGAACTCTCTCGCCCAACGATTCAGTCCTGTTTGGGAGGGGAGTCACACCTCTGGCAGTGCACTCAGCCCACTGGTCACTTAGTAAGCACCTGGGTTATCTCAGTGACTCTCGTGGTATCAGGGTGCTCATGTTTAAGTCATCCTTATTTTACTTGGTAGCCACCGGAGTTATCACAGTGACTCTTGCACTATCAGTGTGCTCATATTTAAGTTGTCCTTATTTTACTTACTGAGGGCCCCAAAGCATGAGAGTGGTGATGCTGGCAATTCAGATATGCCATAGACAAGCTTTAAATAAGCCTCCTGTGCCTAGAAAGGTGAAAATTCTTGACTTAGTAAGGGGAAAATATCATATGCCGAGGTTGCTAAGATCTAAGATAAGAATGAATCTTCTATCTGTAAAACTGTGAAGAAGGAAAAAGAAATTTGAGCTAATTTTGCTACCACATTCCTAAACTACCATTAAGGTCTTAGGGTATAGCTAAGATGGAAAAGGCATTAAATTTGTACATATGTATTGGGTTGGCCAAAAAGTTCAGTTGGGTTTTTCTGTTACATCTGATAGAAAAACCCAAACAAACTTATTGGCAAACCCAATATTTTGAGAGTAAAGAGACTCCATTCATATAACTTGTTATAGTACACTGTTGTAACTATCTATTATTAGTTACTGTTGTCAATCTCTTACTGTGTCTTATTTATCAATTAAACTTTATCAGAGGTATGTGTGTATATCCCCCCTACATAAGGGGGGCGGAGAAGGCAATGGCACCCCACTCCAGTACTCTTGCCTGGAAAATCCCACGGAGGAGGAGCCTGGTGGGCTGCAGTCCATGGGGTCACTAAGAATTGGACATGACTGAGCGACTTCACTCTCACTTTTCACTTTCATGCACTGGAGAAGGAAATGGCAACCCACTCCAGTGTTCTTGCCTGGAGAATCCCAGGGACGGGGGAGCCTGGTGGGCTGCCATCTATGGGTTCTGCACAGAGTTGGACACGACTGAAGCGACTTAGCAGCAGCAGCAGATAAGGGGAGATGCACTAGTGATAAGGAACACCTCCAAATATATCATGAGTAAGAAGCAAGAAAAAGAACCATAAATATAGTGCAAAGAAGTAAAAACCTGGTGAGGGCTAATAAATACTTCTATATTTGCAGTAAACGATTTCTGGAAATACCTTTAAGAATTTGGTTAACAGCAGATTACTTTTAAGGAGGGATGGGAAGTCTGTTTTCTCCAAATAGGCTGCCGAACACTTTTTCTCACTTCTTACACTATTTGTGTAATAGCAATTAGCAAAACACACTGTGAGGGGAACATCCAAGCTTAGATGCTTTATTGCGTCTCTTTAGGGTGCTCAAAAGCACCTTTTTTCCCTGGTTCTTAACTGTGCTCATATTTGGAAAGAGTTGAGCACACTAAGGACCAGGCCCTCTATTTCCACCTGACTTACAGTGTTATTGGAAAGATGAAACACAACACACCAGTTAAACAGGAGATACAACTTACTGTTCTCTCTTACTAAAGAAGAGCCAGAGTCAGTGCTTGTGTTATTAGCTACAGTGCTTCCAGGAGACAAAGAAATTTTATCAAAAAGAGGCATATAGCTTGAGTTTCTTGGGCTAAGGAGAATATCAAAAGACAAAGAGAACATTTCAAAGGGTGGAGGGGCAAAAATAAAAATACTGTAAGAAAGCATCACTCCTTAGGCTGATGTTTGTAAGTTAAGAAATTAGTTAATATACAGACAAACTGTAGAGGCCTTGAAATTGAGACTTAACATTTCTGAAAAGTTAAAGAATGGAAGCTGTGTTTCATCTCTGGACAGTGTGCAAGATGTACCAGAAAGACAGAGCTGTGAGGCAGAAGTATTCAATTAGGGGATGCGTGTCACGTTCAAACACCCCCTTAGAATGTTAGCTCCAAGAGCAAGGAAGCTTGTTGGGTTTGCATCTGTTTATGTCAGGGGCAACTCAATACGATGCTATATAGGCCCTAACATACCAGACACTAACAGATAATGGACAGTCTGTCATGGGGCAGAAAAACCTACAGTAGGTAACAGTAAGAAACAATTTCGAGTTGTTTCGTTTTCCAAAGGATGTGTAAGAACTGATACTTAATTCTATCTTATTTTACCTTTCAAGATAAAAGCAGGCAAACACAATTTAAAGATTTCTAGTTAGGATAAATGGTGGTAGCTGCTGCTGCTGCTAACTCGCTTCAGTCGTGTCCGACTCTGTGCGACCCCATAGACGGCAGCCCACCAGGCTCCCCCGTCCCTGGGATTCTCCAGGCAAGAACACTGGAGTTGGGTAAATGATGGTAGAGGAACCTCCCAAAACAAGTGCATGTATTAGATAAAATTTGATATTTTACACCTATGTGATATCAATACAAGTACTGGAGAGTTAAATATTTCTACCTAAAAGGTAGTCTCTATCATTAATAAAAGTGTCAGTTCAGTTCAGTCACTCAGTCATGTCTGACTCCCTGTGACCCCATGGACTGCAGCACATCAGGCCTCCCTCCAGAGCCTACTCAAACTCACATCCATTGTGCTGGTGAGGCCATCCAACCATTTCATCCTCTGTCGTCCCCTTCTCCTCCTTCAATCTTTCCCAGCATCAGGGTCTTTTCCAATGAGTTGGTTCTTCTTCGCATTAGGTGATCAAAGTATTGGAGTTTCAGCTTCAGCATCGGTCCCTCCAATGAATATTCAGGACTGATTTCCTTTAGGATGGACTGGTTGGATCTCCTTGCAGTCCAAGGGAATCTCAAAAGTCTTCTCCAACACCACAGAACAAAGCATGAATTCTTCGGCACTCAGCTTTCTTTATAGTCCAACTCTCACATCCATACATGACTAGTATTAAAACCACAGCTTTCACTGGACGGAGCTTTGTCGGCAAAGTAATGTCTCTGCTTTTTTAATATGCTGTCTAGGTTGGTCATAGCTTTTCTTCCAAGGAGAATGTGTCTCTTAATTTCATGGCTGCAGTCACCATCTGCAGTGATTTTGGAGCCCTAAAATATAAAGTCTGCCAATGTTTCCATGGTTTCCCCATCTATTTGCCATGCAGTGATGGGACCGAATGCCATGATCTTAGTTTTCTGAATCTTGAGTTCTAGGCCAACTTTTTCACTCTCCTCTTTCACTTTCATCAAGAGACTCTTTAGTTCTTACTCGCTTTCTGCCATAAGTTTGGTGTCATCTGCATATCTGAGGCTATTGATATTTCTCTCGGCAATCTTGATTCCAGCTTGTGTTTCATCCAGCCCAGCATTTCACATGATGTACTCTACATATAAGTTAAATAAGCAGGGTGACAATACACAGCCTTGACGTACTCCTTTCTCTATCTGGAACCAGTCTGTTGTTCCATGTCCAGCTCTAACTGTTGCTTCTTGACCTGTATACAGATTTCTCAGGAGGCAGGTCAGGTGCTCTGGTATTCCCATCCCTTTAAGAATTGTCCAGTTTGTTGTCATCCTTTGACTATGCCAAAGGCTTTGGCATAGTCAATAAAGCAGAAGTAGCTGTTTTTCTGGAACACTTGTGCTTTTTTGATCATCCCAAGGAAGTTGCAATTTGATCTCTGGTTCCTCTGCCTTTTCTAAATCCAGCGTGAATATGTGGAAGTTCATGGTTCACATACTGTTGAAGCCTGGCTTGGAGAATTTTGAGCACTATTTTGCTAGTGTGTGAGATGAGTGCAATTGTGCGGTAGTTTGAACATTCTTTGGCATTGCCTTACTTTGGGATTGGAATGAAAACTGACCCTTTCTAGTCTTGTGGGCACTGCTGAGTTTTCCCAATTTGCTTGCATACTGAGTGCAGCACTTTCACAGCATCATCTTTTAGGATTTGAAATAGCTCAACTGGAATTCCATCACCTCCACTAGCTTTGTTCATAGTGATGCTTCCTAAGACCCACTTGACTTCACATTCCAGGATGTCTGGCTTTAGGTGAGTGATCACATCATCATGATTATCTTGGTCATGAAGACCTTTTTTGTATTTTGTTCTTCTGTGTATTCTTGCCACCTCTTCTTAATATCTTCTGCTTCTGTTAGGTCCACACCATTTCTGCCCTTTATTGTATCCGTCTTTGCATGAAATTTTCCTTTGGTGTCTAATTTTCATGAAGAGATCTATAGTCTTTCCCATTCTATTGTTTTCCTCTTTCTTTGCATTGCTCGCTGAGGAAACCTTTCTTATCTCTTCTTGCTATTCTCTGGAACTCTGCATTCAAATAGGTATATCTTTCCTTTTCTCCTTTGCCTTTATTATAGGGGACTAGAATGCAAACGTAGGAAGTCAAGAGATAACTGGAGTACAGGCAACTTTGGCCTTGGAATACAAAATGAAACAGGTCAAAGGCTAACAGAGTTTTGCCAAGAGAACATACTGGCCATAGAAAACACCCTCTTCCAACGACACAAGAGAAGCCTCTACACAAGGACATCACTAGACGGTCAATACCAAAGTCAGACTGATTATATTCTTTGCAGCCAAAATTGGATAAGCTCTATACAGTCAACAAAAACAAGACCAAGAGCTGACTGTGACTTAGATCATAATTCCTTATTGCCAAATTCAGACTTAAATGGAAGAAAGTAGGAAAAACCACTAGACCATTCAGGTATGACCTAAATCAAATCCTTTACGATTATACAGTGGAAGTGACAAATAGATTCAAGGGATTAGATCTGATAGACAGAGTGCCTGAAGAACTATGGACAGAGGTTTGTGACACTGTACAGGAGGGAGTGATCAAGACCATCCTCAAGAAAAAGAAATGCACAAAGGCAAAATGGATATCTCACGAGGCCTCACAAATAGCTGTGAAAAGAAGAGAAGCAAAAGGCAAAGGAGAAAAGCAAAGATATACCCATTTGAATGCAGACTTCCAATAAAAATCTAAACACTGAAATATGTTTATCCTCCATTCTTTACCATGTGTTTCTGGCTGAAATCTCATCCAATATGAAATGGCTTTATTGCTCATATGGAAGACTGGTCATATCCTCTGCCTCCCAGCTCCTTCCAGTGTGTTTGCCTTGCACTGTGGAAATGTTATGGGGCTTCCACAATGGCTCAGCAGGTCAAGAACCCACCTGCAATGCAGGAGATGCAGGTTCAATCCCTGAGTCAGGAATATCTCCTGGAAGAGGGCATGGCAACCCACTCCAGTATTCTTGCCTGGAGAATCCCATGGACAGAGGAGCCTGGTGGGCTTTGGTCCCTGAAGGCACAAAGAGTCGGACACACTGAAGTGACTGAGCACATGGAAAATGTTTTATATATACATTTGACAAGGGGATCAGCTATCACTGTCCAACAGAAATGGGCATCCCTCCAGAACGCTTGGCATACCCAATCAGCAAACACAATGTAGGTCTAGAATCTGCCAGATTTCTGCAACTAAATATCCTCCTACCTTACAACTTGCTTAGAAGTCCACCTCTCTCAGCTGGACCATCATCATCTCTCTAAAACTGCTGCCTACCACACTTTGCATTTTTACTAATGAACAATTAAGCCTCCTGCCCATCAAGGATTGAAAGTAAACTCATGTCTGCTCCACCTCCTTATTCTTGCCATGCTTGGCACGCTGCCTGGCATTCAGGCCTGTTTTAAGAAACTTGGTTGAAGATATGAACACATGATGACTGCATGAAGGATTATAGTAACTTCCGGGAGTTTCTCTGCAAGGCAGAGTAATCCAGGTCAAGTTTCCATTGACTATTCCCTCAGCAGCTATGGAAGGCATTGCTAACTGAGCAAGAACTTTTTTTTTCCCTCCTGATCCACCTCAGCCTCTTAAATCATTCACCACCAGTCAGTCAAAATTCACCCACAAGATGAAACCAATTTGTTGTCCCTGAACTCTGCCTTCCTTTTTAAGTTCAAATGTATCAATTTAAAAAGTTTTTCAGGTAAGCCCAGAATAAAAACCTGAAAACACTGATAAGGCCAAAACTAAATCCAGAACTAGGAACTTACATAAAATTGTCTTTCTTTTTGCAGTTTAAAGTTGGTAAAGATACCTAGTATATTTTGAGCACTGGAGTACTGAATGAAAAAATGTAAAAGAGGTCAGTCTTTCTCCACGATCTTTTTATTGTATAAGTGCTAAGTGCCTTTAAGGAAAATGTTGCACCACACCAAAGAGATCAGCAATGAAGTCTCTCAAGAAAAGTTCATCTCTGTTCCCTTTCAAAAAAACCTCTTGGGACTTGCCTCGTGGTCCAGCGGCTAAGACTGTAAGCTCCCCCCAGTGCAAGGGACCCACATTCAATCCCTGGTCAGGGAACTAGATCCCACATCCTGCAACTAAGACTGAATATCATGCACGCCGCAACGAAGACCTGGCGCAGCCAAATAAATATTTTTTAAAAATACCTCTCCCAGTTTCTCTTGCCTTACAGATTTCTTTTTCTCAAAATAAAAATAAATACCAAATACCATGGAGTCATTAGTCCATACAGCACACAACTGCATCATAAAAAGTTGTAACAGTTTTTCTAGAAATATTAATTCACTCAAGATGAACTCCAGAGCTCAATACTATGTACATGTTTTTATTAAATTTGTTTTAATATTTTCATTAGATGAGGTTAAAGGATCTTTTTAATGTACTGTGACTTGAATTCCGATCTGATGACATAATTAACTGTTGCGTGATATTTCTAAGCAAGTTTTAAACTTTATCTGTTAAGAAATTAGAGATCGGATGACAAACTGAATTACATTTCAGATGACAAGCTGCTTTGACTCTTTGTTGTTACATCCTACCTAGCGAGTGCCTGAACATGATAAACAAATACAAACTACTACAAAAATTTAGTAGGCTGCAATATTTTCAAACACTTGGTTTCCATCTTAGATAGGGCCAAGTCTACTGCCTTAAATATAATTAAGTATCATGTAAACTTCAGCTTAAAGGCACATTAAGACCATGTCTTCACAAATATTAAAATAACTGATGGATGAAGTCAATGTGCTGGGGCAGAAGTACTAAGTCAAGTGAGATGGTCCCATGCTGCTGCCGACAAAACTGCCAGCTGACTGGAGCTGGAATTCATAGTCTCATCTCAGAACTAAAATTCTCATGCAGTCTTAGAAAACAAGTCATTTTTACAAATTACTTGGCAATTGGGCATTTCAAAGACAGACTCTCCAACTGCCAGATCAAAAACAAATTACGAGTTATAAAGGATCTGTACACTCTCCTTTTCTAAATTCTGTCCTTCTCTAAACCAATATATACCACAAAGTAAACAAACAAAATCTCAATATTTTTTTAAAAAGAAAGAAAAAAGGAAAATATAATAACTTGTATCTGTATCATAACAAAGAAATTGCAAGAGGAGTGTGAGCTGGTAGTTCTGCCAAAGCTAAATGTATTCCACATGGTTAGTGGCCAGTGAATTCTGAGAAGGGAGAGAAAATGTGACACGTAGGCCTCACAATGAGCTTAATCTACTAGATCCCCTCTATAATGATTCTGCATGCGTATTTTAATAGTGATTAAAACATATGGAAATGCACAGAGCCTCGTGTCAGGATGTTTCTCTGGCCTTTAATATCATGTGAACATCCCAGGTCAAACATAACATGACATTAATGGTCTGGAAGTAAAGCGGACCGCCCAAAAGTGGGTATCTAACAGACCTCAGAGATTCCTCTTTTGATGGTTGTGGGATAGACACGGCAGAGTTTGAACACTAACAAGGGTTGTTAAGGTAACACTTCCACCCAATGTGTCAGCATAAAACTACCCATTTCAAAAACAAAAAGATTTTGGAGTATGTTTTATTAAATTGTGAAATGCATGTCCTGGTAAATTTCTGTATAAATCTGATGTACAAATTCCACTGAAAATGTGCCACAGCTGGTAGAATAAATGACTACAATAAATCATTATTAAATAACTGTATATCTTGGTAATGACATAATGCCTAACTAAAAAAAGTATGCAGAAGTGAACATTCAGCGGAAGAAAAGCACTCCGCGCACAGGAAAACAAATTACAAACCTTACCATGCCAACAGTACAGTATGATTCAGTGACTGAACAAGGAAATAAAATTCACATAAATAGTTCTTAAATCTGCGGTGGAATTGTGTTCACTATTGCATCAAACAAGTTGTACGGCAAGCGGTAATGGACTCGGGTTTTTGACGGGAACGCTTGCACTGGCAAAGGGGAACTCTTCTACATACAGCTGCGTCCAATATTTTGCTAGACAATAAAAACATATCCCGGGTATCAATCAGCAAGCCCAGTCTGCCCCCTCTCTGAAGCTCCATAAATATTCCTTTAAAAACAACCTTATTTTCTCACCACCACCCTCTCCTCCATTGAGAACTCCACCCTCCTTCAAAATAAACTTTGAAAACGATACATAGTTACATTCTTTGTGATGTGGAGCAGATGGATCTTTCCAGCAACCCATTACTTTAGCTATCACTTGAAATGAATCACTCCAAAAGTCCCTCCCTCACTCAGTTCTCCCAGGCCTCCATCTGTCAAAGTGCAGACACTCAGGACCTCTGTCACAACTAAGGTGTCGGTGTGGCTCCAGCCAAGATGAACTCCAGCAAAGCGACGGGCCTCACGTGCCCGCTCTCAGCCTATGACCACTTCCCCCTGCCTCTAGGGAAGGGGGCATTATTCACCAACACTCTCACAACAGAAATACTGTCTTGAGACAAACCCAGTAAAGTGGTTCGTCTACCAAATATTTCACACAGCCAGTTGGTAAAATCTTTGTCCAAGTCATCACTGCTCACTCTCCTGTTTGTGTTTATACTTTAGTTCACAGCCACTTCGCTTCATAAAATGAAAAGATGTCCCCGAACACCACTTCCACCTGTCCTTTTTCTGCGTGCCAAACCTCCAGGAGGCAAAAGTGTTTCTGAGTAAGGAACCTCGGCCTTTCCCAGCAACTGTAGGATTTATCCATACATGATTTAGCAAAGCTGCCCCCATCTCAACCAACATGCAAACTGAGTTGTCCAGTACAATATAAGGGTAAAGATGGTCTCTATTTTAACCTAGATCAAAAGATCTTTTGCAAATATGAATGGAAGGGTCTTTTTCCCCCTGAATTTCATTTTCCAGTTTGCCTTCAATTTAAGTACAAAAGTAAAAAACCATTCCCTTTTCAATGCATAGCAACTGCTTCACTAAGATCATTATTAAGTGCATCTACTCAAGAAATAGTTGGAGACAGTGGGCCCCACTGTCATGGATCTCTTCCCAGCAAGATATTTCTTCCTCACCTCCACTTCCAGCCACACAGCCATTCTCTGCATCTCGTCCACACTCAGAGGCAAGCATCCCATCTGTGCTATTGCCTCAAAAGCTGGCACATGCCAGACCAAATAAATAAACCAGTGAAGGAACACCTGACTCTGAGAAGGGGAATATAAACATCGATAAGTTACAAGTGGAAACATGAAATACTTCCAAATAAGCAAAAGTTCAGACAGAGAGAGAGATCAAGACAGCATGAAAAGATAGCCAGACCCAAAAGGAGAGGGTAGAGAAGAAGCACAGGTGCAGGGAAAGGAGTCAAGGGAAGATACAGGAGATGGAGGAGACTGTACAGAGTACAGAAAGCAACGGTCTACCATACCGGAGTGTGGGACCTAAGTTTCCAGCTACATTGCCCAGGAAAAGGAATCAAAAAAATGAAATGTTGATCATGACTATGACTATATCTTCAGTACTAGTTATCAAGGGTCACTACTGATGTCAACTCCATTATTATGCAAACAATGGCATGATTTCTCTCTTCCTTCCCCACCCCACTTTCCATCTCCCAAGACAAGCCAGTCTACTCCGAGACTTGACATACCAGCTGACTGCTCAGAGCCACCAAACCCACAGCCTCAGCCTGTATCACTCTTCTACACCACAAATGCATTCAAGGTGTACATGTCACCTCCAGGGTAAGGTCTAATAGGAACTTCACACCCAGCAGTTCCTATTAGACTCCTATTAGATTATTTGTGTGGCTCTGTGACCCGCTAATATGCTCCTTCTCCAGAACCACCCACCTCAGTAAATGACACCATTGGCCACTGAGTAGCTTGGAAAATAATTTTCTCCACTTATGAAGGGGAAAAAAAAACAAAAACAAAAACCTATTTTATCCTTCCTTCTCTAACCTTCCGGCTTCCCGGGTGGCTTTAGTGGTAAAGAAAACACCTGCTAATGTAGGAGACATAAGAGCCATGGGTTCCATCCATGGATTGTGAAGATGCCCTGGAGGAGGGCAGAGGCAACCCACTCCAGTATTCTTGCCTGGAAAATTCCATGACAGAGAATTCCAGGGACTGGCATGTTGCAGTCCATAGCGTCGCACAGATTCAGACACAACTGAAGCGACTTAGCACACACACACTCTAAATTTTAGAACAAAGATAAACCTCTCTAGGAAGTATGCCCAGACTCGAGTTTTCACAGTGCGGAGAACACCGAGGTCACCTGCCAAATCACCTTGATGTGTGAAAACAAACCTCCAGGATTAGCTCATGAGATGTGCAGAAGACTGTCACAGGGGGAAGCCTTTTATCTCTCAACGAGATGAGACATTACCTTAAACTGTGAGATTGGTCCCAACTTTACAGTCACTTTTATGTTATTCTACACACATCTGTGAATTTCTACTCAATAATAAATTGGGTTCTTTTTTTCTCTATTCTATGTGGATAAAAAGTGTCTTTTTGTTGGCAGGATTATTTTATTTCCCCAACCACTCCCTCCTCCTCCTCTGACACCTATGCAACCTTTTGAGCTATAGTTGAGCTATGCAACCTCCAAATAGCTTCCAGTATATCTCTCAAATACATTATCTCTGGACCATCTCTCTCCATTCCTGTGGCTACTATCCCTGTAGAGACTGCCATCTTTTTTGAGGTATATGTGACATACAACATTACATAACATGAAGCCCTTTCTGTTTCTCCTTTCCTGAGCCTCCCCTTGCCCTCAGAGATGGCATCTTTCCCTGGACTAGAGTATGTTATCATCCACTCCAACAGCATCCCGTACTTCCTCTCAGCACTTGAAACTACTTAATTTCTATCTTCCCTCTGGGGCAAGAAGCACTATGACGGCAAGAGTTCTTTACACCCATATGAAGTGAAGCCAAAGTGGCTCAGTCGTGTCCGACTCTTTGTGACCCCAAGGAATTCTCCAGGCCAGAATACTGGAGTGGGTAGCCTTTCCCTTCTCCAGGGGATCTACCCAATGCAGGGATCAAACCCAGGTCTCCCACATTGCAGGCGGATTCTTTACCAGCCGAGCCACCAGGGAAGCCCAAAAACAGAAACGCAAAGTGTGTTTACACCTATAACCTCAGTGCCTCATACAAACAGATTCAACAAATATTTCTGATTGAATATTCCCAACTTACTAGCCAGGCAAAGTGGAAAAAAACTCAAGCGGGATTTAAAGTTTTGTTGTATAGCTTTACTGTGATTTTAAATCTCTTGCTGTATGGTACAATATATCGAAGGCTTGTCCTTTTTCAACTAATCACAAAGCAAAACACTGTCTGAAAGATTAAGGCTTCCCATCACCACCACTCTTCGGCGACCACTAGTACCCATAGCTTATCAAGACACAGATGAACTCAGTTATACCCTGGGGTCCGAGTCCAATAAGCCTTGAGCAATTCCTCGACAACCGTCAAACATAACAGACTTATACTTGTGAGATTCGTCAAAAGCTTGTGGACACTTTTCACACCTAACGTAAGCATCTATGTTCCTAAGTTTCCTCAAGCCACTTTCTCCAAACTCCACTGCTAACAAGAGCAATGCAGAGCTTGGCCGCATAACTTAAACTTCTTTCAATCTTTATTGAATGCCTACTATGTTCCTAGTATGACAGTAACACTGGAAAGAAAAAAAAATCACAATCCAAGGCCAAAGTGAACTTGTTCTGTGATTTAACAGCAAATGAATTGTACCAATCCATATATAAGGAAATCCTATAAAATACTAAATACTTGACATCTTACCAGATCCCTTTTGTTCCTTCATAGTTTTAGATTTCAATAATCATTTTATTGAACAAATTACGAACACAAAGCAAGGAGTACCAGTTTTCTACAGTAGCCATAATAAATTACCACAATCTCAGTGACTTAAAACGTAAATTATCTTACTGTTCTGCTGCTCAGCAGTCCAACACAGGTCTCACTGGACTAAAATCAAGGTGCTAGCAGAGACGCATTCCATTCAGGAGGTTTGAGAAGATCTATCTCCTGGCTTTTTTCAGCTTCTAAAGGCTGCCTATATTTCCTTGGCATGGGGTCCCCTTGTTCCATCTCCAAACCAGCCATGCTGAAGCTCTCCAACCTTTCTTCCAGTCATGTCTCTCTGACCACAGCTGAGAAAGGTTCTTTAATGAGTCACATGATTAAATTGAGTCCACCTGGATAATCGGTTGTTCTCGCCTCATCTCAAGGAAAGATTATTTAACCTTAATCATATCTGCAAAATCCCTTGTATTAAGTAACATAGTCACAAGTTTTTAAGAGCTGGATGTGACTGGGGAAGCATTATTCTGCTTTTATTTTACAAAAAAAGGTTGCAAAATTTTCAGGTTAATATTTCTCACCTGAGAATTAATGACCATCTGAACAAGACCCAGTTTCATCCTCAGTCAGTCTCCCCAATCAGGAAGTTTCCACAAGCCTCTTATCCTTCTCCATCAGAGGGCAGACAGAATGAAAACCACAATCACAGAAAACTAACCAATCTGATCACATTGTATAACTCAATCAAACTATGAGCCATGCAGCATAGGGCCACCCAAGACAGACAGGTCATGGTGGAGAGTTGTGACACAATGTGGTCCACTGGAGAAGGGAATGGCAAACCACTTCAGTATTCTTGCCTTGAGAACCCCATGAACAGTATGAAAAGGCAAAAGGACAGGACACTGAAAGATGAACTCCCAGGTCGGAAGGTGCCCAAAATGCTACTGGAGATCAGTGGAGAAATAACCAGAAAGAATGAAAAGACGGAGCCAAAGTAAAAACACCACCCAGTTCTGGATGTGACCAGTGATGGAAATAGAGTCCAATGCTGTAAAGAGCAGTATTGCACAGGAACCTGGGATGTTACATCCATGAGTCAAGGCAAACTGGAAGTGGCTGTAAAGAGCAATATTGCATAAGAACCTGGGATGTTACATCCATGAGTCAAGGCAAATTGGAAGTGGTCAAACAAGAGATGGCAAGAGTGAACGTCAACATTTAAGGAATCAGCGAACTAAAATGGACTGGAATGGGTGAATTTAACTCAGATGACCATTATATCTACTACTGTGGACAAGAATCCCTTAGAAGAAATGGGGTAGACATCACAGTCAACAAAAGAGTCTGAAATGCAGTACTTGGATCTCAAAACCGACACAATGATCTCTATTCATTTCCAAGGAAAACCATTCAATATCACAGTAATCCAAGTCTATGCCCCAACCAGCAATGCTGAGGAACCTGAAGTTGAACAGTTCTATGAAGATCTACAAGACCTTCTAGAACTAACATCCAAAAAAGATGTCCTTTTCATTATAGGGGACTGGAATGCAAAGGTAGGAAGTCAAGAAATACCTGGAGCAACAGGCAAATTTGGCCTTGGAATACAGAATGAAGCACGACAAAGGCTAATAGGGTTTTGCCAAGAGAATGCACTGGTCATAGCAAACACCCTCTTCAAACAACACAAGAGAAGACTCTACACATGGATATCACCAAATGGTCAATACTGAAATCAGATCGATTATATTCTTTGCAGCCAAAGATGGAGAAGCTCTATACAGTCAACAAAAACAAGACCAGGAGCTGACTGTAGCTCAGATCATGAACTCCTTATTGCCAAATTCAGACTTAAATTGAAGAAAGTAGGGAAAACCACTAGACCATTCAGATATGACCTAAATCAAATCCTTTACGATTATACAGTGGAAGTGACACATAGATTCAAGAGATTAGATCTGATAGACAGAGTGCCTGAAGAACTATGGACTGAGGTTCGTGACACTGTACAGGAGACAGTGATCAAGATCATCCCCAAGAAAAAAAATGCAAAAAGGTAAAATGCTTGTCTGAAGAGTCCTTACAAATAGCTGTGAAAAGAACAGAAGTGAAAAGCGAAGGAGAAAAGGAAGATATACCCATTTGAATGCAGAGTTCCAAAGAATAACAAGGAGAGATAAGGAAGCCTTCCTCAGTGATCAATGTAAAGGCATAGAAGAAAATAAAGAAAGAACAGAGATCTTTTCAAGAAAATTAGAGATACCAAGGAAAATTTCATGCAAAGATAGGCTCAATAAACGGCAGAAATAGTATGGACCTAACAGAAGCAGAAGATACTAAGAAGAGGTGGCAAGAAGACACACAAGAGCTATACAAAAAATATCTTCATGACCCAGATAACCACAATGGTATGATCACTCACCTAAAGCCAGACATCCTGGAATGCAAAGTCAAATGGGCCTTGGGAAGCATCACTACGAACAAAGCTAGTGGAGGTGATGGAATTCCAGTTGAGGTATTTCAAATTCTAAAAGATGATGCTGTGAAAGTGCTGCACTCCATATGCAAGCAAATTGGGAAAACTCAGCAGTGGCCACAAGACTACAAAAGGTCAGACTTCATTCCAATCCCAAAGAAAGGCAATGTCGAAGAATGTTCAAACTACTGCACAATTGCACTCATCTCACACACTAGCAAAGCAGTGCTCACAATTCTCCAAGCGAGGCTTCAACAGTACGTGAACCGTGAACTTCCACATGTTCAAGGTGGATTTAGAAAAGGCAAAGGAACCAGATATCAAATTGTGAACATCCACCGGATCATCAAAAAAGTTAGAGTTCAGAAAAATATCTCCTCTTGCTTCATTGACTATGCCAAAGCCTTTGACTGTGTGGACCACAACAAACTGTGGAAAAGTCTTAAAGAGATGGGAATACCAGACCACCTGACCTGCCTCCTGAGAAATCTGTATACAGGTTAAGAAGTAACAATTGGAACTGGTCATGGAATAACAGACTGGCTCCAAATCAGGAAAGGAGTATGTCAAGGCTGTATACTGTCATCCTGCTTATTTAACTTATATAAAGAGTACATCATGAGAAATGCTGGACTGGATGAAGCCCAAGCTGGAATCAAGATTACTGGGAGAAATATCAATAACCTCAGATATGCAGATGACACCACGCTTACAGCAGAAAGCGAAGAAGAACTAAAAAGCCTCTTGATTAAAGTGAAAGAGGAGAGTGAAAAAGTTGACTTAAAACTCAACATTCAGAAAACGAAGATTACGGCATCCAGTCCCATCACTTCATGGGAAATAGATGGGGAAACAATGCAAACAGTGACAGACTTTATTTTCTTGGGCTCCAAAATCACTGCAGATGGTGACTGCAGCCATGAAATTAAAAGACATGTGCTCCTTGGAAGAAAAGTTATGACCTACCTAGACAGCATATTAAAAAGCAGAGACATTACTTTGCCAACAAAGGTCCATCTAGTCAAAGTTATGGTTTTTCCAGTGGTCGTGTATGGATGTGAGAGTTGAACTATAAAGAAAGCTGAGCGCTGAAAAATTGATGCTCTTGAACTGTGGTGTTGGAGAAGACTCTTGAGAGTAACATGGACTGCAAGGAAATTCAACCAGTCCATCCTAAGAATCAGTCCTGAATATTCATTGGAAGGACTGATGCTGAAGCTGAAACGCCAATCCTTTGGCTACCTGATGTGAAAAGCTGAGTCATTTGAAAAGACCCTTTGCTGGGAAAGATTGAAGGCAGAAGGAGAAGGGGATGACAGAGGATGAGATGTTTGGATCGCATCACCAATTCAGTGGACATGAGTTTGAGTAAGCTCCGGAGTTGATGATGGACAGGGAAGCCTGGCATGCTGCAGTCCATGGGGTCGCAAAGAGTCGGACATGACTAAGTGACTGAACTGAAATGAGAATTAATGGCATCTCTGGTGGCTCATATGGTAAATAAAGAATCCACCTGCAATGCAGGAGATTGGGTTGGGAAGATACCCTGGAAAAGGGAATGTATAACCCACTCCAGTATTCTTCCCTGGAAAATCCATGGACAGAGTAGCGTGCGGGGCTACAATCCATGGGGTCACAGAGAGTCAGACATGAGTGAGCAATTAACACGTAACACATAAGGAACCATGTATCAATCTTATTTTCACAATCAAAATCTATGAAGAATCTATTAACTTTACTTAAATTCACAGATGTAAGACTTAAACCTTTTTTTAAAAATTACTATTTAACTTTTCTTTCATTTAAATGAAAGAGGAAAATATTCTAAGGTCAAAGTGTATGTTTTTGCAATAAACATAGATTCCAGAGGGAATATGTTCTGATTTTATCTGTGATAACCTCCAGGAAACTAATTCATCTTAAAGTGGGTTATAACACTTAACTTCATGATAACAGTTTCAGTTCACACCAAAAAGCAATGTACAGAAATGGATTACAGGTTACCACTGCAACAGCTGGCTTGAATCTCATACTTCAATAAGAAGGAAAATGTGATTTTCATGCAAAAATCTTAGTAATTGGAATTGAGACTTATTTAGTTAATTGCTTTTTAACATTTTATACTTCATTATGAAAAGTTTTGTTCAGAGAGGAACCTTTAAGTATCACACCTGAAGCTGTTGTATTCAAGGGTAGTATGTTTTCTGTAGTATATATTAGAAATGACTTTAAGAAAAGCATACATGGTTACTTTTAAGACTTCAGGGATAGAAAAACCACCAAACAGATTTTTTTCCAATTTCTTAATCTCTGAAAACTTACCATTTTGTTAAAATGTAAGGTTTCAAACAGAAAATGACTGGCCATTTTCAACGTCAATCAGTATTAATGTCCTTCACAATGCATAAGAAGAAAAAAGAGGAATACTAAATACTGGTTGAAAATAAATTTTTAAGAGAACCTTCATTCATAATCATGCAATTTATACATAATTTAGTTTTATTATTACATATTTTAAATCTGTGAGAGCATACCTCTGTCACATTTAGAGCTAGAAGTATGTAAATATCAAAGAGCGGCTCAATTCTTAGAGAAACTCTTATGAGCTAAGAATTTTCTGATTTTTATTTGCAATAAGAATGTATTAATTTTATAATGTAAAAAATCTGTGATAGCTACCAGCTGCAAACCCATCCATTCCCACAACCCGTGGGGGAAAACGGGACACAAGTTTCCTAACAACACTCATCTAGGCATGGTGCTAAGTGACCATCTTCATATGAAAACTAAGGTGTCAAAGGCAAAGGCTATGTAACCTCTCAAGATGACTAGTAATTACCGAAGAACTACAACTGCACTCACTAGTGACTTGCAGAAAATGTACTCACTATTGGCTGGAAAGTAAATAGACAAATTGTTGAATAATTTTTGCATCTTCAACCAAAAAAAGGTAATTATGTGAAGGGATGGAAGTGTTAGCTGGCCCTACTGTAGTAATCATTTCACAATACATACATGTATCAAATCATCACACAGAGACCTTAAACTTATATGCTAGATGTCAACTATATTTCAATAAAACTGACAGGGAGGACTGGCGTGCTGCAATTCATGGGGTCACAAAGAGTTGGACACGATTGAGCGACTGAACTGAACTTAACTAAATACATTCAAGTTTGAGATCTAAATCATGCATTCTCAATCAGGGGAAAACTTATTTTTATATTACTTACTTTATTCTTCTATTTATCTGAGCTACTCTGGTGGCTCAGATGATAAAGAATCCATATGTAATGCAGGAGACCCAGGGTCCATCCCTGGGTCAGGAAGATCTCCTGGAGAAGGGAAGCTTACTCTCTTTAGTATTCTTGCCTGGAGAATTCCATGGACACAGGAACCTGGAGGGCTACAGTCCATGGAGTCGCAAAGAGTTGGACACGACTGAGTGACTAACACACAGATCATAGGTCAAGTCACACATTTATTTATTTTTGATATTACAGTTACCTGTGGTCTTCGGAAGCTCAACTCTATTCAACAAAATCTTAATCCTTAGGATTTAATGGCAGGTTTGTGGGGGTAGACAATGATTAGGACAAAATGTCTAAAAAGCTGCTTAGGCCCTGATAGTGAAAAAAAAAGGTTGAGAAACAGCCCTGCTGCTGCTAAGTCGCTTCAGTTGTGTCCGACTCTGTGCGACCCCATAGACGGCAGCCCACCAGGCTCCCCGTCCCTGCGATTCTCCAGGCAAGAACACTGGAGTGGGTTGCCATTTCCTTCTCCAATGCATGAAAGTGAAAATTGAAAGTGAAGTCGCTCAGTCGTGTCCGACTCTTCACGACCTCATGGACTGCAGCTCCTCCGTCCATGGGATTTTCCAGGCAAGAGTACTGGAGTGGGGTGCCATCTCCTTCTCCGAGAAACAGCCCAACCCAAGATAAATCCAACTCTGTCTATCAATTACAAGAACACAAATACTAGGAATTTCTTATAAGCACATAGCTGGCTTCTGTTTCATGCTCATCCATTTCCACTGCCCCACTGGTTCTGGGTACCTCCAAGGTTGACCCAATTTGACCCCTCAGGAAATGAAAAAAAAAGGAAATCACAAAAATCCTTTTAGGTCATTTGTGAATGCCCCAGGAGATGTATCTAACCACAAAGGAGACAGTGGCATGGCAAACGGCTTTAAATTCTGTTGGGGCTCTAATACATCCAAGTTTGGGGTCTAAATCATGCATTCTCAATAGGGGAAAAGTTTATTTTTATATTACTTATTTTATTCATCTATTTATTTGAGCTATCCTGGTGGCTCAGATGGTGAAGAAGCCATCTGTAATGCAGAATATATTATTCTGTGTTGAATAATGACACTGTATTGAATAACTGAATCATAACAGAATATAAAATTGTTGACAAGAAATGTGGGGAGAAGGAGAGAAAGACAAGGGAGAAACAGTTGGTGCTCCAGTATCTGTTCAAAAAACATAAGAACATTAAATAAAAAAATATTTGTTAGCCCTGACCCACACTCCACAAGCTGCACACATGTGTATTAAAGGAAAAACATACTTCAGGTATACGAGGTAGCAATAGCCGCCATTTAAGAGGTAATTTCACTTGTGTTACTCTTGATTCTGAAAAACCAATATTATACCAATGCAACCATATGTCCTTGATTTTCCACAACAATCTCAACTTCATGTAATTGTATCCTTCCCCTCTTCACCCCCAAAACAGTGATCTTTAAATACAAAACTATGATCTCATCTAAGAGTTTCCACACAAATCAATACCAGAAAATCCACTGTTAGACCTTAATACTTGAGAGGCAGGGGAGACTTAGAAAATCATATCACTCGAGTCATATTTAAAAGCAACTTACTTGCAACTTTAGGATTCTAGCTACTTAAGAAAGGTTAAAAAATGTTGAATTAATTTCTTTTTACCAATCCATATTTAGAGCTTCTTAATTCTTCAGTACTTGTAATTGTTTCTGTAGGCTTCTTCACAGAGTCTTTCTAAACTTTTTACTTTGTATTGAAGCGTAGGAAATTAACAATGTTGTGATAGCTTCAGGAGAACAGTGAAGGGACTCAGCCATGTACCCCTTCTTCCCCAAACTAGGGGGGAAGGCTGCCTCATAACACTGAGCAGAGTTCCCTGTGCTATACAGTAGGTCTCTGTTGGTTATCCATTTTAAATACAGCAGTCTGTACATTTCTATTCCAAACTCCCTAACTATCCCTTCCCCTCATTCTTCCTCCTTAGTAACCATACTTCATTCCCTAAGTCTGCCTCACACACTCTTTTTGACGAACATAAATATCTTATACTTCAGACCATATCACAACTCTTTTGTACTTCATCAACTACAAGCTAAGGTGTCTGAGGGACTGATGCTTTGTAGCTGACCCAACTGGACATGCCACCAAGCTACATGTAGATGAAGCAAGAGAATAAACACAAAATAAATCACAGTATCAAAACTTTAAAAGTAAGAACATGTGGTGATGGTCATTTCTGAAAGTTAAGGACAAAGGACAGAGTCAGTTATTTTAGAAAAGTGACACTTGGGAGAGCAAAAGAGCTCCGGAGAGCAAATCCTTCACTCTAGGAGGTGAGGGTTGATCTTTCACGTTCTCACGGACCTCCTCAAGCTGGTGCCATCCAAGGCCATACAGAAGTGCAACTCCTTCTGGAATGTTATATGAGATGTGAGGGAGGAAGTCTTCAAAACAAGATGCTAGAGGGGGCTGCAATCTAGAAAACAGGCATCTTGCACAAGTGCCCTTGAACACTAACCAAACACATTCAAAGACCTTCACCTACTCCATCCTCAACGTTTTTTCTCTTTCTCAGAGAAAGAGGATTTCAGGGAAAAAAAAACAAAGAAAATGAAACTTGTAAATGGGGATGACTCAAAGCCCACAATCCACTTTAAAACTCCTGAACACACGTTCCGCAGTAAGGAGAGATGAACAATCAGGACAGGTACCAAAGGAGCCTTTAGGAGGCTCAGCACCAAGAGCAGCTGCTGGGGAAGAACAGGAGGTGGACCACACACATCTCCCAGTGCCTCTTCAATTTTCTTTTTCAATTTTGTGTTCTTGGTTTTGTCATTTGCTTTTTGCCCCCCAAATTTACAGAAGCTGGGAGGAACAGAGCCTGGCCTCCAAAGTAGGGACATAGGTAACCCGACCTCTTAAAGTTCGCTATCAACCACTGAGTCCAGAGAGCTCATCCTGAGACTTAACTACTTAGCATTCGGAAAGCTCCCCTTTGTATATGACACTGTAACTAAGGTAACAGTTATGGTAACAGTCATGAAGATGCCTTGCATCTACTGTTTTATACCTTACTTAAAGTGCTTAATAACTTTAATGGATTGAAGCATCTCTATGAGATCAAAGGCAGATATAATCATTTCCAGTCAACATGATAGAAAATCAAGGAAGAAAGGTTAAGTAACTTGACCAAGCCTCACTCATCAATACTGTGTCCTGATAACAGTTAAGGGGCTGGGGGATGGCTGCTCAGTGAAGTCTAACCCAAAATAACTCTCTGGTTTGGGGATAATGGGCTTCCCTGGTGGCTCAGACAGTAAAGAATCTGCCTGCAATGCAGAAGACCAGGGTTCAGTTCCTGGGTCAGGAAGATCCCCTGGAGAAGGCAATGGCAACCCACTCCAGTGTTCTTGCCTGGAGAATCCCATGGACAGAGGAGCCTGGCAGGCTACAGTCCGTGGGGTCACAAAGAGTTGGACACGACTGGGTGACTAACACTTCGGGGGTTATAGTGACACTGGTTTGAGGGAAGAAGTGTATTTGAAATTGGTATCGATGGCATCCAAAGGGCTCCAAAGAATCTGTCAGAAATCATATAAAGAATAATTTCCATAGACAGCAATTTTCTCCCCCTCAACTTTTAAGATCCAACCCCCACTTCCTGGGCAAATATTACAATGCAAAGTTGCCTTGAAATAAGGATGATATTATGTGACACTGCAGAATAAACAAAATATACAGGATGAAAGGGAAAGGAAAGAGACCCTATTAACAGGGTCTTCTCCGTGGTGATTGAGAAGGGGAGAAAACTACAGAGCCTGTTATTTCCAGATGATACAAACCTTCCTACATCCTATTAAATCTGTGAAAGATGAACACTACATACCCAGCTAAAGAATGATCAAGTATTGTGTCACAACATCATTAACCATTACAAGGCCCAAAGTTTGAGAGCGCAGAGCTGTCCATGCATTTGGCCATGTTCAAGTTCGTGTATGGCATACCCTCCTGCCTTAAAACAGTAACTCCCCACTGGAAGACTGTACCAAGGGGAAAAAAATAACCTCATCCTAACGTGAAATCTCTTTATTACTTATTTATTTGGGTTACCAAGTATGTGATCAGAATTAAACTAAGAGCTGGGATTGGTCCCTAATAAAAGTTAACCTTGCTCTCTTTCCCACCCACATGAAAGTAATTCTATTTAGAAATCTTTCATTTTTTGGCCCCAACCCATTCTTTGGGGTGTGTAGCTCACTCACTGCCAGTAATTACTTCCATACAATACCCTGTTTTAAAATGTGTTTGCATACTTATGATGATGCACTACATTTATATTACATTTAAAACTCCAAATGGGCTTACAGATGTCATTTTTCTGTACTAAGAAACAGACTGTGCATGGAGTCCCAGAATAACAACCAGAAAAAAGTGACCTAAATTTCACCTCCCTCGCTCACTCTCGAAATTTTTGGCCTCCTGAACTTTTTCTTTAATTAATTGGAAGCACAAACTCATTGATCTAGGAGGAAGCTCAACCTAAAATCTGTGATTAGGCCATGAGTATATTCCTGCCATGCGTCCAAATTAATATTACCTAGGTCAGTATGCAATAAATTCTGTTGGCTAATAACCACTGCACTTAGGGCAATTTCATAAACTCCTTTATAAGACTCACCCTTAATATAACAAAAATAGAAAACTTCTATAATAATTGTGGCTTGGATTTCCTTCCTTAAATGACTAATATGATTTTTTTTTTTTCATTTTATTTATTTGGCTGCACCAGGTCTTAGTTGAAACACATCATCTTTTTACCTTCTGGCATGCGGGATCTTCGGCTGCGGCATGCAAGATCTTGGTGGCAGCACGTGGGATCTAGTTCCCTGACGGGAGATCAAACCCAACCCCCTGCACCGTGAGCACTGAGTCTTAGCCGCTGGACCACTGAGCAAGTCCCACCAACAGGACACTCTTAACCCATCTATGTTATTACTGTAGAAGTATACAAGTTGGTGATTTCATTTACCTGTATATGCTTAAAATTATTTTCCTTAATAAATTAAAAAAAATTCTCTTTCTGCTTTAAAGACACAATAGTAACATTTGGCATCTAAATTTGTTAAGTTTGATTTGTTCTTCACGGCTCAGTGATTTCAGAAATAGGTTAATTTTCACTGTACCCTTTCACAAATAATGGAGAAGGCAATGGCACCCCACTCCGGCACTCTTGCCTGGAAAATCCCATGGACGGAGGAGCCTGGTGGGCTGCAGTCCATGGGGTCGCTGAGAGTCGGACACAACTGAGCGACTTCACTTTCACTTTTCACTTTCATTCACTGGAGAAGGCAATGGCAAGCCACTCCAGTGTTCTTGCCTGGAGAATCCCAGGGACGGGGGAGCCTGGTGGGCTGCCGTCTATGGGGTCTCACAGAGTCGGACACGACTGAAGCGACTCAGCAGCAGCACAAATAAGCTTATGGTCAATAAAGAACTCCTTGAACTCAAAAAAACAAAAACAAAAAAAACTTAAGAATTAACTTTTGTATTATGCAAGTTCTACTATACATATTTACTCCAGTTATAGTCTACATTCAGATCCATTTGAGAGATTTTTGTCCCTGATATGAGGAACACACATGTATATATACACACACCAAAAAAACACAGTAAACAAATAGATCTTATGAGATAAAAACTTTAAGGAGGATTTCTAGTATTACGATGTGATTGTACAAATTAAAAATGTGACTGGATTTGATCCTGAAAATGGGCCCCATAAGGCAACAATTTTCTTAAAGTACACATGAAATTTCAGATCTACTCTTCAGCAGCAGAAACTCACCCTTGGAACAAAGAATAAAAGCTAAATTTTGCTTTCAAAAATATACAAAAATATAACATTCAACATTAAACTATTATCAAGTTATTACTAATATTTTAGTTAAAAAAATAAAACTAGTGCCTTTCAAAAATATTACTGACTTAAGAAAAACTAAAATATGCTCGGGTATTGAAATGCAAAGAGTCCCAGAATCACCACCTGGCCCCCTCCAAAACTTAATATTTAAACAAACAGCAAAATTCTCCCGGTAAAAGTAACAGGTTTTTTTCCCATGGGCTATAATCATTCATGGACAACGCCTTACTTAAAGCTGGGCAATGAAACCATGGATTAAGCTGAGTTTGTCAAGTCGAAAAACTTCTTAGCACAACAGAGCACCCTCATAATTTCTTAATGTGTCCTGTTAGGTCGACACATTAGCAGAGATGTAAAGGATATCACTTTTCAACCTTAACTGTGAATTTTTTCACCTTCAGTGCTTTCTGTCCCAAATTTAATGTTCTTTTAATGCAGTTTCCCTGTGCAATGTATCATATTTATCTCTGTAGCCATCCATCACTATTTTCTTTAATTGAAGCTAATTTCTTTCAACTTGGGGGAAGGTGTGAGGAATGAGGGGAACCCTACCTCTGCAGCTCTGGGCACAAAGGGCATTCACAGCTGCTGATTTTGTAATCATGAAGCCTGATTTTGAGGATGCTGAAATTCCTCAAATCCACCTTACTGCCCTCCATACTGGACCTTAATCAACAATTTACTGGGATGGGAACCCACTTAACGAAAAATGTCTACCTAAAATCCCTCCAGCTGCAACCTAAGTCCTTTTGTTTGTTTTCACTCAAATGGCTAACAGCTGGTACCACCTTCCAGGTAAAATTATTTCATGTGTTTGCGAACAGGGATTAACTCATACCTTGGTCTTTTATTTCTCTAAGCCACAAAACCGGGTTCATTTCTCAAATCCTTTATACCTTTTCTACTTTTACCTCTGGGCTCAAGAGTCCTACTGGTGTTTGAAGCAATCAAGTGCCCAGAAATAAGTGAAGATACATTATAAAGGCTAGGGATAGGATTACTTTTCTGCTCACATTAGAGCCCAGTGGAAGGACCTTTGGATGGGCTCTGGCAGAAGGCTGGCTGTGTCCTCCCGCAAAAACAGCTTCCCAATCCTGCTTCTACAGTGGATCAGGGGAGGGAGGGAGACTTCTTAAATATAAATGCAGAGCCTGACAGTTTTAAAAGTCACCTTTAAAAAGAGACAAAAAGCTGAGCAAAGGGATTTATCTTCAGGTGCTAATAGTATTTGGCTACCTTGCATTTGACGCTTACTCCTTGGAAGGAAAGTTATGACCAATCTAGACAGCATATTAAAAAGCAGAGACATTACTTTGCCAACAAAGGTCCATCTAGTCAAGGCTATGGCTTTACCAGTGGTCATGTATGGATGTGAGAATTGCACTAGAAAGAAAGCTGACTGCCGAAGACTTGATGCTTTTGAACTGTGGTATTGGAGAAGACTCTTAAGAGTCCCTTGGACTGCAAGGAGATACAACCAGTCCATCCTAAAGGAGATCAGTCCTGGGTGTTCACTGGAAGGACTAATGCTGAAGCTGAAACTCCAATACTTTGGCCACCTGATGAGAAGAGCTGACTCATTTGAAAAGACCCTGATGCTGGGAAAGATTGAGGGCAGGAAGAGAAGGGGACAACAGAGGATGAGATGGTTGGATGGCATCAGCGACTCGATGCACATGAGTTTGGGTGAATTCCGGGAGTTGCTGATGGACAGGGAGGCCTGGCATGCTGTGGTTCATGGCGTCGTGAAGAGTCAGACACGACTGAGCGACTGAACTGAACTGAACCTTGCATTTGTATAGCACAGTTTACCTATGCATCTCTTCATAATATGTACCTTATTCCTGGAGAAGTCTGGGATGGTCTGTGAGTGAAGAGGACGGATGGAAACCACTGCCAAACTTAGCCCAAAATGCTGGCAGGTGGGTTCTCTCCATATTACAAGCCAGAAGTAACTATTTGATTTAATCTCAAATATCCATTAGCTGCCTGACACTCAATGGGCATGTAATGAACATTCACTGAACTGAAAATTGGAGGCGGGGAAGTGGAGATCTTCTTGGTTGGGGCAGTCCTCAGTGAGGAAAGGGCTAGACTATGCACAAAGTAAGAACTTGATGGGCTCCAGAAGAAAGTGAAAGTCGTTCAGGGTTGTCTGATTCTTTTCCACCTCATGGACTGTAGTCCATGGAATTCTCCAGGCCAGAATACTGGAGTGGGTAGCCATTCCCTTCTCCAGCGGATCTTCCCAGCCCAGGTCTCCTGCACTGCAGGTGGATTCTTTACTGTCTGAAACACCAGGGAAGCCCAAGAATACTGGAGTGGGTAGCCAATCCCTCCTCCAGGGAATCTTCCCAACCCAGGAACTGAACTGTCGTCTCCTGAATTGTAAGCAGATTCTTTACAAGCTGAGCTACTAATGAAATAACCCTGGGCTCTAAGTATGGTCCATCAAAAGGACAGGGGAGAAGATCCCAATCAGGCTAACAAAGTGGGCCAGAGAGAAGTAGAGCTGAGCCCTTTGAGAGATCAATGCTGAGAGCAGGGACAAGTGCAGAGTAACGACTGCAGAATAGTCAGCCACCAGAGTTGAGGGAGATGAGAGGCCAAAGGAGCCACAGGGGAGGGACCATGAGAGCATCGTGCACTCTGCCAAGGAGGTCAGAGTTTATATGGTGCACACCCTAAGTTTGCAGTGTTCTATTTTTAAATTTTATTATTTATGTTTTCAAACATATACAAATGCAAATAGTGTAACAAGCCCCCGTGAACCACACCACCAACTTCAACAATGAGCAGTGCTGGGTCAGTCTTCTTTCACCTGCACTCACCTAATCCCCTTAACCTCCCTCCTCCGCTGGATAATTTTAAAGTAAATCCCAGACATGGTATCATTTCACCAGCAAAGACTTTTAAGACCTGCCACGGGCAGATCTGTGTTTTGGCAGGATTACTCATTTAGGGCAGGAGGTGAAAAGATCAGTTATGTTATTTTAGCAAGGAAATCAGAGCTCACACCCAGAGGTAACAGGGAAGGTATAGAAGTGATGAGAAATCCTGGGGAATCTTCCTCTGACGAGGTCATCCTACACAAGACAGGGGAGGGCAGGAGGAAGTGGGAGGAACTGAGGCTCTCTAGTTTGATGAAAACAATGGAGACATTAAGAATTAGAGAGGGATGGACTAGTTAGGGATTATCAGATACACAGAGAAGCCTGGTCACAAAGAGGTGGACACAACTGTGACTTAGCATGCATGCACGCACTTTTAATATTAGAGAACAGATAAGCAACAAGGTCCTACTGTACAGCCCAGGGAACTATATTCAGTATCCTGTGATAAGCCAGAATGGAAAAGAATACAAACAAGAATATATATATACATATATGTATGTATATACATAACTGAATCACTTTGCTATATAGCAAAAACTAACACAATATTGTAAATCAACTATACTTCAATAAAATAAAAAAATTTTGAAGAATTAGAGAAAAGGAGGAAATGCAGAGTTGGGAAGATATGTTTACTCTTTGGTTCAATTGGTCTATTGGACATGTAGGTAGAATAAAACAAATATTAGAGCTGAGAGCACTGTTACAGAAGAAGAAGAGGGAAAAAATTCCATCTTAATTCACTGTTTGAAAACAGACTTGTGCCTGGGATAGATATTAGAGAGACAAAGTCCCTCCTCTGAGGGAACTTTCAGTCTAGTTGGAGAAAACAAGATTGTCCACACAGCAAAGATAAATGTAAAATCGGGATTCATGTTTTAAAAGAACATCACAAGAGGAGTGTGACTTGAAGTAGTGAAGACTGAGCTAGGATTTGAAGGAGGGGTTGATTTAGGATTTGAAACCTTAGAGAATGGTGGCAAGCAGAACACTAAGAAATGAGGGTGGGACTTCCCTGGCAGCCCAGTAGTTAAGAGTCCACCTTGCAATGCAGGGAACTCAGGTTTGATCCCTGGTCAGGGAATTAAGATCCTACATGCTACAGGGCAGTGAAGATCTCTCGGGCAGCAACTATGACCCAGTGCAGCCAAACAAATAAATATTAACAAACAGGACTGGAAGCACAGGGAGACAGTGCAAGTGAGGAGAGAAGTGGGCAGGCTGAGAAAGAGACAGGAGGCAAACCCTCAGGTGTCTGATTCTTCAGCAACCACTGCAGGGGAACAACAGAAGAGGATTTAGGCAAACAGTTTTGCATCCAAGTGATGCCAGGGAAAGCAAGGTTTCTTTGAGTATGACCCATAGGAAAAGTCCAATATCTGTTTAGATGGGTAGCTTTAACTTGAAGTCAGTTTAACATCTATGTATGGTTGAGACAGGCAGCACATAACTAAGTAATTCTGTACAGCGTTTCAGTGTCCTGACACGCCCACAGGCCTGCAAGCTTCGGGGGGTCAGGGACCACATCTGTCCATGTCCCTGCTGGACTCGAGGTTCTAGCACAGCACCTGGCTTAAAGAGGATGACCAATAAATAACATGTGTGTGTGCTTCAACCAGGCTAAATAAGGGGACCACTCTCTGATTTCACTGACAGGGAAAGGGCCAACAGAGGCACTGGCTAGTAGGTGGCAGGGTCGATGATAAACCCAAAGGACAGGAGACAGTCACTATACGGGCCTGAGAGCCAAGGGAGAGAGGAGTGGAGCACGGCCACACAGCTTAGGACGTGATTTCAGATAATGGTAAAGGCTATGACCTTGGCAACAGGAGCAGGCTTAGATCTGAAAAAACCCAGCACTGTCCCTTATTAGCAACACGGTTTCCTCATCTGCAAAAGGAAGAGAGGCAGCCGCCATGTCAGCAGCTTCATGTGAAGACCAGATGATGATTCATACAAAGCATCTCACAGAATGCCTGCCTCATGATATGCACTCGGTCCCCAGGACCTTTTACCACTGTCACGTGAAAAGAGCTTCCTGGACACAGAAGCTCGTTGTGATGCTGAGAAAACCCTGGTGCTGATGATGCTCTATACTTAAGAGATTTTTCAACACAAGCTACTTCTGAAATAAGAAATCTTCCAACAGACTGTGGAGGACAAAGTGCTTCTGATCTGAGATCAACTCCTAGGATCTGCTATCCCAGAAGCTCGCTAAATACTGTTATATGGCACCCAAGGTTTAGGTCTAAAATGCGTGTTCGTTTTCATCCAGGAGACAGCTACAAGCATGGGCAGAATATGTGTCACAGTTGGCCTGCCTCGCGTATCCTGCATGAATAGTCAGCAAAAAAGATAAGACGTTTACAGATTTTTAAAGGCCCACCAACAGCCGTACATGAACTATAATGACAAGACAAAGCCTCACTCCAAAGGACACTCAACTTGATAAAGGTGTCACTCTTCACAGTTAACACCTCTACAGTGTATATTTTTCTCATGAAAGGATATATTTAACACTTTCTTCAATTTTCCCTAGAAATGCATCTTTTGTCAAATGACAGATAAAACTTCAGCAAGAATTTTAACACTGAAGTTTATTATCCTCACCACCCCGGTCCTCTATAAGGAGGTAACATTTCGCATGTGAAAATACTGCAGCCAGAATCATTTTAAGTTTAAGTGGTATCTCTGCCATTGTCTGTGGGGGAAGAGGGAGGCAGAAAGAAGGATGGGGACTAGAAATGGAAAAAAAAGAATTTTTAAAATCCCTGTTACACTATCTACCAGATGTAAGTGAATAATAACTAATATGTTTGCAGCCTCGGCCTTAATCTTAAAACAAATGATAGTATTCAAATATAATATTTCGCACATGCAGACTGATAAGAGATTTTTCCCTTCTTTATTTCTTGAAGATTCTGTGAACGACACAATACAGAGCACAATGTATTTAATGAAAGGTTTCCAAGGCTGATTTCCCTACAGGTTATTTTCTTTCTTTTCTCTGGAACCCACACACGGGGTATACTGCAGGGACCAAGGGTGTATATAAAAATAAACTATGAGCCAGCATCAGAGCTGATACCCTTTCTCCTACAGGGGCAAGTGAATTATTAGATCTGTGTCATGAGTGTTTTTTTTTAATATGCCATTGTTCCCACTTGAGCACATTAAATTTTCCATATCCACTTTTAAACCAATATAACCTTTTTTTTTCCATGTTCATAATGTTCATGCTGTACATTAACAGGCAGAAAATCCAATAGCTTAAGTCATCATATTGGAGTTATATGTAAAGCTGGGTGGATGAAAACCTTTTGCATTTTCCTTCTCTTTGAACAGATACTATGCTGGAGTTGGCTAAAACCCTAGGAAAAAAAAATTACACCTCATGGGAAACTGTGCTAATATTTTTTTTTCTTTTATGATTGATCACAAATCCATTTTGAACATTACACATTTTTTTAAAGTTTATTATAACTCCAGTTCAACATCTTCCAGCCCAACAAATTGAAGGTGCTGGAATCTTTTGGTCTGGAAGATGTGTTTGCCAATTATTTTTGTACTAGTGCACATAAACAGGGAGAACTGGATCTTAGGTATGAGTTATACATTCCTGTACAAAATAATTGTATATTCTATGAAGACTGATTCTTTTTCTGGAGAAATATACAACAACACAAGGGAAATCTTGTACTAGCAGCATAACTGAAGTGGCAAGATACAATATTAGAAAAACAGAGCTACTTTCATTACTGTGATGCTGTGTGTCAGAATGTCTCTCCTTAATGAACCTGTTTGCAATAAGACTCCGGGTGCAAAGAGGCTATTTAGAGAGACTATTGTGTCTACAGTGAGTCCTTCAAATATCTTCCCACCATTAGACATGCCGCATTGACCAATTCTGTCCTGATTGCTGTTCTTTTTACTATCAAGGGAGATTCCTGCCCAGACAGACGGATGGCTCAGACACTGCAGTTCATAAAATGTTTACACTGTACACACACACACGCACTCACCACAGCAGTACAAGCTACAGCTCTCCAGATCACACAGTTGAACATGGCAGTGTCATATGAAGGTTGATGACATTCCAATATCAATGAAAGGATTTAAGCTAAACTTTGGTCATCCTACCTACCTGTCATTCTCAACAAAAAGCCTTTCTGCCTGCTCTCTTTCAGCACATGCCCATGTCTACTGCCCACATGGGAACACTTCAGGCAAACATTTTCTGTGCCTTCAGGTTTCTCACCCTGTTGAAATTTTTCTCCCAACTGCTGACAAGAAAAGACGACCACACATGTCACGCCATCAAAAACAAGGGACGAGAGAGAACACAGTAATGGGTCAAAAAGGCTTTCTAAAAACTTTTTGAATTCCAACTGACGGTGACAGGCTTAGAGGACCAGAGACTCGTCTCTGCAATGTAAGTGAAGCATCTCTGGCTGAAATCAGCCAGCCACCTTTTTACCAAGTCCAAACATGAGAGGCTGAAATGCTTAGCGGAAACCTCCTGTTCATCTTATTCTGAACTCTGTTCTTATCAGCTGCCACATGAGGCTGTAGCCTCACATTTCACTCACCTACGTGCCAAGTGATCCTCTTGTGCTTTTTCAAATAGTTTATCCTTTCTATCCAAATACAAATACTGTGCCTGCCAGAAAAGGCCATATACAACTCCCCCATCTCAGCTAACAGGTAGAAAGAACTTCAAATGCAAAATTGCCACTAAATGCTCCTAAGTGTAACCACTACTAGTTATAGCCAAGAAGGAACCAGAGAATTACACACTGAATAACTCTGGATCCAATGAATCCATTTCAATCCCCATTATTTTAAAATTTCTCTCACCTCCTCCTTTCTTCTAGGCTTAGCCTTCTATTCGTTTTTAAAATTTATTTCTTTTAATAGGAGGATAATTACTTTATAATATTGTGATGGCTTTTGCCATACATCAACACGAATCAGCCATAGGTATACATGTGTACCCCCCATCCTGAATGTCCCTTCCTCCTCCCTATTGCTCTGGGTTGTCCCAGAGCACCAACTTTGGGTGCCCCGCTCCATGCATCGAGCTTGCACTGGTCATCTATTTTACATATGGTAATGTATATGTTTAAATGCTATTCCCTCAAATTATGCCACCCTCGCCTTCTCCCACTGAGTCCAAAAGTCTGTTCTTCACATCTATGTCTCCTTTGCTGCCCTGCATGTAGGATCATCAGTATCATCTTTCTAAATTCCACATATATGTTAATATACAGTATTTGTCTTTATCTTTCTGACTTAGTTCACTCTGTATGATAGGCTCCAGATGCACCCATCTCAATAGAACTGACTCAAATGTGTTCCTTTTTATGGCTGAGTAATATTCTATTGTGTATATGTACCACTACTGCCTTATCCATTCATCTGCCGATGGACATCTAGGTCGCTTCCATGTCCTAATGAACATTGGTTACATGTGTCTCAATTCTTCAACCTTATATTCTTGAAGACCTGACATATAGACCATCACTTGCCTGAAGCTCTGTTCTCAAAGTCATTTGAAGTATTTGATTTCAAGGTATTAACTCATCCAAACCTTAAAATAATGCCTCTATTAAAGCAACTTTGAACATTTATTAAAAACAGATAAGCATTTCTTAATTGAGATATCTGACATGCTGGACTGGATGAAGCACAAGCTGGAATCAAGATTGCCAGGAGAAATATCAATAACCTCAGATATGCAGATGACATCACCCTTATGGCAGGAAGCAAAGAAGAACTAAAGAGTCTCTTGATGAAAGTGAAAGAGGAGAGAGAAAAAGTTGGCTTAAAACTCAACATTCAAAAAATGAAGATCATGGTGTCCAGTCCCATCACTTCATGGCATATAGATGAGGAAACAATGGGCACAGTGACGGACTTTATTTTCTTGGGCACAAAATCACTGCGATGGTGATTGCAGCAGTGTAATTAAAAGACACTTGCTCCTTGGAAGAAAAGCTATGACCAACATAGACAGCATATTAAAAAGCAGAGACATTGCCAACAAAGTCAAAGCTATGGTTCTTCTAATAGTCATGTATGGATCTGAGAGTTGGACTGTAACGAAAGCTGAGCACCAAAGAATTGATGCTCTTGAACTGTGGTGTTGGAGAAGACTCTTGAGAGCCCCATGGACAGTAAGGCTATCCAACCAGTCCATCCTAAAGGAAATCAATCCTGAATATTCGTTGGAAGGACTGGTGCTAATGCTGAAACTCCAATCCTTAGGCTACCTGATATGAAGAACTGACTCATTTGAAAAGACCCTGATGCTGGGAACGATTGAAGGCGGGAGGAGAAGGGGACGACAGAGGATGAGATGGTTCGATGGCATTACCATGGACATCACTCAATGGACATGAGTTTGAGTAGGCTCCAGGAGCTGGTGGTGGACAGGGAGGCTTGGCGTGCTACAGTCCATGGGGTCACAAAGAGTCAGACATGACTGAGCGACTGAACTGAACTGAACCGACATTGTGAACCTGGTTAAAAAACACTTTGAGGATTTGCCTGCACATTCAGGAGGTGAAGGGACAGGAGAAATTTAGCAGCAATCACTTTTTTTCCTACAAGTGAACCAAGACTGTGTAAGACTCAAGGAAACTACAGCCCACAGAATCCAGGTCTAGGACTCTGGATGCCTCGCCTACTGGTCTCACTCACACCAGGCTACAGCTCTGTATCCAGTAATCCTTCTGTATTTTGCCAACAAGGGGTTTTGTTTCCTTTTGAAACAACAGACGGTTCTACTAAAACGTGCTCAGTTATATATGCCATGTGTACTGGCATAAAGAGAAAAAGACTATAGATAATTACAAAGAGTATAGATAATACAAAAATTATTTCTATGTTCCATCCTCAAAGAACAGTCTCAGGACCAGCAGCATCGGCATCACCTGGGGACTTATTAGAAAGGCTGGTTCTCAGGCTGTGTATGTGATGCACAGAGTCAGAAAACCTGGGGGGAAGGCCCAGCAGTCTGTGATGAAAGAGACCACCATGTGGCTCAGATGCGTTCTCCAGTTTAACAACCAGGGCTCTTGAATATACGATATGATTCGGAATTCCCTGTTGACTCAGATGGTAAAGAATCTGCCTGCAATGCAGGTTCAATCTCTGGGTCAGGAAGATCCCCGGGAGAAGGGAATGGCTACCCAGTCCAGTATTCTTGCCTAGGAAATCCCATGGACAGGCAAGCCTGGTGGGATACAGTCCACGGGGTCGCAAAGAGTTGGACACGACTGAGCAACTAACAACTTTTACTTCAACAATTTACAAAGCGTCATATTAAAATTATTTAAAATGGCTAATGCTTAAGGACATAATCAACTGGCTATACACACACACACACACACACACACAAAACAGACCTAAAAGGAGGAAAACAATACAGGATGAAAAATTACCTTAAGAATATCCCAGTTTAGGGCAACAGTTAATTTACTATAAATATGTGTCTTTTGATTGTACTGCTCAATACAAACCACTCCACTCAATCTTTTATTTGGAAGAAAGCAAGTGCTCACTTTGGGCTTTCCAGGTGGCTCAGTGGTAAAGAATCCACCTGCCAATGCAGGAGATACAAGTTCAATCCCTGGGCTAGGAAGACCCCCTGGATGAGAAAATGGAAACCCACTCTAGTATTCTTGCCTGGAAGACCCCAAAGACTGAGGAGCTAGTGGGCTTCAATCCATGGGGTCACAAAGAGTCAGACACAACTCTGTGACTGAACACATACACACACACACGCACTCTCTTTCAGATCAATAAAATGAGGTATTTAAATAAACCCCAACGTTAGATAAGGTAATGGAAAATATAACGGAAATGAATTCATGAATTTTATTGTAAGGATCCATGCCAAAATGGAAAGAGATGTTAACCAATATGAAGTATTAATTATTAAAAAGTTACAGCTCAGATATGACAGCAGTATGTGCCAAAGCAAAGATACACCATTTTGTTAAGGTAAATGGAAGTAGGGATATGAAGAAACTAGAACACAAGCACCAAATTAAGAGCACTAAACCTCAAGGAAATTACTGTTAACTCAGGAGGTAAAAAGCTTATCAGAATTGTCGTGACTTCAAAATCAAAGCCAGCACTGTTTATAATGACCCAAAGTTAAGATACAACCTAAATGTCCATTCAAAGAGGACTGGTGACAGTCATCATGGTACTCCCCTACAAGGGCATTCTTGATGTACACATGCGTAATAACTTGTACACATGCAAATCTGTACACATGCATAATAACAACACTGACAAGCACCCCCACTGGCAAGCGGAAAAAGTAATTGAACATACAGCACCATCCAACTTCTTTTTCAAAAACTATGGGCACATACATGTGTTTTTGCAAAGAATAAAGTCTAGAAAACCATAAACCACAATGGCCACAGCAAGTAAGTGGATTACAATTGAATTTTATCTTCTCCCTATTCCTCTCTTTTCTGAAGTTTCCTGGTTTTTAAATGAACAACAATTACTCACAAAATGAGGAAATAATAAACATATAAACATGTAAATGTTTTAGAAAAAAAGGCAATAAATGATAGATTGCTATTTTATAGGCAGGGACCCAAGGAAGTACTGCTGATTGGCACAATATAGAAGCACTAATGAAATTCCAGAGATTTCAGAAAACCAGGATTCAGAGACAAAAATATAGATTTTAGAAGGAAAAAATTCTAAACTGCAGGCAATCATCATAATGTATCAATCCCTCTTTTCCGCAAAAAAAAGGGTGGGGGGAGGAAATATCAAACTCACCTAAACCACTACATTCAAACAAAAATCCAAATGAAAAATTTAAAGGACATAGTTTATTAAGCACATATTATGCACCAGACACACTCACATATCATCTCCTTAAGTTTCACGACAACTTGCAAGTTATCTCCAATTTTCAGGGAAGAGGTTCAAAGGAAACAAGCACATTTCTGATGCACAGTGCACCCCAGAGCTCATGAGACGTTTCTGTTTCACCAGGCTCCAAAAGGGATCCTTAGCACACAGTTCTTGAGAGTGATGAGAGCTGAAATTGAGGGCTGTTATTGTCCAGTTGCTCCATCGCATCTAACTATTTGCAACACCATGGCCTGCAGCACGCCAGGCTTCCCTGTCCTTCGCTATCTCCCAGAGTTTGCTCAAACTCATGTCCATTGAGTCGGTGATGTCATCCAACCATCTCATCCTCTGCTGCCTCCTTCTCCTCCTACTTCAGTTTTTCCCAGCATCAGGGTACCCACATAAAAACTTCAGAAAGGATTCCGTTACCCTTTATTAAGCACAAAATCAATATCATAGAATAGGAGGGGGAGATGTGAGCAGAAGGCAGCAAGGGCCTAATGTGAGATAGCTGGGCAGCCTGTGTTAAGGATTTTGGACTCTGAGAGAAAACGACATTTTTAAAGATACTCCTTTGTTGCCTGTGTTAGGGGATGGTAGTGGTAATGTGTTACCAAACAAAAGATGTTGCTTAGATAATTTACCAGACACATGAAGACAAGAGCAGATTTAAGCATCATCCAACAGGTGGAACTGAAAGGATGTACTGATGATGGGATATTCCTCCTTAGACCCAACCACCTTGCAAACTGAATTCTAAACTTCTCTAATATGCTTTCACCAGTAACAAACTCTGAAGGCCTCTCCAGCTTGGGATCTTGCAACTTGATTTCTTAGTTTTTAACTTTGCAATACAAACCTACACAAATGCATCTAGATATTATAAAGTATTTGCTCCATCAATTGATAAATGGATAAACAAAAATGTGATACATACTACATACAATGAAGTGTTATTTGGCAAAATAGGGACAAATCCTTAAAATATTATATGCATGAAAGATGTAAGATACCATATAGAGTATGATTCCATTTGTATGAAATACAAATAGCAAATTCGAAGACAAAGTACATCAGTAGCTGTCCACAGCTGCAGAGGATTGGGAGTGTTGGGGGATGGGTGATAGTGAAAGGGTAAACATTTATTTTTGAGGTAATAAAAATGTTCTAACTTTGACTGTGGTGATGGTTACACAACTCCAAATATGTTAAAACTCACTGAAACAAAAAAAAACATCCGAATTAGGTAAATTTTGGCCTTCCCTCGCAGCTTAGTCGGTATAGAAGTTGCCTGCAATGCAGGAGACCCAGGTTTTATTACTGGGTTGGGATGATCCCCTGGAGAAGGAAATGGCAACCCACTCCAGTTTTCTTGCCTGGAGAATCCCATGGACAGTGGAGCCTAGCAGGCTACAGTCCATGGGGTCGCAAAAGTCGGGCACAACTTAGTAACTAAACCACCACCACCAAGTAGGTAAACCGCATGGGATGTGAATTATATCTCAATAAATACATTATTTTTAAGTGTTCTTTTTGGGGGGGGGGCAAGTATTTACTGGGTATGATGCTGGGGCCTAAGTTACAAACAAGATGAGCAGGTGAAGATAACAGGACTTCAGCATAAAAATCTTTGAAAAATAAAACCTCCAGTAGATCTAAGGATGTCCTCCTTGGTTCTATGCAAAATTTTCCTCTTGACATCTTTAAGAAAAAATGCTGACTTAATTCCAGTTTTTCTTTCGATTGTTAACTCTGGAGGTATTCATCTACTAAGATACATTCTGGAGACTTCCCTGGTTGTTCAGTGATTGGGACTCCATGCTGCCAACACAGGGGTGGGGATTCAAGCCCTGGTCAGGGAGCTAAGATCCCACATGCTGTGTAGCATGACCAAAAGATTAAAAAAAAATTAAATTTCAAAAAAGATATATTCTGAATCACAGACCAAAAGTTTATTTAAACCTGCAGCTAAAGAACATTCCCTAAAAACAGACTGAATTCTTCTGTTAAAAAAAAATTCCCTGGATAAAACACTTCTAAACATGTGGATACTCTTAAAAAAAAAAAAACTGGATACAATTGTTTCACATGTATATCAACACATAACACTAGCCTTACATTTCATGTCCAGCCACAAATCATCTATTGTAACTTATGCTTTTACTTATATGGGTGTAATGAGAATCACTGCCAAACCGAGCTCTTCAAGCAGGTGTCTTGGAGAGCAGTGGTCTAAATGCCAAAGATCTAAAGATTTAGATTTAAGACATCATGTCATCAGGGCTGGAATGATCTTCAGGCATGGTGGTGATAAACAAGCAGCTCATATCTACAAAAAAAGACGAGCATAGAAGAACGGAAATACTTTTTATTACCCTAGGGAAATAATCATAGATTTAATCAAAGGTTTAAATAAAATACATTCTATTGCAGCAACATTTAAGGTTGCAAAAATTAGAAACCTACATTGCCAATAATAGGGGTTCTATAAATAAAAAACGGTTCATGTCAGAATACTATATGATGATTAAAGTGCATATTTTATAAGGAACCCAAAGATATGAAGGACAATTAATGTAACTTTCATAATAAGTGCAAAGTATCAGTTGCAAAGCAGCATATTCAGTATCATTTCTACTTTATAAAATTAAAGATGCATAGGAAAAAAAATCTAAAATTATAGTTACAAAATGATAAAAAAGTAACCTTATGAATGATTTTTCATTTTTGGTAGTCACATATAATTCAAACTTTCTAAAATAAATATTTGTTATAAGAGATGCGGACTCAAGACAATAAATCTGCAGTCATTTCTCATCTCCTCATTGAAGTAAATGGCAGAAGAAAAATGTTCTGATCCAAAATGAGAGTTTTGTGATCTGGGTTTTGGTTGCCATTAAGTTTTAACATACTAGTATTTCTAATGTCCTGAGTGCTCTCTTTACTCTGAGCTTTTGTCAGAGTTGTTCCTAGTACCAAGAACATTTTTAGTCACTGTTCCTAGACCATTCTATGGGCTTCCCAGGTGGCTCAGAGGTAAAGGATCTGCCTGCCAATGCAGCAGACCCAGGTTCGATCCCGGGGTTGGGAAGATACTCTGGAGAAGGAAATGGCAACCCACTGCTGTATGCGTGCCTGGAAAATTACATGGACAGAGGAGCCTGGCGGGCTACGGTCCATGGTGTCACAAAAGAGTTGGACACAACTTAGCGTCTAAACATGGAGAATGGAACCCCACTCCAGTAGTCTTGCCTGGAAAATCCCATGGGCGGAGAAGCCTGGTGGGCTGCAGTCCATGGGGTAGCTAAGAGTCAGACACGATTGAGCAACTTCACTTTCACTTTTCACTTTCATGCATTGGAGAAGGAAATGGCAACCCACTCCAGCGTTCTTGCCTGGAGAATCCCAGGGATGGGGGAGCCTGGTGGGCTGCTGTCTATGGGGTCGCACAGAGTCGGACACGACTGAAGTGACTTAGCAGTAGCAGTAGCATCTCAACAACAGACCACCTCATCTGGCTAACTCGGCAAAATAAAGGGGGCAGGGAAGACTCTGGCAATCATGCATCTTGTACATGGGCTAGGCTTAGGGCTCCACAGTGTTTAGCACCTGGTACTCTAGTCACCTGATTTCATAGTTTTCTCGCCTACTAGATTCTATGGTACTTTGAGTGCAAGGAAAAGAAATGTTTCTGTTTTGTTCAGCATTACCTGCTATACTTCATAGCACATCACATACATTTGATTAATATTTTTGGGAAAAAAAACTGAATTTATGTATTAATTGCTGAATGAAGAAGTAAACAGCCTGCCACAGAAGTGAGGTATGCCTAAGTCTTAGAAGCATTTCCTCTCAAGTAAACCAGAGATGTGCGTTTCATGTAATGGAAACATAAGAGTGTAGTCAGTTAGCACCTTGAACAAAAGACAGGTCGTATGTGGCTCCTGCTTTCAGAGTCCAAAAACCTGAAAGCATCAGTCTAATAGAAAGTTAAATATGTCCAATCACAGGGTATCAAATATGCTAATGTCTTAAATACACAATTTGCAAATAAACAGAAATAAGGCACAATTAAGAGAAACAATCAAAATAGAATACCATATTTTCTGAGCTTGGTTCCTAAAGATCAGATTCAGATGTTGTTTTTATTCATAATCTGGGAAAAAGTAAATAAAACATTCTGTGCACTGCTCACCATAAATCTTAACTTACCCCTGAAATTAAATCTAAACACAAACATAACCCTAAAACCTCCTCTAGCCCCACAAATACTCAGACAATCAAAATCTGATTTCCAGGACAGCAGTTTTACTATGTGAGTACAATATTTATGCAGAAGAAATAAATTATGCAAATCACAATGATTTACGCCTATTATAGCTAAGCTTACTCTTTGCAGATTACAAGGTTCAAGAATCTACAAATTTACTCAAAATTCAGGTTGCCTAATGAAACAATTATACATACAGGACACTTTAAGACCTTACCAAAGCTTCAAACAATATACACTGCTTTATATTATCTCCTTGGCACATGATTGTAATAGCTAAAGAACAAACTCAAATTTCAAAATTAATTCACAAATTAAACCCCGAATTTATATAAACCACTACTATATTCACCTTCCTTCCATGCTATCTAGAAATGTCTTTAAAAAGTAATTCAAGGGTCTCAGGTCAACATGGCAAGCAGCTTGTGCCATTTCAGCATCAAGCAGGTGGCCAGAGGGTATTTATAAAGGGTATTACAATGCTGCTGGGTTCAATAAACTGGGCTTAATGCAAGATGATACAATATATGAGAATGACGATGCAAAAGAGGCCGTAAGAAGGCTTCCTGAGAACCTTTATGACGACAGAGAGTTTCGCATTAAGACAGCACTGGACATGCACGTGAGGCAGCAGATTCTGCCTAAACCACAGTGGACAGAATATGAGGATAAAGCCTACCTCGAACCATCTCTGAAAGAGGTGCTTTGGGAAAGAAAAGGGAGAGAAGAATGAGCTGAGAAATAATTTAGTAGTCTAAATCTGTGGATATAGCTGTTATCAAATATTTTTATGAAGTTAGTTTAAACCTGAAATGTACAATGCAGAACTATTTAGACTATAAATGTATTACTTTAAATACATATCTATTACAATTTAAAAAAAGTTATTCAAGGGATTTCCCTGTGGTCCAGTGGCTAAGTGCAGGGGGCCCGGGTTCCATCTCTGGTCAGGGAACTAGATCCCACACACTGGTACTGAGAGTCTGCATGCCACAACTCAGACCCAGTTCAGGAAAATAAAAACTTGAAATAAATTTTTTTTTAAGTTGTATGGCAGAAACCAACACAACATTAATTTTCCTCCAATTAAAAAATTAAACCAGAAAAAGTAATTCAAATGAAATATCAACACTTTTTTTGTATTTTTCTTTCATTTTTAATTGAAGGATAATTGCTTTACGGTACTGCATTGGTTTCTACCAAACATCAAAATGAATCAGCCACAGGTTTTTAAAATTAGAGCTATCATTACAAATTTTAGTGATGTAACCACCTGATTGCTGTTGCTGCTGCTAAGTCGCTTCAGTCGTGTCCGACTCTGCGACAACATAGATGGCAGCCCACCAGGCTCCTCTGTCCCTGGGATTCTCCAGGCAAGAATACTGGAGTGGGTTGCCATTTCCTTCTCCAATGCATGCATGCATGCTAAGTCACTTCATTCCTGTCCGACTCTGGGCGACCCTATGGACAGCAGCCCACCAGGCTCCTCTGTCCACGGGATTCTCTAGGCAAGAATACTGGAGTGGGTTGCCACTTCCTTCTCCAACCACCTGATTAGCCATGAGTAAATTTTCAAATCTTTAAAATATAAATTTTAAAATTTACTTAAATTTTTAAAGGTTTTGTCTTGACATATACGTTAAAACTTTGGGAAAAAAAACTTTTTTAATGATGAAAACTGTCAAACACAAAGGGATGAATACATCTCCACTAACCGTGGAAGAGCATCTGGTTTTCTTTTTCTAGTAAGCGTGGCAAAAAGCTCAAAATTTTTTATTAAAACAAGAACAAAAATCCTATGCAAAGAATGGAGGAGAGCATCATCACAGGAGTGAGAAACAAATGTGCTTATCTTTTCAATCCAAGAGACTCTGCACAGTCTCGGTTATAGAGTGGCTCTGGGTGTGGTGGGGAAGGCAGATAACTAGCGCTCTGTGTGCCTGACAGGGTGCTCAGAAAGCTCTTTGGAACAATCTAGGGCTACTTTCTTCACTGAGTACTTGAACACCTACCACTACTAAAAATATACAAAACAAAGCACTTTCAGGAATTTTTAAACCTAGTCTGGAGTATCATACAACCATTCGAGTAACTTCCTACAAGCCACAAAGCCTTAAGTGCCTTGAGAAAATGACTGCAAAAAAGGAGGCAAACCCAGGAACTGATGTGGCTAAAACACAGTATAAAAAGTGTCAGAGACTGAGATGGAAAGATAGGCTGGCTTCCTCTCAAGCAGGACCCTGAATACAGAAGTAAAGGGCTTGTTCTGATCAGAGAGCTTGCAATGAATGAAGTTTGGGCCTGAGTAGTGACAAAGTCAGAGATATTTTCAAAAGCCTTCAATCCCAAGGAGTGGAGCTTCCTGGAGGGAGCCTGAAAAGTTACTGCAGCCAGCTTGCGGTAAGGCAGCAACACTGAAGAGGAGCAAACGAGCTCAACAGCAGTCATGAGACTTTTAAGGAGAGGATAGCTCCAAGAGGTAACGCACACTAAAACAGTCAGTTTTCAGGATGTGGTGAATGAAGGGAATGGACAGAAAATGGGAAGACAACAATCGCTCAGGTGTTCTGGCCTCTGAGACCAGGACAGTCACTTAGAGATGGAGTGCGGTTTCTGTGTGCGCTTGCACTACAAAGCATCCCCAGAGACAGCTTTCTCGTCTATTTTTTTGAAAAGCTAATGTGCTTGCACCTTAGAGATGAAGAACTAAAACCTTAAGCTCACCTCTGCCAAACCCAACTCTCTTCTAGATGCTAACCTGGACCAGCTGCAATGAGAGACTGGACCACCCAAACCCTAAGGCATCCCTCCAGCAAAGGTTCTTGTCGTGGCCTTCAGCTCCTGATGGACATGATGGGTGAATAAATGCTCTGCATTTTCAGAGAGCAGAATTAGAAAACTTAAAAGATGTTACACTGCAACTGGAAGGTCAGATAAAGTAAATGCATCAGGTGACTAATTTGGGTGATGGAAGCTCTCCCTATACATTCCTTAAAAGGAACAACTCAAGGGGATGAAAATGAGGTAAGACCTAAAGCTTACACATTTGGGGGGACCTCCTTAAGAAACATCATGCAAAAACACATGCATCCTTTACACAAAGAAATGACCCCGAGGACACTATTTGCTGGGACTCCCCCACCCCCAAGGGATGTGGAGGAAAATTCTACCCGCCCCTGCAAAAGCACCCATTCAGAATAGACAAAGAGCTCAAGGGTCATCTGAGAGAACTGAAAGGAAGGTGGCACTCTCAAAAATCCCAGACACTCTTGTGACAGAAAGATGCAAACTTTACTGGATGGCAGAAAAGGAGTTAAAATTACCCAAGAAAATGCAGGCAAAAAGAGATGAGAGGCTTGGACTGGCTGATTATTCTTATAAGGATCTCATTTGACAGGGGTAAAATACAAAGAAAAGTGTGTGCCAGTTTTTACAGAAAACATATGAACATATGGGAACTTACCTGGGGAAATTTGCTTTCTTTTAACGGAACAAGGAGTCTTTTCAGGTATTCTGAGTTGAAATTGAGAAGGACATGTTTAATTATAGTAAATGTGGAGAAAGGGTAAGCCGCGGGAGAATGGTGGCCATAACGTATTAATATTCAACTTCATTCCTGGGTTGGGTGGGTGGAAGAGACTAGAACAGGAGCTACATTTTTACATACAAAGACCCACTATACAAGGAAGGAAAGAAAGGAGGGTGGGAAGAATGGAGAAAGGGAAGAAAGAAGAGAGAAAGAGACAGAAGAAAAATATCAATCTCCACTTGAATAAGCCTACAGGAGGGATTTTTCTGTAAAGAAAGGTTACGAATGTCAAAGAAAATTATCCCCCAAATTTTGGCTCCTCAACATGAAAACACAAAAAAGATGCCATGTAAACTGTTAAGACAAGAGCACCCTCTTCTATCTCAGACACCCTGTGTACTCAAGGTGCCTGGGGGCAAGCTGATCAGCACTATGCCTTAGCTCTGAACCTCAAATGCAGAGAGATGCCCTGTACCCAAAGTGGGGATGGCGTGCTCTGGTGGGTACACGTGGGGCAGGAGAATCAAAACGCCAACAGTCAGCAGCCCAGTGAAGGTCTCTGATCCGAACCACAATGACCCCAATACCACAAGAGTCCCAGCTCCTCCCACACCCCAAAATGCAACTCTCTGATCAGGCATCTTCTGCCCCCACCCCACCAAATACTAATGGGAAGAGACTGGAAAGAGAACAAGATCGGACAAGGACCAAACAGGACAGGCTAGAGAGCAGTAACAATGATTCTGGGCTCCCTTGGGAGTAATAAAGTGACAGAGCGGACAGGAAGAGAGCCAATTAGTACATTCCCAGACAAGAGAGAGCCGAGGCTAAGGAAAAGCAAGGAATTAAACACAAATTTTGCCAGTCTGCCTATGTCAGCACAGTTATTCTTCACTAATATGAAACTGACACGCAACCGAGACAAAGGTACCAAAACTGCAAGAATGGCAAGAGCCCCGGGCAGAGGGAAACTAGTCCTGTCTCCATCACTGTCTGCAATGCTCAGTGAGTCGCCTCAGAGCAACTCTAAACTCTATCCTTCTTAACCGTGAAATGAAATAATTCCCAGAGCTGGCATCCTAGAACTCAAAGACCTCATGTTCCTGTGAAAGAGTACGGACTTGAGCCGGACGACCTGGGTGTGAATTCCAGCTCTGCAAGTGTTTTTGACTTTGGGAAAGTTACTTGACCTCTCTGTACCTCAGTTTCCCCATCTGTGAGACACGAGAAAAACACTCTACCTCATGGAACTGCCTAAGGATGAAGGGCTCTGTTAGTTGTAATTATGGCTGTGGGCAAATTTTGTACCCAATACCTTTTGGGTATGAGCATCTGTGTGGTAAATCACCTTTCTGAAAAGCTCTTCCTCAGAGGGGCAAGCAACTCTGCCTATCACTTTTCAGGGTGGTTCCCTTCCTAGGCCAGGGACTGCTGTTGCTGTTTAGTTGCTCAGTCGTGTCCGACTCTTTGCAACCCCATGGACTATAGCACACCAGGCTCCTCTGTCCTCCACTGTCTGGAGTTTGCTCAAACTCACATCCATCGAGTTGGTGATGCTATATAACCATCTCATCACCTGCTGCCTCCTCTCCTCCTGCCCTCAATCTTTCCAGGCAAGAGGGTCTTTTCCAATGACTTGGCTCTTCCCATCAGGTGGCCAAAGAATTGGAGTTTCAGCAGCAGTCCCTGCAATCTAAGGGACTCTCAAGAGTCTTCTCTAGCACCACAATTTGAAAACATCAGTTCTTTCGTACTCAGTCTTCTTCATGATCCAACTCTCACATCCATACCTGACTACAAGAAAAACCATACCTTTGATTATACAGACCTTCCTCAGCAAACTGATGTCTCTGCTTCTTAATGCACCTAGATTTGTCATAGCTTTCCTTACAAGGAGCAAGTGTCTTCTAATTTCATGGCTGCAGTCACCATTTGCAGTGATTTTGGAGCCCAAGAAAATAAAATGTCACTTTTTCCCCTTCTATTTGCCATGAAGTAATGGGACTAAATGCCATGATCTTAGTTTTCTAAATGTTGACGTTCAAGTCAGTTTTTTCACTCTCCTCTTTTACCTACATCAAGAGGCTTGTTAGTTCCTCTCCACTTTCTGTCATTAGAGTGGTATCATCTGCACATCTGAGGTGGTTGATATTTCTCCCGGCAATCTTGATTCCAGCTTGTGATCCATCCCACCCAGCATTTCTCATGGTGTACTCTGCTTATAAATTAAATAAGCAGGATGACAATATACAGCCTTGTCATACTCCTTTTCCAATTTGGAACTAGTCAGTTGTTCCATGTCCAGTTCTAACCGTTGCTTCTTGACGTGAATACAGGTTTCTTAGGAGACAGGTAAGGTGGTCTGGTACTCCCACCTCTTGATTGCAACTCCCCTCCATCAGCACCTTGCTAAATTATAGTGCAAGCCTCTGGTTTCCATTCTCTCAAATTCATCCTCGAATCAAATCTCACATAGAATTCTCCTGCTTACAACCCAAAGGCACTTTTTTTTCACATGCAACAACATGGATCAATCTCAAAACTACTATTCTAAGCGAAAGAAGCCAGACTTAAAAGGTTACATACTGTAGGATTACATTTATATCATGTTCTGGGAAAGGCAAATTTTTAAGGACAGAAAACAGGTCAGTGGCTGCCAGGGGCTGGGGTTGGGAGGAGGGGTTAGTCACTCAGGAGCACTGAGGAGGTGCTGTAAGTGTTCTTCATCTTGATTGCAGTGATGGTTACAAGACTAAGATCAAACACACTAAATGATGCACTAAAATGGGTCAATTTTAGTGTGTATAAATTATACCTTAATTTGAAAGAAATTACAGAGAAATCCCAAGGGTTTCCCATTGCCTACAAGTACCACAGCATTGCTGATCTGTCCCCTATCATGCCTTTCACATTCCAGCAGCAACCAACTTTTTTAAATTCCCTGCATACTCTGTGCAGAAATGTCTTAACCACTGTTCGGCTCTTAAACAGCTTTTCCATATTAACCACTGAGTCCTCTGGGCTGTCTTCCTTCTCTCAACCTTCACACTCCCAGGCAGATAAGTTAGTAAGTTATTTCCCTATCACTGCTTTCAAAGAAAGCATGCATATATTGTGATATAATGAATGCTCTTGTCTCTCACTGATCAACTGAAATGTGAATTCTTAGGGAAAAAGAACTACTTTTATCCACGTGTGTATGCCACCTGGTCCATGGCAGATAGTCAATAAATTTTTGTTGGAATGATGTTTCATAAGGTGTCGCTATCTCACTGCACCCCCAGCACTTACACGAGCGCCCACTTGGCTCAGTAAACAATGGCAGCCCTTGCCCTGCACACTAATACAAGATGATGGACATGACCGTGCAAGCTGAAACCATGCAGAGCAACCTTAATACCAAACAGAAAAATTCTAGCTTCTCTATGATCTGTAACATTTTTTGTCAAAAACACTAAAAAGCAGTTACATAGGAAGATGAAAAAAAGCAAAACATTCATTTACTACACTGTAATTTAAAACATTAGAAATTTGAGAATTAAAGCATTTTATTTATCGGGAAAAAAAGCATCAAGAGTAGGCTGAAAAAAAAAAAAAAGATTAGTCTGAGTAGTTTGAACAGTGCTGCCTTCTTCTCACTGTATAATTTAAAACATCAAATGAGCATCTTTTGTACAGGCATACTCCTGTCTAAGTCTGGATTAGCTTCCAACATTTTAGCCCTTCTGTTTTCATTGTCCTGCAGTATCTCTGAGGAGTTCTCTTTAAAAGGACGTTTTCTACCAGCATCTTTTCCTCTGTTATGCGTTCACCCTTTTTGTCACAATCGCTTTTCTAATTTACACAGCAGCTTCCTCTTCCCTAACTCCTCTGGCTGCACACACAGAGGCTCTAGAACAGGGGCAGCGTTGACACGCCTGCAGTCAGCTTGTTTTCCTAGAACTCGATTTAGGAAAGGTTCAAATTTCACTTCCAGAGTTAGCACTTCACATTTCTTTGCTGCACTTTGATCTCTGTCCGCCAATTCCCTCTTTGAATTATCCATTTTCACAAAATGTCACATGAGTTTATCTCTGGGAGACAAGGAGGCAACACAGCTATGCCCTTTGCTGTCTGTTCATGAACCAAATAACAGGATGTGCTGGCTGTACTTTAATACACTCTGTTAATGTAACATAATAACCAAAATGTAAGCTGTGTTGATGGAGGATCCATGTTAATTAATCACAACAACTGAAAGCTGTCCGTACTGGAAGCATGCAAAGTGAGAAATACCTTTGTTTAACAAGTAAACAAGTAATTTTAGAATGAATGAACTGGCTCACCACTGGGTCAGATTTAACCAACAGGAATTTATGCCCTTCCCATCTACACCTTCTAATTAATAAGATCACAAAAACAGAAGTAGCTCAGTCGTGTCCCACTCTTTGCGACCCCATGGACTGTAGCCCACCAGGCTACTCTGTCCATGGGATTTTCCAGGCAATAGTACTGGAGTGGATTGCCATTTCTTTCTCCAGGGGATCTTCTCGACCCAGGGATCGAACCCAGGTCTCCCACATTGTAGACAGACGCTTTACGGTCTGAGCCACCAGGGAAGTCACTTCCTAAAGACCCAATTCAGGGTCAGGTACAACATATTAGAGGAGAGATCTAGATTATAATCCCAATTCTATCACTAGTAACAAAGTTACATTCTAACACAGTACCCTATAAAATAGGGTTAATGATACTTCCTCCTTCATCAGATGGTTCTGAGAGACAAAGGAGAAACACATTTTAAAAAGTACTTTGAAAAATTCAACTAGATACTATCCTATCAAACATATACTTAGCAGGCACCAGGCATTATTATACGAGATTTTCTTAAATCTCATAGAATTCTCATGACACAGGAGAATTCTCCTGGTACAAGTACCAGTATCGTCTCCATTTTACAGAAGCATACTGAAGCACAGGCAAGTCATATAATGTGTATGCAGAGAGTATACAGAGGGTATGCATACAAGGGTATGCAGAGAGTAAGCAGAGAAGCAGATTGTTGTCGTTGTTCAGTCATCCAGTCGTGTCGGGCTCTTTGTGACCCCACAGACTGCAGCAGGCCAGGCCTCTCTGTCCCTCACCACCTCCCGGAGTTTGCCCAAGTTCATGTCCATTGCATCGGTGATGCCGTCCAGCCATCTCATCCTCTGACTCCCTCTTCTTCTGCCCTCAATCTTTCCCAGCATCAGGGACTTTTCCAATGAGTTGTCCGTTTGCATCAGATTACCAAAATACTGGAGCTTCAGCTTCAGCATCAGTCCTTCCAGTGAGTATTCACGGTTGATCTCCCGTAAGATTGACTGGTTTGATCTCCTTGCTGTCCAAGGGACTTTCACAAGTCTTTGAACTCAAAAGGTTTCTCTCCACAGGTCAAGTTCTCTAAAACTTCTTCACTAACGTGTCTACTGTCCACAGAAAGTAGAAGGACACGGTCACTGAAAGGGGTGAAACACTGACTCCTAGAAACTGGACAAACCTAATTCAGTATGACTCAGAGTAATCAAGTAGTTCTCCTCTAACACTTTCAGATTTGGGGCAGAACTAATACAAACCAAACTCAAAAATGTTTGTCCCATCACATTGTGATGGGTACCTCGTGGTAAAGACAAGATGGTCCACAAGATGACGTCACGGGCAGCTGCGCGCTTGCCTTGGGAACAGTTTTAGTTTCCCATCAAAAAGAGGGACCTGTCTCTCATGCCTTAAATAGAAACTACTTTAAATGATATACAGTGTGATTTAAATTACAGATTATAAAAAACTACTTTCCAGGGGACTTCCCTGGCAGTACAGTGGTTAAGACTCTTCGCTTCCAAGGCAGGGGGTATGGGTTTGATCCCTGGCCGGGAAACTAACCATCCCACATGCCATGCAGCATGGACAAAAAAATATTTAGTTTTTAAAAAAGATTTTAAAATAGAACTACTTTCCAAATCACACAGAAAATACCGGAAGGGACATGATAAATGCATAGATACATTTTATGAGATAGAAATCAGGGTGGCCTCAGGTAATAGAAAGTCCTGATTGTAAGAGCTGAAACAATGAGCTCTCTCACAGAACAAGTCAGGAGGAGCAGGCGTGGGCTAAGTGTCAAGGACACCAGCTCTGCCTTTGCTGTTGCCATGCTCAGCCCCCTGAGTCTGCTCACTGCCTCACTAAGCCTCACTGACAAATTCCAAGCAGGAATTTCTCTCTCCTTCCAGATGGGTAACTTTCACTACCTTTGTCTAGCACACTTCCTCTTATAAATTACTGGCCAGAACTTAGTCACATGCCTGCTATCAGACCAACAGCTCCTAAGGGGGATGAAATGATCATGACTTAGGTTTTTATTAATCATGAGCTATCTTGGACCCATCTCCCATGTCTGGCTACTTGGGAAGAAAGAGGTAGAATGGGTTTCAGGGTAAGCATCAGTATTTAATACAATTATTGTATAAGAGGCATATGACAAATGTGAAATGGTTCACATGACTCTCTAGAGCTGGGTCCCTGTGAGTTTTGAGAGCAGTCCACCACCACACAAACAGGGGCACCAGAACACAATGAACTACTTCACTCGTTAAGTAAGTAAGAGCCAGTAGAGCAAAGTAGCTTTTCAAAAGCATAATTTCTCAGCCAACAGCATGAATCAGAAGAAACTGTTTTAGTTCTCTTCAATTGTACACTTCCCAAAATTATCTAGTTGAGCAATCATATCCAACCTCAACCTGTGTATTCAGGCTCTGCTTAGGGAACAAGGGGGTGGAAAAACACATAGGTTTAGATGTGGCGATCGCTCCATTTTCATTTTTTAAAAAATTAGCCGTCCTTTTTCATTTAGGCAATTCTTTCCTTCTTAGCAAAGCAGGAAGGACAGGAGATTACCTGAATAAAAAAAAATTACCGAGACAAGATATCTTCCTATAGTTAAGTTTTCAGTTGCAGGCTTATGATGAAGGTAAATTCAAATACTACCTTGAAAGACTCAGAGTGGGTCTGAGGGCATGAGCCATTCCTTCTATGCTTTTACAGATAGCATTCAGCCTAAAATTGGAATTAGGCTGACCCCTGTTCAAAGAACGAAGGCAAATTTACAAAGTTTTTATTTTAAAGCTCAACTGCATCCTATTCACCGCTCCAAATCATCTCATCTCTCCTATCACTGTTCTTTCCACCTGAACATCTGCTTTGCCAATTAACGCTATCATTTCTGTCATTCAAACTCTATCAGTTGAAATTCAAAGTCTGTCTCAAATGCCTCGTTTCCTCCATGCCCAAGACTTGGAATCTTTCATTACAGGGCTTATTCACTGTCCAACTCCTAACCTCTTGAAGACTTGCACCCAGGAAAGATGCAATGTTGTATAACTGTCCCCAGAAATAAAGAGACCAAAAGAATAACAGCCTAGAGTTGAAAATAGGACCCCTTCCTTCATCGTTTATCAATTCTGTTTTCCTTTCGAGTAGCACAGGAGGAAAAGCAATAGCAAAAGCAGCAGGAAGGCACTAGAGAAGATGGCAAGGACTGTACATCTGACCAGTTTCTCTGTACTCCAGAGATGCCTGCCCTGCACACGTCTACATACAACAGAACAGACACAAACAAATGATGACTGCTAATTCTGGCTGGTTTCTTTCCCCCTTAAACACACTCCAGAAGTCACTGCAATAACGGAAACGTTTGGGAGACTGAGCCATCTGATGACAATTACAGGAATCCTGGAAGGGAAGAGAATGCTCAGGGCAGGCCAGACGGCCATGCAATTACAAACCCTCTCTCAGCCCCAGAGTCGTCTCCACACCCTCTGCGTGCCTGCCAGGGGGAGGTGGATGGGGAGGCTGCTGCTCAGCGTTCCCAGGCTGACACGCTCTCACGCTGCTCCAGCGAGCACACCACCATTTAGGGTTGCTCCGTTTTCTCACCCCTTGCAGAAAGACACTTCCTGATAGTCATGAGTTTGGTTCCCAAGGATGTGAGACTCACAGAAACCAAGACTTGTACAGTAAAAAAGATGACCGAAAAGGTAAACCACTGAAAATGCTTGCTGCTCTTGCTGTTTAGTCGCCAAGTTGTGTCTGACTTTTTGTGACCCCATGGACTCTAGCCCGTCAGGCTCTTCAGTCCATGGGATTTCCCAGGCAAGAATACTGGTGTGGGTTGCCATTCCCTTCTCCAGTGGATCTTCCCAACCCAGGGATTTAACCCATGTCTCCTGCATTAGCAGGCGGATTCTAACACTGAGCCACCAGAGAAGCCCACTGAAAATGTTAATATGAAACTAAAACTTTTTTCCAAGTCCCGTTACTCCCTGAACTGATCCTTATGGCACTGGGAAATGAGGATAATGGATGGGAAGAGAAAAAGGCTAGTATTTTCTGAGTACCTCCGAGAAAGCTACTTTCAGAAATAAGAGACCTTAAAAAGGACAGAGCATTGCTGATTTAATGAGAGCTAAAGTTCGGAGAAGCAACTTCCCTAATCCCAAAGCTCTTAAATGAAGGCAACAGGGTAAAAACCAGGCTCACCTAGCTCCAACAGCCACACTCTTTCTACTCAGCTACACTACCTGAGAAATAGCAAGCACATCAAACCCAGAGTCGAGCTAGTACGACACAAGCTGGCTTTAATCACTACCTGGTACGCACGCTAAGTCGCTTCGGTAATGCCCAACTCTTTTGCGACCCCATGGACTGCAGTCCACCAGGCTCCTCTGTCCATGAGATCCCGGAGGCAAGAATATTGGAGTGGGTGGCTATGCTCTCCTCTACAACTGACAATTTCTTTCTTCTTAATTTATACAAAGTTTAAGAAGTGAGCTTCAAGGACTTCCCTGATGGTCCAGTGGCTAAGACTGCACGATCTCAATGCAGAGGGCCTGAGTTCCATCCCTGCTCAGGGAACTAGATTCCCCATGCCACAACTAAAACTCAGCGAAGCCAAATAAATAAAAAAAAAATTTTTTTAAAGAAGTGAATTGCAGGTTAATTCAAAGAAAGTTTACAATTTTATTTGTAAAAGTTTTAAAAACATACTTGCTATTAATCTACCGAGAGAACAGATAACACTATTATTTACTCATTTATATATTACCTTCCAGTATTTGTTGTTAATATATCTACCTTTTTATATGGCAGTTGGGGTCATAATATTTATAGTTTTATATCTATCTCTTTTCAACTAACATATTGTAAGTATACTCCTGTGCCATAAGATAAATTCCTCAAAAGTCAGATCTTTTAAATAATTACATCAGAACAGATTTCATAACTAAAGTCTTCCAACTTAAAGCCCTGTGCTGACAGGATTAGGAAATTTAAATACTTGAAATATTACATATTCCATGTAGATGGCTAAGGAAACAAGGAGACTGATGAAAAATGAATCACGATTCCAGGGAATCCCTGTTGGTTCAAGAGGATGAACTTTGACGGAATCACGTTTGCCAAATTTTTTATGTTGGAAATATAATCAACCCTTGCTGTTGTTGTTTAGTCACTAAGTTGTGTCCGAGTCTTTGCAACCCCATGGATTGTGGCCCACCAGGCTCTTATGTGCATGGGATTTCCAGGCAAGAATACTGGAGTGAGTTGCCATTTTCTTCACCAATCAATCCATGCTGCTGCTGCTGCTGCGTCTCTTCAGTTGTGTCCAATTCTGTGCGACCCCGTAGCCCACCAGTCTCCTCTGTCCACCAGATTCTCTAGGGAAGAATACTGGAGTGGGCCGCCATTTCCTTCTCCAAATCAATCCATAAATAGACACAATGTACAAAATTCAAAATTAGGATTCCAAATTACCATTCAACTATATTCTACCAATGCTTTCCATGAGTTTTTTTTTTTTCCATTTGTTCTGGCAGTGCCCCACACCTTGTGCAGAGAAGGCAATGGCCCCCACTCCAGTACTCTTGCCTGGGAAATCCCATGGATGGAGGAGCCGGGTAGGCTGCAGCCCCTGGGGTCGCTAAGAGTCGGACATGACTGAGCAACTTCACTTTCACTTTTCACTTTCATGCATTGCAGAAGGAAATGGCAACCCACTCCAATGTTCTTGCCTGGAGAATCCCAGGGATGGCAGAGCCTGGTGGGCTGCAGTCCATGGGGTCGCACAGAGTCGGACACGACTGACGCGACTTAGCAGCAGCAGCAGTGCACCCTGTGGGATCTTAGTTCCCTGACCAAGGATTGAATCCAGACCCTCAGCAGTCAAAGCACAGAGTCCTAACCACTGTACTTCCAGGGAATTTCCTCCTAGGTCTTTATGGAAATCAAAAGTATAGAAGCTTTGTGGAATTTTCCTTACATAGAGCCATAAGTTGAGCACTTGCTTCAATGTATTAGCAAAAGATGAACTTCTCCAGCATGGCACACACCAAAGAACTGTTTGACAATCTTGCATAATGTGGTGGTCGTAATGACAGCAATAATAAAAAGTAAAAATGACAGCAGCAACGATGGTGGCTTTCATTTGTTAAGTCTTTCCCTTCGTTAGTTACTGTTCTTAACACTCGAAACAGACACGTTTAATGTCATTCTCTCTAAATCCCATAAGGTAGCAACTCTTATGATCCACTAAACTTGAACTCAGAAAACTTGAATTTAAGTCCATTCATAGTCCTAATGTGTTAGTAAGTATCATGTCTCTAGTTATACAATTTTTTCACTACATAATAGATGGTTTGGGTCTGAGAGTGTTGTAGAATGAATAAATTCTCAAGTATTACAGATTTGACAATCACTTGAAAATATAAATATACGCATGCCCCTCCCAATCCATGACACTAAATGGCATACAGCTTTACATTGATTTATACCACCACACACTAGAAAATTATTAACAATCAACATGTTAGCCTTGACGTACTCCTTTTCCTATTTGGAACCAGTCTGTTGTTCCATGTCCAGTTCTAACTGTTGCTTCCTGACCTGCATATAGGTTTCTTAAGAGGCAGGTCAGGTGCTCTGGTATTCCCATTTCTTTCAGAAGTTTCCACAGTTTTGTGATCCACACAGTCAAAGGCTTTGGCATAGTCAATAAAGCAGAAATAGATGTTTTTCTGAAACTCTCTTGCTTTTTCGAGGATCCAGCAAATGTTGGCAATTTGATCTCTGGTTCCTCTGCCTTTTCTAAAACCAGCTTGAACATCTGGAAGTTCACGGTTCATGTATTGCTGAAGTCTGGCTTGGAGAATTTTGAGCATTACTTTACTAGCGTGTGAGATGAATGCAATTGTGCAGTAGTTTGAGCATTGTCTGGCACTGCCTTTCTTTGGGATTGGAATGAAAACTGACCTTTTCCAGTCCTGTGGCCACTGCTGAGTTTTCCAGATTTGCTGGCATATTGAGTGCAGCACTTTCACAGCATCATCTTTTAGGATTTGAAATAGCTCAACTGGAATTCCAACACCTCCACTAGCTTTGTTCATAGTGATGCTTCCTAAGGCCCACTTGATTTCACATTCCAGGATGTCTGGCTCTAGGTGAGTGTGAGTGATCACACCATCGTGATTATCTGAGTCGTAAAGATCTTTTTTATACAGTTCTTCTGTGTATTCTTGCCACCTCTTCTTAATATCTTCTGCTTCTGTTAGGTCCATACCATTTCTGTCCTTTATTGAGCCCATCTTTGCATAAAATGATCCCTTGGTATCTCTGATTTTCTTGAAGAGATCTCTAGTCTTTCCCATTCTATTGTTTTCCTCTATTTCTTTGCATTGATTTCTGAGGAAGGCTTTCTTATCTCTCCTTGCTATTCTTTGGAATTCTGCATTCAAATGGGTATATCTTTCCTTTTCTCCTTTTTCGCTTCTCTTCTTTTCACAGCTATTTGTAAGGCCTCCTCAGACAGCCATTTTCCTTTTTTGCATTTCTTTTTCTTGGGGATGGTCTTGAGTTCTGTCAATGTCACGAACCTCCATCCACAGTTCATCAGGCACTCACTCTATCAGATCTAGTCCAAGTAGGAAAAGGAGTACGTCAAGGCTGTATACTGTCACCTTGCTTATTTAACTTATATGCAGAGTACATCATGAGAAATGCTGGAGGGAGCTTAAGCTGGAATCAAGATTGCTGGGAGAAATATCAATAACCTCAGATATGCAGATGTCACTACCCTTATGGCAGAAAGAGCCTCTTGATGAAAGTGAAAGAGGAGAGTGAAAAAGTTGGCTTAAAGCTCAACATTCAGCAAACTAATATTATGGCATCTGGTCCCATCACTTCATGGCAAATAGATGAGGAAACAGTGGAAACAGTGTCAGACTTTATTTTTTTTGGCTCCAAAATCACTGCAGATGGTGATTGCAGCCATGAAATTAAAAGACGCTTGCTCCTAGGAAGAAAAGCTATGATCAACCTAGATAGCATTTTAAAGAGCAGAGATACTACTTTGTCCCCAAAGGTCCGTCTAGTCAAGGCTATGGTTTTTCCAGTAGTCGTGTATAGATGTGAGAGTTGGACTATAAAGAAAGCTGAGCACTGAAGAATCGATGCTTTTGAACTGTGATGTTGGAGAAGACTCTTTGAGAGCCCCATAGACAGCAAGGAGATCCAACCAGTCCATCCTAAAGCATATCATTCCTGGGTGTTCATTGGAAGGACCGATGCTGAAGCTGAAGCTCCAATACTTTGGCCACCTGATGTGAAGAGCTGACTCATTTGAAAAGACCCTGATGCTGGGGAAGACTGAGGGCAGGAGGAGAAGGGGACGACAGAGGATGAAATGGTTGGATGGCATCACCAACTCAATGGACATGGGTTTGGGTAGACTCCGGGAGTTGGAGATGGACAGGGAGGCCTGACATGCTGTGGTTCATTGGGTCGCAAAGAGTAGGTACAACTGAGCAACTGAACTGAAATGAACACATTAGCTTTAAAATAAAACCTCCTTGGCCCCCGAAGGCACATATTTGATAAGTGTCACAAAAATCCAAGAGCTAAAGCTTGCCAATTCTAGAAATGTGAACCCCAAAATAAACTGAATCTATCAACACCTGGCATCTAATTGAAAACTTTTAAAGAACCAGAGCTTCTTGCTACTGGAAAGCTGGCTGATCTAAAAGTCATATGTCCCTACCAAGAGTTGTCCAAGACAACCAAAGCAAAAGGGTCTGAGTTACAACCTGAGTCTGCCAGGGTGGGGCATGTAAATCCATGTGAAGTCCCAGGAAGGAAAGAAAGGCTATCTCACAAAAGAGAAGACTGCCTCCAGAAAGAAAGTGGGAGATAGCACTTGCAGAGGAAGGGAAGAGGTCCAAATCTGAATTTTCATCTGGCTCTGCTTCTGTGCAACAGTTAGAACTGGACATGGAACAACAGACTAGTTCCAAATAGGAAAAGGAGTACATCAAAGCAGTATATTGTCACCCTGTTTATTTAACTTATAGGCAGAGTACATCATGCAAAATGCTGGACTGGATGAAGCACAGGCTGGAATCAAGATTGCCAGTAGAAATATCAATAACCTCAGATATGCAGATGATACCACACTTATGGCAGAAAGCAAAGAAGAACTAAAGAGCCTCTTGATGAAAGTGAAAGAGGAGAGGGAAAAGTTGGCTTAAAATTCAACATTCAGAAAACTGAGATCATGTCATCCAGTCCCATCACTTCATGGGACATAGATGGAGGAGAAACAGTGGAAACAGTGGCAGACTTTATATTTTAGGGCTCCAAAATCACTGCAGATGGTGACTGCAGCCATGAAATTAAAATACGCTTGCTCTTTGGAGGAAAAGCTATGACCAACCTAGACAGGATATTAAAAAGCAGCAACATTACTTTGCCAACAAAAGTCCATCTAGTCAAGGATATGGTTTTTCCAGTGGTCATGTATGGATGTGAGGGTTGCACTGTGAAGAAAGCTGAACGCCAAAGAATTGATGCTTTTGAACTGTGGTGTTGGAGAAGACTCTTGAGAGTCCCTTGGACTGCAAGGAGATCCAACCAGTCCATCCTAAAGGAAATCAGTCCTGAATATTCATTGGAAGAACTGATGTTGAAGCTGAAACTCCAATCCTTTGGCCACCTGATGCAAATAACTGACTCATTTGAAAAGACCCTGATGCTGGGAAAGATCGAGGGCAGTAGAAGGGGATGACAGAGGATGAGATAGTTGGATGGCATCACTGACTCAATGGACGTGAGTTTGAGTAAACTCTAGGAGCTGGTTATGGACAGGGAGGCCTGGTGTGCTACAGTTCATGGAGTCGCAAAAAGTCGGACACAGCTGAGTGACTGAACTGAACTGAACTGCTTCTGGGTATTAAGTTAAAGTTTTAGTTCAGTGAAAGTAATTACTACCCAGGTTCTGCAATCCATTCTGCAATCCACCCAAACTCACCCTGAGCATTCCTGCTCATTTCTCTGGTCTCCAGGACCCAAGAATCCCTTTTGTTCAAGCAAAGTTTGGTTGTTACTTGTTTGTCTCTTTCAATTCTAAATTTCTGCCAAGTAATTAGAAAAAGAAAATGAATAGCTGTTTTTGAGGTTTTTTTTAATGGAAGCTGTGGGGGGTTAGAGTCACCACAGCCTCTCACAAAAATAAAATTAAAATCATACTTCTTTGACCTCTCCTCTTTCAAGGAGAATGGATAAAAGCAGTTTGGTTCTGGGCTGTGAAGTCAAGGATTTGATTCAAATCACCTCTACTGAAATTTAGGTAGTTTGCCAAAAGTAGCTTAGTCAATAAAAGAAACATACATGGATTTACAAAACATTTTCATAAATCCCCACAATTATCATAATGTAAGGTGTCATTAGTATGCCCAGATGAAGGTAACAAAGTTCAGAGGGTGAAAGCACTAGACCCAAGATCACACTTAAAAGTAACACAGCATGTGGAAAGGAGGTTTAAGAGAGAGGAGACATATGTATACCTATGAGTGACTCATGTTGATGTACAGCAGAAACCATCAAAATATTGTAAAGTAATTATCCTCCAATTAAAAATAAAACCAAATTTTTTAAAAAGTAACAAAGCAGTTTTTTTAATACATCTTCTACATAATTTTTCCAAGTAACTGTAACATGTTATGGTTCAAAGAAATTCCTCCAACTCGAAGTAACATTCAAAACTACGCTAAGGACTATATGCTGCTGCTGCTGCTGCTGCTAAGTCGATTCAGTCGTGTCTGACTCTGTGCGACCCCATAGATGGCAGCCCACCAGGCTCCCCCGTCCCTGAGATGCTCCAAGCAGAACACTGGAGTGGGTTGCCATTTCCTTCTCCGATGCATGAAAGTGAAAAGTGAAAGTGAAGTTGCTCAGTGGTGTCCGACTCTTAGCGACCCCATGGACTGTAGCCCACCAGGCTCCTCCATCCATGGGATTTTCCAGGCAAGAGTACTGGAGTGGGGTGCCACTGCCTTTTCCAAAGGACTGTATGAATTACAAGCAAATCCTGAACGCATCTATCCAGCAGTAGGTACTCATTTTATGCTATTTTATATTCTCCACTAAACTATACAGATGTAATAAGAGAAAATTCTGAAATTATCGCAATTCTCCCCACCATCCTGTCCTATGAACTCACTTCCATTGCACAAACACACTGAATGGGCATTACAAAAACTATGGCTATACCCCCAGAACATACACATGGCAGGCAGAAACCAAAGAAGCATGTGACAATAACAGCAACAGTGGTGAGCCCTTTCCACCATTTAAGTTGTAAACACAGCTGCTTCCTTTGGTCACCAACAAACCCCTTGAGAAGGTGGTCCATGCCTGTATGTACCAATTCAAACGGTAGGTAGCTCTGAAAGCTATACCATCATCAACAGGGCCATGTTTTTTTATTGTCCAGAACCAAGGACAAGAACCAAGGTTCCTGTATCTGCAATTAAAAGGGCAATGTTTGACTCCTGAATTATAACAAATTCAGCTAGAATATGTATATATACCATATACAGATATGCTATATGTATATATCATATACAAAATACATACATATATCTTTTTTCTCCCTCTGATTCTATAAACAATATACTCTCAGCTACAGAAAATCTCAAAAGTGTAGAAAGCATAAAGAAGCAAACATTAGTTACAATTCCAGCAACCAGAGGCACAACTAATGACATTTCCTTCTAGTTTTTTCTTAATTCCTGACAGACTATTTGAACTACCCTTTTCTACAGAAAAGTAACTAATTCTTTGGGGCAGAAACAAGATAGGAACTGGAGCCTAGAAAAGTTAATCCCACTGTATTTATAGACAAATTCAAACTTCTTGAGCAAAATCTCAATTGACAGCTATAGCAAAAATACTTAAAATCCTTTGGAAAAGCTCAGTAAAGTCACAAACTCTCAATGTTAGATCCAGAAGAAACAATAATCTATAATGATCACAGAGGTTCTCTTGTGAGAATCTGTTTTGTTTTGAAGAACTTTATTTCCCCAAATTCTATTTTTGCATTCAAACTATTAACCCTAGTATCCTGATGGACTTCAGAACCACAAAATAAAGCACCATGGTATACTGAATCTCTTAAGCTTAAGGAGTCTGAGAAAACAGCAGAAGAAGGTTACTCTGACCTTGCCCTCATCCTTCTTCCCTGGGACAGGCCATAAAACCCTCATAATGCCAGGCGCCCTCCCTATGCCCAGAGGAAAGAAGCATCTTAACTCGGAACACAAAGGGATGCAGGAAAGAATCCTCACTAACAAGCCTTGCTGGGTCTTTCCCCAGTTCACTACAATGACCCCCTCCTTACCCTACCATATCCCTCCACAACTGCGCACTCTTCAAAAATCTAGCATGAAATACTCGTCTGTTGCTTTGGGTCTTCATTTCCTTATCAAAGTTCCCATGTCCCATAAAATTTATATTAAATGTATCTGTATGCTTTTCTCCTGTTTAAAAATAATTTGTTAATCTCCTATTAATCTGTTTAATTTCAGACTCATCCAGGGACCCTTGAAGGGTGGAGGAAAACACTCTTTCCTTACAATCACCATTATCAGTAACAAAAAAGACTTCAGATCACCCACAGCAGAGGGGGACAAAAGGCTCTGTTTTCCCCTAAAACTCTGCTTCTAGAGGATACTAAGAAAATATCATCTAGTCTAGTGTGCACGCACACACGCACGTGCGCTCACCTTTCTGGCACAGGCACACGGCAAGGAGCACAGCTTCTGTCCTCCAACTGGAAATGGAGAGCTCAAAAGTAAAGCCCATCATGTCCTAACACAGTTGACAGCAATCTGCTTTTTGCATGGAAAAATACTTAAATGGAACCTACGAAGGTTCGTAATGCTAAGAGCCTTTGGAACATAAATCTATTTTGCAGCAATTTCATTGATCATGTATTTCTAAGATACCTACTTAAGAGGGGCTCAGATAGAAAAAATACTTTTGTACCAGTTACCACTAGGTAAACGTGAGTTTTAAATACTCTTTGGTACAACAGACCTGGAATTTTATTTCCCATAGCCTAGTGATTGTAAATGCCCTGTGACCCTCTTAAGCACTGCCAACATCAACATCTGGTACCTGGCACAAAGAAAATAGATTCTAAAAGGTTTTCTTTAAAAATCCTTTCATTTTCATCATGTGCTTTAAATATGTTTCTAAGATAGTTCTCTTTCCCCTCTCTCTGACACAGGAAAAAAAAAGATTCTTTTCTCTCAGGCAGCTGGCTTATGTGTTAGAAGCAGAAGAGGAAAATAATTGCCAAACATCAAGTTGTGGCTAATGTCGTCTCACCCTCCCCCCAAAGAAATTACAATCAATATAACAGTCCTAAGACATGACTCAATAAAAGAAAATTCCAAAATAACTGTAACTCTCTCCCCATAAACATACACCACTGGTAAAAATGACTTTAAAACCCATGGCATTCTACAAATTCTATTTACCCTTCCTCCTGTACTTTCTTATAAGACTTCTTATGACCTTCAGTTCCTCCAAAGATGTTAGTAATAACAATGGTCACCCCATTGATT